>NC_139347.1:116864650-118064650 GCF_055883805.1 Amblyomma maculatum | reverse complement strand
ACCACATCATATTCGAACATAGAAGCCATCTACATTTGCCTATAGTAAATGGGCACGCCTAAACTGAAAACATCATGTCGCTCACCGGAAGATGTATTGCTTCTTGAGGTTTCGAAATGAAGCAAGTTCCTTGACTCTGCTCCATGTTTGATGTGGACCACAACCTCTCAACTTTCCTGCACTTGGTACAGCCTTCCTAACCAAAATTGTACATGCGCCATGCTTCGCAAACAAAATCGTCGTCTGTCACCCCACCATATTCGGATATAGAAGCTATCCACATCTGCCTATAGTCAATGGGCACGTCAAAACGTTAGGAATCATGCCACTCACCGAAAAATTTGTTTTTTCCGTAAGTTTCTAAATGAAGCAAGTTCGTTGACTCTGCTCCATGTGTTTGAAGTGGAGGACAATCGATCAACTTTCCCTCACGTGCTACAGCCTTCATGCGCCATGCTGTGCAAATGAAATCATTGTCACCATATTATATTCGGCATTAGAAGCCATCCATATCTGCCCAGTAGTCAATGGGCAAGTCAAAACCGAATGAATCATGTCGCTCACAGAGAGATTTCTTTCTTCCCGATCTTTCGTATTGAAGCAAGTTCGTTGACTCTGCTCAACGTAGTTGATGCGGAAGACAACCGCTCAACTTTGCCTCACTTGTTACAGCCTTCCTACCTGAAATTTTACATGCGCCATGCTGCGCAAAGAAATCATTGTCCGTGACGACCATTTTCTGTGTCCATGGCTTCATATCATCTTCCGGGACAGTTCCTTTTCCGACGAAAATTTCAAAGTCGAGAACGAGGCCATCAGACGATGACATGACAAAGTTTTTCAAACCAACCGGGTTGGGCTTGCTTGGGTGTCACGAAATCGGCGCACATGTTTACTATGCCGGCGCAGCGTGGGGCCGGCGCGTCGCCGCATGGTACCTTCCACAAGATTCGAGAAAAACCTCCTTCCCCGAGAGAGAGAAAGCGTAGCTTTGTACGCGTCGCCGTCTCCCTCTTTCTCACCACCCGGCGATGAAGGTGATTCATCAGTCCCGAAAACGCCAGACGTTTCTAGAATATTCTGCGGGACCTAGCCAATGGCGACGCGCGGCTTGACGGGAGGAAGAGAGACAGCTCTAACCAGCGAAGCTAAGTGTGTGTGCGCGTTAGCTTTGGCGCGTGTTAACAGACAGGCGTGGCGCGCCCTATTTAAAGAGACCGCGATGCTTGCGTAGTCAGTCAATTAGTCAGTGGTTGCGGCGTGTTCGCCAGTGCTTCGACTGGACTCCCGGGGATCACCCGCTGCTGGCAAGCCCACGGACCTGCGAGGGAGCGGCGCTCGTCTTGCATGGCGGCCACATCGTGACTCTCGAGGCGTCGGATTGCAACAGTGCCCGGTGAACAATTTGGTGTTTGTTTTTGTGGCTCTCTCGTGCTTGATCTGTTGTAAATCCTCTGTGTTATTGAATACCTCTGTAATTGCATGCTTAGAGTTTGTTTTTCTGTGAAACTTTCGTCTGTGCATTTCAAGTGTTGTTGTGTATTCCTTTGTATCGTCTCTTGCTGTACATAAAATTTGTTTTCTTTGTTACTTCTGACTCCAACCCTTACTCTGACTTGGACCGGTGACAGCTGGGCACCAAACGGCCACTCCCTTCTGTCACTACAAGGTAGTTGAATTCCGGCTGAGCTTGCCACGCAGGTCGAGGGCATCTCCTTTGCGACCGGAACAACTACCCCCACTCACTGTAAGGGTGTCTGGGAGTGTGCGCACCGTTAAGGGCGCGTTGTTAATAATCCCCCTAATTATTAATGGGTGACATTGGGATATGCTGTCGCATGGGGCACTTTTCCGTGAACGGTATCATTTGCTCGTCAATTGAAACAAGTTGCGAACGTGGCAACTCCAAGCAGGCTTCTCTGAAGAAATTAACAATTGGGTTTACGAGACACAGCCTGTTTTCTTTCTTTTTCTCTTCTGTCAGCAAACTCTTGTCCGCAAAGTGAAGATTGTTGCGTAGTGTCAACGCTTATCATGCGCGACCAATAGAGCAGAACTCTCGGTAACTTCAGGATCCCCATCAAGATGTGCATTCCAGCGAAAGCTTTCAATTCAGCAGGGTCAGTTTTTACAGACCTCCCAGACCGTTGTTGTACAGAGTAAAGGTTTGTTTGGAATGCGCATTCATCCCAAAACTGGTCTCCATAGTATTTTAAAAAGTACTGCATGGTAAGGAGTCTTTGGTTCGTCGGCGTTTGTGGTCACCCGGTCTTCATCAAACTGAAGACTTTCACATCTGCAGCAGCAGAAAGTAATAAAAAAAAATCAACATTTCATGCTCGAGATGGCACCACATAAACACGTCTGGATTACAAAAATAGGAAGGAAGAAATATAAAAAGCGAAAACACGTACGTCTTTGTGTTCCACAATTCCCTTCTTTGCTGCGCTCTGTCACTATCATTGGCAGTGCTGTCATCAATGACAGGGCTGTCACTTTCATCACTTGAAGAGTCCGTTTCGCTCACGCCTAGCACGTTGTTGTCGACAGTGTCCGTGTCTTCAGAGTCTGACAAGTCTGCATCACTTTCCTCCAAAAGTGCATGAATATGCTCGTCGGTGAGGTACCTCGCTAAAATCGTAAATGCTCAGTTAAGACCCAAAGTACCCAAATGGGTATTCAAAGTGCGAGAAGCTTTTAGGTTTTCTTGTGAGACAAGCAGTGGTTTGAAATTGCTCTTAATATACACATGGGCATTTCCATTATTGAACAAACAACAAATAAATCTGTTAAATCATGCAATCATAAAGGGAAAACGTTTTACTTACGACGAGGACGCGGCAGAATGCGTGAGCCGGCTGACGCCACATTTGTTTACTTCTTGCTTGGAGATGGCTGGACACCGCGCGCCGTCTCTTGGGACGTGGAAAAAGCAACAAGTACCCGTTTGGGTAAATTGGGTCTGAACGCATATATTTTGTTTTTTAAACGTATCTGGCCCTTTAGAACCATGGTACAAACTTGAGTACCCAGGGACCGAGGAGGATAAAAGCCATCAAAATCTCTCCTTAGTCAATGGGCACGCAAATATGCAGGACTCTGGTCGGTCACTGAAAGATTTGGTTTTTTCCAAAGGTTCGAAATGAAACAATTTCGTCGACTCCGCTCCATGTGTTTCATGAGGACGACAACACCTGATCTTTGCCTCACTTACTACAGATTTCCCACCTAAACGTATACATGCGCCATGCTGCGCAAATGAGATAATTGTCTGTAACCACATCAGACTCGGACATAGAAGCCATCCACGTCTGTCTGTTGTCAATGGGCACGTCAAAACCTTAGGAATCATGTCGTTCACCGAAAGATTTGTTTCTTCCCGATGTTTCGAAATGAAGCAAGTTCGTTGACTCTGCTCAAAGTGTTTGATGCGGAGGAGAACCGCTCAGCTTTCCCTTACTTGCTACAGCCTTCCTACCTAAAATAGTACATGCGCCATGTTGCGTAAATGAAATCATTGTCTGTCACAATATCAGATTCGGACACAAAAGCCATCCACATCGGTCTAAGTCAATGGCACGTCAAAACGGAAGGAATAATGTCGCTCATCGAAAGATTTGTCTCTTCCCGATGTTTCTAAATGAAGCACGTTCGGTGACTCTGCTCCATGTGTTTGATTTGGAGTACAACTGCTTAACTTTCCCTCACTTGCTACAGCCTTCCTACCTAAACACTAAATGCGCCATGCTTCTCAAATGAAATCGCTGTCCCCCACAGAGGGCGGCTGATAAAGCAGATGTTTGCGTGTACTGTGCGACACCACGGACCCCGAGCACCCACGCTTACCCGTGCGTGGCATCGCCATATTTGAGGAAAAGGGGATCCAGGTGGTTGAGCCGGTGCCTGTGTTTGGACCTTTAAGGACCCTCGGCGGAGGCAACACACCACTTTGGCCCACGCTTCCCACAGACGGCACCTCCGGGCTGACCTACCCGTGGGAAATCGGCAGTCGCCTTTTCCTGTCCTCCTCTCCATCTTCCACTTTCCTATCCACTTTCTTACAACTGTCCTGTCTTCTGTTACATTCTTCGGTTCTTCCTACTTCCAGGCGGCTAGGGTTGAGCTTGTGCGGCTAACCACCCTGAGTTACGCCATATAGGGTTATAGTTACGGTGTACAGTTGGCGTTGGCAGGTCTTGATTGCCAATTCCTGTCCCGTCGCCTCGTTGGGCTCCATGGTGGGTGATGCCCCGCTGCCGAACAATATACATTTTTTAAAGCTTCCTCTTCTTCTTCCGCTGATCACCCTCCTTCGAAACGAGGGCGCACCGACCAAACTGCCCAGTTCTTTTTGAAAACAATGAGTACCTTCCCACACTTTCATGTTGTTCATAGTGAGCACTCAGAAAAGACAGCAACACAAGTCTCACCATTCATAGTTGCAAAGACACTGACTGAAGCTATAGGCAAGGGTTACAAGATCAAAAAGGTTGCAAATGAAGACCTGCTTTTTGAACTTTTATATCATCAGCAGCATGAGAAACTCTCATTAGTCAGCGCTTTTGGTGACATTCCTGTTGTAATTAGCCCGCATCGTTCTTTGAATAATTTTCGCGGTGTTCTTTCTAAGCATGACTTAAAGTATATGACAGAGGAGGAATTGCTAGAAGGGCTGAAAGAGCAACGCGTGACAAATGTATAACGAATAAAAATAAGACGTGATAACAAAGAAATGGAGACTAAATGCTTTGTCCTTAACTTTGCGCTGAGCGTATTCCTCGAGTCTGTGGAGGTGGGGTACACAAAGCTTAACCTGAGACCCTGCATTCCAAACCCACAACGTTGCTTTAATTTCCAGAAGTACGGTCACGGTGCACAGAGCTGCCGAGGCCGGCTCACTTCTGTAAAGTGTGCTGCACATGAGCACCAAACCGATGACTGCCAAACTCAACCCCCTATCTGTGCAAACTGCCAGGGCAACCATCCTGCTTATTCGCGTAGCTGTCCGGTGTGGAAGACCGAAAAGGACATAATCACTCTAAAGGTAAAAGAAAACATCACGTTCACCGAAGCACGCAAACGATTTTCAATCCAACACCCTTCCTATTCCTCTGTGGCGCAGCAGGGCGCGGCACCACAGGAATCTTCAGCACCTACCCAGGTCACAAAAAATGAGTCTTGTGTGGTGTGATCCGCGCCCCAGGTGGAAAGAGCTGGTGCTGCTCCACTACTCCCAAAACAGGCTGTACTGACCCCAGGTCAGCGGGCCCGAAGGCCTTGTCCCAAGGGGCAAGGTCTAAAACAAGTGCACTCATGCCCTCTGCACGAGCGTCCAACACATCTGAGGATGTGATGGACACATCTCCCTCCTCGCCGCCGCATCAGCGGCGGCAAAGTTCTCTCGAGCGAAAAAGAAGGGAAGAAGTCCCAATAACAGGTCCAAAGGACCCAACTACTTATGTTTTTAAGCTATCTTCTACTGATATTTTGTCATGGCGTTCACTGGAACTGTCATGGACTTTGAAACAATTACGCTTACATAAAATATATATTAGGTTCATTTTCGCCAGTCGCATTGTGTCTCCAGGAGACAAACCTTGGACCGCAGAATAAAAACATCCTTAAAAAGCATCAAATCTTTCGTCGCGATTGACCGAACATAAGCAGACTTTCTGGTGGCACTGCTATTGTGGTCCAAGGCGGCATTCCAACCCGAAAAATCAAGCCTAAAATCACATACGAAGCAGTTGCAGTCACAGTGCTCCATTTGAAAACCATAACAATATGTTCCATATACATTGAACCTCATCTAACCGTCACACGTCATGACTTATAAACTCTTTTAATACAACTACCAGAGCCATATCTTTTAGTTGAGGATTTTATTGCTGACTCCTTTTTTTGACGCCAGAGGTCAGGTTTTAGAAGATTTTATTCTGTGCAACAATGTCTTTGCGTTAAATACGGGGAAACACACATACTGTTCTCCAAGCACTGGCAAATTCAGCTGCCTAGATTTGTCTTTTTGTTCACCAAGTGTTTTACCGATTTTAAATGGGACGTTCTTGACAGCCCCTATGGGAGCGATCATCTTCCAGTCATTATCAGCCTAGCATCATCACCATCAATCACTCTAACAACACCACGGCGCTGGAAGCTGAATTTGGCCGACTGGGCGCTCTTCCGCGAAGAAGCTGCCCTAGAAGAAATCTATTCGGACAGGTCTGATGTGGACAAATTAAATGAAACTTTCACAGCATGTATTATTGCCGCCGCTTACCTAGCTATTCCACGGACGTCCGGTGTGGTGAGACAAAATCGTAAAGCATGGTATACGCACCCCGCCGGGGTGGCGCAGTGGTTACGACGCTCGACTACTGTTCCCAATGACGCGGGATCGAATCGCGGCCTCGGCGGCAGCTTTTCGGTGGAGGCGAAAAGCAAGGCGTCCGTGTGCTGTGCGATTAAGTGCTGTGCGATTAAAGAGAAGAATGCAAACATTATCCTCATTCACAAGAAAGGGGACTCTAAGGACCTTAAAAATTACAGACCAATCAGCTTACTGTCTGTTACGTATAAGGTATTTACTAAGGTAATCGCTAATAGAATCAGGACAACCTTAGACTGCAATCAAGCAAAGGATCAAGCAGGGTTTCGGAAACGGTACTCTACTATCGATCATATCCATACCATCAATCAGGTGATAGAAAAATGTGCGGAATATAACCAGCCCTTATACATAGCATTCATTGATTACGAAAAAGCATTTGACTCAGTTGAAACCTCGGCGGTGATGCAGGCATTGCGAAATCAGGGGGTAGACGAGCCGTACGTGAAAGTGCTGGAAGATATATATAGTGGCTGCACAGCAACCATAGTTCTGCATAAAGAAAGTAACAAAATTTCCATAAAGAGAGGTGTTAGGCAAGGAGACACAATCTCCCCAGTACTATTCACAGCTTGTTTAGAGGAAGTATTCAGAGACTTGGAATGGGAGCAGTTAGGGATAAGGCTAGATGGAGAATACCTCAGTAATCTGCGATTTGCTGATGACATTGCCTTGCTAAGCAACTCGGGAGATGAACTGCAAATAATGATTGATCACCTAGACAGGAAAAGTAGAAAGGTAGGCTTGAAAATCAATATGCAGAAGACTAAGGTAATGCTCAACAGCCTCGGGAAGGAACAGGAGTTTACATTAGGTAGCGAAATACTGGAAGTAGTAGGCGAATATATCTACTTAGGACAGGTAGTAACCGCAGATCCGGACCATGAAAAGGAAATAACAAGAAGAATAAGATTGGGATGGAGCGCATTTGGCAAGCACTCGCAGATTATGACTAGCAGCTTACCGGTATCGCTCAAGAGGAAAGTATACAACAGTTGCATCTTGCCTGTACTCACCTATGGGGCTGAAACGTGGAGGCTAACCAAGAGAGTTCTACTTAAGTTGAGGACAACCCAGAGGGCTATGGAACGAAAAATGGTAGGGGTAACATTAAGAGATAGAAAGCGTGCAGAGTGGGTCAGAGAAATAACTCAAGTTAACGACATTCTAGTGGAAATTAAGAAGAAGAAATGGACATGGGCAGGACATGTAGTGCGAAGAGAGGATAACCGATGGTCGCTGAGGGTAACAAACTGGATTCCAAGGGAAGGAAAGCGTAGCAGGGGGCGGCAGAAAGTTAGGTGGGCGGATGAGATTAAGAAGTTCGCAGGGGTCAAGTGGATGCAGCTAGCACAGAACCGGGTTAAGTGGAGAGATATGGGAGAGGCCTTCGCCCTGCAGTGGGTATAATCAGGCTGATGATGATGATGATGATGATGGTGCTGTGCGATGTCAGCGCACGTTAAAGAACCCCATGAGGTGGAAATTTGCGGAGTCCTCCACTACGGCTTCTCTCATAGCCTGAGTCGCTTTGGGACGTTAAACCTCACAAACCAACCAACCAACCATGGTATACGCAAGAATGTAGAAAGGCAAAAAAGGGGCAAAACAAAGCACGGGGAATTTCGCTCCGTTATCCAACACATAAAAACCTGATAAATTTCAAGAAATAATAATCTAAAGCTAGGTATATCCGTCGCACAGCTGAAAAGCAATCGTGGCAGAGGTATGTATCTTCTATCAACAGCTCGGTTACATCCAGACATGTGGGAAAGAGTTCATAAAGTGGATGGAAAATGCTCCCCCTTCACAGTTCCATTTTTCACAACCTCTGGCACACAAACCAGTATAGAGGAACAAGCAGACATATTGGGAGAATATTTTGATGCAGTTTCAAGTTCTACACACTATACACAATCTTTTTTAAAGTACAGATCAGCTGAAAACAAAAACTCCCAATGACTGGTTGCGTAAATGAACTTTTTAATGCTTTAATTACAATAGGAGAAATACATAGAGTACTGTCAGCTGGTAAACACACTGCGCCAGGACCCGACGATGTTCACAACAAAATGTTAGCCCATTTATCAGAAACCTCTGTAGAAGCATTGTTAAAACTGCTCAACAAAATGTGGATATCCGGGAAAATTCCCGAGTCCTGGAAGAAGGCCATTATAGTGCCACTTTTGAAGCCTGGAAAGTCGCCAAATTCTCCAGGTAGTTATAGGCCAATTGCCCTGACGAGCTGTCTTGCGAAGTGCTTTGAAAGTATTCTAAATATAAGATTGATGTTTGTCCTCGAATCCCCAAAACTGCTTGACATTAACCAGTGCGACTTCAGGAAAACATGTTTCACTTCTGACCACCTTGTCCGCCTCAAAAATACAGTTCGTGAAGCGTTTCTATATAAGCAACACTGCCTTGCCGTCTTTTTTGACCTTGAAAAAGCCTACGACACCGCGTGAAGGTTTGGGATCCTGTGAGATTTTGGAGAGCTTGGAATTCGCGGCAGGATGCTAAAATGTCTGGCTGATTTTCTACATAATCGATCCTTTCAAGTACGTCTTGGTTCCATTCTAAAAACTTCACACAAGAAACTGGTGTGCCCCAAGGGTCCATTTTAAGTACCATGCTTTTCATTGCAAAAATGAACTCTATAGCTAAAATAATACCGAAGTTCATTATGTACTCAGTTTACGTAGACCACTTGCAAATTGCGTGCACATCATCAAACGTAGCAACATGTGAGAGGCAGATTCAGCTAACTGTAAATAAGTTGGCATCATGGGCAGATAAAAATGGTTTCAAGTTTTCCACGCAAAAGTTTGTGGCTGTTCTCTTTTCTCTTAGATGAGGACTGCACACTGACCCCACCATCTATCTAAATGAAATCACACACAAATTTCTAGTTTTAACTTTTGATAGGAAGTTCTCTTTCCTTCCGCACATAAACGTCCTGAAAAAGAAAGCTTCCAAATATCTGAATATACTCAAAGTTCTCCCACGCAAACACTGGGGGTCTGACCGGACGTGCCTTTTGCACATATACCGCTCAGTCATTCGCTCTTGCCTAGACTATGGCTGCATTGTATGCGGACCTTCATATTTGAAGCGCTTGGACTCTGTACATAATTCAGGTTTGCGCCTTTCTACTGGCGCTTATAGGACATCACCTATCGCAAGTCTTTATGTAGACACAAACGAACCATCCCTAGAACTTAGAAGGACTATGCTCACATTTCATATATCCTGAAAATACGCTCCCTACCCAAACATATATGCTACCCCATTGTCACTAAATGTGCCTCCAGAATATTGTCCAAAAATAGGCCTCAGTCAATCAAACCCTTGTTACTTCGATTTGAGGATAAATGCAAAGAATTAGGAATACTAAGCGCCCTCCCCGATAATGCATCAAGACAAAATTCACTGCCACCATGGTACAGCCTTCCAGTTGTGTGCGATTTCACACTAACTCAGTTTTCTAAACATAAAACACCACCTGAACACATCCTGCAAGAAGTTTAGCTCTTAAAGAAAAGTATGACAATTGCACACAATTTTACATGCAAGGATCCAAGACAACAAAACTCGTTGGAAGTGCAATAGTGCATGGAAAATGGGAAAAACTGTGAGATTACATCAGTGTGCAAATATCGTTACAGCGGAATGTTATGCTCTGGGAGTGGCTGTAAGCAAAATAGTGAACAAGATTATTACAAACAGCATTATAAACACAGACTCCTTAAGTGTTCACACAGCCCTTCACCACAAAAATGCAGTTGCACCACTACTCGGGGAACTCATACACAACATAAAAACAGCCTCTGCTCGAGGACATAAAATAACGTTTTGTTGGGTCCCGAGTCATATCGGCATTGGTGGCATTGAGAGAGCAGACTTTTGCGCTGCCCAGGCCCATGGAAAACGAATAAAGAACATAGATATGCAATACAGAGACTACATGATGCTGGTGCAAAGCAAACTAAGGGACGAATGGCAGTCATCATGGAGTAGGGAGGTAAATAATAAACTGTAGTTGGTGAAGCCCACTTTAGGGGAATGGAAATCATGTCGATATCAAGAACGTTCTATAGAAGTGATTTTACGCCATCTCCGCATTGGCCAACACACATGACACACAATTTGTTGTTGAGAAAAGACAACAAACCTCTATGTGAAGAATGCGGACAGGAACTCACCATGAAGCACATTTTACTTTCATGCACAAGATTTGAAATGCCAAGGAAAAAGTATTTTACTCGATTTTACGATGAACACATTCCTTTCCATCCAGCTTTGATTTTAGGTGAAAGCGGACTTATCGATCTATGATGTGATTTTAGCGTTTTAAAGCAGGCAAATGCTTTAAGGAAACTGTAAAATAAATAGTGTACGCCACTTACAACCTTGGGCTTGGCGCATGATAGCCTGAGTTGCTTATGCGCCATTAAACCCAACACAACAAACAAATCATCGTCAACACATCATATTCGGACATGGAAGCTATTCACATCTGCCTATAGTCAATGGGCGTGTCAAAACCTGAGAAATCCTTTCGCTCACCGAAAGATTTGTTTCTTCCCGATATTTCGAAATGAAGCAAGTTCGTTGACTCTGCTCCATGTGTTTGATGCGGAGGACAATCGCTATACTTTCCCTCACGTGTTACAGCCTTCCTACCTAAAATTGCACAAGCGCCATGCTGCGCAAATGAAATCATTGTCTGTCACCACATCATATTCGGACATAGAAGCCATACTTCCAAGCTGTAGCGCACACAAGACGAGGGACTGAGAACGACAGGACACACAGAGCGCTGTGTATGTCCTCTCGTTCTCAGTCCCTCGTACTGTGTGCGCTACAGCAAGGAAATATGAACCAACAAGCCCAAATTTCGACATCATAGAAGCCATCCACATCTGCCTATAGTCAATGGGCACGTCAAAACCGAAGGAATCATGTCGCTCACCTAGTGTGAATGAGTCAGTGAGTGAAAAACTTTATTTAGCTCTAAATTGGCTTGTCTTCTGCGGTTTCCAGATTGCTCCGTCCATCGTCTAAGACAAAGGTCCGTTGCCCTTAGTCCAGGGCTCCGCTGGATGCTGCTGCAAGTTGTGCTCGCCGAATCAGACCTTCTTGATCGACTCGGCGATCGCTGGAGAGCACTCCCTCCCATTGCTCCACACTCGGGTTTCTTATAACGGGTACCACGCTTATTCTCTGGCATGCCCATGTTTGTGGTACAGCGTGGGTGGTTCTTGGCACCAAGGGCATTTGTCAGTGTACTGTGTGGGATACATTTTGTTGAGTACGTGTAGGTTCGGGTACGAGCCCGTCTGTATCTGCCTCCACGCGACTGAGTCCTCTCTGCTAAGGGAGTTGTGTGGTGGTGGGTACCGCTTTCTGCAGCCCTTGTAATCGTTTAGTATTGCCGAATAATTTTGGGGTACAGGTTCGTTCCCCTCCAGGTCGCCTACGTTGGATGCTCGGTAATAAGTGTACCCTCGAGCTATCCTGTCCACCTCTTGGTTCCCTGTTACTCCCGCGTGTGCCGGCGTCCATACAATCGAATGCTAGATGCGTTTTCGTATGGCTGTCGTGTATTGTGGCCCCCATAGCGGAGTATGCGGAGCGCTCTATGCCCGATTCTGCCGCGGAAATAGTTGCGGCATGCTGTTTGTGAGTCTGTAAGGATTGTTAGAGACCGTTTAGATTAAAGATTTTTTTCTTGCCAATGTTTCGAAAAAAAGGCAAGGTAATTGACTCGGCCCCATGTCTTGGTGTGGAGGATAAGCGCTGAACTTTCCCTCACATGCTACAGCCTTCCTTCCAAAAATTGTACATGTGTCATGCTGCGCAAATAAAATCATTGTCGGTCACCACATCATATTCAGACATAGAAGCCATACACATCTGCCTATAGTCAATAGGGACGTCAAAACCGAAGGACTCATGCCGCTCACCGAAAGATTTGTTTATTCTTGATGTTTCGAAATGAAGCAAGTTTTTTTCACTGTGCTCCAAGTGTTCCATGTGAAAGACAGCCGGTCAACTTGCCCTCACGTGCTACAGCCTTCCTACCTAAAATTGTACACGCGCCATGCGGCACAAATAAAACCGTTGTCTGTCACAACATCAGATTCGGACACGGAAACCATACACATCTGTCTATAGTCAATGGGCACGTCAAAACAGAAGGAATCATGTCGCTCATCAAAAGATTTGTTTCTTCCCGATGTTTCTAAATGAAGCATCTTGGCTGACTCTGCTCCATGTGTTTGATTTGGAGCACCACCGCTTAACTTTCCCTCACTTGCTACATTCTTCCTACCTAAAACTGTACATACGCTATGCTTCTCAAGTGAAATCATTGTCTGTAACCACATAATATTAGGACATATAAGCTATCTACATCGGCCTATAGTCAATGGGCACGTAAAACATAAGGAATCATGTCGCTCACCGAAATATTTGTTTCTTCCCTATGTTTCGAATTGAAGCAAATTCGTTGACTCTGCTTCAGGTGTTTGATGTGGAGGACAACCGCTCAACTATCCCTCACTTGCTACAGCCTTCCTACTTAAAATTGTACACGCGCCATGCGGCGCGAACGAAATCATTGTCTGTCACCACATCATATTCGGACGTAGAAGCCATCCACATCTGCCTATAGTCAATGGGCACGTCAAAACGGAAGGAATCATGTCGCTCACAGAAAGATTTGTTTCGAGGACAACCGCACAACTTTCCCTCACGTGCTGCAGCCTTCCTACCTAAAATTGTATATGTGCCATGCTGCACAAATAAAATCGTTGTATGTCACCACATCATATTCAGACATAAAAGCCATACACATTTGCCTATAGTCAATGAGCACGTCAAAACCGAAGGAATCATGTTGCTCACCAAAATATTTGTTTCTCCCCAATGTTTCTAAATCAGGGAAGTTCGTTGACTCTGCTCCATGTGTTTGATGTGGATTACAACCACTCAACGTTCCCTCATTGGCTACTGCCTTCCTACCAAAAATTGTACATGCGCCATGCTTCGCAAATGAAATAATTCGCTGTCACCCCATCATATTCAGACATAGAAGCCATCCACATCTGCCTCTAGTAAATGGGCACGCCAAAATCGAAACAATCGTGTCGCTCACCGAAAAATTTGTTTCTTCTTGAGCTTTTGAAATGAAGCAAGTTACTTGACACTGCTTCAAGTGTTTGATGTGGACGACAACCACTCAGCTTTCCCTCACGTGCTCCAGCCTTCCTGCGTAAAATTGTACATGCTCCATGATGCGCAAATGAAATCATTGTCTGTGACGACAGCAAATTCGGACATAAAAGCCATCCACATCTGTCCTTAGTAAATGGGCACGTCAAAACCAAAGGAAGGAAATCAAACTAGTTCGTCAACTCTGCTAAATGTGTTTTTTTTGTGGAGGACAGCCCTCCCCTTTCCAACTCGTGCAACCGCCTGGCTAACTAAATTACACGTCCGCCACGCTGCGCCCGTGAAATCATTGTTTGTGACTACGTCAAATTCGGATACATGCCATCGAAATCTGTCCTTAGTCAATGGGAACGTCAAAACTGCAGGACTCTGGCTGGTCACCAAAAGATTTGTTTTTCCCAAAGGTTCGAAATGAAACAATTTCGTCGACTCTGCTTAATGTGTTTTATGTGGAGGGCACCTCATTTTTGCCTCACGTGCTACTGGCCTGTCTACCTAAAATTACACGTGCTCCACGCTTCGCACGTTAAATCATTGTCCGTTACCACACCAGATTCAAACATAAAAGCCATCCACATCTCCCTATCGTTAATGGGAGACACTGGCTCAGTCGACATACAAAGGACGCGCTTACAAAAGCGTGCAATAGTAGCTTTCGCAATCCACCCTGAGCACATCGTGGTGTTACAAACGAAAGAAAAAAAGGCAATCACACTCACGTTTTTTGATAGTCCGCCTGCCTGAATCAAGGTGAGGAATGATGGCAATCAGCCAGACGCCAAGGGAGAGCAGTTCATACCAATGCCTCCATGGGTATCGTTTGGACGCGACTTCGCAAGTGCTCATGGCCATGTCACCATACATACAAACGCCGAGTGGCCGTACCACAAGCAATGAAACTGCTTCAAACACGTTAGCGCAGTCCATGAGCAGAACGCGCGCAACTCGCAAGCAGCTCAGCCACGGTTCAGCAGACCCGCTCAATATAAACCAAGGTAAACAAACATTGACAGCCTGACACATCTTTCGACGCGCTACACTGATTGACGCTACTAGCGCCACCTTTATCTAGCAAGGCATATTTAAGAGCAACGCTCTTCGTGTTTCTGTTTAATGTTATTTTAGGGATACGCAAGTTAAAAAAAAAAAAAAACAATCAATGAACATTTAATGACCTAGTGCGCTGGTATAAAGGCGCCACTAATCTGGAACAAGTGGCGCTACCTCCCGCGCGGCGCGTTCGCAAAGGTACTCCAAGGCTTCGGATACTGGTCGGTAGGGTGTACCACGGCCGGTCTCGAGGGAGAGCGCGCGCTCTTTCTTACGGCTAGAGTCCCTAGAAGTATTTGCTAGTCTGCCGTCCGAGCGGGGTTCCCTACGGAACCGGTTGGCCGCTTCCCGGATGAAAGCGCAGGGGGAGCTGCACGCATTCGGAGCGTGATCGCGTTCTGTACGTCATGCTATGGCGGTTGTGCCCATGTTGTGCCGTACTGCTAGTCAGCGCCACGCTGATCCGTTGGTGCCGTGGCAAGGCTCGTGCATCACGTGCACTTCTTTTCGCTCGCAAGCCGCAATGCGCGCAAATTAGCTAGCATGTTTGTAAGTGTGCCTTTTTTATGGATGTGTGATCGCGTCATATCGAGAAAACGGGGTAAGCGTGACAGCATGTGTTTCTTGCCCGGGTGCAAGAGCGGGTAGCGCTCGTGCAAGGTGAAATGCTCTCTCTTCAGGACACTGAAAGTTGCAAGAAGAGGCAAGAGTGGGAGCGCTACATCAAGCGCGGCGGCAAAGGCAATAACATTGTTTATTGCCTCAGCTAGGGCATAAAGGAATATGTGAAACGAAAAATAAAAGGCGTAATAAATGAAAGAAAATAGGTTGACTGTGTTCTAATAATGTTCAAGAGAGAACGATGATAAGGCCCTTGCGTGCAAGCAATGTACGAAGATGGGTTGTTCAGCGAAAGGCCCACTGCCGTCAGGTGCCGATATTGTCGGCTTCAGTGGCGGGCAAACCCACAAGTGGTGAATATCTTCCTCATTATTTTGTGAATTGCAGACAGGAAATGCTGGGCGTTGATATAAATATCGATATATATAAATATCGGAGGATCCGGAACGGGGTTGCCCTCACATTACTGTAACACGAACAAACTAGTGTCGACGTTTGTGAGCGACACTTCAAACCCTGCGTTATTGAGCGAAGTTTTAAGACAGGTAAAGGTAATTGAGATTCCCGCGATGTTACGCAACTCATGAAGGATACCATCTCAACGCTGTTTCCTGACACTCTAAAATACTTGTCGAAACTACTGCCTCTCAAGAGAAAGGAGCGCAACTTGTGCGAGCAAAAACAGTCAGCAGGAAGACCTGCAGAGGAAAAAAAGCGCACTGATCCTGAAGCATCAGTGCAGCCAGTTGAAGAATACAGCGGCGGTGGATCGTGTGGCGTGAGCCTGCTCCAGGAATGCAGAAAGCTGTATGCCACCGCCACTGGGGTCACAAATGTCGATCTTTCTGATGCTGAACAACTAACATTCGCATAGTGCCACTAAAGCGAGGACGGATCTCCGGAGGCAATCTACGCAAATCGGTGAGTTCTATTCCATCGCAGTGATACGTGAAGCTGCCATGAATGCTGCTGTGTGCATTCGAGGAAACAAAGTCAAGGAGTAGCTGTAAAGTCGACAGAAGAGGTAACGAATCTTCTTCAAGACATTTAGAAACTCAGCTTGTGTCCAGGCAACAAATTGAAGCCTATCACCAAGACATTTCCCTCCTACAATGGGCGTTACTTTGCGACGAACTGTGCCATTATTTCTGATATAGCCTGCAAATACTTGCGAAAGTTAACTCAGAACACTCTGTCAAGAAGAAGAGGGAATCAAGAAACAGACTTCTAAGTCTCGAGCAGTTTGTCGTTACGAAGGACAAGGTGGCAAAGCTGGTAAAAGCTCTAGGGGAAATGAAAAATGAAAATGAACACTTTTCAAGGACAGAGTTTGAAAGAAGTGTTAGTGCCCTTCTTCTCAGCTAACAGCTGGCTGTTAAAATACGTTTTAGAGGTTGCAAAACGCAAGTCAACAAAAGTGATAGCATACTCTGATGAGTGCCTACTAAGCTTCCTAAGGACCAAAGAATGCTTATAAGCAATTTGCCTGAAGCGCGGTGCGATTTGAAGGGCTCGGGTTCCCATCTTGTGCGCTTTAATTGTGCATGCATCCGAAAGTTTCTAGTTCTACATACCTATTATAACTTAGCTAAACGTCCGAAGAAGTTAAGATGAAACTATAGCGTGAATGAAAACGCCGGCGACAGCGCTCTGTTGCTCGCACACATGGTCCTCGGAGCCTAGAATGTGCGTATAGTATATGGTCCTCCATGCAAGCGCAACAGTTTACACAAAATCCTCAGAAGTCTTCATTACAATACGGCACCGCGGTAGCTTCAGCAGGATAATAGGGTATAAAAAGCAGCTTCGTTTCTTCATCGACTCAGGGGCATGCGCGCAAAACTTCGGTCACGGAAAAAAACAAACAAAATTCGTATCCGTGGTTATGCCAACAACTCGGCTGCGAATTCAATACTACGACTAAATTGAAATCAAAGACTAAAGAGCGGCATCGCACGTACAAGGCACCTGACAGTGAGCATGCAGCGAATGCATTTCGAAGTGCACGGGCGCGCGCGTCGTCTGCTCCGTTGGCAGTGGCACTCCGCTTCACCGCAGTGCCTCCGCAGCGATCATTCAGCGGCCGCCCCCGTCGCGGCCGGCGGACGAGAGACTAGCAATATTTCTAGGGACCCTAGTTCTACAAAATCGTGTGCGTTGTGGAAGATGCCAAGTGCTTAGAAAACTCCCAGGGAGTTCACTCAAACCACATTTGAACCGTAGCAATGTGCTAAATCTACCTGAACTAAGAAAAAGTATTGTCCGCTGAAATCTTGCGGATATCACAACTGTTGCATGATAAGCTTTAAACAGAGTAATTCTACACTGGCGTGCAGTAAAAGGTTGTGCTAATTATTTATTCAGTGTCCAGATTTAGCTCTACGTAGTTCTGAAACTATATCTGGCTCGCATGTTCTTAAGATTTATTTTATAGTATTAATTTGTCCAAGTGCATTCAGGGGCACAGTGATGCTTTGCCAAAGCAAAGCAAGTGTGAATGACAGGATTCTGCCACAAGTGCAACCTTGCAGTATACTAACCACGCTTTTTTAGCATCCTTCACGGTGGATTCATTAATGAACCACTGAACACTCATCGCATAGATCGTATTCGGTATCGAGTAACACGAAACTTTTTTTCAGTAATTTATTTCTTTTACTTATGTGAAATTTCTCTCTTTTACTCTGTTTATTACCTTTTATTACGTTATATCACTCCCTTCTGTAATGCCCCTGGCCCTGCAAGTAAATAAATGAACCCAACTAAACTTCAGAGTAGAGCGAATATATTCTTGCTTCCTCATGGACTGGGTTAGCAAAATCTTTTCGTTATTGTATCCCGCGTTCAGACTTGTTCATCTCAGTCGGTGGTACAGTAGAGCCGCAGAAGAAATAATTGGAACAAGTGGATTTAGCCAAGGTCTAGCATCGCTTTAGTGAATCGGAACGGATACAAAGAGAGTGCGAAAGGTGAGGTAAGCCGGTGCGTAGTCTGCTCTTTGCAGAGGTGGAATATCTATAATGCAAAAGCTGAACTAAAATTATAAAAATGTTACTCACTGGTATGTAAAACATATTTCTTTCATTATTGATTCTACTGACGCAGTTTTTCAGCGTTACAATGGTACGTGATGATATACTTCTCGTCCGCTTTCTGCTCTAAACCTATGACCCCTTCCGTTTCTGCAGTAGGAAGTCATAATGGGAAAGAGGAAAGATTAAGCAGCCTGTCGGGGTGTTCTCGGCAGAAGGGAGTATGTATTGCATGCATTCCGTCGGAAAGTGTTGGAGGGGGGGGGGGGGGAACATTCGCTGGCACCGTTTTTCAAAGCGGTAAGCTTAACATATTCCAATAAAATCTAGCTTGGCTTCGGTTCCTGAAGTTGGCTCATGAAAAAAAGTATATTTTAGGTGATACCGTACGTAGTCCATGCGTACTGAAATTTCGTTTGGTTAGTGGGTTTAACGCCCAGAGCACGTACTACATATCTGTATTGTGGAGAAGAAAATCAAATATTTTGTTTTTTCTTTCTTCTAGGCGGTATGGATAGAGTATGTTTGTCCCCCATTCATCAAAATATATTTTCAAGCAATCGCGGCCAAAATACTAGCAGACGCTAGCTCTGACCGAGGAATTGAAGCTCTTACTGTGGCTTATATGACATTCTGTACATGTTACAAGAATATTCTATTGTGATGGGCTAGCCATGGCCATAAAATTGGCACATTTGTTGAAGAGCTGAAACTTAATTCCCGAATCTAACCAAATTCGTATGTGCTAGAGCGAGTACTGCTTGTCTCGTGCAGACCTAGCAGCATTGTGCAAAGGCTTAAATTCCGCATCAATTTCTAAATGGCAAATGATGGCCGTTACAAAAACCAGCTGATGGGTTTTTAATTTTATTTTGCTCGCCGTGGAGCATATGATAATAATTAAAACAGCGGATAAGCGATCCCAGTGCCGGTGGTTGTGCATCGATGTGTCATGCGCATTATTAGCGAACTGTAAAACATTCAGAAGTAAATCCGAAGTCCTCTACTACATTTTCCGCTAACCAATTTATTGCTTCGATACCTTAAGTTTGTGCCATAGTTCTTGCGCCAAATGGGCATTCCAGCGAGAACGAAACCAAACCTGAACTCTTGTCGCTCATGTTAATTGCCATGTGTTTGCCAGTACTTGTTGAGAAAAAAAAAAGCTGCCTCTCTTGAGTCTGTTGATCGCTTCGATACCTTACGTTTTCCCATAGTTTTTCGCCAAAGGGTCACATCAGTGGGAACGAAACCGAAAGTGAACGTTACTTCTTTTCTCTTACATGTCTCTATGGGAAAATGTTTTTGCAGATCGACGATGCGCAATCACGTGACGCATAGGGGACGTAGCCTACACGTCACGTACGCGTTCTCGCGGAGTCTTTCTTTTTTTTTTCCTTGTAAGAGGAAGCGCTCGCGGCAGTTTTGTCCACGCCATGGCTCCTCTTCAAACACAGTCTTCTCCCCTCCCCCATGGCTCCAGGCAGTAAACAGAATTTTCCTCCCCCGGGGGAATGAGTGAGTGTAGATTTCATGCGTTCGCAGTCTTTTGCTTTCGTTCTGTTTCTTCCGGTGGTCTGGCGGAGTTAGAGCTGTTCGAAGCGACGCAGGGACTTCGAGTCGCGAGTCTGCTTCTTCGTAGCGCGCTGCAGGGATTGTGATTGCTTCCTCACTACGATGAAAACGTGCAAGAGTACTGACCTTAAGCGGGGCCTCAAATATATTTAGCACCTAAGCATGAGTTATTTGCAAACACGCGCGCCCACACACATGCAGTTTTTTAAGGGCAAAAAGCAAATAACTTTACAGCATCTTGCGGCGCGTAAACGTTGATGTTTGGAATTAAGCTGTGAAATTATACAAGATGTTACTTAGCTTACGGATACGTCACTATAAATATATATAGTTGTATGTACTTAATTGAGGCGTAACTTTTAAGGTGCAAAAGTGGTTGATTGAGCCAAGTAAACGACACAGCAAATCTTCAGCACTCCCTCCGCTGCCTCTCAAGCCAAACCAGCCCATACACCACAGCTAGGGAAAAAGAAGAAAGGAAGCAAGCGTGCATACTGCTTTACCGAGGGCAGCTCCAAGCCGTCACTCGTTTGAAACCACGCTGTCTACGTTGGCTAGCCTGCCCGCCCGAAAAGCCCCTTTATTGAGGGTCTTTACCCGCCCCTCCTTTCAACCTCTCCCCACTAATAGGAAAAAATACAGAAGAAAGCGTGCGTGCTGTTAAGTGCGGACGGCTATAGATGCTCTCCCTCCGCCAGCTCGAAGCCGCGCTCCGACGGCCAAGCGCTTTTCTCCAATAGAATAAAAAAACAAAACAAAAAACGTCGACAGGGCACGCAGAAGTGACGTAGTATCTCTACGTCACTTTTGTGTCACGTGATTGCGCGATCACGATCTGCAATAATCAGTTCAGCTCAGTTCAGGCGTTCAGTCGTGTCCGACTCTTCGTGACCCTATGGACCTTGTCACGCCACGCTTTCCGGTCTCTCACTATCTTCTTAACATCACATAGCTTCATCTGCAATGCCTCGAGAATGCCATCTAACCATCGCGTTTGCTGCCCACCCCTTCTCCGGCGACCCTCAACCTTTCCCAACATCAAATCTTTCTCCAGCGACTCCTCTCTTCTCATCAGATGACCAAAGTAGCTGAGCTTTAACTTTAGAATTTGACCCTCTAATGAGCAGTCAGGGTTTATGGTCGACAATATCGACTGATTTGATCTTCTGGCAGTCCAAGGAACTCTTAAGAGTCTTCGCCAGCACCACAATTCAAACGCGTCAATTCTTCGGAGGTCAGCCTTTTTCACAGTCCAACTCTCGCATCCATACATCACAACTGGAAAGACCATAGCACGGGTTATACGGATCTTGGTTGGCAGACTAATGTCTCTGCTCTTTCCTAGGCGGTCAAGGCTAACCATTGCTCTCTTTCCCAGAAGCAGGCGTCTCCTAATTTCATGGCTGCAGTCTCCTTCCGAGGTAATCTTGGCGCCCAAGAACAGAAATAATAATAATACCCTCCCTGTTTTTATAGGTCTGTTCGATTCAGCTGCACTCTTTGCACCAGTTCCGTAAAGTTCTGTGGCGGTGCCGCAAGCGTGCAGCACCAGTTCCAGCAGTTCAGGTGCAGCATCGGCACCAGCTACTTACAAACGAATGGTAGAGTGCAGGCCGCGCCGTCTGCTAGCCTTGGCGCCGCCAACAAGCTGCGGCCGGCTGTGTGCAACATCGCGTCAGCCGACGCCAACAATCCGGTTAACTTGATGAATTTTCAAATAGCACATGACAACGAAGTTTTGACATTGTCCAGCCGCGATGCTTTTGGCCCTTGCTTTGTAATAACCGGCACTTGTCAACGAGAACACGATCTAGTTCGCCAAGGTATCGGCTACGCATACTCAAGACGTAGACACACGCATGTGGTGTGATGCATGCTGATTATATATTTCAATCATGACCATGTGCGCTTCGATCGCCGGCTGCGGCAAAAGGTGCATATATATGCATTCGCACAAGACGATATGAGATGTGATATACTTGAAAATCTTCATGTTTGGGATGATTAGCTCCGGCGATAGAATTCATTCATTCATGAATATGCGATGCATATATGTACAAAAGCCGACTGCATGTGCTCAACTATCTGTGAATTATATAGCCACTCTCATCAACCGGCGCCAACATGCCGAATAAGATCAATTTTCAAACAGCACATATCGCAAGCGTTGACACGAACCAGCCTCGATCGATGTATGTGTATGCGCGCACCATGCGGCAGCTGGCCCGAAGCGCAAACAAACTTCGACCACGATTGAAGTCAGCATGAACCATATAACGCATGCACGTGCTTACTTGGTAGACATGGTTCGAAGTACGCGTCGTCGTTTCTTTGGCAAACACAGGCACCGTTCTCGTTGACGAGTGGAATAAGGGTCGCTTCACTGCTTATCACAACACGCAAGCCATTGTTGAGCAAGCTGTCGTCTGCTTTCATGAGGCAGCTGCAGCTGCACTCTTTCGGCACTGACCGTACCGCTGAGGAGGTGCACAGTTTTGCTGAACTTTTCGTGAACTCGACCTGGACGGCGTCTGCACTTTTTGAAACGAACGGCGTGGTGCAGAGGGCGCCGTCTTGCATCGCGGAAACGAATGGTGAAGTGCAGCACCACGTGAACCAGTTCACGTAGTGCAGGTGAAACGAACGGACCTTATGTGCTCGTCTACGCACTCTGGATACTTTGAGACAACAACAACAAGAACAAAAAAAAAAGCTACATTGTCCCTTCACCTATATTTATGGCTTCGCCAGCCTTTAGCATCATGTGTTAAGTGCAACGGCCACTGGCCACTTGGTACATTCGATTATCAGTCCCGGTCGGTCCGGGACTACTTGCTGACAGCTGTCCGGCGTTCGATTTTCGTCGGGAAGTCCAGAAGCCCCGTCCACCAGTAAAGCTCCTGGGCCAGCGGCCATTTTGAGTTAGACCCCGAGCGCATTCTGAGTACTTTTCGTGCTCCTGCGTACGATATCGCGCGCTAAACAATGACACAATCTCTCTAAACAGCTGGAAGACGTTTGAATGATGTGTCCTTGCTTTTAGTCTTGAATTTCACTACACACGGAAGCGTCCAGAGTCCCGAGCACGGATTGCTTTTTAATGCTGCCCAGAAGTTCTTGACAGCTACATATCTGTCGCAATATTTTCATCGCGCAGTTTCTGAAAGCGTTGCAAGCGAACCGCAATTGCTCTGGAGCAGCCAACGCTTGTTGTAAATGATTTTGCAAACGATTTACTCTGCTTTCGAAGGCAGTGAGCCAGGCCGTTGGAAAAACTTTGCGAGCAGCGACGGCAAGAAAACCCTGCCAAACTGAGGTCTGTAAAACGCTTCGATTCAGGCATATATGCCACACTCCCTTCGCGAAGAGCGCCCATTGATTCGCGCCTCTGTTATCTATCTTTAGTATTACACGTAGGCGAAAAGATAAACGGGCGCGCGGCGTCACTGCGAGAGAGGGAGTCTGAGGAAAAAAAAAAAAACTTTATTTGTCAGCGATTGTTTTTGTCTTGGGTAGCATTCAGCTACTCCAGCTAGGTGGCTGGCAGTTTAAGTCTGTCAGCGACCTCTTGCGCTCTTACCGAGGCCCGGGACTTGACGTCTGAGTCCCGGCTGGCGAGAGCAGGCTCCCAGTGTAGCGAGGGAGATGGTACTAGATCTGCCGCAGGCTCGCCGCACAGTTGGCAGTACGGATATACCAAGGTCAATTCAATATACCATGTCGAGAGAGATTTTAGCATACGTCCAGGGGTTTGGCTGCTACCACGTTTGCAACTGCAGCCACGTGGTAGCCTAACTGTTCTCGACTGAGCGAAGCGTGGGGAGGAGGCAGGCTAGCCCTGAGCTCCCTGGAATGAGTGGCAGTGGCCTCGATACATATCCAAACAGTACCTATCCAAGTACCTATAAAATGTTGACTCACAATGGAGGAAAATAACTATGAAACTAACCAGTAAGTATGCTGGTCGCATGGACAAAGAAATAAAGAGCATTAATTGCAATACTAACTGGTACCAGCCCGTTTCAAAGGGGACGCTTTTATATTCCATTCATCCACCCATCCATCCGTTCAAACTCCAGTTTGGGTTACTTTAGCAAGAACGAAACTTAACGTTGCCTCCCCTCTCCCCCCCCCCCCCCCGCACGTCTGTTTACGCGCGCGAGTGGATGGGAGGGGTAGGAGGAGGAAGGGGAGATCTCGGAGCCCATGCTTCAGGCCATGGGAGAATGTTTTTGCAACTCCCCTGGGTGAAATTCTGTGCATTCGCAATCTTTTGCTTTCATTCTTTTTCCTACGGTGGTTTGGCGGGGTTGAATCGTACGTGAGCCTGCTTCGCAGCGCGCTGCAGGGATTGTGCACTTGCCTTCGTCATTGCATTGAAACGTGCGAGAGTACTGACCATGTACTGACCTCATGCGGGGCCGCAAATATATTGAGGACCTGCGCATGTGCGCCCACACACATTCAGTTTCGTAGCGGAGGAAAGGAAATAACAGTCAAGTCTGCATGAGAGTACCTTCTAAGTGCGTGTAAATGTTGATGTTTGGATTTAGGCTGCGAGATTGTACAAAATGTTGCATAGCTGGACAGACAATTTTTTAAACTTAGGCTGTGGCTAAAGGTATGTCGGATGGACCTGGTGCGTTTTTCTCCGGGGTACGCCAGGAAAGCCGGGCAGATCCGGGAAATATTTTTAGGGGTACGCCGGACGGACCCGATCGGTGGGGTTCAGGTTTATGTCCGACGTACCCGATGCATTTTCTCTGGGATACGCAAGGTAGATTGTCCTTAATTGGGATACGTCGGGAAAGCCGGATGGATCAGGGGCCTTGGACGGATCCGAGATCCTCGGATATGTGGTTGCAGCAATAGCCAAATGTAGCCAAATCAGAGTTGATACGATGTGCGCGAGGTTCCACAAGTATGTACTACATATACGAAATTACGAAGAATAGTACAGTGGCAAGAATAGTGCCTAGATGGGTGATGCAACGGTAGCTATGTAGTTTTCATTCTTCAAAGTTTCCTCACTTCCATTTGTGATGAGAAGCGTCACGTAACGCATCGCTTTCTGCTTGTATTGATCTTTAAATGTGCTTTGCAGTGCTGCAAGTTGGTGTTGCAAGCGGCGCTGAAAAAAGCTGGATACTGCCGGGATACGGACATGTTCCACGTTGCATGTCACTTTTATTAGCTGCAGCGGTAGGTATAAAAACGTCGCGTAAAGAAGGCATCACGGGAATTTATTGACACGCGTTATGCGAGTCAGAAGAAAATAACTCGACGTTAGACTGCACTGCAGAGCTCTGAACTCGGAAAATGCGGTATTTCTACAAAGTACCCGCCTATTGTTTACATTTGTGAGTTTTTAAGCTTCGAAAAAAAAAATTAAACGACAGTACTTTAACTTGGCCTCGCACAAAGTCGTTGGAAATACACGATACAGTTTTGGCATGTTGGAGTGGACAAAAAAATAAGTGTCCAGCCCACACTGCCAAGATATGCGCATTACTACAGGTGAAATGGTTGAAGCTTCTGCAAAATATTAGCTGCCAGGCACCAGCACCTTCCTAAATGTTGAGGGTTTCTACTTTTACTGAAGGCCACTTTATCATTAATAAAGGAACGAATAAGCTTTATGCGTTAATGACTAGTGCCTTTTCAAAGTATGTTCATTTTTTTTAGTTTTACTTAGTTTCTTTTGCTTTTTCATGCTAGACGAACACTAATCGTACACTTTTAAGCTTGTCCGTCAAAAGCTGAACTCGAATATCTGCCATGCATGTGACAGCTGTAATGCTGGAAAGGTTGACATGTATAGCATGTACAGTCGTGAGCAAAAGTGGTATACAACCCTCAGCCTGTGGTGGAGCACGACAAAACTGCATTGCAAGGCCATCTAGTAATAACTATCTGGAATCGAGAGATTAGTGGTGGTGCCCCATTTTATCCAGATGTATGTGCCACTGTCGCTGTCCTTGTCGCTGCCACTAGATGGCATTTTGATGAAGTTTTCCCGAGCTCCGTCACCGGCTCAGTGTTGTATATCACTTTTACTCACGACTGTACGCTATACACGCTGTGACATCAAAGTGGTGCGTTCGCCTACTTGCCCCAAGGTCGCGACATTTAATCCCCGTGATGGCAGCTGCACTTTGGTGGAGGCAAAATGCAAACACACCTGTTTGCTGCGAAATGTCAAGGCAAAGTACAAATAATAACTAATTGGTTCGTAGGAAGGGAAATGGATAGTATCTGTCACACTTGTTTATGTGGATACCGTAAGGGAAGGGAGGAAGGTGAGAGTGAAAGTTGAAAGAGAGAAAGAGGAGCCATAGTGGAGGGCTACGGAGTAATTTCGACCACCTGGGGATTTTTAACATGCCAACATCCACAGCATACGGACGCCTCTTCCTTTCGCCTTCATTGAAACCCAGCCGCACTTGCAGTTGGGATCGAAGCCGGGCACTCCAGCACAAAGTACAAAGCCCAAGAAGTCAAATTAATCTGGAGCCCTCCACTACAGTATTCTTCATAGCTATATATGTCACTTTAGGATGTGAAACCTTACATGCCACATGTAGGATGTGTTGTTTTTTAGATTTTGTAATCTCTCATCTATGTTGTGCAACATTTGGTTCATTGTAGTTCTCAAACAGTTGCTAAATATGAAACAAGCAGTTCTTGGTATGGTTTTGCTGCTTGGAGTAATTTGCTAATTGCAGTTCTTTTGAAACTCGTATCAATGCTGGACAGTTCAAATAGCAGACAGTTGAATTACAGGAATTATGTGGATTATGCATTTCAGTTCTGAGAAATGGAAAATAATGGTCTCCTCCATGGGTGGACAGGTGTCCTTAGACAAATACGTAATTGGGTGTGTGAGCGAGGAGGCAACCAAAATGGGGTGAATATTTCCCGCCTGCTCTCAATAAGTTTCTCTCTCTCTTTTAGTGGAAATGTTGTTTTTGGTCTTCACAAGAGTCTAATCCATTGTGCAAACATTTCGCCTGAGAGAAGGCAAGCACGAGGACAAAGGAAAGCTTGTTACTAATGAAAAATCAGCATTGGGTACAGAACCCCAAGGCATCGTGCATATATGGTGGGTGCTCTAGACAATTAGGTATGGCAGCTGAGAGAAAAAAACACAACAAAACAGGACTGACAATAACTGAGTCTACAGATCCAAAGTAAACTTTTGAGTGTTGTCCACAATGTGTGAAGGCTTAACACAGCATTCAAAGCAATAATATGATCGCAGAATTAAAATACACCCTTAGTGGAAACTCGAGATGCAGAAAATGTTTGGCGAGAGCTTCAGAACACCCGGTGAGAAGTGGAGTGTTGAATGTGCACATAACCTGAAAAACCAGCCAGACTGGCATTAAACTCACAGGCTTTGCTGTGAAAGGCAAGTCGTTAAAAAACTTCTTCAGGACAAGCCATTGCAGGGACAGAGATGTGCAGCGCAAACAATTAACTGTTCATTTTTCTTCGCTCATTCCAGACGTAATAAGGGAGTAATTACTCATTGCATCCACCCAAGCGCAGCCATACGGCTACAAAGGAAAGCTATACAGCTTTCTCAGAAACTTCGTAGTTGGCTGCGCTTGGGTGGATGCAATGAGTAATTACTCCCTTATTACAAATCTGCTGCACCTTGGGGGATTCCCCTAAATATTTGACCAACATCATTCTGGAAGTGCGTCGACAAAACTCTGACTGACAGCTCCCCATGCAATCACACAGGTGCAATCAGTTGCACCAATTAACAGATGTCATCACAGGCAGGAGAGAAACAGACCAAGCAAGAAATGGCTTGTCCATAGGTCCTCTGGGGTAATGATGCTGATGACATGAGAAAGAAAAAAAGGTGGCCGCACAGGTGCTGCTGGTGACGTGCACGGTCAGCGCTTGGCAGGCACCCCAGTGCGTCGGCTCAGAATGACGTAGTCGGCCGCGTTGCCTGCTATCGTCAATGCGATAGCCAAGTGCTTTCTGATAGAAGGCCAGTGCACCCGCGTTGCTCGTGAAGACGGTCAGCACGGTCTTGCACATGCGGAAGTGAGCAGCCAGCACATCCAGCAGTCGCATGAGGTGCGAACCCAGGCCCCGCCGCTGCACGCGAGACTCCAGCTGCAGCTCGTAGCAGTAGAGCACCGACATGCCACCATCCATGTCGAAGCTGTAACAGAGGTGGGGCCAAGTCAGAGGGAGGGGCCAAGCTACCTAATATGGGAAAGCATTACATCATCCTCATCATCAGCCTGACTATACCCACTGCAGGTTGAAGGCCTCTCCCATATTTCTCCACTTAACCCGGTTCTGTGCTAGCTGCATCCACTTGACCCCTGCGAACTTCTTAACCTCATCCGCCCACCTAACTTTCTGCCGCCCCCTGCTACGCTTTCCTTCCCTTAGAATCCAGTTTGTTACCCTAAGCAACCATCGGCTATCCTCTCTTCGCACTACATGTCCTGCCCATGCCAATTTCTTCTTCTTAATTTCCACTAGAATGTCGGTAACTTGAGCTATTTCTCTGACCCACGCTGCACGCTTCCTATCTCTTAATGTTACCCCTACTATATTTCATTCCAAAGCCCTTTGGGTAGCCCTCAACTTAAAGGGACAGAACACTGGCCAAAATATGTCATGAGATTATTGTAGAGATGAAAAGATCGTGCCTCATACAGTACAGATCGAGGACTACAATATCAAAGAAAAGAGGTTTTACAATTTTAATTTGACATTGAAAATCGCATAAAAATAACCTAGGCGCTATCTAGCGGAGAAACGCTAGTACTTTCAGTGTAGCCCCCCACGTGACTACATGTCAGCAAAATATAGCTGATTTTGTAAGTGCAGACTGTTCTCTTTTCTTCTAGGAGTGCTTGCCAAAATTAATTATATTTTGCGCTCTCTCCAGTGCGTCCTTAACTAAAAACCACCCCTGCTTTCGCACCGCGAGAGGTATGCTTTCAGGTTTTGCCACTAGATGGCACCACAGTGTTAGCAATTTCGTGAATGAAGCAATGACAGTGCCCACTAAAACTTTCGTTACGAGGTCGTGCATTATTGTGCCGTACCAGCATCGAGTGTGAAACTGAAAAGGACGTTACTCTACGCAAAAAATATCTGGTTACTGTCTAGTGAGTCTGTCTAGCCTCCATGTTTCAGCCCCATAGGTGAGTACAGGTAAGATGCAACTGTTGTATACTTTCCTCTTGAGCAATACCGGTAAGCTGCTAGTCATAATCTGCGAGTGCTTGCCAAATGCGCTCCATGCCAATTTTATTCTTCTTGTTATTTCTTTTTCATGGTCTGGATCTGTGGTTACTACCTGTCCTAAGTAGACATATTCGCCTACTACTTCCAGTACTTCGCTACCTAATGTAAACTGCTGTTCCTTCCCGAGGCGGTTGAACATTACCTTAGTCTTCTGCATATTGATTTTTCAAGCCTACCTTTCTACTTTTCCTGTCTAGGTCATCAATCATTATTTGCAGTTCATGTAGTGAACGTTTCTCTAAGTTCCGCATACGTTACATTCAAAACAATATCAATCGGCTGAAAGAGTATGTAGTCTCGCGACTGACGCAACAACTTTTCATCAGGACGTCGTGCGTGAATATTTGTACAGCAGAAGTAAGGAGAGCGACGGGGAAGAGAAGATCGTTCTACTTTAAAGCTGACCCTTATTTAAGGAAGGAGAAAATTATATTTCCCTTCATGAAACTGAACATTCCTTTATAGCTAGCTCTGTCCATTATTTCATTTAAGTATGATCTATGACAGGACGGCATGTGTGTACGTGTGTGTGCGTTTTGGGGGGCGATTGCTTCGAGCGTTGTTGCAGCCATAAATAATTAAATAGTGATTCGAAAGCAGCTCGCCTGCCGGGAGAGTCTCGGCGCTGAGCACCTGTCCCAATAGCGTCTCCATTTGGGCATAAGGAATTTATTTAACGTAAAACATCTAAATAGACACACCTGCCACTGGAGAAACCGCATTTCCAGTTATGAACATAAGACTCATGTTAGTATCAGAAGCACTTTATTTTCTATATTATTTGCTATTTCTACAGGTTGTTCGAAATAGTTATTTTGGAATGAGCTATGCGGAACTCAGAAAAAATGTGGTGTCCACAAAAATTAGATCAACTTTGACAGCAATTGCCAGCATGCATATTAGAGAATATAAAGTTACGACTGATGTCAATAAAACTGAAATTTGGTGGCCGTAGTCTTCCTAGATGTTTCTACAGGGTGATATCTAGAAGTGCGAGCTTGAAAAGCTTCGGTTTTCATTTCTCTCGAGTTCGATCCAAGCAGCGGCGGTCACATCTCAATGGAAGCGATATCGTCAAGGCATCCACCTTCTGCACAATGTAGTCCCCATTAAAGAACACCAAGTGATCGAAATTTCCAGGACCTCCACTGCAGCGCCCCTCATAGCCAGTTTCTTTGCAAACATTAAACCACATAGACATGCCACCAAGCTAACCTGGCATTAACAAGTTTACTTATAGTACTGTCAGCCCAGTATGAATATTTGCAAAGAATGGATCCAACCTTCTGCATTTAAGAGAGCAGTATCTGTCATATATGCACGTCTTATTTTTGAAGAAGATTGATCCGTATTTTTTATGATTCTAACTGGAAGATTTTGTTATAAAGGCTTATTCACATGTGGAATACACTGGAGACGTGCATCTAAAGGAATTATGCTATGCTTTCTTTTATTTCGGCGTTGCGCGTTCTACGAAACCAGTGGATGACAGCGCGAAACCAGGCAAAAACCGCCCGCTGGTGCTGCTGCTGCAACAGGTGTAGAGCGAACAGTGAGCTTGCGGCGCAACATACCGCGGCGAGAGCGTAATTTATAGAGAACCATTCCCATTGCTTTAATTAAAAGAGAACCGGTCCCGACCGACCGACCGACCGACCGACCGACCGACCGACCAACCGACCAAGTTCAGCTAATTTTGAATTTATCTCTACAGTAAGAAAGAACTAAAAATATAAATACCGGTAGCGAAAACTGTCAATGCATTGGCGCTCAAGCCCACCGCAGAGGGCGCGCCCTACAATAGGTGGTCTGCTACTGCTCCCGAGCCTCCATGCGCTCGTGACGAAAATTCTTGCCGCAAGCTACGGGTTATCGTTTTGCCAATTCTAGCTGTAATACACCACATGGAATAGCTATACGTCCGTGAGACCACGGTCAGAAACTGCCACAGCGAACAGAGAAGAGAAATTTGCAGTTCACAAAAAGCCAAAGGAAATTGGCATGCTCCGAAATTTACTGAAACAATATTCGGTATGTGTGGGCCGAAACCATAACTTATATGCAAGACTTATTCCACTCTTTGTGGTTGAATGGTGAGCAAGCAGTGAAACTGCAATACATGTGTGAGATGCGACACCTAAGATGCTTAGCAAAATAGTGTTTTTTTCCAGTGGTTTGTAAATCTAATTATTTAAATTGGTTCCAAAAATGTCTATTCTCAGGTGTGGATAGTCAGAAATGTTGTCTAATTATACATGATTATCATAGATAGTTGGATTAATTGAAAATAAAGGCAGAGAGGTTGGCCGGAATAATTCAAATCTGGCCTGCTACTCTGCACTGGGGAAGAAGGGGAGAAGAAAGAAGATTATGATGGGTTACCACGCCCTCCACGGACCTTCTTTCATTTGTACATACCATGATCTTCTTCTTCCTCTTGTACATACCATCATCATCGTCCCGCGGCGCCGGCTCCGGCACGCGCTTGGGTTTTCTCCATCGGATTAAACGCTGATACGGCATACCTTACCTTGCCTTCACGACCTTGCCGTCTAGATCTGGCCTTCTTGATTTCTCCAGTGTTATCCGCGAGGCTCTTTGTGCGCAGAAGCTGTTAGGCATAGTTCACGGTGCTGCTTCAAGGCTGTATCCTCAGGAATCCTTTCGCGACTGCTTTTATGCTTTCTCACGAGGACCACTTTCAATAAATCAATTACACAAGCCGATAATATTGAAACCTAATATCAGAGATTGCATCTTATGACTCAATTTTGAGGTTAGTGCTACATCTTGCGTAATTGGTGATAACCTTTGTCTTCCAAAGGCACTCCAGCGCACACTTTCACCTTCCCTTCGCAATGTTTATTCTTTCGTGGCTCGAGGTAACGCCTGCGGTTTCTTTCCGTTGTATCAGGTGCTTATCACTGATGATATCGCTTTTCTAGCGAAACGGGGCGCGAAAAACGTGGTAGTAATTAGAAAAGACTCACGCAAGCGCTATGTGTATACTCTTTTCACTTTTTCGCTTGCTTTCCTTGTTTAATCGAACACCATACGGCTCAGATACTTCCTGCAACTCATCTTTTCCCATAAGTAACATACAAAAACGTACCGTGCAGAGTGGGTCAGAGAAATTACTGGCATTCTAGTGGAAATCAAGAAGAAGAAATGGGCATGGGCAGGACATGTAGTGCGAAGAGAGGGTAACCGATGGTTGCTTAGGGTAACAAACTGGATTCCAAGGGGAGGAAAGCGTAGCAGGGGGCGGCAGAAAGTTAGGTGGGCGGATGAGGTTAAGAAATTCACAGAGGTCAAGTGGATGCAGCTAGCACAAAACCGGGTTAATTGGAGAAATATAGGAGAGACCTTCGCCCTGCAGTGGGTATAGTCAGGCTGATGCTGCTGATGATGTTGATGAACATACGCGCACGAGACTAAACTTGTATTTACTCATGCGAGATAATGAAATACTAACAAAATCAAAATTTTTGCTCACTTGGCTTGAAGAGATATCTATGACTTGGCTCAAATAACAGATTTCTTGTAACCTTACATTTTTAAGCTCATGAAATGGTATCCGAACTAAAATCTCTCTGATAGCATTTCAAGTTCTCTGTTCATTTTAAAACAGTGCTAGAGCACTGACAGATAGACAAAGTGACAAACACACATTGTTACTTTTTCTCTCTCCGTGTTCTAGCTATGTCTTAAAATAATTTTCGACAAACTCGTCCAAAAAGCCATTTTCTCAGTCTTACGTCTCGCAGCACTGTATTTAAATGAGTTGTCAGTATTGAACACAGAAACGATCGTAGGTTTTTTTTTTTATTTTTTTTGCATGATGCCATTTCGGCATCTTTCGGAAGCGGTCGTCCGCAGAGCAGAGTGTGGAACCCTAAGCAGTCTCGTGGGATCAGTCGACATCCTGCGGTCCGGGCAACAGCCGTGACCGAGACAGCCGCGCTCGTCTCGCGAGCCTTTCCATCCTCGTATCCACAAGCTTGAAGGCGCTAAGATCGAAAGGCGGACACGTGGGGTCCTGGTTCAGCATTTCAAGGTTGAACACGGCCACGGCAAAGTGTACCTCCTCCTCCTCATGTGAGACGGCCGACACCAGCTGCGTAGAGAGAGAGAGAGAGAGAGAAAGAAAAACCACAATGGAATGAAACATTGTGGAAGGAAACGAGGAGTAGCGCGATCAGTGATGGAAATAAACTATACAGAATGTACGCACAAAGGGCATAGCAAACCATTTAAACTGCGCTTGGAACAAGCGATGATGTACACATATTTAAAGATTTAACCGCCGCGGGCCAGGCCACAACTGTTTGACGCAACAGAATTATTTCAAGTCTGTTGCTCAGAGCCGGGTAATCAAGGGACCATTGAAACGAATTGAACCACCTTGTTTTTATCATCGCCCGCTGGATTTCACCAATTCCCATACGCCAAAACTTTAGAGGCTGACCGTACTCTTTAAATGGTGCTCCAAACAAGTACTTGAGTAACACGGGGAGATGCAGTGCTGGTGTAGCTGTAGAAAATCCACCTAGAGTGTAAGAGAATCTTTATTTCCCGATATTTTCCACCAGGAAAGCAGGAGGAAAAACTTCTTTGAGACGTAGTATTGAGGTCGAGAATGTACTGAGCCAGTTTCATCAAGGCCAACAGGTCCGCCGGATGCATGGCCCGAGGCTAGCCAAGTACGCCACTTTGTGGAGATGGATGTTGAAAATGAGGAGAGTGAATTGCAACGGGTTGGAAGAAAACGTAGTGTTCTACATCAACATAAGGCTGATATGATAATTCGGGAACGCGGAGAGTGTCTGATACGGTAGAGAAATGTTCGGGCAGGAATAAGGGGTCTACTTTTAGGTGAACATGCACCGAGGAACACGTAGTTGCATAAAAAAAGAGGCCGTGCATGGAAGGAATCGCGTATACAGGCTTGCGGAGCGACCTGATCTTGTCGGTCACCACCAGTACCGAAATACCTCACCAGAGCAAAATAACGCCGTCTTCATGTGATGTGAGTGATTGTCGAGATGCTGACCATGGCGGTGGTCCGGCGTGAATGGGAGCGGAAGGTAAAGAAATCGGACTACAGACAGGTCGCCATTGAATACTAAGCCTAACAAGGTTTAACGCTGTATAGAACATTAATCAGTTAGACTAGTTTGCAGTCCCAGCAACTTGTTGGCATTAAGTGGCATATCAGTGTTTAGTATGGTTAGGTGCACGTAAAAAATGTCCGCGGAAAATGTTTGGTCAAGTTCAATGCCGTCGCTGCTTAGAGGAGAGACGAGAACTAGATGCCGTGTATGAGCGTAGTAAGCTATAGAGCTCTATAGCATTAATGATGGGCTGACAGGCATCGTAATTAGGCTTAATAAGTGGTATAAACTGTGCGCTTACATCTAGTCACAATGACCAGGCCGTCCAAAGATGCTATAAGAAGTAGAATCTTCAATGCGTAAAATAAAAACCGAGTACACTGTTTTGAAGGATGATTTCATTGCGTAGTTAGGCAAGACGTAGACAGGAGACCCCCAATCACGTGGTTATAGCACAGAATATAGAAACAGTAAAACGCAATAACTTACGAATCAATAATACCTTCTTTAGCAAACGGATGAAATGAAACAGACATATATGAAAGCCCAAATGGGGAGAATACAAATGAAATAAATCCATATTGTACAATAACAACGCCATTATGGAGGATGTAGAGGTAATCGGCAAGGCGCGACTCAGTGATTATAAGACTGTAAGGCCTCAAGGTACCCACTGATTGAAAAAAAAAACTCTTTGCTTTTGTGCCTTTTGCATGAAATCATTTAGCGCCAACCAAGACGATCACGAGAGAGGCCGACAGATTGATGCGGTACTTGCAACTGGTCACTTTTTAAAGGGCACGTATAATTTATGGGTGCGCCGTCACACCACCCGCATACGTCAGAAATATATTCTCTTATCAAAAGAGCAAAAGATGCATGTGTAACATCGAGTGTGCTAAAACTGGAAACGACAACCAATCATTCAGCGTTTGTCAGATATACGTTGATCAGACGGAGCGCAGTTTGGATGAAATATTAAGGGAACATGAACCGTCGATGAGCGCTGCGTATCCCCTCTGCTTAAAAACCAGAAGCCTATTCTGTACTGACCACGAATCTATAATTTTTCAAGGTTTATCCTTCTGACGTGTATGAGTTTGTTAGGTGGTGCGACGATGCACCCATATGTTCCACGTGTCTTTCATTAAGAGAATCAGTTGCCAGGAGCGCGTCATCCGATCTGCCTCTTTCGCGTCCGTCCTGCTTGTTTTGCGTGTTTTCTTAACTCTAGGTTTGAATAGGGAACAGAAAAAACCGTAAAGGAGAAGCTTACCAGTAGTGAAGAGGAAGCCAAACATTGGTAGAACGCGGATATATACATTAATGTACAAGTTGGATAATGTCATTGCAAATATGGATAAAGCCAGGTGGTGTAGCCTGACCAACACCGTAGCCAAATGAATCAAGTCGATGATGAGAGTGCCAGCAGTTCAGGGAAACCAGTGGTTCCCACAATAAAGAACAAGGTAAAGCCTTAGAAGCAAAGGAAATGGGGAGAATCTGATAACGCAGATTTGTGAAGGGCGGTGGAGAGATCCTGCTAGAAACTTCAGTCACCTTGTATCCACGCAAGGCCGCATGTCCTCGACAGCATCGTAATCGTGAAAGAAAGCTGCCATTATTATATTTCATTTGAAGGGGCTGATCATGGACTAAAAAAATCACAACCTATAATCTTACTCTTCGTTGTTACAAAGCTTTTGCTAGATAATCTCTAATATTAGATTCTTGAAAACCTTCGACTCAAATCAACTAACAACCAGGCACGCTTTTGTAAAGGGTACTCGACAAGATATGTTTGAAGTATACCAACACTATCAACAGGTGATTCTTCGTATGTATACGACCAAATTATATGCATACCTTTCATCGATTAAGCACAAGCATTGACTTAGTCGAAACTCCACTAGTCATGCAGGTATTGTGGAATTGAGGTGTAGATGAACCATACAATACTGCAATAGATCAATGGTGGCTGCAAAGCTGCCGTAGACCTCTATAAATATAGCAATAATATCGTCATAATTAAGAGTGTTACGCATAGAGACAGAACCTTTCCAGCGCTGTCCACGACATGCTTATAGGAAGCGTTCAGAGATATGGTATGGGAACAGTTATGGATTAATTGGAGATTATATACCCGAGCAATACGTGATTCAATGAAAATATTGCCTCGATGAGTAACTCAAGGGAATAATTTAAAAAGACGATTAAGAACCTAGACAGTAAAAGAATGGTACGCCTAAAACGTAACATGACGGAGACAAGAATAATGTTTGGCACCCTCAGAAGGAACACTAGTTTACGAAAGGCGGTGATGCGCTGCAAAAGGAAAGAGGTGCATTATATTTAGTAATGTTAATGACCTCGAATCCGGACCATGAAAGTGTAATATCTGGACGAACAAGAGTGCCGTGATGTCAATTTGTCAGGTGCGCTCAGATTATAAATCGCAGCTTACCAGTATTCTCCGAGATGACAGTATACGGAAGCTCTATCTTACCTGTCCTCACCCGCGGGAAAACTCCCCAGCTTAAGGATAGAGTTCAGCTTGAATTGAGAAAAAAATTATAATTGCGGCTATGTATTAGAAGACTATGGGGACACTTTGTCAGCCTAAAGTGCGCTAGGCGAAAGCCTTTGTCGCGCAACTTCCACTGCCAATGACGGCCTATGTTTGTTACGACTGAGACCCCACCATTGCGTTTCTTTGTCAATGCTTTGTTTATGGCATTGAGTTTTAGTATCAGGCGAAGCGGCTTGACGCTGTTCACGCCTTCGTTGACTGCACCTCGGTTCAGCCTCCCTGTCTTGTGCCTGGCGACGCGTTTAGCCGCTGCTGACATGCCGCTGATGCTTGAGTTCGTTTAACTTTCGCCGTTTCGTGTTCGGAGAGTTGCCTTCCTCTGCTGAGCCGAAACACGTGGTGCGAAATAGCTGCGCCGCTTGGGAGCCATCCTCCTCCACTAGCTTTCCGCACACTGCCTGTACTGTGGTCGGAGCAGCGCTCGATGCCGCATAGATGTCGCTGCGCCGACAGCATCACCTATCGACGAAGATGACGTCACCTTTTGACAGCTGCGCTCGTCGATGAATCACCCCAGGCACTGGATGTAATGCCAGACGGACGGGGGAATCAGCCATTAAAGGCTCTCGACTTAAAATATAGGTGCAATGTAAATAGACGGGAACCGGGTAGCTTGAGTAGGGAAGATTGCGCCAGTTGGACAAAATTATCAAGACGAAGAAGAAATGAACATGGGCGAGACATGCCATGCGCATACGTGATGACTGATGATCGCAAAGGGTGGCAGGATAGGCTTCGAGAAAAAGAAAAAACAAGTGCAGTAGAGAGCGGTGTAGTAATCCCGATCGCCATCAGCTCGTGCGCCAACCCGAAGAGGTAGACGAAGTGGAGCCGGAGCCTTGTTGGCACTGCCCTGTTGATTAGAACGCTACCCCCGTCGCTTTGGTTTGCGGACGTTGCTTGCGGTCTTGGTGCTCCTATAAACACCTTACACTTGGTGGAGGTTCGGTCGTCGCCCCAGTCCTCCTCGCAAATTTCACCCTGGAACTTCGGAACCGCACGCTACCGCCTTCGGTCACAACCATGCAGGACGCTCCCAGCCAACCATTGACGCCCATCCCTGCCACTCCTGCCACCATCTTCTGTCCCGGGGCACAACGCCCCCGTGACCCACCTTTCTTCAGTGGTACCGACGACCACGACGTTGACGACTGGCTGGCCTCTTTCGAGCGCGTCAGCACTTACAACCGCTGGGACGATTCCATCAAACTGAGCAACGTCCTCTTCTACCTCACGGACGTGGCGAATCTGTGGTTTCGAAACCACGAAGCCGATCTTCCTATGTGGTCTGTCTTCAAGAAGAACTTCGCGGATGTCTTCGGCCGTCCTGCGGTACGTAAACTCCGCGCCGAACAACGCCTCCATGCACGGCTTCAACGTCCCGAAGAAACGTTTACTAGCTACATTGAGGACGTGGTTGACCTCTGCAAGCGGGTCAATCCGTCCATGCCCGAGCCCGAAAGAGTCACACATGTTCTAAAAGGTCTCACTGATGATGCGTACTATATGATGTCGGCCAGAGACCCTACTTCCGTATCCGACATTATAGCACTGTGCCAGAGGTTTGACAAGCTACGAAAGCAACGCGCTTCTACGCGGCGGGCTGCCACACCTGCCGGCATTGCTGGCTTGGCACTGGCTATGCCGTCTGCGGAACAGTCTCAATTTACGCAGAATATCAGACTTCATCCGCGAAGAAGTTGCACGCCAGCTGTCCCTCCTCCACCCAGTTCAGCCGACCGTCTGCACTTCGCAATTAGCGCCGGCCAACGCGCCATCCATCTCGCCGGCTATCCGCCAAGTTATCGAGGAGAAAGTCGCCGAAGCGCTTCCTTCTAGTTCCCATCGCTCCTGTGCAAGCACCACTCACTTACGCTCAAGTAACCGCTGGAACGCGCGGTCCGCTTCCAACATCGTCGTACCAGAACGGCCCTACATTTTATGCTCCACCTCGTTTCATGGCCCCTCAGTCTCAGATCCCTCGACCGCGACGCCGCATTACGAACCCATGGCGAACCGCCGACAATCGCCCAATTTGCTATGCTTGCGGGCTCCCGGGTCACGTCGCTCGCCTTTGCCGTCAGCGCCCGCTTCATCCTGAGAACACAGTCCGTCAGTACCACTACGATCTCGAGCCGCCCTTGAGCAACGTCTCTTCTGGATCGTCTCCACCTCGGGCTCAGTACTCGACACGCCGTTCGCCTTCGCCTCGCCGACGTTCCATTTCGCCAATGGTCCGGCGACAGGGCCCTACGCAAGGGGAAAACTGAATGCCGCAGTTCCGGAGGCAAGAACTGCGCGTTTGACGAACTCGTTAAGTCCTCCGCCTTCTCCCGTCATTGAAGTGTTCGTAGAAGGTTTTCCCGTTCTTGCGCTGGTGGATACAGGTGCTGCCGTTTCCGTAATTAGTGATGCCCTTCGCCGCAAAATTCGCAAGGTCACGACGCCGCTTTCTGCCTTTTCGCTTCGTACGGCCTGTTCAGAGCGCATCACCCCTGTGGCAGTGTGCACGGTACGAGTTTGCATCACAGACATTACGTATCTCGTCGAGATGGTGGTGCTTTACGACTGCTCCCACGACATCATCCTCGGCTACGACTTTCTGTCAACTCACAGTGCTGTGATTGATTGTGCCCGTGCTGAAGTAGAGCTTTCCCCTGTGTAATGTTTCCCTGTGTGACCCGCCTGTGCGCCCTGCTAAACTCCTTGTAGCTGCAGACACCGACATTCCTCCCTTTTCTTCTGTTCTCGTTCCCCTTATTTCGACATCTGCCCTCCCTAGTCCTGTTCTCTTTACGCCCAAACTCGCCTCCGCCCACCATAACCGCCTCCTTCTTCCTTTCGCCGTTCTAACAATTTCTGATGGCAGCTGTGTCATTTATGCTTCCAACCCTTTTCCCTGCCCAACGGCTGTTCTTCGCGGGGAGTGCCTCGGCTACATTGAAGAGCTGGACCCTGATCGCACTTACATGTTCTCCGAACCTGAAGTTTTTTCTCAAGTCGCTGCCCTGACGTCTTGTGCTGCTACGAGTGATGAGCTTCCTGTCGACGCCCTTCATCGAGCTATCGCGACCGACCTTACGTCCGCCCAACGGGACCAAATAGTCGCCCTCCTTCAGCGCTTCAGTGCATCTTTTGACGTGTCCCAGCCTTCCTTGGGCCGCGCCTTGACCGTTTCTCATGCAATCGACACTGGTCCTCATGCTCCCCTGCGGCAGCGACCATATCGCGTGTCGCCCACTGAGCGCCGCGTCATTCGTGACAATGTCGCCGATATGCTTCAACGGGGCATCATACGACCATCTCATAGCCCTTGGGCCTCCCCCGTAGTGTTGGTGACGAAGAAAGATGGCACGATCCGCTTCTGTGTGGACTACCGGCGTCTGAATAAGATAACCCGCAAATTCGGTGTTCGAATGAGCTTAGGAAGTGTGCAAATACTTCGTAAATTAATCTGCTAAAGGACCGGGCTATTTCCGGCATCTTGCATTCAGGAAATCTAACAGCACGAAAGCATGGAACCACAAGGCAGAAAAAAAAACATGACGTGACACAAACGCTTGTGTGACGTCGCCTTCTCCTCTGTTGTGTTTGTATGCCATAGAGCTGCTAAGTTTCCTAAATTCAAGACTAACCAACTCGACCAAAAAGAATTTTATTTGAGACAGAAGACAGTCACACTGCAGTGGTTGTAGTCAGGCTGCTACTGCTTCTGCTGCTGTCGATGATGATGATACTATTCTCAGGGTTGGATAACTTTCCAATGAATTGCTAATACAGTGAAGCGACTATCTTGCACCGACTGGTCAATCTCTGGCATACTTCGTTAATTCAGGGCCATGAACCCAGCAGCTCCAGGCGAACGCATCATTGAACATATGATGACGCAACTAAAGCCCGGTTCACACTGCGGAAACATTTGATGGACTGACGACAGCGTGTTCACGTAATGCCAGCTACCCTGTCACACTGTTTCAACACGAACTGTCCGGAAGTACGTATTTGTCGCCCGGCTACAGGGAACGGAAACTTTTGCAGGAATCCTTGGTGAACTCCTTGTCACACCGACATAACTTGGGCGACGCTCCTCTGCAGCCGCGGGTGACTCCGGCGCACAAAAGAGGAGGGGAGCCACGGCGAGGCCCCACCAAAGCTGGTACCGACTCGAAACCCTGCCCCAGTGCTTAGAAGACGCCATACCGCGGCACACAAAGCGATGAAGGGGAGTCTTTTTTTTTCAAGTGCTGGTTGCGAGCATGAAAACCATTAAAAACGATTATTCACGGTTACGTGCATGCTTGGGTGGTGTGTTGTCGCGGAGTTTTCGCTCAGCCAGCTAACGGGCCAAATACTGCTGACAGCCGCTTTTTGCAGTTAGCTTTCGTTGCCCAAGTCTGTCATACCGACGTAACACCCCGGCAACCTGCCTTGCTTCTCAGCTGCTTGTGCAGTGTGACAAGCTGTTTGGAAACAAGTGTCTTGGGAAACAAGTCCGCGGCTTGACGGGCGGACGTGTTTTGTATATGCCGCTGTTGTGTTCCCACAGTGTGAACCGGGCTTAAGCTAGAAAAAAAAAAATGAAGCTCAAGCCACCCCTCGGAACATTGTTGCCATGCACTGCACGACCAAAGGTATGGAAGAGAGCCTCAAAAGACTCGAGAAATCCTACTCTGCGGTCTGCTCTCTCCTGCTTCATTGATGACACATAGCCCCCTGAAGCACTTGTCTGTTCAATGTTTGCTGTAGCCCGCTTCCCTGGAAAGGTGTGACTCTCGGGACGCGGCGAAACCATACGCGGCGATGCGGGGCAAACATGGCTCGAGGTGTAGCACTGAACTTTATTTTGTTCCTGGCTTCAAGAAAACAGGTAACTCATCTGTACGAAATTTACGACCCAAACCTCCTCATAAGCGCACTCTTCTTTATATTCGACTTGTTTTCTGAAATATACTCTGTTTTCCGATCCCCAGTGAGACTCAGCTCGAGAATAAAACCCCGCCCACTTTCAGAACCTCCATACAGAATTTCCCCGCAACAAAAAGAAAAGAAAAATAAGGTATCGGAGTAATACGTTTGTTATTATGTGCAATGTATAAATTCTCAGCAACTTTCGGCATAAAGATGCAACATTTTGTGTCAGTTGCAGAAGTGTATTTTATTTAAGTAAACTGGATTAGGCTTAATTACATGGAGCAATCGTATTGTCTTTTCGCCGCGAGATGAAAATGCACTATCCTTAATGAGCCCGTCCACAAAGCTCTGGTCATTTAAAAGGAGGTAGAACAAAGGTATATCAGCACATACATTTTGGCACGAAATAGCTTACAAAAAGGTCTCAGAACTATTGTTGTGTAGGCAGAACTATCGATTACTTCAGTTCAATCCTTATGGCTGAAGTTTTACGTTACTCTCATCCGCCACGAAATGCCGTAAGGATGAATGATGGTCAAAGAAAATGCGAATGCTGAAAACAAATTGCCCTTCAAAGAATTTTCTTATCGTTAGCCTCATTCCTTCATCGCTTCGTGCACTTTTACCCCTGCTCAAGAAACTTCTACACTGAAACAAACCAAAGACCTCATTTTCTTATCTCTGCTCTTTACAGTGACACTGAATGGTGGTTCTCTCTCATTGCGAGATTTGCGTAATTCGCAATGCGCTGGAGCGACTATTGTCACTCCATTCGCTCTCAGTTTTTAAGCGGCGCTCATTCTAGAATGGCCAGTTTGTGATTTTGTTTTTTATATGTGGCTACGGTTTTTCGTAGACAGAAAGTGATGCTAAAAACAAAATCAGAAATCGAAAATCCTGATCCAACTACTTTCATGCGTCCGCTCTAATTCCATTTCTTGTTATCTAAACAAAAGGCTAAGGATAAGACCAAGTTATAAGTGCATGCCTATGTGTATTTCGGTTAATTGAGCCGTATATTCAAAACCTGATAATATTTAATATTCCTTTTGGTTAGCTAAGTAATAGACGGCGACGCGGATTACTGTCAACACGTACCACCTGCTTGCTTCTCAAGATGTATTATGAAATGCGCCCCTTTGTTCGCACACTATGTTTGAACGTGTGCCGTTTAATATTCTGGGTTTTGGAATTTAGCACGCCAACAGACTACGAACCAATCCTAAGAATCTCGAGACAAGGTCGGACGCAAGCCAACAGTCCTTCTGGTAGGGACATAATATGAGATATAATCTGCTATTTTCGCCCGGCCTGAAATCTCGCCTCTTATACTGCTTCAAGCTCTGGCATGCCTTAATTTGACACCAGCATTACATAGGCAAACAGAGCAAACTGCATAAGAAGGAATTACCGAAATATAGCAGCTTATTTCGGGCCTCTGTTTGGTAATAGTTTCATCACAGGGCTAAAATACTGCGAAAGAAGCACCTTCCACTCTTCACAAAGGCATATATATGATATTGAACTGCAGTTTCTATACAGAAGGTAGCAAAGTAACAATAGAAATGTCAGTCACGGGACTTACCAGCTCCCTTGCGTCGTCGGTAGTGTTGAAATAGTACCAAGTTGATTTGTCCTTTTTTTTGCCCTTGCTGCCGTGAACCAGTGGACACGTCTTCGGAAAAGAGGGGAGCAACAAAGCATGAGAACCAGGTCCCCTCCATGAAACAACAGAATAAAAATTGAATTGCACTTTGGTTTAAAGAACAACATCGATCTGTGACGTAAAGAAGGTTCAGTGGCGCCGCTGTCGCGAGGTTGTTCTGACAGGGGTGCAAATGAGTCTTAGCGCGCATAAGAATACTAGGAACCAGTCATTTTCAGAGCAGTTTTCCCATTTTATACAGCACCTGTAGTATCCTTCGGTGCAGAGCAACCATAAGCATCGTAAAAAAGATTGTGAAAGAATGAAATCTAATTACAAGTGAGCGATATTTTAAAACGGGATACAAGCCGTGAGCGAGAATGATGAAGACACGTGTAAATAAATCTTACCAAAATAATTTTCTGGTTTCGGAAAGCACCAAAAAATGTGGCCAATGGTTAACAGTTTGCGATTGTTTGGAAGAAAAAGTACGACAAAGCATGTTACTTCATTTTAAAGTTTATTTTTAAAATGCCACGAAATATGTCTGTCGTACAGACCGATATATATACCTGAAAATCTCATTATCCTTCGTGTCCTCATCTAGTCCTATGTGCTGCCTCGCAGGCTACAATTCCGTCTTATATAGTGCCGCGTGAATAACACAAGCTTTTAAACTGAATGCACTCCTCAGCGCGATGACCCAACCGCGTCAGCAGCAGATGACCGAACCCCCCGCCCCCTTCTCACACAAGTCGGGTTCGGCCATGCGGCGGTGGTGCAGTTGTTAAGCTGTACTAAAAAAACAAAAATTCAGAATCAAATCCCGGTCGCGGCGTCCGGGATTTGATCCGTGTGCTGTGCGATGTCAGTGCACGTTAAAGAGCCCCAGGTGGTCGAAATTTTCGTAGACCTCCACTAAGGCGTCTCTGAAGGCTTGATTCGCTTTGAGGTATTAAACTCCACAAACCAAACCAAGGAAGGAGTCTTCGTAGACGCCAGCGTCATATGCGCTGCCGTCTGCTACTGTTGGTCGTTCTCTTTCGTTCCCTTGAAATGATGTTCTAAAAGTGGTTTTGAATTTATTTTTTGTCTGGGATGCATACCTTGAATGTCCGGTATTAGTTTGGTTTGGTTTTGGGGTTTAACATCCCAAAGCGACTCAGGCTACGAGAGACGCCGTATTGGAGGACTCCGGACACCTGGGGTCCTTTAACGTGCACTGACATCGCACAGCACACGGGCGCCTAGCTTTTCGCCTCCACCGAAAAACGGCCGCCGAGGCCGGGATTCAATCCCGCGTCCTTGAGCACAGTAGTCGCCCGCTATTTGTAAGCAAATTTAGTAATGCAGTTTATTGGGTGAAGAGAAGTTTGCGTGATTAAGAAAACGCCTAGATGATAGCAAGTCTTTTAGAGGTATGTACGGCATCACTGCAGATATTTGAGCAGCGTTATGAAAACAATTGTCTTCAGCTGCCGTGAAGATTACTGGGAAACGTATCAGCAACCTTAGATATGCGGATGATACCAGTTTAATGGCAGAAAGTGCAGTGGAACTCAACAGACCTCTGATGCGCGTACAAGAAGAAAGTGAGAAGTTTGGGCTTAAACTGAACATTAAAAAGACAAAGATCATGGCGTCTTGCCCTATCAAGGCCTGGAGCATCAGGGGACAAGAAGTGGAAGCTGTGACAGATTTTTTTTCTTGGGCTCCAAGATTACCACGGAAGGAGACTGCAGCCATGAAATTAGGAGACGCCTGCTTCTGGGAAAGAGAGCCATGGCTAGCCTTGACCGCCTCGTAAAGAGCAGATACATTACACTGCCAACCAAGATCCGTATAACTCGTGCTGTAGTCTTTCCAGTTGTGATGTATGGATGCGAGAGTTGGACTCTGAAGAAGGCTGACCGCCGAAGAATTGACTCGTTTGAATTGTGGTGCTGGCGGAGACCCTTGAGAGTTCCTTGGACGGCCAGAAGATCAAATCAGTTGATACTGTCGACCATAAACCCTGACTGCTCATTGGAGGGTCAAATTCTAAAGTTAAAGCTCAGGTACTTTGGGCATCTGATGAGAAGAGAGGAGTCGCTGGAGAAAGATTTGGTGTTGGGAAAGGTTGATGGTCACCGGAGAAGGGGTAGGCAGCAAGCGCGATGGTTAGATGGCATCCTCTAGGCGCTGCAGATGAAGTTATGTGATGTTAGGAAGATAGTGAGAGACCGGAAAGCGTGGCGCGATATGGTCCATAGGGTCATGAAGAGTTGGAAACGACTCAACTGAACTGAACTGATGAAAATGCACTTCCCAGCTGGGAATAACGCAGAATACTTCACCGCACATTTCTTCAAAGCACTCGCCAACTGTTAACAGCTAGCAGCCTCCAAACGTACTCCGTGAAATGAGATAAATATTACGGTATGTCTGGCTTAGATATATTTCTATGACTAGTTCTCTCGACCCGTACTTTTATGACCTTCGTCGTGTTTAAAAATATTCCGCCTTTGAAACGGTGTTTCATACTTCCTCAATCTGTTCAACGATGTCTAGGGTGGCTCTGAGAAAAAGGACGACACAGTGGGTACTCTGCAAAATTAGAAAACTAATATGAAAACATTTGCTCCCATGTATTCTTACGAGAGCTGAGTCTACGTTTTGCCCAAGTCTTCTGCGGCATATGTGAGTGCCCCGTTTGCAAACATGACGTTTTTTTATTGGCTGCGTGCAAATCTGTCTGACTGAAAATCTTTAATATATGGTAGGGGTATGTGTAGGTGGGGTCCGTAGTCCGCGACCTCAGCGGCTGCCGCTGCCATCCGCGCGCATGTCACAAGGGCCCGTTGGGCCTCTAGTCCAGAGCTGGATAGGGCAGCCTTCCACCCATCAATAGCTGGACCTGCATTTGGGTCATCAGGTGGATTGTGTGGGCAGGTCCACAACATGTGGTGCAGGCTTGCCTTCTCCCCGCAATATTTATATTTGGGGTCGCAGAACCCGGGGTGCAGTGCGTTTAAACGGGCTGGTGTGTTGTATGTACAGTCGTGGACAAAAGTGGTATACTCCGCGCGAACCGCAACGATTTGATTTTCTTCAGAATCAACAAATCTGCCACATAAAATTTCTTGAACAAGATCGCCAGTATATCAAAGAGGGTAAATCTGGTGGGCAGGTTTCTCGCAGCGCGTGGAGTATAGACCTCCTTCACTCCGGCTACGTCACGAAAATGCGGTGGCGCTGTCGTCGTTAGTGACTGTCGCGTGGTAGGCAAAACAACGCTTCAGTCGCCTTGCCTCCCGTGATTGTGCGATGGCTTGCTGCTGCCGGGAAATGCAGAGCACCATGCCGACTAATCGCTTCACTATGACATGTGCTGAAAGGCACACAAGAGGAAGTTTAGTAAGCTTGCAAAGGCTTCTTGCAGACAATGGTCGCCGTAAACAGTTGTGGGCCGCCGCGGTGAAGCGCCAAGGCTGAATACCGACGCCTGCTCATCGAATATGCGGCAAACACTTCGTTACGGCTAAGTTGGAGCTTATTCCCCTTTACGCCAGAGCGGTCTACCGGATAAAAGGTCGCGAATCACTCGAGTTTGGCCTTTTTACGACGCGTGATGGGATCTTGGTGTGCGGGCGCAGGTGCGCTGGTAACATACATAGACGAGGCAGTCATATATATGTTGTATTGCGTAGGCCTGTTTTTTTGTTGGAGCATGCATAGATGTTTACCTATGTGAACTGTTCCTCATGCCTGTCTTTTCACTTTGGTAATTGTATGTATGCGCAGTGAGCTGCTACTCGAAAGATCTGTGTTGCACTCCCCGATCTGTGATATATATGCTGTGGCTAACCTTCGCCACATTTATGTCAAATTATTTTAATTACTTCCAGATGAAAACTCCCACTTCACGTTAACAGCTAGTGATTTGGATCGGAGCTGCATTTTTTTATTTATGCCGAGCGCTGTTATTTGTATTCACACCGGCTGATTGTGAATGAGAGTTGTGGGGTTTATCCTACATTACCGCGGCCACAGTGGCGAGACCGAACTGGGCCACCCTAACTACGGAACCACGGGTGAAGGTAAAAACGGCCCCTGAAAAGAGGTACCCAGAAGATACAGCCACGAAACAAAGGCCCCTGGACTATATGGCCCAGGTAAAAACGTCAAGAAAGGTCCCCTCAGGAAGCGGCCCCTAGGAAAAAATGTCACCGAAGAAATTGACTGAAATCTGCCCGGAACTCACTTCGCGAAAAATTAAACATCTTATGACAACTTTTTTTTTTTAGAATAGATGTAACCATTGTTTGGGTACTGGGTCCTCTGGGTGCTTTACGCGTTTACAGAAACTGGAGAAGACTTAGCATGAAAGCATATCGAAAAAAAAAAGCCCCACCACTATATAATATCCAGCGAGTATTATGCGGTGCATAGTTTCCAGTTTCCAAGCTGGGAAATATCGCTCTTTAATATAGGTCTAATCACCTGGGTAATATTACACATTCGAGAGATGTGCTTGTCCTCCACCGCACAAATTTCGGTGCCATAATGATTTTCTTTTTTTTTTTTTTGCGAATGCACAGCATCAGTACCATGTTTTGCAAATTTCAAGCGGACGGGTAGAAAGAAGCACTGTAGCCTACATTACTGCGGCTAGACTCGAGGAAACTCAGTATAGGCCTTTAGTAAAAGAACTACAGGACGTGAAAAACAAAACAAAACAAAAAAACACGGCGGGGTTCAAAATATATATACTGTTCAAGCTAAAACCATAAACACAGATGGCAGATAAAAACAGTAAAAGTTGACTACAATGAGCGAAATTTATCGCTGATAAATCAAGCACCGGCCAAGGCGAAAGCTCGACTTTGTAGTGCGTTTATTTGCATCTATTTGGGGACATTTTCTCCGAGAATATTTTTTCCAGGACCACTTTTCCTGGGACGTTTTTACCGGAACCCACGTAACCACATTGGCCGCTGCAGCTCGTAATTGTAATGCAAGCTAACAGCGTGACTACCCGTGATAAAATTGCTACCATTAACGACGACAGCCGCCCAAGAACAGAGCAGATATAACAGACGCGCAGCGTTGTGATTTCAATGAATAACGAAATGATACGCAAGTCCGTGCTGTGTTAAGGCTACTGTTGCCATGCTGACCTAAATCACCTTACCCATGCAGCCGCTCGACGCTAGCGAGGTGCTTCGTGCTTACCAAGTACACTCATTTGCCGCTCGGTGAGAAGAATCATCCGATAACGCAATGACGCTTTGAGCGGAATACATTGTACGCGGTTTGCGGCGCTATATATGAGCGAAAAAAATCACCGTCAGCTTACTCGACTCAAAGTAGTTGTAAGCATCCGAAGCTTTGTAATTCTCTATGCGTTCCGCGCTTAATTTTCTCGGAGAAAACAGCAAATAGATGTCAACTTCGCTCATTTTTCCTGGCGGCAGCAACGCTTCTCTTGTGCGCCTTGAACCCAATTCCCATCGGTACGGCGTGCGGGTCCGTACGCTGCACGCCGTGTAGGTAGAGGTTTTCAATGTATCACTTCTGTCCTCACCGCTGAGTCTCACGAATATTAGTACATGGTCATTTCGTCTGCCAAGAAGGCGCCTACAAATCACAATAACACGGCCTTAACAAGCTTGGCCACAGTGCCGCGGCCGCGGTCATGCTTTTTGCCTACCGTGGGATCGCTGACGATAGCAGCGCCACCTCGATCATCTTATGTCCGATGATGATCATCTCGATCATCATCGGACATATTTTGCGACGTATCGAAGTGAACCGTAGTGTTTTTGTGTGCATATTTAACTGCAGATGCGAGTAGTTTCGTTCATTGTTCTCAGTGTGCCGTCTGACATACACTCGGAACAGAAGTGGCCCTCGAAGTTCCCTATGAAGCTTTGCATTCTTTGTTGTCTGCACGACGATGCTCGACCTCCCTCTAAAGGTAAGCGATCTTATGTATTGGCATATGGTGGGTGCGAATTTTAGAACGCATGTTTTACAGAAAGTATGCCTGTCATACTGCTGAGCTCGACTTTCAGGAAATTGCAAGCGTTACAGACTTGTTCGGAGCCCTCCGCCGAGAGCGGTTGCAACACTAACGGGGAGGGGGGAGGGAGGGGAGTGCGCTGAACAGTAAACATAGAGAAATCATTCCATTTACACGATTATAACTGGAAGCCATGCATCCATGTTAGAGATTGCTAGCGCATACTCTTTAGGACCTCTGCGTTCTGCCAGATTTAAAATTTGACAAGTTTGAAAGGCAAGGAGAATGCATTTGGTCGATTTCCATCTCGCCCAGAGGTTCCTTCGCGCATGTCAATTTTTTTCTGTCATAAGCGCTCATGGGCTGCATTTTAGCTCTATGTGATACATTGCGCAAGCACAATATTTGAGAAAAAATTTTCTCTATCTTCTGCACAGGCATTGGCCGCTGGTTTGTGCATCTGATTATTTTGCATTTATTTCATTCTGTCATCAGCTTAAGTGACAACTTATGCCGCACGTTCGGTCGAAGAGTGGTCGGCATAGTATTACTAGTAGTAGTAGTAGTGGTAGTAGCAGTAGTAATACTAGCAGCAGTTGTAGTAGTAGTTGGCACAGCATGCCGAAAAGAGTACATAAAAATATTGATCATGGTAATTTGAGCTTTAGTGATAGATGATTGGCGTGTGATAGGTGATGAAGAGTTGATGCAATTATTTTAATTCATCATTGATGAATTAAAAAAATAAATTTAAAACAGAGGGTTCAAAGGCAAGAGAATGCTCAGACAGAACGCTTGAGGTTGCTAATTAAGAAAATATAGTGTATAAATGACCAATTTGTTAATTGAAACAAAAAAATGAAAATGCATTAAAAGTCAGACTGCTTAAATGGAAAGCCAATGTTTTGTGGTGCTAAGTATAGGTGTATGAAAGAAAAAAAATTGGAAGTGAAAAATATTGTTCATGTGTGAAAAACTGCTGCGTGATAACTCGACAGAGCTTTTTATTTATTCTCACTTCTGCAACATTTTTGTTCTCGCCACATTGCTCAGTTGTATTTATGATGACATTGCATTATGTCTGCAGGACATACCACATGGGAGCTCACAGCACTGAATTTGTGGCAACTGGAAAATATTCAGGAGCGGCATGTGAACCAATGGTGCGTGTTCTGGCTGCAGTACCTCTTTTTAAGTTGGATTATGTGTTCTTCATCCTACATAAATAATGCAATATGTATGTAAGCACTCCCGTAGACCTTTTTGCGGTGTTAGTTGGTGCATGTTATGAAATAAAGAAGCGTCAACAATGAACAAATACAACTAAGTGTCACGGACAACTTGTATGAAAGAGCACTGAACAAGGGTAGAGGGAGATGCCTAAGTTCGCAGGTCAACGTTTTGACCAGTTGGCATGTCTTCATCTGGGCGGAGAAATCATCACTGGCAGAGATTTTAATACGCTGAAGAAAAGCTGAGGAGGAGGAGGGTGCATGAGGAGAAAGTAGGTCAAGAACTGAATGAAAAATAGAGAAAAAATTTCTTCAGTATGGATTTTTCAGCCTGGAATCTGTTGCTGTGGCCTGAAAAAGAAATAAAAGTGGCAGCAGCAGGAAAAACTACAATGCAGGGTAGATGATTAGTCAGCATAGTCCAGGGTTTCACGGACTGCCCTCTGGCAAAAGGCGAACATTGCAGAAACAAACATACATACACTCGCCAAAATGTTCTAAAAAAAGGAAACATGACATTTCGGGGCCCGTGCGGGTTCCTTGATCACATGGAGCGCTGCGTGGAACTAGGGCAGCTTAAATGCGATAAAATTGGGTAATGTCCGATTGTAGATCTCTGGAAGATTTCCACGTGTCCTATTAAAATCATAACACGAGGCATGCTCTTAACAGGACACATCTAAATCTTCCAGAGATCTACAATCGGTCACTCTGCAATTTTAACCATATTTAAGCCGCTGTCGTTCCATGCAGCGCTTCATGTTAACAAGGGACCCGTACAAGCCCCGAAACGTGGTTTTTCCTTCTTTTTTTCCAGAAGATTGGAGCGAGTGTATGCTTGTTTCTGCAGTGATTAGTCGGCACCTAAAGCAGTTTTAGTGCAGACACACTTTTCTTGAAAAGCAACATGCATTCCAAAAGGTCCTGATAACTGATATCTGCAGGGGAACAATTCTCAAAAGCTTTTCCCAAAGGGGGAGAAGGAAAAACAAACAAAATATTAACAGGACAGTGAACGATACCTGCCACTGTGGTTCACTGTCCTGTTAATATTCTTTTTTTTTTATGTCCTTCTCCCCCATCTGGAGAATGCTTTTGAGAATTTTTTTTGTGTGTGTTTGCAGTATGTGGCCGAGCGGTTAAGGCGATGGAGTAGATATTCATGCAGGGTGTTTTGCTGGGCTACTTGGTAGTTGTCAACATTATGATATCGCAGTGCTGTCTGGCAGAGAACAAAATCAAAAGCATATTTAAACCCTTGCCAGTGATACCTGCTCTGCCCAGACGAAGGCAAGTCCACTTGTTGAAATGTTGGCTCAACCTGCGAACTGAGGCTTCACCCCTCTACTCTTTTCCAGTGCTCTTTCATACAGTGTAGCAATCTTCTTGCTCTCATTCTACATAGACAACTTGTGGAACTTGTATTCGTTCGTCATTGGCGCTTCATTATTTCATAGCAATATGTATAACTATGTAATAAATACCTTATTCATTCTTGGTAGTTGGATTTCAGCCGAGACTTGTTTCAGACTATTTTGAATATTATGTTGAGCATCAGTGTTCCTTAAAACCCTGCGTTAGGTGAATGAGAGGCAAAATGTGTGGAGAGGTTATCATTGATGTAAATGTCAGCAGACAGAAATGGAGCTTCTCATGGCTTCTTTATTCATGTGTCATTAAATTGGGAATTCTTTAGCACTCTCATAATAACTTTTTACTAATGAATGGCTACGGCTGTTGCAAAAGCTGATTGGTATTGAAATCGTGCTAAAACAAAACGCTAACGCACTATATGCTTGCTTTGAGGCCTGTATTTATGACCAAATTAATTCAGGTTCAATCGTTTACATATTTCATTCAAAAAGGCCAAATGCTGAGGCAAATATAAAGTCCTAATTTATCAGAGGTGAGAGTTGGAAGAAAAAAAAAAAAAAACAACCCTTACTGCAACTATAGCCACAGCTGGACTCAATTGCTGTATGAAGCTGCTATAACATTCCTAGCGAGCTAATTTGTGTGGCACCAAGAGTCTGCATACTAATATGGCCTGAATATCAGTATTCTATCATTAAAATAGATCAGAACAAAATGAAGGCAATAAGCTACATAAAGTCAAAGGAGACTGAAGAAGGATTGAGGGGCAGCCGCAGTCTGCCAGTGGATGTTTTGACAAGTGAACTTGTCAATGTCTAGGCAGTGGTGTAGTTTCTGTTTTTGCTTCCCAAGGACTAAGGAGAGTAGGGAAGGAACAAAAAGGTGCTGCCTTGGAGATGGCCTTATATTAACTTGGAACTTGTGATCCCATAACCTGAAGAAAATAAAATTTTGCAGCAGCAGGTAAAGAGCAGTGCATTGTACAAGATAGATAGATGATCCCTTAACCTGAAGAAAATAAAAAATGTTGCTGCAGCATTTAAAGAGCAGTGCATTGTACACAATGAATAGGCACAAGAAGCAGGTTGGATGTTTGCATGTGTTTGTAGGAGAAAATTCATGATTTTGTAGGTGAATTGCCATGGGCCAACTTAGCTGCGAATAGCAGTAGGTACTGTGAGAAACAGATTGCACAGAAGGCAGGGAAGAAAAAGATGGAGGTTCTAGGAAGGCATTGCTGACGAGTCTGGAGGGTGTTACGACCAAGCATCCGCATTTGCGCGCTCTATTGTTCGCCTGTGGGCATGGAAAAGTTTTGTGAATATGTGGTGATGGTCCATTGGCTCTAAGTGAGCCTGTTTCCAGGAATCCTGTTTTGTAAGCATGTTTTGCTTTGTGGACAACCTGCAAATGCCAAATTGGCCCTGTCAAGAGAACGTCTGGAAAAACACAAAGAAACGTCCCCCTGCGGGAAATAGCAGGAAGTGCTTTCTTTTGTTCACCCTTCCAGTCGAGAAGTGCTATCCTCCAGTGATGAATGCCTCCTATCCAAAGGAGACGACAGAGTGACATGTCCGCTGACGTGCAGGACAAGAGAAGAGCATGACTCATACGGCCATTAAGTGATTTCCCGGGAATGCAGGAAAGATTTGCAATTGTCGAAAAGGGACCATGTTGGGAGCCCTATGCGGCGCCACGTGCACTCGGGTTTCTGAGAAGTAAAACCCCCAGAACCAGCCTGTGGTTTCTTTGCTGAAGAATAGAAATGTACCTCCTCTCCTCGCCGTTCCCAAGCTTTTCCCGCCAACAAGTGATCACGCCCAACGAATGAATGCCGGACCAGTCAGTGCTTCAGACCATCAGTGCAGTGATGTGTTCGATTGGATGCCGATACCTGAGGGGCGTGCCCTGGATTTGGTTGGTCAGCATCTTCAGAGAGGGGCTGGACATAGGGGGTTTTTAAGGACGCTGCAGAGCACGAAATGTCGCTCTGGGCCCTGGGTAAACGGCTCATCCAGTCGCTTCTCGCTATGAACTCTTAACGCTTGCCATTTTGCTGATGTACCCTTCTTTTTCGTGTAAATAATCATGTAAATAAGTTTCACAAAGTGCCATTAAACCTGCTTGTACATATTTCACCAACTTCGAAGATTCAATCCTACTTCAACCCCGAGTCTCTGCATGCTACCAAGTGAAGGCCGGGTCGACATAGCCCCAGCGTCACGACAACTGGAGGCAGCGGTGGGATAAAGCCCCAAAACTGGTGACCAGCGTTGGGATCTGAATCTACAAGCCACAACATCTGGTGATTGGAGGTGGATCTGAAGCTACAAGCCACAACACCTTGTGATCGGAGGTGGCATCTCAAGCAACAAGCAGGAGCAACAATCGGCCAAGAGGGCAGCTCGGAACATCGATCGCATGTGTGGGTGAGTGCTTGGCTTTTCTTCTGATGTGGACCAGGTTCTGGAACAGGGTTAGATTTTAGAACTGGTAAAAAGAGTGTGGAAACGCCTTTAGGTTTGGTAGTTTGCACAGTTGTTTTGGAAGTAGCCGACACTCGGAGCGATCATGGACCTACAAAAGCTGCAGAAACCGGAACTGTTGCAATTGTGTGAGGAATTGGGAATTGATACAAGTGGTTTGGCACGAAAACCTTTGATTATAAAGGCAATCACAGATTTGGGAGCCGATGATGAGGAGCTCAGTGAAGCATGTAACCTCATCGCCCAAAAAAAGGAGCAGCTCAGACAGCAGAAAGAGCGGGAAAAAGAGGAAAAGAGGCGTGAGCGCGAACGTGAGTGGGAAAAAGAGGAAAAGAAGCGTGAAAGAGAAGCAAAAAAGCTGGACCAAGAAATTGAGCTCCGGAAATTAGAACTAGAGTTGAGCAAGAGGTCGGGCGATTGTCCCCAGCTAGCGGTACCTCGTCTCAACAAGGAGGCAGATTTCAAGATGTCAAAGTACATGCAGCCATATGTGATATCAGGGGATATCGGTCTGTATCTGGCTAACTTTGAGCGAACTTGCGAAAAACTGTCCTTCCAGCGAGACACTTGGTCTCAGAGATTATTGACGGTTCTGCCCTGCGAGGCAGCGGAGGTTGTCGCGCGGCTAAGCAAGGAGGACGCGGACAACTACGAGAAGGTCAAAGCTTGCCTTCTGAGAAAGTATAGGCTTAGCGCCGAGGCGTTCAGACAACGTTTTCGGAAAGCTACTAAGTCCAGGGACGAGAGTTACCCTGAATTCCTGTACAATTTAAGAGTTAATTTGGGCGAGTGGCTAAAGAGCACAGATTCCTACAGTGATAGGGACGCTGTAGTCGAGCAAATTCTTTTGGAGCAGTTTTATAACTGCCTCCCAGAAAAAGAAAGAAATTGGTTACAGGACCGAGGCGAAATTAAGTCGGCAACTGAAGCTGCCGAACTTATTGAGGAGTATGCTTCGCGCCGACAATTCAGCAACCCAGCAGTGGATAGGCCCCGCAATCCCAAGTTCAGTATGAAAAACCGTCAGGAAAGGCACTTTGCTAGAGTTGGAAACGAAGAAATGAAGGTTTCTTCAGGCAAATTCCCTAGAAAGGACGGCAGTGAGAAAAGTGGGGAAGTGACCAACGTGCAGAACACAAAGAATAAGCTTGAGGCTAGGAAGCCGCTCACATGCTTTAGGTGTAATGAGCAGGGTCACATTGCCGTCAACTGCCGGAAAGAAAAGATTGCTTTCTCGTATGTCAGGGACTGCGATGAAAATATGCAGCTTTTAGAACCCTACCTGCATGACCTAGTAGTCAACGGGAAGCCTTGCAAGGTACTGCGCGATTCGGCCGCAACGATGGATGTTGTCCATCCGGCGTATGTATCGCCTTCCGACTATACAGGACAGTGTGCATGGATCCGACAGGTAGTTGAGGAACAGAGTGTGTGCTTGCCGATCGCGAACGTGGTCATCGAGGGCCCTTTCGGCGAATTAACAACCGAGGCTGCCGTTTCAGGAAAGCTTCCTAAGTGCTATCCGTATTTGTTCTCCAACAAATCGGACATGCTGCTGCGAAAGAGGGGCATCCTTTTCGGAGACAGAGTTGTGCAAGCCTTAACACGTTCAAAGGCGCGAGAACTAGCTACACTGCTCATTCCAGAAAAATCCACAGCGGAGGAAACGGCAGTTAAAACAATGGTAAATGCGGAAGATAGCAGGTCAGAAAACTTTGAGAGCGAGGCATCTCAGATAAGTCAACTTGAAAGTGAGCTTGATGAGACGCGGAATGAGGACGTTCTTGAGAGTAACCTCTTGCCGCCAGTGTCTAGTAATCTCACGAGACTTTTAAGTGGAACCCGAGAGGACTTAGCTATAGAGCAAGCCAATGATCCCAATATACAGGAGATAAGGGAGCGCCACCGCGCCACTAAGACAGCAAACAATATTTCTTTCGAGATGAGAAAGGGAGTGCTGTATCGCTTATTCAAGGATAAGCGCGGAGTAGAGCGGGACCAATTAGTCGTTCCCCAAAAGTACCGCGGAGACTTACTGCGACTTTCCCATGGCAGCTCGTGGTCATGTCACCTTGGAATAAAGAAAACAAAGCAGAGGCTGTTGCAAGAATACTATTGGCCTGGATGTTTTAAGGACACGGAAAATTTTGTACGGTCATGCGACACGTGCCAGCGGGTTGGAAAGGCGCAAGATAAGTGGAAAGCTCCGATGGTGTTAGTACCAATCATTACCGAGCCGTTTCACCGGTTAGTAATAGATATAGTTGGGCCACTTCCTGTGACCGAGTCAGGGTACCGTTATATCCTCACTATGTTATGCCCAGCCACAAAGTTTCCAGAGGCTGTTCCGCTGCGCGAGGTGACGTCCGAGAGTGTAGTGGATTCGCTGCTGTCAGTGTTTGCACGAGTTGGATTCCCTTCCGAGGTACAAAGTGATCAGGGTAGCGTTTTCACGAGTGTCCTCACCACCTCATTTCTCGAGCGATGCGGCATTAAGGTAGTGCATAGCTCGATCCATCATCCGCAGAGCAACAGCGTAGAAAGATGGCACTCTGTTCTCAAACGAGTCCTGAGGGGACTGTGCTATGAAAACAAGCGCGAATGGGATACCTGCCTGCCTGCAGCGCTTTTCGCTTTGCGGTCAGTGCCGCACGAATCCACTGGATTTAGCCCAGCCGAGTTGGTGTACGGAAGGTCACTGCGCTCACCTTTGCGAATGGTGCGCGAAGCCTGGGAGGGGCGCGGAGAAGACCCAACAGTAGTAGAATTCATTCTGAACCTCTTGAATCGCTTACATAACACTAAGGAACTCGTTGAGGCCAGCATGAAGTCAGCCCAGGCTCGTTCCAAGGTGTACTATGATAAGTCAGCCCGTCAAAGGACGTTTTGTATCGGGGACCAGGTGATGTTGCTGAGAAGTTCAAGGCAGAATAAGCTCGAAGTACAGTGGGAAGGACCGGCTGAAGTCGTTGCAAAGCTTTCTAACACTAACTACGCAGTGAAAATTCCCGGTAGGCGTAAAGAAGTGCGCATTTATCATTGCAATCTTATGAAGCCTTATGTGCAGAGGGAAGCCGTGGTAAATCTAACGTTAAACCTTCCCGAGGAGATGGGGGACAACTTGATTTGCCTCAGCGGAAAAGGAAGCAACGCTCAGGAGCTTCTCAAAAAGACGGAGCAGAGAGGAGAACTAAAGAAATCCCAGCTGTCCGATCTGGGCGAGATAATAACAGAGTTTGAGGCCTGCTTCGTGGACAGGCCAGGCAGAACTGATTTGACTGAGCACGATATTGAGCTGACTTCAGACGTGCCAGTGCGATCAAGGTGCTACCGATTTTCTCCAAGGCAAAGAGAAATTCTGGATAGGGAAGTAACTCGCATGCTGGAATTGGGAGTAATAAAACCCTCGGAAAGCGATTATGCTTCGCCTATGATCTTAGTAGAAGCTCCAGGTAAAGACCCTAGGCCTGTGGTAGACTACCGAAAGCTAAATTCTCTCACCAGGGATCAAGTGTATCCTATTCCGAATATTGAGGAGAGAGTAGAACAGGTCAGTAGAGCGGCATATGTGACTACGCTGGACCTTACTCGAGGATACTGGCAAGTACCGCTCACTGAACGCGCCAGCAGATACGCGGCTTTCGTCACTCCGACGGGCAGCTACCAGCCAACAATGATGAGTTTCGGGCTCAAAAATGCTCCATTTTGTTTTTCCCGACTCATGGATAGGGTTTTAGAGGGGTGTGAAACATTCGCGGTGCCTTATTTAGACGACATTGCGGTTTTTTCCGACTCATGGGCGGACCATATGGTACATCTAAGAGCTGTACTGAGCCTTTTGCGTCAAGCTGGACTAACCGTAAAGGCCGAGAAATGTTGCCTGGCAAGGGCGACCGTGGACTACTTGGGTCACAATGTAGGTCAAGGTTTCAGGAAACCCAGCGAGATTAAGATTTCTGCGGTAGCAGACTACCCGCGGCCGAGCACGAAGACGGAAATTCGAGCATTCCTGGGTCTGACTGGGTACTACAATCACTACATCCCTAACTATTCAGCTTTGGCTAGCCCTCTGACCGACGCTCTCCGCAAGACAGAACCGACAAATGTAGTCTGGGACGAACAAAAGGAAGCCTCCTTCGTAAACCTGAAGGCTGTGCTGATTAGCCGTCCGGTATTGCGAGCTCCAGACTATGGCCGAGAATTCACGGTCCAGTGTGATGCCAGTGATCGAGGGTTAGGTGCTGTTCTCTGCCAGAGAGATGACGACGGTAATGAGCACCCCGTGCTCTACTTGAGCAGAAAACTGAGTTCTAGAGAGAGGGCTTATTGCGCGTCAGAGAAGGAATGCGCTTGCATTGTATGGGCCATTCAAAAATTGCAGTGCTATCTTGGAGGGGCCAAATTCACCGTAGAGACGGACCATTGTCCCCTGGCTTGGCTGCAAACTGCGACATCGAAGAACAGTCGCCTTCTTAGGTGGAGCTTGATTTTACAGCAGTACAATTTTGAAATAAGATACAAAAAGGGGAAGTTAAATGGGAATGCGGACGCGCTTAGCCGCTCTTTCTAAGCGGTCCGAGATGTTCCTCACCATGTATCCAAATTGATAATCAGGTTTTTTTTTTTTTTTTTGTGCTCTTGAATATAGATGACTATGTAAAGCAGCACGTTTGGTTTTCGAGGCATACGTGGGTCCTGAACGTCTTGAGAGTGGGCTTTTCTCGAACAACAATGGCAGTTTTCTTTTGACCTGGTCTCTTCGGACGGGAGCCGAGTGCTTGCTTCGACATGTGGTTGAGTTTCAGATAGCTCAAGCAATTTGGCCTACAACAATCAAGACAACGCGACAAGCAACAGCGAGCTTCAAGCGTTCACGTGCAGGCCATTAAGTCGTCTCTTCATGCAGCAGCTGCGGCTGCTGCCCTCCGAGTCTCTTCTGGCGGGGGAGGAGGCTGTTACGACCAAGCATCCGCATTTGCGCGCTCTATTGTTCGCCTGTGGGCATGGAAAAGTTTTGTGAATATGTGGTGATGGTCCATTGGCTCTAAGTGAGCCTGTTTCCAGGAATCCTGTTTTGTAAGCATGTTTTGCTTTGTGGACAACCTGCAAATGCCAAATTGGCCCTGTCAAGAGAACGTCTGGAAAAACACAAAGAAACGTCCCCCTGCGGGAAATAGCAGGAAGTGCTTTCTTTTGTTCACCCTTCCAGTCGAGAAGTGCTATCCTCCAGTGATGAATGCCTCCTATCCAAAGGAGACGACAGAGTGACATGTCCGCTGACGTGCAGGACAAGAGAAGAGCATGACTCATACGGCCATTAAGTGATTTCCCGGGAATGCAGGAAAGATTTGCAATTGTCGAAAAGGGACCATGTTGGGAGCCCTATGCGGCGCCACGTGCACTCGGGTTTCTGAGAAGTAAAACCCCCAGAACCAGCCTGTGGTTTCTTTGCTGAAGAATAGAAATGTACCTCCTCTCCTCGCCGTTCCCAAGCTTTTCCCGCCAACAAGTGATCACGCCCAACGAATGAATGCCGGACCAGTCAGTGCTTCAGACCATCAGTGCAGTGATGTGTTCGATTGGATGCCGATACCTGAGGGGCGTGCCCTGGATTTGGTTGGTCAGCATCTTCAGAGAGGGGCTGGACATAGGGGGTTTTTAAGGACGCTGCAGAGCACGAAATGTCGCTCTGGGCCCTGGGTAAACGGCTCATCCAGTCGCTTCTCGCTATGAACTCTTAACGCTTGCCATTTTGCTGATGTACCCTTCTTTTTCGTGTAAATAATCATGTAAATAAGTTTCACAAAGTGCCATTAAACCTGCTTGTACATATTTCACCAACTTCGAAGATTCAATCCTACTTCAACCCCGAGTCTCTGCATGCTACCAAGTGAAGGCCGGGTCGACATAGCCCCAGCGTCACGACAAGGGTGACATTAAGAAAGGAATAAATAAGACAGAAAGGAGATATTTGAACAGAATGAATTATGTTACGCCGCACATGCAAAAGAGGAAATGCCAACAGAAAGACAAATGCAAGACAAAGTGAGAAACCCCAACAAAAGTTTCAAAAAGCAATGCAGCTCATACTGTAGAGGGGGGAACAGCTTTGAAAAAACAGTTGAAGAATAGAATAGATGAATAGAAGATCGTTTGTAGCGCAGGTCATCCTTTAACGCATAAAAAAAATTGCATACTGACATATTAACATTGTTTACAGGGAAACTTGGGTAGATTTAGTAGTTTCTGAACAATATTCCCCTCTGGATACCTTCACCACAACTGCAAGGTATGAAAGGACCAATATATGTATCGTGTGGCTTGGTAATACACCTTTCCTCTCATGCACACACATACTGGGTTTCCTGAAGAATGTATTTCATTAATCTTAGTTGCCATTTTTCTTGTGATATTTGGCAATTGCAGCATCCACAGCAGTGTTAAGACTGCCATTCAGTGGAAAACATGAAGGCATGCTGAAAAAATTTGGATTGCTCAAAATGTGTGACAGCCACATAGCAGCGGATGCAAAAGAGCAAGGTGTCTATGTGTTTGCAATGTCACTGCGCGTTACCTCTAAGTGGTTAGAATTTTGAGAGCCCTCCACTATGGTGTGTCTCATAGCCTGAGTCGCTTTGGGGTATTAAATGCCCTACACCATAAAGAAAAAATATTTGACATCAGTGTGAAGTGGCTGAACTGAAAATCATTTTACCATTCATAAACTCTGACTACAAGGCCACTTCTTGCTTGGAACATCATTGCGACTTGTAAGTGTATAAAATTAATGCAAAGCAATTCGGGAGAAATGGCAGTCTAGATCACGCCGTGCACTGATGCAGTGAGGTTTCATTGCCACTGCATTATCATGCTTTACTCATGAAGTGCTCCCTTGGCAAGGGTTTAACAATTTGATATTATTCATAGAAATATAGGAGCAGATGCCTACTGCGGTCCTAGTTTCTAACATATGGCTGTGATTTGGAGCACTTCCTGAGTGGATATTGTAATCATGCAAGTCTGCTGCTGCATGCAGTAACTGTTGCAAGTTAACATCTCTCCTTTGTTTTGCCTTTTTTTATACTGGTTTCTTTGCAGTTCCTGCATGACTCAACCTTATTGAGAACGATGGGCTTATGGCAGTGCAGCAGGGACATGAAAGTGGTTCTCCAGGCTGATGCATTGGTATTATCCCAAGACACAAGAAATGTGAGTAGTTGCAATATCGAATAAATTGCAAGATTGAGTCATGCACTTCACATTGTTCATAGAAGTAGCAATAGTGGACCGAGCAAAACTGGGCTCATAGGCAGCAAGTGGGAGTGAAAGGTGCTTTTTGAGAATGATGAGTGTGAATAAAAGCTTATATTGCCCATAGTTGTTTAGGCATTGGTGTTATGATAACTGAGCTGATATTGGATATTTCTAACCTATTCGAGCATATCCGATTGGGGATGGGGAACATCCAGAATTTGGCCTTCTGGACCCCCAAATTTCACTTCATCAGTTGCGACCAAAGTCGATTTTGATATTCAGCTTTAACCGAAGATGACAACTTTTGTGTATAAATGATGAGTGATACCTTCAGTGATATCACTACTGGGTGCACGGTAGAAGTAGGTGGTAGGATAGAGAAGATACCGGTAAGCTGTCTAATGAGACTAAATATTTGACTAAGAAATGCCAAAGTATAAAAGCTTCCAAACCAATCGACAATAAAACTGGCAGAGCTATCAAAGGTAATCAACACGAACAAAGTGTCTGACGTAAGGAAGTATTACATGAAGAAAATTGAGCGTGTTCTAAAGAACGGGCAGCCCTAAAACGGTGAATCTATGTATCATCCGAAGTCGTCAGGACAGCAAGATTGGCTGTTGTAAAAATCAATCAGACGTTCCACCAGTGACGAAGAACGAGATTGAGAAAGCTTTAGAAACTATGAAAAGGGGGAAAGGAGCTGGGAAGGATCAGGTAACGACAGATTTGTTGTAGACTCAAGGGATACCATGCTAGGAAAGCTAGCCATCCTTTAAGTGTAAGGCCTGGAGTCATCAAGAGAACTGGAATCATGGAAGATTGTTAACACTATCTTAATTCATAAAAAGGGGAAATCAAGGACTTGAAAATTATAGATCAATCAGCTTACTATCTGTTAAATATAAGGTTTTACTAAGGCAATGGCTAACAAAATTAGGTCAACCTTAGACATTTGTCAAGCAAAATATCAAGCAGGTTTTCGGAAAGGGTACTACACTCTACTATCGATCATATCCATACCATAGCAAAACATACATTTCAGTTAGTTGGTACATCTTCGAAAACTTTACCAGTGCTGCAATAGGGGACAGAGAGCAGGAACGACAAACGCTACTAAGTGAAGAATATTTGAAAAATACACAGCTATTATACTGACAAGACAACCAGAAGTGCATGTGCTATTCCCCCCCTCCCCCCCCCCCCCAAAAAAAAAAAATATTAGGAATCCAGATAAGAACTTTTAGTCGTGTATATTTACTTAAGGGATGGTTATGTACGTTTTGCCGTCCTTGTACACCTAATAGGCATCATGCAATTCCCATGTCAGTTCATCTTGACGTCTGAATAACTTTTGCTCTCTAAAAAAAGGGGAGTGCATGCTTTTTTATTTGACACATTAGGCACACTTGCTTTGTTCAGGTGAGTTTCAGTAATGTAGGGCTAAATTTGACGAAGGAGCACTATTCAAAGGCGTTTTTATGTTGCCGTAAGTGCGTGTTCATTTATTTCCCGGTTTGGCCTATATAGTTCTTGCCAAACCTAAAAGGTATGTCATTGACCACTCCCTCTTCATACGGCACAAACTGCAACTCATGTTCTACTTGGCAGGCATTTTTTTTTTGCTTCATTTTTGTTTTCATTCTCTGGCTCTTCAGTCAACAACAGCACAAATTCTTGCTAGCTTATTAGGAGCTGGAAACAGCAATATAATACCAACTTGTTTACGCCTATGGGATAACTGATGGATGTATGATATCATTGCATACTTTTTTTTTCTTTTTGCTGGAAGGCCCCTGTGGATCATGTTTACCAAACGACTATCTTTTTCAGGATTTTATTACAAGCGTTTCAAGTGATTCGGAAAGCTGGCTAACCTGAGCCTATGGACCTGCTGCTTGAAACTTGTGTCTAGCATGGATGCATGATTTATTAATCGCTGATACTAAGCATGCCACTGCTATGCCGCACTTAACTATCTTCAAATGTCCTGAATAATAAATAAGTAAAGGCTTTTCTGACCACTGTAGAAACGAACAAGAAACATGATCTTCGTTTCCTTCCCTTCAAACATTCAGGAATTAGGGCTAATTTCTGGTATTTTGACTTTTTTCCAAATTTTGATGTTTACTTTCGAAATACGAAATGGAATCAGCTCCAATCTTGGCTGTTGAAAAAGAAGGAAGATCAAATTTGTTGGTTCTTTCTACATATGTCTGAAAAGCCTTTACTTAGTTATCATTCAGAGCATTCGAAGATAGTTAAGTGCGGCATAGCAGTGCCATGCTTATCTGCGATTACTAAATCATGCATCCACGATATAAACAAAAGTTTCAAGCAGCAGGTCCAAAGGCAAAAGTTAGCCGGCTTCCCAGATGACGTGATAACACTTGCTTGCAATAAAATCCTGAAAAAGATTGTCGTTTGGTAAACATGATCCACAGGGGCCTTCCAGTAGAGATAAAAAGAGGTATGCAGTGATACCATACATCCATTATTTATCCCATAGGCTTGAACAAGTTGGCACTAGATATGCGGTTGAGGGATTATTTTCGGCTCCTAATAAGATATGAAAATTTCATGCTTTTTTTGACAGAAGAGCCAGCTAATGAAAACAAAAAAGAACCAAAAAAAGCCGGCCAAGTGGAATATGAGTGGCATTTTATGCCATGTGAAGAGGGCGTGGTCTATGACATACCTTTTAAATGCGGCAAGAACTATAATATGGGCCAGACCGAGAAATTCATTAAAACGCAAAACGTCTTTGAATGGTGCTTCTTCACCAAATTTAGCCCTACATGAGACTCACCTGAACAAGCCAAGTGTGTCTAACGTGTCAAAAAAAGCATGTGCTCCACTTTTTAACCGGGCAAAAGTTATATTCAGACATCAAGATGAATTGACATTGCATGAAGCCTATTGACAAGAACAGCAACACGTGCATAAGCATCTGTTCAGTAAATACACATGAATGAAATTTCGTATTCGGATATCTAACTAATGTCTGTTCTTTTTTTTTTTACGGGGTAAGGAGCAAGCGCTTGCACTTTTGGTTGTCTTTCGTGAGTATATTGTGTATTTTTCACGTAAACTGCAGTCGTTAGTAGCGCTTCTCCTTCCTTCGCATCTTTGTCCCCTGTCACAGCACTGGTATTAGAATAGAATAGCTGATAGAAAAATGCTCGGTATACAACCAGACCTTACACATAGCATTCTTTGATAGAGAAAAAGCATTTCACCTAATAGAAACCTCTGCAATCGTGCAGGCATTGCTCACTGCAGCATCTGGGTGTAGACAAACCGTATGTGAAAGTACTGAAATATATCTGTAGTGGCTGTATAGCAACCATTATTCTGCATGAAAGAGGTAGCAAAATTGCAATACAAAAAAGGTGTTAGGGAGGAGACACGACTTCCTTAGTACTATTCACAGCTTGCTTCGAGGAAGTATTCAGACTTGTAATGGGAGCATTCAGGGATAACAGTTGATGGGAACTACCGAAGTGATCTACAATTCGCTGATGACGTTGCCATGTTAAGTAATTCAGGAGATGAACTACAAAAGATGTTTGGTGACCTAGGCAGGGAAAGCAGAAAGAAAAGTAGGCCTGAAAATCAATATGCAGTAGACTAAAGTAATGTTTAGCAGCCTCGAGAAGGAACAGCAGTTTACAATGGGCAATGAAGCACTGGAAATGGTAGGCAAATATGTCTACTTAGGACAGGTAATAACTGCAGATCCGGACCATGAAAGGGAATTAGCTAGGAGAATAAGACTGTAATGGAGTGTATTTGGGAAGTACTAGCTGATTTGACTAGCAGCTTACCGGTGAGTCAGAAAAATAGTTAAAGTTAATGACATAGGGGCTTACAGACTGGTATTTAAAAAAGAAAAACCTTAGACAGATTTTTTTATATAAATTTTGAAGATGGGCTGCTTTGTTCGGCCTTGTAGGTTCTAAAGTGCGAAATATTTTATCAAACTGCAGTAACAGCTTTTGCTGATACAAATTTGTATTCCAGTAGATGGTAACAATGCCGTCATTTGTAGAAATAGCGAACATTTTAACTTCTGTTCTTCCTTTTTGTTTCTTATTCAGGACAAAGAGAAGCTATATACACCATGCATCGGATTCACCAGCATCATCCTCGCAGAGACACAAGAGATTTTTTTTTTTTAATTTAGTACTCAGAGTTCCAGACATCATAGAAGGCGCTATAGCATGAATGGCACCACACTGTTTTTTGTACACTTCATCAGGTATTTTAGGTGTTTATATAACAAAGGCGTGGTGCAAATCATTCAGCGCTTCATAGCAGCACATCAAATTGCTTTTGCCTAAAGACCAGGCCATGGTAAAGCACATTGTTCTTGCCATTGAGAATCTGCTCTTCTAGCCTTGAAGCCAAAGTCATATTTTTGATAGCATGTATCTGTCTGTCATGTCCCCTGAATGGTTTCAATAAATGGTTTTCCAAGAGTACAGTTTCCATGTGTGTTCATTCTCGTTGAATGTTTGACATGCTTTAAAAATTCTGATACCAAGAGAAAGCAGCTGTGTTGTCTGAGCACATACTGGATATTTTGGGAAGTGCAAAGCCTTGATCATTTCACTGAGCATTGCTTGGCCACGCAGTACGTAGTAAAAAAATTTCCAAAACGAAAAGGACGGTATAAAAGTGCAAAATTAAAAAAAGGGTGTGAAGGTAAAAAATGTTTTTTACACCCATTGTGAAAGGGTGTAACTGGCATAAAACACCTTCCCCAGTTTCTGCTGCAAAAGGGGAAAATTATGGAGCATTGCCCTTTATAAGGGTACATTTCAACCTAAAATTACCCTTTCTGAAGGGTGTAAGGGTGTTAGTTATAGACATCGATATCCACCCTTAAGGGTGTATTTTGGTTTACAGTGTAGGTAACGAAAGGAAGAGCCTGGCCACTATTGGAATGGTCGGCGTTCACGTACATAACCTGTATGTCGCTGAGAGTAGGGATAAAACGTTCTCGCAGGCCATTCGTCTGAGAGTGGTAAGAGGTAGCGGTGCGGTGTATGATACGGTATTCCTCCAGGAGGTCCTCGAGAGCATCAGATAGGAAAACGCGTCGGCGGTCGCTGAGCAGTTCGCGAGAGGCACCATGGTGAAAACCCAGGTTCTTCAGAATAAAGTCAGCGACGTCGCGTATGGAAGCAGAAGGTAACGGCGATGTCTAAGTGTATCGGGTGAGATGATCTACTGTCCCGATCATCCAACGGTTGCCAGCAAAAGTGATAGGAAGAGGACCATAGGCCTTTGCAGACGCGATCAAATGGCCGGGAAGGAGAGGGTAATGGCTGCAACGAAGCAGGGGACTTGTGAGGAGTGTTTTGACGTTTTCTGTTATGTACATCTGTTTCTTTCACCGCATGTTTCGTCACTTTTTGTGTATCTGTTCTTCTTGTTTCTTGGTTTTCCGTTTTTGTTTCCTGTTTTTGCCTTATTTGCAGATCTGGATGCTGCCTTCTGGCCAGCGTGGACTTACTTACGACTCGGATCTAGTTGTTTCCTGACTTTTTTATTGTTATTTTATTTTTATTTCCTCATTTTAAATTTTTTTTTAAATTTTGAGCTTTTGCACCTTTTTATTTATTTTTAATTAGCTTTGAGCCCTGTAAACCTTTTGCTGGTTTGGGCTCTCTTTCCTTTTTTTCAGATGTTCGAGAGGACAAATTAAATGTAAAAAAATAAGCAAGAGTGCACAAACTGGCAGACAAAACGGTACATTCCAGGCCAGTAAAAGCAAGCACATATAGACTTCGAACACTCCACTATGGTCACACTGGTGATCAGCATGGAAGGTTGCGCTAATGTCGGTGTGGAGATGACGGGGGATGACTAACTAAAAGCAATTTCCTTTCATTCAGAAAGTAATTTCAGCGATAAAGCACACCATTACGAATGAAAAAAAATGGTAGGCTTGGCGGACGTGTGCTCTGGAGGAATGACCTGGAAAGAGACTTGAAAGAAAGTCCAGAAGGGTAGCTATCCACGGGTCTTGCCGCTGTTCCGTGGCCATGTCGTAACTGGCATATGAAGACAAATCGTAGGCGCAGATTTGATGAGACGATGAAGGGCGAGGTAGGGGCGAGGGCAAATGAGCATCCGAGTTGGTATAATTGAGTCAAAGGGGTCCTTGACAGACGCTAGCCAGCATAAATCGTGGTGATCAGTGACCACATAAAACGGTCGGCCGTATACGAAGGACGAAATTTTTTGATGGCCCGAATAATGGTCGTACCATAAACCAGGTGATAGAAAAAATGCTCGGAATATATTCATCCCCTATACAATAGCATTCATTGATTACGAAAAATCATTTTACTCGGTAGCAGCCAAGGCGACCATGCAGGCATTGCGAAGTCACAGTGTAGAGAAGCCGTACGAGAAAGTACTTCAAGATGCATGTAGTGGCTGCACAGCAGCCATAGTTCGGCATAAAGAAAGTAACAAAATTCCTATAAAAAAGGTGTTAGGCAAGGAGACACGATCTCCCCACTGCTATTCACAGCTTGCACAGCTTGCTTAGAGGAAGTATTAAAAAACTTGGAATGGGAGCAGTTAGGGATAAGGGTGATGGAGAATAGCTCAGTAATCTGTGATCTGCTGATGACATAGCCTTGCTAAGTAACTCTGAGAGTGAATTGCAAAGAATGAGATGACCTAAAAAGAAAAATTCGAAAGGTAGGCTTGAAAATGATTATGCAAGATTAATGTAATGTTCAACAGCCTCGGGAAGGAACAGCAGTTTACGTTAGGTAGCGAAGCACTGGAAGTAGTCAGCGAATATGTCTACTTAGGACCGGTAGTAACCACAGATCCGGACCATGAAAGGGAAAGAACAAGCAGAATAAGAGTGGGATGGAGCGCATTTGGCAAGCACTCGCAGATTATGACTAGCAGCTTACCAGTATAACTCAAGAGGAAAGTATACAACAGTTGCATCGTACCTGTACTCACCTATGGGGTTAAAACATGGAGGCTAACGAAGAGGGTTTTACTTAAGTTGAGGACAACGCAGAGGGCTATGGAACGAAAAATGGGAGGGGTAAAGTTACGAGATAGGAAGCGTGCAAATCAAGTTACTGACATTTTAGTGGAAATCAAGAGGAAATGGGCATGGGCAGGACAAGCAGTGGGAAGAGATAACCGACGGTCGCTTAGGGTAACAAGCTGAATTCTAAGGAAAGGAAAGTGTAGCAGAGAGCGGTAGAAAGTTAGGTGGGTGGATGAGGTTAAGAAGTTCGCAGGGGTCAAGTGGATGCAGCTAGCACAGGACCGGGCTAATCGGAGGAATATGTGAGAGGCCTTCGCCCTGCAGTAGGTATATTCAGGCCGATGGTGATGATGAAATAATGGCCAAGCATTCTCTTTCCATAACGGAATATTTGGACTCCGCTTTCGTCAAGGTCCGGCTGGCGTACGCCACTACATTCTCGCGGAAACCAGGTTTGCGTTGGGTGAGAGCGGCACCTAGCCCGCTAAAGTTGGCGTCAGTGGGAATCTCAGTTGGCGCAGTCCGAGTAAAAGTGGTGGAGGATGGGAGATGAAATCAAAAGGCGCGTTAAGTGTTGAAGACCTCGTCGCAAGCTGCCGTCCAGGCGGATTAGTAGGAGCTGCCGGTGAGTTGCTGTGTGGGAGGGGCTATGATAGAGGTGAAATTTAAGACGAAGCGGCGAAAGTAGGAGCACAAGCCGATGAAACTGCGGAGCTGCTTCGCTAATTTTGGGCACGAAAATTCGGCAACTGCACGAAGTTTGGTGGCGTTGGGAAGAATGCCGTCCTTAGAAACTACTTGACCTAGAATAGGTATTCGTCAAGCAGCAAACTGGCACTTTTGTAAATTCAAGCCAGTGGCCGCAAGACAAGTGAGGAAGTCCTCAAGTCGGAGCAGGTGAGATTGAAAATCGGTAGAAAAGACTACGATGTCATCAAGATAGCCAATACTTATTTGTCACTTGAATCCATGAAGAACAATGTCCATCAGGCGTTCGAAGGTGACCGGGTCGTTGCAAAGTTCAAGGGTGACGTTGAACTGATATGATACGTGCGGTGTGTGATGAAGATGGTTTTGGAGTGGTAAGCGTCACCCATTGGCACCTGCCAGTAGCCACGTCGCAAATCTAACAAGAAAAAACCGGCTTCCTGCAGGCAGTTTAGTGCGTCATCGATGCATGGCAGAGGATAGACGCCCTTGCGCGTGATTTTGTGGAGCAGTGATAGTCGACACAAAGTCGGAAAGAACCACAGTTTTCAGGTACCAACATAGCCGAAGACGCCCAGGGACTGTGCGATGGCCGGATGACTCCCTGGCAAAGCATGTCCACGTGACCATCAATTAAATGGTGCTCAGAAGCCGACAAACGATAGGGGCGCTGGCGCATAGGTGTGTTTGTACCGGTGTCGATGGTGTGCTCTACGACAGGCATGCGAGCCAAGGCAGCTTGAGGAAGGTCGAGTGAAGAAATAAAGCTCTGCAGGAGGGCGACAAGTTTATCACGTTATGCAAGGGGAAGATCAGCGTCAATGGCAAGTTGAAAAACGTCGGAGAGAGTCGAAGTGGTAGTGTCACGGATCTCCGGAGAACGCTCAGGCAGAAAGCATGAACTCTTGATGCCAGCCGTACCAAAACAGACGCACATTTAATACAGGCACACGCAGACGCTAACACGCAAACAAAATTGACAAACACTAACACAGCCTGCAAGTACTAATGATAGACACGATGCTTCAGACTAAAAAACAGCGTTTCACTTTCGAGCTTACAGTTCGAAGCGGGCGATGCGTTTCATGGATCCAGTCAATGGCGTCGGCGTCGAGGGGGCGTTCGGCTTGCAATTAGCTGATCTTGTTGGCCGCAACGGACGACCTCCCGTTGAAGCGTAGGCTGAAGCAACGTTGGCGTTCGTGGCGGCATTGAGATGAGCCTCCTGGGCGATGCAGGTGGATGGTGGTCGAGTTTTGGAGTTGCCCTCTTTGACGTTGCAGGTGGCTGAGTAGTCACCTTATCCCTAGAACCGGTTCGAGAGCAGCAGGGAGTCTACAGTGCAGTGCTGTAGAACATGAGGGCACTGGTACAGCAGCCGGCGTTGCTCACTTCCAGCCAAGGCGTTCCTCACCTGCCGGAGCCTCCGCTTCTCTGGCTTCCAACCCCTTGCCTCTCCATGTCGCGCCTTTTTATAACCTCCGCGTTGATACACGTCAGCCTTATCGTCGTCTTCATCGTCTTCTGTTCACCCATCAGCGCTTGCCATGTCACCGACTACTTCTTCATCTTCCTAATCCTTCGTTTGTCCACTTAATCCTTTTCGCTGTCGTCTTTGCTTTCGCAAAAAGCCTCGGTATCTGGCCGCTTACATGTGACAGGTAGCAACATCTCAATGCATAGACTAACGTCAAAGGAAGTGGTGGTGTGTATCAACAAGAGTGTTTATATGAGCGGGATGAAGTTCTTCAAGACGTACAATGCATTCGCCATGGAGGAGGACTGCTGGGCAAGAAAATAGGTTCGAGGCGTAAATGTAACTCTCGCAGACTTTAATTTTGAGAGCTGCGAACGGAAAAAGGAGGCAGGGGTGGGGGTAGGTGGCTTCATAAGGTGCGAAAATAGCAGTCAAAGGAGGCACACTCACAAGAGAGTTGTACGAGGACAGCAGAAAACGGAAGATTGTCGGTGCCATTGGCGACAAAAAGTTTTGCAGTACGGGGAGGTGCGTCACAGAAGGGGGTGTCACAGAGGGGGCAAAGGCGATTTCCGAGCAATCGCAGTCAATAATGTAAAAGGGGAAGGCGGGCTAGTTGGTGGTTGACTATGGAATGCATATTGCAATCGCGCGAAGCGACAGGAACGAAGAGAAGAAAGAACAGGTCAAAACGTTGAACTTCAACTGAGGATTACTACAAGAAAAAGCCACATTTATACAAGAGTCGTAATTATATGTGGTAAACAGCAGACATCATGTCATACAGGCATGGGGACACGCGTTTCACAAGTTAGCATCTAGATAGCTGAATTCTTTTTTGGATAGGGATACCGAAGTGGTGCGTATGAAACGGCCATTCTTTTTTTTATGCTGCATGCTACAAAAATTTCCCTGCTGAGCTGGGTCGATAACTTTTTTTCAGGACAATTGTGTCACGGAACCTGAGTGTGCAGGTATGGTATTGGCAAAACATTGTCGCCATTGCCGTATCTGCACACCCAGGTTCCGTGACACAATTGTGTAAAAATTATCGACCCAGCTTAGCAGAGAAATTTTTGTAGCATGCTGCATAAAAAAAAAGAATGGCCATTTTATACGCCCCAGTTCGGTATCCCTATCCAAAAATGAATTCAACTATCTAGATGCTAACTTGTGACAGGCGCGTAATCACGCCTGTGTGATATGATGATGTGTGCCGCTTGCCAAATATAATTACGAGACTTGTATAAATTTAGTTTTTTCTTATAGTAAACCTCAGTTGAAGCTCTGCGTTTTGTCCTGCGCTTTCTTCACTTCGCCACTGTCGCTTCGCACGGTTTCAATATGCATTCCGCAGTCAATAACGGCCTGACGAGTGGACAGGAAATCTTATCCGAGGATGATATCATGCGAGCATTTTGGCAGAACAATACGCTCGATGGCATATCTGCACAAGACGCTGAGGGGTGAATGTGCTTTGATGATGTGGTGCAGAGCGAAAATTCGGAATGCGGAGTGGTAACCTTGCGATATAGACAGCAGAGTGCTTCAATGATGACTAAGACGACTGTTCCCATGTCGACGAGAGCGTGAACCTTGGCGCCTTCTACAAACACTTTGGTAACATTAGCGGGACGCCGCGGAGGACTTGAGCAATTCTAAACAAGCAGAGTTATTGTCCCGAGAGCTGCGGGTGCTAGTTTCCCTCAACGGCACCGGTACGAAGTGGGAGCATCGGAGAAGGCGATCAGCAACGAGGAGAATGTGATCGCCGAATAGCATATTGTCAGGCATGCGAACAGAAGAGAACAAAGTGCAAAAAGAGGCTCTCCGGGATAGAAGTGGAAGAAGAGGAAGCTCACCATCTGTTGGTTAGCATATCAGGCTAAGGTGCAGAACCATTCTGTAAATAAACCTTAACAGTGTGGTGGAAGGTGCTGAAAGATAACCACGGATACCTCTCTACCTCGTTCGAGCCGACGACTCGCTGGGCTCCCCCCTTTGACACCCACAATGATTCAAGACGGCGATGCACGGCAGCCAGGTCCAGCGGCACCCGCATGGCAGCATTACCGTGAGCCGCTAACCTTTTCTGGCAAGGCTGGCGAAGACGTGGACGACTGGCTCACCAATTACCAGCGGGTGAGCAAGTACAATCGCTGGGATGCCACTGTAATGCTGGCAAATGTTTTTTTCTTGGACTCCACAGCCCTGACATGGTTTGAGAACCATGAAGCGTCCTTAACGAGCTGGGAGCGTTTTGAAGAGGAGATTCGAAATTGTTTCGGGGATACCACGGCAAAACGGAAATGCGCTGAGCAGACTTTATTCCAGCGAGCCCAAGGGCCTGGTGAAACATGCACAATGTACATAGAAGAGGTCCTAAAACTCTGCAAAGCGGTGGATCCGAGCATGTCCGACGAAGACAGAGTTGGCCACCTCTTAAAGGGCATCACGGTGGACGTATAAAATTTTTAATTACCAAAGAAAACTTGGATTCTCCCACGGCCGTGATCAAGCACTGTCGTACGTTCAAAACTTTAAAGCTGCGTCGCATAACCCCGAAATTCGGCCGTCTGCCTAACGTGACCACTGTTGCAAGCGTGGATTCTCACGAGCATTCACATGAGCCCCCGCATTTGGCCGACATGATTCGCCAAATTGTCCGTGATGAGCTCTCCCGCCATCAAGATGTGAACCGCAGTGCAATCCCCTGTGATAGCTGCTCCCTGCAGGCAGCTCCCATCCAGCGCACTTTTTGGCGTTCTACCACTCCTCCTCCCGTCCGTAACCACCCAAACCACTCATATGGCCCTGCTCCCCCAGCTCGTACCCACTACAGGGCGCCACCTCCTCCGCAACAACCCCAGCGGCTGGACTTTGTTGATCGCTTCGATCCTGTTACCGAGGACTATTATTTGGACCGTGCTCGTGAACCACCCGTCTGTTACCGCTGTGGTATGCTTGGCCACATATCCAGATTCTGCCGCCGCCGGAACCCGCCAACACGCTACCAGCGCCAATGGTGGAATCGCCGTTCTACCGTGAGTCCATAAGTCCGTGACCCGACCTATCCCCCTCCTTCGGGCTCCTACCGTTACGGACCACCACGCAACGACTCACCAGTTTCTGATCGCAGCCTGACGCCTCCTGCCCGCCGCTCCCGACAATCGCCTTCTCCCCGCCGTTCTTCTCCGCCACCGGGAAACTAGCGTGTGCGGCCGATGGAGGTGCGGTCGCCAAGTCATCGATATTGCCAATTCCTCTACCGGTCGTTATGCTGAAGCACCGCTTGGAAGTGTTAGTGGATGGTGTTTGTGTTATGGCCTTAGTGGATACGGATGCTGCAGTTTCCGTGATGAGCTTAGATTTTAAGAACCGTCTCGGCCGCAAAATTATGTTTGGTTGGGATAGAACTGTCATATTTCGAGGTGTAGGGGGAGAATCGTTGGTTCCACTTGGTATTTGTATGTAAATGTAGCGATCGCTGGACACGAGTTTAGAACTGAATTTACGGTGCTCCCTCGCTCTACGCACGACGTTATTCTAGAGTTGGCTTTTTACAGCAGTGTGGCGCAACTCTCGACTTCAACAGTGGCGAGATATCAATAAGCCCCAGCCTTCGATCGGCCTTTATAGAAAAATCGCCGCGGGCTGTCCAAGTGTTTTCTGTCTTCGAGGATACCGTCGTTCCGGCGATGTCCGCCATCTTCGTCCCAGTTGTGTCTTCGGGCGCGGTTCCCAATGCCTTCGACGCTCTGGTGGAACCCGCTTCCCTTTCTGGTGCTAAAAAGAGTGTGTTGGTACCCCGCAGCGTTGTTCGAGTGAGCGAGGGCCGTGCCATGTCAACCATACCAATGAACCGGCCGTATTGCCGCGTGGTTTGAAACTCGCCGACTTTGAAGAACGCCTTTCTATGCATATCGCCGCGTTCAGTGACGGCGTTGCTCGTTCAACTAGACGTCCAGATCATGCTGATTCCCAGTTTCAGTCCATGATAAATCAATCGCTACCCACCAACGATCGCCGAATATTGATGGAGGTTCTTATGAAACATGCGGACGTGTTCGACTTTGCTCGAGATCAGCCACCACCGATTCCACCTTCCCGCACCCATCACATGATCGACACTGGATCTGCACACCCGATTAGACAGACACCATACCGTGTTTCACCTTCAGAACGTAAGATAACTGACGAACAGGTCCGTGATATTATGCAAAGAGGAATCATTCAGGAATCATCTAGCCCGTGGGCCGCCCCTGTGATTCTCGTGAAAAAGAAAGATGGCACCTGGCGATTTTGTGTCGACTATCGCCGCCTCAATACTGTCACCAAGAAGGGTGTTTACCCGCTCCCGCGTGTTGATGATGCCATTGACTGCCTCCATTCAGCTTCCTACTTTTCATCTGTTGATTTACGGTCCGGATATTGGCAGATACCGATGCATCCGAAAGACAAGGAGAAGACGGCATTCGTGACTCCCGATGGGTTGTATGAATTTAACGTGATGCCTTTCGGCCTATGCAACGCTCCGGCTACCTTTGAAAGATTTATGGACACTCTTCTGCGTGGACTGAAGTGGCAAATTTGCATGTGTTACCTAGATGACGTAGTGATCATCGGGAGGACCTTCGCCGAGCATAACAGCCGTTTAGCTGTGGTCCTTAACTGCGTGGAGGAAGCGGGTCTTGTGCTGAACTCTAAGAAGTGCCGCTTCGGTGAACGACAGATCGTTGTGCTTGGGCATTTGGTTGACAAAGACGGTGTTAGGCCTGACCCACAGAAGATTGAAGCTGTCAGTTTCGTCAAAGAGCCCAAGTCTGTGAAAGAACTCTGGAGCTTCCTGGGACTTTGCTCTTACTTTCGACGCTTCATCCCTAAGTTTGCTGAAGTAGCCTACCCCCTCACATGCCTCTTGCAGAAGGATATTCCTTTGAAATGGACTCCTGAATGTGATTCTGCGTTTCGCCAGCTCAAGTTTCTTCTTACCTCGCGGCCCATACTGCGTCATTTCAGCCCGACAGCTCCCACTGAACTCCACACTGACGCAAGTGGCATCGGCGTGGGTGCTGTGCTCATACAACGGCATGACGGAAACCAATACGTTGTCGCTTACGCAAGTCGCACCCTTAGCAAGTATGAACGCAACTATACCGTGACAGAGCAAGAGTGCCTTGCCGTCGTTTTTGGCGTACAGCGGTTTCGCTCGTACCTTTATGGACGTTCCTTTACAGTCATCACCGACCATCATTCGCTTTGCTGGCTGGTGAATCTACGCGACCCCTGCGGTCGGCTGGCCCTCTGGGCATTACGCCTTCAGGAGTTCAACTTTACAGTGTCTTACAAAAGTGGCCGCCAACACGCTGACGCTGACTGCCTCTCGCGGCTGCCTCTCGCAACTACCCTCTGCGATGACAACTTTGACGACTATCTTGCCGCCGTTTCCGTACAATTTCCGGATCTTGCAACTTTCCAGCAAGAACAACGAAAAGATTAAGACTTGGTGTTACTTTTTGAAAAAGCTCATGATCCGGCATCTGCGAACCCTTACTGCATTCGCGATGGTTTGCTGTATCGAAAAAATTACTCGTCTGGCGGTGCACGCTTTCTGCTAGTCGTTCCGGCTAGCCTCTACTCCTCTGTTCTACACTCTATGCACGATGACGTTACAGCTGGGCACTTGGGGTTTGCCAGGACTCTTACGCGCATTAAGGAACGTTTCTACTGGCCAAATATGCGTCGAACGACTCAGCGTTACGTGAACTCCTGCGTGCAGTGCCAGCGGTTCAAGCTCCCCACCACTTCTCCACCGGGCCACTTACATCCGGTGACTCCACCGACCACACCATATGAGCAAGTGGGTGTTGACCTCATAGGCCCGTTTCCCCGCTCGTCCAAAGGCAATCGCTGGGTCATCGTGTGCGTTCATCATCTGACGCGTTACTGTGAAACTGCCGCCATCCCTTCCGCCACCGCCGCTGACGTCTCGTTCTTTCTTCTTCACGCTGTCGTCCTCCGTCATGGGCCTCCTCGTGTAATTATCAGTGACCGAGGCCGCCAGTTTACGGCAGATGTTGTGGAACAGCTTCTGCTCTATTGTACTTGCCAGTTGCGTCACTCTACGCCGTACCATCCCCAGACAAATGGCCTCGTCGAACGTACAAACCGGACACTGACGAACATGCTTGCGATGTATGTTGACTCGCGGCACAAGAACTGGGATGACGTGCTTCCTTTCATTACTTACGCCTATAACACCTCGAAGCATGAGACAACGTCCTATAGTCCATTTTTCCTCCTCTACGCCCATCCGCCTCGACGTTCTCTTGACACCATTTTGCCGTTCTCGCTCGACACCGAGCCGTCTGTTTCGAGCACCCTCTGCCGCGCTGAAGAGGCTCGTCGGGTCGCCCGATTACGCACTCTGGCCTCGCAGGACCGCTCTAAGCAGCGCTACGATCGTCGGCATCAGGATGTTGCCTATCTTCCCGGCGACTTAGTGTGGCTCTGGACACCTCTCCGCAAGCGTGGTTTGTCCCAGAAGCTGTTGTCGCACTACACAGGCCCATTTATTGTGCTCAAACGCATCAATGAGTTGAACTACGTCGTGTGTCGCCAATGTTCCCAAGGTCGCCCCTCTCGGAAAACACAGGTAGTTCATGTCGCAAGAATGAAGCGCTGCCACGCTCGCTCGGGACTCTGACTGACAGCCCATGGGCTTCGTCTGCGAAGGGGGAAATGTCAGGCATGCGAACAGAAGAGAACAAAGTGCAAAAAGAGGCTCTCCGGGATAGAAGTGGAAGAAGAGGAAGCTCACCATCTGTTGGTTAGCACATCAGGCTAAGGTGCAGAACCATTCTGTAAATAAACCTTAACAATATGTTTGGCAATCGTGTGATACGAAGTGAGGACCAGGCTGAGTAGTCTGCGAGCGTGTCTTGATATAGTTCGGGTAGGACCTCATGCCAGGCTGAGAAGCTGGAAGGCGTTGGCGATAAAGGCGTGCAACATGGCTCGGCCGACCATAGGTGTAGCGAATCGGACGGTTGTCCGCAGTACGAAACCTTAGAGGGGACTGCAATGAAGGCTCAGCCTGCGACGGTGAATGGAAGGCAGGAACGTGCATGAAGAAACCAGCTGTGGGGAGGGCCTCGCCGCACACATCGGATCGCCGCGTAGAAGCGCGCTGCTTGCGGAGCTCGTTGTAGCTCTGGCAAAACTTCACGATTTCACTTACGGTGACAGGATCTTTCTGATCCTGAAACAGGATCTGAAAGGCGTCCTCAGTACGACATTATCCGCTTCCGGCATGAATGGGCTGATGCGTTTGCAGAGGTCAACGATTTCCCCAATGTAACTTGCAAACGTCTCGTCGGTGCAAGGAGGACGATCATGTAAACGTTGTTGGGAACGAAGCTTACGCGCTGCTGGGCGGCCGAACACTTCCGCGAAATTCTTCTTAAAACATAGGCCTTTTGGTACCAGATTTACTGGACGGATACGCGTAACAAAATGTCGAAACACTTTTCACAGCCACCTTTATGCAAAGTTTCTAATCTATTTAGAGATTTCAATTCCCAAATAAAATTGAGAGTGGTTCGAGGCTACTTGTTTATATTTCCACAGACATGCCTTTACTTTGACAGTTGAATCCCTGATGTTCACTCGCTCCAACTGCGATTCTTTAACTGTCTGTCTGCGATCTATTGTTTGTGGTACAAGAATTATTGTTAATAATGTCCTATATTATGGTATTTTGCATAAAATATTATTTCGCTCAGTAATACTTGTTCGCAGCAAAAAAGAAGCATCTCTGTATGACACGTTCTGCTTATTCTGCCAAGGCATTTTAGATAATGCATTTAGCAAATAAATAAAGCAAAAGTTATCGCAATCAATCCTATTGATGATGAGTAAATAGGAAAGCACCAGTAATTTCTACTTTGCTGATGCAGTCACAAGGAGCACAATGCCTGTCTGTTTCGTTATATAAAAGTTTTTGTTATTAGCATGTCTTTTGTCATTCGTTTTTTTGAAACATCTGGCAATTTCGTTCGATCCGAATAATTAGTTATAACCCCGTCTTCATCTATGTCACTTCTTCCTTAGAGGAGCAAAGAATGGATTCCTTACTTTCTCTTTTGCCGCCCCTCGTCGCTGGCAAGTAGCTTTTCCCACCTATTATCTGACAGGTGGCAGAGGCTACAGGCACGCGGTGAAAGTTTTTCAGCTTTTCTTTATTATTATAGGACTCAGATATGCAGTTGCAATTATGAGGGCGCGTCTGCAAGAAAATGTGTACATACCTCAATGCCGCGAGGCAACAGTTTGACCTTTCGGCACAACGTCCCTCCACTAGAACCCGACAACTCCTCTTTGATCTGAAAGATGCCAGCGGTAGCAGACACGGCGAGCGGCATTTCAAACCATGCTCTCATCCAGAGGACGTCGTCCTAAAAGAGAAACAGGTGAACGTCAGCGCGCATCAACAAATAAAAAAAAATTGTATAGTCTAACACCTCCGAATGCACCCCTAAATATATCTCTATTAGTGCAAAGGAGCTTTAATAATAAGATATTCCTGCCGTACTTCTATATATATATATATATATATATATATATATATATATATATATATATATATATTATTTTATATTATATATATATAGACAACCGGCAGGCGGAAGACATCGGTTCGATGATAAGGAGGAGCGAACAGTTTCAACTACGGTATTCAGCTGACGCAGCAATCGGCCTCCCGCCCTTATTTTCGGTAGCTTACATCCAATTCGGATTAAGTGCATCGTGATGCACATCGTAGCGTGTCTGTCACCTCGTCTCGGCCTCCAAATGTCCTGCTGTCAGCTACCAGAGTAGCCAGCCACCGATATGTTACGGCTGTGGGTACAGCGGACTCATCTCCCGCTTTTGTCCACGTCGCCAAATTTCTCGAGCCCCTCTACAACGAGCACCATGGCTTCAAGAATGCCGCCTAGTGGGAAAAGGCACCCACTACCTTCTATCGGCTTTCTTCACAACACGGTGCACGCAATGTCCCCGAGTCCGATCGCAGCATCACTGCCCCGCCGCAGCGAAAAGGCGCTATTCCCCCGTCGCCGCTTTGTTTTTTCACCGCTGGGAAACTAGTGGTGCGACCGATGGGGGTAAAGTCGCTGAACAGTCAACTTCACGAATACCTCTGCCTATCATCATGCTAGAAATAAAATTTCAATGTGTGTGGACACTGCTAAAGCAGATGCTTTTGTTGACACTGGTGCCTGTGTGTCAGTTATGAGCCTTTAATTTAAGAACCGCTTTCGACAGAAAGTTATGTTTGTGTGGAACAAAAACAGTACGTTTTGTGGAGTTGGGGGTGAAACTATTTCTGGTTGGCTTGTGCTCGGCTGCAGTCGTGCTTGTTATTTGTGCTACCGTATATATTTAGTTATTTTGAGACGTGTCACTCATAGTGATCTTGGGTGTTGACTTCTTGCGCGAGTGTGGTGCTTCTGTACACTTCAGTGTTGGTGAATTTTATTTGAAGCCGAAATTTATCTGCAGAATAGTAGAGAACATGTCCCAGTGTCATGAAGGCGTTCTCTATGTGCAGGATGATCTGGTTTTGCTTGCGATGACGTCAACATTTGTGCCCGTAAAATTATCCGAACGTTTTGTGGGCAAACACTTAATAGACGTCGAGGCAGATCTCTCGAACGGAGCAAAAAAAAAATATTTTGGTGCCACGCGCTGGGGGGGGGGGGGGGGGTGGGGGGGGGGGTCGTGAACGCTTTGGATGGTCAGGCACACATCTGGATAGTGAACGTGTCAGACAAGCCTGTTTCGTTCTGGTTTAGGACTCGTGAAATTTGAGAACCATGCCGCACACACCATAGGAACTATTTCTCATTGCAGAGGAGCTGCGAAAAGGCAGTCCGAGTGGCGTTCTGAGATTGATCGCATGGTCAACAAATCACTCCCGTCCAGTGACGCCATATGCTGCAAGACATTTTGACGATTCATGCCTAAACGTTCAAGTGCTCGACTTGGCCTCCAAAGATCTGGTAGCATTTCACCGTCCCTCGACTACATCCTGAAATTAACGCAGGAATCGCAACCTCCATTCGCCAAAAACCTCGGGGCGCAAGATAATTCAAGAACAGGTGGACGAAATTCTGCATAAAATAATAGTCCAAGAATTTTCTAGTCTGTGCGCCGCATCTGTGATACTAGTGCAAACAAAATACAATTCCTTGCGAATCTGCACAGACAACCGTCGTTTGAATGCGGATAAAAAGAAAGACTTCTACCTGCTACTTCGTATTGACGGCGCGAACGATTGTCTGCATTCGGCGTCCTATTCCTCCTTCTTGTATTTGCGACCTGGCCACTGGCAAATTTCTTTGCATCCATACGACCATGAGAGGACTGCTTTGATAACACCAGATGGTTGGTACGATTTATTGTGATAACGTTCGTATTATGCAACGCCTCCACGACGTTCTAGCGAAATATAAACACTATCCCTTTGGGTTTAAAATGAAAAACATGCATGAATTACAGGGATGACGTCACCATTTTCGGCAAGACCTTCCAAAAGCACAATGACAGGTCCCATATTTTTCTTGAGTGCGTCCGCAAAGCGGGACTAATTTTGAACTCAACGAAGTGCCATTTTGAAGATAGACAAACCTTGGCTTCCTCGTCAACAAGGATTGTATCAGGCTGGATCCGCCATGATCGCTGCAGTACGAGACTTCGAAACTACACACATCTTGAAAGGGCTTAGGACCGCTTCAGACTCTTATTATTTTCGTCTCTTCATTGCTGGCTTTGCGCAAATTGCCCACCCCCTCACTCCTCTCCTGCACAAGGATTTGCAATTCATGTGGACACCTCGTGCGGATGCTAAGTCTTCTCTAACTTCAGCACCCCTCTGGTGCTACTTCGACCCAACAGCTGTGACGGAGATTCACACTGACAACAGTGGCGTCAGTCTTGTAGCAGTGCTTATTCAGCAATGCATAGTGGGGCTGAGTACGTCATTGCCTACGCCAGCCACACGTTAACAAAATGTGAGCGATACTACAAAGTCACCGAATTGGAGTGTCTCGCTGTGCACAAGTTACGGCCAAATTTCACTATCGTTACTGACCATTATTCTCTATGCTGGCTCATCGGGCTTTGCTATACATCTGGTCGCCTGGCGCTCTGGCCATTACGCCTACACGAATTCGGTGTAGCGTACAAAAGAGGGCGACATCACAGTGAAGCAGGCTGCTTATCTCGCCACGCACTGCCGACCTCAGTCCACGGTGAAGACGGTTTCGAAAGGTGTTTAGCCTCGTTCGCGCTCAGGTTTCCCAGTACGGCGACCTTTAGAGGAAACAAATTAACGCAGCAATCTCTCCCTGTGGCCTCTTTTTTATAAGAGGCAGAGCAGATTCAACATTTACAATCAAATGTGGTATTTTACAGTTGATGGTGCAGCCATGCTTTTGGACGCCGCGAAAAGTCTTCGCGCGCACGTTTTACATGCTGTGAACGATGACGTCACATCTTGACATCTAGGCTTCTCTTGTACCCTGTATCGAATTCGCCAACGTTTTTATTGATCATCAGCTTATCAGACGGCTTAGCAGTACGTTGCAGCATGTGAACAAAGGCAGCGGAATAAGCCGCGGACCACCACGCCGGCCGGTTCTATGCCGCCCATCAAGCCACCTACTTCACTTTTGAAAAAGTAATTGACCTGCTTGGACCTTTTCTAAGCACTTTAGGGGGCCGCCGCTTGGTTATTGTTCGCCTAGACTTTCTCACCATGCAAGCGCAGACTGCTCCTCTCGCTACTGCAACTCTGCAGATATTTTGTCTACACTCTGTTATTCTTCGCAATGTCGTACCCCGTGTTATAATGAGTGATTATGGACGGCAATGTACTGCTGAAGTCGTGGAAGAAATGCCCCGTCTTTGTGGATCAGACTAACGACATAGCACAGCGTATCACCCGTAAACCAACAGTCTCACAGAACCCATCAACCGCACCCTGACAACCATGCTGTTCATGTACGTCTCGTCTGACCATCGCAAATGGGTTGCAGTACTACTTTAAGTGACGTACGTTTTGACACGGCCCATTACGAGGTTACCGGGTACTCCCTCTTTTATGTGCCATATGCCAGAATCTACACACGTTTTCCTCTACACTATCTTCCCGTTCTACCCCAACGACAACATGAGACTTTGTGACTACAAAAAAGCTCGTGACGTCACAGCAACGTACCATTGACGGGGAAATTTTGTTTTGTACTTTGGACGAAAAACAAGGCTAGCGACGACGGAGGCAGAACGATGCTCGGATAAGGCGGAAAAAAAGACATCGTAACTGTTCAGCCAACTTTACTTGACATAGATTTTTACTGTCAAGTTTTACATTAACTGAAATGTTGCGACATCTTCAACCGCCTTATCATAGCATCGTTCTGGCTCCGTCATCGTTAGCCTAGTCTTTCGTCGCGCGTCATGTAAACGCATTCTGGCTATTTCTTCGGGCAGGTTTCTGAACATAAAGGCAAGCACATGGATAAGAATCACCATGGCTTGAGGGATTTCACTAAGGGCATAAATGAGTGAAGCTGTGCTGCATCGAAAGCCAGACTTTATTAATTCACCATTACTAACATACACGTGTCATGACAATGCAAACATTGAACAGCAAAAACGCGAGCTCCAACCATTCGTCTCTCATGACCTTCATGAAATCCTCGCGATACCAAAATTATCTGAGCCTAGGTCTGCAAACGAGACGCGATAAGATTATAAAAAGGTAAGAGATTTTGAAACAAGCAAAGTACGTATCAGTGTCAAAGAAAAAAGAACGGAATAACTGCAACGCAAGCGTTAGAAGACTCAGCTGCAAGCGCTTAGGTAAGAGATTCAAATGGGGATTGTTGCCATTTAGAAGTTAATGCGTCTGAGAAGTGAAAATATCTGCGATACAGCTTCGCTCCTTAGTACTAAAACCTCGCCCTGTTCATGATTCCATTCTTTTATTCGCGCTTCATTTGTCGCTAAGAAGAGCCAGTGTGAGGGCTACAAATTTAAAACTTCCGCATTTGACATATCCATGAGAAAGATCCCGATGACAATAGGAGCATCACCGTGACTCAGCTAAAGCACATTCAACGAACGTTGGTGCGACAATGAGATGCAGTAAGTAAAACACGGAATGCTTTGCGTCCGCGACATGCGTCCTGGGGGCAATCAAATTTCACCTTAACCGTTCAATTAAAATAGATGCAGCGAGACGCCGCACGTGCCAACGTGTATCCGTAAAACATACTGCCACTTTTTCGACGTGCCTGTGAGGCCGAGCTGGCTAAGCCGTCGAGCTGTGACGTAGCGTTGTCCCATCGTCTGAAAATGCGCACATGCAGCGGCAATCAGTTTCTCATCGAGCACGCACAGTCTTCGCCGTGCTGTAAAGCTCCACCACAACCAGAAAAACAAAATACTGGCTGTTTGACACTGATAACCCACTTTGCACGCATCACGCAACGTTAAACGTTGAACCGGGGCCAAGGGCGCACCCACTCGAGGGTGAAAAAGCTTCGGTCTGAGTATTTGAGCTTTGCGCAAGTACGCAGCGGATACTAAATGGCCGAGAGAGGTCGGTAAAAACAAGTTAAAATAGTGTTACAAACATGACATGTTTTTTCTTACAAAACAAAGGAAAACTGAAATAACTTTTGCGCGTGAATATTATATTCACTTTCTAGTTCTTTGGAATATTCTTATTTTTTGTGCTGTAATATTTTGCCACACAGTTCGCAGGGACTCCTTGTATCGTTGATCACCATCATTGAGTTGATGCCGCTTACAATGGGCAGCTGCACGCTTTTCCTTCCAAGTAGCGCGACCTTTTGCATTAACCTTGGCATAGAGCTCACTCACGAGTTGGAGGAGGAAGAGATAGGTGCGCTTCAACCATCTTCCATTCACACACAAACACACACACACACATATATATATATATATATATATATATATATATATATATATATATATATATATATATATATATATATATATATATACAGAAGAAGTTCCAATTAAGCGGACAGATCTCTGCGACAGAGGAAGTGATCTTGCGGATTAGCTGACTTAAAGTTAAGCCACCACCGATCCGGATCTGCACGCTACCAGTGCCTGGCTCCCCGCTCAACACTTGGTGGAGGTAGCAGGATTTAGCTTTCATTTCCTCGCCTTGGAGTTCCGCAGCCGCCGCATTCCGACCTCAATGACTGACTCCAGCACTAACACTACCGGCCCGCTCCCTAGGCCCCTTATATTCCATGCTAAGGGGTGCTTCGACAAAGGGACCCGCCGGTCTTCAGCGGTACCGACGATCAGGATGTGGAGGACTGGCTTTCTTCGTATGAACGCGTAAGCACGCACAATAAGTGGGATGACATCCTGAAGCTTAAGAACATGATTTTCTACTTCACACAAGTAGCAAAGTTGTGGTTCACAAATCACGAGGCTGACATTCCTACTTGGGCCTCGCTCGAAACTCGCTTTGTGGATGTCTTCGGTCCCCCTGCGGTCCGCAAGCTTCGCGCCGAACACCGTTTGCGCGAGCGGGTGCAGCACACAGGAGAAACCTTCACTAGCTGCATTGAAGACGTTTTAAATTTATGCTATTGCGTAAATACATGGATTACTGAAGCCGAGAAGATTCGTCCCATCATGAGGGCAATCCACGAAGGCGCATTCAACATGCTCATGGCCAAAGAACCCCTCACTGTACGTTATGTTGTCGTCATGTGTCAAAGCTACGACGACCTTCGTCGCCTACGCATCGTCCCTCGACAACCTGAAACCACGATCTCGGTTATGTCTGATGCCACTGTCAGCTCCACACTTAATTATTCAAGAAATCAGACTTCGTACGGGAAGACGTTGCACGGCAATTGTCACTAATTCCAAACGTTCCGCATTCCAGCTCCTACATGGCTCCGACCATACGCCAGGTTATTCAAGAACAAGTTGCCGACGCACTTCCGCCCCCTCGACAACCAACTCTTCATGTCGCTGCACTCACAGCTCCACTCATTCATGCCGACGCTGTCCCGACGCCCGGACCTAGTCCACTGTCTTATGCTGAGGTTGTCGCAAGACCACCCCCTCCTACGCCTTTTCCATCGTACGGTTCGCCTCAGCGGGTATTTTTCATTCAGCGCCGTGCGCCACCTATTCTACGCCCTTGGCGCACAGCGGACAACCGACCAATTTGCTCTGCATGTGGTCTCTCTGGCCATGTTGCACGCCTTTGCCACCGTCGCGCGGCCACCCCGAACGATTTCGATCAGAGCTCGGTAACCTACGCGCAGCCGCCGTCCCCTCCCCGTGCGCCACCTCAGCCCTCGTCCCACTTTGACCACTTCTCGCATGCTAACCTCTCAACCTCTCCGCGCCGTCACTCGCCGTCGCCGATGCTTCGTCGTTCTACCTCGCCAATGCCGGAAAACCACTAGTCGCACTTCCGCAGACAAGAACTGCGCTTTCAGGTTTCAGGTTTTTTTCTATTTTCAGAAATGTATTACACAAACTAGTATGGTTTATTTGGTACAGAAGGAGGTCCCAAAGCGAAGCTCTCAGGGGGACCTCGTATAACAATATTCTTAAAATAAATTCCCAAATATGGCCGAAATTTAACATTAAAATATGTTAAAATCCTTGAACAACAAAAACAACGATACACAAAAAAAGTAACTGTGTGGTTATAGCTTCGTTAATAAAAATGTTTTGATGTTATTAGTGAAAGCCTATACAACCGAACTGTTTTAACATATGAGGGTAGTGATTTCCATAGAGCTAGCTAGTCAGATTACTGTCCACGAGGGAAGATGACGGAAGGGCAGTAATGACAATGTCACCCATGTGAGCGCTGTATAAGTTTCGCTAATCTTAGGTGGAGCATACTCAGTGAAGGGAGGATATTAAGATTTCAATATATAGGGGCAGCTGTGGCAGTGAACGGGGAAAAGGTAAGTATCCGGAGTGCAGAGTTTTGCAAATGACGGATGCTTGACATATGAGTGAGATATGTAGTTCCCCAGGATGATATGCGGTAGGTAAAGTGACTGTGAACAAATGCGAAATAAATCATCCGAAGAATATAGGGCTGAAAGTAATGACGTGTTCGAAGAAGCACCGTAATGCCAAAGGCAACTTTTTTGCATTATGATTCAGTGTGCATGGCAAATTTTAAATGTTCGTCTAGTAGGATGCCAAGAGATGTAGTACATTTAGAATGTGGAAATATGTGGTTATCCAATAAAGCGGAGCAATATTGATCGGTTGTTTATTATGTGAATGAAAGACCATGATCGATATGTGTTTTTTGGGGATTAATTTCAAGCTGATTATCTTGACACCAATGAACTAGAATTGCAAGTTCAGCATTGAATGTTGTGATCAGGTCATTTATGTTTCTGTCGCTAGTATATATTGTAGTGTCATAGGCGTATAGAATGCAGTTAAATTTGGTGAAATAACTAAGCAGGTCTTTAATGTATATTAACAAAATCAGTTGTCCTAAAATTGAACCCTGTGGCGCGCCTTGGTTAATGGACACTGGCTGAGATAAAAGGTCGGCAAACTTTGCTATTTGAATTCGGTCAGTAAGATAACCGCGTATGAGTGTTAATGCTGGGCCGCAAATTCCCAGAGACTCCAGTTTGGGAAAAAAGTATGGTGTGGTTAATTGTATCAAATGCTTTAGTAAAGTCTATAAAAACAGCTCCCGCCCGAAGTCCTTGTTCTATCGAACATTTGTTAGCGTCAGTTCTAATAGCGCTGGCTGTATTGAATATTTGGGACAAAATTCAAACTGGCGGGGAGTTAAGACATTAAACTTAGTGAAATACTTTATTAAACGATTAACCGAAAGTTTCTCTATGACCTTGCTAAAAAAGGGCAAAACAGTTATTGGTCGATAGACATATTATTGTGGTCTCCTACCGGTGCTACTCTGCCCTTCTTTAACGTTAGAGGAAAAACGCCTGTTTTAAACATTTTATTATTCAGGTTAGCGAGCACAAAAGACAGCTGTCGCGCCACAAGTTTAATCTTAGTTGGATGGTGTTAGGCTGGGAGCCTCCAGCCGTCCCGGTTCCCCCTCCTCCCCTTGCTCGCTGACTTGGTCCCCCTCTTTTAATGGCCGTCGCCGGAGCGCTGAGTCTTTTGTGTCGAGGTGTGCGACTCGGACGAAGACAAGCGAGCCTTTCTGCGTCCGGCGGTGTTTCTGAGAATTGTGTTTTATGGCCCTCGAAGATGCGGCGGCTTTCATGCGGCGCGCGGATGCCCCAGAAATGGAGACGGGATGGGGACCGCTACTACCGCTCCTGCTCCTCGGACCGCACGTGTGGCTCTTGCTGCGCGATGCTTTTGTTCGTTAAGTGCTTTTCCGTGTCGGTCCGCGGGGCTGTTGCCATGTGTTTAGAAATTCGACAGTTACCAGGAAACGCGTGGTGCGGGAAAATAAAAACAACTTTGTTAGCCCCGACGCGCCATTGGCCTATTTGAGTTTGACTAAGTTCCCGGATTGGCTAACAAAAGTAGGACTGTGATTGATGCGTAGGAGGTGCCCCAGAAACCTGGGAAAACTGATTTAAGGGGATGTTTTGGCGCGAAATAGGGACAGCGCGCCGGGTCTCGGCCGCCTCTGGATTGCCATCGTTTTAACCGCCCTGTACGTCTGCCTTTGGCTGTCTTAAATAAACAGCTTATATATATTCAAGAAGTCTCCAACTTGCAACATGTCGCCGGACGAGCGGACGAAGGCGCTTGGCGCTCTTCGTTCGACTGACGCCCAGACGATCAACAACGTCATATTGACCACTTCGACAGTCATCACCCGGCGTAACCCAAATTAACTGGTGCCGTGACCAGGATAGTCTGAGCGGCTTCCTGCGAAGTTGGAGACAGCACGTTGGAGAAGTGCCGAGAAGCGAGAAGCTGGAGCGGCGGAGAAGGTGAACAGAGGTGACCGGCGAGGCGGAGCACTGCGATAGCGGGCCTGCGGACGCACCCGGTGTACTTCAGTGACACTGACTAACGGGCGACTCCGCCTACCTGGAGGACCTGCGGCGACCTCCTGCGAGACTCCCTCGTGAGCCACCAGCCCCTGGAGAGCAGAGCAACGGAGGTCTCAACCCGGCTACCAAGCGAGCACGAAGTCGGCGTAACGCAGGTGGTCCCCTCTTCGTTTTCTCCGAGAGCGCGATGTCCGTCACTACCCGAGCACAGGCGCAGCGCGTCGGAGGGTATAGTGCGAATGATGGGAGCTCTGACGGGGCAGAGTCGGACAGCATGACGACTATAGAAGGGCAGAGCCCTGCGGCGCCGGTAAATTCCAGCAACCAGGGCAACATGAGCTTCAGAGAGAGAGGTGGAGAGCTGGAGATCGAAGCAAAGAGATTGAAGGTTCAATTGCAGACGTTAATGCAAATGGGTCAGGGCGTCTGGGATAATGGCAGCAGAAGAGCAAAATTGGGCCAGTATGCCGATGATCTGAGAGCAGACCTCGCGCCGATGCCACCAGCGGACGATCTCATCCCAGCCTGGTTCAAAAGCGCTGAGAACATGATAAGAAGTTGTGAAGTCCCCACAGATGTAGCGGGGTTAATTATAACGCCATTCTTTAATGAAAAAACCAGAGCGCTCGTAGCCAATCAGTCAACTGACGAGGTCATGACATTTGACGAAATTTGTGAGCTAGTGCTCACAGAGCTAAAATTGACGGCCGAGGAATACAAGCGAATGTTTTACGCTTGCAGAAAGGATTCAGAAAGCTGGAGACAGTTTGTCACCAAGCCAGAAGTTACTTTCGACTATTATCTGCGAAGCCGCAAAGTTAAAACTCTGGAAGAGCTCCGGGCCCTAATTGTGGCGGATCGCACAGAATAAATTATGCCTGAAGAAGTGCGCGAGTACGTTCTCCAACAGGAGACGGAGAAATGGCATAAACCCAGGGAGCTCACGCAGGTAGCCGAGCAATTTGAGTGCAGTAGGCTAGAGTGTTGTCAAAGAACGGGAGAGGCATCAAGGAAAAACGAAACAGGACCCCGCCAGGGAGGTAGTCAAGGGGGTCGAGTCAGGGACGACAGTAGAGGTCCCCTGGAATGCTATGGCTGCGGAAAACCCGGCCACGTGCAGTGGAATTGCCCACAGACTAGACCAAAGTTGACTAGCCCGGAACCAGGCCGCAGGCACCAGGACACCAGAATAACTGCGAGGGCCGCTTGTGAACCCTCAGCCCAAGCTGAGGAGACAGTGAACGGGGTGGCGCAGGTATCGCGGCTCACCTGGGTAGACCTCGTTTGTGGGGCGCAGCCTTTCAAGACATGTTTTGATTCTGGTGCAGACATCACGGTGCTAAGGAAGTGTGTAGTGCCCGAGGAAGTCCGGGAACAGGGAAGCGGGACGGTGCGCCTACGAGGTGCATTTGGACACACTGTGTCAGCCGAGCTCTGTTACGTCCCGCTAAATCTACCTGCGGAGGATGCCGGGCAAACCCACAACAACGAACGCTGTGCGCTGTGACGGATGGATTGGCAGCAGAGGTCGACGCTCTGCTGACGCCAGATGTTTTCGAGGCCCTTAAAAGGGAGCAAAGGGACGCCGCCGACCTCGCGGTTAGGGTTGCGCGAGCGGAAGCCGAGATGGCTCAAAATATTCAAAGTGCATCCAGGGATGTGGAATTCGAGGCAAATTTGAGTGCTGGGGAGAATTTGGCATTGGAAGACGCAGATGGTGAGACGTTGCAGCCAGACGTAAGCACAGCGGACCCTACATTTGCACGTTGCACGTCCAGTGAGCAAAATGAGGATGCCTCTTTGACGTAATCGTGGTCACAGGGCAAGGCAGGTACACATAACGTGGCGATAGAAGGAGGACTACTCTTTCATCGGGAAATGATATATGGTAGGAAGTGCCTGCAGCTCGTGCTTCCACTGCGCCGACGGAGACAGGTGCTTACCTTAGCACATGATATGCCCTGCGGGGGGCACTTTTCTGAAAAGAAAACTAAGCAACGTATCCGCAGCGCATTTTATTGGCCCAACATGGCCGCCGGCGTCCGGCGGCCATGTTGTCACCTGCCATACATGTCATACATGTCATACATGTCAGAAGTTGGCGAGAAGGAAGACAACGGACAGGGTGCCAATCACACCGCTGACTAGGCCACGAGAACCCTTCGAAGTAATTTACTTAGATTGTATCGGACCTATAGAACCAGTGTCAGCGAGGGGGCATCGATACGCTTTGTGCGTTATCGATCTTTGCTCCAGATGGCCCGAGGTGATGCCACTGCGCTCACTAACAGCCAAGGCGACGTGCCAGGCGCTGCTCGACATTTTTGCGCGGTTCGGTATTCCTCGGCTGATCTGTTGCGACCAAGGAACAAATTTTACGGCGGCACTGACTCGAGAACGTGCGCAGCGCTTGGGAATAAACCTCAGGTTTTTCACACCAGAACCCCCTCAGAGCAAACGGTATCATTGAGCGCTGGAACGGAACGTTCAAAGCGATGCTCAGGCATATAATTGGAGACCACGCGAGAGGATGGGACAAATTGATTTCATGCATGCTCTAGGCTTATCGAGAAGTCCCGCACGAGATCACGGGAGCTTCCCCGTTTGAAGTCATGTATGGGCGAATCCCGCAGGGTCCTTTGAGTATCCTCCAAAAGACCTGGACAGGAAGCTGGTCCCCACCGACAGGACTAAATAAGGCTGCGTCAGAGTACTTAATTAAGCTCCGGCAGCAAATGGCAGAAGTGTCAGAGAGGATAGAGGTCCAAGCAAAGCAGAGACAGCAAGCGTATGCTGCAAAGTATAATTTAAGGGCACGGACCAAAGAGTTCGATGAAGGCGAGGAAATCCTGGTTTTAGATATGAATCAGGAGAGCAAAACGCATCCTAAGTGGATTGGCCCGGTGACCGTGCTCGAGCAGAGGCGACCAGACAGGTATGTCGTCAAATTGAAGGATGGGTATAAGCGATGGGTTCACGCTAACAGACTAAGGAAGTATTATGCTAGGGTGAACAACGCCGCTGTGATATTTGAGGCCGATGAAGAGTTTAGGGAGATACAGGGCATCCCTGGATCATGTAATGTAAATGACACTGGACTGGCACCACACGAATCTGCGCATCTGTCCCAGGAACAACTCAGTGAGCTGGGACAGGTGATAGAACAACACAAATCGGTGTTCTCCGAAAAACCAGGGAAGTACATTGTCGGGGAGCACAAGATAAATCTTGTACCGGGCGCCAAACCGAGTAAGGTTTACCCGTATCGCGTATCGCACTCCGTCGAGAGGTCGACCGTCAGGTGGAAGAGCTGGTGCAGGGGGGCTGATATACCCAGTGGAGAGTTGTTACGCGCACCCCATAGTCTGTGTGGCAAAGAAAGACGCAAGTGTAAGACTGTGTATTGACTACCGACAGCTAAATTCCATCTCAGAGGTGGACAGCTTTCCAATGAGCAACGCCACTGAACTTATATATCAAGTAGCCAGAGCCAACTACATCACCGTCCTCGATATGACTTGGGGGTATTGGCAAATAGCAATAGAACCAAAGTCACAGCACTACACAGCGTTTGCAACTCACAGAGGACTATTTGCATGGAGGGTAATGCCTTATGGACTGCGTAATTCAGCAGCTACGTTCCAGAGGGTCATGAATAGTGTCTTGCAAGGGCATGATGGTTACGCCTGCGCATACATTGACGACGTGGCTGTTTACTCACAAACGTGGGAAGAACACCTTGAACACTTGAGTAGCGTGCTAGAGACTGTCAGCAGCGTTGGGCTCACCATCAATCCAGCCAAATGCAAATTTGCACAACCGAGAGTTGAATATTTGGGGCATGTAGTCGGGTCAGGGCTTCACTCACCGGACCCCGAACGAGTTCAGGCAATGAAACAACTCAAACGGCCGGTCACCAAGAAAGAGCTGCGCAATGCGCTTGGGCTTTTTAACTACTACCGCGACTACATTCCCTCATATTCTGAGGTAGTACGTCCCTTGACAGACCTTACCAATCGCAGGGTACCAAATATGATCCCATGGAGTGAGGGGGCAGAACTGGCGTTCAATGCAGTTAAAGATGCGCTGAGCAAATTGCCTATGCTTATAGCACCTGACCTCAACGAGGAGTTTATACTGACAACGGACGCCTCAGAGAGGGCAGTCTGAGCTTGTTTGGCTCAAAAGATTGAGGGACAGGAAAACCCATCGCCTTTCTGAGTAGAAAGTTGACGCCGCAGCAGGCCAGGTGGTCCGCCATAGAAAGAGAGGCCTACGCAGTCATATGGACATTGGGGCGCCTGGACACGTGGCTTTTCGGCGCGAGGATTAAGGTGAACACTGACCATAACCCGCTTACATATTTAACTAAAACTGCTTCCTCGAGTGCCCGTTTGATTCGTTGGAGTTTGGCCCTTCGAAAGTACAATCTTCAGTTCGCCCACATCAAAGGCTCTCTCAATAAGTGTGCTGACGCCCTGTCTAGGCTCGAGTGTGACTCCTGCTCTGCCTCGGATGTTCCACATCGGCCTTAAGCCACGATATTGGAGGAACGCGGGGAAAGAGAGAAACTGAAGTAAGCACCAGGACTCTGCCGCGCGTTGCTAGTGGAAGTTCGGACATCGCGGGCCAAGGAAGGTACGGGAGGTTAACCCAAACTATGTGTTTCTGTTGCTGTGAACGGTGACTGAGTGCTTTGATGTTTGACTCCTTGTGACCACACATTGATTATTCTACTCAGAATGACCTCTTTTTCCCCTTCGCCTCTGTGTGCAGTGTATAATGTAAGAAGCGTGGCGTATGCATGTTTGAAAGGTCTTCGTGAACCTTATGCGCTGTGCTAGTGTCCGTAGAGCGCGGGGAACGGCGTGCTACGAGTCCCTGTTTCCTTCGTTGTTTATTTCCGAGGCGCCTATGCATTGGCTGTGTCACTGTGAAGTGAGGGGAGAGTGTTTTTTTTTATGTTGGAGTACGGCAAGCGTCTCCCAACATTCTTGGCAGGGAGGTGTTAGGTTGCGGTCTTCCGGCCGTCCCGGTTCCCCCTCCTCCCCTTGCTCGCTGACTTGGTTCCCCTCTGTTAATGGCCGTCGCCGGAGCGCTGAGTCTTTTGTGTCGAGGTGTGCGACTCGGACGAAGACAAGCGAGCCCTTCTGCGTCCGGCGGGACACCCCGCGGTGTTTCTGAGAATTGTGTTTTATGGCCCTCGAAGATTCGGCGGCTTTGATGCGGCGCGCGGATGCCCCAGAAATGGAGACGGGACGGGGACCGCTACTACCGCTCCTGCTCCTCGGACCGCACGTGTGGCTCTTGCTGCGCGATGCTTTTGTTCGTTAAGTGCTTTTCCGTGTCGGTCCGCGGGGCTGTCGCCATGTGTTTAGAAATTCTACAGTTACCAGGAAACGCGTGGTGCGGGAAAATAAAAACAACTTTGTTAGCCCCGACGCGCCATTGGCCTATTTGAGTTTGACTAAGTTCCCGGATTGGCTAACAAAAGTAGGACTGTGATTGATGCGTAGGAGGTGCCCCAGAAACCTGTGAAAACTGATTTAAGGGGATGTTTTGGAGCGAAATAGGGAGAGCACGCCGGGTCTCGGCCGCCTCTGGATTGCCATCGTTTTAACCGCCCTGTACGTCTGCCTTTGGCTGTCTTAAATAAACAGCTTATATATATTCAAGAAGTCTCCAACTTGCAACATGTCGCCGGACGAGCGGACGAAGGAGCTTGGCGCTCTTCGTTCGACTGACGCCCAGACGATCAACAACGTCATATTGATCTCTTCGACAGTCATCACCCGGCGTAACCCAATTTAACTGATGGATATGATCTAAGGTTGCTCAAGTATTCCTTAAGGAAGAGATTGTGGTTATGATTTCTTCGGATGACGTGGGGTACAATAAAATGAATATGTGCAGCGCAATGTATTACAAGAAACTGAAGCTTGCATTGGTCGGGCACTTGACAAAAATATATTAAACGCGTTGGCTATGTCTAACAGCGGGCAGCTGACTGAGCGGACTGCTGTAATTGCTAAACCTAACGCTGGAACTGGGCCGCCCAGTTATACCCGCAGGTGACACTGGCTCACTCAGTCTAGGGCGGAGAGCAGCAGAATCACCGTGCACGATTGCGCTTGTTACGTGATTGTTTTTTATTTTTAATGTGCTCGCCTTCTTGGAAGCTCGAAAAAAAAATGTACCTCTTATTCTCTTTATCGCAAATAAATGTAATGGGGGTTTCTGAAGGTACTTTGCAAATCATATTTCTTGTCTAAAGTCAATAATAAGCAATTAAAAAATAAACAAATTTGCTTATTTCTGAAACAATGTGTGCGGTGCTGAAGACGACTAACAGCTGTATGCAATTGTTTTCACCGGCCTATAAATCCTTTCTTTGATCCTTGGTACTTGTTGGGTGAGGCATCTGGTAGATACAAGAAGGCCCTTTTATACAGGTTGGTTAAGGCGGTACTTTATTCTATGTCTTAATTCGTTCACAAAATGTACTAGCGTGCGAGTGTATATACGAGCATTGACATATAATAGATGCCCAAGTTAATGGATACGTGTTTAAGGAAAGGCGCATGTACAGTGTCTTTCACTCTTGGGGTAAACACGCAAGGAGGTGGTCACTCTATTCAGAGCACAGTTGCGGCCGACATGGCCGTTAAAATAAGCTGAGTAGCCAAGAGCAAAGAGCAATGGCCTACGCATGTGCGCTCATGTTATTTCGGCGCGCAGTCAAGTGCGACGCACTGATGCTCCGAAGCGAGCGGCTGCGCTCTCATGTGTTCACCACGAGACAGGACAACCCTGCAACGTGAAAGAGGACTCTAAAAAGGAAGGCGCCACAACTGTGGAAGCCGTTAACGCTGTTAGGATATAAACTTAAAGGCAGTTTGAGGCATCCGAAACCTTTAAGGTAAAGGACAAGACGCCATACGCACATCGCCTACAGGGAGCGCCACTGAAAGCTGACTAGCGGCAACCGTCGTTATCGAAGGCGGGATGCTTGCCGATGCTTCCGGCTACCTCTTTATGCCCGGTTGGAGGTACGCGTACCGGGTTGTTTGCTTCTGCGCGTCCCGGGCGCTATATGCGGGCAAAACAAAGCAAGGCAGTGGTTCATCTTCGTGCTGTCTTTGCGCTGTTCAACATAATGAAAGAGAATAACACAGCATGAGAGCGGACATGAGCTCCCAGGAACGACATCTTGTGCATATACGCTAAGAGTCGCTAAGCGTTGCGAAGCTGAGCCGCTAGTTAAAGTATCCCGTTTGCGTTTTTAACTCCAGAGGGAGGAAGGTAAGTGCTAACGAAAATACCAATAGCACTTCTATTTTGCTGAGCATGCTAACAGCCGTTAGTGGGCCACAGTCGCCTGAGATGGCGATTATTATCATAAAAGCGGGATTCGGGATATCAAGTTAGAATAAGTTGTCGTAAAGATATGCACATAACATTTGCAAGCGACATCAGCTGCGATATTCATGTTTGGGAATTCCGTGTGTATTGCTGAAGTACACTCTTTAGTTTCCCGTGAGCTACTTGGAATGATAAAGGAGAATTGAAATATCGCAACCTTAATTTTAGCAGAAGCAACTCTTGCCGTGTCATGTGCAGCCTGTGAGTAGAATTAAGGCGATAAGCGGAATACCCTTTGAAAAAGATGTCTGCCCATAAGTCGGATAATGAGCACGAAATAGAGGCTGACGAAAAATTCTCTTTTATTTGTCTCAATGCACCGCGGCGGTGGTGCAGAGGTTAAGTTGCCTGACTACTGTGGAGAAGCACCCAGGTACGAAGCTGACCGTCGGCGGGTACGTTTAGATCGAGAATAAACGGAGTGTTGGAGGTGACAGACATATATTTATGATTTTGTACAAAGAGGTGTTTGGACCGAGGCCCTATTGGCCCAGGTCCTCACAAATCTAAATTAAGCTCCTATTCCATAGCACCAATGGTGTCTAACGCCACTCGCGTCTTGTCGACCAAGGCCCACTGGGACCGTAGATAATGGCAGCTGAGTAGCGCCGCTTCCCAAGCTTCCCTAGAAGGCTGGGTAATGAAGGATTGGGAACGGTGGGGATTTGACGTACAGGCCCAGACAATGTGGAAAAAGTCCGAGGAGTTCGCTGCACACAGGCTACCGCCCTGATCAAAGTCTTTATTGAAGTGTTCAGGTGTGCCGGACACAGCATTGTGTTTGTAAAAATTTGAGAAGGGACCTTTCTTCCGCTCTCTGGAGACCCTTACAGGGTTCCGGAAAGCAGTGGTGGTAGTCCTTATAACATGTAGATATTTCTTTGAATGTGATAACATATTAGGCGGGAGAGAAGTGTACTTCTTGAGCAAGTTTGAGTGCCCGGAGAAAGAGCTCGTGGGTTGCCTGATCGGCAAACTTATTGCCCTGGAGTGCCTGATGGCCACGATCCCAGAGGAGATTACAATTTGAACGGCGCCAACAAGACTTTTATAGGAGGCGCTTATCAAGAGCATGTACCAAACCCAGCGGATAATTCTGTAAGGCCCCTTTCTAGTCGGTAAGGATATGTTTCACTTGTGGGAGGGAGAGGGTGAGCGCAATCGCGACTTCCTCAGCGTGTGTTGTGGGCGCGCAACGTGATTTCTGCCACTGTGTTCGTGTTGTGGACCACTGGCTCAGTGAACCATCTCCAATGGTAGGAACCGGAAATGTGCACGTAGTATACATGTTACGTTCTACAATATCGCTTCAGTGCTTCCGAATGCTCCTAGCGACGGCCATTATGATCAGAGCGTGACATGTTGCGATGAATGGGTCTGACAATGATGGCGCGTCTCCATGGGTCCGGCGCTCGTACCCGTTTCTAAAAGGTGCTGATGCATTGGATGTGTAGTCGGTCAGGAATGAGGCGACCGGATGTCGTTTGTGATATGAGCCGGTATTGGCTGAAAAGATTGGCCTCTTAGAGTTCCCGATAGGTGTTTACCATCCCAAAGACCAACAAACGCTGCTCGGATGTGACAATGGGAAGGTGAAAAGCTCATTTGATAGCTCTGCAATGTGTGACCTCCAGGTGGTCCTAGTCATGTTTGCGCACTTGAAGGGTTAAATAGAGAATTCTACTCGTAAGGAAGGCACGTGCCAGCCGCAAGGCATCTTTACTCCGTAACCCCCACGCTTATTTGAGACCCGCCGGATAATACGACTCACCTGGTCGCCATACAAGCCGTTAGTTTTGTGTCCGGTCTGCGTTGCTGGACAATAAAGACGTAAGGATGCGGATCTCCTTGGCCTTTCTAATGGGTCCCAAAGGGAGTGTAAGGTGAATTGAAGGGTCGTACCGAGGGGTCGGACGGATGTGGAAAAATTCTGATTTGGTGGGGGCATAGTGTAGACCACAGTACGCAGCCTAGGCGTCCACCACCTCCGCTGTCTCTTGTAGGCATGTTTCCATATGTGTCAAAGATTACCTTCCGTTGCCAAGATATAGATATCTGCATATTTGCATATCGGATGCCATGCATGGAGCTCAGCTTTGCGGGAAGGCCTTTCACTGCTAGCTTGAAGAGGAGAGGAGACAACACTGAGGCCTTTTGTGTGTACCCTGGGAGCCGATGGCACAGGGTCCATGTTCCTTGTCTGAATTCGAATATAGAACTGTTGGCACTTGAGAAATTGCTAGGTATATCGGTGTGTGTTGCGACTACAGTTGACATCTTGGAGGTGACTTAGTATAACTTCATGTTTGATGTTATCAAAGGCTTATTTCAAATCTAAGGCCAGGACCATCTTGCCATTGTGAGGGAGTTCTTTAGGCTCCAATATGTAATTATAAATTTGTAGAAGGATATCGTGTGCGAATTTCTTTGGTCGGAAACCAAACATCGTGTCCGCAAAAGTCTGATCTTTTTTTAGTCAAGTGTACAATCGGTTTCGCACCATAGTCTCCATGAATTTGCTACCACAAGATGTAAGGAGATAGGGCACAGGTTTTCCGAAACGGAGACGCGTCCGTGTAGCTTGCATGTCAGTGCGCGTTAACGATCCCCAGGTGGTCAAATTACTCTGTAGCCTTCCAGTACGGCTGCCCTTTTACTATTTCCATTTTCCCTCTTCCTTTCTTTCCTTGCGGCGCGGGTCAGGAGTCCACAGAGAATAATTATAATAATTAGTTCAGAGGAATCAAAAGGCTCAGTATGTCATACTTGTTCTCTGGACACCTGAACCGGGCCTTGAGAGACAGAAGGAAGGGAGAGGGAAAGTGGAAAGAGAGAAATAACAGCCGGACTGGAGGGCTATGGAGTAATTTCGACCACCTTGGATTTTTAACATGCACTGATATCGCACGGCACAAGGAAGCCTCTCTGTTTCGCCTTCATTGCAACGCAGCCGGCGGTGGTCGGGAACGCACCGGGGAACTGCGGCACAGTAAACTTTCATCTTAATCACACTGCACCACCACGGTGGGTCAAACTTGTTAACTTATTTTATGCCTCGGTTGTAATTATCTGCTTTAGAGAATGTATTTTAACCGTTCGCTCCTAGAAGAGTGGAGCAGATGCGTGATTATTTCTTTTCGAAGCATTTGATTGAAAACACGCGACAAACTCTCCCCGTAGAACACATGGCCAAGTGACAGGGAAAGGGCATTATTATTTTGTATGCTTGAATTTAAAATGCAAGTAAATACAGCCCTGTGCAAAAATGGAGAGACCATGCCAAACGCTGCAATTATTATTTTTCTGTATTAAAAAGCTGACGCCTGACACCTGACAAATTTACTTGGGCAAGATGGCAAGGATATTAGTGAGGCTACTCAGTGAATAACTAAGAAATATCCGCTTAACCGTCCGAAAAACTAGCCTTCAGTTTTGTCAAAACACCTAGTCTGCCTACTTATGCGCAAGTGTGTACATAGTCAAGACGTATATAAGGCGCTCTAACATCGCCCTGTTGCACAAAGAAAGTGAAAATTTGGGACAGGTGAGGTGGCCGTTGTAAAAACAATGAAGGTGCTATAACAAATGCTCTGGGCACACTATTTGCACTCACAAGTGCGCTGTACCGCTTGTAGAGCAGCTGTGGCAATATTTCACTTTGTTTACTCCGTTGGGTACCGCTCCAGCGCTCTCGCTTTGAGTGGCTGGAGATTGGCCCATGTCTTCCAGGTATGTCCCATCTAACCCAAAACCAAAACGAACCGAATGAAAACACGCCACCGATCCGTACACAGCAAACGAAGCTTGCGACACAGAGTATGCAGCCTAAAACACTTGCGGGGCAGCGAGACGTTTTACAATGGCTGCTTTCACCGTTGAGAGATAGGAAGCGTGCACAGTGGTCCAGATACAAAAACAAGCACGAATTAATGGCATTCTGGTGGAAATCGAGAAGTCGAAGGGCATGTAGCGCCATGAGAGAATAACCGATGGTCTCATAGAGTAACAAGTTGGACTCCAAGAGAAGGAATGCGCAGCAGGGATTGGCATAAAGGTAGATGGTCGGATGGGGTTAAAAAATTCGCAGGGTAAAGTAGATGAAGCTCAAGCAGAAAGCGGGGTAATTGAAGGAATAGGGGAGAGGCCCTGACACTAATGCGTGTATATATATATATATATATATATATATATATATATATATATATAATCTGCTGGATCATGATGACGATGAACTTACAACATGGCTCTAAAGCTCCGGCTCCTTGCAGCATCAAGTCGCACTTCAGAGCACTCAGAATCTGGCAAACGTAGGCCCGCCACCATTTAGACAACCATGCAGGCAAGCGAATATTATTTGAAATTACTAACCCGAATGTTACGATAATTTCAGGATCACAAGTCGCATTTCAGTGCAAGTCAACCTTTAGGTTACATATTTCCACGCGATGCGCGAGTAAGCGATGCGGTTGATTCTTTTTTGTCGTCCCCAGCCTTTTGATGGCGAACATTCTCCACGACCAATAGAGAAGCAGACAGGCATTGCAAGCTTGCCTCTGCGTCCTCCGTCAGGGCATTTGACAACAACATTTCTCCTTTAATAGAGGGCCTACATCAAAATTCAGGCAAACTGACGCATGCAGTGCCCCTGTATACATTTTGCGTCCAATAAACGAGCAATAGGTATTGACCTTGCCAGAGAAGAGAATAGCAATAAGCACCTCAATGTTAAAATAGTGCGGGATGAGAATACTCGTTAAATGGCCTCTCGTCGCTGCTCACAAGTGGAGTTGAAGGGAAATTGTGTCTCCTCAAAGAGCTTTAATAGTTGTCAGGGTGCCAGTAGTGCAGGGGCCACTCCTACGCATCAGAAAAGGTTGTAGTGGTTTGTTTATTCATGCTACTCAAAAGGCTCCCGCCACTCAGGATGAATTTGCAGCAGAATGTCAGGCGCAGCGAACCACGAAGGAAGCGAGCAACTTCTTCGTATTCGGGCGCGCCAGCACGCGGTGCATGCGAGACCTACAAAGACGAGAGGAATTTAGAGATGCAGAGGATTTGATGAGTTCGTGGCAGGCATATTTCAAGTGGAAATAGGCCTAAGATATGCAAAACCCGAAGAAGGTTAAGTTCAAGGAGTGGGAAGGGCTGTTTAGTCCGAAGGAAAGGCGCCTGGAGATAATAGAGGAGGCGGAAGACGCGGATTTTTAGGCCGGTGCTGCGTTGCGTACTTATAGCGCACCTTGACAGGTTTAGGCAAGAGGACGCCTGCTTAGTGGCGTGTGTAGCAGATTAGGAGGAAAAGCTCCAGGAAGTAAAAGCATAAAATAGGAAACTGCCCTGATTCCTTAATCAAACAGAAAGGAAAATGTCAGGTGGAATTTTCACTACGGGCCCCTTGGCTGGGACAGGCTCTGGCAAGGGCAGCGAAGACAAGTAGGTCAGGCGGTACCGGAAAGGGAGGGCTATACAAAATTAGCAGCCAAGAAGCTGGGAAGAGAGCCAAGGGTAACGAACAAAGACGTTCCAAAAGAAGAGGACACAGAAAAACCGGAGTCAGGTACAAGTTGGGATACAGCGAAAGTGTGAGGCACCGATTCTAGCACGAGCAGATGGAGGCGAGCTATAATCGAGCGTGTAAATTATGATAAGCGAGTATTTGTCTGAACTCTTTCAGGAAGGAGAACGAAGACGCCGCACAAGTCGCACAGGAGTTGTCTCACGGAGATGACGATATCAGGCCGATCACAAAGGAGATGCAGATTATAGTGTGCACAGTGCTGGAAGGGTTAGCATAGAATAGGAAGTTAACAAAGCGTGGTGAGGGTTAATAAATAAGTAAGAGAGTTAAGCCTGGATAAAGGATTCGAAATCGCAGAAATAGAAGGAAGTGCGTATAAAGCAGGTTTTGGAAAAGCGCTTCGACAAGCTGGCATCCCTGTAAATGAAAGATTGTAACAAGAAATCGGCTGGCGCCTGGCAGGCCGGGCATTAGCTATTTACGGGGTCTGCGAGGGCTCCGGACACATGAACAGATGACAAGGAAGCAGAAAATACTTACAATGGAGCTGTGACAAATTAAATGGCAAATAGGAGGTGCACAAAGAAAATTACAAAAATGAACTTTAACACCAGGATCAGTTACATAAACATGTAATCTGGTAGAAAGGTTAGAAATGGAACAGCAATTAAATGAAGTAGGCGTGTACGCTCTATGCGAGACACCAGGGATCTAGACAATACCGTATACGAATGGCACCGTCTGTGCAGGCTGCAGCAGAGCAACAACGGAGGGGAAGATGGAAGTGTAAGTATATCGATACCATAAGAAACAAATTGGCAACGAATACAATCACCCTGCAAATAACAAATCCCGGTGTCAAGAACAATTTCCGGCAAATATACATGGCTAGAGGCAGGTTATTTAGGTACAGCGGCAAATGCAGGCAGGAAGACAGTACCTAACTAAATGTCTCTGTTCAGATATAAACTAGTTTGGAGGTGAGTATGGCAATCATCATCATCATCATCATCATCAGCCTTACTATACCCACTGCAGGGCGAAGGCCTCTCCCATATTTCTCCAATTAATCCGGTTCTGTGTTAGCTGCATCCACTTGACCCCTGCGAACTTCTTAACCTCATCCGCCCACCTAACATTCTACCACCCCCTGCTACGCTTTCCTTCCCTTGGAATCTAGTTTTTTACCCTAAGCGACCATCGGTTATCATCTCTTCGCACTGCGTGTCCCACCCACGCCCACTTCTTCTTGATTTCCACTAGAATGTCAGTAACTTGAACTATTTGTCTTGCCCAATCTGCAGGCTTCCTATCTCTTAATGTTACCCCTACCATTTTTCGTTTCATAGCCCTCTGCGTTGTCCTCAACTTAAGTAGAATCTTCTTGGTTAGCCTCCCCGTTTCAGCCCCATAGGTGAGTACAGTTAAGATGCAAATGTTGTATACTTTCCTCTTGAGCGATACCGGTAAGCTGCTAGTAATATTCTGCGAGTGCTTGCCAAATGCGCTCCATCCCATCCCAATCTTATTCTTCTTGTTATTTCTTTTTCATGGTATGGATCTGCGGTTACTATACCTGTCCTAAGTAGACATATTCGCCTACTACTTCAAGTACTTCGCTACCTAATGTAAACTGCTATTTCTTCCCGAAGCTGTTGAAGATTACCTTAGTCTTCTGCATATTGATTTTCAAGCGTACTTTTCTACTTTTCCTGTCTATGTCATCAATCATTATTTGCAGTTCATCCTCTGAGTTAATTAGCAAGGCAAGGTGAGTATGGCATTATAATATTGAGGCAGTTCAACGGCCACATCGATAATATGGATGTATTCTTTGATTGCAAAGGCATTTAATGCCAGATTTCTGTGTGCGACACAACCTATAGTTATTGTAAACAGATGTAACTAGTTGTGAGAGACAAATCAAGTAGGAACTTCGGAACAGGCAGACGACCATTGACGACTGCCTGATGTGGCAGAAAATCTGTAGCAAGCTCTCGAAGATGGAACTAAACGAAGAACAGTAAAGTCGGGAAAGTGATCATGAAGGTATAATTCTGCAGCTTGGGGCCCTTTCCAAGAGTGAAATGCAAGAACAAAAACGCAGATATAAACGGTGAGCAAATAGCGCTGGTAGCAGCGTGAGTAGAGGAAAAAGTGGAGAAAAGCCCCGGGACAAAGTGGGCCTATAACCAGGTAAATACTACACATAAGTAGAAAAATAAAATAAGCAAAAGCAATGAACCACCGGTATGGAATGAGGAAGCCACGAAGCTGGTGGAATATAGTAATTTGGGAAGCCATCGAAGAACGACGGCCAGCTTCGAGGGAACGCCGAAAGAAGGCGCTGCTATCTCAGGAGGAAATAAACCGAAAATGGGAAACAATCGTATCGAAAAAAGGCTGCTTGTGCAAGCTATCGTCTAAACAAAATAAAGCTGTCCACCGATCGCTGCATGGCTGAAATTTGCGAAGTAACCAATGGCGGACCAATAGCATCATTGAACCATATAAGCTGGCTGTGTAGGATGAATTAGAAAATAGAGGAATGAATTCTAGGTAAGAGTAAAATAGATTACGTAAGTTATAGCTAAGTCATTTAGGAATAACGATATTAGAGTAATCTCCCCACGAGAAAAAGTAGCACAGGACAAGGAGATAGAATCGGCTTAGTACTTGCCAATCTGGGCTTAAAACGCGGAAGCAAACATGTTTATATGCCGTCATCAGGGATTGACAAAATTCCAATCGAGCTATTTATTGCCCCTGGCCCAAGAAGCAAACAGCCGTTTTTAAAGGCCTTGTAAACTGTCATATCTAATAAGCAAATTACGAACAGCTGGCGATGGAAAAAAATGAAATTGATTTATAGAGAGAAAGCAAATAGGTTGGAAAATACATTCTACAGGCCGATTACAATAGCATCTGTTAAACACCGGCTGCCAATAAATGCGGTAAATTTAAAAATGCAGGCATGAATAAAGAGCCGTAAGATACTCGGGTAACGTCGGAATGGATTGAGAAATTGAAGACGAGTCTGTTCTTTCTTACCCAATGCACGAAAATAGCTAATACAGGTAACAAACCTTTGTATTTAGCCTTTCTAGACAGACGGGGCACACGACAAAGTAAACTTCTGTTTAAAATACTAAACGATGAAGGTATAGGTCAGGAGGCAATAGATTTCCTACAGAAAATAATCGTGGATAATAAAGTAGAAATTACATTGTAAATTATAAGAAATAGGCAAACAGCCGATACATCCAAATGACTAAGGCAAGTTTGTCCTCAATCACCGCGTCTGATCATGCTTTGAACGGTAAATATGGAACCAGGGCAGAAAAGGGTAATCTGGGTTTTAATCTTTCATAAATATTAGGCGGTGAAGTCCTAGAGTAGTGCCTCCATGGTTTAATGTATGCGGACGACACTGTACGGCTACCAGGTAGCCAGGAAGACTTGCAAACTCTAGCTGCTTCTTGCGGAGAAGAAGGCGATAATCTAGGCTACTACCTTAGCACAATTAAGTCGGGTATGATAATTTTCGTGATTCACCAATAAGGCGCTTAAAATTGAAGGCCAGGAAATATTCAGATTTGGCAAAAAGCACGACCAGTATGTTTAAGCAATTCTGCGAAGAGGTGCCGGCATAACGAAACGTAGGACACTGTGGAGACACAACAGGTATGAGGTGCTGACGGGTATTCGGAAAGAAATTATGGTACCAGGGCGTACTTTCGAGGGAGAGACAGACGATTACATTTCGATAATTTGAGAAAAGGAGATGTAAAAAAAAAAACAATAAAAGCGGAAATGTCACATCAGGAAGGAATCTTTCTTTTATAATTTCATAGGCAGTGCCCTGTATGAAGCTATATCTTATTGCCTTATAGCCGGCCGATACAAAAATAAATTTAATGAGGACGACACATATACAATGTGTGGTAAATCTATAGAAGCAACTGAACACCTTATACTCGAATACGATGGTATCAACCCGGATCTTTATGCAAGCTCAGGCAGTCGCCCTGAGGCCTTAAGGATTAGACACGAAAGAAGTCGGTGAATGAGTCTGCGATGTAATTTAGCAAAAAGCGAATACAAAACTGATGACTGAAAAGCAGGAAATTGACGTAACTAAAGGAATAAAAATTTAATAACTAAGATGATGACATAATTGAGCGGTTTATAACAGCATTCAAGATATAGGAAAAGACAAAACAACAAGCATAATGGAAAATGTTACCTTCCTTTTTCATCGTGGACTCCATCCCCTCTCCATCCACCCCCTTAATATGCCCATTAGCAACTGAGCGGGGTGAGGTTGCATCGGTACCGAAAGCGTCATAGGAAATTTTTTTCTTTAGGGGAGGGAGGAGACGAGAGGAGCCCGGACACTCAATCGGGTCCGCAGTAAGATTCAAGTGGCGCCAACGAATAAATGAGCGAATATTCGCAAGCACAAATTCAAATAACGCACGAAAGTGGGCTCCATAGCGGGGCGTAATCGTGCGGCGCCGAGAGAGAAGGCAGGCTTCAGCCAACGCATGGGTGCCTTTGTCACCAAGTATATTGTCATGCTCCTTAGGGTGGACAGGCTATACGATTGGCTCTATCATTTCTATCCGCCCTCCATTTGTGCCGCCACGACGTAAAACGGATTTAGTTCGCAGAGAGAAACCAATAAATCAAAATTTATGTTCGATGCCAACCGCTAAGGCGCACTTTGGCTGAAAATACCCAGTGACGCGTTTTTTTTTTCAGCGTGAGGGCGAGGCCGCACCTACGCCATTAAGGTAGCTCATTTCATTCGGCGGCAGTGACGTTCCTACTCAATTAAAGGCTGTTCTGAATGAATTATTTTGCTCTTTGCGGGGTTTAGAAGCATGCGAACTATAGAGCATAACACAGCTTTGCAAGTTCAAACGGTCAGTGGTGTGCCATTGGCTGTTTGTAGCAAGTGAAAAGAGCAACAGCAGGGGATGGAGAGAGGAAGAGGTGGTCCGTGAACGAGCAACTTCACAACACCCTTCAGTTCTGATACTGAAGATACCTCATCGTACATGTAGCTGTTTTCCTCTTGTTAGCCAGAATGTTTGCTTTTACACATTGATGAGCCAATGCAAGCCAACTTGCATGGTTTAGTAAGCGTCCTATTATTTCAGAACAATAATTATGTTTGCTAGTTGGTCCCCTAAAATTTCTGTTCTTGAGAGACTAACAAATTATTTGGGATATTTACCAAGGTGAAAACTGAAACCGGGACAGGATTATCAAAAAATGATAGTACTCACAAAGTTAAACCAGGGGTTAAAGTCTCTTCTCCCCGCGCAGTTTTTCTGCTCATCGGAGAGTCCCGGTTGAAATATTACAAGGAAGAAACTAAAAGAGAAAGAAAACAAGACAAAGTTGGCGTCCAAAGCACGTATATAAATGGCAAGATAGACTTTCAGCTTTTATACGGTTCTTAGAAACCCACTAAAGCAAATATTCAGCTCCGCAAGAAAATGATCATATTGCAGGAAGAATGCTGATCGTTAAATTGGAGATCATTTAATAATGAAACTAGCGAATAATTAGGGGAGCACACTGGAGGTCCATAGATGGCCCTTGGCAACCATAAAATGGGCTGTACAATGGGGCGTATGAAGCCTTTGTCATACTTCCGTAACACCCCGTTGTGACAAAGACTGGTCTGAAGATTCAAATATATCATAGCAATTTTATGAGCTGCTTTATAAAACTATAAAATAAATTTAGCAGGATGATTTTTATATGACCTAAGGGAAAATATCGAAACTCCTTATCGCGTGGACCATATCATCGAGTTCGTTATCTCTACTTCAATCTGTGTGGGAGAGGAGGGGATTCGGTGCGATATGCTTCAAGCCAACGCTAAAGTTTGCAATCAAATACGAAATTTACCATATGATGGTCGGTACCACTTTTAAGCACCACTGCCTAGCATCATTCGTGCAATATGCCCCTCCCCTCATCACTTTTCTTTTAATACTTTGTACGCTTCCCAAAGAGCACTCAGCCTCAATATTAAAACTACATTGACAGCCTAATATTTTGAGCATACGCATATAGGCCGTAAAAGGCGAAAAAATCTTTAATTAGCTGGAACCGCTTTGAAGAGGAGACTCGCAAGTCTTTCGGGGATACCGAGTCAAGACGAAAATGCGCTGAGCAGACTTTACTCTAGTGAGCGAAAGTGCCTGAGGAAACGTGCACAACGTACTACATTGAAGAGGCCCTGAAACTGAAAACGGTGAATCCCCACATTTCTGAAGACGACCGAGTTGGCCACCTCTTAAAGATCATCACGGAGGACGCGTACAAATTTTCGATCACTAAAGATCACTAAAGGTCACTAAAGATAACGGCCGTTATCAAGCACTGTCGCATGTTCGAGGCTCTAAAGCTGCGTCGCATAACCCCGAAGGTCGATCTTTCGAATAATCTGACCATTGTCGCAAGCGGGGATTCCCATGAGCCTCAGAATTTGCCCGACATGATTCACCAAGTTGTCCGTGATGAACTCTCCCGCCATCAAGATGTGCGCCGCAGTGCAATCCCTTGTGAGAGCTGCTCCCTTCAGGCAGCTCCTATCCACTACCGCTACTACCGCTCACATCCATCCTGTCTGTGAACACCGGATTCACTCATACGGCCCTGTTCTACTCACTCGTTCCTACTAAAGCGCGCACCCTACTCAGCAATGACACCAGCAGAGTACTTTGCTGATCGCTTCTATCTTGTCTCCGAGGAGTATTATGACGACCGTGTTCGGTAACCACTAGTAGGTTACCGCTGTGGTATGCTCGGCAATATATCCCGATTCTGCCTCCGTGGGAACCAGGTTACACGCTACCAGCACCAATGGTCGATCTAATCTGAATCAAGAAGTCCGTGACCCAACGTTTCGACCCCGTTCGATGTCCTACCGCTACGCACAACCACGAAACGTCTCTCCAGCTTCTGACCAGAACAAGAATTCTCCTGTTCGCCGCTCCCGACTTTCGCCATCTCCCCACCATCTCTCGCCGCCACCGAGAAACTAGTGTGCGAAAGTTGGAGGTGCGGTCGCCAGGTCATCGATGTTACCAATTATTCTACCGGTCGCCATGCTAAAGAGCCACCTGGACGAGTTAGGGAACGGTGTTTGTGCTATGACCTTAGTGGATACCGTTTCTACTGTGTCCTTAAGTAGCATAGAGTTTCACATCGGCCGTAACATTATGTTTCGTTGGGTTCACTTGGTATTTGTTGTGTAATTGTAGCGATTGCTGGTCACGCGTTTAGAACTGAATTTACGGTGCTTCCTCGCTCTACGCATGGCATCATTCCGGGGGTTGACTTTTACAACAGTGTGGCGCAGCACCCGACTTTAACAGTTGCGGGTCATCAGTAAGCCCTACCCTTCGATCGGCCCTTATCGGCCTTATTTCAAGGCCCAAGAATGTTATGCCTTGAAATATAGTCGTTCCGGCGATATCCGCCGTATTAGTCTCATTTGTGTCCTCGAGAGCGTTTTCCAACGTCTTCGAATACTCTGTTGGAACCCTCGTCCGTTGCCGGCTCAAAAAAGAGTGCGCTGATGCCCCTCAGCGTTGTTCGAGTGTACGAGGTCTATGCCCCGATTCGGACTGTCATTCACTCAAATATGCCGCATTGCCACGTGGTCTAAAACTAGTATACTTTAAAGACGCCTTTCTGTTCTTATTGCCGCCTTCAGTGAAAACGTCGACCGTCCAACAAGACGTCCGGGTCTGACCTATTTCAAATTCCTGTCTATGGTAAATAAATCCCTACGCATCAACGACCGCTGGATATTGATAGAAGCTCTTTTGAAATGTAGGGACGTTTTTGATTTCGCTCGAGATCAGCTGCCACCGATTTACCTTCCCGCACCCTTTACATGATCGACACCGGTCGGAACACCAGACTAGATAGACAGCATTCCGCGTCCCACCTTCAGAACCTAACATAATTGACGACCATGGCTGCAATACGCTGTAACAAAGAATTATTCAGGAATTATTGAGCCCTTGGGCCGCCCCTGTGATTCTCATGAAAGAGAAAAATGGCAAATGGCTAATATGTGTCGACTATCGTCGCCGCAACTCTGTAACAAAGAAAGATGTTTACCCGCTCCTGCACGGTAATGATGCCATTCACTTTCTCCACTCAGCTTCCTACTTTTCTTGTCTTGGTTTACGTTCCGGATACTGGCAGATCCCTATGCATCCAAATCCAAATCCAAATCCACTTTATTTCCAACCTACAAGTTGGGGGCCCCCAGGGAAAAAGCTGTCGCAGACAGCTTGACTGGGCCCTGGGGGCCTACAGGCAGCATGTCGCAGAGGATTTCACAACACAGTCAAAAATGAATATGTACATGAGATCAAAATCAAAAGAATTATACACACATCAGATATTAGAAATGAATATGAACATCGCAGTATTTATTCATTGCCTCATCATAAAATTTGTTAATTCGTGTCTAAATGTGTTAAGCGGGGCAGTAAAGTCAATGTGGGCTTTAAGTTTATTGTAAAGTGATGGTATGCGGTAGTCAAGAGTGGCCCGGCCATAATTTGTTCGTGTATGTGGCACGAAATACAAAAACTGCATTGGTTACTCCAGATGGGGTATATCAATATAAAGTGATGTCCTTCGGTCTGTACAATGTTCCTTCTAAAGTTGAAAGTTTTATGGACATTGTTTTGCGTGGATTGAAGTCGCAAACTTGCATATGTTACTTATATGACAAATTGACTATAGGGAGGGCCCTTGCCTTTCATAGCAGCCGTTTAGCTGTTATGCTTTACTGCATAGAGAAAGTCGGTTACATGCTGAACTGTAAAAAGTGCCGCCGCGGTGGGGCAGTGGTAAGACGCCCGACTACTGTTCCGGAGTAACCGGGTGGTTCGATCCCGACCGCGGCGGCTGCGTTTCGATGGAGGCGAAAAGAAAAGGCGTCCGTGTGTTGTGCGACTGATTGCTTTATAGGAAGGGAAAGGCGCGGTAACTGCCTCACTTGTTTTCTGTGGACACCTTAACCGCGCCGTAAAGGAAGGGAGGAAGGTGGGGGTGAAAGTGGAAAGAGAGAAAGAGGAGCCATAGTGGAGGGCTACGGAGTAATTTCGACCACCTGGGGATCTTTAACATGCGCTGACATCGCACTGCACACGGACGCCTCTTCGTTTCGCCTCCATCGAAACGGAGCCGCCGAGGTCGGGGCTGTGCGATGTCACTGCTGTTGCGACTGTAGGAAGAAGGAAAAGAAAATTTGGAGGACGCTTAAGCTTCGCCTTCAAGAGTGGAACGTGATAGCGTTATTGCACCTCGTTCTGACCGGTCATACCGAGCGAATGAGTGGGCGGTGCGAACGAGGTGCAATAACGCTATCGCGTTCCACTCTTGAAGGCGAAGCTATGGTGGCTAGAAGGGGCGAAGCTTAAGCGTCAGGGGCGAGTGGCGCGCCACGTGTCAGGGCAGCGCCGCACATTGCGAGGAGGGGTTCTTCTGTGTTTGCCGCAAGATGGCTCTGCATGTGCGCAGAGCGCAGAAGAAATGTAGCGGAAACGTACTTCGCTACTCGTGCAACTGCGACTTCTGTAAGTAACATGCTCATAACTACCGATATACACCGCAGTATAACGTTCTACAGCAAGTTTCTAAAGCAACACCGCATTCACTAGAAACGCTTTTGCACCGCTTTCTAACATCGAACTCGTGGCTGAGTGGTAGCGTCTCCATCTCACACTCCGGAGACCCTGGTTCGATTCCCACCCAGCCCATCTTGGAAGTTTCTTTTTATTTATGAAGTGCATGCCGGGATTTATCGCTCACGGCCAACGCCGCCGACGCCGACGACACCGGCTTTTCTGCGACACGGGCTCCTTAACGCTATCGCGTTAAAATGCAGAGGCCTGCTACTGGCTCTGTAGCTGAGCCACCTCCGCTTCCTGGGGCGGACAGAAGAAAAAAATAGAGGAAAAAGAAAGAAGAGGAAGAGAAAGACGTGCGTCGCAAAAAGCCGTCGTCCACCACCGAAGCGGTGGCGGGTGCAATGGCGGCCTATAACAAATAAAAATTCAATGGTAGGTTAGCCCCTGCCGCAAGCGGCGTTGACCTACTAGTCCCAGCCCCGTAGGGCCAGGAACAGCCACCTTTCAGCACCTCCCCTCTGTCAGCGGACGTTAAAGATCCCCAGGTGGCCGAAATTCTCCTTTCTCTCTTTGCACTTTCATTCCCACCTTCCTCCTTTCCCCTACGGCGCGGTTCAGGTGTACACAGAACAAGTGTGACAGATACTGCGCCTTTTCCTTCCTGTGAGACTTGTTTTCTGGATCGTGGAGCGAGCGGACGCATCTCACATGAGCTCCGTGATTTCACAGCAAAATTTCGTATTTCTTGCCACTTGCGTTCACCAACTTCGCCCTGGACGTTCGTCTATCGCTCCGGACCCGGTGTGGTGATTTCCAGACCAAGGCAAGCAGTTTGATGATTTTTCGACCAAATATTTTTGGCCGCAACAGCTGCGACAGCTAAGCCTATCGCTGCCTCACGACATCGGCGCGTTCGCGCGCAGCGGCGGTGGCGACGTCGCGTCCCGCCAAGCCCACCACCGCCTTGACTATGCCTTACACTGTGGAAGGCACCGACATTACCGCCGCGGAGTTATCCGATGGCTCATGGGCGGCGTTCGAGATGCAACGCCGGTACCGAAGACCATCTCCGCCCAAGAAACAACCTGCCGAGGCCCAGACGCCAGGCACGACATCGACTCTACCGAATCCGCGGCCACGCGGACGTCCTCCACCTTTGACCAAAAAGCGTCCTCTGCCCCGCCTGCCCTCGGAACACCTCAAGATCGTCATCCGTCCACAGGGCACGCTGAACCTTTACACCGTAGGCCCCGCACGACTTGCACTTGCTATCTACGCAGCCGCCAACGTCGACCACCGCCTAGCGGTTACTGCCGACCAAGTCCGCATACACCCCACTAACAACACCATCACAGGAGCACGCCTGACAATGCCCGTGCAGTGTCTTACGCCAAGATCGGCACCATCACCATCGACAAGACAGTAGTCCCGGTTGCCGCCTACGCCCCAGCCCCGGACAATTCCGAACGGGGGATTTTGTACCGAGCCTACAGTTACGAAAACGATGCCGAGATCCTGGCTGAGTTCCACGCGTGTAATCCCGATCTCCCCATCGTTGCTGGGCGTCGTATGGGCAAGACGCAGCACTTCGTCGTTACGTTCGCCAACACCGAGCTGCCCCGATACCTGCGGTACTTGGGGTTTACTTTCGAAGTCTTCCCTTTGAAGCCTCGCCCGGAGGTGTGCTTCAACTGTTGCAAGCTGGGTCACCGAGCGGACGTGTGCCCCCAACCACGAATACCTACTTGCCGCCGCTGCGGCGTCGCTCACGACTCCCCACCAGCCGGCCAACCACCTACCTGCCAAGCCATGTGCATCGTATGCAAAGGCTCACATCCAACAGGCAGCAGAAGCTGCAAATACTGCTTCGTGTCTAGCCGCAGGCGCAAATCTTCACAATCCCCCACGGACACTGCCACTGACCCAGACAGTTCGCCAAGCGGCCGCCAGTCCCGTCCCCGAGAACGCGGCCACCAACAACCACCTCCAAGGGATGAATCCTTCCCGCCACTGCAAAGCAGCAGTCCCCCAACTGACCTCGCCACAAGTCAACCACTTCAGCTGCAGGAACCAAGAGATGACTCTTTTCCCCCTCTACGTGGACGCAGTGGAAGCAGAGATAGGAGCAGGTCATCGTCCCAGAGACGCAGCTCGCGGATCAACTCCAACTCCGGAGAAGGAAGACCTGCCAAACATTTGGCATGGAAGACGATACTTACAGACGACAAGCAACGCCGAGCACGCGACCCACAGGTAAGGGAGCTGGCAGAGTTAGTCCGACAACTGCAACAACAGTTAGCTCAGTCTAACGCAAAAATCAAACAGCTAGAAACTGCAAATGCGCAATCAAAGAATGAACAGTCGTCTGTGGCTTGCGCTCGCGTTGAAGTCAGCCGCAATGAGGACATGGAAGTAGATCAAAACCGCCGTAACAAACGAAAGGCACCTTTGGTACCTCGGCCAGATACAGATGACTTAGAGAGTAATTATGAAGAGAGATTTGCAAAAATAGACCAAAGACTAGCCAAGGTGGAGGAAACTATCCAGAAATTAATACCACAGCTTAACAAAGTAACTGACACAATGGAAAAGTTTCCGACTATCGAAACTGTCCTAGCTAAACTCGACACGCTTACAACCAGGGTTAACGCACTAGCATCCCCTAGCAACCTGATATCTCCAACGCCAAATGCAGGCTCTTTGCCTCCCGCCCCCACAGCATTCTCACGCTCAGCTGGCGGTGCTTCGGCGCGTCCGTCCCCCAGCAGCATTCTCCGACCCAGCGTATTGCAACCCGCGCGAGCGGAACCTTAACCGATACGCGATGGCTAGTACACCTGTTATAGTGTGGCAATGGAACTGCAGGGGATTCCGAGCCAAGCGCAAGGCTCTGGAATATGCAGTTTTGGCCCAAACAAACAGGCCGGTAGTCATAGCACTTCAAGAGACGAATACAGAAGTAAAGCTTGCAGGGTATACAGCATACAATGAGAAAGTGCCGCTGAGTGCCGGCCCATCACAGCTTCACTTGTACACCGTAATCTAACTGCAAACCAACTAGATTTGGAAACACCGGAGGTCTCTCATACATTTATACAAATCCTGCCGAACAAACGAACACAATCTCCCCTTTACATTCTAAACGTATATAGTCCACCTAAAGACAACAGCACGAAAATAGCCACTCTTCCGTAAGGCGCATGTAGCCGCTCATAATGGAATGTTGCTGACTGTTGGAGACTTTAACGCACCCCATGCAGAATGGGGCTACTCAGTTAACAGTAGAAAGGGAACTAAATTATGGGAGACAGCCCAGGCGCTAGGGCATACCTTACTCGTCGACCCTGATAAACCTACGCGCATTGGTAACAGTGTAACCAGGGATACGTGCCCTGACCTTACCTTTGCCAGAAATATCCCCGATGCGAGATGGGAAAACCTAAATACAAACATAGGAAGCGACCACTATGTACTATGTACCACTTTCCGAGCTACGCATTGCAAAATGCGTCGCCAGGAAGTGAAGCACACGAACTGGGACGCCTTTAGATATGTCCGCTCGCAAAGGCCAGCGGAAAGTATAGTAGATTTAAGAGAATGGACGGAGCGTATTTTGCAAGACGCCGCAAACACTTCAAAAACTGTTACCCTGGAGGACAGCAGTCCCAGCCCGGACGCTAAGCTAGTGCACATGATTGAAGCACAAGGAAGTATCCATGCTCGATGGCGTAAAAATAAGCACAACCGACGTTTAAAAATTCGGCTAACCCGGCTTGAAAAGGAAATCGAGGCTTACTCGTGGGAACTTAGCCGAGAACAGTGGCATCAGACTTGCGACCACCTTAATGGGCAACTGGGCAACAAGAACACGTGGTTTTTACTTAGACATTTACTCGATCCTAAGAGAACTCAGGCCGAATCCCACAAGAACCTGCATAGGATCTCGCAATCTTTCCAAGGCACCGACGAAGAGCTCATGACCACTTTAAAAGATAAATACATTGACACCTCCCAGGATATACCCACGCCAGATGGGTACTCAGGATTGGATAATCCTCGCATGGATGGCGTCTTTACCGTAGCAGAGATTAGGGCTGCTCTTAACCAAATTAACACCACCTCGGCACCGGGGGAAGATTGCATCACCAGTAAGATGTTGCGCAATTTAGAAGACCAGTCAGTAGAGGCTCTTACGGACCTCTTCAACAGGTACTGGACAGAGGGCAGCGTCCCTGAGGAATGGAAGCACGCTAAAATTATTTTCATACCTAAACCGGGCAAAAGACTCGAGATGGGGAACCTCCGCCCAATCTCGCTAACGTCATGTCTCGGGAAGGTAATGGAACACGTTGTCTTAAACAGGCTCCTTATGCACACCGATGCGGAAGGCACGTTTCCCCCGTCCATGATTGGGTTTCGAGCAGGTCTTTCGACTCAGGACATTATGTGGCAAATTCAACAAGACATTCTAGATACAAATCGCATAAGAGCCATGCGAACCATCCTGGGACTCGATGTGAGTAAGGCCTTCGACAATGTGTCACACGCTTCCATCCTCAATCACCTCTCACAGTTACACGTAGGCAAACGGACATACGACTACATCGCTGCCTTTCTGAATGCACGTACGGCTACGCTCCATTTCGTTGACAAAGTTAGCGACAAAATTACACTAGGGACGAGAGGAACACCGCAAGGCGCCGTACTTTCACCTTTTCTCTTCAACATCGTTATGAGCGGCCTCCCGCGTCTGTTAGATGATATCCCACACATACATCATTCCATATACGCCGACGACATCACCATATGGACCAATTCTGGCTCTGATGGAGATATTACAGATTCATTACAACGAGCTATCGACACGGTACAGTCTTATGTGCAGGAAAACGGCCTTACCTGTTCACCGGCTAAATCAGAACTATTAGTTATAAGGAACAAACAAGCTTCACAGGTAAAACCAGATTCTCGAGAACCTATCCAGTTACACATTGACAACCATCCGATACCCCCGATAGCCACGATCAGAGTTCTCGGAATGTTGATTCAGAATAATACGCCGAACACAGAAGCTATACGCCTGCTACGCGTCACGGCGCACCAGATAGGTGGGCTGGTGAGATGCATTGCCACACATCGCAGGGGTATGAGAGAAGCCGACCTGTGCAGAATCATTCAAGCCTTTATGATAAGCAGAATCATGTACGCTTGCCCGTACAATAATCTGCGTCGTAGGGACTAACATGCACTTAATAGCATAATTAGAACAGCATACAAAGCGGCCCTTGGCTTACCAGTATACGCTAACTCAGATCGACTACTGCAGTTAGGAATTTTTAACACACTATCTGAACTAATTGAAGCCCATAAGACAGCACAAGTGACCCGCTTGTCACGCAGCCTTGCGGGACGCGTAATTCTCGACAAGCTCCACATACACCCCACTGAGGAGGTGTGCGCAACATCCCATTTATCGGCTGACATAACTAGTAGACTAGTTGTTAAACCAATAACCAAAAACATGCTACCAGGTAGACATGATGCCCGCAGGAAGACAAGGGCACAGACCCTTGAGAAACAGTACGAGGACGATCCACAAGCAGTGTACGTGGGTGCAGCTCAACACATCAAAAACGGAGCATACGTGGCATGTATGGCCACTCCAAAGTCAACCTTCATTAACGCCATAACATTTCATGCTAGCTCCATATGCGAGGCAGAGGAAGTAGCTATCGCACTGGCCATCGCGGATCCCCACACCAAAACTATTCTAAGCGACTCAAAAAGCGCCGTTCAAAATTTCGCCAAAAATTCTGTAAGCGCACTCGCGGCGCGAATTCTGCGCAACCGATCTCTCAATCACAACATCAATCTCGTATGGGTTCCGGCTCACGCGGGTAACTCCGGAAACGAAGGGGTCGACCGTCTAGCCCGAGGCTTAACCAACCGGGAGACGGGAGATCTATCGGGAACGGACGCGCCTGTCGAGGCACCGCGCACATACGCGGAGGTAACAAACTTTTATCGCGAGCTAAGATGCACGTACCCCGCCCCTCAACCCGACCTCGACCGGGCGCAAGCCACGACACTCAGACGCCTACAAACAAAGGCCATTCTTAGCCCCTACCGACTATCGTTAATTACAAACGGAGAATTCAACCCTGCATGCCGGCACTGCGGTGACGGGACGCAGGCCACTCAAGACCATATACTGTGGGAATGCGCCAGCAATCCCCCTCCAAAGACACTCTTGCCAGCTCCCTCAGCGGAGGAATGGGGCAAGCTGTTGGCCAGCCCAAGAAAAACTATGCAACTGGCCCTCGTCACGCGAGCTCAAGAGGTCGCTCCCGACTGGAGGCCACCCTAGACTCGTCCCAGCCCGAAATAATTCCTTTCATTTCGCGGCAATAAAAGTTGTTACTGTGAACCAATTAATATTTTATTATTGTTGTTATCATTAATATTATTATAAGGCCATCGATTTCACAACACTCAGCGTCGTCGTCTTCTCGGAGTCTGTTGCACTTCTTCATCCTCATCACGAACAGCGAACACAGCTAAGTAACAATATTATTAATATTCGGAGAACGACAAAACGTTTGGCTTGGGCATCTGGTTGAAAAAGATGGTGTTAGGGCCAATCCATAGAAGATTGAAGCTGTCAACTGCGTCAAAGAACTTAAGACTTTGCAACAGCTTAGCCCGAGGTCTAATACGCCGAGCAGGGGCGGTTCCCACGTCGGAGTTCTCCCGGGAGCGCATGCACACGTTTAAAGAGATGACTCAGGTCTACCGGGTCGAGAGACAGATCTACCCCCCACCTCACTCCTCCCTCAGCAATCACCACCAAACGCTATGGCACCGCCTCCAGACGCGAACCCTCCCATCCCCTTACATTAGGTTCCGTTACCACCCCACTCTTACCGACCTCTCCTGCACCCTTTGCAACCACCCCACTGCCACCCTCGCCCACATTCTATTCCAATGCCCGGCGGATCCTCCCCCGCGGGGTCTGGAGCACTTCACCACCTGGGAGGAATGGGAGACCCTGCTACGCTCTAAGGACTCGGTCCGGCAAAAGACCGCCACAGACCGAGCTGCCGACATCATGAACCGTAGGAACATGAACGTTTGAGTGTAGTGGGGCCGTGCGAGGGCCCAGGGGCCTGCGCGCCCCGAACTCCTCTGTTAAAATAAATGTTTTTACTACTACTACTGACATAGCCAACCTGATCACATGCGTCTTGTAGGAAGATATTCCTTTCAAATGGACTCTCGAATGTGATTCTGCCTTTCGCCAGCTCAAGGTTCGGCGCCATTTCAGCCAGGCAGCTCCATCAACTCCATACTGACTCTAGCGGCATCGGCGTGGATGTTGTGCTCATACAAAGGCATGGTCGCGCCTTCAGCATGGGGGTGCTCGTACCACGGCCGGTCTCGAGGGAGAGCGCGCTTCTCTTCTCTTACGGCCTCTCCAATGGGGTCTGTTTCCACCGCCCGCCGCGCCTCGGTGGGGTCGCCACCGCCCCACTGCTGCTCCTCCGCCACAGCCGTTCACGCGCAAGGGAAACGCGCTCTCGCTTTTATCGTCGCCCGCGTCAGTTGCAACCGGCTGGTCCTGACATTTCGCTCCTTATAGTTTGGATGGATGGATGGATTAAACTTTAATGTCCAACAGATAAGGTGATCTACCCACCCCCCGACACGCAGGTCAAGGGGCGGGTGCCGCCGCCTCAGAGGCAGGCCGGGAGGTCTTGGGTCCCAGCAGCCTCTTCAGCTAGTTGGACGAGTAGGAGCTGGAGCTCAGGGTCCGAGCTGCGCAGTAGGGTCTTCCAGGTGTCTGTACAGCCTATATTGTTCGTCCTCCTGGGAGAATACGGGCATTCCAATATTATGTGGTCGAGGGTCCCTCTCGCCCCACAAAGATTGCACTTGTCACTCCTAGCCTCAGGGAACATGTGGTTCGCCATAACCGGGTGCGGATATGTATAAGTTTGCAGTCGCCTCCACGCCACTGCTTGTCTGCTGTTTAATGTCGGGTCTGGTGGGGGTACCAGTCTACGATCCAATCTGTAGTGCTGCGTGATCTCCCCATATTTTAGCAAGCGCTCTCCGCTTCCTCGGTCATCAAGTGGCCCTGTAGCGGCTCGGCGGTAGAGATCTCGAGCCAGCTTGTGGGCTGCCTCGTTGCCGGGGACGTGCGCAGGAGTCCAAATTATTTGAATTTTCCTATTCAACTTTTTCTGGTCTAGGATTCTGGCTGCTAAGGGCGAGATCCTGCCCTTGCTAAAATTTTGTATGGCAGTTTTGCTGTCACTGATGACAAACTTCGCTTCCGTTACGACGCAAGCTAACGCGATCGCAGTTTCCTCGGCTATTTCTATGCACCGCCCGCGCAAAGTGGCAGCTGTCACGGGATTGCCCCGGCCGCTGACGACCGTTGCTACCGTGAAACTGCCACCACCTCCCGCCGCGTCTACATAGGCCACTTCATGTTCCGAAATTTCGCCGAATCTAATTTCTAATGCTTCGGCTCGTTTTTTCCTCCTGTCTTTGTTATATTCCGGGTGCATGTTTTTTGGCAGCGGGGGAATCACCAAATTTTGTCTGACTTCTCTAGCTACCTCCACCTTGACCGTGGGACCCCTATCCAGATTTATTCCAACTTTCGTCAAAATGACTCTTCCTGTCTTCGTGGTGCTAAGTCTCTCAATTTGAGAGGTTCGCACCGCATCCGCCAGTTCTGCCCATGTGTTGTGTACCCCTAGAGCCATCACTCTCTGTGTTGATGTGTATATGGGCAGTCCCAGCGCTCTTTTTACGCATTTTCTCATTAGAGACTCAATTTTTTCTTTTTCCACCGCTTTCAAAATCTAGATACGGCGTTGCGTAGCTCACTCGGCTGAAGATGTAGGCCTGTATCAGTTTCATCAAAATTTTTTCCTTTAACCCTCGGCCTCTGTTGGCCACCCGCCTAATTAGGCTCAGGGTCTGCATCGCGTGATTCTCCAGCCTCTTGATGGTCTCGCTATTATGTCCGTGTGACTGGAGAATCAAGCCCAAGATTCTGATTTGCTCGACTATTGGTACCTCATTACCCGCCACTTTAATTTTGATCTCCGACGGTGCCTTGCGCCTTAAGTGCTTCGGATTGTATATAAACAATTCTGATTTCTGCAGCGAGCACGCTAGGCCTCTCTCTGCCGCGTAATCGACTATAATGTCGGTGGCGGCTTGGAGCAGGTTTTCGACGCACGAATCACTTCCCCGGTTGACCCAAAGGGTGATATCACCCGCATATATACTAAAGTTTAATCCTTCGAGCTTTGCCAATTGCTCAGGGAGTTCCCTCATAGCCACGTTGAAGAGTAGGGGGGACAGCACTGATCCCTGGGGCGTACCCTTACTCCCTAGCTTTATTGCGGGGGATTCCAGCGTCTGGAACTTCATTCAGGCCGTTCTACCCGTCAGAAAGTCCCTGATGTACCGATATGTCCTGGTACCTACATTAATCTGGTTCAGCCCTTCCAGGACCACCTCATGTTTTACGTTGTCGAAAGCCTTCGTGAGGTCGAGCCCCAAAATTGCTTTCGCATCTTTAGACTTTGAGTCTATTATGTCATGTTTGATTTGGAGCATGACGTCCTGTGTACACAAGTGAGGACGGAACCCGACCATCTCATGTGGCCACAGATCACCCTGCTCCATGAAACTCATCAGTCTGGTCTGGACGACGTGCTCCATCAATTTCCCCACGCATGAAGTTAAGGAAATTGGTCGTAAATTTGCCAGTTGAGGAGGCTTCCCTGGTTTCGGTATTAAAATAATGCTTGCCGTCTTCCACTGTTGTGGGAGCTCGCCTTTTCCCCAACATTCCTGCATATACTCCGTTAGATACCTAATGGAGTCATCATCTAGGTTCCTGAGCATTTTGTTTGTTACTCCGTCAGGGTCTGGAGCAGACTTTGTTTTAAGTCTTACAATCTCCGCCCTCACTTCCGCTTCTGTGATGGGGGCGTCCAGCGCCTCGTTAGGCGCTCCACCATAGTCAGGAAGTGGGGTTCGTGAAGTTTCCCCCACATACGTCTCAATTAATTTACTCATGAAATCATCATAGTTCCCTTCGAAAGCGTGCCTCGCTTTTGCCAATCTTATACCAGATTGCGTCTTCGAGTTGTCTGGGTCCATCAAGTGCCGGAGGAAGCTCCACGTCTTGGAGAGGTTCATCCTCCGCTCTATTTCGTCACACTTGTTGTCCCAATTTTGTTCGCATAATTTGAAAGTATAGTCTTCGATTTCCTTATTATGTCGCGCAATCCTTCGTCTGAGGTTGCGGTTCCATTTCTGCTTTTTGAGACGACGCTGCATGCTCTGCGTAGCTTCCCACATATGCAGAAGACTGCTGTCCGCAATCTCCGGGGCGTTATCACCTTCGAGCAATTTTGTTGCCTTTCTAACGTCCTATTTGAGCGCCGTCGCCCATTCCTCGATGCTTCTGATGGGCTATAGTTCCTGAGCCCTCCTGATATCTCTAAATTCATCCCACTCAACGACGGCCGGCGCGCGAGCCCGGCGTGTTTTAACGCCTTTCCTCAGTGTGGAGACGATTATGTAGTGGTCGCTGATAAAATTTTGATCCGAATTATGCCATTTTAGACCTTTTACGTTTTTCGAGAATGTCAGGTCTGGGGATGTATCCTTACTGACGCTATTGCCCACCCTCGTTGGGCTCTAGGGGTCCGTGTGCAGAGTTTATACAAATGCCGTAATCAGCATCGAATATTTATCGTGTACGAGGAATAAAATAGTCAACAATCCACCCACCGGCGCGCGCGCCTTCGTCAGTGCGGCCGTGCACGGTCGAATGAATACTCGGGTACACTTCAACATTTTTTGCCCCTAAGTTTTGTACAAAAATAAATTTACCAGGCTATGCAATGTGCCTTTGGATGTTTTAAGCAGGTGTAGCGCGACCTGACGTGAGTGCGTGGTGAACTGCTGGGTGGAAATTCTGTCAACCGCTACCATTTTCATTTAGATCAAAAGAGGCACCGGCGAAAATTCATGGCGCGTCTCAGATTCAGAGTAAAGAACAAAAATTTACTCATATAGTAAAAATATCACTTGTCTAGTGGAGTGGGCTGTTCTAGCTTCGTTCAAAACAACTCAGTCGGTTGAAAGACGGAAGATCTATATGTAGTCTTCGCGACTACTTTTAATCAAGGAAATGGGCATAAACAGTTAAGCAGAATCGAAAAGTGCGGCAAACAATAAATAAATTGTCCTTCAAAGTTACACAGTGCACTACATAATTTATCGATTCATCAAAATGTGACCTGCGTCTAGAAGATTCAGTCTCAGAATCTTTCTGTACGGCTTGTGCACATAAGAAGCTGGCCTCTCGGTCTTCTCTGTCACTTTCCTGGTATAATTAATTGAGAAGATGAATTCTGACAAATTTTTCAAATATCAAAGAAGCGGACCTAATAACATAGTTGTTGTCAATTCCTTTCGGGCAACTCTGTGTTGAATTCTCAAATGCTGACTTAATAAGGATCTTAGAAAACATTTGTGTGTAGTAGGTGCACGGCATCTTTTTCGAAAAAAAAAAAGCTTGTACAATAGGGCAACAAGCTCTGGTTTCGGATAATGCAGTCCACTAGAATATTGTCCTTGTAGAAGAGGGTACTACATGGGGCTGCTTCTTTCGCTAGTTTCAAGAAGAATAGCGCAAGCGTCACACCCGAAGTTGGTTAACTAAACGGTATATCCAGTGACGTAAGGTAAATCGGAATATGTGACAGTGGGAAATGGGATGGTAGGAGATGCCATCACTTCCTTCAGTGCCTTGATTTTGCTCTCAGATGAAACGCCCATCTTGACAATGTAGTCATGTGCCGCAAGCTGTTACAGCCCTCGCATCTATCATATGTCGTTCCCTTCCGCACATTAACCTTACTTTCCCGAAGAGAGCCTCAATAGGTCACTATATAGGTCTTGAAAAGAGTCTTCAGTGAGAGTGTCCTTCTTTAACGCTTTAGAAATTTCTTGCACACTTTCGATATAGCAGGTGAACTCATTTATAAGTCACTGCATCGAGTACCACCTTCATCATTATTGGCCTCTTTTTATTACTTCGAGCACAAGTGGTGTCATGGATATCAAACCATTTTTTTATTGTTTTCATATTAAGCTTAATATTACGTAAAAATTTCACTGAAACAATGTTTATTTGAGAAATTAAAATAATGTTTATAATACCACACATTGGCTAATATATTGTGAGCCTTCCGTGGATGTTCTTTAATTTGTACATGCCATGATCTTCCTCTTTCATTTGTACATACCATCATCATTGTCCCGCGGCGCCGGCTCCGGCACGCGCCTGGGTTTTGTCATTGGATTAAAACGCTAGACAAGGCATTGCTGGCCTTGCCGTCACGACCTTGCCGTCTCAACCTAGCCTTCTTTCACAAGTGGTGGAGGTCGAATTCGATCCCCTTGCTGCCTCTCACTGGAGCTACGTTCCGGTCGCCGTTTGGCAACTACCACCATAATCATGTCCACCGAGAGCAATCCCGACCCGGCCGGACCCTCTACCTCAGCTGCACCGACGCCTCCGACTCTGCCCAGACGTCAACGCGACCCACCGCTGTTCGCTGGTCGTCGTGACGAAGACGTGGATGACAGGCTCGACACATATGAACGCTGCAGTGCCTATAACCGGTGGGACGATGCCTTAAAATTCCTCAACGTTTCGTTCTATCTAATTGAGGTCGCCAGAAACTGGTTCATTACTCGCGAACCCCACACTACTAACTGGACCACTTTCAAACAGCAATTCCGACAATACTTCGCCGACCCGGCAGTTCGGACTGAGATCGCGAGAAACAAGCTCGCTTCCCGCCTTCAAGGCCCCGATGAATCATATGCGTCTTACATAGAGGCTGTTCTTGCACTTTGTAGGCGCAATAGTCCCACCATGACGGAACCTGAACGTGTGCACCACGTCTTAAAAGGGATCAATGCTATGGCATATCACACCTTAGTTGCCCAGAATCCTTCAAGTGTTGATTCAATTATTACGACCTGTCAACGCCTCGACCAGCTGCGGTCCTCTCGACTACAGCCCGGCTTCGCAACTGGTCCGACCTCTGCTGACCTCGCTGTGCGGGCAATGATTCGAGCAATCATCCGCGAGGAGCTTCAAGCCCTCAATCCTTTCTGTCGACATGGGTGCGTTCATTCTTCCGCACCTCCTAAAGACGCCGTTCTCCGCAACATGATTAAAGAAGAGTTAGCTACCATCAGCCGCCCTATGACATCCGCCCAGCGCCGACCTACGCGCACGTCGCCGCATCCCCCCTTCTTTGGATCTCCCGCCCCGACCGCCACCAACATACAATCACGTCAATGAAATGGCGATGGCTCAACCTACACAACCCAATTACGCACCTTGGCGTCCCCCCCGACCAGTCTGCTATTACTGTGGTATTAGAGGACATATATCCCGCTTCTGTCGTCGCCGCCTTCAGAACGAGCGCCGTGGTTACGACACCTTCGAATGCGACATGCCTTCAACCTCATATTATCAACGCCGGTCTATTCCAAGCCCACCTCGACGATCCTCCCCACCTCCAGTATCTTCCTCTGAGCCTTGTGGGAACCATGCATCCCGACGCCGGTCCATATCCCCACACCGCCGCTCAGTTTCCCCTCTCCGCCCCGCAACCGGTCTCCCTGTCCGCCATCCGGAAAACTAAGTGTTGCAGTTTCCGGAGGTCAAACTGCACTCTGCGAACTTACTAAAAGTCCTCCTGATCGCCCGTATAACGTTATTGCTGTTATCGCTGAAGGTTTACTGGTTGAAGCTTTGATTGATACAGGGGCTGCAATTTCTTTCATTCACGCTGAATTGTGCAACCGTTTGCGAAAAGTGACAACCCCATATGATGGGCCTCAACTCCGTGGAGCCAATAACGTCCCTTTGCGCCCTTCAGCGAAGTGCACCGTACGAGTTGTTATCGACGGCATCCGCCATCATGTGCAGTTTGCTGTGCTCTCACCTTGTGCGCATCTCATGATTTTCGGAAGGGATTTTTTGTCAACCGCTTCAGCGTTAATTTCTTGTGGTGACCGTGTTATCCATATGAAAGACAGCGATTTTTCATCTGACTTTTCTGAACGACATCATCCCCTCGTTGCCGCCGCTGATACTGGTTTGCCTCCTCAGCGCGAAAAACTGCTTACTGTTGTTTCTGACTACATCACTGACGGGGACGTACTCACAGCACCATCATATAGTCATCTTGCACGCGGCATCGCCTTCCCGTCAAGTCTTGTCCGGCTCCACAACGGCTCAGCGACAGTAGTGGCTACTAACACTTCACGTGAATCCCTCGTGCTCCCAAAAGGAACTTCTCTGAATTGCATGGTGGATGTACAACCTTTTTCCCTGATGGTGCTCACCGCCCCTCCGCCTCAGCAACGTGTTTCGTCAGACGTCTCTCTTTCTGTTCTCGCAAAGACTATTGATCCTAAACTCCCGCCGAACCAACGCCAAGAACTGCTGACATTGCTTCGACACCACCAAGCCATTTTTGATGCCACTTCCACACCACTGGGACGGGCTAGTGTTGCGCACCATCGCATCATTACTGAAGGTAACTCTATCGTTCGACGACGGCCTTATCGGGTTTCCCTTTCTGAACGAAAAGAAATTGAAGAAAATGTAAATGACATGCTTCATTCGAATATAATTCGTCCTTCAACAAGCCCACGGTCCTCCCCAGTAGTGCTAGTGAAAAAAAAGGACGGCTCGGTACGCTTTTGCGTTGATTACCGCGCACTCAACAAAATTACCCGCAAATATGTATATCCGATGCCGCGAATAGATGACGCCCTTGACTCCCTCCAAGGCTCCGAATATTTCTCGACCTTGGACCTTCGCTCAGGTTATTGGCAAATACCTATTCACGAGGACGAAAAAGAAAAAAAAAACGCTTTCGCAAAACCCGATGGCCTTTACGAATTTAATGTTATGCCTTTCGGACTTTGTAACGACCAGCGACATTTGAAAGAATGATCGACACTGTACTTCGTGGCCTCAAATGGAGAACCTGTTTGTGTTACTTGGACGACATTGTTATCTTTTCGGCAACCTTTAATGACCATCTCACGCGCCTGAATGAAGTCCTCACCTGTCTCGCTTCGGCAGGCCTTCAGCTCAACACCAAGAAGTGCCACTTTGCACAGAAGGAAATTAGAATATTGGGACATCTGGTCAGCCATGACGGCATTCGCCCAGATCCTGAAAAAATAATCGCGGTCTTGAACTTTGCTCGTCCACAACGGATTACAGATTTGCGCAGCTTCCTCGGCCTCGCGTCCTACTTCCGGCGTTTTATAAGGCATTTTGCAACTATTGCTGCACCACTTCATGAGCTACTTAAAGCACCCAGCCCTTTCGCGTGGACTGAGCAGTGCGAAACTGCTTTTAATGACCTCGAGCACACCCTCACATCAGATCCTGTTCTTGGCCACTTCAGTGACAGCGCTCCAACTATCCTGCACACCGATGCCAGTGGTCACGGTCTTGGCGCTGTACTTCTGCAGCATGATGCAACATCGCGTGAGAAAGTGATTGCCTTTGCCAGTCGGACTCTCACTCCAGCTGAGAAAAATTACACCATTACCGAGCAGGAGTGTCTTGCTGTCTTCTGGGCTGTCCAAAAATTTCGCCCTTACCTATACGGTCGGCACTTCACAGTTTCGACCGACCACCATGCTTTTTGCTCGTTGTCTTCACTCAAAAATTTGACAGGCCGACTTGGCCGCTGGATTCGCCTGCAAGAATACCATTTCGACGTCACTTATAAATCTGGTCGTCAACACCAAGACACCGACGCTCTCTCTCGCTGTCCCCTTTCGGAATCCACTTGCTGCTTTTCTTCACAATTCATTTCCACCTCTGACCAGAGCCGACCATCTCTTTGCCCGACGTATATCACAACCGTTTGTTTTGAAGACTCTGAGAAGAAGCACGCTCTCCGCTCACAGCAATTAGCCGATGCCTACTGCCGTCCTATCATCGACCGCATTATCGGCGCTTCGGACCAGCCCAATGCTAGGCTTCGCCGACAGCTTCGCAATTTCAAGCTCGAAGATGGCATCCTACTCCATCTTCGTGTATTGCCCTGATGGAACTCGCTGGATCCCAGTCGCGCCGCGTGTGCTTCGCCCACGTATACTGGCGGCTCTCCACGATGACGCTGCTGCAGGTCACCTTGATTTTGACAAAACCTACGACCGCGTGAGAAAACGATTCTTTTGGCCTGGCTTATCTTCCACCGTTGCCAAATACGTCGCATCCTGCCCTGTGTGCCAACGTCGCAAACGGCTGACTTCTTCGCCCGCTGGCCTTCTACAACCTCTTCCTTGTCCCACCACGCCATTCGACGTAGTTGGCATCGACTTATATGGTCCCCTACCTCTCTCCTATGGGGGTAACCATTGGATTATAACAGCTGTCGACCACCTCACACGCTACGCTGAGACAGCACCTGTACCGACTGGTTCCGCTGAAGAAGTAGCAAATTTCTTTTTGCGATCAATTGTATTGCGGCATGGCGCTCCTCGGGTGCTCCTAAGTGACCGCGGTACAGCCTTCTTATCGAAAGTCGTTGCCGAAGTTCTTCACGCCTCATTCACCCTTCATAAGACAACCTCAAGCTACCATCCCCAGACTAACAGTCTGCCTGAGCGATTTCATCGCACCTTGTCGGACATGATATCAATGTACATCACACCAGATCATCGAAATTGGGACACTATTCTACCATTCGTCACATTCGCGTATAATACAGCAGTACAGGGAACAACCGGTTACTCTCCATTTTTCCTTGTTTATGGCCGTCCTCCCACTACAATTTTCGACGCTTCCTTCTTCTCTACGCCCGACTACTCCACATCAGTACCTAGCCATTTTTTATCTCGTGTGGCCAGATGCCGTCATCTTGCCCGCCTCAACACGGCAGCGTGCCAGGAAGTCCGCAAGACTCGCTATGATTCTACACATCGAGTGGTCTCTTTTCGTCCTGGTGACGAAGTACTGCTTTACACACCATTGCGCACCCCTGGCCTTAGTGACAAATTTCACCACCGCTACGTAGGTCCCTAAGAGATCATAAGCCAAACTTCACCAGTGAACTACAAAGTGACGCCTGTTGATCCCCCAGCTGATCGACGCCACCGTGGAACTGAAATTGTTCATGTGTCTCGCCTGAAACCGTTTGTGCGCCGCGATGCATCGGTTAGGTAGGAGCGGCCAGGCTGGCCGCTTCCGACCCCCCGGGCAGATTGTGTGAGCCTTCCATGGATGTTCTTTAATTTGTACATGCCATGATCTTCCTCTTTCATTTGTACATACCATCATCACCGTCCCGCGGCGCCGGATCCGGCACGCGCCTGGGTTTTGTCATCGGATTAAAACGCTAGACAAGGCATCGCTGGCCTTGCCGTCACGACCTTGCTGTCTCAACCTAGCCTTCTTTCGCAATATGAATTGTAATAACATTTAAAACTCGACCCTACAACGTTTACTTTGACTGTTATACTAATACTTTATATCATGCAAGCATCTTGCAATTTATATTACATTTTTATGAAATTATTTTCATTTTCGCTGCTACATGGATGGTTTCGCATCTAGCGCACAAAGACAGTTTTGCTGTTGCAGACGAGGTGCTTTCATGTTAGCCTTGAAGAAGCTTCAATGAGATCACTGCTCATTCAGTTTTTTTTTTGTTCCTATTCTTGTACAGGCTTGGGAAAAATTCGGATTAAAACGAACAAAAGTAGCTACCATGGCGCAATGTATGTCATGCTTGTCGAACTTTTGCTGAACGACAATGTTTTTTATATCCGTTCACGTGTGTAGTACGTTGACGACATGCCGCTGCAGCATCTACCTTCTGCGTTCTTTCATTTCGGGGCTGCACTCACCACGAAACTCGCGAGCGACGGCAGGAAACCAGGCAAAAGCCACCCGCCGCCGCTGAAGCAGACGCGAAGCGAACAGTGAGTAGGTCGCGCCCCTGGCGGCGGCAGAGAGCGTAACTCAAGGAGAAACGTTCCCATTGTTCCCGCGGCGATTCAGAAGGCCGTAAGAAAGAGCGCGCGCTCTCCCTGGAGACCGGCCGTGCTCGTACAAAGGCATGGTCGCTGCGAGCGCGCGAAGGGAGAGGATGCACGAATCCTGCACGAATCAAAATTTGATGAGGCTATGTGTTCCACAATACCTAACTGGTGCGCGGAGACCTCTTCGCGGGTGACTAATTTTTCTCTGTAGTGGCTCAGTGACGAAGGCTATTATGCACTTTAGGAAAGATTGTGGGTGGGCTGTTGTGAAAAATTAAGGTTTAAATCTTAGGAGGTGAGCTAACGTGCGGTAAAATTTAACAAGCGGTGGGGGATATCCAATGTCTCACGGGACCATACCGCTTTCCATACATGTGCTCCGCATGAGACGATTCCTGTGGGTCTGCTGCACACCCTCAGGATATGTGGGAAAGAGTGAGAACGGTGCCTTACCAGGGACAGAGAGGGCTGTAGCGGGTGGCGTATATCCTTGCATGCGATTTACGATATACGGTTGTTTGGTTTGCGGGGTTTAACGTCCCAAAGCGACTCAGGCTATGAGAGACGCCGTAGTGGAGGATTCCGGAAATTTCGAACACCTGGAGATCTTTAACGTGCACTGACATCGCACACCACACGGGTGCTTTCTTTTCGCCTCCATCGAAAAGCAGCTGCCGAGGCCGGCATTCGATCCCGCGTCCTTGGGAACAATAGTCGAGCGCCGTAACCACTGCGCCACCATGGCGGGGCTCAAGTGTATATTGTTCGCGCGTATACTTCTTTGAACTAAGGTTTTTTTTAAATATATTTCATACCAAATTATGGCGGTTTTTCATTTCTTTGCCCAAGTTTTGTTCGCTGGCTTCAAAATTGACAGATTGCAAGAATCGGGCACCCCTGAGCCAACAACCCAATTTCTTCTCGCAAAGAATCTGAAGGCAAGTTGCTGGCTCCCTACAGTTGGCATGTTGGCTCCCTAAAGCTATGTATTCTCTTAAACCAGCTTTTCGATTGCTTGAACTTGAATCATGTGGTAATTTTGAGTGAGTATAGTAACGAGTATTTTGAAAGTATGAAGTGCGATAGTGTTTTAGAAGGCTGTATTTGCGAACAATTCGGGGCCTCATTCTTCTTTAGGGGTAAAACATATGCTTTCAAATCGCGTTAAACTAAATTTGCAATGTGTAAATTTGGGGCTATATTTAATTAAAAAAAATAAGATAAAATAATAAAACAACAATAAAACAAAATTAAAATATAAAATAAAATCAAAATTATCTGAAAAATAACAATTATGACCTGACAAAACTTGCCCCACCCCTCACTCAAAAAAAAAGTTCTGGAGTCCCTGGCTGGAGCGACTGAATTTCGACCGCAAACCCATCAATCCGGCTGCGACTGTCTGTGTGAAGTTGGCAGCAACCTGTGGACACCACCCGCACACAGGTGGGACTATTTAAGGCTTTCGTAGGGCCGATCTTCACTTGCGTATCGTGGCGGCGAAGCTAGGCCCAACAGCTGCGCAGCAGCCTGGCTGTGAGTGAGTCGCCCAACGATGGCAAGATGGCTTCTCAACAGCTGTAAAGTGGCTACGACCCGGTCAGCATATCCTGGTCCGAGATTGGTTGGTTGGTTGTACAACTTTTAATTACATCGGAAACGGGGAGTCGTGCGCCCGCGGATTAGAGGCTGGCAGGTAGCCCTTGGCTTGTTGCGGCCTCTTCCGGCAGATGGACGGTGCGGTGCTGGATCGCAGGGTCCGCGCTTCGCAGCAGGGTATCCCAGGCTTCTCTACTTGTAATATTTTGTCCTATCCTTTGAGACTGTGGGCACTCCCAAAGTATGTGGTCGAGGGTCCCTCTCGCCCCCCAGTCTTTGCACAGATCATTGTCCTTAAGGTCTGGTAGCGCGTGAAACGCCCAGACCTGGTTCATGAACGTATTAGCTTGTAGCCGCCTCCACGCGACAGCCTCTCTATTATTTAGTCTAACATCTGGCGGGGGTACTAGTCTACGTCCCAATTTATAATGGTCGATGATTTGCCCGTAATTTTGCAGACGCTCGTCGTATGCCTAGTGTTCGGAGGGCTCGACGGCTACCCGGAAGTAAAGAGCTCAAGCTAGCTCGTGAGCTGACTCGTTTCCAGGGACGGCAGCGTGAGCGGGCGTCCAAATTAACTGAATTTTCCTATTTATCGTTCTTTGCGTGAGGATTTTGGCCGCCTCCGGCGATATCCTCCCCTTCCTAAAATTTTGAATGGCAGTTTTGCTGTCGCTAATTATGAACTTGTCTTCTGTTCCTATGCAAGCTAGCGCTATCGCAACTTCCTCCGCAGTCTCTGTGTTGCGGCCACTGATGGCTGCCGCGGATACCGGTGCCCCTCGGCCATCGACTACCGAAGCTACCGCCGCACCTGTTCTGCCACTTGCCGCATCTACATAGACTACTTCCTTTGCTCCCGTGCTCTTGAACTGTCGCTCTAGAGCTTCGGCTCGTTTGGCCCTTCTTTCGACATTAAATTCTGGATGCATATTCCTAGGGAAAGTGGGGACTACCAAGGCATTCCTGATTTCACTATTAATTGTGACTCCTCTGTCTGGGTTGAAGCCTACTTTTGCAAGGATTACCCTGTCCGTCTCGGTCGTGCTTAGTCTCTCTAATTGGGAGACTCGCACTGCCTCCGCCAATTCTGCCCACGTGTTATTCACCCCGAGTTCGAGCAGTCATTCGCTCGAGGTTCCCATGGGCAGTTCTAGCGCCTTCTTAACGCATCTTGGAATCAGGCAGACTAACTTCTCTTTTTCGCCGGCCTTGATGTCCAGGTAGGGCGTGGCGTAGCTGATTCTGCTTATTACGTATGCCTGGATTAGTTTTAGTAAATTTATCTCCTTGAGGCCTCTTCCTTTAGTGGCGACCCTCCTCAAGAGCCCGAGGGTTTGCATCGCGTAACTTTCTAATTTTTTCAGGACCTCGCCGTTATGGCCGTGGGATTGAATGACCATCCCCAAAATTCTGATCTGATCTACTTTTGGCATCGGTTTGCCCTCCACCTGGATATGAAACTCCCCGCTATTCTTGCAGCGGAGGTACTTTGGGTTATAAACGAACAACTCGGATTTAAGCGGGGAGCACGAAAGTCCCCTTTTAGCCGCGTAATCGACAATGATGTCGGTCGCTGCCTGCAGGCGTTCCTCCGTACTCGCATCGCTCACAGAGGTTAATATCGTCCGCATACATGCTAAAATTTAGCCCCTTGCTTTGGTTAAGTTTACCCGGGAGACCTCTCATTGCCACGTTGAATAGAAAAGGCGATAGCACTGAACCCTGTGGTGTGCCTTTGCTTCCTAACTCTATCGCAGGAGATTCTAAATTTTGAAATATCATGCAGGCTTTTCTGCCCGATAAGAAGTCTTTTTTGTAGTTGTACGCTCTCTCTCCTACTCTGAGCACTTCGAGCCCTTCGAGGATAGCCTCGTGCCTGACATTGTCGAAGGCCTTGGTGAGGTCTAGGCCCAGGATCACTTTGGCGTCTCTCGATCGCGAGTCCATGATATCATGCTTTAGTCGGAGCATTCGTCCTGCGTGCACAAGTGTGGTCGTAAAGCGACCATTTCGTGCGGCCACAGGTTGTTTTGCTCCATGAAGCACCTTAATCTCGTCTGTATTACGTGCTCCAGCAACTTCCCTACGCATGAGGTTAGGGAAATCGGTCTCAAATTTTCCAATTGCGGTGGTTTTCCCGGTTTGGGTATTAGTATTATGTTTGCCGTTTTCCACTGATCTGGCAACTGGCTCGTTTCCCAAACGTTTCCAATGAATTGCGCTAGAAGACTAATAGAGTCATCGTCCAGATTTCTTAGCATTTTATTGGTAATCCCATCGGGGCCCGGGGCTGATTTAGTCTTTAGTCTACCAATTTCCGCCCTTACCTCTGCCTCCGTGATGGGGGCGTCAGGCGCCTCGTTGGGCGTGCCACCGCAGCTCGGGAGTGGGGAACGCTGGTTGTGTGCAACATACTTTTTTACTAACTTATTCATAAACGCCGCATCGTCTCATTCAAAGGCGTGTCTGACTTTTGCCAATCTTATTCCCGATTGAGTTTTTGAATTTGTTGGGTCCAGCAGATGCCGGAGCATACCCCACGTTTTGGAGAGATTCATGCCTCCCTCCATTTCGTAGCATCTCCTGAGCCAGTTTTGTTCGCACAATTTGATCGCGCAGCTTTCAATTTCCTTGTTAGGCCTCGCGATTCGTCTTCTAAGATTCTTGTTACACTTTTGTTTAACCGGAGATGTCCTCTCCCCTGATGGGGCTGGTACAGGTGGGTCACCGCCGCTTGCGGCGGAGGCTAGCCTGGCACTGAATTTTTATCTGTTGTAGGCCGTCATTGTACACGCCACCGCTGGTGGTGGACGACGGCTGTTGTTGCGGTGCGCGTCTTTCTTTCCCTATTCCTTTTCTTTCTTCTCTATATTCTTTTCTGTCTGCACGAGGCAGCGGAGGTGGCTCAGCTACAGAGCCAGTAGCAGGCCCGTGCATTTTCTTTTCCTTCTTCCTACAGCCACAACAACACTTTTGTTTCTTCAGTCTGCGTTCCATGCTTTGTTTAGCGTCCCACATGCGGAGCAGTCGGCTATTTACTATACCAGGAGCGTCGTCTCCTACCAGCGTCTTTGTCACCTCATCAACGTGGCTTTTGAGTGCCTCCGTCCATTCCTCAATGTTCTCAATCCGTTCTAATTGCGCCGTTGCCCTGATTTCTCTAAATCCCAGTCTGTTCCTTCTTAATATTTATAGCCCACCCAAGAAAAAGAAAATTATATTTAGGGCCCTTATGCGCAAAGCCATCAAGGTGGCCGGGAATAATCCCGCGCTGTTCCGAGATTTCGGCAACTTCTACGCCTGATAGCCCAGATTCTGCATTTATCGAGAACGCGAAGCTATTCAAGTTCGTCGAACGCTACTCCCGCAAGCGGAACGCTAACTTGAAGAAGGCGGACGCCAAGTCGGCTGACCCCTCAACACAGCCAAACGCGGCTGCGCGCGTTGCAGCACTTCACGGCGACCCCCAATAAGCCCGGACGCGTTTGGAAACCAAAACCGCTTCCGCGGCTTTCCCCCGAAAACATCGTTATCATTCTGAAGCCCCGGGTGAGCGCCGCTCTCAAGGATGTGTACCAAGCAGCGTTCGCGGCCGACCTGGGCACGCAGGCCGCAGCATCGGTCAGCCTGCTCCCCACGTGGTAGCATCGCGGACAAGCTTTTGTGACATTTCGAAATTGACTCACCCAAGGGTCGGCTTCCCACGTACGGCCAGCCGAAAGTCATTGGCGATGTGTGTCGCGGCGTCATCACCGTAACCAGCCACGAGACCAATGAGTTACTACAAAACAAGATTCAGTGGCGTGCTGGAGCGTTTTCGATATCCGCAAGCTTAGAAACTCACACGTCGAGACGCTGACTTTCGTGGGGAAAATGGTGCCGCGGTTTATTCATTACAATTCAGAAGTGACCCTTGTGCATGCCTACAAGAGAACTGTCCCGACCTGCGTGCGGTGCGGCACTGTAGGCCGCCGGACGGACACATGCCCCTGCCCGAACATCGAAAAATATGGCCTGCGTGGCTAACGGGGCCGACCGCCAATGGGGTCAAGGCACCTCACCAATGCACTCCGTGCTGTGCAGTCTGTGGGCAAGCCCACTCTAAATACTCCCGCGAATGCGCAGGGAAATTCCGCCAGCTCAAAGTGCCCGGCCTCAATGCTAAACGCCGTGCACCCCTTGCAAACCGGCGACCTGGTATGCAGCAAAGGCATCCAGCTTGAGGTAGCAATGGCGGAACGCCGCCTGGTGCTCCCGCCACTGACCTCAAGACGCCATCCAGGAAGAAGAAGGCGCCTCCAGCGGAACGAACATCGACCACTTCCCAGCCCTCAAGACGGATGGCGCTGCCGGCGCCCGGGCATCAGCGCCCCAACATGGCAAACAACAGGTGAGCAACTGGGCTTGGACCGTCTAGTCTTCTCCCCAACCACCCTCTGTTTCCCACTCACCGTCTTCGCGCTCGATGCGGACTGCAAAAAAACAGATTCACGTGCTCCTGGCACAGAAATAAATTTTGATCAACAAAATTCAAAATTTAGAATCAAAATTGGCGTCCGCCGCTTTGAGCCCGCAGAACTCGGACGTGGTGGTGAGCAACGAGAAGCTGTTGCCAGCCCTAGTGATAACTATCTCCGCGATGGAGGAGCGCTTATCCTCCAAAATGCGATCTATGATCGAGACAGATATGGACGAGATTTTCACCAAGGGCATAAGTGCCACACTCGCGGTGGTCTCAAAACACACCTCGGACAAACCCCGCCTCCTCCGTCGGTCGGGGCGCATTAGGAATGTATCCCGTCCTGCAAAATTCAACCGTCAGAACACTGACTAGGGCAATGAGGAGAGCTGCTCGCTCCTGCCACCAACCCCTTGTTGCCGCAGGTAGCTGGCTCTGGGGCAGCCACTCCGTCCTCCTCGTCCCAAAAAATGTTTAATTATGGCGAGACACCTTAGTCAAATATTTAAGGCCCGTACTAAGCGTACCAATTTCCGCATCTACCTTGAAACCTTCGAGTCTGTACCAGCCGTGGTTGCTCTCCAGGAGCCAAGCCTGGGTGCCGCACTTTCAAATTACACGACGTTCCAACAGGATACCGCGTCTTGTCTTCTCGTACAAAAAGCATGCACAGCCAACTTAGTGGATCTCTATCTGCAACCAGATTATTCCTATGTAATGGTGACTATCCTACCACTCCGCCGCAGGGACCCCCTATTGCATGCACGCAACGTGTACTGCTCTCCCAAACTCAAGCGAGTGACATTTGTGAACTTCTTCAGCCGTGCGCTAAGAGTAGCGGGTCGCGATCCCCTCCTGATCGTGGGCGACTTTAACGCTCCGAGTCAGCTGTGGGGGTATCGCAAGGAAAAGTCGCGTGGACGTAAGCTGGCGGAATTTACGTCTACATCGGACCTCACCCTCCACACTGGCCCCGTCCACCCAACACGACTAGGAAACTCCCTGACACGGGATACGTGTCCGGACTTAACCTTCACTCGCACCATAAGACACTCAGGCTAGCTTAACACAGAGGGAACGCTCGGTAGTAATCACTGCATCCTTAACATTACAGTACAACACGCCCTCTCAAACTCCAACAACACAAGCCCGTATCCCAGATTGGACAAAATTCAGGTAAAATTTTGACTCACTTGATAACACACCCATTTCCGAGCAGGGCTTCTCAGCATGGTCCCAACAGCTGCTGACACACCTTTGCCCGCATGAAACACAGATCCAGCTGTGAGCGACGGTCACGGACATGGATAACCACCTCCTACACCCCTGGGAAGCCCATCGCAGCCTCGTCCGCTGTTGGTGATGCCAGAAACACAACCGAAAGTTTAAAGCCCGAATTGCCGAGCTTCCCCAGAAAGCAGCTGAATACGCGGTCCATCTCGTCGACTCCAACTGGGTGGATAGATGCAGCACGACCTCGCGACAAATGTCCAGCCGCAACACATGGCCCCTCTTTCCGGTCCTCATCGACCCAACCCAAACGCGAACCGAAACACAGAAACATTTGCAGAGAGCCATGCATGCTTTCTCTGGGAACGCAATTCAACTGGCACAGAAACTCTGGGACTAGTATATGTGTACAGCCCAAGACCCCCGTGGATCAGCATACTCTAATGCAGGCAGAGAGAACACACAGCGGGATCAACTTTTCCAGCCTCCATGATCTGCGGGCGGCTCTTGCCAAAATAAAACGGGCCACTGCCCCGTTTCCGTCAAGCTTTTGACGAACCTGCCCGGCTCGGGATACCAGTATCTCCTCGAATACATCAATGCGACTTGGCGCGGGGACACTCCCCTGCCAAGCGACTTGAAAACGCCTCTGGTTAACCTTTATTCCTAAATCAGGGAAACTAACTGACACAGATAACCTCCGCCCCAATTCTCTCTCACCTCCTGTGTGGGCAAACTAATGTAGACGACGGTGTGGGACCGGCTATCTTTATATCTTGAAGAAAAACTTGTATTTGCGGGCACCATGTTCGGATTCCGCCCGCACAGATCCGCTCAAGATGTCCTCTTGTAACTCAATCTGGAAGCCCTTGACCCACTCGAATGCCCCCATAATGACCGGGTAGTACTCGCCTTAGATCTAAAAGGGGCATTTGATAATGTAACACACCACATCATACTCACTAACCTTAGCCAGACCAACTGTGGCCTCAACACATTCCAATACATAATTTCTCACGGATCGTCAATTGTATATTCGCATCTAAGATAATGAGCATGGTCTGTACCTACTCGGCACGCGGGGAACCCCCCAAGGCGCGGTACTTTCCCCGCTGCTCTTCCATTTGGCTATGATCCACCTGCTTGCCCAGCTCGATGATGTCATTGGTGTGCAGCACGCCATGCATGCCGATGAGATCACCCTGTGGGCCACGCATGGCAGCATAGGGGACAGTGAAACCAGCCAGCAAACAGCTGCGATGATAGTTGATTGCTACGGCTGCTGCTGCGGTCTTGAGTGTTCCCCACAAAATCAAAATTTGTGCACCTCCTTCCCTCGCCAAACTGCACAACTCAAAGCACTCTTTCTTTAGACAGTGGGCCCAAACACGAAGCTGACGAGATACGGGTACTCGGGCTCTATATCCACAAAGACGGTCAGACACTACATTGGCCAAACTCCGTATGGTGGAGGACCAGGTGGGACGCATGGTTCGCAGGGTTTTAAACAAACGCGGGGGGTTACGAAGTAAGAATGCCTTGCAGGTGGCAAACATCTTCGTGACCAGTAGGATTCTCTATTCGACACCTTATCTCCACCTACGGTAACCAGAGGAGGACGCCCTTGAGGTCACCCTTCGAAAAATTATTAAGCGTGCCCTGGACCTCCCCGCCAGTACTTCAAACAGCCGTCTTATGGCCATTGGGGTGGTGAATATTTTCTAGGAACTCCGCGCGCCTTACAAACCAGTACACGCGTTTATCGCAAATGGAGTCAGGTCTCCGCCTTCTTGCTCGACTCCGTATCGAACACACCACTCTCATGGAAGACAGGTTTCGCATCCCAGAACTATGGAGACGCGCCATCTGTGTGCGATCTCTTCCAGCCAATATGTCACACAAAGATCATAATGGTCGGTGCCTGGCACGAGCGGAAGCTCTAGCCCGACATTATGGCAGCAAAACAGGTGTAGACTACGTGGACGCCTCCGGACCTCACCGCGGGGGATGGTACACGGCCGCTCTAGTTCACAACAGCAAAACGGTTAATAGTCTCACATTAAGAGCCCACAGCACAACACGCGAAGAAGAGGTGGCGATTGCTCTCATGGTCTCACACTCCGATTAAAATACATAATTACCGTCTCGCGAAGAGCCTGTCGGAGCGTCAAACAAGACTGGAGTCCCTTTCTAATCTATCAAATCTACTCAAATTGGATACGGGATACCGCCCCGCTAACTGTTACCTTATATGGGCCCCGGCTCATAGGATTTGGCAGGAAACGAGGCAGCAGACGCAGCCAACCGCGCGCTCTCTCACCAGGTTGTTTTCTCCACCCCACCCGATCAGGAACCCGATTTTAATCCGGTCTACACCTTCAAAGCTATCCCGACGTTCTATAAAAATTGTCATTGCCTTTACCTCAGCCTGTGTAAAGGCCTCAAAAATGTGAGTGAACGGCTCCTTCTCTGCCTTTTCACCAATACATTGCTGTACCCGGAAGCCCTAAAACATTTGGACCCCTCCTTTACTGGCAGCTGCCCACACTCTGGAGCGGTGTCTTCTGACATCTATCACATGGTATGGGCCTGCCATCCCCAACCCAACCAGGGAGGACTGGAAGGTGATAGCGCTCGGCTGCCACGATTTACAGGCCGAACAAGCCTTAGTTGGGCGCGCCCGGGCGGCGGCAACCGCCACTGGTGTCCGAAACTAGGGACCTCCACCTAGTGCTTGTAAGGACTGGTCTCTTATGGACTGATCCAAACATACCTCATATCCCTTGTATAGTCAATAAATGTTCTTGCCATCACCACTACCACCACCATCAGCAAGTTTGAACTCAATTATACCGTGACACAGCAAGAGGGTCATTCAAAGGTGGGATTCCGGAAAGTCGTCTCCACCAGAGGTAGCGAAGGGTCCATGGTGATCGTCCCAGCACCTCCACCACCCTCTTAAGGTTTATTTCACAGGTGCTACTCCAGCTTAGCATGGTGCGATGAGAGAAAGTTCTTCATCTTCATCTTTCCTCTCATCAACGCTTTCTAACAATATATATTTGGGATAATTGGTAGCGGTCTGCTGCAATAATTCTCCTACCGGCTTATAATACAAGCACCAAATCTAAGACAATGCACCAGGGAACACAAACCGAAGAAATAAGAAACAAAGGATATTGAACCTTTCCGAATTGATGGCAAGGGCGAAGATGTGTTTTAGCACCCCTTCCCCGCCATTGCCAGTGATTGAGAGATTATCGGCCCATGCCAAGCAGGATGAAGAGCATTCATTGAGACCTGATGGTTGTGACGAGGCACTTCCGTTTGATCAGTGAAAGCTACAACTGTCTGACATATCTCCAGTGAACGCTCATTGAAGTCTAGAGAGTAAGCCTTGTGTGATGTCTTAGACGATATAGTGACGGCGTTATTAAATCACAAAGATAAAACAACTATGATTCCAGCAATGAGGGGTAGAGTTTTGTCCCCATTTTAGTCGGATACTAATCAACTCTACTGTTGTTTGAAGCACCTACTTGGCATGAACTCTGGCCTCTTTGGGGGATAAATGTGTCTTGGACCTCACGTTGGGAAGGCGGCTGCTATGAACCGGCAACGGCACCAATCTTTTCATTTTTTCTTTCCTTCTTTCTCTCACCCCTCTGGCTATATAATACCCCTTGAGCCGAAAATAAACCGGCGTTCTTTTGGCCTGGCTAGCTGTCTGATGCATCACCCGGAAGCGGCGTTACCATTGACTACGCCTTTCCAACAGCGGCGTTCCCATTGACTACGCCTTTCCAACAGTGGCGACGAGGCTGAAGCAAGGATATCGGGCCCAGGACAGCGCCAGACATGGGTCACAAGCTACCGGACTTCGATGAGGAAAAAGATAAGTGGCAAGCTTACCTGGTGAAAGTAGAAGCGTACTTTGAGGCCAATGAAATCTCAGCTGATGCAAAGAAGAGGGCTTTACTCGTAGCCGCTCTTGGGATAAAGACCGTTCAAGTTTTTTGCAGTAAAGTAGCGCCAGCAAAAACAATTTCGTTGAGCTACGACAAGGTAGTCGAGACCTTGAACAGCTACTATGATCCTACACCAAACGAAATAGCAGAAAGTTTCAAGTTCTTCAACCGCTATCAGAAAGAAGAAGAATCCGTGTAGGAATTTATTGTCGCTATACGACAAATAGCACAGAACTGCAATTTTTCGTCTATGCTAGACAGAATAATCAGAGACCCCATCGCGTGTGGCGTCAGATCAAAGAGTTTACAAAAGCAGCTTCTGGCAATAAAAGACCTGTCGCTAAAGGAAGCAGAGGCTCTAGCACTAGCAGCAGAAAGCGCCGAACTTGATTCGCGAGGCATAACCGGGGAAGCTCGGGATCCAAACGTGTTCAAGATAACTCATCGGCGCCAACCAGAGATACGAACGCAATGCCAGTGCTGCGGTAACTACGGCCACAAGACTGCAGTATGTCGCTTTAACAGGTGGCAATGTTTTAAATGCAGACGATACGGGCATCTAGCGAAGATGTGCTCAGCGGCTGACAGCGTTAACAGAACTGGTACCATGGAAGCACAGAAGCGGCAGGAATCGGAAGACAGTGATAGCAGTACATCGCAGATATGGTCCCTCCGTACGGCGGCGCAGACGCTGCTACCGCCCATTCAGAAAACATTCACATGGAACAGCGTTGACCTAAAAATGGACATTGATACAGGATCCCCAGTCTGCGTCATTTCAAAAGCTATTTATGACAAACATCGCAATGAGTGGCCTCCGCTCGCGAAATCGCCGATAAAATTATCGTGCTATCTCGGGAAGCTACCAGTGCTTGGCGGCATGAACATGGACGTGCGTTATCAAGCAACTACAGTGGAATGCAATCTGGTGGTGTTAAACTGCAAAGGCCCCAGTCTTTGTGGCCGGGATTTATTGCAGAAACTGGAGGACACCGGAATGACTCTCCTGCACTTTAAGGCGCAGACCAACATGGCCAGCACGATTCCGCCAGCTGCCCATCAACCTGCCTGGGAAATGCTGCTATGCTGATCTTTTCAGCGAGAGCACCGGACTCTTGAAAGGCCCGCCAGCACGGATTCATCTCAAGAGCGGAGCAACCCCGAAGTTTTTCAAGGCAAGGAAGGTTCCTTTTGCGTACAAAGAAAAAGTGTCACAGGAGTTGGGTAGGCTTACGGAAGCAGGGATAATATCGCCTGTACCATATTCGGAATGGGCCACACCCATTGTTCCCGTCTTGAAGAAGGACGGCTCAGTGCGCCTTTGCGGAGATTTTAAAGCCACACTAAATCCTGTGTGTGATTGAGCAATGCCCGCTACCAGTTATTGACGACATGTTTCCAAATTTAGCAGGAGGAGAACGGTTCAGTGTGCTAGACCTGCGAGATGCCTATATCCAGGTCGCGTTGGACGAGGAGTCGCGGAAACTGGCCGTCATCAACACTCAAAAAGGGCTATACTGCTACAATCGGCTACCATTTGGAATCTCTTCTGCGCCAGCCATCTTTCAGCGGCAAATTGAATCCGTGCTCCAAGGGTTAACCGGCGTGCAGGTCTATCTTGACGATGTGCTGATAGCTGACAAGAGCCAAGATAACTCAAACCTGAAAGCAGTACTGCAACGCTTCAGGGAAAATGGCATTAAGCTGCGCGCTGACAAATGTCGCAAGCAGTAACATATCTCGGTCACCGCATTGATAAAAACGGGTTGCACCCGGTTGAAAAGAACATCGATGCTATCAGACTAGCCCCTTCTCCGCGTAATGTTAGAGTTGCGTGCCTTTCTTGGGTTTATCACTTTCTACCATAAGTTTCTCCCTAACCTGTCCACCTTACTTGCGCCTTTGTATAAGCTACTGACGAAAGGAGCCAGGTGGATGTGGAGCGATAAAGAACAAGCAGCATTCGAAGTGTCGAAAAAGGCTCTTTGCGCAGCCCTTGTGTTGACATATTTCAATCCGAAGCTCGAACTACTTTTGAAATGCGATGCCTCGCCTCACGGTGTGGGAGCGGCACTTTTCCATCGCATCAATGGGGAAATGAGGCCCATCAGATTTCGGTCCCGGACCTTAACTTCGGCCGAAAAGAAGTATTCTCAGATCGAACATGAAGCGTTGGCTCTCGGTTTTGGTGTTTCACGTTTCCGGGACTACCTCCTTGGCCGGGAGTTCACCCTGGTGACGGATCATCGGCCACTGCTCGGCCTTCTACGAATGGATCGACAGACCCCCATCATGGCCGCCGCGAGAATACAAAGGTGGGCTCTTCTGCTGGGAGCGTACAAATACAAGCTGCTTTGCAAATCCGGTAAAATGATGGTTAACGCGGACACCCTAAGCCGTTTACCTCACACTTTGCAGGAAACGGAGACCGCACCGGAAGGAGACGCAGAGTTCGTCCTCGCCATCGACCAGTGGGATCAGTCGGCCATCACTGTAGAGGAACTGCGGTCACTCACAGAAACGGACGTGGTACTAGCACTTGTCCGCAGGTACGTCCATGAGGGTTGGCCCAAAGCATGTTGCTCCGGTAACACTGAGATGTTGCATTACTACAAAAAGCGACATGAATTATCTGTTCAGGATGGCCTCCTACTGTGGGTACATCGTGTAGTAGTCCCCAAACAGGCGCGCGGTAGACTGCTGATGATATTGCACGAAGCCCATCAGGGCGTCTGCACCATGAAGAAGGTAGCATGGTCCAAAATTTGGTGGCCGGAGATCGACCGGGACATTAGCCGAATAGCCGATGAATGCCGAAACTGTGTCCAGGCTTTACCTATGCCTCCAGCAAGTGAATCAGTAAACTGGCCAGCTACAGAAGAAAAATGGCCCCGATTGAACCTCGATTTCGCTGGACCTATCAGGGACAAAATGTTGCTGATCGTGGTTGATTCCCACAGAAAATGGGTCGAGGCCATTCCACTCTCGCGTGCAACGTCAAGCAGCACGGTAAACGCGCTTCGTACGCTCTTCAACCAGTTCGGACTACCGCGCACTGTAGTAACTGATAACGGCACGCCCTTTACCGGGTCGGATTTCGCCGAGTTCATGAACAGGAATGGCATTGACCACATTCGAACACAGCCCTACCACCCACAAAGCAATGGGCTGGCAGAACGCGCGGTCCGAACGGTTAAGGATGGGTTAAAGAAGACGCCTGGCGTGGATCTCTCAACCGCACTCGCACGAGTTTTGTGTCGATACTGGAATGCCCCAAGGCAGTCGAGCCTATTACCTTCAGAAGTACTTTTAGGTTATCGACTACGCACCAGGCTTGACATGTGTTTGTTTTCCTCTCAGGAACAAACCTGTCCAGAGCAGAGCAGCTACGCCAACTTCGGACGACGCCAGCGGGAGTTTCGCTCCGGGGGACCCTGCACTAGTCCGTAACTACGGTGTTTGTGACAAGTGGACACCCGGAAAGGTGAAATCAACAACAGGAGCTCGACTAGTCACCGTCAAGACGGAGGATAATGTGGTGGTCCGTCGTCATGCTGATGAAATCCGCAAGCGCAACGTCGAGGGATCCACACTCACGGGTACAGACAGTCCAGCAGCAGAACCAGTGGACCATCCGCTGGCTATTCAGACCAACGCATCCACGTCAGAGCCCGCAGACCCTGCTCCCCAAGAGACACAGCTGCGCAGGTCAACCCGGGTCAAGAAACCCGTGGATCGCTATGGTTATTACGAGGAAGTGATGCTATCGCCATCTTTGAACCGGCAACGGCACCAATCTTTTCATTCTTTCTTTCCTTCTTTCCCTCACCCCTCTGGCTATATAATACCCCTTGAGCCGAAAATAAACCGGCGTTCTTTTGGCCTGGCTACACTGTCTGATGCATCACCCGGGAGCGGCGTTACCATTGACTACGCCTTTCCAACAGCGACGAAATAAAATTGCAGACTTCCAATTTGATTTATACAACAATGTGCGCGTTATCATATATAGAGTCGGCCTGCTGTCGCATCTCACATGCGTAGATTTATAGTTGCTAGACGACGGACTGTTGTCCTCGAATTCGTTTTCATTTTGGTTTTATGGAACGTGAACACTTTTACACGTGTCTTGCTGGGTGGTGGTGCACCCTACAGGAGGTTGACTGGAGATGCCCTTCGTAGCGTTGGATTGTGTGAAGGAGGCAGAAACATATTAAAAAGAAGGTGTATCTTAGTTCCAGGCCCCAAAGGTGCCCCGAAAATGCAGTTCGTACACACAAACCTTGGACACTTTCTGCCGTAACGCGTACTTTATTACCGAAGCATTACTAGTATACGGCACCTACTGAGCTGTGTGCCTGATCAGCCAATTTACAGCAAAGCTCTATTCTTCATCACCTATCTTTCAGCCATGTTTGAAAGACATTTAGAAAATCACTTGTTGATAAAAGCCTGGACTGTAGGAAGAATATAAGAAACTGGCTCAGCCTTACTCTGTCACCAACGTAGCGATTTCCATAGCCTTTTGCTTCGTAATATTGTATCCGCCATGATCTAGTGAAAAGCCGATGATTCCCAACAAATCTTGTCTATAACGATACATGACTCCTTCGATTTCCTGGAAAAAAAGAAAACCGTAACATACGTGAAAATTTATTGCAGAACTGAACGAGTCATGTTTGCATATTTATTTATTTATTCACTTAAACACGCCAAATATAGATGCAAAGAGGTAATAGATATAATCCCGAACAAATAAATGCCAGAAGACAAATCAAAATAACTTAAAAAAAAAAAGAAAAAAAGAGAGTCAAAATATATGAAAAACAAAATGATGCATACTACAAGCAGCAAAGCCAGAGTGAAACATAACATCATCAATTTTCTCAATAAAAGAAGAAAGATACTTTCGGTCGCATGATGTGCGATGAAAAAGCGAAAACATTAAGGTTTTAATTTTGCATGGCAATGCCTACTTTATTACAGGCGATATGTTGCGCGGTGAAATGTGTGAAAGGGTAACAAGCAAATCATTGCGAATGGACCTATGATGAATCATGTTTTGGAAACAACACAGGAATGAAAAATGTGTCTCTGTGGAAGTGATATTAGATGCGGGGTAGACTTCAGAGCGTTTGAACATACCTTTTGCTGATATTTAAAAAGCATCGAAGGGCGTTCACTTAAGACGACCTAACTACATTACCTCGCGCGACTTTTCAAACAAATTGAAACAAAGCTAACAACTGGTGGACGGTGCAAAGAAAGCCAAAATTGGCACAAGGTTCCTCTAAAAATATTATTGTTGAAAATGGAATAAAATAAAAAGAAATTGTCATCGTTAGGTTGAGAACTCATTTGCATGTGAGGCTGGCAAGCAATACATGGGCTACTAATGTTGTCACGCGTGTCATAGGAGCACGTAGTGGACATGGCTTGCTAGCAGCTGTTATGGATATATGCTGGTGTTACAGTGAGACTAATGTAAAGACTCTATTAAAAATGTTTGAAAATTTGCCGAATGAAAATCCGGCTTAATGGCGCTATCGCGTTCACATTTAGGGCGAATAATAAATGCCTTCCTCTCTTTAAGCCCCATTTCCCGTAGACAGGTCAAATCTTTAACATCGCAGTCTCAGAGGGAATAAACATTGCGAATATTCGATCTCTGAGCTTATGTCTGTGCTCTCATTGTTTTATCCATGTGTTACGAAAGTGGCACGCTCTAATAGAGACTAACTGTTTGGAATTTGTGGCAAATGTAGTTCTAAGCTTATAAATTCTATAGAGAACACACGCCAAAATACATTGGGTTATTTTTTGTATTACATTTTTTTTTTGTGGAGGCATGTTAAAATAAAAGCATTGTAGTATGGTTTCTAAAATTAGTCTTTTATTTACATGTTTTCCTGATGTTTCCACACGCCTACACCGCATGGATTCCAGGACACGCCCACCTAGACGGAAATTAGCCTGGAACGCCTCAGCTCGAGGATACGCTAACCGGCACCACTGCCAAAGCGTTTTCGGAGAGCCCAGGTAGTACCCAAGAAATATACTGACATCCTCCTGCACTACAAAGTATGATTACAACATGGGTAGGCTATCACCAGAATTTAACTTTGTGACCTGGTGTATAGGCTGAGTAATTTTATGCTTGTTCGTTGCCAATCTCCGGAGCGGCTGAAGCCTCTCCAAACGTGGTCATTCGGCAGTGAAGAAGCAGTGGACGGTGACCAGATGACGGTCAAGAGGAGAATTATATTTACACAAGAAAAATAGTATACATTGGCAAACTGTAAGTTACAGCAAATAAAGTCACACAGACAACTGTAACTTAAAAGAAAATAAAGACTCACACAGAGAGAAGTCACTGTAAAAGCCCTTACTTTCCTACTGAGTGTTTCCGTTAAAGGCCTAGGGCCCGTAGATACATGCTAAGCACGGAACCTCAATCTTGACTGCCGAACCTGGTCCGAGGACCGCTTTTGGATGACAAACATCAACAAAGACCCGAGGACGGTATCCTTATGTGATCCGCCACGAAAATGAAGCAGCCAATCAACTTAAGGCCGCTGTACGGTTGCTTTTTAGACCCGCTCCGCACGCATGCGGGCGCACCGAGACGACCGGTTCGGAGGGGCATACAATAGCGCACACCCGCATCCTTCGCCCGCAGAAAAGTTGACTCAATCTCAACTTTTTGCCCGGACGTGCTGATCAGCAAGGTGACCGGATTGCAGCTATTGGTTGCTCAGTAGGCGACGCCTCTGGCTCCTCCTCCTCCTCGATTTTGCCAGGGCAATATGGCCGCCAGCGGTGCGAGGCGAAGCGTAGATGGTAGTAGAATGGAATTGAACGGCGGCGCAACACGGAAACGGACACAGACAAGAAGGGGACACCGTGTTGCGCCGCCGTTCAATTCCATCATGCACCAACTCGCCCCCCAGGCCGTTATTCTGTAGATGGTAGTGTTGGCTCTGCCGCAAAAACCAATATACTTAGCGCGCATTGCTAATACTAGTGTTCCTATCGACTGTGATAATTCCACTCAAGTCGTATCTTATGCGCCACTGTTATCTGCGCTGAGCTGAAGACAATGATCTTCCAACCGGCGAAGTGTACTATGTCGCACCGGTGTCACGATGTGTCTGTGATTATCGCTATCCGCGAGGATCTTCACGGCCGACGGCCAGCAACAGTAGTTCACGGTGATTTTCAAGCGCACGAATCGGCTCCTTAGCGCATCGAAAAGTGCCCGGGCAAGTGTTGCGAAAGTGTTTACGACTTGAGCGACTGCCTCCTAGCAAGGAAGAGGACTGTCCATGTTTGCAGAGTTCGTCACACGCTGTGTTTCCCTAATGCTGAAATTAACTTGGTGACAGCTAGTCTGGCACCCCTTCCGCTGGTCGCAGTGTCCGCAACAGAAACGAGCACACGACGTTGTTTCCGCGACGTGTCGATCACCTGTGTTGATCGCGGTCCATGTATGTGCGGCGCTTGTGCGAGCCCTTCCCGTGCGAGCGCCGAGCCCTTCGACGACGTTAGCTGCACGGCTTTCGGGCTACTAATATGCCACTATTCCGCGGTTTGCGCTTTCTGCTGATATGTGCTGATACAACCAAAAGAGAAAAAAAAAAACATGCAGTGTGTTATATACCAGGTGTCCTAGCTTTCAGAAAATCGATGTGCCCTAGCCCAGTGAAATAATCCAGCTGCGGGCTGTTGAGAGTTGCATGGCCTAGGCTGGTGTTTAATTATTTAGCCTTAAAATGAAAAAGGCTATATAGTTAACATTTAAATTATTGGCTTCAAGATCAATTAGTATCAATAAGCAAGTAGCAAAATGTCTTCCAAAACAGCTGACAGAAATGTTTGCACCAAGGTGCCTTCTATTTTGCATTTTTTTTTCTCTGTCTTGAACGGCAACAAACCCAACAAATAAAGTGTCTGCATGACAGCAATTCCTCTTCAATGTCCCGCCACGTGGCTCAGACAACAAAATTGGCTTTTGTCAGAAGCGCTCTCCATGGTGTGGCTTTGCATGATGTGGGTGAGAGATATGTGTGAGCAGCTAGCCATATGATAGCTCGATTTGGAAGCAAGCTATGGAAATCATGCCATGAAGCAAGCATTGCGGGCAGCTGTTTTTCAGCACTATCTGTAAACTTAGAACTGATGCTTTGCTCCTGGGGCCAATAAATAAGTCACTAATTAGTTTTTACTACCTGCAGAAAAACCATGGCATATGGAAAGCCACTGGAGACTAGGGCAATCAACTCTGAATAGTTGTCGGTTGGTTTCACTAGCCTAGACCAGTCTACCTAATTTAAGGTAATATTAAATTTAGCCGGTATACTTGGTATGCATGGTTTGCTGGCGTCTCTTGGGGTCAGCTTCAAGTGAAACGGTCATGATTCAGCTGTGGTCTTAACTGATATGGTGGAAGCTGTCCTGTAGTCTCTTATCAGATGCTTTGTATTGGAAGGGGGTGCATGCTTCTGGGATCATGATGAGAATAAGCAGCACTTTGAGGTCAATGGTTTGGTTTGGTTTGGTTTGTGGGGTTTAACCTCCCAAAGCAACTCGGGCTATGAGAGACACCGCAGAGGAGGACTCCGGAAATTTAGACCACCTGGAGTTCTTTAACGTGCACTGATATCGCACAGCACACGGGTGCCGTGCTTTTCGCCTCCATCTAAAAGCGGCCGCCAAGGCCGGGATTCGACCCCATACCCTTGGGAACAGGAGTCGAGCGCTGTGACCACTGCGCCACCCCAGCGGGGACTTTGAGGCCAATGTATACGAGATGGCTAACTATAACGTGCATTACAAGTACACATATAACACACTGCTTCCTGTACTTTCTCCTGTCGTGACTTTGAGTAAATTCTAAAGGGCTTGATACCAGTGCATTGTAGGGATAGCTCGTGGGAAAAGAAAAGAGCAAACTGCATGAAGAAACAAGGAGAACAAGAATTGCTTCATAGTACAAGTGCATTTATTCTTTCCTATTGTCCTTGTCCTTTAGCAGTGTTTTTGCCAGCTCCACAAGACCAATATTAATGCGTTGTGTAAAAGTTTTAAGGACAAGTTAAGCCGAAATATTCTCCACTGAACAAATTTTTGTTCCATGAAACACAGTGTTGTAATTATCTTGCACACTTTCCAAAGAGAAATGTCCTTCTTGCGTCCCACAGTTTAAAGACACACAGCCTGGCTGTTTGTGTCATTACCGTAACTAAAAAAGAAACAGGTTTACATATACAGCTACACCTCGTTAAAATGTATTTTGTGACCCATGTAATTTTCATTATTAAGCACAGCAATGCTTGCAAACAAAACTGCCACTCTGGTACCGAAGTTTCTATTATAGTGTGTGAGGGCTTTTAAGGCTCTTTGTATTCGCGTAGGAAAGTAAAACAGACTGAATTACATGGCTGTTACTCTGTGAAACTGCCATCATACCGTTCATTGCATTGTGTACATTGTTTTTGTGAATTCATGAATTGTGAGGCACACTGAGACCTTCAGCTCACACACTCTGCTTCCCAAATTACTTTTTCTTATGTTAAAATAGTTAGCAGTATGTCACCACTGTAAGGCTTGGCAGCTCATTATCTAGTCATTGCTCAAAATGAATTAAGCTGCCCGCTTAGATTGTAACCATTCTGTTATAACCTTATCCTGCAAAGCTAAGGTAACACTCTGCATAGGTGCAAAGCAAAGCAGCGAATCTGTGAATGCAAACAGCAAATCCAATCCAAGCAGAAAAGGAATGAATTCAGATTAAGTTACATGTGACCTTAGTGTCAACAAATCAGGTGCTACATCCATGCCTCAGAGCTTTCATAGTGGATCAACATCAGCATTATAGAACCAATACCTATGTAATAATGCTCAACACATGATGAAAAGATAAGGTAATTAATCTTTGCAAATGTGGTATGAGACCCTGCACAATGGTGGCCATACAGCAAATGTAAACTGATATGTGAGAAAACCCAGTTGATGACTTTGCAAGGTGCAAAAAAGTTTAGGCGAGCAGCAAATGCAACAAGGACTAAAACAATGTAATGCATTCTACATTGTTGCAGGATTTGCATACATACATCATCGATATCGTAACGAGTACAATGCAGCGATCACTGATCGGAGCAGTTCCACGATCTACTTTCAGTTTCGTCCTCTTTGTCCTCTGTTCCTCTTTTTCCTCTTTTCAGAGAGGCACGCGGCATTACCTCGAAAGCGGCGACTCGACGCTGGGAGTGTCCTCAAATTATGCACACAGGATAAACAGGGAACACAAAGCTGCACACGCGCAAAAGATCACTCCCTCTCATAATACGGTTTCATCCGCACTACATGAACAATTTCAGCACTTGAGCGCCGCCGTGTTGAAGATCGTTGGCTCCGAGCAACAACTTCGTAAGTCACGTTACTAAGACGCCGAATGACCTCGTATGGCCCAAAGTAACGGCGAAGTAGTTTCTAGAAGAGTCCTCGACGGCGCACTGGTGTCCACACCCATACAAGATCGCCGGGTTGATAGTGAACGTCTCAGTGTCGGAGGTTGTACCGATTGGCATCGCGATGTTGTTGATGTTGAATACGGCACCGTGCGAGCTGGCGCGCTTCTTCGGCCCGCTATAGAAATATGTCGACGTCTGCATAGGCGTTGGTGACATCGTCGCCATGACTTATGGGTAGCATAGCGTCCAACATTGTGGTGACGGGACGACCGTAGACTAGCTGGAATGGCGCAAGGCGCGTCGTCTCCTGTTCAGCCGTATTGTATGTAAAAGTTGCTTACGGAAGGACTTCATCCCACGTGCGATGATCAACGTCGACGTACATGGAAATCATGTCTGCAAGCGTTCTATTGAGCAGTAGTCCTACGATGACTTGTGCGAGTAAGCCTGAAGAGAGCCTGCATTAGTTCGGCCGTAAAGGCTGTATCGCGGTCAGTAATAGAGAGTTTTAGCTTACCGTGATCCGCGATCCGCTACTGGGATCCGCCACTGCACGTTCCACTGCGCATGCCCAGACCCCCCTTGCTGCTGACAGATGGCGCCACATACTGGATGTCGGCACAAAGACCTGCCCCGTCGGGACCAATCAGCTTGACCGGCCCCGCCCACGCGCGGTAGAGAGCCACGGTGGCGGATCGCGGATTACGGATCACGGTATGCTAAATCTCTCTAATAATACCCGATGGGGCACCGTGGCGCAGTACAATGGCCTTGAGAAAAAACTGGGCTACTTCAGCAGCAGTTGCACGGGAAAGTGGCTGTGTCTCGGCATATCGCGTTAAGTAGTCCGTCCCCACTACTATCCATCTGTTCCCTTATGTAGACGTTGGGAACGGGCCCAGAAGATCCATGCCCCCTTGCTGGAAAGGCACCGTCGGTGGAGGGATCGGCTAAAGAAGCCTTGCAAGCTTCAGCGGAGGGGTCTTTCTCCGCTGGCAATCTCGGCATGTTCTCACGTAGTGCTGGACGGAAGGCAGCAACTTAGGCTAATAGTACTTTTGCCGAATGCATGCTAATGTTCGCGTGACTCCTAAATGACCAGCCGAAGCCTCATCGTGGTATGCGTGTAAGATTTCTGGCCGGAGGTCGCATGGCACAACGAGAAGAAAGGTTTCCTTGTGCTGAAAGTTTCTCTTATATAAGACGCGATTGCGAATGCTGTAGGAGGATAAACCCCGTACGTGGTTTACATCTATAGCTACATCAAGGCCTTCGAGATGCTCAATCAGCGGGCGTAAACCGGGGTCAGCCCATTGACACTTGCCAATGTCGGTGGTCGTGACCACAGCAAGAAACGGGAAGTCATCGTCTTCTTGGTCGGGAGGGGCAGCATCAACTGGTGCACGAGACAAGGAATCGGCGTCGCGGTGCTTACGGCCGCTCTTGTATACAACCGTAATGTCGTATTCTTGGAGACGGAGGCTCCACCTTGCAAGTCGTCCAGAGGGGTCTTTGAGGTTAGCTAGCCAGCATAACGAATGGTGGTCGCTCACAGCCCTTAGAGGTCGGCCGTAAATATAGGGTCGGAACAAAGTTATGGCCCAAACTACCGCGAGACATTCCTTTTCCGTGGTTGAGTAGTTCGCCTCTGCTTTTGAAAGAGAGCGACTTGCGTAAGCGATGTCTTTCTCAGTGCCATTTTGCCACTGAATCAGAACGGCACCGAGTTCAGAATTACTGGCATCGGTATGAATATCCGTAGCAGCGTTTTCGTCAAAATGGGCAAGTATCGGGGCGGCCTGCAGTCGCCAGCGCAACTTGTTGAAACCATCCTCTAAATCATCTTGCCACGCAAAAGGAACATTGTCTCGGGTAAGACGCGTAAGAGGCTCGGCGATCACTGAAAAATTCTCTACGAAACGCCTGTAATAGGCGCAAAGCCCCAAAACCTTCTAACGGACTTTTTGTCGGTTGGGCGCGGAAACGTTTTCACAGCAGCAGTCGGGATCTGGTTTCATGCCCTCAGAAATAATAACATGGCCAAGAAAGCGGAGCTCCTGGAATCCGAAATGGCATTTCTGCGGTTTTATCGTCAGTTGGGCTGAACGCAGTGCCTGTAGTACCATTCGCAGTCGGTCAAGGTGCTCCTAAAAACTAGCCGTGAAAATGACATCTTCGAGATACACTAAGCACACTTGCCACTTCAGTCCAGAGAGAACGGTGTCTATCATTCTCTGGAAGGTTGCTGGGGCAGAACAGAGACCGAAAGAAGCACTTTAAATTCATAAAGGCCGTTGGGGGTGACGAAAGCTGTTTTCTCTCTGTCCCTTTCGTTCACTGCTATCTGCCAGTAGCCATTCTTGAGGTCAAGCGACGAGAAATATTTGGCATCGCGTCCCAGGCAGCACATTTCCTCGGCCCAATAATGGGGATTGATTGAGGATTACTGGCCCACAAGTGGCCCAATGGTGCCATTGAGCTACCAATAATGTGCAGCCACGCTATACCATAATCATTATTGGCCCAGTGAACTTCACCCATATCCGTTATTGGCATTCAACCGGCTAACAGCGGTCAATAATGCCCATTCATATTGAACAGTTTGCATTATTGTATACACAATGAGGCAGCCTGGTCATTATTGGCCAACCAGCTGCAATGGTTTGGCGATATCTTCCACACCATGGTATAACCTGGTAAATATTGTCCGGTCAATAACAACGGCTTCTCAATATTGAATATATCTAGGCATACAGTAGTCAATAATGTCCAACCAACTTTGGCGGCTTCTTAACATTGTAATATCTTGGTTTCTAGTGGTCGACATTGTCTAATGAGCCTTGATGGCTGGCCAGCATTGCACATATCATGGCATAGCTCGGCTAATATTGTCCGGCCATTATGGTTGCCTCGTCAACATTGAATATATCTTGACATACATTGGTCAATATTGCCCCACCAGCTTTGGTGGCATCCTAACATTGTATATATCTTGGATTATAGCGGTCAATATTGCCTAATGAGGTCTGATGGCTGGCCAGCATTGCACATATAATGGCATAAATAGGTTAATATTGTCCGGCCACTATCGTTGTCTGGTCAGCAATAAATAAATCATGGCATATATTGGTCAATAGTGACCCGCCTTTCATGACGGCTTGCCAACAATGTATACATATACATTATATTGTTCAATATTGTTCGATGAACTGTGATGGCTAGCCAGCATTGCACCCTGATGGCATAGGTTGGGCAATAATGTTCTGCCAATATGGATGGCTTGCCAACATTGCATATATCTTGACATAAATTGGTCAATATTGTCCCATCAGCTTTGATGGCATCTCAACATTGTATATATCATGATTTCTAGTGGTCGATATTGTCTAACGAGCTTTGATGGCTGGCCACCTTTGCACATTTCAGGCTGCGGCGGCGCTAAAAAAACAGCAGAAGCAGCTCTGACCGACACAGACATTTCTGATGCTTGTATCCCAATATGACAGTGTTTTTGGACTAATTTCGTCCCAACTAAATTTTTCGCTGGCCCGGACGTCAGTTTACGTTCAACTGTAGAAGATATTCATACGTCATACGTAATTTGGGCCACCATATATATAACGTTTATTGGGATTAATGTGTAGATTGTCCTAAAATTGTTTGACCGAGCTGACCAGACAAAATGCACAGAAGTGCCCATCACGGAAAATGTAGAATATATTTTTCTGAATACATTTTTCGTGATTCGCTAATTGCTGTGGATGACCTGCGAATATACTTGACAATTTTGGTAGAAAACTCGTTTATTTACGACTTTAGGCACAATTAATTGTTATGTAAAATTCTGCATATATCTTCGAGACAATTCCTGCAGACTAGAGGCCCGGATGTCGATCGTGCGTCGACGTATCTAACACAGATAGTGTTCCAAACTTTAGCCAAGTGTTGAAAAAATTCTGACAGCACGTGGAATCTACACTGCAGAAATTAGCGAAGGCGAGATTAATGCTACTGTAATGGTGCAGCACGTATCATTATCGTTATCAACTAAACTCAGCGTCATTACCGTTGATACTGTCATCAATGTCATTATCACTAATTGCAGCGTCATTCTCGTCGCTATCCTCGCGGTAGACAAGGAGAATTATATATGGTGCTATTTTCGCGATCCAGGGTTTAGCGCAGTTGGTTAAAGCGTTAACTAGGCTAGGAATTCGATTCCCGGTGGAGACGATTTGTTTTTCTGATCTCGTCAAATCAGGATGATTGAAAGTGATTGACACATCAATGCACAGATCCGATGCACAGATATATCCATGCACAGATCCCGAACACATCTCGCGCACAACTCTCGCGCACGAGATTTCGTTCCATGGGCCTATTTATACGCATACGAGTGCACAAGCATACGCGCACGCTAGAGCACACATCTGATCTGACAAGCAAAAGTTTAATAGATGCGTGTCCGCGAAAAAAATCCTGCGCAGTCAAGAAACGCAAGGTACTCAAATGCAAAGAACGCAACAGAACGTGTGTTTCGCTTGAACAAACACCAGGGGTTACGTTTGGATAGTAAACGGAGAAACGATCGAATATATTGGGTGAATCCACATCCTGTAAATGTTTGTCCATGATTGGGAACACGCATGCGTAGCATCATTATTTCCGCCTTTTTTTTACGTGATGGAAAAAAACCCAACATATTCAAGCTATAGCAGAGGTGGGAGAGATCGATCTCGCTAGCCAATCAAACACGCACTGCATGATTCGCCATTACCCTAGCTGTTTCCGGCATTCAGCATAAGCACCGACTATACCACGCCTCAGTGCTAGCTGTTCTTATAGACAGATATGTTGGGCTGCTTTCAGGGCCTTCGAGTTCTAATATCTACTAAACACAAATTTGTGCTGTACTCTTTTGCGCTCTGCTGTGGGCTTCAGCAACAGACAAAGACTGAACGACTTTGGCCATCGGTGCAGCAGCGCATAAAATATTTCAGCTCAAAGAAAAAATACAAGCAACATATATTCTACGCTATGCCTAGCTAATTCACTTGACTAAAAAAGAAATCTGAATTGTCCTGGAATGGTTCGTATTCTAATGCGACGTAAATCGCACACTGCCAAAAAGTTGTGCACATATAAAAGATAATAAAAAGAATCGACACCACTGCATGGGGCAAGGCAAACGAAAACAAAAATAAAAATTTAGAACAATTACCTACAGTGTAATGAATGCGCGCACACGTGTCGCCAGCATATATGGTAACAAAATTGAAATTGCATAATAACGATGTTCTTTACGGAAGTTATTTTTGTTCGAAAGCTGTAATATATGGCTCATAATGATACATTTGACCACAGCGTTTGACAGCGCTCTCCTAAGCATTGTTCAGAAACTATTCTTCAAACATTCATTGCCTTATTATCCAACCATATAATCACCGCACAGAAGGCGTTTCCCTTCAGAGAACTAAATAATTCTATCCCATCGTGTCAACCAGGCAGCAAATAGCAATTCATATATATTAAAAGTAATGCGAGTGCGTTACATTAGCAGTTTTGGGCCATTTTTAGAGAACACCACTCTCGAAGAATTTAACACATGATTGAGAATTAGGTTTCCTCTCTGAAATATTCTGCCGCTTTCACAAGCGCTGCTTCCGCGGGCTGAAAGATGATTATACCGCGCTTCTTTCTGAGGACTACCTTGTCCCAAGTTCTTAGATATAGTTTCAATGTTGACCCTTGCTTTCTTTCTATTTTTTCAATACTGCCAATTTAGTTCTTCAGATCTTAGCTCGTCCAGTATTTTGTATTTCTTGCTGCTTTATATGCCCACGCTTAGTTCTACGCGGATTTTTGTTTGCTCTAAATGTCCACCTGATTTGAAAACAAAAATAAAAAAGAAAATACATGGGAATTTTTAACCTTGAAGTACCCGTAGTTATGGTCGTTTTCGCTTTTCTTTTCCTTAATAGGAATACAGCAAGTATACGGGCTGTTGCATCGCTCAGTTGCGCGTGATGACGTTTCAAGAGCACTCCGTCATGAACAGCGACCAGTGTGCCATATTTAATAAAAAAGTATGTCCATTTGTTCGAACCGAGGACGATTCCGAGAAAACTGAAGATTGTTTTACGTATGTGATTATTATTCGAAACACTGAGGTAAAGCGTATTTTGCATTAACAAAAAAAAAATATAGCGAAATTATCATTCCACTGAAAATGTTACTGAGCCAACAGTCGAGGCGACCAAAGAGCTTCGAACGCACTCCTCATTGTTTTAGCGAAGCCAAGGGCAAAACTCTGCGCATTCGTCCTCACAAGCTTGGCGCAAAGAACATATGGTTTCTATTCTCTCGTCCTTTCGTCGCCTCTCCGCCCGTGGGCCTTGACTAAAGCAATTCTCCAAACCGCTTTCAACTTCCCGTCTTGTAGCTTTTTCTCCACGTGGAGCAGTCATCGCGGAAGGGCAGCGACCTTCACTGCCCTCTCTTTCTTCCCGGCTAGGCAGGCGTTGCTCACAATAACCCCCACTCTACTCCCCCTCACTCTTCTCTTCCTTCCCGCCAACTTTCCTGGCCGGCAAACTCTGGGCTCACGCGGTCCTGCGGGACCTCTTTCATTTCTCTCACCCCCTTTCGAGCTTTATGCCTACTCTTTCGACAGATCTCAAGCAAAAAAAAAAGAGAGAGAGAGAAAACACAACGATCCTTCTGCCCCCTTCTAACCGTGCCTCGAAACTCGACACAAGCGGCTGATTCAGAGGCGTCTGGTCGGCCACACAATCCCCACCCGCTCGTGCTGCTCCAGCTCCAGCAGCTTTGGACAGCAGAACCGAAAAACCAAGCCTTGTGAAAGTTCCGATTCGTTTTAATGGCCATGCCTGAAGGAGGATAGTATTTGTGAGTAACACCAGCATTTTAAGTTGTTTGTTCATAACTGAGCTCTCTGAGATTATTTCTTGCTTTGTCTCCTTGTAAGATCGCTACTTTTTTTTACCAGGTGTATAAAGCATCAGATCCGTGGGATGTACTTTGCGTGGCAACATTCATTTTGGATTGTTGCAACTGAGGTCTGCGAATCTGCGCTAGCCGTATGGTAAGATACGTTTTTTTGCATGATTTGGTGCTGTATGTTGTCAGCCTTGACCCTCATGTCAATATTCGATATGCTTGCGAGTACGGAAAGTCATTTATTTCGACCGCACCACGCCAGTCAGTTCTGAACTGTATTTTCAGCGCACTATTTTGTATGCATAAACTCTGGTCATAATGACAAAATTTACGGCGCAGAGGTGGCCAATTTGTACAGTTAAAAGAAAAACGTGGTCCTGTAAAACATCACGCGTGTTTTGTGTGATTTTCAGGTTACAAATTTACCGCGCGTGTGTTGAGTGCCTGAAGTGATAAGTTTCTTTTACATACTATATTCAAAACTCAGAGTTAAGTTGAGCTTTCTGGGACATATTTTGAGTTGCGAGCGAATATTTAATATTGTAATTTGCCGTTATGAATGCGCTATTGGAATATACTAAACGACGCGTAGCTTATTCACGTGTTTTATCTTTCTCTTGCGCTAATCCCGAGTAGTAGAAGTGTCATAAAATAGCCGCTTAAAATAGGTTATTTACAGTTGCTACCATAGCTCTTATGCTTTACCACACGTACAAACTTGTTCTCACAACAAACGTGATGCTAAGCTACGGATTTCTTTATTTTTTCAGTTCGAGTGTATCATGCAAACCCCAAAGCATCTGTGTGGTATGTTGTTTTGGCTGCAGCTTTGAAAACTTTTAAAATTTTCTGTTTGCAGTAATGATGCGGTGCACACTAAATTCAGCAGCCGCGGTCGGAGTGTGACTGCCATTTTTGTGTCTGTTTTCTCCTTTGTAGTTTCTTTTTAGTTCTTGCGGCAATCTACCCTAACGAAAACTATTCAAAGGAAAGCTATTGATTTGAAGCTTCCAGTTATGACGATGTCTTTCTTCTACAGGTGTTCGATCACAAAGGCACTACAAGTATAAGGGGGCAAGCACTGACCACCGTTTAACGAATAGATAACGGCAAATATCATTTTGTTTTATGTTTCCAGCGTCAACAACACATCCACATGGGAAGCCGTGCACTGCCAGATGTTGCAACCAATGTAACCACGTTAATATGGCCGGCCTCACCAAGCATGCAGCTTATTTCAACCTGAGTAAACCAGACAAGAAAGTTGCCTGAGGGCCAACAGGTAGTGCTTTATTTTGCATTTTTACTCCACGGTCTAGCTGTACTTCCACTTTCCAAACGTTTTCTGTCTTAATGGGATTTATGAATGTTGCTTTTATTTCCAGGTGCCATCTGCGAAAGGAAATACATTGTTATGCACGCTGCTCAAGTCCATACCTTTAAAGGCTGCATAGAGCTGCTGCCCCTACAACCGACCACAAAAGAAGCTGCGATGAACGCAGCACCTTCCTCCAACCTGGGACCTGAGAACACCTTGCCAAGGGACGCAAAAACAGGAGGAGCACTGAAGTCTAACAGTTCTGCCTAAATGTTTCCATGCCCTGTAACACGTGCACACCTAATAAATCACCATGCAGTGAACTTTTCAACTGTATTATTTTCTGTGCATGGATATTCTCAGCATGCTTTATTTAAATAAAAAGCTGCATGAAAAATATCTGCACTGCATAAGTAGGGGATGGCTTTGCAGTTGCCTATTAGTTATAGCACGAAAAAGCAACTAGCCGTGGTGCCGGATTGCCAATTGCTCTGACTGGATGCCAATAATGCAAAACCAGTGGGCAAGATTCAATTGGAAATATGGGGTAGCCAATAAATCTGGCTTGATGCCAGTTGTGAATATCCAGTGAATAAGCATAGATACAAGATATTGGATGGCCAGTGAGTTTGGCGGGTGGCCGTGATATAACAACCAGTGAGTGAGCTTGGGTGAAAGATATTGAGTAGCTATTGAGTGCCGTTGAATGCCAGTAAACAAGGTACTATGCCAATACTGGTTTTGATAGGAGAACCGATCAAATTGGTTGGCATATATCTTGGCTCTTTGTGCTCCCCAATCAGACGCCAATATTGACCAATATTGGGACCAATACATCCCACTATTGGACCATTGGCGGTCCATTGACGGCGTGCTGCTTGGGGTAACCGGTCCAATGCGTCGTCGATACGTGGGAGCGGATATACGGCCCGTTTCGGTACCTGATGTAACTTACGATAATCGACACAAAAATGCAAGGTGTCTTTTTTCTTCACCAACACTACAGGCGAAGCCCAGGGGCTGGTAGACGGCTGTACTACGTCGTCGGTAAGCATTTCTTGCACCTGGTTCCGAATAGCCGCTCGTTCCGTTGGCGACACGCGGTATGGATGTTGTGAAATCGGCTTGGTCTCCGCGTCAACCATAATGCGGTGTTTGGCTACTGGGGTACGCCCAACTTTCGAAGACGTTGCAAAGCATCCAGCAAAATCCTGAAGGAGCTCTAAGAGTAGCCGCCGCTCAACCACCGACAGATTGTGATTAATGTCCACAGTTGATAAAATGTCGGGTACATCGCATCCGGCTGGCGACGGCGGCGCCAGAGTACAGATGTTCGCTGTTCCTGGGATCTGCCGACACCGTGTCAATGGACCTAAACAGAGGTGAAGTCCTGAATGTCTGAAGAATTCTGCCTATAGTTGTTTTTCGCTATGTATCACATGTGCACCTAATAAATATCTATGAAACGAGCAATTCTAGCTGTTTTGTGTGAATGCATGTATACTTTCATAATGCTGTATATATATTAGCTGCATGTAAAATACCTGCACAAAAACAGACTCAACCCTGAGTTTGGCGCATGATGGCCTTAGCTGCCTCTGCGCCGTAACGCCCATGAAATAAAAAAATAGTCACAAAAACAATAATAAACAATAATAGGATTGCCTGGATGACAATGAAGCAAAAGCAGTCGACAAGTTTGGGTGGACGATGTTGGCCAGCCGATGAGCCTAGCTGCATAGCAGTTATTAAAGCCAGGGAGTAAGCTTGGTTGTAGGTATTGGATAGCCAGTGAGAGTGGCTGGATGTACGTTATATAGGAGCCAGTTGGTATGCTTGGGTGGAAGATATTGGGTAGCCATTGAGTGACGCTTCGTGCCAATAAATAGCCTAGTCTGCCATTGGTGGCCATTGTAGGAAAGCCAGTCTAGTAGATTGGATTAAATCTTAGCACAGGTAGCGCCCCAATAAAACCCTATATTGGCCCCAATATTGGGGTCGGTTTTTCCTATATTGGGCGTATGGTGGTCCATTGAGCGCGTGCTACTGGGGTCGGTCACTGGGCGTAGTACACGGTAAGGACCTGTGTAGCGGGGCAGTTTTCACACTACCCCAAACGATGGCACGGAAGCCAGAGCAACACCAGAGACCCGGGAGGATAATGAACATCGCGGTGGTGAGCGAAGTAGCGGCATTTCTGAGCTTCTTGAGAGATGGTGAGACTGTGACGAGCAATCTGGCGATCAGCGTCGGCTCGGACGATGGTATCGCGGGCATAGGTTGTGACGGGCCAGCGGCGGAAGCAGTGTCGAAGGGTAGTAAGGGGCCTCTTCCAAGGAGAAGATAGAACGAAGAGTACCCAGCAGTGTCATGACGCGAAGAGTTATATGCAAACCTCATCATCAGTCTGGCTATACCCACTGCAGGGCGAAGGCCTCTCCCATATTTCTCCAAATAAGCCGGTTCTGTGCTAGCTGCATCCACTTAACCCCTGCGAACTTCTTAAGCTCATCCGCCCACCTAACTTTCTGCCGCCCCCGCTACGCTATCCTTCCCTTGGAATCAGGTTGTTACCCTAAGCGACCATCGGTTATCCTCTCTTCGCACTACGTGTCCCGTCCAGGCCCATTTCTTCTTCTTGATTTCCACTAGAATGTTAGTAACTTGAGGTATTCCTCTGACCTAATCTGCACGCTTCCTATCTCTGAATGTAACTCCGACCATTTTTTGTTCCATAGCCCTCTGCGTTGTCCTCAACTTAAGTAGAACCCTCTTAGTTAGCCTCCACGTTTCAGCCCCATAGGTGAGTAGATGGAAGATGCAACTGTTGCATGCTTTCCTTTTGAGCGATACCGGTAAGCTGCTAGTCATAATCTGCGAGTGCTTGCCAAATGCGCTCCATCCCAATCTTATTCTTCTTGTTATTTCCTTTTCATGGTCCGGATCTGCGGTTACTACCTGTCCTAAGTAGACATATTTGCCTACTACTTCCAGTGCTTCGCTACCTAACAAACTGCTGTTCCTTCCCGAGGCTGTTGAACATTATCTTAGTCTTCTGCATATTGATTGTCAAGCCTAACTTTCTGCTTTTCATGTCTAGGTCATCAATTATTACTTGCAGTTCATGCAAAGGTGACAAATGGCAGACTAATGTCCCAGTCACGATGACTGGCGGATACATACATGGCGAGCATGTCGGTGAGTGTGCGATTAAAACGTTCTGTAGGGCCGTTCGTCTGAGGGTGATACGCTGTGGTGAACTAGTGTCGAACGGAGCAAGAACGAAATATTTCCTCAACAACTCGGAAAAGGAAACAGCGACATGGTCGGTAAGTAGTTGAAGGGGGGGGGGGCACCATGGTGAAGTACGACGTCGTACAAAAGGAAGTCTGCAACGTCTGTGACGCAGCTAGATGGAATGGCGCGAGGGATCACGTACCGCGTGGCATAATCGGTGGCCACAGCGATCCATTTGTTTCCGAACAAAGACTAGGGGAAGGGCCCTTGGAGGTCAAGGCCAACACGAGAAAACGGCTCAGTCGGGATAGCAATTGGCTGCAGGTGTCCAAGTGGTAGCACAGGGGGTTTCTTCCGGCGTTGACAGAGGTCGCAAGCGGCTACATAACGTTGGACGGAGCGGTAGAGTCCAGGCCAGAAGAAACGCCGGCGCACGCGGTCGTATGTGCTGGAGGCCCAGATGACCAGCTGTAGGGGCGTCATGCATTTGTTCGAGAACGGCAGAGCGTAGGTGTTGGGGATCGACCAGCCAGTTCTCAGTGCCATCAGGCCGCATGTTGCGGCGGTACAGCGTGTTCTGATGAAGGAATAACAGGGCGAGGGAAGAGTAATGGCTGTCTCTGTGGAGGCGGTCGATAATAGAACTGATGGATGGGTCAATGCGCTGTTCGTCGGCTTTGTGGGAAAAGTTGGATATAGAGAAGACACAGGGGTCCGACTCATGGTCAGTAGGGGAAGGAGGATCGACGGGATAACGGGACAGACAGTCTGCATCTTGGTGGAGCCGACCGGATTTGTATACAGCGGGAAAGGTATACTCCTGCAAGCGCAGTGCCCAGCGGCCGAGGCGGCCAGCAGAATCCTTGAGGGAAGAGAGCCAGCATAAGGCGTGAAAATCGGTCGGTAATAACAGTGAAGGGTCGGCCAGACAAGTAGGGTCGGAATTTTCCAATGGCCCAAACGGGAACCAGGCACTCCCGTTCTGTAACAGAATAGTTCTGTTCCGCTGATTACAGGAAATAACTGGCGAAGGCAATCACGCAGTGTTGGCCGCGTTGTCTCTGTTCAAGAATGGCACCAATTCCGTGGCTACCGGCGTCGTTGCGAAGTTCCCTCGGAGCAGACGGGTTGAAATGGGCCAACACAGGAGGATTGGTGAGAACAGCGATGAGGGTGGAGAACGCGTTAACCTGCTCTGATCCCCATGAAAAAGAAACGCCTTTCTTCAGCAGATTGATGGGAGGACGAGCAACGGCGGCAAAGTTTGGGACGAACCGGCGAAAATAAGAGCAGAGTCCTATAAAGCTGCGGACATCACGGGGTGAACGGGGAGATGGAAAAGCACTGACAGCGCGAACTTTGTCGGGATTGGGTTGCACGCTGGTGGAATTCACCAAATGGCCAAGCACTTTAAGTTCGCGGCGACCAAAACTGCACTTCTTTGAGCTCAGTTGAAGTCCGGTACGGCGAAGTGCCAAGATAGAAGAAAGGCGACGAAGATGGCTTTCGAACGAGGGCGAGAAGACAATCACGTCATCCTAGTAACATAGGCAAGTCGCCCATTTGAAGCCGCGGAGTAAGGAGTCCATCATCCGTTCAAACGTGGCAGGGGCGTTGCAAAGTCCAAAAGGCATAACCTTACATCCATCCATCATAAGTCCATCGGGTATGACGAAAGCTGTATTCTCGCGGTCTTGTTCGTCAGCAGAGATTTGCCAGTAGCCGCTACTAAGGTCGATGGAGGAAAAGTAGCGGGCTTCATGTAAGCAATCCAGGGCGTCGTCTATTTGCGGAAGCGGGTAAGCATCTTTCCATGTAATCTTGTTCAGATGTCAATAGTCGACGCCGACGCAAAAGCGTAAACTGTTGTCTTTCTTTTTAACGAGCATGACAGGAGGTGCCCAGGGGCTGTTCGAAGGTTCGATGATATCGTTGGCCAACATCTTGTCGACCTCCTACTAGATGACTTGGCGCTCAGAAAGGGACACATGTTAAGGCCTCTGATGTACAGGTTTTGCATCGCCGGTGTCATTGCGGTGAGTCACAACTGATGTGTGGCCCAGAGAACCGGCAACAAAGTAAAAAATATCGGCGAAGGATAACAAAAGGTTGTGCAGGTCCTGAGCATGTTCGGGGCAGAGGTCAGAGGCAATCATCGCGGAAATAGGGTCGGTAATTGTGGTGCGGAATACGGATGCTTCAAGGACGCTTGAAAGTGGGCAAGGAATGAGTGCACAAATCGTACAGTCTGTGAGAGGGGACAAGGTAGCAAGCGATATTCCTTCGGGAAGAACTTGGGGTGACAGGCGGAAGTTCAAGATAGGATGGTAGGTGCTGTTCTGGGTAACATGTACAATGAGATGAAGAACGACGTTGCGGTAAAGAAAGACCTTGGTGATAGGGCAAGAAACAGTCACCATCAGTCAAAGGCAGGAAAGGTGACAGAGGTAGGTAAACAGCAGAGTCAGGGGGCAGGCGAGCGAACTCGGTGGAGCGAAGGCGGGGTGTAGATTGAGGTTGTTCTGAGCAGATAGGTAGGTCCAAACGAAGAAGGCCGCTGGAGCAGCCGATAAAGGCAGAGTGGGCCGTTAAAAAGGCAAGGCCGAGGATAACATTGCGAGAGCATTTGTTGAGGACGGTGAACAAAACAGGGATCTGATGACCGGCATGGGTGACTCGGTTAGTGCACAGGCCAGTGACGGCAGCAGTACTACCACGAACGGTGGGCGAAACGGCGGGGTCTGTACTTTCTAGAGGCGGAGGCAAAATGATGAGTTGATGATCGAGACTTGGGCGCTAGTGACATTGAGGGCAGAGACGGGAACACCATCCACGAACAGGGAGAGGCGGTTACAGGGCAAGAAATGGGCAGTAGAGGATTTCCAGGTCGGGGTACCAATGCTGTGGCATGCCCGGGAGCTACATTGGCTAGTTTCACATGAAGCGACCGGCAGAGGACGGTGAGGAACTGCGGTGAGGGAGAGGTGAACGGGAACGGCGGGCTGGCGGGGAAGGAGGAGGCAGAGTGGTATCAGTACAGGGCGGCTCATAACGAGGCGAGAAATGGCGGGGACCGTAATCGGAGTAGCTGTCAACGTAAGTGAAACGTCGAGGTAGAGAAGACCAGCGGCTGCGGCAGTGGCGTGAGATGTGGCCATTACGCGAGCACGTGAAACAGATCGGCCTATCGTCAATTGTGCGCCACTCATCAGGATTGCGGTATCGGTAGGGTAGCGTGTAGGTGCTGCGGGGCGTAACGGAGGGGACCACGGGAGGGATGGGTCTCGAACACTGGCATTACACGGTGCGGCTACAGGGGACGCCTAAGGTGGCAACCTCTTGACGGACGACGGCTTGAATGAGAGATATCTTCGCTAGGTTGCTGTCCGAAGAGGACGGGTTGGATGCAGCAGGAGCGAGCGCTTCCAGTTCACGACGCATGATGCGGGTCCCGTTTTTAGTCTTGGAAGGCTGCCTTATTGTCGGCAGATCCTCGCACGTGGAGCTAGGGGCGGTGTTGTGGAGCAGGTCTAAGCGAGCTACAATGCGTCTGTGTTTGGCCTCCTCAAACATCGACAAACATGCAGAAAGGAGTCAACCATAGAACAGTCCCGACAGAGTAGAAGATTGAAAGCATCGTTGGCTATGCCTTTGAGGATGTGCCCCACCTTCTGTCACGTCTTTATCGAATTTTCGACAGAGGGCCAGAACGTCTTTGTATAGGTGTTAGAAGGCTCGGTAGATATCTGCGCCCATGTGGCGAGGTCCCTCTTGGCGGCGAGTTGACGCTCAACCGGTTTTCCGAACAGGTCACGCAGGTTTTGTTTGTAAACATCCCAGGAGGGAAATCTGCTTCATGCGTTTCGAACCACACGCGTGCCGTGCCAGTGAGATAGAAGATGACATTGGCCAGCATCAGCATGGCGTCCCACCTGTTGTGCTGGCTAACATGCTCATAACGCGAAAGCCAGTCCTCGACATCGACCTCATCTGTACCGCGGAATGGGTAGGATCACGGCGGTGGGCTGCAACGACAGTTGAAGTTGCAGAGGTAGATGTAGTCGCATCGGATAAGACCGGCGACCTCCACCAAGATGTTACGGGGATGTACGTAATGTAACAGGCACTGCGATGAGCTGAACTCGACGCAAGACTTCAATAACCGTGCAGCATCCACTCTGTCAGCGTTGTCGTCTTTCTGAACGCTTCGTCGTCCACGCGTTCCTCGGTCGTCGTCTTTGTGAGAACATCACTTTGGTCACACGTTTCCCGGTAACAATATTATTGTATCTAAAGTATAATATGGGGACAAAAGTTTTATTATTGTCCACATTTACATTCCTCCAAAAGCTACCATTGATACCACATATAGAGAGATTGAGCTTAACCTTGAGAAATTCCCAAATGAGGAATTTTTTATAGCTGGAGACTTCAACAGCAATCATGTTTCATGGGGAGATCTAGTCGATGATAGAGCAAATGAAATAGCCATCTTCATAACAAGAAATAACATAGTTTTTTCTCAATCACCTCCAATCAATTCGTACGTTTCAAACTTTTAATGGCAGAAGTTAGAGTGATCTCACTGTTGTCACTGCTTATCTTTTGCAACTCAAATTCATGGTCATAGATATGTAAACACATATATCGCATCTCTTACTATAAACCCAGTAAAAAACTCACAAAGATGGATAAATACATATTAGTAAAAAAATAAAAAAGGATGAATGGTTTAAAATACAAATTCAAGTAATTATATATACAGCTGATATGTTGGATAATGCAGTAAACATATTTTATAAAATCTTGATTAACTTGTCAATAAATTTTCCAAAGTTCCTCGACTATAAATGAAGAAAAAATTGCTAAGCCCTGGTGGACGACCGAGTTAGAATTAGAAAGCAGAATAGTTACAGCGTATTGCAGAAGATATCAAAAGCTCAGGAACCATTCATAAACAGGAATATTATAAAATGCTAGACAAATTTCAAGATGACATAACAGGAAGTAGAGATATATCCTGGAAAGAATATTGCGGAACAATTCAGAGTAAAAACCTATTCACCCTACCACATAAAATAGCTAGTAATAAACCTAAAACAAGCATGGTATTAAAATCATCAACTTCAAGTGATGGTGGAAGACTCACCAGTGTCAAAGACGTAGCCACAGTTATTTTAAAAGGTTTATATAAAATTGAATCTTCCCCTAAACTCGGATGCACATTGTCCTGATCTGGGAAGTAATGAAGCACAACCACATGGGGACAATCTTCCAGAGAATACCCTTTTACTGAGAAGAAATAAATATTGTAGTAATCAGCCTAAAAAAATTATCCTGGCCCTGATCAAATAGCTACAGAATTATTTCAAAGCATTTATCTTGCAGCACATGGTTTCTTTCGTAATATTTTAAACTCTTTATTAAGGTTAGGCTACTGTCCTAAATACTGGAGAAAGGCTAATGGTTTTCTTATTCCAGAGAACACAGACAATAACAACAAAAAAGAATCTTGTTGTCCAACAGCCATCAATTCTATAATTGGAAGTCCTTGAAAAGTTACTTTATCAAAGTATCAATATTATTGTCTTTCCCACACTGGCTCATTTTCATCTAATCAGTTTGGCTTGTACACAGCCGGTAAAAAAAGGTACAAGCATCCCCCAGCCTGGCGCTCGGCTTTTCTAGGGGTGTGCGCTTGGGAGAAGCTCCGCAAACCCCTCCGCGGTGGGCCCAAACCCAGTTTCGAACCTCGCAGCCTGCAAAGGTGGTTCACTTTGTCTTGCAAAGTGTTACGTTTCTCCACCGACAAGTGGGGCAGCTGACGCGGCCACCGCATAGCAACAGGCAGAACCACGAGCGGATCAGCCAATTCGGCGCCGTCCATCGGCCCCGCAACGCTTCCTCCCGCAGGCAAGTCTCGACGTGATCCTGCCAGGCGCCAAATGTGTGTGCGTGCGTGTGTGTGCAAACGCTAGCCAGTCCTGGAGCTCGGGGGAGAGTGCGGCGCCCTCGCCCGTCTGCAGGAGGTGGAGGAGATGCGGTCGGACCACGTGCGATTGAGTCATCCCATCTTGCCCAGACTTGTCGGGCTCTCCATTTCCTGTGAGGGTTTTCCCTTTCCCTCTGAACTGGAAAACCTATAAAAAGCAGCGGCCGACTCCGCTGAGACAGAGACTACTTTTACGCGCCATGGAGACGACGCTAGACACCAGCTGTGTGAACTTGTCTGTATTCTCTCCGGGTCAGCTTCTCTGCCCGTTCCTTCATGATGTTTTAGTAAAGGTTGTTTCGTTAGAAGACGCCTCGTCTTTGCTGGGACAGTTCATGCCGTCCGCCGTCCACGGAGCCGCCAGGCCAACGCTACCGAGGGGCCGCGCGCCGCATGTAACAACTGGCGTCAGCGGTGGGCTGAGCACGCGGGCCGCACGTAATAACTGCTGGCAGCGGTGCGGTACGCAGGCGCACGCGACCCAAACGTAATAACTGGCAGGCAGCGGTGGGACGGCGACGACCAAGCCGTAACCGTGGTTGGAGGGACGAGCCAGGCGATACTTTCGCCCAACAACTGGTGAACAGCGGAGAGAAGAGGACGACCAAGCCATGACCGTAGTCGGTGAAACGAGCCATGTTTGACCGAGGTGCAACATCTAGTGGGAAGGGCGGAGATGTCCAAGGCATGACCCGTGAAACAAGCAGCTCAGCGGAAAGCCGGGAGCAGTGCAACGAGCCCTGTGTGATGACTGGTTGCCTGCAGCGGAACGACTGCTTTGGATTCTTGGCTGCAAGGTTTGGTGAGTGCGGGACTTTCTTCTACTGAGTTTTGCCAGGCTTTTGTTAAGTAGAGAACATAGCTGGTAATTGTGTTGTCGTTGTTGCTGGGTTAATTGCAGCAAGGCAATAGTGGGCAGTACAGAAGGCAGCACTTGGAACAGCCATGGATTTGAAGTCGTTGCGCAAACCGAAATTGCTGGAGCTTGCGAAGGAGTTGGGTCTGGATTTGTCAGACAAACTCAGAAAACCAGAAGTGTTAAAGGCTATTCTTGCATTGAAAGCTGAAGATGACGAGCTTTCGGAATGCCTTGAGATCTTTGAGGAAAGGAAGCGTGAAGAGAAAGAGGAACGTGAACGTAAGAAACGGCTAGAGAAAGAGGAGCGAGACCATCAATTAGCTTCGGAAATGAAACGTCTAGAATTAGAGGTGGGACGCGCTGGTATTGCAAGTCAGGCTCACGGTGCAAAAGAACGGGAATCGTTCAAAATGAGTGCCTTGGTGCCGCCGTTTAGGCTTGGAAAGAGGACATTGGTTTGTTCCTGGTTAACTACGAGCGAACGTGCGAGAAGCACGTGTTTTCTTGAGAAACATGGTCAGAGCGCTTGGTCACTTTGTTACCCGGTGAGGCGGCAGACGTAATCGCTCGCTTGACAAAAGAGGAAGCAGAGGATTACGACAAAGTGAAATTGAGTCTGCTAAAAAAAGTACAGGCTGTCAGCAGAAGCATTCCGTCAGAATTTTCGGGAGCATGAGAAAAGCAAAAACGAGTCGTATACAGAGTTTGCCTACAAGCTCATGTCAAACATGTATGAGTGGCTCAAAGAAGAAAAAGCGTATGGTAACCACGATAAGGTTCTGCAGTGTTTCGGGCTGAAACAACTTTACAGTCGGTTACCCGAGAACGTGCGGTACGGGGTCATGGATAGGACAGATGTTAGTACGGTGGACAGAGCCGCCGAGCTAGCTGAAGAGTTCGTGATGCGTCGGGCTGGTGGAGCTAAGGACGGTCAACAGGGGGAATTCGGCTCTAAGTTTGAGAGGCCGAAGTTCTCAAGCCCTTTAAAGCTAAGGAGAATAAACGTGGTGCGGATGCGAGTGAAAGCAGTGCGGCCGACGATAAAGCGACAGTGGTAACCGAAGCCGAACGCAAAAAGAGGTTCGAGGCAAGGCAATCGCGCGTCTGTTATACGTGCCAGAAGCCTGGTCATTTTTCGGCACAGTGTCTGGAGACGAAACCAAAGATTGTGTTTTTGTCATTATGCCGAAGTGACGAGAACATGATGCTTCTCGAACCGTACACTCGAGACCTCCTCGTGAACGGGAAACAGTGTCGAGTGCTTCGCGATTCTGCGGCTACCATGGATGTGGTTCACCCCTCTTACGTAGAACCAGAGAGGTTCACGGGTGAGTGCGCGTGGATCAAACAGGCCGTGGAAGCTCGCAGAGTGCGTTTGCCAATAGCCAAAGTGCTTATTGAGGGACCTTTCGGGGCCCTTGAGACAGAAGCGGCGGTGTCATCTGTGCTTCCTCCTCAGTACCCGTACCTACTTTCAAACAAGTCCGATCACCTCTAGCGCGAAAGTGGGCTTGTGTTTGGAGAGGGTAGCGTACAGGCCTTGACCAGATCTAGAGCTCGGGAGCTTGCTGCAAAGGCGGTAGTACCGGAGAGGTGGTCAAGCAATGAGAAAGGGTCGAAGGCACAGCACGCTGAGATTAAGACCACGTACGCCGTAGACACAAGTGAGCCTGAAAAGTCAAATATACCAAAGAGTAAACTACAGCTTGGGGACGCGGCCGAGCAACGTGACCGCAGTAGCGAGCCGACCGAGCCTCGAACAGAGGAGTATTGTGTTACCTTGGTCGAGCCACTAGCTGAGACGGTTAGCTCAGGCTTGATCGGCGAGAAGTCCGAAGTGACGCCTTTAAGCGAGGTGAACTGCACGCCGACCCAAGTAGCTGTCATATGAGTGTAGGGAATTGGTAGTAACTGAACCGCCCCTCGAGTTAAAAGCACAAGCTTGTGTAGAGCATGGCGGAGAAGGAAGCCAGCCTGGAAGTGAGAAAATTGCGGTTTATGAAATGAGCTGTGTCGAAGAGCAGGGCAGGCAGAAAAACGAAGTGCCGATCAGGGAAACTGCGCAGCCCGCGAGTTGTGATCTGCCAGGGCAGACCGACGAGGAGTGCGCGTCCGCTGTAGAGAGCGAGACATGCGAAGGCGACAGCAAACGTCTAGAGCAGAGTCAGAATCGTTCGTGCCCCGATACCACGCTAGGTTGTATTCGCGAAAGCAACCCCAGTGCGAACGCGGACGTGGCACACATGGCCCTCACACAATCCGAAGCGCCCCAGCTGTCGAAGAAACGCCCCGGTTAGCTCTGAGCGAGGCGACGCATTGAGTGGCGAGCCGCCAGAGCAAATGCCTAGAAGTGGGACTGACGCGACTGACGCCAGCCGTTGTTCTTGTTCGGACTTCAATGAAAGTGAGTCATGTGCTGCTGGCCGCGAATCAAACGCGGCGCCGAACTTTGACCACTTTGACGACACCGGTGCCCTACTAGCTCCGGTTACCGCTAGAACATTGACCGCTAGCTTGTCAGAGATGGCCCAGAAAGAAAGAAGGCTAGTATTCAAGTGCTGCCGACGAAAAACGCGGAAGGGCAGGCGCGAGAAAGAATGCTGCCATCGTAAGGAGAGCAAACTCATACGGTTGCGAAAAGAAAGCAAAAAGCATGTGTTCCCGTGCTGCCGCAGAAAAAAAAACGGAAAGGTAGGCGCGAGAAAGAATGGAGCAAGTTGAAGCTATCGCGAAAGAGAAAGCGACTATCCCAAAGGCACAAATGCGCCCGTACCCAGAAAATGCGTGACTGATACGCCAAGCGTAAGGAGAGGGATAGGTTGTTTAGAAAAGTGAGCGACTCACGCTCATGTGTTTATTTGCACAGAAACAGGAAGGTACGGTTGTTCCGTGAAACGGACAGCCGAAGCTTTAGTGTAAATAGTGATCTTAACGGTAATGCCGATGGCTTAAGTCAAAGCCCATAATGTGAGAGGAAGCCTCAGTTTTCACTTGTTGGTGTTTTTCTTCCTGACATAGGATTTTGAACAGATTGCATTGTATTATTTTTGTTTGAGAATGGTGTTTTTGAAAGCGCAATTTTCAAATTTGTGGACGCGTTCGGAGTGCTGCAGCTGCCCTTTAATATAGATGGGGGCATAAGAGGGAAATAGTCTGGCATAGCTTAGTGAAGATTGTGCCGTGCTTGCTGGCTGACCGGTTGAGTTTTTAGCGTGGTTGTGACGTTGTGGGTTGTCAGAAATTTCTCCTGAAGACAAGTTGCAGAGTGCCTTGGAAACCGGACTTGCCAAGGACTTCTTCAGGCTGACTGGCTCAAGAGAAGCAGAGTCGGACGACCCCGGCTAGCAGCAACATCCTGATCCCTCCGGACAGAGGATGCAGTCCCCTGCCCTTCGGGATCTTAAACCCATGGTCTTTCAGCAGTAGATGCATTAATAGGAAATTGAAGTCAATAGAACGGGTGAAAATCAGTAAACTAATAACTGTCATTGTATCATTGGACGTTATTAATGCATTCGAAAACATTAGTAAAAAGCATAATGTACAAGCTTATGCTTTCATGTACAAGCTTATGCTTATGCTTGTACATAATGTACAAGTATAAGTTACAACCTTCCTTCAAATCTACTTTCAAGCATAGATAGGAAAATAATTTATGAACTTCCAGATGAGACTTTGTATTTTGATTTACAGAAAGGTGTCCCTCAAGATCACCCTTAAGCCCTCTGGTATGGAATGTATTTATTTCACACCTTTTAAAACTAAACTTTCCTCCAGACAAGCATTCAGGCTTTTGCAGACGACAAAACATTAGTTGTTCAAGGTAAAATTAGAAAATACTTGGAGGATATAGCAAATGCAAGTACCAACATAGCAGTATCCTGGGCAAGTGCAAACGAACGTACAATATTCAGAAAAGTGAGTATATAATTATTGGCAACGAATACCAACACAGGCCCCCAGCAATAATGAATAATAATGAAACTCTAAGGAAAGTATCTAATTTGAAATTATTAGGTACTAAATTTTATTTCAAGTACTCCTTTCTACCTCACTTGAACAATATAAAAGAAAAAATTTAAACTATCACACTACAACTTGCGAAATTCTGTAGTAATACGTGGGACATGAAAGCCATGCAACTCCAGCAAATATATCAGAAGATTGCAAAGAATACTTTTATATGGCCCTCAGGTATGGTTTTCAGTATACAAAGTATAAAAAGTGTAAAACGTATACAAAGAATACATTTCCTTCAAATAGCTAAAGCCTACCGTATAACCTCTAATTCAGTATTAAATATAATTACAAATATCCCACCAATTGCAAATACAATAAAAAAGAAAACCAATGAAATAATATGAAGAAAAATCAGGAAAACTTTACATGGAAGGATCAAAAGTTTAGAGCTGATGAAATAATTGCCATCATTATTAAATGGGAAGAACACCCGGCCAGTAAAAGGGTATATCCAATCTTCACAGAAGAAATAGGAACAGAGTTCACAATTTACACAGATGGTAGTGAGCAAGATAGACAAATATGCCAAAGTTACCTGCTTATAAACAAAAAAACATGAGGTTCTCAAAGCCCTACAGTACAAAATTGCCAGATCATACTAATAACTTTATGGCTGAGATATCAGTCATACAAAAAGCACTCGAGAAAATCTAAACCATGGATTCTTCGTATTCGTATCAAATTTCAAGAGAATGTTTATCTATATTACAGAGACCTAAAAGCCTTTTAATCTAAACTACTTTTCAAATGACGTAAGGAAACTATTAAATTCCCTCTCTTACTAAAATATCAGACTTACATATGTCACAGCCCATAAGGGTAATTTTGGAAACGAACTAGCAGACGAATTAGCCCAATAAGCCCTTTTAGAAGGGAACGTTCTAAAAGTACCTGTACATAAAACGTCTATAAAAAACAATAAGGGACAAACATCTCAACGAATGGAATCAAGATTGGCAACAGAATACAGAAACATATTGCTACCAGTGGATTAAGAGCACAAAGCAAATTCCATCACACTTCCCATCCAATTTCACCTTCCTCAAGCAATTTTGGCCCGCGGTCAATTTCCATATAAACTAAATCGATTTGCAATAAGTTCGACAAATGAATGCACATATGAAAAAAAAATTTAAAATATTTTTATTATACTTAACTTCATGCAACATTGTAAAAGGCCTTAGAACCGCACCTGAAAAGAAGTATGGGAGCAATCTTTCCGATCGCAATCTGTCCGATTTATCAAGGATAAAGCAAGCTCTGATATCATACAGCAAATGGTTCAAAAATGAATGAGGCAGCATATCAATCAATTTCAATCATCTATATAAATTTGAGCCTTAATAGCTGCTTTCATTTCTGGCAATGTTAAATAGAATATGCAACACTTTTAGTAATGTGTCATGCCTCTAAATAATACTAAATATTATAATTGCCAATACAATCCATAAATAAAAAATATGAAAGCAAAATTCTTTCAAAAATAAAAAAACAAATGCTAACCTACGATTTCGTCTCCAACCGGAAGAAAGAGAAAAAAGGAATCAAAGACTGCCAATGTTAAAATGCCGAAACATGCAAGGAGCCTTTAACCAAAGCGGCAGTTCTCATCACCCATAAGGAGCTTCCTTCGGGTTGGGCTAACGACATGTGAGAGTCCAAAGTCACCAATCTTCATCTACCTTAGAGTTGAGCCCACCCTAAACTAAGTTCCCTTCGGGTAGAGCACTCAAGGATTATACGCTTGAGCCCAGCCTCAACTAATCTCCCTTTGGGTGTAGTCAAGCTTCCATCCGGTAGAGCAATTTTACAAATCTTGACATTTTCATTCGAGGGAACTACTTCTATTCTAAAGTTCGGGGAACAACTTAGCTCCCTTCGGGTGAGCAGAAAGTCACAACCAAAAGGCAAGTCACCATAAGGCGCCTGGATATTGACGCATATAGAAGACGACGCAAAAGATAACATCGGAGACGACAAGCGCGAGCCTGGAAATGAATGAAGCTTAAACGCAAGACTTGTTCTGGTCGACCATTCAAACCATCTATCGCTAGGTTCTCCTTGGTGTTCTACCGAGACGTGACACTGGTGGAGCGCGCTGGGGTATGCATAGGACTCCTTCCGGCAGTCCACAGAGGATCCCAAACATCGACACGCCTGTCCATCGTGCTAGCCGCCGCCTTCTAGGCCTAGCGCCGGAGTACAGTCATCTGCCGAACGACTCCCCAAACGCCCAAGTTCCTCAGACCTCCCATGCCATGGCACATACCAACCCTACGCCGGTGACTCTACAGAACACCAAGGTGCCAGAATGCTTTCGCGGGGAAGCGTTTGAAGATGTGGAGGACTGGCTCGACCAGTTTGAGCGAGTGGCCAAGATAAACCAGTGGAGCGCAGACCAGAAACTTTGTAATGTTTATTTTGCCCTTCAAGATAATGCTAGAACGTGGTTCGAAAACCACGTGGCCAGCTTATCCACATGGAATGACTTCCGCTGCCAGCTGGTCGACACATTCGCGAGAACTGACCGACGGGACAATGCGCTGCGCCTGCTTGAAGTGCGCATCCAGAAGCCAAATGAGAGCGTGGCTATGTTTGCGGAAGACATGGCTCGCCTTTTTCGCCGTGCCGACCCTGATATGAGTGAGCCAAGGAAGCTACTTCATCTCATGCATGGTGTCAAAGAACAGGTGTTTGCCGGCTTGGTACGCAACCCACCTAAAACGGTGAGAGAGTTCGTTAAGGACGCTACTGCTATAGAGCGAGCCCTACAAGACCGGTGCCGCCAGTACAACCGGCCCGTTAACTGTGCTTCGACGACTGCGGCGGCGCTGAATGTAACCGATAGGACCGCTCTTCGAGACCTCATTAGATAAATTGTCCTTGAGGAGCTCCAGCGAATTAAGGCTACGAAGGCTCAGTCATCACAGGCCCTCGTGGAAACCGTCAGAAATGAAATTCGGTATGCCTTATCACCGTCTGCACCATGTAACCAGTCTCACCCCGTCGACGACGCGGCAGCTATTTTGGAGCCATACCACGCTCCACAACCGGTCAGCTTCACGGCTGACGTTACTGCACCTTACCACGAGCCGCAACATGAGAGCTATGCCGCAGTTCTTCGTCGCCCGCCTCCAGACCACGCCCCACCGAGCTCATCGAGCCGTCAGGAGACGCGACTCTTCCATGGACCTCAGTGGGCGCCTTCCAGGCGCTTTCAGCCACGCCGAACTGACAGGTGGCGCAGTTATGATAGCCGACCACTCTGTTTCTACTGCGGACAACCTGGCCACGTGTATCGGTACTGCCGCTACCGAGAAGAGGGGCAAGCCTTTCCGCCTGCTTCTGCTCGCCAACACTTCAATGCCGACTCTGCCCAAATCGAAGACGACCCTCCGGTCAGCAGGGAAAACAAATCCCGGGGCTTCTGCCGCCGCTCCTTCCCATCACCACAGCGTTATCCTTCGCCGATGCGTCGTAGCATTGCTGACGTTAGCGGACAGCGGTCCCCGAGCCTCACCGGGGAAACTAACAGCCGCAACCTCGCGAGGGGAGGTTGCAACCAGTCGAAATATGCCAAACCCCTCGCCACCGCCGCAACCGCCGACAACCTGTGCTTCTGACGCCGCTGTTAACATTAACATTGACATCGCCGCACTACCGCCGAAAATGCCGCCTACATTACCGCCGAAAATGCCGCACCAGATGAGAAGCCCCGACGACGAAGCTGACAGTGCTGACCTTGTCGCACTTCCGCCGCAAATGCCGAAAAAGACGAGCAACCTGGATGAAATTGTTAGTGCTGACTTCGCCGTTTCTATTGACGGGCTGGAGGTACATGCTCTAGTGGATACCGGAGCGGATTTTTCAATTATTAGCCAGAAACTGGCTGATACGCTGCGTAAAGTAAGAACCGAATGGACTGGGCCAGTAATTAGAAGTGCTGGGGGTCAGCTACTGGCACCGACAGGGAAGTGCACTGCCCGGATAGGAATAGGACACGCAGTGTTTGTTGGCAGTTTCGTTATTCTCCCTGACCGTTGCAAAGACCTCATCTTGGGCATGGACTTTCTGCGCCTTCATGGGGCTGTAATCAGCATTCGAGATAGCGTCGTTGCCTTCACCAAGAATCATGGAGACCTTGGTTATGCGGAAGTACCACTGATGCCCTTACGCGTCGCCAAGGAGACGGTGACATTACCTCCGCGATCATGCTCTCTTGTTCAAGTGAAGTGCGACGTGGCGCATACCGGCGATGGAATCGCCGAAAGGGCAGTCACCCTGGTGCTAAGCCGAGGTGTCTCTATAGCTCGGGGGCTAGTCAACTTGACCGATGGACAGACCGAAGTGCTGCTGACAAACTTCAGCGACGAGCGTCAGCAAATTCCGAAAGGCACAACTGTGGCCTTTTTCGACAGCATCCTAAATGCGCAGCACTGCTTCTCACTGCAACAGGAAGGGCCAATGTGCAACACGCCCCTAACCATCGTCGATGTGAGTCCAAATTTGTCTTCTTCAGAACGGGACCGCCTTTTGGATCTCATAGATCAATTTCGAGACTGCTTTGCTTCCGAATCACGGGTCGGCCAAACGCCCTTGACAAAACATCGAATCATTACGGATGACTCGATTCGCCCGATTCGCCCGATTCGACAAAATCCTTACCGTGTGGCTTCGAAAGAACGTGAAGCCGTTCAACGCCAGGTGGCTGAAATGCTTAGAGACGACGTTATCCAGCCGTCACAGAGCCCCTGGGCTTCCCCCGTGGTGCTTGTTAAAAAGAAGGACGGCCGCTTACGATTTTGCATAGACTACCGCAAGCTCAACCAAGTGACTAAAAAAGACGTGTACCCTCCTCCTCGCATCGACGATTCCCTTGATCGCCTACGAAATGCACGTTACTTCTCATCAATGGACTTGAAAAGTGGATATTGGCAGATAGAAGTAGATGAGAGGGATCGGGAGAAGACAGCATTCGTCACTCCCGACGGATTGTATGAGTTCAAGGTGCTTCCGTTCGGTTTGTGCTCGGCACCAGCAACATTTCAGAGGCTGATGGACACTGTGCTCTCGGGACTTAAGTGGCAAACATGCCTGGTGTATCTTGACGATGTGATTGTGTTTTCGGCCACATTTGAAGAGCATCTACGCCGTTTGCTAGCTGTGTTTCAGGCCATACGATCTGCAGGCCTCACCCTAAAACCCGAGAAGTGCCACTTCGGTTACGAGGAGCTGCAGTTCTTAGGCCACGTCGTTAGCCAAGAAGGTGTGCGGCCTGATCCTGAAAAGCTCTCCGCAGTCGCCAAGTTCCCAATACCTACGGACAAAAAGACATTGCGGCGCTTCCTGGGTCTTTGCGCCTATTACCGTCGGTTTATTGCTGGCTTCTCACGAATTGCCTGGCCATTAACTTCGTTGACGCGTGACAACGCTGTCTTTAGCTGGGGGGAAGAACAGCAGCAAGCTTTTAATGAGCTTCGGAGGCGTTTACAGACGCCCCCTGTTCTGGCACACTTTGATGACGACGCCCCTACACTGCTTCATACGGATGCCAGCAACGTGGGCTTAGGTGCTGTGCTGGTGCAGAGCCAGGATGGTGTGGAAAAAGTAATTGCTTACGCCAGCAGGACCCTATCTAAAGCGGAAGCGAACTACTCGACAACCGAAAAAGAATGCCTTGCAGTGGTATGGGCGGTTATGAACCTTATTTGTACTCTCGCCCCTTTGAAGTCGTTAGCGACCATCACTCTCTCTGTTGGCTGACGAACCAAAAGGACCCTTCAGGGAGACTCGCGCGTTGGAGCCTTCGATTACAAGAATTTAACATGGCCATTATTTACAAATCTGGAAGGAAGCACACGGATGCTGATTGCCTTTCCCGAGCGCCGGTCGAACCTTCCACTATGACCGATGAAGGCACTGCGTTTTGAGGTGTCATAGATGACGCAACGCTTTCCCAACAACAGAAGCGAGAGGACCAGCAATTGCTCCCTCTTATTGATTTCTTGGAAAAGCGAACTACGGTTGTGCCTAAGATTTTCGCCCGTGTAATACCTTCGTTTTTTATTCGCAACAACGTACTTTACAAGAAGAACTTCCGCCCAGGGGGAAGCAGTCATTTACTCGTCGTCCCATCAGCTCTCGGCAGTGAAGTTTTGCAAGCGTGTCACGACGAGCCAACCGCCGGTCACCTAGGCTACACCCGCACTTTCGCTAGAGTACAGCATGGATACTACTGGCCAAAACTGCCGGCGACAGTGAAACACTATGTACGTACGTGCGTAGACTGCCAGCGCCGTGAATCACCCCCTGTAAAACCAGCTGACCTACTCCACCCTCTTCAAGTGCCAACGACACCTTTCAAACAAATCGGCATGGACCTCCTGGGACTATTTCCGACGTCCACAGCCGGGAATAAATGGATAATTGTCGCTACCGATTATCTAACCCGCTACGCGGAGACCAAGGCTCTGCCAAGGGGTACCGCCGCTGAAGCAGCTCGGTTCTTCGTTGAGAACATTGTCCTCAGGCATGGCGCTCCGGCACTCATTATAACAGACCGAGGAACTGCATTTACGGCGGAACTTTTGGAGACCGTTCTCCGCCTCAGTGGCACCAGTCCTCGTAAAACTACAGCCTATCACCCCCAAACCAATGGGTTGACGGAACGTCTCAATAAGACCATCGCAGACATGCTTTGCATGTACGTCGACGTGAACCACAAGAATTGGGACGAAATTCTTCCCTACGTCACGTTTGCCTACAATACGGCACGCCAAGACACCACTCGTATGACACCATTCAGCCTCCTTCACGGGCAACCAGTAACAACTATGCTGGGAATGCTGACACCGATGATCTCGATGAGGACGCCGAGGAATTCGCTCAACGAGCAGAGGAAGCTCGACAACTAGCGCGTGTGCGGATCAAAAATCAGCAAGAGCATGATGCACGATGCAACAATCAGAGACACCGACATGTTATGTACGAACCTGGCGACAAAGCGTGGGTCTGGACTCCTAATCGCCGCCGTGGACTCTCCGAAAAACTATTGCGGCAATATTTCGGGCCCTATGTTGTTCAGCGACGTTTAACCGACGTCACTTATGAGGTGGTGCCAGACAAGGTGTCAACATCAAAGCGACGCCAGCAACAAGCAGACGTCGTCCACGTTGTGCGTATGAAGCCGTACAACTCGGACTGACCTCATCGAGACAATGCTTCCTGAGGAAGGGGGAAAATGACGCATATAGAAGACGACGCAAAAGATGACATCGGAGACGACAAGCGCGAGCCTGGAAGTGAATGAAGCTTGAACGCAAGGCTTGTTCTGGTCAACCATTCAAACCATCTATCGCTAGGTTCTCCTTGGTGTTCTACCGAGACGTGACAATATAATACAACGAGTGGGCAAATAGTTCTCAACCACGAAGAGGTTCTGCAGTTAGTAGACTCAAATTTAACGTTAGCATCAATTATTTGTGAAGTCATTCTTTTTCTCAAAATATAAAATAAAATCTAATAATCTAACAATCAACCTTGTATTGTAAAAAAATAAAAGGTAAATGGCATAAATTTAAATAATCGCCATTAAATCTAAACAGTTTTAATAATTCCCAAGTATCTAGTTGGGGAAAACAAACCGCACGTTATAGAACCCCAGGTGGTCGAAATTTCCGGAGTCCTCCACTACGGCGTCTCTCATAGCCTGAGTTGCTTTGGGACGTTAAAACCCCAAAGCCCCAAAAACCAAAATAAAACCAAACCATAAACTGAATATAAAGTTGGAGATGAAATCAATTATTCACTGTTATTACTAATTACTGCTTTTTAAATGCCCTGATAATATTCTCCACATTTAAAGTTTTACAGTTTTCTTAAATTAATTCAAAATCCTTTAGCTCACAATCAATTCAATCTATCCACACAAATAACCTTCACACTAATACTCAACGCTAACTATTATAAAATTACGTTCAATCAAGCAAACATACTTATCTTATCAACCTTTTGTTTTATTTCGGGAGGGAGGGAGTCTATCAAACAACTAGTCATTTTAGATGTCACCGACTACCTGAGAGTCTTACAAATTCAACGTTCAGCACCTGTCAGCCAAGAACAATGCAGGCAAAGTAAAGCAAGAAATTGCAAGACATCAAAACAAGCTCAATGTTAACCTGAAATCTGTTAGACGTCAAAAAAATTAAACTTCAAGCCAAGACAACAGATGATTAACTGAACAATGTTAGACCTCAAGAAAGTTGTTAAGCACTTAAACCTAACTAGGAAAAAAAGGATAAACAAATAAAGTCTTCCAGGCTCTGGTTTCGCCGATGGAAGACATTTTATTTATGTTTATATAAATTTTTGTTTACTTTTTATATCAAAATTTTATTTGCTTTACAATAACATTTATTTATATTAAATTATTTCGCCTGCTATAGATACGTGGTGCGGGCCGAGGCACTTTTCTTTTTGATATTCTATAAAGCTTCGAAATAAAGCATGATTCCCCTCTGATTGCCAGTATCCGCTTTTAAGGTCTAATGAGAAGTGCCTGTCGTCGAGTAGTCGGTCGAGGGCTTCATCAATAGCGGAGAGCGGGTAGACGTCCTTTTTGGTCACGTTAGTTAGTTTTCAGCAATCGACACAGAATCTCAAGGTGCCGACTTTTTCACTACGACCACTGGTGACGCCCATGTACTCGTCGAAGGCCGGATCGCGTCGTCCGCAAGCATTGCATCCACTTGCGTTTTAATGTTTTAACGTTCACTGGGAGAAACGCGGTACAGGCGTTGGCATAGTGGCAATGTGGTCGCATCAGTGTTGATGCGATACTTGGCGACAGGCGTACGACAGACCTTGGAGCTCGTGGTGAAGCAGTCTGCGAAATCGTTCAGAAGAGTCGAGAAAAGATTTTTCTGATGGCCGTCAAATCTGGGCTAACCTTAACGGCTTGAAGGGCATGGTAACTTCCGGCCTGTTCTTGAAGGCTGGCCACGGCAGTGCATAAATGAGGCAAGGAAGTAACCTCGTGAAGAAAGGCCACAACCGTGTCCTTGGCAAGGTGCCGCATCTCCTTAGCAAAATTTGTCAGGAGTACTGTAGCACAACCGTTATTGAGTTGAACGAGTCCTCGAGCGACGGCTATCTTCTCTTCGAGCAGTAGCGGGAGGTGCTCATCCGCGATGCCCTCGTAATTTTGAAATAAGTCATGCCTCACAAGGAACAGCATACTATACCGTCCTAGCACCATATAGTCATCATCGACTATACATTAAACGTTGAGTCCCGGATCATCGTTTTCAATGCGCGCCACGGCCCGTTACGTCGAGAACGTACACGTGCTTCTTTCAGGTCAATTACAGCGCCGCTGATCTGCAGAAAGTCTAGGCCAAGAATCAAGTTCGAACATTCGGGAAATACCACGAATTCTCCGACATACCCAAAACAACGGATGGTGACCCACACTGCGCACTTGCCAGCAAAGGTAATCAACTTACTCCCGCCCATGCGAATTTTCGGGTCGGAGTTGTGAGTCAAATCTTTCTTATATTCTCGGGCAAGGTAATGGCTCATTGCTGATTAATCGGAACGGTATCGAGTAACGCGCGAAAATCCAACCCATCAATCGTTACATAAAATCGGAGGTACCATGCCGGATGCTGTCGCTAGCTTACACCAGCGAAATCTCGTCAAATTGGCTTGACGATGATGGAGGATATTCACATTTCCCGACATCAGCGACCCTGCCTACGAAGTCTACTGGTATTAGTTTTCTCAGCGAGCACTCCAAATGCGGCATCGGGGATAGCTGGGACTTGGCGAACGGCAGCTCGTCGGAGACGAAGACCGACGCTCTAGATAGTCGGACATGATGGGATACTGTCGCGAAGCAAGGTTGCTTACCATCGAAGTAGGGTGTTCACCATTCCGCGGGCAGAGGTCGTCCGGTGCAAAACACCGCAGACAAAACATTGCTGAGGTACGGGCATGCCCCGTAGAGGCGACCTGCTTCACCTCGAGAATAGCAGAGGGGCCGACGGTCTCGGGCCTGCCATATTGACTGTTATGGGGTCGCTGGTAGGTTGGCGAAGGGGAGTACCGAGGAGCACCCTGCGGCTCCACTACTGGAGCTGCGGCGGTGATACCGCAGTGCGACGTTGGAGACTTGCGTAGGACGGACACATGTGAGTCTCGCATCAAACGGCTGGGAACGTCAGGCACTGGATCAGCTGCCATTTGCACCTCATCCCGGACGACTTCAGCCAACGGCAGGACATTTGACGTGTTGCAAGGCATCGCGTGGACTTGCAGTTACTCTCGCACGAGTGAACCGGTCAGGTAGTGTAACGCGTCCGAGTCGCTGCCGGCATGCATAGAGTGTGTCGGACCCGATGACGTTGACGTCGTGGATGCACTGATGGACTCGGTGTTGTAGCGTTGGCTCCATAGTGGCAGTCGCATTGAGAAACTCTTCCACAGTGCGCGGGGCTGCGCACCAGTCCCATGGAAAGCTCTTGCTTAAAGACCCGCATCAGGGGCGGAGCGTCTTACGTTCCAGCATTTATGGGCCTGTGCGCTTGTAGAGACGGGTCATAGAACACACGCACACTCTCGTTCTGGAGCTGGCTGCGTAAGTGTAGTGCAGCTTCTACTCGCTCCGGGCGGTTGGCACTAGAAACGTGGCCTTCAAGTCACGACCGAAGGCTCCCCTAAATGGGAAATATGCCTTATGGGTTTTAAACCATATCCGTGCAGACGCTTCAAGAGCGAAGTAGACTTTGTGGAGCTTACGTACATCGCTCCACCCGTTGTAATGAGGAACAAGCTCGAAGGCCTCAATCCAGTCCTCGACGTCCTCGAATACATTGCCATAAAAAGAGGGTGGTGGTCGCGGCTGATGACGCAGGACGTGAGCGGGAATCCCACTTTCAGGTGTCAATTCAGCTGGTTCTGTGGCCGTCAGAGGCTGCGTTGTCCTGGTAGCGGCCGGAAGGGGTCCGAATTCCGGGGGCGGCGGCCGAGCCGCTGATGTATCGGGCTAAACTCCACAGTGACGAGTAGATTATGCAGCACTAGAATCGCACCTAGCACGTCTACCAGATTTATAACCTAACGTTACACCAAAGCTGATCTGGCTCCGAGTAACGTCAGGCAATCTGGAACTGAGCAACATCGTAAATCAGTAAGGAGAGCTCGAGCGAGAGCACATATTCGCCTCATCGTCTTCCCCAATCCGTGTAATTCTCCATCGTGTTCTATGAATGACATCTGTCAGTGTGGTTCTTCGCAGGTGTCAGCAGTATAGTAATGAAGGAAAATTCGGCGGAAGTATGTTGACCTAGTCAGCGGAATGAGCTGTCGTGATAACTTTAGAAATAGTGGCAGCGATGTGTATTTTATATGTATGGTCTTACATTTAATTTAATGCTGCCTACCTCTATAGGCCTTTTTTGTTTCGATGCCTGGGCGCAGCCGTCTTTGTTTGAAGGTGACGCCCCATATGAGCCAAACTGAGAAAGTCCGCTGCGGCTCCTTTTGACACCATCTTGGACTGTGCTGTGACTGTTGATGCTGTGGTGCGGCAGTGTAAAAGTGCTGTTTGGCGGTGCTCATGAAAGCTATCCGACACCTTGGTGCTATTTGTGCTTTGTTTGAGCGCGCCAGCAAGCCGCATACCATCCGTTTGGCATGGCGGCAGCTGTTGGAAACAGCAATAGCGGCCGGGGTGACTGCGAAGGACTATGCTACACTTCTGCAGTGAGGATGTATCTGTTAGACCTTTCAAGATACATGTATTTTCAATTATATTTTATAATCGCAATGGTAACTGCACACACAAACACACAACGAATGAACCGTACGGGCAGCTACCGGACGCGGAATGCAGATACTACGAAAGATGCTTTCCAGTTATCGCTGCATTGATTTAACGTGAAGCGCGACCCATTTCGGGTATACGATCGAGCTGGCCTGCTTCAACAATGTATGCTTTCAAGTTAAACCACGGTTGAAGACCAGCACATAAAAGAAGTAGAGTCTAAAGTACAATCCGTCGACGTTTTTATACAGCCTTGGTGTTCGTCCCATGGCGCAACATTGTACAGTTTGCACGACGTAGTGTTGAGCAAAACGTCGAAAAAAAGGCATTCTCAGCTGCACCATGAACGAAGACGGCAAATTTGCAGCACATAGAGCAGCGCTTGCGAAAGCGGCGCCGCCCGCTGGCGCGGCGATTACGGCACTCCCGTTGAGCGCTACTCCGTAGTCGTCGCTAGGCCTAAACTGTTTCGCATCGAAGGCATATCCGACGGCGCAATTTGTAATTGCTGAGCGCTAGAGTAAATGATCTCTTATGGAACTGCCTTACTGCCGATCCCATTGTATCAGTAAAAGGATGTAAATTTCGGTGACACATTAGCAGCGGAGCCAGCGTGCAGACGATGAATCGCGTGTCGCACCAGCGGCAATGTGTTGCGTAACTTATTGATATTGCAATTATCAATAACATGGTATGGGTCAGAAATTCGCAAGAAAGATTTTTTTTTTGCTGTTGGCTTATTGTTTAAGTGAAGAACAGATTTTAGCACGCTCTCCTTGCGCAGGAGGAAGTGATCCACCGTATATCGTTGGCACGGAGGGCTTGCGGGAGCCACGGAATGCCCGGTGCGCGTGGTTACTACGGCGGAGGAAGTGAAATGGGCACCACATTCCTGAGTCCGTCATTGGTACTAAGCCTATCTGGCTTACATAAAACGTTCATAGGCGAATTGAATCAGGATAGGCTAGAAAGCGGTGAAGCAGAAACATGTCACAGCCGAACTCGGACTGTCGATGCATGCTTCCCGCATACGCTCCGGCAATCATCTTGCGATTTCTTAGATTGTTTGTGCAGTGCACAATCACGCATTGCTGTACCGATGACATTACCACTAAAAGGGGCGCTAATAAATGTATTTAAGTCTCTCAAACGACAATATACTGAAATTCAAGGCTTCTCTGCTATGCATGAAGAGTGCGAATGCACAGCCCACTCGGTACTGGCAACAATGGGCCGGCGCAAGGAATCTGGTTTGAGAGTATTATCCTCCTCTCCTGCTTGCTCTCGGTAAAACGGTCTATAGAGTCGGGTAGTATATGTTCGATTAAGAAATGAATACAGAGTCATCATCATCGCCAGCCTGACTATACCCACTGCAGGGCGAAGGCCTCTCCCATATTTCTCCAATTAACTCGGTTCTGTGATAGCTGCCTCGACTTGACCCCTGCGAACGTAACCCCATCTGCCCACCTAACTTTCTGCCGCCCCCTGCTACGCTTTCCTTTCCATTCAGTTTGTAACCCTAAGCGACCATCGGTTATCCTCTCTTCGCACTATATGTCCTGCCCATGTCCATTTCTTCTTCTTAATTTCCGCTAGAATATCGGTAACTTAGTTATTTCTCTGACCCAATCTGCACGCTTCCTATCTCTTAATATTACCCCTACCATTTTTCGTTCCATAGCCCTCTGGGTTGTCCTCAACTTAAGTAGAACCCTTTTGGTTAGCCTCCATGTTTCAGCCCCATAGGTGAGTACAGGTAAGATGCAACTGTTGTATACTTTCCTCTTGAGCGATACCGGTAAGCTGCTAGTAAATCAGCGAGTGCTTACCAAATGCGCTCCATCCCAATCTTATTCTTCTTGTTATTTCCGTTTCATGGTCCGGATTTGCGGTTACTACCTGTCCTAAGTAGACATGAAGAGTGCTTATTTCCCATTTCTTTGTTATCGCACCTTAATTAATTCGTCGACAATAAAATATTTCAGATCATCATCACAGATCACTCCACGAACAGCGTTCGGTGATAGGTGTGGACTGGCAGTTAACACTATTCCTTCACGGCAATTGGTCAAACTGCTACTTCTTGAAGGTTTAAAAATGGATACCTCCAATTGTCGACATTTTAATTTTGTAGCCACATCCAATGGCTTCAGGCAGGTTTCTGGAGATGAGCTTATTAGATTCAATTCGTCTATTCTTTTCTAGGTTTTTGCTACGAACAGCATGCATGGTAGCATGGGAAATTTATTTTGCTGCCAAAAAAGTTTGCAGTGGTCTCGGCGCGCCCATTTCAGTAGGGGGATGATTATGAAGGAGGAGTTTGGAAGCCTTAAAATATATTGCCGCGGACCATTTATTTGTTGTTGTTTTCAAAGCCGCTAGGAAGCGTCCTTATCACTGTTATTGTAACCCACAGAACAATCTCGTTTATGCTCAGTGGCGCTGAAACGCGGCGTTATTTTCTTTGTAGCGCATGACTTGCCGAGATGTACCTCGAACGACTCCAGCCGTTCGCGTCTGTTTCCACAATGCTAGAGGTTACTGCAGTCATTATTTGCGTGTTTATCTAGATGCTTATTTGCTGACTGTAAGTTTATATCGAGCCCTGCCACGTGTAACCGGCATTAATTACTACTTCCATGACCAACGAGCGCGTTTCCTGTTATCACCGGCACCGACTTGCTTCGTTGTTTAGAGTGCGTGATCTAGCCCAATGAACAGCTTATACCAGTGAAATTTACTTTGTAATTGTGTATATGACCTTGCCATTACCATGTGAAGATATGGAGCTAGGTCACGGTGCCAGCCACCCATTATGAAGCCCAGCAAAGGGACGTGACATGTGGTTGCAAGTACTGTTCACGCCAGCTGCACACTGCGACTATAACCTAATGTGCTCTAAGTCAGGGTAATTACACAATGATATCCCTCACTGCCTGGAACATTCCAAGAATAGAGAAGTAGACTGGACAGCTGTAGCATAGAAGATAGGAAAGTGAAATGTAGAGGGGAGGATAGGAAAAGGATTCCTAAATTGAAGAGGCTCTTCACCTAGAGCGAATGTTTCACGATGCCACGAGTGAGAGTATGTCGCTCTCTCTCTCTCTCTCTCTCTGTTTCCAAGAAATTAGCATAATGAATGGAATTGATGCATATTTTTATACCTCATTGTACAGCATTCGTCACACATGCAGAGCCCAGAGGTTTTGCATCTGAGAATTATGAGATGTGTTACAAAACAATGATACATGTCACACACTACGGATGGATAAGGTCAAAAGTTGATCTCACTTTAGATAGGTTTAGAACCCTTCATTTCACTTCGCTGCAGGCCGTAAATTGTAAAAACGGACTCCCTGCACTTGATAGCTCTGACAAAGGGTATAAATGTAAGGGTGTTTATGTTTCGCATTCGTTTTTCTCTTTGTGCAGCTGTAAATGTAGTTACCCCCTGTCTTACAACGCTGTTCAATGAAAGCACTTTGTCGGTATGCTACAGTTTTTCTGCTATCTGAGTAGGCCAAGTTGTCTGATGTTCGCCGAAGAACTAACTAGCCTCTTGATGGTTTTGTATTATTCGAACTTTGAGCGTGTATTTCAAATTCAACCCCTCTGTGTAAACGCGGCTAAAAGTAATGCTTGGAAATGTGTTTACTGACATTTTCCGAAGAATTCGAATCCCGAAATATTGTGATCTCTTAGTTTTGCGTGCATTTTAAAACCTAGGTAAATATGCCTTATACACAATAGACTGGTATTTCAATGGTAGCAGTTTTATTGTTTTATTTATTTGGCTGTTACTGTATATATATATATATATATATATATATATATATATATATATATATATATATATATATATATATATATATATTGTAAAAGAAGGCTAGGGCGAGACGGCGAGGTCGTGACGGCAAAGACGGCGAAGCCTTGTATATCGTTTTAATCCGATCACGAACCCAGGCGCTCGCCGTAGCAGGCGCCGCGGGACGATGCTGATGGTATGTACAAATGAATGAAAAAGATCATGGCATGTACAAATGAAAGAAGGTCCACAGTAGGCTCACACAATCTGCCCGGGGGGTCGGAAGCGGCCAGCCTGGCTGCTCCTAACTAACCGATGTACCGCGGCGCGCAAACGGTTTCAAGCGAGAAACATGAACAATTTCAGTTCCACGGTGGCGTCGATCGGCTGGGGGATCAACAGGCGTGACTTTGTAGTTAACTGGAGAAGTTTGGCTGATGATCTCGTAGGGACCAAGGTAGCGGTGGTGGAATTTTTCACTAAGGCCAGAGGTGCGCAGTGGCGTATAAAGCAGTACTTCGTCACCGGGACGATAAGAGATCACGCGATGCGTAGAATCGTAGCGACTCTTGCGGTCTTCCTGGCACGATGCTGTGGTGAGGCGGGCAAGATGACGGCATCTGGCCGCACGAGATAAGAACTGGGTAGGTACTGATGTGGAGTAGTCGGGCGTTGAGAAGAAGGAAGCGTCGAGAATTGTAGTGGGAGGACGGCCATAAACGAGGAAAAATGGAGAATAACCGGTAGTCCGCTGTACTGCTGTGTTATAGGCGAAAGGGACGAATGGTAGAATAGTGTCCTAATTTCGATGATCCGGTGTGATGTACATGGATATCATATGCGATAAGGTGCGGTGAAATCGCTCAGTCAGCCTGTTAGTCTGGGGATGGTAGCTTGAGGTTGTCGTATGAAGGGTGGATGACGCGTAAAGAACTTCGGCAACGACTGTCGATAAGAAGGCCGTCTCGCGGTCACTTAGGAGCATCCGAGGAGCGCCATGACGCAATACAATTGATCGCAAAAGAAATTTGCTACTTCTTGAGCGGAACCGGTTGTTACAGGTGCTGTTTCAGCGCAGCGTGTAAGGTGGTCGACAGCTGTTATAATCCAATGGTTACCCTCATCGGAGAGATGTAGGGGACAGGGAACAGGTTGTAGAAGGCCAGCGGGTGATGACGTCGGCCGTTTGCGACGTTGACTGAGAGGGCAGGATGCGACGTATTTGGCAACGCTGCAAGATAGGCCAGGCCAAAAGAATCGTTTTTTCACGCGGTCGTAGGTTTTGTCAACACCAAGGTGACCTGCAGTAGCGTCGTCGTGGAGGGCCGCCAATATACGTTGGCGAAGCACACGCGGCACGACTGGGATCCAGCGAGTTCCATCAGGGCAATACACGAAGCGGAGTAGTATACCATCTTCGAGCTTAAAATTGCGAAGTTGTCGGCGAAGCCGAGCATTGGGTGGGTCCGAAGCGCCAATAAGGCGGTCGATGATGGGACGGCAGTAGGCATCGGCTAATTGCTGTGAGCGGAGAGCGTGTTTCTTCTCAGAGTCGTCAAATGAAACTGTTGTGATATACGTCGGGGAAAGAGATGGTTGGCGGTGGTCATAGGTGTAAATGCATTGGGAAGAAAAACAGCAAGCCTATTCCGAAAGTGGACAGCGAGAAAGAGCGTCGGCGTCTTGGTGTTGGCGACCCGATTTATATGTGACGTCGAAATTGTATCCTTGCAGGCGTAGAATCCAACGGTCAAGTCGGCCTGTCAAAGTTTTGAGCGAAGACAACCATCAAAGAGCATGATGATCGGTCACAACTGTGAAGTGCCGACCGTATAGGTAAGGGCGAAACGTTTGGACAGCCCAGACGACGGCAAGGCACTCCTGCTCGGTAATGGTGTAGTTTCTCTCAGCTGGAGTCATAGTCCGACTGGCGAAGGCAATCACTTTCTCACGCGAAGTTGCATCGCGCTGCAGAAGTACAGCGCCAATACCGAGACCACTGGCATCAGTGGGCAGAATGGTTGGAGTGCTGTCACTGAAGTGGCCAAGAACAGGGTCTGATGTGAGGGCGTGCTTCAGGTTATTAAAAGCGGCTTCGCACTGTTCAGTCCACACGAAAGGGCTGCGTGCTTTAAGTAGTTCATGAAGTGGAGCAGCAATACTTTTAAATGCCTTATAACACGCCGGAAATAAGACGCCAGGCCGAGAAAACTGCGCAATTCTGTAATCCGTTGTGGACGAGCAAAGTTCAAGACCGCGATGATTTTTTCAGGGTCTGGACGAATGCCGTCATGGCTGACTAGATGTCACAATATTTTAATTTCCTTCTGTGCATAGTGGCACTTCTTGGTGTTGAGCTGAAGGCCCGCTGAAGCGAGACACGTGATGACCTCAACCAGGCGCGTGAGATGGTCGTTAAAAACTGACGAAAAGATGACAATATCATCCAAGTAGCATAAAGAGGTTCTCTGTTTTAGGCCACGAAGCACAGTATTGATCATTCTTTCAAATGTCGCTGGTGCGTTACAAAGTCCGAAAAGCATAACATTAAATTCGTAAAGGCCTTCGGGAGCTGCGAAAGCGGTTTTTTCTTTATCGTCCTCGTGCATAGGTATTTGCCAATAACCTGAGCGGAGGTCCAAATTCGAGACATATTCGGCGCCTTAGAGAGAGTCAAGGGCGTCATCAATTCTTGGCATTGGGTATACATCTTTGCGGGTAATTTTGTTGAGTGCGCGGTAATCAACACAAAAGCGTACCGAGCTGTCCTTTTTTTTTAACTAACACTACTGGGGAGGACCATGGTCTTGTCGAGGGACGAATAATATTGCGATTGAGCATGTCATTTACATTTTCTCAAATTACTTTTCGTTCAGAGAGGGAAACCCGATAAGTCAGTCGGCGAACGATAGAGTTGCATTCAGTAATGATGCGACGGTGCGCAACACTAGTCCGTCCCAGTGGTGGGGAAGAGGCATCAAAAATGGCTTGGTGGTGTCGAAGCAATGTCAGCAGTTCTTGGCGTTGGTTCGGAGTGAGGTTAGGATTAATAGTCTTTGTGAGAACAGAAAGAGAGACGTCTGGCGAAACACGGCGCTGAGGCAGAGGGGTGGTGAGCACCATCAAGGACAAAGGTTGAACATCCACTATGCAGGGGAGTGAAGTTCCTTTTGGGAGCACGAGGGATTCACGTGAAGTGTTAGTGGCCGCTACTGTCGCTGAGCCGTTGCAGGACCTCACAAGACAAGACATGAAGGCGATGCCACGTGCAAAATGACTATATGATGGTGCTATGAGTACGTCCCCGTCAGTTATGTGGTCAAAAACAACAGTAAGCAGTTTTTCGCACTCAGGAGGCAAAACAGTATCAGCGGCAGCAACGAGGGCATGATGTTGTTCAGAAACTTCAGATGAAAAGTAGCTGTCTGTCACATGGATAACATGGTCGCCACAAAAAATTAACGCCGAAGCGGTTAAAAAAAAAATCCCATCCAAAAATCATCAGATGCGCACATGGTGAGAGCACAGCAAACTGCACATGATGGTGGACGCCGTCAATAACAACTCGTACGGTGCACTTTGCTAAAGCGCGCAAAGGGACGTCATTGGCTCCACGGAGTTCAGGCCCATCATATGGTGTCACTTTTCGCAAACGGTAGCACAAACCAGCGTGAATGTCAGAAATTGCACCTCCTCTATCAATCAATGCTTCGACCGGTAATCCTTCAGCGAAAACAGAAATCCCATTATACGGGCGATCTGGAGGACTTTTGGTAAGTTTGCAGAGTGCAGTTTGACCTCCGGAAACTGCAACGCTTAGTTTTCCGGATGGCGGACACGGAGAGCTGTTGCGGGTCGGAGAGGGGAAACTGAACGGCGGTATGGGGATAGGGACCAACGTCGGGATGCATTGGTTCCACGAGGCTCAGACGAGGATTCTGGAGGTGGGGATGATCTTCAGGGTGGGCTTGGAATAAACCGGCGTTGATAATATGACGTTAAAGGCATGTCACTTTCGAAGGTGTCGTAACCACGGTGCTCGTTCTGGAGGCGGCGACGACAGAAGCGGGCTATATGTCCTCTAATGCCACGCTTATAGCAAATTGGTCGGGAAGGGCGCCAAGGTGCGTAATAGGATGGTGCAGGTTGAGCCGTCACTATTGCATTGACGGGATTCTAGGTTGGTTCCGGTCGGGGCGGGGAAACCAAATGAGGGGGGGGGATGCTGCGACGTGCGCGTAAGTCGGTACTGGGCGGGGTGCCGGAGGTTCAGATGCCATAGGTTGGGTGATTGTTGCCAGCTCTTCTTTGATGATGCTGCCGAGACCGGCGTCATTAGATGTTGCGGAAGAGTGATCGCACCCGTGTCGACAGACAGGCTTGAGGGCCTGGAGCTCCTCGCGGATGATGGCTCGAATAAGTGCCCGCAGGTCGAGATCAGCATAGGTCGGGCCAGTAGCGTTGGCGGGCTGCAATCGGGAGGACTGCAGCTGGTCGATGCGTTGGCAGGTCGTAATAATGGAATAAATAGTTGAAGGATTCTGAGCAACTAGGATGTTATACGCCATAGAATTGATTCCTTTCAAGACGTGGTGTACTCGTTCAGGTTCCGCCATGGTGGGACTAATACGCCGGCAGAGTCCAAGTATGGCCTTTATGTAAGACGCATATGACTCATCAGGACCTTGAAGGCGTGAAGCGAGCTTGGTCTTCGCAATCTCAGTCCGAACTGCCGGGTCGGCGAAGTACTGTCGGAACTGCTGTTTGAAGGTGGGCCAGTTGCGTGATGCTCGCGGTTGATAAACCAATTCCTGGCGACCTCAATAAGGTAGAAAGAGATGTTGAGAAATTTCAGAGCATCGTCCCACCGGTTGTAGGCACTGCATAGTTCATAAGTGTCAAGCCAGTCATCGACGTCTTCATCGCGACGACCAGCGAACAGCGGCGAGTCGCGCTGTCGTGTGGGCACAATCGGAGGGGGTGGTGCAGCCGAGGTAGAAAGTCCGGCCTGTTCGTGGGTATTGTCTGTAGACATAGCGATGGTGGCAGTCGCCAAACGGCGACCGGAACGTAGCTCCAGCGAGAGGCAGGGCCCAAGGCCGCAAGGGGATCAAATTTCACCTCCACCACTTGTAAAAGAAGGCTAGGTCGAGACGGCGAGGTCGTGACGGCAAGGACAGCGAAGCCTTGTCTAGCGTTTTAATCCGATCACGAACCCAGGCGCGCGCCGGAGCCGGCGCCGCAGGACGATGATGATGGTATGTACAAATGAAAGAAGAAGATCATGGCATGTACAAACGAAAGAAGGTCCACAGGAGGCTCACAATATATATTGTTACGAGGCACGTCGAAATGTTAGGAGGCGATGGTACGTCGTAGCCGCAAAAGTTCACCGTCAGGGACACACTCACAGGAGAACCAGACCTAGCTGCAGCGTCGTCTTTCTCCACTAGCCCAGCACTTCGTCATCGTCTCTTTCACTGCGTACCGTAACAATACCCCCCCCCCCCCCCCCGCGGAAGAAGCACAGTCCCGGTGCGTAGACCACACAGGTGAGCGCGAGATATAAGGTTTGAGACGGGCGACATGCACGACTTCTGGATGATGGTTAGCAGGAGAGTGGCGGTTCACAGGGATAATCTCGTACGTCCCGTCGGTAAGTTGCCGCAATACCTGGTAAGGGCCACGTAGCGGTGCAGAAGTTTCTCACACATGCCTACACCTCGAGCAGGGAGCCAAGAGGGTAGTAGGCGTCACGGTGCTGGAGATCGTAACGGTGCTTTTGAGAACGCTGGGACGCACGAAGCCGGTCTCGAACAATATGACGTGCGGCATCAGCGCGGGCGATGGCATCAGAAGCGTAAGTGCAGGAGGAATTGTCAAGAGGCAGTAAGGTGTCGAAGGGAAGTAGAGGGCCGCGGCCGAAGAGTACATAAAAGGGAGACTATCCGGCGGTATCATGCCGTGACGAGTTATAAGCGAATGTTATGAAAGGTAAAGAGATGTCCCAGTCACGGTGATGGTCAGAAACATACATTGACATCATATCGGTCAGGGTACGATTAAGGCGCTCAGTAAGACCGTTCGTTTGTGGATGGTAGGCCGTTGGATTTTGTGGCGCGTAGCGCGTGAGCGCAGAAGGTCATTAACAACTTTAGAAAGGAAGCAGCGACCGCGATTGGTGAGCAGTTGACGAGGAGCACCATGAAGCAAGATGTCATGCAAAAGAAAGTCTGCAACGTCGGAGGCACAGCTGGTGGGGATAGCTCTGGTTATGGCATACCGGGTGGCGTAATCGGTCGCTACGGCAATCCATTTGTTCCCTGAAGTGGATGTGGGAAATGGCCCAAGTAGGCCGAGACCAACTCGAGAAAAGGGCTCAGTTGGAACTGCGAGGGGTTGCAGGGGCCAACTAGGGTGAAGAGACGGGGTCTTCCTGCGCTGGCACAGCTCACAGGCGGCGACGTAGCGACGAACAGAGCGGTAGAGGCCAGGCCAGTAGAATCACCGTCGAACATTGTCGTATGTGCGGGACACTCCTAGGTGCCCTGCTGTAGGAGCATCATGAAGGTGTGCAAGACCAGCAGAGCGTGGATGTGTCGGGACAACAAGCAAAAGGTCTACACCATCTGGGCGCATATTGCGTCGGTATAATGTGTTATTAAGCAGCACAAACATACTAATGGGCGGATCGGTGCTGTCGTTGCGCAGGTGATCATTAATGGGGCGCAGGGAAGCATCACGACTCTGTTCGAGGCCGATGTGGAGAAAGTTCGAAATGGACAAAACGCAGTCGTCAGCAGTATTGTCAGGAAGTTTAGGAGGGTCAACAGGGTGGCGGGACAGGCAGTCGGCGTCTTGATGTAGGCGGCCTGACTTGTACACAACAGTAAACGTGTATTCTTCTAATCGCAAGGCCCAGCGACCTAAGCGGCCAGTAGGGTCCTTAAGTGATGACTACCAACACAAGGCATGATGGCCCGTCACTACGCTGAAGGGCCGCCCAAACAAATAAGGGCGGAATTTGGTGAACGCCCAAACAAGTGCAAGGCATTCGCGCTCCGTAATGGAATAATTGCGCTCGGTCTGAGATAGAAGGCTGCTGGCATAGGCAATCACACGAGAGTGGCCGTGCTGGTACTGGGCAAGGATGGCGCCCATACCATGTCCGCTAGCGTCGGTGCGCAGTTCTGTAGGCGCAGACGGGTCGAAGTGCGCCAGTACAGGAGGAGCGGTGAGCGCGGAAATGAGCGTTGTGAAGGCCTGAGCTTGTTCACGGCTCCACGAGAAATTCACGTTTTTCTGCAAAAGGGAGGTAAGGAAACGTGGTAGGTCAGCAAAGTTCCGAATGAAGCGACGGAAGTAGGAGCAGAGCCCGAGAAAACTTCGCACATCACTTGTATTACGTGGTGTAGGGAACTCGCGGACTGGACGAACTTTATCAGGGTCGGGCTGTACACCATTTTCGTCGACCAAATGTCCCAGGATTTTGATCTGGCGGCGGCCGAAGCTGCATTTTTTGTGTTGAGTTGAAGACCGGCGCGGCGAAAGACTGCCAGTATCGTAGGAAGGCGTTCAAGGTGACTTGTGAACCTAAGAGAGAGAAAACGACAACGTCATCTAAGTAGCATAAGCACGTTGTCCACTTGAAGCCACGGAGAAGCGAGTCCATCATGCGCTCGAAGGTCGCAGGAGCGTTACAGAGGCCAAATGGCATGACCTTGAACTGGTATAGTCTGTCAGGGGTGATAAATGCGGTTTTCTCTTGATCCCGTTCATCGACAGCTATTTGCCAGTAGCCGGAACGCATGTCGATCGAGGAAAAATAGCTGGCACCATGCAAGCAGTCGAGGGCGTCGTCAATTCTCGGGAGCGGATAAACGTCTTTTTTAGTGATCTGATTGAGGTGGCGGTAATCTACACAGAATCTCCAAGTTTTATCTTTCTTTTGACTAAAACGACAGGAGACGCTCAGGGACTGCAGGAAGGCTCAATAATATTATTTGTCAACATCTTGTCGACCTCCTTCGTATTACGTGGCGCTCAGCAAGAGAGACTCGATAAGGCCTTCTGTGAATAGGGCTGGCATCACCAGTATTGATGCGATGGGTAACGACAGATGTCTGGGCCAAAGGTCGGTCGCCAAAATAAAAAATGTTGCTGTACGAAAACAAAAGGTCGGAGAGAGCACTGGCTTGCTGAGGTGTCAAATCCGGTGCTATCATTGGAGTAAAAAGGGTCGAACGAGAAGCTGATACGGGGGGTTCAGACAGAGGCACAGGCTTGAGGGCAGAAACTTCGCAGTCAGCCAACGGAAGCAAATCAGCGAGTGCAATGCCAAGGGGCAAAACTTGGACAGAGCGGCTAAAGTTAAGGACGGGAAGATAGGTGAGTATGACGTTATGGTGGAGAACAACATCCGTGATTGGACAAGTGACGTATGTACCATCAGGAATAGCAGGAAACGGGGCCAAAGGAACATACATGGCAGCTTCGGGCGGTAGGCGAACAAACTCGACGGAGCAGAGGCGTGGCTTGATATCTGTGCGGTCGGAGCAGAAACGCCGGTCTAAGCGAAGGACGCCACTTGAACAATCAATCAGGGCAGAGTGCGCCGTTAAAAAGTCGATGCCGAGGATCGCATCGTGAGGGCAGCGGTCGATTACAGTGAAGAGCACAGGGGTAGTCAACCACAAATGCTCACGCGCGCAGTGCAATGTCCCACGACGGCAGCGACGCCTCCATCGACGACACGAACGGCTGATGAAGAGGCGGGTGTGAGAACTTTTTTGAGTCGGCGGCGAAACGAAGAGCCGAGGACGGAAATTTGGGCACCGGTGTCAATGAGGGCGGTAACAGGCACACCATCGACACAGATATCTAGAAGATTGCGGCGATGAGCGAGGGTCAGCAGAGGATTTTCGGGCCGGGTCGTCAATGCAGCTTCCGGAGGTGAAGCTGCATTGATTAGTTTTCCGGCAGCGGGCCAGAGAAGTGAGGGGACGAGGAACGGTGAGGTAGGGCCGAGCGGGAACGCCGGGTCTGGGGCGACGGCGCTCGGCTGGACATGTGCGGGGATGGCGGGTTAAAGTCACGAGAGGGCATATCACGGAGAGAGGTTGGGTGTGGTCCGTAGGCGGTGCTGCGATCATGAGTAGCGAGGTCGAGGTGGCGGAACCCAACGGCTGCGGCAATGGCGAGAAATGTGGCCGGCACGTGAGCAGTTGAAGCAGATGGGTCGGTTGTCCAAGGTCTGCCATCCTTCTGGGTTGCGGTAGCGTCGGGTTGATTCGGGGTATCGCGTCGGGAAGGGCGCAGTCGGAGCCGCAGCATCTACCACCGGAACGGTGGGCTGGACAGATGGCTGTGCGGACGGCTGACCAGAGCTGAGGCTTACGCTCGCATTAAGGCCCACGTTCGCGAATTCTTGGCGAACGACAGCTTGGATCAGTGCTATAGTAGCATCCGTCGGCTGAGGTGTGAATGCGACGGGGGCCATTGCCTCCAGCTCTCTGCGAACGATCCTGGTCAAGTTTGGCTCATGGGACGGCTGCTGCAGTGTTGGCAGATCTTCTCACTTAGACGTAGCAACTGTGTTTGGCAAGCGGTCGAAGCAGGGAGCAATACGACGATGTTTAGCTTGCTCAAACCGCCGGCATACCTCGACGACGGAGTCGACCGTCGTACAATCTTTGCAAAATAGAAGGTTAAAAGCGTCTTCAGCAATGCCCTTTAAGATGTGGCCCACCTGGTCACACTCGGGCATGGCGCTGTTCACTTTGCGGCATAGAACTAGTTCGTCTTGTATGTACGACAGATATGATTCGGTCGACGACTGTGCTCGCGATGCCAGGTCCTTTTTAGCGCCGAGCTTGCGTCCGATCGGCTTGCCAAAGAGATCCCGAAGCTCCTCTTTGCACATGTCCCAGAATGTTAGATCTTCTTCGTGCGTCTCGAACCAGACGCGCGCCGTACCAGCCAGGTAGAAAATGACATTTGCAAGCATCAACGTTGTGTCCATCGGTTGTGCTTACTGACTCGCTCGTACATAGCGAGCCAGGCTTCGACGTCGATGTCATCGGTGCCGCAAAAGGTTCCCGGATCACGAGGCTGCGCGACGACGACAGTGGGCGCTGGTTGTGCCGCTGTAGAGGTAGCTGTGTCGGACTGCATAGTGCTAGCACCAAGTTGGCGGCCACTACGGAGATCCAGTATAGTGGTATTGGTGTCTTACCCAGCACATCCACAAAGATGTTACGAGGCACGCCGAGATGTTAGGAGGCGATGGTACGTCGTAGCCTCAAAAGTTCACCGTCAGGGACACACTCACAGGAGAACCAGACGTAGCTGCAGCGTCGTCTTTCTCCACTAGCCCAGCACTTCGTCATCGTCTCTTTTACTGCGTACCATATATATATATATATATATATATATATATATATATATATATATATTTTTTTGACAACTTCTGCAGGGTAAGCTCGCCTAAGAGAGCTAGTGCCTTGCTCTCCTTTTCCAAATGCTTCTGCGGTATGGGCTTGAAATTCTTACTCATAGCATTGAAGGTTTTGTGTTGAAATATGCCCTGTGGGGGTACGGTGAACCCACCTTCCTGGTCAGTCTTATGAAGAGCAAAGTCGCTATTTGCGAAACAATCTTCCACTTCACGCTAAACGTTTGTGCTACCAGACTCCTTGGTAAAATGCCTTCGTGAACTTTCGGCAATTTCAGAAAGGCAGGATGCTCCTTCTTAGGTCGGGGCCTTGATGACAGATAAATGAGCCTACATAAGAAGACCAATAACTTAGAAGGGTAGATGTGTAGGCCAGTTGGCGAGCCATAAGAAAAACAAAACTCGCAGCAGGCACAGGACGGACAGAGGAGACAACACAGGGCGGTACTGCAACTAGGTAGTCACGCCCAGCGATCTTGAAAGGACCCTCCGGTTTAAGTTTGTCCAAGTGGGTTTTAAAGAACGTGCTGACTTGTGCCTGCCAACTTCTTTCTGTAACAATAGCTCCGAAAGGACAAAACTTTGTGCGTCTTTGCCGTAAAAAGCGTGCTTAGTACGTTCAGATCACTTCCCAACACCCGTTTTGATAACTTCTGCAGATTCAGTTCCCCTACGAAAGCAAATGCTGCTCTTTTTACTTTCGAAGGGTTTTGAGACACGGGCTTGGAATTCTTACTCACAGCACTGATTGAATTTCATGATATAAGCCCTATGGGAGCAAGGAGAACCTATATTCCTTGTCAGCCAGAAGAAGACCAATGTCACTATAGCGAAAAAACCCGCCACTTTTGGGAGAACGTTTGAGCTACCGCACTTCTTGGTAAAATTCCTTCGCAAACTTTCGACACTTTAAGAAAGACAGGATGCTCCCTCTTCGGCCGGTGCCTTGTTGGCCACTCGATGTACTGACGCTAGAAGGTCCTACTTGTCAACGGATGGTTCTAAGGTGTACTTAGCGCCAAACTGTAACACTGTCTCCTCTTCTGCTGAAACTGACGCATTGCCGAGGAAAGTAACTGGAGCAACGCCCACTTTTTTCTTTTACCTCTCCTGGGAAGTTGAGGGCATATGCGATTCCTGGGGAATTCACTCGACTGCTGCGTTATACGTAGAACGGCGCACCATCGCCTCCAACCCGACGATCCGAGACCAAAATTTCGTAAGCACAAAAATGCGTGCAAGTGCTGAATAATCCCATTTGTCTCCAGCACTCTGATTTCAGAATTTTAGACACTCGATTGCGACGCTTGAGAGATGGTCCCAGTGCCCGAAACATAGACGATACATCATGGGGGCAGGTATTATTTCACAGGCAAAAAGCATAAGCCCTAGCTGGGCACGTCGAAGATGCTATGATTGCAGAACACAGTGCACATTGTCGTCCGGGTTCAAAGAACACATACAAAAGACCACGTTAGGAGGGACATAACTTAGGAGGGCAGATGTGTCGGCCAGTCGGTGAGATATAAAAAAACAACAAAAACCACAGCAAGCATAAAACAGAGGGAAAAGACGTATTTCAAAAGCCTTCGAAACTGAAGCGTGAGGCAAATGCTCTCTCAGGTGAACAAACCTGCAGACGCTGTCAAAAAAGGTGTTGGGAAGTGATCTGAACTTATCGAGCATGTTTTTTATGGCAACGACGCACAAAGGTGTGGGTCTTTTAAGGACTATTGTTACAAAAAGAAGCAGCTGGCAGGTACAAGTCAGCAAGTTTCTTAAAACCCGCTTGGACAAACTTAAAGCGGAGGATCATTTCATGATGGCCGGGTCTGACGACTTAGCGGCAGTACCACACTGTTCTATTCCCCCTCCGTCCTGTGTCTTCTGCGGTTTTTTTTTCTTATTGCTCACCAACAGGCCGGTACATCAACCCTCCTAAACCTAATGAGTCAGCCCGGCGGGAAAAAATGCGTGCACAGCTTCACAGGGCATAGGGCCCTAATCGCAGGGCTTAGGGCGCTCGTCTACTCAGTCCGAAGATGCAGGACCGTTTCTCAGCCTGGGCGGTCACATTCCGATGGAGGCGAAAAGCAAGGTGCCCGTGTGCTGTGCGATGTCACTGCACGTTAAAGAAACACAATTTGCCGAAATTTCCGGAGTGTTACACTGCAGGGTCTCATAGCCTGAGCTCGTTTGGGACGCTTAATCCTAGAAACCAAACTAAATGAATCGTCTCCTCTTCGCGAGGAGAGACCGCAGCATTGCGCGCATTTGCACGCAAGTTTAAGAAGGACGCAATTTCTGAATACCCTGGAAAGTCCAAATTCCGGTAGGCACAAATTAGCGTAAAGTGCCTCCCGAAATGCTACCTCAGAAACCAATTAGGCCACTATGCACCTAATTGCCGCAAACTCACAACTAACAATTCACCCGTGTGTTGGAAGTGCGGACAAAAGCGCCACAAGGCGATGTCGCGCCCCGATGCAGATACGACAAGGCGGCGTGCCTGGAGGTTCTGTTTGCGTCGGAGTGCCACCTATAGCAAGAGGATACTGACGGCTTTGTCGAAATCAAGAACGCCAAGAAAATCTGTGTGGTGCACAGCCTAGATGAAGAGGATGCAGATAGGATTGTGAAACTGAAGTAGGGCGAGAAGGTCCATGTGGCGAACGCCATAGTGCATGCCGGTTTTGATGGCAAAGATAGGAGGCAAACCAGTTTCAGTGCTGCGAGATACAGACAGCAGGGCTGTTGTCATGAATCGAAGCTTGGTTAAAGATGGCGATCTGACCGGTGAGAAAATGCTTTTGAGAATAATTGACCACTCAATTCAGCGGCCACCTGAGGCGAGACTTGGTGCGTGGACACCATGTTACAGTGCAACACTGACAGCACTCTCCATGGAACAACCTGTCTATGACCTGGTCTTTGGAAACATGAAGGGGACAAACTTTTCCCAGGACCCAGATCAAACTCCTACGCCTGTACGCTACATTTGGCATAAAAATAAAAAGGGAAGGCGGGGAAAGCAAGCACCGCAGAAGTCGAAGAAAAAAACCTCGAGAAAGTAATAATAAACGGATGCGTCGCATGAAAAAGGCCAAAGAAAAGAGATTGCTTTTCAAATTGAGTCAGGAATACCTAGTATTATATGTGGCTTGCGGCCCGAATGGTAGCGTTGCTTGGCGGCTCCGTGGATCCACGGAGGGCCTGTGCTGTCTCGACAAAGATGAGGCGTCGACTAACAAAACACCGTTTAATACACCATCACGTAGTAACGTGCAGATAAGCAGGCCTGAAGAGAAAACTGACACGCTCACAAAGTTGGTGTATGGCGTCGTCTCGGCGACGTCTCTGCAGTCTCTCTGTAGTAGTCTCCCCCGCAGCGGAATCAACCGCTGTTTTTGTATGCTCGTCAGTTCAGAGAGAAAGGGAGAAAAATTTATGTCCGAGCACGCTGTGATGACTCGGTCTCGGTGTTGCGACAGGAATCTCCTCCACCTCCTCTTAACGGGCGAGGACGACGCTCTTTCCATCGAGCGCCGCTCTTGGCCAGCGTTTACCCACACACATACGCACATACATTCTACATGTGTAAATTCGACATGCCGGACCACGTCCGCGGGAGGAAGCGTTGGGCGGCTGATTGCATGGCGCTGAAACGGCCGAAATGCTCGTTGCTTTGACTGATGCTACGTTGTGGCCGCATCGGCTGTCGCACACGTTGGTGGCAAATCGTAACAGACTGTCTCGCCGGGGAGGGAGATCCCAAAGAGCACGGTACTGCATCCGCTGCGCGGGGGGATTGTTGCGATGATGCTGCTACCCGGGGTAGTCTCACTTTGCTTCTGTTGAGCTCAGTCAGCCAGGCTCCTTTCGCACGTTCTGGTTATCAAAGCACCCTGCAAAATGCCTTCCGGACAGTTTTTGTCGCGCCTATAAGCGTCACAACTGCGCTGAAAACTCAGCCGGTCAGCCAGCAAGCACGGCACAAACTTCACTAAGTTTTTCCCTCTTATACACCCATCTATATAAAGGGGTAGCTCAGCAGCACTTGGAACACGTCCACGAATGTGATAATTGCACTTAAAAGGGACACCACTTTGAAACAAAGATAACACAATACAATATGTTAAAAATCCTGCGTTAGGAAGAAAAGCACAAACCAGTGACAACTTTGAGGCTTATTCTCACGTTAGGGACTCCGACTTAAGCCATCGGCGCTACCGTTGAGACTCCCCTATTTCTAACGAACCTCAATAGAATGCTGCTGCTAAGCGAGGCTCCAGCGCAAGAGACGGACATTTCTGGAAGAGGTTGTCTGCAGCCATTGGAGAGGGCAGTGATCCGTCTCAATGATAAACACCGAGCCGGCAAGGTATCACGATAGTTTCTGAACGGTCCACACGATACACGCATGCTTTCGGTGGCGCTGTACGCCTGCTCATGACCGGTCAGCTTGCCACTAGCATACAGAACGGGATGTTCCTCTCCTCCAGGTTCTCTCTGGCATAGTACAACACCCATGCCTCGCTCACTAACATCGCACTGAACCACGAACTCTTTAGAGTGGTCTGGCGATTGTAGCACTGGCTGGCAGGTTAGAGCACTCTTTAAGGCCCTGAAAGCAGTTTCCTTTGTCTCGTCCCAGACGGCTCTTTGAGGCTCCGTTTTTCTGAGAGCATCCGTGAGGGGACTCGCAATATCAGAATACCTGGGGATGTATCTCTGATAGTAGCCAGCGACACCTAATAACAACCGGATATCGGTCGTTGTACACGGCTGGACGAAGTTGCGTATCGCGGCCACCTTTATTTCAGAAGGGCGGCGTCGACCCTGTCAAAACACGGGACCGAGATAAACAACTTCGGTACATGCCAACTGGCACTTGGGAGTTTTGACCGTCAAGCCTGCTCCACCCAATCGGGTTAGTACAGCCCGCAAGTGTGCCATGTGCTCCGATTAGGATGTGGAGAAAACCGCAAAATCGTCCTAATAAGGCAAAGCGAATTCCTCGAGTCCCCGCAACGCTTTATTCATGAGGCTTGAAAATCAGTATTACGCGTTCTTTAAACCAAAATCCAACATTTTAGGACGGAAAGTTCCCATTGGTGAAATGATTGCCGCATACTTAGTAGCCTGCTCTGATAGGTGAGCCTGCCATTAACCCCTGACAGGGTCTAGTGTGAAACTAAACTGAGCGCTACTAACTTTCTCGATGCGCTCCTCAATGTTTGGGATCGGATAAATTAGGATCCTTAGTGATGGATATCAGCGTACGGTAGTCGACAAAAGGACGAGGGTCCTTGCCCGGTACCTCAACCAAAATCAAAGAGAAGGTGTAGTCATTCTCACAGGCATCAATAAAATCTAGCTCCAGCATTTTCTTTACCTCAGCCTCTATAATATCGCGCTGGCGGTGTGGTACATGGTACGTCTTCAAACGTACAGGTTCTGAGGAGGTAAGTTCAAAGTCATGAGTAAGGACGGTAGTCCTACCAGGCGTATTAGAGAATTGACCTCGAATATCTTGCAAGAGCTCGCGCAATTCGGTTTTCTGCTCAGGTGACAGCGGTGCTTTAGCGACTAATTCACTAATTAGCTGTTCGGTGACTTCCCCGTTCGTCACTGTACCTAGTCCCAGAAGTTCGACCGGAAGCACTTCGGGCACGTTCACCATCATACACAGCCCTGTTTCCTTTGTCTATACCCCGCCGGGGTGGCGCAGTGGTTACGGCGCTCGACTACTGCGTCCAAGGACGCGGGATCGAATCCCGGCCTCGGCGGCCGCTTTTCGGTGGAGGCGAAAAGCAAGGCGTCCGTGTGCTGTGCGATGTCAGTGCACGTTAAAGAACCCCAGGTGGTCGAAATTTCCGGAGTCCTCCACTACGGCGTCTCTCATAGTCTGAGTCGCTTTGGGACGTTAAACCCCACAAACCAACCAACCATCCTTTGTCTATATGGTTTAAGCAGATTACAATGGTAAACGTACTGCACCTTCCGTTTTCGTGAATCATCGTGTAGTTTACGTCCGACAGGTTTTGAACAACTCGTATTGGACCCTCCCACTGCACGTCCAGCTAGGGTTTCAGCGATGGGCGTAAAATTATTACCTCATCGCCCATCTCAAGAGACGGGCCCTGGTTGTCCTATCATAATAGACTTTGGCCATCTGCTGGGCTTGGAGCATTGCTTCCTCTGACAACTCCTGTGCCCGCTCAAACGTTCGAGTAACCTGAGCACGCACTCTATCACAACAAAGTCATCGCCCTAGGCTTTCCATGATTCACGAAGCATGCGATAAGGAGGTCGCAGCTTCCGACCGTACATACGCTTTTGCTGGCGAAAACCCTGTAATTTTATGCGGCGCGGTTCTCAGGCGAACATCGCTGCCGGCAGGCATAGCTCCCAGTCAGTTTATCGCTCAAAACACATAGTTCTCAACAGCCGCTTCATGACAGACCGGAGCTTCTCAACGGAATTCGACTATGGGTAGTACACGAAATATGCAAGAGCCTTATCGCGCATCTTTTCAGGAATCCTGTGGTCAAAGCGCTAGTAAACACTGACCTGATCTGACTGGATTTCTGCAGGAAAACCCACTCGCTCAAATATGGACAGCAGTGCATTCCCTATCTCCACTGAACTGAGTTCTTTAAGCGGGACTGCCTCCGGGAAATTTGTTGAGAGAGGGGGGGGGGGTCACGGTGAGAATATGTCTATACCCTCAGGATGTTACCGGCAGGGGTCCCACAGTGTCAATAACGAGATTTCTAAAGGGTTCCGTAATGAGAGGCACGAATCTCGACGGCGCTCTCAATTTCTCCTCAGGTTTGCCCAAACGCTGACAGGTGTCACATGTCCTTACAAATTCCTCTGCGTCCCGAGAACATCCTGGCCAAAAGTACTCTTGCAATAGGCTGTCCTTAGTCCTAGGTGCCCCGACCACGAACCTGCACGCGAGAAGCGCCACAGATCCTGACGAAAGTACAGAGACACGATCAGCTGATCGAACTCAGTTCCCCTGCAGTCAAGATACTTTTGGCACAGGACTCCATTTCTTTCTTCAAAACGGACATTTCCCTTGGCGACACCTTCTTTTAGATTACAGCAGAAGTTTTCAAGGGTGTGATCCTTTTTTAGAGCGCAGCTCTTTGGCGTCCGTTCCTGGGTTTCGCGTCGGCGTCGTCGTCGGCCTCGTAACCAGCTCCGCCACCCTTTCATCCCCCCAGCGCTAGCAGCGACCGACTGATACCGCTGGATGCCGCTGACGCCGCTAGAGAGTCAAGATAACGTGACTGCATAGAACACCGTTGCCGCCATGCAGAAAGAGGAGGGGAGGCCCCCCCCCCCCGTTCCTGTGTGGCGGATAGGGTGCTCTTCAGTTGCCGACGCGCCGGTTATTTCACGTAGGCCCCGGCACGTCGACGAATACGTGACCACCTTCCCACGGCTAGAGCTGGTTCTTGGCACTGCGGAAGCGAGGGTATCATATTGTTTGCGTCGGCATCGGCGGCGTTGTCCCTGAAACCAACTCCGCAGCTGGGGTTGACTCACTATCGGCGTCAGCAGCATCAGTCAGTCGCTGCTATCTCTTCCCTCCTCCCTTTATCGCGTTGTCCGCTTGCTGCGCGCGCTTCTGCCCCCATCGTTTGCCGCTGGGTGTACACGCCGCCCCCCTCCCCCTCTTCCTGCGAGTCTCCGGTTGTCAAAGCGCCGGCTCGAACTTAATTCCTTTCTTCGCTCCTCCTCCAATGCAACCCTTGTGCGGTGGCAATCAGAGAGCCAGATCGGTGGCGGCGGATCTGTATATGTGCACCGCCCGAGCCGAAATTGCCGCTGCCGTTCGCCACTGCGAAATTATCTGCCAGTTCTTTCTGAGCTATGAGCGAGACGAATGTTGACATAAAGACAAACCGGAATTTCTTCACACTTATGCGGGAGAACATCCCGTTCCTCTCGCTCGTAACGCGACCCACGGCTGTGACAACCTCGCGAGGCACTTGTATAGATATCGTATTTGAGAATCAAGCATTGGTGTACCAAGTCGAACATATATCAGTCTATTTCTCCGACCACAAAGCTTCCTTCATGACTGTCAAGAACTGTTAGTGGAGTCTTTGTTAAAGGAATACGTGTGAAAAATAAAAAAAAAATTCTGTGATAGCGCATACATGTGTTGCTCGATTTCTTTGCCTCAATCTATCGAAAAGGTGAAACAGCTTATTTGCTGCGCTCAAATTTCGCATTAGGAAGTAACGTAATCGTCGGTAATTTTTTGCTTAGCTATCAAAGCAGACCTGCTGACATTTAGCAATTCGTTAAGTCCTTCTGACGTAGAGGCGACGAACAAACCTGCAGATAGTTCCTCTAATTGGGCATTTTCTCTCCTGTATCCTATGCCTTTAACTTTTAAGGCTCACTTGTGTCTACAGCGGACGTGGTCTCCATCTGAGTGTGCTGGGCCTCCGATCCTTTTCCATTGCTTGACAACGTCATCTCCGAACTACAACCTTTGCAGCAAGCTCCCGAGCTCTAGATCTGATTAAGGATAGTACGCTAGCCTCTCCCAAAACAATCACCTTTTCGCGCAAGAGGAGATCAGATTTGTTTGAAAAGAGGTACGGGTACTGAGGAGGAAGCATATATGACACCGCAGCTTCTGTCTCAAGTGCACCGAAAGGCCCCTCAATAAGCACTTTAGCTATGGGTAAACACAAGCAGTGAGCTTCCACGGTTTGTTTGATCCACGTGCACGCACCCGTGAACATCTCTAGTTCTATATAAGAGGGGTTAATCACATCCATGGTAGCCGCAGAATCACGAAGCACACGATACTCTTTGCCGTTCACGAGGAGGTCTCGAGTGTATGGTTCGAGAAGCTTCATGTTCTCGTCACTGCTGGAGAGCGACAAAAACACGAGCTTTGTTGTTGTTTCTGGACACTGAGCCGAAAAGTGACCCGGCTTCTGGCACGTATAACAGACGCGCGATTGCCTTGCCTCGAACCTCTTTTTGCGTTCGGCTTTGGACTGTCTCTTTAAGCTCGGCCGGACTGCTTTCACTCGCATGCGTACCACGTTTATGCTCTTGCGCTCTAAAGGCCGTGAATGTCCGCCTCTCAAACTTCGAGCCGAATTCTCCTTTTGACCGTCCTTAGCTCCACAAGCCCGACGCGTCACAAACTCTTCAGCTAGCTCGCTGGCTCTATTACTAACGTCTGACCTACTCAAGACCCAGTACCGAACGTTCTCAATTACCGATTGCAAAACTGTTCCAGACGAAACACTGGACAACCTTATCGTGGTCACGATATGCTTTTTTTTTAGCCGCTCATACATGTTTGACATACGCTTGTAGGCAAAATCAGTAAAGGGCTCACTTCTGCTTTTCTCACAATCCCGAAACTTCCGACGGAATGCTTCTGCTGACAGCCTGTACGTTTTTAGCAGACTTGATTTCACTTTGTCGTAGTGCTCTACTTCCTCTTTTCTTTTTTTTCAAGCGAGCGATTACGTCTGCCGCCTCACCGGGTAGCAAAGTGAGCAAGCGCTGTGGCCACGTTTACCGAGAAAACCCTTGCTACTTGCACGTTCGCTTGGAGTTATCCAGGAACAAACCAATGTTTTCTCCAAGCTTAAACGGTCGCATCAGGTCAATCATTTTGAGCGATTCCCGTTCTCCTGCACCATGAGCCCGACTTGCATTACGAGCGCGTTCAGTCCCCAATTCGAGACGTTTCGTTTCCAAAACTTATTGATGCTCCTTTCTCTCTCGGTCGTCGTTTCTTACGGTCACGTTCACGTTCCTATGTCGCTTAACGTTGCCGTTCCTCAATGATCTGACGGCATTCCGAAAGCTCGCCATCTTCAGCTTCCAACGCAGGAATAGTCTTTAGCACTTCTGGTTTTCTGAGTTTGTCTGACAGATTCAGACCTAACTCCTTCGCAAGCTCCAGCAATTTCGGCTTGCGCAGCGACTTAAAATTCATGGCTGCTCTGAGTGCTGCCTTCTCTACTGCCCACTATTGCCTTGCTGCAAATTAATCCAGCAGCAACGACAACAAAATTACCAGCTCTGGTTTCTACACTAGCAAAAGCCTGGCAAAAATCAGTAGAGGAAAGTCCCGCACTCACCAAACCTTACAGCCAGGAATCCAGCGCAGTCTTTCCGCCGCAGGCAACCAGTCATCACACAGGGTTTGTTGCACTGCTCCTGGCTTGCCATTGAGCTCTTTGTTTCACAGGTCATGCCTGGGACACCTCAGCTGTGTCTACCACCTGTTGCACCACGGTCAGACCTACCTCATCTCACCGACCACGGCAAAGGCTTGGTCGTGACTTGCGGCCCCATCGGTAGCGTTGGCATGGCGGCTCCGGGGCTCGGCGGAAGGCCTCAGCGGTCCAGGCAAATGTGAGACGTCGATTAACAAACAACGTTTAATGCAGCGCCACATAGTGACGGGCAGAGAAGCAGGCCCGGAGAGAAAACTGAAACGCTCACAAAGCTGGTGTAGGGCGTCGCCTCGGCGACGTCTCAGAAGTCTCTGTGTAGTAGTCTCCGTCGCAGCGGAATCAGCCGCTGCTTTTTACACACTCATCAGAAGAGGGAAAGGGAGCAAAATTTTTGTCCGAGCAAGCTGTGATGACTCAGTCTCGGTGTCGAGACAGAAATCTCCTCCACCTCCTGGTAACGGGCGAGGACGACGCTCTCTCCATCGAGCACCGGTCTTGGCCAGCATTTACATACACATGCACGCACACACATTCGGCACGTGCAAATTTGACATACCGGAACACGTTCATGGGAGAAAGCGTTCAGCGGCAAATTGCATGGCGCTAAAATATCAGAAATGCTCGCTGCTTTAACTGATGCTACGCTGGAAACGCGTCGGTTGTCGCACATGTAAGTGGCGAATCGTAACACTAGGCAGAAGTTTGAAGCGTTTCTCCTCCTCGTGGGTGCTCAGTTGGTAATGTCCGGCGTGCGAAGGAAGCAAAGGAAGGAATTTCGGTAGCTCGAGAAGAGCACTGCTGCAGTGTTCTTTTTTGTGAGTCTGTGCACCTTGACGCAGGTGTCCTTGTATCCGCTGGCGCTACCGGTTGTAGGCATATCTCTAGGCGCACATTGGGTGTGGGATTTGGAAAGTGACTGTAGTCATGCCTAAATAGATGTGCAGTACCCCAAACTAGGAACAAAAATGAACCCTTAATTATAGAGCCTACTACTAAGAAAGGATCACCGACAGTCAGAAGTATTTCACGCACTGACGGCGTAAACAGGTGCGAAACGCCAGCGGAAATGTGAATTAGGTTTCGGAATGGAACCTAGAAATCGAGAATTGCGATGACATGGAATTGTATGTATTGTACGCTACCACATGACGCGTGCTGTGAGTCAGATTGCGGTGATCTGTACTTGAAATATTTTTTGGTTGAGTCTTTGAGACTCTCGTAGAAAGTGAAAAACTGTGGCGCCGAATAGTGACATACGTAGAATGTATCTGCAATTCAAGTGTCATGTTTATAGGTGGCATGTAACTTTTTTATTTGGTTGTAATTATTTGAGTTCAGGACGGCTCATCTATATATGTGCGCATTTGCCCCATTAGTTTGTCGGCGCATGCATGTGCGCGCGATGTTGGTGTGTCTGAGAATATTTCAAGACAATAGTTTTTAAGGGAGGGTAGTGTCACGAAGTCGGCGCACAATTCTATTCAGTAAGCGCGGCGTGATAGAAGACCGCGTGGCGTCGCATAAAGAGTTCGAGAATATCAGGAGAAATATGTCTCTTCCGCTCTAGGATAGACCTTAGCCTTGCGTGCATTGGCGTCAAACCACCTCATCACCCGGCGGCGAAGGTGACTCAGCAGGTCTAGATGTGCCGAATCGGTGGCCTTCCAGGAAGAGCATCCGCTTTGCATTAGGGAGGTACCAGGATCGATACCTGGTGCAGCCGTGTACCCACAGGTTTTCTATGGGTAAACGATTTCCCCCGGTTTGATGCACGGCTTATCTGGGGGAAATGCTTGAGGAAATAGGCCATTAACCAAAAATGCTGGTACAATAAAAGGGCCACATAATAGGTTTTCGCCGCACGAGGCTGACTTCAATAGTCCGATGGCAACCAAAGAGCTGAGAACCAGGTCGGAGGAAAGTTTGTACCATTTAAAAATCGGTGGGTTCCTGGCGACACAAGCGATCGAACCTTGTACCTACCGCCCGCATGCGAGGCGGATGCTCTATTATGTGGGCTTTTTTTAGAACTGCAGGCGAAATTGATCACGACTCCCGCCACTATGACGGCCAGTGGCACAAATCGATAACTATGATGAATATGAACCACCTTTGCAGGTTGGTAGGTTGCTCGAAACTGAGTTTCAACTATCAGGAGAGCAAAGGGGTTTACGGAGCTTCTCCCAAGCGCACACCCTTAGAAAAGCCGAACGCCAGGCCATGGAATGCTTGTACCCATTGTACCTGTGGGTGTCCGGCGGTGGGTTTCAAACTGACCACCTGCCGCAGCCAAGACAGACACTCTAACCACTGGGGCGTGACTATCGAGAGGGTTCAGCCGTGCCTAACCACTAACAATGCGCGGCTCGGCGGGAAAAAGAGAGGACGGATAAAGAGCGAAAGTTAAGTGTATGTGCGCGCCGGACTAGGAGTGTTGTAACAGACACGGCGGGCTCTATTTATAGAGATCACGTCGCTTGTGCCAGCCGGCCAGTGTTAGACAGTTGCAGCGATTGTTGTGGTGCTATTGCTTGGCTCCCGGGGTCAACCAGCTGTTCGGCAAGCATGCGAGATCTGCGACGGAGCGGCGCTTGTCTACAGTACGGCCACATTGCGACTCTCCAGACATCGGTCTGCCTAGTAATCAATTTGGCGTTTGTTCGAATCTTTCTTGTATTGTTCAGCGTTGTAAAGTCTCTGTGCTTATCAAAAGCCTCTTTAGTTGCATGCGTTGCATCGCATTTCTCAGAATCTCGTGCCTGTGCATTTTCAGTGTTTGTCTGTATTCCTCTGTATCGTGTCTCCCTCTTTATAAAGTTTGTTATTGTTTTTACTTCTCACTCTGGCTTGAACCGGAGAAAACTGGGCACCATACAGGCACCGCTACTGTCAGTACAGGTATAGTTGACTTCCGGCTGAGCTTGCCACACAAATCGCGGGCATCTTCTTTGAGACCGGAACAGCTACACCCACTCATTCTAAGAGTGGTGGGAGTGTGCGCACCAATAGCGGTGCATCGTTAATACTATATAATTATTAACGGGTGACGTTTAGCTTGGGTTGATTTGCGTTTAGTGTAAAGCGACGCACGCGATATTTCGGTATTACTTCTTCCCGTCTTTTTCACGCAATAATCTGACGCCAGTCCGACACCAGCCGTTTAGCGCGCTGATAATTTAGGGCATTTCTTTCTGAACCTCTATTTATTATAACGCAAGTCGTAGTTGACTAGCAAATGTCCTCATTGTACGCGATGGATTAGCCCTCGATGTGAGACACGCGCGGCTACGCGCGAACAGCACCTACCTGGTGTGGACTTTGCGGCAGCTTCATCTTTTTTTAGGTGTGCGGGAAGTGCTCAGGGTTAAGGCAAAGAAGGGATTTCGACAAGGCTGTTTTACTAATGCAGGCGTAGGATATGCAAAATACTCACAATTATCTTTCTTGCCAATACTCCGTTCTTGGTATCATCAAAAGGTTGGTTCATAAGCGCGTAGCCTCCATCTTTCCAGTCGTCGCCGTACCCTCTGATGGTATAGCCGATGGGCCTGAGGCAGCCCTTGCTGCAGGTTTCAGGTACGCCTATGAACTTTTTCTTCCCAGTCAGGCTCCTAATGACTTCAAGATCTTCCCAGCTAGCATCTGCAATAAATGAAGCTCTAGTTTAGTAAAGCTAGCAGCGGTGGCCGAGACAGCACCGCATAGGTCACGGAGAAGCGACTGAGTATTACATGATAAATTGAACGAGTCAAAGCAACAAGTGATTATCACTAAGTTCAAGAGCTCTTTGCCTTGCCGATCCCATCAGAAAAGTCAGTTGATTTATTATATGACCGGTTTTATTCACTAGCAGCTTTGTGGCTAGTCCGGTTGGTTTTTGGTTTATGAAGTGCGCGTCAGCACTCTTTAGCAGACGCTAGAGTGAAGTGACGACTTAAGGGGATAACAAAGAGAAACAGAGGTAGTAGTGTTACTGCGGCGAAGGAAATTAGGTTGAGTGTACCGGGTCAAGTAGTCGATTGTTACTTATTATCCGTTCGCTACAGGACGACGTCAAAGTAGGAAAGGTGCCTAGCAGGTCAATGTCGATCAACTAAAATGTTTACGTCACTGCTCTATTTATGAGCGAAAATTATGCAATTTTTGTTGACAGACATTTTCTGCCTTGGTAATCACAAAAAATTTCGAAGCAGTGTGTGACGGGGGCGGATAGATGGAGCCAGCAATCTTCGAGCTAATAATGCGGAGAGCAGGATTGGCCAGCTACTGGTTCGCCATGAGAAGCGACTAGATTTTGTTTACGCTGGCTTGCACCCACGACAATAAGATTGGCGGTACGTGTTCGCTACGCCCTTTTCGTTGGCGAAGGGTGGTTGGGAAAGCGAAGAAGGCTATTCCGTGCTTGAGCGCTTTGAAAAGTTTACAAGACTCTCCTTCCGTGCATTAAATGTGACGCTGCAGCACAGAAAATGAGCGTGTCCAGTCGCTCCAAATAAGGGTTCCTCATCCAACTTCTTCAACGGCTTGTGAACAAGGGCAGGTAAACTAGATAGCAGCTCTTGCTTTCCGACATGTAGACGATGATATTAACTCCTAGAAGCCCAGGTTTTACGAGCGATGCGGCTGGAGTGGTCCCCCAGAATGGCAAGCAAGCACTTCACGTGATGATAGCTGATTACAATCTTTGTCCGCCCGTGCAAATGAAGGCGGAATTTTTAAGCAGTCTGCATGATATCGAAACTCTCCATCTCGATCATACATTAGATGCATTCAGCCTTCCAAAGAGAACGCTAACATACATTTTTACTAAAAAGGCTTGGAAAATGAGACCCGTGTCTTATGGCCCCCAAAATGTTTCAAGCACATGCGTTATAGAATGCGCATGCTTTGAGAGTGAAGTACGCTTTGCGCCTTGAAATAATTTAACGGCAATACGAAAAGCGTGCGCCTCTGGTGGCCCCAAGCTGCCTTGCGTTGTGCCGCCAGGACGCAGCCCGACGATATGGAGGCTACCCAGGTAAGTAGCGATTCTTAGTTGTTGCTACATCGTGACGTGCTTTCACGGGAGAATGCAAGGAGCTTTCGTATTCTCTAGCCAAACCTTGATCAATGCGATTTGGTAGTGAAGTGAGCGAAATTTTCAGCTACTTAGCCAATAGACTCTCTGGGGGAATGCGCTGGAGGCTCCAACCGAGCGCAGTTTTGACATGGAAAGTTCACGCGTGCAGACTGTGGCATGAAATCTCAATGGCTGTTCTCATCTATAGATGGCGCTGAACGCGGCAAATAAGTCAAAAACGTTCTAAAGTATATTTTCTCTGCTTGCTGGTTTCGTTTATCATACGCGATATTTGTGCTTCAAAAATAGCTGGATAATTGAAACAAAAATGTGTGTATACGTTTGTCATTATGTTTTAGCGTTCTATAATTGTCACCGGAGCACACTTTCCCACGCTTGGGTTTCACTTTTTAAGTCAATCTTTCTAAGCTGACTAGCTTGTGCCGTTTCTGAAGGCAGGTAGCGCATATAGCCTTCATGCTTGCGTCGGTATGAATTTCGGTTCCAACGTTTTCGCATCAGTACTCACCTAAAGAGCAGCACCAACGACGCTGATGAAAATGGGTTCTATGTAAACTGCGGACGACGCAGAAATTTATAAAACAGAAAATGGTAGGTGCAATGATAAGAGATAGGAAGCATGCAGATTGGGTGAGAGAAGTAACTCTAGTTGATGTCATTCCAGTCTGAGTCAAAATGAAATGGGCATAGGCCGAACATGTGATGCAGCGGGAGGACAACCGATGGTCTCTTAACGGTTAGCTTATCAGTCTCCAAGGGAAGCAAAGCGTGGAAAGGGGGTGGCAGAAGGTTATGTCAGCGGATCAAATTGAGAAGTTTACGCGGGTCAATTGGACGCGGCAAGCTCAATATCGAGTTTTTTGTGTTATATTGGATGGCCTTCGCCCTGCAGTGGATATAATCCAACTTCTGATGATGTTGAATTCGTTTTTATATATTTATGTATTATTTTACATACTGCAGCCCAATCTGATTAGCGGGAGCGAGGGAGGGGAGCATGTTTAAATAATGACAGGAATAAAAAACAAAAAATGCAGAGCAATCACACAATGCCAATAAACAAACTAAGAAAGAAACAAACGCAGAAAAACTTAACTATTGGGCCGTCTTCATGACATGAACGATATCAGCAGTGGCTGATTACGTAAACAAATTCATGTAATGGAAGATAGCGATATGAACAAGATAGCCTATTACATTCGTCGATCGTACGAGGGAAAACTGTGTTTAAATCGGTTGGTTCTAGCAAATAGGGACTGTGGTTTATCTTAAATTTTTTGGGTTCACTTCGGTTTCTGTTTCACACATTCCGCGTTCAGTTCCAGTTCTAGTTTCGAAACGCATCGCCGCTAAAAAGTTTATAACGAGCATCCATTACTTAATTTTGTGTTCTGCCTTACTTCAAGTATCTAGCCTGACCTGCTTTGGGACGTTAAACCCTACAAACCTCAAACCAAGCTTCAAGTATGCAAACTCATCCATCTCTCATTTCTCTAGTTACTGACTCAAGTTACTGACATTCCAGTGGAAATTAAGAAGTAATAGGCATGTACAGGACATTTAGTGTGAAATGAGGATAACCTATGGTCTCTAAGATTAAACCCCAGCAATCCAAGGCAGTGGTCCACTGTTGAAAATGTAGTGGCAAACAGTGGTATTACAGAGGCCCAACTTTGCCGTGGTTTGTACACATCGGTGAAGCCAGTCCGCGGCACATCGAACGTTGGACGAAGGTTCACGTGTTCCCCTCAACGTTGGTGTTACCGTTCTAAAATGTTGGCGATATTGGACCAGTGTATCCCATGCTTTCCCAGTATTGGTACAACCGTCTTTAGCATCTGGCTTCATTGTACCAGTTTGTCGTCCATTCAGACAATGTCGAACGGGCAGCCTTTTATAATGGCCTACATTGAACCAATTTCCCCCGTGTGTTCCCTTATGACCATGCCCGTTTTAAAAACTCTCTGTATTGGACAACTTCCTCTCGTCTGATTCCAACATCTGCCAAGCTGTTCTAAAAAACCACTGACAATGGACCTCGTTGTCCCTCGATATCCGATATTGCTTGTGCCATGCTAAGACATGGCTATATTTAATTCCAAAACAATATTTATGGTAATTATTCAAACAAAACAGGGATCCATATTAGTATATTTTATACACGCGTATTAGAGCAATTCAATGAAATTTCCGACAACAGTATTTTACTTTTTCTTTGAGATATGGGTACCCCTATAGCCTTTTTATTCTACCATGAACCGCCGGCCACAGCACATGGCGCTACCTATATATTACCCGAACTTTGGGAGCTGTTTTTGAGAAACAGATGGCTGATCTCCGATGATGATGGCTGATGACCCGAGCCACCTTTTAAGAGCTCTTCCTGCATGCATTTCATGCATAACGAACGGTTTCTTATAAGTATTGGGTTACTTTGAATCGCCAACAGTTGAATAATAGTACGAGATGGGCATATAGGTTTCAATAAATACACACTGAATATTGAAAGGCTGTTCACATTCTAATGAAATAGCCAGTAATTGAAGCTTCCCTTCCCATGCGTGTTGTGCCAGCAGGCACTGAAGACATGTTCCTAAGTGTGAAAATGTTTTTTTTTATTTAGAAATTTATCGCCGCCTCATTTTTTAATGCATTCTAGTTGCATGCAGTTTCCTCGTACTGATTGCTACAGAAATTTAGAAATGCAAGTTTCTCAGTGATAGGGGACTTAGCTGTGCGCCCTCCTACACTTTAAAATATGAAAATTTAGTCACCTCAACATGTAAGATATAGTACTGCGAAGCTAGGCAATGCCTATGAAATGCTCATGTTTATAATGAGACATGAATGGAACACCCATTGATATGATAATATAGGGAAACTCCTGTATTTCCAACCTTGGGAATGCCAACAAATTAGGGAGGTTATTATAATTGGGCTATGGCATGGACACGCCAATAGTAATCGCATATTGGCAGAGCCATACTGGTTTAATGCAGGACAAGTCATCACATGAAGTTTCGTCCAGTGTAAGAAAAAGTAGTAGTTCCTCTGGAGGCAATGTAGGCCTGATATTGACACCCCTGAGTTCCAGCATTGGACCACAGGCGGCCCAATGGTGGTCGAAAGGAAAGCGTAGCAAGAGGCGGCAGCAAATTAGGTGGGTGGATGAGATTAAGCAGCACGCAGGGGTGAAGTGGAAGAACCTGGCACAGGACACGGTTAATTGAAGCAAAAATGGGAGATACCTTCGCTCTACAGTCGCTATACTCTGGCTTATGATGATGACCTAATAAGCAAAGAAACTCCATTTGAGAGGTTTTAAATTGTGGTACGCCTTAGAGGATTACAGGGCTTTGCTTCGAGAACTGCTAGTGCAGTAGATTCAAAACGACTCAGAATTTTAATTTATTTACCATGTCTTTCACAAATTCCAATTTTCATAAATTATTTGTTTATAAGCTTGGTTGCCTCCTGCATCCATTGTTTACGAAAAACTGGTTTAGAGAACACCAGAGGCGGAATAGGACTACTCCCAGTTTAATGACACGGTAGGACTGCAAGTTGCTCCTAGCGCTCTTATTTTCAACTTTTCACTATAAGCCTATCTTGGGTAAACTCACAAGAACAAACTAAAATACTTTCAGAATTCCAAGGGGGATCATCAACTTTTTGCGCTTAGTGTATTCCTTATAGCATGCAGCCCGAAAATTCACCCTTCTGGTAATTACTACCTCTGTTAATAATTACACTGATAATAATTGAACCAGTTATCAGTATTATAATAACAGAAGTAGTAATTACCAGAAAAATAAATTTTCGGGGTACATGCGATAATAAACGAATACACTTAGCATAAAGAGTGGATAATGATCCTTGTTATTGCGAATTTAGTTTCCTTTTTGAGCTTACCCTTAGATAGGCTTACAGTGAAAAGTTTAAACTCAGAGCCACACATACGCCTACAAATATTTTATATTGCCAATTACTGTGAGTTAGAACGTATTCCTCGAAGCCACTGAGCAATTATTGCAAATTGAAATTATGTGCGCAAACCGTTCCTTTCATGAGGGACAAATAAGCAAACAACAAATAACAGTTTTCGGAAATCTCTTAACGCGGCAATGGCACATTCTCATCTCTGTTCCGAGTTTTAATAGTCCCACATATTACACTTTTATTGAAACTGATAAGCACAAACACTTTGTTATTAAACATGAAAAAAAAAGCTGTCGAAATTTTTTAAAAGTTTAAAGCATGGCTTTGCTGAAAAATTGCATTTCTGTTCGCAAAACACAGCAGCTAGAAATGAATTGGTATAGACACACATTATCGGGGATATTATAAGAGCTTGCTGATAAAGGCGTAGTCTGAGAGATAGTAGGCACCATTTAATGCAGCACCTTATGACGCCGAGAATTTTGAAAGTATTAAAAAGGTTATTTTTATAATACAGCGCCACAAAGATATGAGCCGCATATCAATTAAATAGTAATTAGCATTGTTCACTGCCTAATTTATATAATTATTTGCAAAAAGAAAAAATTAAACCTGTTGATTCGGTACGGGAAACCATACACCTCAGCCAGAAATTTCAGTAGCGCATTTATATTTCATTATGTGCAGCAAGGCGAAACAATTTTGTCCGCCCTCCTGCGATCCTTAGAACACCTCAGATTCTTCGGGAGAGAGAGAGAAAAAGAGTCTCTCTCTAAAGATTCACTCTCTTTTTCACTCTCGACTCTCTCTATACTTTGTAGAACAGGTAGGGCGGCAGACACGGAAGAGGTAGAGGGAAGCGTGAGAGGAAAAAGAACAGAAGGGGAGAGAGTGAGGGAAGGATGGGGGGAGAGAAGAGAGCGAGAGATTCTGTCTGTATTTTTCTTTATATCAAGGTTCTCTTGCTCTCCTTTTCTCTGTGAGAGAGAGGTCTCCCTCTCACTCTCTTTCTCATTATTAACAATCGTTATCTATCACAACTAATCTATCGGTCACTGTATACCAGAACTCTGCCGATATGCTGCACCTCTCGCATTTTTTGCGGACACCACTCGAGCTTTTAAAGGTTTCTGCCTTAAAAACGCATGCAGTATCGTACTTGACAATAGGCTAAGTTCACGCCATTATCCTAGTGATTGAAAATATTTGAAATATAGTCATCTCTTACGTAGCTTTTATGGGTTACGGTAAAACAATATACTGAATAGGGGCCGTTCATCGGCGGTGTAAGCTGGGCAGTGGCGTTGGCCAGGTATTTTGGCTTTAGCAATTGTCCCTCTTTTGCGTGTTTCTGCCAAGCTAAGCAAAGCGCATGGACCCGTCGCCGGCTTGCGGACTGCCAGAGCAGCTTCCGACACTTCCGACAGGTAGCTCTTTTCATCGCTGCATCTGCCTGGTTCACCTGGGCACAAAGTTTTTGGGTACTAACTGCTATTTTTTCATCAAATAATGCCTGTTTTTGTTAGTGAAAAGCCATCTGAGAATTTTTAAATTTTCTGCCAGCAGTTTATATGTGTCGCTTGTCTATGTCCATTCTGTCGGGCAGGAGGAATCTGACTAACACTGAACACCACTCCTGTGAATGTGAATGCCTCTTCTCTGTTGAAACATTACATGGCAGTCACTTTTTATACGTTACAGGGAAAGTAGCGAAAACAGCGGCTTATTATTCAGTGCGCGGAAGTAAGCATGTCAGATTTCAACTTGATTCGCTCATTGCGAAGCGCACACGGCAAAAACAACAAAAGCCTAAACTCACTTGGTGGAAAATAAAGAGGTGGGCAATGGTATGGTATTTTTTGTGGTATGCTATTGCATGGTGTAGTATGGTAATATGGCATGAAGTTGTGTGTCTGGTGTGGTATGATATGGTGCGTGTGGTGTGGTATGGCAGGGCAGTTCATGATATTGTGTTTTGTGGTACGTTGTGCTGTAGTGTGGTACATCATGGTGTGGTATGGCATGATATAGTTTACTAAGGCACGGCACGGTGCGAGTGGTGTGTGTGGTAGGGAATTGCATGATATAGCGGTATGGTATGGTTTAGTATGGTGTGGTATCGTATGGTATGGAATGACATGGTATAGCATGTTACGGTATAGTAGGCATGATATGGCATGAAACGTTATAGCATGGTATTGTATGGCATAGTGTGGGACTATGTGTTGGTTTCGAACACCATAATGCGAGAAACGGTATATGATATATGCAGGGCGTCATGGCAAAGCGTTCTACAAACATTTCGACCAACTGTTCATCTTTATAAGTAGCCACAGACAAATGGTTGGATGAACGCCCGTTCACACTTGCGACTCAGGGAGGTTTTGCGACCGCTTTGGTCCGAAAGCGACGGTCGCAAATGGTTCTATTGGCCGAGAAGCGAGTGGCACTCCGTTCGAGCACGTCGAAATAGGAGCCGTGATACTCCACTGTGAAGCACATTGAACCAGTGAAAGACACAGAAATGCAAGAGCTGTACAACGGACAGCGCTGGACTAACAAACTGAGATTTACCCGAAAGAACAACCGGTCGAGGAATCAAAAGACATATGCCTATCTAATGCTCACAAGAACACAAGTAAGCCTCCATTCAACACAATATTTTGAGGACGATGACAATATTAGGCAAACAATTCACCTATTCCGCTTTACTATACCTACATGCGCACACTGTTCTTAACAACACCACCTCTTTTGGTAAGCAATAGTGAAGTGCACTAATGCAGCTGTGACTGTCGGGCATCCTAATGTGATAGGCCTCCACAAGCTCCCTTCCTGTCTACACGTGTTCTTCTGAATACTGATACGCTGTCAAAATCAAGAACGCAGCTTTCGCATTCTCTGCAGTGACGAGGGAGCGTATTTTTCTCTACGTATTTTTCAGTGAGTTCACATGTGCACGTGTACGGTCATTCACGCATTTGCCATTCAACATTGCAAATGCGTGAATGACCGTACACGTGCACACGTAAACTCACTGAAAAATACGTAATGAAAAATACGCTCCCTCGTCACTGCAGAGAATGCGAAAGCTGCGTTCTTGATTTTGACAGCGTATCAGTAATCAAGAGGAGGGAATCTTATATATCACACCAGAGGCAGAATTAACGAAATTGCTGGCATACTGGACAGAGCTCCCATTGCAGAGGTGGGCATTTGACCTCAAATTCCTCGACGTCACCTCAAACTTAAAAAATATTTGGCGACCTCACACAACCTCACCCTCATAAATTGAGGTTGAGGTCCGCCAGGCAACCTCACCTCACTTTTCAAGTGACCATTGGCGACCTCACTCAACCTCCCCTCAAACTCAAAAATGTGAGGTTAAGGTCGGGCGCTCGACCTTAATAAAAAAAAGAATCATTAAATTAAACCGTAACCTAAACGAAATATACATTTTTTGGTAATCCTGGGATATATAGCCATGCAAGAATTTTGTCGTATGAAGGCTTTTTTTTACTTTTAATTTTATACAACAAATAATATCCCAGATAAAAGCAGAAAAACTCCGGCGACTACATGTCCAACTCTGCGCTAAAGTGATAATCATCTATCCCTCCTCGCCTACCATTTTGTGGTCAGTTTCATTTTAAGGCCTACATCGGTACCACGTTACTACGCATAGGCCCATAATGCAATACAACAAGTTTATTCCATCTCACCCACGTGAATAAAAGATTAGTATTAGAAATAAAACAAGCAAGTTATTACTATATACAGAAAAGACAAATGCTGTTGACCCTAGTGACAATGACAACAATGACGATATGCTCTTTTTCTTAATTCGAAAAAAAAAGATGATTGCCAAGCTTTTTTTTAATACACTGTACGTTGTCTTACGACCGAATGCATTAAATTAGGAAAAAATAGGAATACAGTCGTACCTCGTTAGTATCGACGCTTTGGTTTCCGACCAAAAATGTCCATAAAGCGAGTCATCCATAATAAGGAGTCATGAATAAAAACGAAAAGTACATAATTAAGAAAAAACTCTAAATAATGGCTGCTGTGTTAGTTAAATTTGTAATTCAAAACATCCGAGCTGTCGATGGTACCTCATTCTCCATGAATTCCTCGACTCGAAACGTCATGTCTGTTCTTAAACCTTGTCAGCCATCCTCTTGAGTAGCTGAAGTCAGTAATGCCCAAACAGAGCGTAGAATAATATTTCTCAGTAAACTTCACCCTATTTTAACGAGCAAAAATTCCCTAAGTCATCTCAGGTAAAACCTATCAAGACTGAGGAGAAGGAGCGGTACGCATCCATAATGTTGCCGAGGCAGCGAGCCTTCTCTTGAAGTATTTAGTCGCTCACAACAGCACCATTTGCGCGCACATTCCCAAACCACATTAACAAGGCTGACTCCATTTCTTCGAACTGTGCTGGCCGCTGCTGGACTGTGGTTGACGCTCCAGTAGTCTCAAAGTCCTGTAGTACCGACGCTACTGTCGACCTGGCGAGGCTGAGGCCTAGTTAAACTTGGGCCCAGTCCCTCACGGCTTGAATTGACTGAGATGGCTTTTGCCACTTGTATTCACAGATTTCCTGCTTCGCGCCTAAGTTCAGCTCCGTTCTTTTGCGTTTAACTCCCGCCATGCTGAAAGTAAGACTAAAGTTGAGGGTTACAGGCTCCAGATTCTTTGCACTCTTTTTGCCTATACAGTTAACCTCCCTGAGTTTCCGTTCTTCTGATTCTCTCTTTTTTTTTTGCCTTGCACTGTTTCTTTAAGGAAGCGAGGGAGTCCAGTTGGCAGGCTACTATACAAAGGGCTATCGAACAGCCCTTTCTCGTGTCGTTTGTATGTGTTCCTATAAACGAAACACTGCAAGCTGAAGTACAGTTAGAATGATGGCTAGCCGCATCGTTGGCTCAAGGCGAAGCCGACATGTGGACCACCTGGGGTGCAAGATGTGCAGTTCGGCAGCACAACAGTGACGAAAACCAGAAGCATGAGAAGGAAGGGCGTCCGGGACGGGACGCCCGGTCGCGCCTTTAAAAGCGAAAACAGAATTGCGCCGGAACTGCTTCAAAGCACTGTGCAGCCAATAGCGCGATAGCGCGCTGCGCCGGCTGCATTTGGCGAAGGCGCCGCGCGGTGCTGTTTGCGTGCTTGTCGCCTTTCTTTTGTAGCTCTACTTCGTGAGTATGTCATAATCCTTGCCGAAAAGCGTCAAAGACTTCATGGAACAACTTTGTGTTATGGGATAGAAAAACTTCAGTTCCCACCCCCACTTTTGGCGCTTGTCTTTCTTTCTTACGCTTTTACCGGCCTCTCTGTTCACGTTCAGTAGAATGTATTGCAACCACATGTTGCTGTTTTCCTGACTGCAGTCTCTCGTTGAGGCGCTGCCGCTGCACCCAGAAATCTCCCGATTGCCTCTTTCCCTCCTTTTGCTGTGTACGATCCCTGCCTTCCGCCTTCCTTTTCTCTTCCTCCTCCCTTCCTTTCCGCTCTTGCGCCCCCCCCCCCCCCTCCTAAAACGACCAGACGCCTGCTTTGGTTCTTTCCAACTCCACAGGATTCGTTCAGGCATCGGGCCGTATCGGCTATCGCATAGGTTCCCGGCCTGCGCACCCTTCTTTAACTTGCGTTCCGACGCCCCTGCTTTTTTCTAACGATGTCCATATTAACGAGACAAAAACACATGGGCCGAGTGGGCTGTGTGCATTCTTCCCCTGTCCATTGTTTACAGAGCAAGTTTCCATATTAACGAGGCACAAATACATTAAAAAAGTTTCGTCCCCAGAAAAACTATCCATAATTCAGGTCGTTCACATTAACGCGGCACGAATTTTACATAACAGCCATTCATGAAACAACTTATAGTGAAGACTAAATCCACAACAAAACAAACAAAATAGGAAAAGACAGCAACACACCAAATAATCATAAAGCTCGGCCAACGCCGTGTAAACAAATGTACCTTCAGAAAATTTCGAAGAGGAATGCTGTTTATGTTATGAGGTCCCAACCGGCCACTCCTAGGTGTTTGTTTATAATTCTGTGATCCCGTGGCGTATTCCAAAAATTGGCGAAATTGCCTCTACGAACATCCCGCTTACATTTAAAAAATCACAGAGGTCGGAACTGCTAGGAAAGAGGGTTAAAAGTGAACCACTTTGCTGTCGCGAACATCGGCTCACCCGTCCAATTTCGCCGGAGCAAAATGTCCAACTGCCACCCACCTCAAAAAAAAAAAAAAAAAAAAAGGAAACGATATAAATACTTGTGCGTCCGAACAGAATACTGGTTACCATTTCCCAGACAAGTCTGAGACGAGCTTCTTTGTGGTATTCACTTGTTTTCCTTTAAAGACGTAACTAATAAATTGCACGGGGGTATCTCCGAAGCTGCTTCGCCGTAGGCACCGTACGTGCATCCAGAGAAATCATTTGCCTGTCAGTGTCGTATAGTTACAGCACATAAACGTAAAATAAAGACAAGAATAACAGAAAGGAGGCGAGCAAGCAGCCCGGAGGGACCGAGCTCCCTGCTGTGCACGCGCCCCTCCCTTCGCCGTCTGCTCCTGCGGTGAATGTCGAACTGTCACCAATACACACCAAAGGCAGTGGCGTATGTGTGTCAGCTCCGCTTTCAGACAGTACATCGTGCTATCTAATACTTGCAAAAAAAAAAGAAAGAAAAACAAAATGACCGCGCCGGTAAGTGGAAAGGAGGGTTGTGCTACAGGCCTCTGAAAAGATGCCAAAGAAAGAGTCAAATATGAGAGAGAAGCCTATTCTCTGTTCGGCAGTGTACGAACCTAAATGACATTCAAGGAAAAATATATAAAGAAATACCATGTTGACGAAAGTAATGACAAATGTCGCACACTAAAAACAGAAGCGAACCGCGCTTCCCAGAGCGTATAGAAGGTTCGAGACATCGACTTAGTACTGCCTTCCTCAGTGCTAGCATGTAATTGGTTTCATTCACGTATATCTAAATTGACTTTTAAAGGAAAAACGAAGGACTGAAAATATTATTCCGACATCTGACCACAAAGATTTTCTCCCGATTGATTTGTCCGTCTCGAACAGACGGCAGCACAAACGAGACACGCTCAGTTCGCAACACCAATTCGTCCGTCTAGACACCAAAGTGTCGAGCCGGAAACCATCTCAATACTTTCTAGCTCATAAAAACATCTAGGAGAACACTTTTCTCTTTTTTTTTTCTGCGGCTAAATAAGAGATTTCAAGAGAGGCCTGGCATTATGAAGTTGAGAACCCCTTACTCTCCTCCTTCCTCCTGCATTGCTTGATTTCACTAGAATTTGAGAGAGCAACAAACGACCATAGCGGTGCAAAAGTTTTCTTTTTTTTTTTCAATGGGCTTAACTGTATACAAGCCCCATATAATTTTTTCGCCTCTTCTATCTAAGCAAATGGTTAACATGCGCTAGCTTCTTTCCTGTATACCAGCTGTGTCTTATAAGCTGTGCCGTCCGTTTCATCCTGTTGCATGTTTTACCGCTACATTGGTTATATAAGGAACGCTAGCATCTTCATCCCATTGCAGTTGTTCGGGGTCACCCTTGAATCTGTTAGAAAAAACAAGCAGCACAAGACTAAAGAGAGGTTATTCTGGAGAATATAATAATATAAATTTCCAGGAGCGGAATATAAAACGATGGCGTACAATTCGAAAGCGGGGACCACGATATAATGCTCAGACGGTATTGTGCCGGTTTTCCTGGTTTGTTCTTGTTTTCCGTTTTTTTTTCATCTGTCAGTATTACGTTCTCTAACAATTTCGCTGCACCATTTTCTGTTAAGTTTCCGTGTAATGTACAGAGGGGTCCTTTATCGAATGTAAGGCAGCAGCCGTCACGTTAGCGCCTGGAAACGGGCATTCACACTACAAACAGTTCTGCTCCGCGCCGTCTGCGCAAAGACAATTTGATTCGCTTTTTAGTTTGCATGTTTGTTTGCGGCATACGACAAAAGCACCGCGGGTCAACGTGAGTTATCTGCTTTGCGCACTCCTGTGTGTTTAAGCCGGCGGCAAGCATCGGTACGAACAAATCAGAGGAAATGGGCTTGGTGGGCGGGGGGCATGAGGAGTTCGTGAAGTAAAAAATAAAATAAAACACCTCCTTCCAAGAAGAGCAGAGAGCAGCGTCCTCGGGCTGCGGACATTAGGGTGGAATACCGAAAGCTGAGCAGGGGCTGCGGCATCCGGTCGTCCGAGTGGGGGGTAACCGAACACCAGGAGTCGGTGGGCACACCGCGGCAGTACGCTCGAGCTCCGCGTCAAAAGGGGCGCTCTTCGAAGTAAGCCACGGCAACAGCAAAAAGCCTGGACCTCACAATTTCGACCTCACACAATGACGACCTCACTCTACCTCAAACTCACGCGTGAGGTTGAGGCCCAATTTCGAGACCTCACTCAAAACATTTCGAGCTGTCGTCGACCTCACCTCAACCTCACCTCACTCCGTGAGGCTGAGGTCATTTTGAGGTTGAGGTCGACCTCATGAGATTGCCCACCTCTGTCCCATTGGTATCTTGCTTTCCTTTTTTGCTCTTGGAAATTTGGGAACACAGACCTGGAAGCTTATAGGGTTCCGAAAAGACCACTTTCACACCATGCCATTGTTTCTGCAGTTTTAGCTTATTGGAAATGCCATGAAGATAGGGTACAACTTCGACTTTTTTCTTCTGCAGCCTAGTACCTTTTGAGCCCCTCTTGTTCGTTCTCTGCAGCAGCGACTTGACGACAGCTCGCAGCGAGTGATCCGAATAGCCTGCCTCACTAGGGCGAACGGTTTGTTGCCGAAAGCGGTCTTTCACTGCACGTGGGCAACTGTTCTGTCGGACATTGCTCAGGCAAAGGCCCACTATACCTTCTTAGAGGAGGCGTACGCAAAACAGGCTTTTTTATTCTGGGTAAGTAGCTCCAGCACACTCAGCATTCGTTAAACGTAAAAGTTAATCTAGAAATTGAATCAAATTATGATCCTTCATTTTGTACCGGACAGTGAGTGCCCGTGTACAATTATTAAACACAATCATTGGCGAGGTTTGATAATTCTCTTCGTTGCAACCTATCTGACGAGCGGGTTCTTCGAGTTCTCAGATATGTGGACGACTTTTTAATCATTCTGAAGCTACTACCTAGTGACTTGCTATCAATAATCATTGCTGATGCGTTGAATGTGTTCAACGATTGTGTACTTGTACTGACCTTCACACACGAAATGCCGTGTCACAATTCTATTCGATTTGTACACTTAACTCTTACGTTTAACGATGACCATATATGCTGGAGATACTCACCAAGAACAACAAAAGCCCTGTTGCCGTAAGCCTCCTTCCACTCTATACTGACCAAAAAAGGTATAGCCAGCCTTTGGCTGAGAAATGTTCTGCTTAAGAGCTGTCCACATATATCCAATGACAGCGTTCACCAACAAGCCATTCGTCCTAGAGAGGCAGGCTATCCGGATTACTTGCTGCGAGCTGTCGTCAAGTCGGTGCTGCAAAAAATGAAAACCGAGAATAGGAGGGGCTAAAATGGTACTAAGCTGGAGAAGGAAATAGTCTAAGTGGTGTCTTATCTTCACGCGGCATTTCCCATAAACTAAAATAAATACCACAACGGCATGCTGTGAAAGTGGTTGTGTCGGCACTCTTTCAATCTTTCAGGTCAGTGTTAAAGAATTTCCAAGAGAAAAATCAAAGCAAGCTACCAAACAAACGGTACTCCGTCAAGCATGCCAACAAATTTGTTAATTGTACCCCTTATGACATATATGATTCCCCTCTGTTGTAGTAGGGTACATAAGGGTCAAACGAGCAGATCCGTGAATGACCGTGCACGCGAATACGTGGGAATGTGAACTCATTGAAAAACGTTGAGAGCAAAATAATCTCCTTCCTCACTGCAGAGAATGTGGAAACTGTGTTTCTATCTCTGACAGTATTTCGTAATATGGCGAAGCAAAGAGCAGACAGGAAAGGGAGCTTGTGGAGGCCCAGCACATTAGGATGCAAGGCAGTGACAATGCATTAGTGCACCGTTAGTATTACTCACCAATAAATAAGTTTTTGTTGAGCAACCGTGTGCACATGTGAGAAATAGCGACCTAAGTGAAAGCTTGCGTGCCTGTTTGCCGTGTTGAATCGAGACTTGCTTGTCTTGTGAGAATTTGGTTCACATATGTCATTTGGTTCTTTGGACGGCCGTTTCTAGTAAACCTCAGTTGTTAGTTCCGTGCTGTCCCGTGTGCTTTATTCTGTTTGTGTCTTTCGCTGGTTCAGTATGTTCAATTCATACCAACTAGCCGAAATGGTCACCAGTCTCCGATGTAGTAAGTGCGCGCTCTGCACGGCGACGCCAAATCACCCTAAACGCGATCCTCCGCATTTTAGCGGCGCTCGACGCCAGCGTGTTTGGCGGCACCTGACGCGGTCGGATGGCACCCGGCGCCGAATGTAGCCGTTTCAATGTCGCGCTGGAAGCACCGGGAACGCCGAGGTTTTGAAGTGAATACTTCACTGACCGCAATGCAGCAATTTCGCCGTGCCACCGACGTGGAGCTAGATATGATAGCTGCGCAGATGCGGAGTTGTGGTCGAAGTGATAACGTGCGTGATCATACGCATGAGTGATGTGTTTGTGATTTGACGAGAATGCTATATGTATATATGTACGTGTTTTGCCAACACGTACATATATACAAATATGTACAAGTACGTACAAGTAACAAAATTCCCATAAAGAAAGATGTTAGGCAAGGAGACACAATCTCCCCAGTACTATTCACAGCTTGTTTAGAGGAAGTACTCCGAGACTTGGAATGGGAGCAGTTAGGGATAAGGGTAGATGAAGAATACCTCAGTAATCTGCGATTTGTTGATGACATTGCCTTGCTAAGCAACTCGGGGGATGAACTGTAAATAATGATTGATGACCTAGACAGAAAAAGTAGAAAGGTAGGCTTGAAAATAAATATGCAGAAGACTAAGGTATATGTTCAACAGCCTCGGCAAGGAACAGCAGTTTACATTAGGTAGCGAAATACTAGAAGTAATAGACGAATATGTCTACTTAGGACAGGTAGTAACCGCAGATCCAGACCATGAAAAGGAAATAACAAGAAGAATAAGATTGGGATGGAGCGGATTTGGCAAGCACTCGCAGATTATGACTAGCAGCTTACCGGTATCGCTCAAGAGGAAAGTATACAACAGTTGCATCTTGCCTGTACTCACCTATGGGGTTGAAACGTGGAGGCTAACCAAGACAGTTCTACTTAAGTTGAGGACAACCCGAGGGCTATAGAACGAAAAATGGTAGGGGTAACATTAAGAGATAGAAAGCGTGCAGAGTGGGTCAGAGAAATAACTCAAGTTACCGACTTTCTAGTGGAAATTAAGAAAAGGAAATGGACATGGGCAGGACATGTAGTGCGAGGAGAGAATAACCGATGGTCACTGAGGGTAACAAACTGGATTCCAAGGGAAGGAAAGCGTAGCAGGGGGCGGCAGAAAGTTAGGTGGGCGGATGAGATTAAGAAGTTCGCAGGGGTGAAGTGGATGCAGCTAGCACAGAACCGGGTTAAGTGGAGAAATATGGGAGAGGCCCTCGCCCTGCAGTGGGTATAATCAGGCTGATGATGATGATGATGATGATGATGATGACGATGAAGTGTTTTGCCGATAAAAATAAACAGTTGTAAGTTTTGCGCTTCATTCGTGTGTCGTCTTTCACTTGTCTCTGTCTATCAAGTAGCGCAGTATTCCCCAGTATGATCAACCAACTGGCTCCCGTGTTTGCATTGTTGGCTTTAGTCGTCGCGCGCTCGCAGAGCCATCTGGCATGTTATCACACCGCTGGGCCGATCCCCTCATTAAAGAAAGAAACGTCTCCACCGGGAATCGAACCTCCATCCCTCGGACCTCAGCAGAGCATTTTACGAACTGCGCCACAGCCAGGATCGTGAGAAGCGTATCTTATTTCCCGTCTAGCGCGAGGATGATAGTAGCGATGATGGTAGGCTAGTCAGCGACGCATTTCGGTCTAGCATGTACTCAGAATAGTACGGGATAGGATTAGACTAGATTAGATTGGACTGGAATGGATTGGATTGTGCTCGACTGGACGAGGTGGATTGAATTGGACTTTTCAGTCCAATTAGATTGTAGATTGTATTTGACTGGAATGAAATGTACTTCATTGGACTAGATCTGATAACTCTAGATAAGATGGGATTAGATTGGATTGGACAGTTCTAAGCAGCCCAGCGCCAGGCACACATCCTTTCGCCACGTATATCGTGGCCTAACTGAGCTATGCCGCGCCCAAGGTTTTTTACCGTGACACGTAGGCTGCTAGCGCGCTCTTGGATGGATGGATGGAATATAGGAGCGTCCCCTTTGAAACGGGGTGGTAGCAGTAGCTATCATGGTCATTGTTTCCCTATAGCTTAATTGTTGATTTAGATTGGTTAACTGAACCATCATTCTATTTATTAAATTTTTGTTTCTACATTACTAACATTATGTCACTTCTCTGCTTTTAAGCCACCAATCTTCCAGTCGTTTTTTGCTAGTTTCCACCGCCCGTTTATTCACCCGGCCACCGGTATCTCTAAGCCCGCGTGAGCTTCAGGAACAGTGACTGCGCCTGCATCAACTTCCGGATAGATACCATTACATTCGAGTACAATATGTTCAATTGTTTCACTGGAGTTACCACATACAGCGCATGCGTCATCTCCGTTGTTAAATTTCTTTTTGTAGCTTCGTGTTCTAAGGCACCCCGATCTAGCTTCAAAATTAGGGTACTGCCTCTTAAGTTATCAAAGAAATCTTCCTTCCTGATCTGCATTTTCCACTTTCGGTATAATTCCACACTTTCTTTTCCATCGAATTTATTCAATTTTTACCTTCTGTTTTTTTCACCTGTTGCTTAATGCTCTTTATTTCTTCCTTGTGACTAGCATACTTACTAGTTAGTTTCCCAGTTCTTTTCCTCCATTGTGAGTCAACGCTTTTTAAGTACAGGTATTTAAATACTTTAGCTGCCCATCTGTTATTATCCAATTTCCTCAGGCGTTCCTCTTATAATATTTTACTCTGAGCTTCCCGTACTTCGAAAGATGCCCAGTCCATATCTATCTGTACCGCCTCATTTGTGATTTTGCCGTGGGCACCTAGTGCTAATCGTCCAACGGATCTCTGATTTATTTTTAATGTCGACTGTACCTCTGATTTTAAGCACAAAACCGCATTTCCGAAAGTAAGTCCGGGCACCCTAAATCCTTTCCAAATACCCCTCAAAACCACATACCTGTTGTATCCCCACAATGCCCTATGCTTCATTATCCTGGCATTCCTTCGCCCTTTGGCCTTAAGTGATTGCTCATGCTTTCCAATGTATGTCAATCCTTCGTTTACCCATACCCCCATATATTTATATTCTGCTACTCTGGGTATTTCATGACCTTGTGTTTTAGGACCCTGATCAGTTGAGCCATTGAAAATCATCAGAGCCGACTTAACTGCGCTAAAACTGAAGCCCAGAGCGTCCCCTTCGTCTCCGCAATAATTAACTAGAGTTTGCAATTCTTCCAGACTCTCAGCTAGCAGCACAATATCGTCTGCATACATCAAACCAGAGAGGCGCTGCTCTACCGCCTTTCCACCTAATCTATATTACAGGTTAAAACCTTGGTTACTGTCTTGTATCCTCCGCTCCAGGTTTATCATATAAAGCATGAACAGCAGCGGTGATAGAGGACATCCTTGTCGTAATCCCTTGCATACTTTGACATCTTCCGTACTTCTTATCTCTTCCCACGTAATTTCTATTTTGTTATCCTGGTATATTTCCTGTAGGAATTCTATTATCTCATAACCGATACCTTCTTCTTTTAATATGTTCACAGGAGTTCCCTGCTTACGTTGCCGTACGCCCTGTTTATGTCAAGGAAGGCCAAATACAAAGGTCTATTTTCCACTCTAGATATTTCGATGCATTGGGTAAGCACGAACAGGCTATCATCTAAGCGCCTACCATTTCTAAAGCCGTTCTGAAGTTCTCCGAGTATCTTTTTACTTTCTACCCATGCTTGCACCTTTAATTCCACCGCCTGCATGGCCAACCTGTACATAACAGATGTTATGGTAATCGGCGTGTAGGATTTTATGTGCATCCTTTCTCCTTTCCCTTTATAAATCAAATTCACTTTACTCGGCCGCCAGCTGTCCGGAAATTGCTTATTCGTTATGACTGTTTCCAGAGCTTTTAACAACGTTTCCTTACTTTTTGCACCAAGTTCATTAATCAGCTTGATCGGAATGCTATCTATTCCTGTAGATGTGGTTCTAGGAATATTTTTTTTCTGCCTTTTTCCAGTTTAGATTGGTCAGTTCTAAGCTGCTTTGTATTCTGCTACCTTGTGTACTTCCTGATTTGCGGAGATTACCCTATCGTCGCTTTTAAATGACTCGGCTATAACTGATGTAATGTAGTTCACTGCGTTGTCTCCCTTTAAACAATTTCCCTCGCTATCTTGAATCCGATCCTGCTTTCTTTGATTCTTCTTCCCTAGCCTTTATATGGTCCCAGAATTTTCTTGCTCCGCCTCTAGTGGCATCGTGTATGTCAGCCGTCCAGCGATCGGTGGACTGCCTTATTTTACTTTGGACGAGGGCCTGTACCTCACGTTTCTTTTGTCAATATGATTCCCATTTTTGGTCGATTTCTTCCTGTGATACCTGTGCTTTCTTTGCCATTCGGTGCACCCTTGAAGCAGCCCGTCGTTGTTCAATAGCTTCCCTGATTTCCTTATTCCACCAGCTCCGTGGCTTCCTCTTTCCATTCCAGCGGTGTGCTACTTTAACCTCCTTAATTTTCCTCCTTATGAGTAGAACTACCTGTTCATAATCCCAGTATATGTCTGCTGCTATCTGCGCTATTTGATCGTCGTTAAATTTTGCGTTTACTTTTTATCTAAGTTCCATTTCTCTTTTCATCAAGGGCCCCATCTGCAGACTAATACGTTTATGATCACTTCCCAGACTACACTCCCCTTCTTCGTCTATTTCCATTTTTGTGACCTTGCTATAAATTTCCTGCGACATTAGACAGTAGGCAATGGTCGTCTGCCTGTTGCGGAATTCCCACGTGATTTGGCCTTCACATTTTGTTTCTCTATTTACTATAACCAGATCGTGTCGTTCACAGAAATCTAGCATTAGCTTCCCGTTACAATCCAGGTATCCATCCAGATCGCCGATGTGGCCGTTCATGTCCCCCAGCAGAATAATATTGGCCCCGTTTCCAAACTGGCTTATATCGCCACTGAGACATTCAACAAGACCCTTGTTTTCTTGCCGGCATTGGTGTCCTGTTCCTAACTAAACTACCCCTAGCCATGTGCTTATGCCGGCAATTGTTCCTGAAACCCAGATATGTTCTTCACAAGATGATTTAATTCTTTGCCAATTTATTCCCTGGTGTATCAACATACCTACCCCTCCACCTTTTTTTTTTCGTTCTCGTTCTGTTGCACCCTTCCTAGACGTAACCTTCTATAAACGGCGTATTTTCTAGATCCCTGTCATGAGTCTCGCAAAGAGCGTACACACCTGTTTTTTCATCCTTCAACTGCTGTTCTATCTCTAGCCATTTAGCTCTTTTTCTACCTCCTTGCATGTTTATGTAACTGATCCTAGTGTTAAATTTCCTTTTGTACTTTTCTTTCTCGACCTCCTCACCATTTTTGGGGGCTCAGCCTCCGTTATTACACTTTCTTCTGCTTAACTTCTCACTACCTCTGTGCACGGAGTCCTCGCGGACCCCCTAAAAAAGCTACAGCCCTACCAGCCAGGCGCCAGCCGATCTCTGCTCCCACCCTTCTGTTAAAATGAATGCCATCTCGCTGAAAAGCCCTACCCAAACCTGCTTTATGCACCTCACTGTTTACCTCAACCACTTCGAAACGCTTCTCCAGGCTTAACTTTTTTATGTCCTGATTAACTGTCACCACGTCCTTTTCCAGCTTTCCGTTCAATCCTAGCACCTCCGGTACTGTGCATACAACTATCTGCGCTTGCTGTGCTATCTCCCTGATATCGTTGACTCCCTTAGCTAAACTTTCCACCATTCCTGCAGCGTCACCATTTAGGACATCGTTTAGCCCCGCGGCTACTATCACCATACTGCGCTCTGCGGATTATTTCTCTTGACACCAGACGCCATCTGCCAGGCGCGCGCAGAAAGCGACCAGGGGACTGCGGGTCGCACGGGAGCCTGTTTGAATGTGTGTTTGTGAGCGAGATTTCATAATTCTCTCGCTAACGCGCTCTACCGCCTATGCATGTAGATGTGAGCTGTGCATCGCTACTAAAATTTGTTCCTGTTCCAGTGGGCTATAGCAACTCAATTTGAAGCGCACTGTTCCGTTGGTGACACAATATATAAGGGTAGCCTACCACGCAGGTTATGAACTGAAATGTTTATGCGCAGCCGTAGTGTTTCTTTTGTAGGGGGGAGGGGGCAAGCTATGTTCACATGTGTGAAAATCCGCAAGTTTTTATTTACTTTTTATTATGCGCGAGATGATGTAGATTTTCGAACCTATTTTTGAACCTCGTTCCATAAGGAGTAATATTTTACTAGATCTGCGGGCTTCGCTCTGAACCTTGCTTAGACAAAACGTCCTTTGAAGCGAAGAGCTTCACTACGAGGTTCGTAGCCGAGCTTCGCGTGAGCCGGTGCACAGATTGGCCAGTTCTGCGCATGTGCGAATCTAGCATTTATATACTGCTGTTTCTTTGGCATATACAAGAATGTACGTGCAGGATAGGAAAACAAGCGTTTTGCTTGACATTCAAGCGCAACAGTTTGATAGGCGCTATAGAGTTCCAGGGAAAAAATATTATCCTAATGTGGCACTGTTCATAAATAAAGCGCAAAACAATTTGACTGCCGTCAGCTTGTAAGATCAGGTGAACATAAAGCGATAAGTTTTTGATGCAACTGGCACACGCCATGAAAACAAGAAAACAGTCTAATTGCTGAGGTTCGAACTTGTTGGCAAGAAGAAAGAAAAGCGTCATACGCAAGAGTAATGTTCGCAATTATTCACAAATATTTTCACCGGGCGGGGAAAGTATTTCTGGCGATGCTATCTAGTGCTCGATGGCCAGCTGAATGTGGCTACCATGCAGGTGCGGCTGCGGCAAGAGCGAGGCCCCGCAGCCCCTAAGAAAGCGCCTGCGCGGCGGCGCGCTAGTGAAGCGGCTAAAAATCTGGTCTATAGCAGAGATAGTGCGCACGCGTGCTCTCTTCCTTAGTTGCTCCTCGCCTTCTGCGCATGCGCCTGTCCAGCTGTGCCGCATCGCCGTAGTGGAACCATAGAGAAACATACTTACGTAAAGAGCGGACACTCGAGCCTTTTGGCGGCCGAGCAAGTAAGGGTCTAACCAACCGCGAGGCGGGCTTCCACTCCACCTCAAAGGTAGATAGCTTATCATACACACACTGGCCAAGGTATATATCTACCTTGCACTGGCTTGCATCAAAGCGTATGCTTTCCTTGCTCTTTTCATATAAACGTTGATGCTGAGCCGGTCATGTGCCGCCGGTTACGCCCACCTCACCGTGCTTTTCAATGCATCACCTCGTTTGGCCGGTAACTTTTCCTTTCGTCTGCAGAAATAATTTTGCTCTTTTTTGAGCTAAGAACGCTTTTAGCAAGTCGTTTGTGGCGTAACGTGAACTTATTTTGCACGTGTAACATAGAATAGGAGCCGTGACGCAACTTTTAGTGTGCAGTTACTGTATGGTTTTCGGGCGTGTTTTTCTGAAGAACATGTGCATTCCTTTGATTGCGTAATTTTCTAAGGCAGCTTGAAGACAAAGAATATTTCGGTCACTCCGATGTATCTTAACACAAACTTTTATTCGGCAGTACATGAACTGTGTGTTGCGCATTTGGGATCGTTTTGTGAGTGATATTTACTTCGCTGTGTTTGCAAAATGCTTGGGCTATTGCCTCTTCGTAAGCACCATTTTTACAAGTCGAAATTCTTGTCATGGCTAAAGCATTCTCGTTGGGGTCCAAAAAGCGCTGCTGCCTGTTCGAGGCCTGCATTTTATCGACATCTACTGCTTTTAGTCGCTAACAATGGATTCCCTGTAATACTTTGCCATATGGGCAGAGGGCAATTTTGTCCGCGATCATGAGTATAAGCATAGCATTGGGGTACTTTTATGTATTCGGTGTGGTGTGTTTGAATTTCTGAACAGCCTACTGATCAAGGCTGATTTATAGAAATTCCGCGCGGGCTGTGCCTGCATGTTTTCCTCCTTATTTGTGTCTACCAGTTCACAACTCCTTTTCTGTTGTTCTCAAGGGTGATGTTTTGAAGAAAAACACACAGCCGGTATGCGAAATTTCTTCATCGTGACACTGTTCCGCGTGCTTGAACATATCTTCAGTCTTGTTGCTCTTTGTAATATGATGCAATTTATAAAGTGTGTGATCCAGTATTCTTCCTCTGCCATTCAATATGTAAACAAGAAAATAAACTTTTTTGTATGGAGCCACTGCCTCCTTGTGTGCCACTGAGAAAGGCGGCTCAATAGCGGCAAAAAAATACAATAACAGCAGCACTGATCGCATTATTCTAACCTGCATGAACTAATTCAGCCACGCTTATGTTCTGTGAGAACCTTGCTGGTATTTAATGTAAAGAGGTTGCGATCCGCTACTATATACGTCCGTATGCATGACATCGTTAAAGCACTTGCGCGCAACTCCAGACAATGTAGTTGAATATTTTAACACCTGAAGGTCAGTCAGAATTGAAAGTATTTCTATCGAAAGCGAAACCGAAACAGAGCAAGTCCCATGCCGAAAATCTCGGAGGACGAAATTAGCGGTCTGACCAGCCGCTCGCGGCGCTGGCGCTGCTCGGCCACAGGGCCCTATGGAAGTGTCCGCTCTTTACGTAAGTATGTTTCTCTATGGTGGAACCGGTTTCAGTGTAGAGGGTGGGTCTCGCGCCTATCGTGGCGTCGTCGACTTGACATTTCCGACTTCGACAAGTGCTGAGCCCAGGACCGGAAACGTCCGAGCATAACGTCACCTTAGGGCACTAAAAACTATGATTGAAAACTATGCGCAGCAGGGAAACGCAAATGCACGCTTTCTCATCGCCGGATGGCGTGTTTTCATTTGCCAAAATATTGATACGGGGCAGAAGGCTAGCACAGGAAACCACAGCAGGTGAAGGGCAAGCGTCCACCTCACAGTAGAGCAAGTGTTCAGGCAAGTCTCAACGGTTTCTTCAGCTTCGTCTCCCTTTCGCGCCACTGCTGTTTATCGTCCTCTTCTTCAACATCCAGCAACGCGCAGGGCATATATATAACAATATTTTTGTATTTTGTGTCACGATCTACGGAACGCTATTTCTGTTCAGTGATAAAAACTTTCATTCTTGAGACGCCGTTGACCCGCCTTTCAGACAATTAAACGAATTTAATAAAAAACACATACCTAAGCCATTCTTGTCTGTCAACTGGTAGATGACGTTGTCGCAGGGCATGAACAGGTCCCATGGCTCGATACGTGTTTCCGCCTTCCACTTCCGCGTCACGCACGTCAGTGACACTGCAAACCAAAACAGCGCACGCATACTTCACTACGCAATCTCTCAGTTCCAGAAGCCGCTATTGCAGGGAAGAATAAAAAAGCATTCTATACACCAGTGAGGCCAAAAGGGAAACCGCAATGCCACGAAATTAATTCGTAGCAATGCCAATGACGACACATCACTGTACGTTACGGTGTACTGATAGTGATTTTTTGAGTTATGGTTATGCATAGACATGAAGTATTGTTGGTGGCTCGCGGAAGTGAGTAGTGAGTGAGTGAGATTTTGTGAATGAGTGACTGACGAGTTCACTTATCCAATGGGGAAGGGGGAGCGAGGGACGTTTAATGCTGGGTAGGCCCCCGCAACCTTCTAATTTTAATCTAGGACCTTGTCCACATGATCAGGCACTGGGGTGCACAGGGCTGCCTCCCAGGGCTCCATGGAATCGGTACTGAGAGATGTTCACAGAGAATGGCCAACACAGGCCCACTTGATGTGTTCAAGGTAGGTTCTGGGTCGGCCAAAATTGCAAACTGAGAAGGTGTATATAGGTGGGTGAATGAGGCGTCGGAAGCCAGGAGTGGGAATGTGGCGTCTTAAGCTGATGCCACAGAATCCAACCTCCTCCACCTTCTCTGATTCAACGTCCTCTGAAGGGTTGACATCTGTGTTGGCAGCTGTTTTAAGGTAGGCACTGGAGACAAGGAGTCAAAAGGCAACAAAAGGGCCGAAGAATGTCATACTTCAGCGATATAAAGCCCATAACTGGCACCGTAAAGCCATTATTGAAGTCTTGCAGCCCACTTTGACTTCGTTGTGAGTGGTGGAGAGGGTGCGTGTCTGTTACGCTCATCAAAACGACATTCCACATCGCCGATTTCAGGGTCAGCTCGTCGGCACTGCCGCCGCGGTGTTTTTGTTAACTCAAGAGCAGACGGTGTGCTGCCTCTCCTTTTTGTTGGTTTACCATGAACTTATCCCTGGATTCATGATTAAACTGCGCGAAAAAACACGGACAGAGACAGAAAACATACACACATAGAGCGCAGAACTTCCAACTTTTACTTAAAAAACGCTTCCAGCATGCCTTTTATACGCTCAAAACAAAACACCACATGACACAGAAAAGTAGTATATGCATAGGCTCACCCGTGGCACCAGTTTTATGTAGTATTTTCCTCGCTTCTTAAAACAAGCGCTTGAAAAGTTGTCTCTCCGACCAACGCATTGTGCGGATATTTCGGTACCTTGATGATTATCACGTGATGTTAAACCTCTCTCTTAACTCTAGTCTGCCTGATTTAGTTAGTATTATCCTTAATATTTTTAAGTGTGAAGGAAAAGGGCTTGAATCGTCCAAAGGTAACCAAATCCAGTTTCTGGATAATAATCTAGAATTTACGCCCTCACATATTTGTTGGTCATACAACCCCAGAATGAACAAGCAGTTACTACCCTTTGACAGTGCACATTCAAAGTTGGTTAAAAGAGCGATTGTTCAACTTGCCTGCCGCTCGGCCCTAGAAAAGTCATGTGAGTACAGAATGGGTTCAAGTCCTAACCGTCAAATTGAGAAGATGTATGCAGCTGGGTATCCGCCGCAACTCATAGTCTGTGTTTGTGAAAGTCTGCTACAGAGGATAAAGAATACGAACCACCAAATGAACGAAGACCGAAAACCAGTGTGTGTTATGCCTTACCTGCATCGAGTGTCTCGCAATTTAAAGGAAGTTGCAGGAAGATACGGCGTCCGACTCCTGTTCGCAGCGCCGTGTAAGCTCGCTAAACTGTGTACAATCATGAACCGAAATAATAGGCAGCAAAGATGCACCTCAAATAACAGCCTTAAGTACACTGAATGTGCCAGAGAAGTTATTTATCAGGTGCTATTAATTAGCCTGTGGCAAGATGTACATCGGCCAAACCGGGCGATGTTTCAATGAGAGGGCGGCTGAACATGTTCGCAACCTTTCTACCAACTCAGGAGGAAATTTAGCTTTACATTGTAAGAAGTGCGAAAAAACTGTCACCCGTTTCTTGAAAGCACAGAGTTCTTATCGACGGCTAGAACAAAACGGAAATGGAGATAATTGAGGCGTTCCTAATCGCAAATAATTCGAAGAATTGTGTGAGCACACCGTCCATTATGCCTTCTGACAAAGAAATTTCGTATTTAGAAAGGAATACTTTAAACCGTTCTTTTTAAACCCTCACCTGTACACTTGTTAATTGTTGTTTTCACCTTCTTAGATTTTAGCCTGCTTTTTTTGCCTTTTACCTTTGTTTTTTGTTGTCTCCATATTTCACTCTCAGTTTCCCAGTTTAAGCCTCGGTGGTAGTTTAGTTCTTAGTTCTTCTCAGCTTACGTGTTTTAGTGGCTTTGCATCTTCATCGTTTCCTGCTATTACTGTCGGTTCCGCGTCTCACCACATTTGGCTGAGTAAGTTTCGCTAATTATACAGCGTTTTGTTAATGCCCTCATTCGTGGTATTGGTAGTATCTTCACTTTAGTATTTTTTTTATTCTTCCGGTTCCCTGTCATTTTTTTTTTCCAGGTTCAATGGTGCGTAAGTTGCATACACCGGTGTAGTTTAGATTGGCGCTCTGGTAGGTCCGCGCATCATGTACTCGTATCTGTCAATAATTATCTGTTTTTAATCAAGGCTGTGTCATGTTGTGGTCGTTTTTATCGTATAAAAGGCAGGCTCGAAGCATTTTTTTAATAAAGGTTGGAAGTTCTGTGCTCTATGTGTGTATGTGTTCTCTGTCTCTGTCTGTGGTTTTTCGCGCAGTTTAATCATGAACGACAAGCACCAACTAGCCCACCAGAAAACCCTTCTTGAATTATCCCTGGAACTGGCGGTTGCGGATCACAGTCCTCAAAGGAATGTGTGCTCCTGAAACATTCTGGAGATCCCTCTCGCATTCAAGAGCGAGCGCAAATCTCTCCCGATGGCAGGGTCAGAGATCAGCGGTGGTATGTGTGTTAGGCTCTGATATGTGAAGAGAAGCGGATGCGGTGAAACCCTTTCTTCGAAGAGTCTGGTACGCGTTCACGTGATCATAGCCGCTGATCCAAATACTGGAATGTTTATGTGTGGAGCCGTTCTGTGCAGCTCTACAGGTACGAGGAGGAACTGTGCTGGAGACTTTTGGCCCCGCTACGAGGTGTCAACTTCGCTCAAATCGGTGTGAGGGGTTGTCACTTGTCTAACAAGGCTATTTAGATGGGAGTCTCAGGGATTTGGGGGGCGGGAGAGAAGAGATGTAATAAACAGACAGTAACCCCGTTCGTCTTAACTCCACGTACATCGTCAAGGTGCCCGTCAACTGCACATTTACAGGTCGCCGGTCAGCGCATCCGGGCACGGAGGGTGAGGAGGCAACCTTTTCGAAGGCCGGCAGCACAACAGACCGTCGTCTCTTTTGATAAGCATGTCGGGTCACAGCTCGGAGAGCAGATTCATAAATTTGTAATGCTATTGGGTAAAGTACTGTAGGTGTTGTTGAATATTGTAGGAGGTATCGTAAAGGCTACGCGTAAGGATTGAAGTATATGCAAACCAGTAGCGGTACGAGCGAAAGAGGCATAGTTTGAGGTGAATTGAGACCCTGAGGGAGGAGAACGGCCACTGTGTGGATTCCTGCTCGGGAGAGGTCAACTTATGGCAGCTAGGTAATAAATCTGCTAAGTACAACGACCAGCGCAAAATGAAGGAATTCCGACTCAGAGACCTTTGTGCCAGATATCCATGCTCCCTGCGATGTGGCGTACGTGATCGACAGCCTTCGCGGGAACCTTCCGCTTGTTGATCTACCACTTAAGAATCTCGCCATCTTTTCCGGTTGGTACGATGTTCGAACGCTGGAGCTGAGGATAAACGTAAAGCGAGCGGAAACCACAACAGTAGCGCGTTTTGGTTTCCGTTCGCTTTACGTTCATCCTCAGCTGCTCAAACCTTTTGTTTTGGCCATGTATGCCTATGTGGACGCGATGCCTTATACGACGCTTGCGGTCTCCACTGGAGCCTTCAAGGACGCTAGTAGGTAATCGGTTGGGATGATTTTTGATTAAACTAGACTAACTGCAGAAGGGACAAATTAAACGCGTACTAAGATGCCTGACATGGTCATGTACTCCCCAAATTAGGTGTGAGGCTTTCAATGTGGTTAGAAAACTTGCCTTGTGTACCTCATGCCAGATATACATGCTCCCTTCGTTGTGGCGTACGTGATCGACAGACTTCGCGGGAACCTTCCGCTTGTTGATTGACCACTAAAGAATCTCGCCATCTTTCCCGCTTGGTTTGGTGTTCGAACGCTGGAGCTGAGGATAAACGTAAAGCGAGCGGAAACCACAACGGTCGCGCGTTGTGGTTTCCGCTCGCTTTACGTGTATCCTCAGCTGCTCAAACCTTTTGTTTTGGCCATGTATGCCTATGTGGACGCGATGCCTTATGCGACGCTTGCGGTCTTCACTGGAGCCTTCAAGGACGCTAGCAGGTAATCGGTTGTAGCCATTTATCAGCTGAAAAAAATTATACTATAAGAGCAGTAAACCCGACGCAACTATACACCGCGTAAAACCTCCTCTTCCTCGTCGAGGGAATTCGATGGGCTAAATCGGAATGCAGCATCGTTTCTTACTAGAAGAATCACAACACAGAGCGAAAGTCTGAAGTGATGTGCAGGAAACTCAACACTGGTTCGTTAATGTGTGAATGTACAAAGCTGGATTGGGGGAATTATAAGGTTCAGTACATTGAATTGGGGGTCCGTTGAGGTAAGAAAAACAAAGGTTTAAACATTTGGACCGGCTCACCGCTGATGTGTGTCTCAGCCAGCACTAAACACTGGCCTGGGCCAGTGGAAAGCACATAATTCGGCCAAACTGAAAGAACATTGATGTCGAGGGGTAATAACGAACCATGCCCAGCTCGATAGTCCCTGCCAAAGTTGGCACGGGTCAGCTACTAAAATTTGTGTGAATCACCAGAAAAGTGACCAAAATAAGCGCGCCCAGTGAACTGGGTTTTAGCAATAGCTACCAGTGTAGCCACATTAAACCACTGTGATGTTGAATACATCTAGCCCATATCTGAGGTTATGGATTTTCATCCAAAGAGAGACAAATAACAAATATTGGTCGGACGCGTAAGCTCCACTTTCAAGGGTATAACGGGACATGAGGGTTAATGACGCTAACCTACAGAACCTCTTACTGACCATCGTTCGCATGTACGTAAGTGTTGGTTAAAAGCTCACAGGCTACGCTTCTAGCCTGTCAGCCGTGCTACAAGACATTTAAGACGCCCCTGGAAATCAAAACCTGTGCTTAGGCTAAAAGGTAAATTATTCTGATTCTCACTTCTAAGGACCTAGAAGGTGTCACAGCTGCCTCCATGGCACAATAATCTGGCTTAAATGTAGTCACTGTGAGCTGTGAACATTTGACCAAGCTTGCTTTGCTGCCCGCTTAATCACTAAAATCTTAATTTGTCGCTGTATTCTTTCACTCATTCACATTAGCTGCCGCATTAGGCCAAGCACACCCCGACATAAGCATAAAGCATAGTTTTAATCAAGCTTCACGAACGTGCCCGCGTATCCTGCAGGTAGCGTTTGTGACTCGGGATGGAAGGGTACCGAGACATTCAGTGGCAATCTCAAACAGTTATCCAAAATTTGGCTGTTCCTAGGAGGCAATTCGACCATGTCATATATCACGCGAAATCACACAACCCGACCGCTCTTCACCGCCCGGCGATATCACGCTAAAGAAAGTTGCACCCTTTCCAAGCCTCACTACAGCAACGCAGAATAGTCTAAAACAAATGATTTTGTGTTAGCAATGTTGCCCCGAAAGTCGGATTTTGTTATTGCTCTACTATCGGGAATAGGTGCGAAACATATGTGTCCACGCTGTCGTATGTGCACTTATCTAACTAGGTAAGCTGTCCTTCCAAGAGGTCAAAGAAGTTAAAACATTTTATTGGTCGGACACCAATCTGTCAGGGTTGCTCTCTGTGCTCTAGAACATGACGGATGGGCAAGCAAAGTGACAGTCCAATAGAGCAGTCTTGTCGACAAAAAGTATTATAAGGGATGAATTTTGATTAAACAAGACTAGCTGCAGAAGGGACAAATTAAAGGCGTACTAAGATGCCTGACATGGTTATGTACTCCTCAAATTAGGTGTGAGGCTTTCAATATAGTTAGAAAACTTGCCTTGTGCAAGCACGATCAATCACAAATTTAAAATTCAAGATATAACAAGACATTTTCTGCAGAGGAGAATGACCAATCCGGAACATAATCGCTATCTTGTTGGAATCTTGGTATAGTGGTGTGTTACGAGGACAAATAGCATTTGTAATTATCCATTGCGTAAGGCGGGAGTTTATTTCCAGACGAACTTAACTGGAAGGACTGAAGCATGAGTAGCAGCAGTCACAGATCAGCGAGACCTGCCAGGCGAGCGCACAGACAACGGCCACACGGCTCGAGGCTCGTCTTCATTTTTACAATGACCCCAGATACAAAAGGATCAACCTGGAGACTTAAGGAGACCACGGGTCATAGTAGGGCTTGAGATGTTGGACGAGTACTGTCTCATGGTCGCGGCGACGGAGATCAGGAGACAGCGTGAGGCACTCAATAACGTAATTGACAGGTGATGTCCGCTCCAGGATGCGATAGGCACCATAATATTTGACAGAATTTTCCTGGAGAGGCCCGGTGTACTCGGAGGTATCTATAGCCAGACTAGAAAGCCAGGCGGGAAAGGTGGGGCAGGTGGATCTTCGGCATTGCGAGCTTGTTGGAGGCATTGGGTAGCCGTCGATCTGGCGGCAATCTTCGGTGTACATATCAGCGTTCTAAACGGTGGTGCACTCAGATGTGTCAGGATGGTAGGGCAACACAGTATCGATGGGAATGGAGGAATGGCTATAATAAAAAAGGGAGAATGGAGACAATTCTGTAGTAGATTGTGTGGCAGTATTGTACGCGAAGGTAATGTAGGAAAAGACAGGTCCCAGTTCGTGTGGTTCGAGCTCACATATATAGGCTGCATGTCGCCTAGAGTGCGGTTAAAACGCTAAGTGAGGCCGTTTGTTCGAGGGTGGTTCGATGAATTACGTTGCACTCTCGGAGAATTGCTTGAATGACGTTGGACAAGAAGACACGACCTTGGTCACTGCCGAGTTCATGAGGGGCGCCGTGTCTAAGGATAAACAGCCGCAGAAGAAAGGATGCCGCATACTGGGCCGTCGCAACAGGGAGAGCGGCGTTTCAGCGTAGTGCGTCAGGTGATCTAAACGCAAATAATCAATCCTTTAACAGATGCCGTGTACGGGAGGGTCCTGTAGAAATAAATGACAACACGGTCGAAAAGGCGAGGCGGACAAGGGTGTGGCTGCAAATCTCCAGAAGTACGGTAAGCGGGCATCTTGCGGCTTTGGTAGTAGAGGCACGAGCGCACGTACTTGAAAACGAAGTTGCACATGCCATGCCAGTAATATCGCAGGCTCGGGCATGTGTACGTCTTGAAAAGGCTCTTGTGACCGCATTGCATGTCAGTGTGAAAACATGACAAATGAAGGCCCGTAGGTGTCTTGGAATGACGAGGACCCAGCATCTCCACCAAATATAAGGGGGGGGGGGGGGGTTGTCTACAACTGAACTGAAACTGGAAGAACTGAAGCAGGCGTACAGCATTCACAGATCAGTGTGACTAGCCAAGCGCGCACACAGGCGAAGGCCACGCAGTCGTATTCTTTACAATGTAACATTTTAATTCTAAACCAGGATCGCTGAATTGAATTTCTGTCGCGCCAAAGGTTAAGCGCGTACAAATACATCTTAATACCATTAAAAATCCCGCAATCCTGTTAAGTTGGAGAGCACAAGCCACTGGCCGAACCACCAGCATGCCACTTGACTGCAGTGCTGCCTGCCTTGCACTTAGCTTTGGATGCGGCTCAGTGCTCACTAAGGAATTTGTCGAGGGGAAGCAAACACCGTAACACCTTAGCAACACCAGTTTATGAACGAGTGAGCAGCAGTCACCTCCAGAAACAAAGCTTGCTTTGAATATTTCATCAATTGCAATGACACAGAGCAATATGCTGACTGCATTAAGGTAATTTTGAATGTTTGCGTTGCATGCTTTTTTATTTTTTTACCTGTTTTTGATGAACCTCGTGCAAATGCTGATGTTTCTTTTTCACCACTCAAGACAGCGTGCAACGCGACGCATGCTTCATATGCGAAAAAACACTTTAGTCGCGTAAATTAGATCGTCTAATGTGAATGCAGAAATTTGTATCACATAGATACTGGCGAACAACGGAAGCTTCTTTGAAAAGAGGATATGAAGCGGGTCCTTAAACAAGAAAGCGTCCGTCTCTGTTTCCTAATGATATTGCTTTTCATTAGGCCATTACCGAAGATGTGCCAACAAAGCTATGGAACACAGCATGTAGCTCCAAGCATTAAAGATCTGAGCCGTTTAGTCCATCTGTAAAAAATCATGAAAGAAGATTCAACACTGCATAAAAACTTTACCTGCCCAAGTAACCAAATTGAAGGCACCCGAAATTCGCTTGAACAATAAGTAATGTGAGCAGATGGTCGGAAAATTTTGTGACTAATATATTGTTCAAATAATGCCAGCCGCACAAAACACAAGTTACTCAGTCATTTGTACCCTGCACCGCACCATGTTGCAACCACCTTCCCGCATATATATATATATGTATATATATATATATATATATATATATATATATATATATATATATATATATATATATATATATATATATATATATATGAAGGAAAGAAGCCAACAGTCGGCGAGGCCAAGGAAAGCATTAGGGATTGTACTTTATGTCTTGTTATTAATTTTTACTTCGATAATCACATAAATTAGTAATGTAATCTGTTTAGGAGAAATATAATTAAACACAAAGTGGAAGGAAAAACAACGTGCTGATGGTGGGAACCGAACCCACGACCTCCGAATATCGCGTCAGGTACTCTTCCAACCTGCTACTTTCTTGGGTATTAATGTTGTGTGATTATGAACCTTGAGAGTGTTCACCAGCGCCACCCTCAACCATATCGGTGGACGTGGAACGTCTTGTGTTACCGCTAGCGTCACGTAGAACGTGACCAAGAGCGAGGGCGAAAGCTGTGCTAGAACCCTCTTATGCTACCTATGGCTTCAGGACTGCTAGAATCGAGACCCCCCGTAGGCTACAAGCAGAGAAATGAAGGGGAAATGAGGGTGCTCGTTATAATACATGAAGGAAAGAAGCCAACAGTCGGTGAGGCCAAGGAAAGCATTGGAGATTGTACTTTGTCTGTTTTTAGATTTTTACTTCGAGAATCACATTAATTTGTAACGTAATCTGTTTAGGACAAGGATAATTAAGAAAGGGGATGTTTATTCGCAGTGCTATCGCAGCGGGACAAGGTGAGGCCTACTAGCCCTTAAACACCAACGGAACTTCCTCTTCTTCTGCGACACTATCCTTCGTTGTCGACAGTAGCGGGAAATGTATGCCCTACTCGGCTTAAGCCCACTCGGCATGTTCATGAGTGGCGCGAGGCTGACACGGCTTCAAGCGGGCAACGTAAATATTTCGGTTTTGGCAGACAGACGACCTGATATGGTCAGGCGGGGTATTACATTAAATTAGTGATGAATTTGATAACCACATCTGGGCCGTTATAGTGAACACAGAGATTTTGATGTAGGCCACGGCGCTGAATTGGATGCCACAACAAGACTAAATCCCCTAGAGAGTACGTGACACGCCGATTACTGGCAACGTATCGTACTCTGGAACATTGTTGTGAGGAACCAGATCATAAGCGAGCGATTCTCCGAGCTTCTTCGGCGAGCCAGACGGTCTCAGCCATTCATGAATCTTCATGGCTTTAGAAGGGCAGTATAGTATCGAGGGATTATCATGGTGGTCTATAATACAGCAGGAAGAATGGACTGCACTCACTCATCTCATGGGTGGAGGTATTAAACACAGGAGGGATGAAGGATAGTATGGTGTCCGAGTTCTTATGCTCTGTACCCACATAGATGCCTAGTATGTGTATAAGCGTTCTGCTGACGCGTTCACTCAGGTTATTTGTCTGGGGTTGGTATGGCTTCGAGTGCCGCGACGTTGCGGAGCATAAATGCATCAGCTTTTCAGCACCATCAGCGGTGAATTATCGTCCCCGGTCATTGATGTCAATTTGTGGCCGCCCGTGTCCTAAGTAGACTGAGTGAAGCAGGAAAAGTGACACATGATGCGCTGTAGCAGATGGAATAGCGGCGGTTACTGAAAATTATCGGAATAAATATATGCATGTTTTTACTTGTATTCAGTTATTTTTAGCTTTTCAGGGTAGTGTAGATCAGCGGTGAATTATCGTCCCCGGTCATTGATGTCAATTTGTGGCCGCCCGTGTCCTAAGTAGACTGAGTGAAGCAGGAAAACTGACACATGATGCGCTGTAGGAGATGGAATGGCGGCGGTTAGCTGAAAATTATCGGATTAAATATATGCATGTCTTTAATTGTATTCAGTTATTTTTAGCTTTTCAGGGTAGTGTAGATGTTTCAATAAAATTTCACAAAATCGGCTCAGGAAACAAAATTTTCCTACTTTGCAGGCCGAAATATTTCAAAGAAAGGTTTATGGCAGGTTCCAAGGCCAGGTTCCAAGGCCAGGTTCCAAGGTCAGCACGTTTTGAGTGTGGCCGCCCTGGAGCCTTGGTGCTATACAGAACAACACCTACAAAGAAAAGTGATGGGGCCAGAGCCTAAGCAGTGAGCGTTTGGGTTTCATTGTAGGGAGCATGACTGATGTTCGTTTATCAGTTACCTTTTCAGTCTACTGCTATGTATTTTGTGCTCTTCATTTTTAAATTTGTATTTAATTTGCGCTCATCAAAAAGTGCCTGCCACAGTCAGGATTTGATCCTGCATCTTTGAGTGCAGTAATCTTGTGCCCTAACCTTGTTACCACCGTGGCTGGTCACTAATGGCTAGGAGTATTACTAGCTCGCAAGGCTCACTGTGTCTTCAATGCACCTTCAAATTTAAGCGGTACACGCATGGGAGATTACGGCGAGGAGGGATGTGAAAAGGTGCGCGAGGTCACCAGCCGGTAGGCAAACTCGCCTCTGCTCCCAAGCTCACATATTCACACTGGCGACGGAGAGTTGCCGATAGTGATTCCGCTGTTTCCAGCCTAACGCAGCACGACAGGAACCGCAAAGTACACAGGAGCAATAAAGAACGCCAAATTAAATAAATTAGTCCGAAAGAGAAGAGGCGCACAAAAGAAAGGCAGAGTACAGAAGACCGGGGTGGGGTAGATATTTGCTCAGACCCTGCTGCCATTTTGTTTCTCTCTCGGGGACACTGGGAGCTAATACGCCTGCTGGCCGAGATGTGCCTCTGCCCAGAGGTGGCAGCTGCGACGTCGCGCAGACTCTTGAAAGAGTGACATGAATACTGTCCCCCTGCCTCCGCTTAGAGAGGATTTCAGCCGTCTGTGTGAATACTGCATTAAAGAGACTTGCGTGCGAAATATCAGGCTAAGCCAGATATATAGATTATTACCTGGGGACACTACCTGCATTTTGACTGATTGGGAAGCCCTCTGCATTGCTAAGAAATTGTACACAACTCTTCTCAAAGGTTTTCGTATTATGAGTGCGCGTTAAAAATGCGCTGCGGGGATGTCATTTCTGTTACGTTGCTGCAGTCCGATCGATGGAGGCGTCATAGAAGAGTTTTAAGCATTACTTGTTGGTTTATGGTAATTGTTCAAGTTTTTTTGCAGCCCAGTGATACGACACATGTATACCTCTTTGCTGTCATGCAAAACATCCTGAAACTTTCAAAGAGCAGCAACATAGATCGAAATTGAGACTACTTTACTTGTCACTTGAGTAATCGAGCCTGCTATCTTACCGGCTGGCCCCAGCCTCTACTTCCTGTCTCAGCCTCCACTGAAAGGCGGATGGCTGTTTCACCCCTGTACTGCATGCATCTGCCTCTCATGTCAGCACGCGTGTGCGCTGTAAATAGGCATTCTAAATGCAAGACTATATAAAGTTATTGAGCTTTTCAACAGGCTAGGGAGCAAACTACTGATCTCGCTTACACACGAAACACATTGATGATGATGAGAGCGTGTGGTCTTTGGTGTGTGCGCGCTGTTGTAAAGTGTGCTTGGAAACTTCAAGTGGTTTTTGCAGAGACTCGCCCAGTAGTTGCACTAAACGTATTACACTAACACCACATCTGAAAGAAAACATGAATGTGCATTGCTCATCAAATAGCACACCGGAATGGTTTAGCTGCTTGAAGAGTACTGTGCCATGTGACCATGTGGTTTTTTTTCTCACTTGAATTGTTCACTAACTGCACTGTGTAGTAAGTAGGATTGTGGGCTACCCTTGGATTGGCTCTTCTGTCATTATAGTTTTCTATCTTGAAGTGCACCCCGTGGTGTGTAAGTGGAAAGGAATCTGTATGCTAATTCTGCTTTACTATAATCTGCCGCCTTCTGGCTATAGCCATCCTCAAAGGCATCCATGCATAATCTTTACGAACAGTTTTTCTGGTGGTAAATCGTGCCTTGAGCACTACATATATTGTTGGCTGATGGCCTGTGGCGAGAAAGTTTCCGGTAGCAAGCTAAACAGGTGATGCTACATGTGTATAGTACTTTTCGTATAACTTTCAGCACGTCTGAAAATATATTTACTTTTCTACGGCGAAACAATATTGAGAAGAGCGCTCTCTCACCTCGTGAATTGAAAACATTCATACACCCATGTGTTTTCGTGAGCCCCTATTGAACCCCCCCCCCCCCCAAAAAAAAAAGAAAATAGAAATGAGTGTTTTACAATTTCTACATGTTTGCAGCCGTCACGAATCAGCGGTTCGAAGGGGTGGAGTGACAGTGAAACTGCTTTACTGGCAAACTAGCAAACAGAACTAGGCACGAATGCCACCGAGAGCTTCAGTTTAATTACGTTGCTCTGTATACTAGCCACACATAGGTTTTAGTGCTTGTGTTTAAAACGAGCCTTTCTCTCCAACGTCCGTCTAGCTCTTTTAAATGTGACATTTCATTCTTGGCTTCCTTTGCTGCTGTGCCGTCTTGATATTTCTTTGGTAGTTGCCCACCGAGGTGGCAAAACAGCTTTCCTTGGCAGCTATCATATTTCCTTGGCTCTGTACAGCTGTGGGAATACACCAGGGTACTGTGTTTGTGTGCAATTTTCAGGCTTATTTTTGAAAGCTTTTAAAGCATATTTGCTTTCATGTAACGCTAGCCTAAACCTCACTTTGCATTTCCTTTCAATTTGGTTTAGTGGTACTAGCTCATGAGTGATGCTTGAACTGTTGTTTACCCTGTAACTTTGTTAGTTGCTTTCTGTAGAGCTCAGAGGGGAGCTTCGTATTGCATACCAACCGGCTGTTGCCACTGGATCATAAAAGCCAGTTACAGCCAATGCTGAACTTGAAATGCAGATATGGTCATGTTGTATAAATGGTCAGCCGTTACATGTAGCTCATCTCAACATAGTATTAGGTATATATTCACGTGTTCCGGGAAATATTACCATGCAAAATCCTGTTCCCTTCTTGGTGACTCTGTGCCACAGAGCTGGGGAGGAGCCTTCAGCTCTACCTAAATGGGCCCGCACGTTAATGCACAGATTAATGTTTACTTATTATAAACAATGTGGCTTTCTCTACTGGCTTATACTTTACTCGGGCACAGTGAACAATTCGAGTAATGGTGCATTACACTCTGTGGAGAGCATTGATTAGGACTCTAGAAGCGCTTTTTCAGTTTTGAGTGTGTTATTTTGTGGTGAGAGTTGCAGTTGCAATAGAACTTCAGGCTCGTCGCTCTTACAAAATGTAGCCTGCAGTGATCCATATCAGCATAAAGCACAATACCCTTGCTTTGCATTTGCTTTCACTTCCAAAGCGAGCAATGGTGGCATCTAAGCGTCGGTTTGCAGATGAATGTGAAGCAGAGCTTCATAGTTGGAATGCTGTTTTAGCTTAGGGCTCGAGTGTGGCTTCTCTAATTGCATGTGCTGACATTAAAGCGTAGCGCTCAATATATGCCTGCACATTAGGCGAATGCAGCCACAGATTTGTAAATAATATTTGGCAGTTACATGGCATTACAATGGCCAGTATAGGTTGGCAATGGAAAGCACAACATTGCTCTTGAAGGACCTAAACTATGCGAATGGCAGAGCAAGTATTCTCTTCTAGAGCTTGCTCAGCCCTATCCCACTCCGTCTTAAGCCTATTCCCCTGCAGGAATTTGCCACAGATGAGCGCACCGGCCATGAATGCTGGAGTCTCAGTAGCTTTCTTAAGAAACCTTGCACTTATTAAGCAACGAAACAACAATGTAAAAACGAAGATAAATTACATTTTTTGTACACGTGCCGCAGGACCCTGTAGCGGTCACGTTTATTATTCCCTTTAACATTCTCGCTATAACTTTTACTTTTAATAAATCATGCTTTGTGGCATGAAAATGTGTAGCGGGTGCTATGGCAGGCCATGAGATTTCCGAGCGATGTTAATTTTTGCACGACTTAGTGTAGTGGTCCACATAGCAAGGATAAGTGCAGAATGTCATTAGTAGCCCGAAATGTTTTCTTTACTAACCTTTGTGACCTCAAGCTATAAGCTTGAGAATGCTTCACCTGCTTTAAAGTGCTCGGCTACTGAACTAAAGGACACTGCTTCGATCGTGGTTGCAGTGGCAGCATTTTGCTGGAGCTTAATGCACTCTCCCATGGGCTGTGTGTTGTGATTGCATTAAAAAGAATTTCAGATCTCAATATCTGCAGCTTGCCACTCTGCCGTCGTCATAGCACGTGTCGTTTCAGTATGTTAAACTGCACAATATAAATTATATTGCATTGCAGCCTGATTATAACAATTCTCTAAAATGTGTTTACTATTGCAACTAGGCTTACTGAGAGATGTAATTTCATGTATAAGTTCACACCTGCCAACTCTTCCGAATTGTGTGGGAGTCTCCCGAATTTCATTACGTCTCGCGATCGTACGCGCGTGACTTCAAACCTCCAGAAAAGTGACTGCCACAACACCCACTGTTCAATCGCTTTGACTCAAGGTACAACAAAGGAGAAAATGTGCACGCGCTTATAGGACAGCCTGTATTTCCAGTAACAGCTGCAAATAACATGCCACGGCTGCTCGGTACCTTTTATAGGATTTTCAATGTGGTGCCTGAGATGCCGAGCAATTACCGTAATATTTATAGTAACCACTGCAGTAAAAAAAAAGTCAGCAGTGCATCACCGTAGCTGCTGCATGCACCTTTAAATGTGCCTTATTTTTATTGCCTGTTTTTACAGACGCTCGATCTCTTGCTGTTGGCTTTGATCAGTAAGCAACCGCGTTTAATTGCTTCAATTCCCATCTCTCCGCCAGATTCATGTTGCTCCGAGTGTGATCATTTATTTTATCACGTGTGAATGATTTTGCCAACACAGTGGATGCTTTCATTTTTTTAGATGCGCATCGGGAGTGTTCTCTATGTAGAAATGATGGATTGAGTTGTATCACTGGTGCGAAAACCGACAGTTTGGCACCCCCAAAAGACCTGTGTCCTGTGGTTGGAAGGGGAATAAAGAAGAGGATAATCAGTGGAAAAGCCTGCCTAAAATTTTACAGAGGGCGCAAAAGCGAAATGCTAATCAGGGTGAGTGTTTTATTTCTTCTGTTATCTTGCTTCAGTTGCTAGATGATGCGACTATATATGAAGCACCTTAGTGTAATTTTGTGGCATACTCACGGAAAATTGCGTAAACACTAAATATTTCGTCATTCATTTATTTTGAGTGACGCACGAATTGGAAGAAAACGAAGTCATCCACACATCTAATGCCCATAGACATTAGATGCGTGGATGACCTCATTGTGTTGCTAGTGAACATGAAATAGTTTGTAGAATATACTAATATGCTAAAAATCGACTTTTTTACTGTTAAGCGCAGTAATACACATGCTCCATATCATATCATTAATTAGCCTATAGTTAGTAACTACTCTTTTTTAAACTGTATTCAACCACAGCATACATGTGTCATCTCGTACGTCTACTTGTGAACAGGCTGCAATCGAATTCCTTTGTGATGTTGTTTCAGTTACAAGTAACGGATGATACTTGTGGAAATACAGGTGGCTTTTTATAACGTATAGCGCGAAAAATATATGCGATGATATTGTTATTCACCGCATTGCCAGAACAAGCCTGTTCGAGGAGACGAAATGAAAATAAATATGGATGTCTTCGGATAGGAACAGAAATCGAGGTGCCATGGCCATTTTCGTTTTCAATGAACTTTTCATATGTCGTGGGCTAATGTATTGACACAAAGGAATGACGCTTAGTTTTGCGAGATGCGCATAGTTTTCTGAAAGCAAAAACGTATATCACTGAGGGTGGAAAACGCGGTTTTATCATTTCAATAAGTTGCCAGTTTAGAGACCAGCTGCTTGCGCACTAAAATTTTCTCACCCATTGTTTTTTACTCACCACATCTGCGTAAATATTACTTGTATAATAAGTGTTAAAAGCTTTTTTCGTTGATAAAGGTGATGTAGTAAAAAATCGCAAAACTTTGTTTCAGGAGCAACGCGCTACAAAAATGTTCATTTTCAACCTTACATACTGGCATGATGCGTTACGTTGTTTGCACTAAAAAATTTTGTGTTTGTTACGCAGATAATGTTAATTTAAGGCAGAACCTGGAGCTCTTAGCCGCTAGATGTGTTCTCTGCAACGCCACCAAAATTATCATGCTGCAAAGTGATTTGCTAATGATTGTAATTAAAACATTCTACACATTAAAAAATCATCTTCAAAAATATAGTTTTGTTATTTATTCTCAAAGCTAGAAATGGAATAATATTGTTACGTTGTGGCATGGCAATAGCGATGGAACACGGCGACACAACAGAAACAGAACGACGTGATGACATGACGATGAAATATGCTTTAATGGCCAGCGGGCCTGGCGCGAACGCTTCGCCCCGCGCCACTGCCCTCTTCGTCATCTTTGTAGCATTACCCGGGGCCACCGAGCGATCGTCCCGATCGATTGCTAGAAATCCAATGCATGACGTGACGATGAACACAGACACAGGATTGGGACATATCCCTAGTAAAAAAACCCTACGAGTCACATTAACCTCATACATATTTCTCATACTAAACTCGTACAGATCTCATACCATCTCATACAGATATCAGTCAAAGTATGAGAAATATATGAGATTGTACGAGATTTGTATGAGCTTAGTATGAGAAATCTGTATGAGGTTATTGTGACTCATACAGGTTTTTCGCTGAAACGCTGGACACCACAATGAGTGCGAAGATGGGAAGCATTCTTGCACCGGAGCACCAAGTCCAATCTTAACCGTTTGCCGAAGGCCGAGGCTCATGGACACGCTGAACGGCTTGGGCGGGGGTGCCGTCTTCGCTCGAGTGGTCGTGAGGTCGCTTCGTCGTGCTGTCGGTAGGGTCGGCTTTGGGCTCTTTCTGGTCGTCGTGTGTTGGGGTCAGGTCTGGGGATGAGGTTGGGGACAGCGGCTGGTCGGGTCTGAGCAAAAAGGGCTGGGGGCAGAGCTGGGCGGCGATCTCCACGAGCTTTCGGCAGATGGACCCGGCGTACGGTTGGCTTCGACGGTGCGCAAGGCGAGGATGGGGATAAACCGCACCTCCAACCAAATGTTACGTGGTGGCATGACAATAGCGATGGAACACGGCGACACAACAGAAACAGAATGACGTGATTACATGACGATGAAATGTGCTTTAATGGCCAGCGTGCCTGGCGCGAGTGCTCCGGCCCGCACCACTGCCCGCTTCGTCATCTTTGTAGCAATATAATTAAGAAACAAGACTGAATACCACTGCACCTAGCAATAAAAAAGAATGCAGGATAGAGAAAAAGTTCAGCCTTCACATGCCTTGTGCCATGAAATTGCCAGGAATAACGAATTAACACAATTTAAAGCTGTAGTGAGCCCTTGCCAAAAAGCAGAAAAAGGCTTTATAAGCACTGAAAAGCTTCTGAATATTACCTAAGATAACATGTAACTAAATCCAGCATTACTAAATCGAGGTTTTGATGCTTACTTCATAAGAGGAAGCCATATAAATACATCTATAAAATAAATTTATATTTCTAATATTATATTTTGTAGAATTCAATATATTTACTGACTCATATTAGCAAAGTACTGTTAATTATTTCCAAAAGAGTTGTCGGGCTAGTTGGCTTGAATCTTCTAATGTCATCAAAGGCAATGCGCAAAAAACGACAACACGAAACAAAGGAAACGACAAGAGGAGTGCTTGTCGTTTCCTTTATTTTGTGTTGTCCTTTTTTGCGCATTGCCTTTGATGGCATTACAAGGTTGTTTCCAACAACCTTTATAAATTGCTTTATAAATTGTAATTAGTTCTCCTGCTTTTGCTATGTTTTGAATTTTCTCCGATTTAACAATATTGTTACGGGGTAGTTCAGCTTGTAGCAGAGGGCGGACACCGAAGACAAGGCTTTCCAACGGACGTTCTCTGTAGGCACCAGCCGACGCTGTTGAACGTCGTCTTCTCTCAAAAACTCACGAGAGTCTTCATTTTCTTTCCTTATGCGCTGCACCGCCTGATGTGACACTGCCCCGGCGGCTGAAAAGCACCGTCCCGGTGCGTACTAACGTCCAAACCAGGGTCCCTGTAGTACGGTTTTAGGCATGCAACATGGACCGTCTCGGTGCGTGGTGTAGAGGCATGGCGGACGGGATGCAAGGGCGCAATTTCGTATGCCACTGGAGTCACTTGTCGTAAAATACGGTAGGGTCCTGTATACCGGGGCAAAAGTTTTTCCGAGAGGCCAACGCGGCGGGCTGGAGTCCAGAGCAGCGCGAGAGAGCCGCAAGAATACTCGGTGTTGCGATGACAGGAATCATAGCGACGTTTCTGGGAGTGTTGAGAGGCTGCGAGTCGGTTGCGAGCAACAACGCGGGCAGCATCAGCTCGGGCTATGGCGTCACGAGCATATGAGCTGGCAGTGGTGACAGACGGGAGCAGGCTGTCAAAAGGAAGCAGAGGTTCACGGCCGTATAAAAGATAGAAGGGGGAGTAGCCGGTAGTGTCGTGACGCGACGAATTGTAAGCGAATGTCACAAATGGCAGCGTTATGTCCCAGTCGCGGTGGTCATCAGAAACGTACATAGACAACATGTCAGTCAGTGTCCGGTTAAGGCGTTCGGTAAGGCCGTTCGTCTGTGGATGGTAGGCAGTCATGAAAGAATGACGAACGTTGCACAGCCGTAGGATCTCGTCGACTATACGAGCCAGAAAGCAACGGCCACGGTCGGTGAGCAGTTGGCGGGGAGCTCCATGGACGAGTATAACGTCGTTGAGGAGGAAAGCAGCGACATCAGTTGCACAACTGGTTGGTATTGCTCGTGTGACCGCGTAGCGTGTGGTGTAATCAGTGGCCACCGCAATCCATTTGTTCCCCGATGCGGACAGTGGAAAAAGGCCCTAGAAGATCCAGACCCACTCGAGAAAATGGGTCTATGGGGATGTCGATTGGCTGCAGAAGTCCAGCTGGTAAAAGTGATGGCTTTTTCCGGCGTTGACAGCGGTCACAAGCAGCTACGTAACGGCGGACTGCGCGATATAGGCCTGGCCAAAAGAACCGACGACGCACACTGTCGTATGTGCGAGAGACGCCTAAATGACCCGCTGTAGGAACGTCGTGAAGTTGTTGAAGGACGGCTGAGCGTAGGTGCTGAGGGACTACTAGTAGAAGGTCGGGGCCATCAGGTCGCATATTGTGCCGGTATAAGGTGCCGTCGTGGAGCACAAACAAACGAAGGGAAGGGTCATCGCGATCGGCGCTGAGGCGATTGATAATTTCGCGAAGCTGAGGGTCCTGGCGTTGCTCATGGCGAATGTTGGATAAATCAGAAATAGAGAGCACGCAAGCATCATTGTCACATTCAGGTTGACTTGGCGGGTCGACTGGATGACGGGACAGGCAATCGGCGTCTCGATGCAACTGGCCAGACTTATAAACTACTGAAAAATTGTACTCCTGAAGGCGCAAGGCCCAACGTCCAAGGCGGCCAGTAGGGTCTTTGAGTGTAGAAAGCCAACACAGTGCGTGGTGGTCAGTGACTACTGTGAATGGCCGCCCATACAAGTAAGGGCGGAACTTTGTAATGGCCCAAACTAGGGCTAAGCACTCACGTTCAGTGATGGAATAATTTTGTTCGGCCGCAGAGAGGAGTCGGCTGGCATAGGCGATGACGCGGGTAACCCGAGCTGACGTTGTGCGAGAACGGCGCCAATTCCATGACCACTTGCGTCGGTGCGTACTTCTGTGGGCGCTGACGGATTGAAGTGAGCCAACATTGGCGGACCAGTGAGGTGGGCAATAAGAGCGACGAAGGCGGCCGATTGTTCATGGCCCCAGGTAAAGGAGACCTCTTTTTTCAGAAGCTGCGTGAGCGGACGGGCTATTTCTGCGAAGTTTGGTACAAATCGCCGGAAATATGAGCAAAGTCCGAGGAAGCTACGCACGTCGCTGCTAGATTTCGGTTTAGGGAAATCCCTTACAGCGCGAATTTTGTCGGGATCCGGCTGGATGCCATGGGTGTTGACTAAATGTCCTAGGACCTTGAGTTCCCGGTGACCAAATGTACACTTCTTGGAGTTCAACTAAAGGCCAGCTCGTCGTAAGACGCCAAGAATAGCCGAAACACGATGGAGGTGGCCTTCAAAGGTTGATGAAAACACGATGACGTCATCGAGGTAGCACAGACATGTGGTCCATTTGAGCCCGCGTAATAGGGAGTCGATCATACGCTCGAATGTCGCAGGGGCATTACATAAGCCAAAAGGCATCACCTTGAATTGGTAGAGGCCATCCGGGGTGACAAATGCCGTCTTTTCACGATCTCTTTCGTCAACAGAGATCTGCCAATATCCAGAACGGAGATCGATGGAGGAGAAGTAGTTAGCACCATGCAGGCAGTCGAGAGCGTCATCGATCCTTGGAAGAGGGTACACGTCTTTCTTTGTTATCTTGTTTAGGTGTCGATAATCAACGCAAAACCTCCAGCTGTTGTCTTTCTTTTTTTTGACGAGTACTACCGGAGACGCCCAGGGGCTGCTCGACGGCTCAATAATGTTGCTTGCCAACATTTTCTCTACTTCTTCCTGAATGATCCTGCGTTCGGAAAGAGCAACTCTGTAAGGCCGTCGATGAATAGGTCGGGCATCTCCAGTATCAATACGATGTGTGACGACGGACGTTTGGCCCAGGGATCCGTGACCGAAATCAAAAATGTCGCTGAATGACCGCAAAAGGCCGGCAAGGGCGCTGGCATATTCGGGACGCAGGTCAGACCGCCTAATGTGACAATATTATGCAGAAAAAACACCAATCCAGAGCTTCAAATTTCTCCAGGAATAATGGACGGAACCAGGATAATGTAGAGAAATAGTTTCAGTGCCAACATATTGTCACGAAGACAGGGATTTATGGGAATCGGCAACAGGGGCAGAGACACACAGTCAATACAGAGGTTCACGGGAAACGGTAACACAAAGACACAGGCTCAAGAGTCCACAGTCCTAGCTAGCCGAAGCACGCGAGAGTCTCCAACTTCTTCGTCTTTCTAGTGCTACCTCAAACCGTCAGGTGGCATTATTCCCCCCCCCCCCCCTCGAAAAAAATCCGCAAGCACGCAGAAAAAAAACTGATCCAGATGGCAAATACGACTTTCAGCGGGTGAAATACGGCTTCCTGCGAAGCACATGCATTAGGTCAGACGAGCACTGACGACGAGAACTCGGTACAGTTCCGTCTGGAATAACCTCGTACGTAACTTCTGAGAGGCGACGCAACACTCTGTAGGGTCCGAAGTAACGATTAAGAAGTTTTTATGACAGGCCTGGGCGCCGGACAGTTGTCCACACCCAGACTTTGTCACCAGGCTGGAACACGACATAGCGATGTTGGTCGTTGCGCGCATCTGTTACTTTGTTTTGTAATGTGATTACGGGTGAGTTGGCGAGCTTCCTCAGCGTAGTTGGTGAATTCTTCTGCGTCAGCGGTAAGCAGCTGGTCGTCAGCCGCACATGGCAGCATAGCGTCGAGCATGGTCTGTACATCGCGTCCGTATACTAGGCGAAACGGAGTGAATCGAGTTGTGTCTTGGACAGCCGTGTTATATGCAAATGTGACATAAGGCAATATCTCGTCCCTTGTTTTATGCCGCACATCCACGTACATGGCGAGCATGTCCGCTATGGTTTTGTTTAGTCGCTCAGTTAGGCCATTAGACTGAGGATGGTAAGCAGTAGTCTTTAGGTGATGTGTCTGACTTAGTTGGAAAACTTCTTAAAGAAGACGCGCTGTAAATGCCTTGCCAAGATCAGTGATGACGTATGAAGGGGCGCCATGGCGGAGGACAATCTGCGTCATGAAACATTCTGCCACTTCGGAGGATGTTGCATGTGGCACCGCTATAGTTTCCGCGTAACGTATCAGATAATCTGTAGCCACGATGATCCACTTATTGCCACCTTACAATAGAGGAAAAGGGCCGAGAAAGTCTATACCAATTTGGTCGAATGGTACTAGCGGTGGGGGAATAGGCTGCAGGAAACCCGCTGGCTTTAATGGCGGTGTCTTGCGTCGCTGGCACTCGCGGCAACCTCTAACATATCGATGAAATGTGGCGGTAAGTTTGGGCCAGTAGTAGGCCTGGCGCACTCTGGTAAGAGTGCGTGCAAAGCCGAAGTGTCCAGCGGTGGGTTCATCATGGCAAGCATGAAGGATTTCATCGCGGAGATCTGCAGGGATGACTAGAAGATAGGCTCGGTCACTGTTGCCGGCGCTTTTCTTGTAGAGGATTCCGTCGCGTGTACAGAAGGATGACAAGTTCTTAGCAAACAGTCGAGATATTGTAGAATCGAAACCCTCCAGATGATCGATCACAGTTTTGAGGTCTGGATCAGCCCGTTACCGGGCCTTTAAATCACAGGAACTGATAATGCCAAGAAATTGGGCGTCATCCGTACTGTCATGGGCGAACACCACGGGTGATCGAGACAGTGTGTCAGCATCTTCATGTTTACGCCCAGATTTATAAAGGATAGAGTAATCAAATTCCTGCATACGAAGATTCCACCGTGCAAGACGTCCTGATGGATCTCGCAGACTAGCCAGCCAACACAAAGCATGATGGTCTGTCCCAACTTTAAATTTACGGCCGTAGAGGTAAGGTCGGAATTTCATTGTAGCCAAAACGACGGCGAGATACTTCTTTTCAGAAGTTGAATAGTTGATTCTGCCCGAGAAAGGGTGCGGCTGGCATAAGCGATCACGTTTCCCTCGCCTTGCTGGTGCTGGACCAGAACAGCACCCAGACCGACGTTGCTGGCGTCGGTGTGAATTTCGGTGGCAGCGTCCTCATCGAAGTGTGCAAGAACGGGAGTGTTGTGCAGCCGTTGGCGCAGCTCGGTGAATGCCTCCTGCTGCTCGGAAGACCAGACATACGGGACGTCATCACGTGTCAAGCGCGTCAAAGCTTCTGCAATCTTGGCAAAATTGGCAATGAAACGGCGATAGTACGCGCACAGGCCCAAGAAACGTCAGACTGCTTCCTTAATGGTAGGGATGGGAAAATTGGCTACAGCGGCTGTTTTGTCAGGATCAGGCCGGACACCATTAGCGCTAACCATATGACCGAGAAATTTCAGCTGCTGATATCCAAAGTGACATTTTTCCGGTTTGAGTGTCAAATCGGCCGAGCGAACAGCGTCCAATACCGTTCGCAGCCGCTTAAGATGTTGGTCAAACGTTTCTGAAAACACGATGACGTCGTCCAAATAAACCAAACAGGTTTGCCATTTAAGACTAGCAAGTACGGTGTCCAGCATTCTCTGGAACGTCGCTGGCGCTGAACAAAGTCCGAAAGGCAATACTTTAAATTCATATAAGCCATCGGGTGTCACAAAGGCAGTCTTTTCCCGATCGCGCTCATCCACTTCTATCTGCCAATAACCACTTTTTAAATCAATGGAGGAAAAGAACTTGGCGTTGCGAAGTCGATCGAGCGAATCGTCGATACGGGGCAAGGGATATACATCTTTTTTGTGATGTCATTCAGTTTCCTGTAATCAACGCAAAAACGCAGCGTGCCATCCTTTTTCTTAACCAACACGACTGGCGACGACCACGGACTTTTAGACAGCTGAATAACATCATCATTAAGCATTTCCTGGACTTGTTCCCGAATTGCCTCACGTTCTTTGGCCGAAATACTGTACGGCTGCTGCCGAATAGGTCGGATATTAGACGTGCTTCGTGATGCGAAGCTTGGTGATAGAAGTTTGCCGGACTTTCGATGATGAGGCAAAGCACGGGGCGTACTTCAGCAGTAATGCACTCAGGTCGCGTTGGTGACAGACAGAAAGGTCACTGCTAACATCGATTTGGTCTAGAACACCAGGAGTATCAATAATGTCAGACGCAAAACATTCAGAAATTTCGTTTAACAGTTCGCCGAAAGCGATGGCAGTATAGTGATAGAGGTGGCGACATTGATTCGTGAAGTTCGTGACGAGAAGCTCAGTGACCGTTGCTGAGAATAATTAAGCTTCGAGCTGCACAGATGGCATGCTAAAATAAAAGCGAACGGTCGCCTTCAGCTATTATCGGCCCGTCACGAAGCCAGTCGCACACAACACTCACAAACACGCTGGAGCGGGGAGGCACTGAAACACTCGGCTGAAACTCGTAGGGCACACGTACGTTGGCCGTCGGTGGGGCTGGCAGCCGCTTTCTCCGTTGAGAACGGGACTGTTCGCTGTTGGAGATCGATGATGGCGCCATATTCCCACAGGAAATCCACACCGAGAATAAAATCATGAGAACAATCCCGGAGAACGACGCAGCTGACAACGAACGTTGACGTACGAATCTGGATTCTAGCCGTCCACTGTCCAATAGGAGTAATTACATGCCCCCCAGCCGTGCGTATCTGTGTGCTACACCATGGTGTCATAACCTTCCTAAGATGCGCTGCCAGTTTCCCACTTAAAATCGAAAAAGTCTGCTCCGGTATCCACTAAAGCGCTGACGTAATGACCATCGATGCACACAAAGATGTCCAGCGACAGCCGGTCTCGTGAACCTAATGCTGTCGTTTCTGCTCCAAAATCTATATCTGTTCTCATTGGGGTACTTCTTTGTGCTGACATTAAGCGGCCCCGCCCTCGGAGATCGCTTTACTCAGTTTTCCCGGTGGGGGCTTGGCGAGCGACCAGGCGGTGCTCGCGGGAAGTCACCAGTTGTTGAAGGGGATGGCCGACGTGGGGATGAAGACGTGGATTGTCGGCGGGCCATCCGGAGGCTCTCTTGTGCGAGGTTGTCTCCAATGCACGAGGCAGTTGACCGAACGTGCGTCCAGGTGCGTTGGTGTAAAAACCCTCCGGGCCGAGTTCTCGATAAGGGCACCACCGGAAAATGTGACCAGGTTCCCCACAGTGGTAGCAAAGGCGTCGGCTCCGAGGGGCGCGCCAAATGTACGTTTGTCGAATGTTTGACCGCGGTGGCCGCACGTACCGCGTTGGTTGCTGTACAGGAATGTATTGCGTTGGCTGCTGGACGGACATGCACTGGGTTGGTGGCAACGTAGACAACGGAGCTTGGACGGGAACTGGGCGTCGGAGAATGTCAGCATACGTCGGACGAGAATAATCAGGAACAGGGGTACTTTGAGCTTTAGCAACATGCCGAGATGGCTGCGTGACTTGCTGAATCTCTTCTCGGATTTTATGTGCGAGAGAATCACCCCTGGATTGGAACGTGCCATGAACCTTCTGCAGTTCCTCGCGTACAATTGCACGAATAAGATCAAGGAGGTGATTAGTATTGCTTACAGCAGCTGTAAGAGGCTCGGCAGCAGTCGTAGCGAGGATTGGGCTGTTGTAAACCGCCGAGCGCTGGTGTAGGATCTTTTCCATGGTGACCGCCTCTGCTAAAATGAGGCAACTGTAGTTGGTGGGCTACGTACAAGACCAGCAAAAAGCTGATATTTAACCCCACGCATCAGGTGGCGCAGCTTTTTGTCTTAAGACATGTTGGGATCCGCAAGTCAAAACAGTTTTGTCATGTCCTCGACATACATCATGACGGACTCGTTTGGCATCTGTTTCCTAGATTGTAGAGCACATTCTGCTCGGTCGCAGCTATCCAGGCTGACAGGCTCAAACCGTCAGGTGACAATATTATTGAATCTTGCCAGAATTCAGGCTGAATTTGGTCATTATCAGGACAAGCACTCAGTGTTAGATTCAATGTTTTACTTTTAAACAATACAACGCAACACTTTTTAGTCCGTGGTAAGTTTGAGGTACTCAGGATCCTTGAGAGAGATTTTAATGAAAATCCAAGATTATCTTTTTGTTAATGCAGCAAATGTGCCTTTTACTGCTGTTTTCGCAATTTGGACGATTTTGTTATGTTGTGGAGGACACACCCAGCGGTAAGGAGCTCCAAATATTGCCTGGAATTAAGAGCATACATAAGAAAGCCAAAAATGATTTAATGTAACCAACGTAACGCATCATATGCCAATATGTAAGGTTAAAAAAGTGATATTTTTGCAACGTGTCGCTCTTGAAACAAAGCTTACGATTTTTGCTAACTTAACTGTAAAAACAAAGCGAATTTCTAGTAGTGTTTGTAAATTTAAAATTTGCACATATTTAGCGAGTTAAATATAGCAGATAACAAAATCATGGCCTCCAAACTAGCAACTTCCTGAAATGGCAAACTCAGCATTTGTATTTCTAAATATATACGATTTTTTTTTTCGAGGAAACTACGCCGTATCTTGCAAAACTAAGGTTCATTCCCTTGTGTCTAGATATTTTCAAACAGTTCATTAGAAACTAAAAATACCAATAGGACCTCGATTAAGTTTCTTATATGAAGGCACCCATATATACGCTGTGGGAAAGCCAATATCAAGGGCGTATTTTTGAAATTCCATATTTCGAACGGCAGTGTCATCTAAGAAAATTTGAAAGCTAGGCACGCCTTCGGTGTCGCCATCCCTCACTTTCTGTTACAGCTGCACTTGCTGAGCTGAATTGATAAGTTGAGTACTTGAGTGAGTTGAGTATTTTAGCCACGAATGTAGCGCTGTTACGTACGCAATGTTAATTTTCCAGAACGGCTGCAATGCCGCGATTCTGGTAATACTTGTAAGTGAAATCTGCAAATCTTACAAATCTACCCATATATATTGTAACGGGTATTGCGCCAAACGTCCAGGCAACGCCCTGAGCCTAGAAGACTGCCGAAGTCCGAGAGTGGTCCGAGCAGCGGTCTGAGCGCGGTTCCAGGCAACCAACTTCGTCGTCTACGCCAACCAGCAACCACTTCATCGCCTACGCCAACTAGCTACTGATTGTCTCCGCTTCGTCGTCGACTATAGCTTGTATCACTGCCCCCCTCCTCTGTAGCATCGACTCGATGCGACGCGGTACTAATAGGAAGACGTTAGTGAAAGGGTGCACAAAAGTGTCACAAAGACGCAGCGGTGTTGACGAAAAGTTCAGTCATGCACGATCATGATAGGGCTTCAGCCTAACCACGTGCACGACTTCAGGACGCTGTCGCCTTCGGGATGGAGCTGAAGCTGCGGGAACAACGGCGTAGGTGACGTCACTGATACGGCGAACAATCTCCTAAGGGCCGAAGTATCAGCGTAGGAACTTTTCAGATAGGCCGCGATGACGAACATGTGTCCACACCCAGACGAAGTCGCCCGGCTCGTAAGTGACGATTCTTCGGCTGAGGTTATAACGAGCAGCGTCATTCCCCTGTTGTTGGTGGATTCTGAGGCGTGCTAGTTGCCGTGCTTCCTCAGCACGCTGAACAAAGATGTCGGCGTCACGTTCGGCGTCAGAGCCGCAAGAAGGACCAACTGGCATGATGGCATCCAACGGCGTGCTCACTTGGCGACCGAAGACAAGTTGGAACGGGGTCAGTCGCGTCGTCTCTTGAGTGGCGGTATTATACGCGAAAGTTCATCATCATCATCATCACCTGCTACGCTTTCCTTCCCTTGGAATCCAGTTTGTTACCCTACGCGACCATCGGTTATCCTCTCTTCGCACTACATGTCCTGCCCATGTCCATTTCGTCTTCTTAATTTCCACTAGAATGTCGGTAACTTGAGTTATTTCTCTGACCCACTCTGCACGCTTCCTATCTCTTAATGTTACCCCTACCATTTTTCGTTCCATAGCCCTCTGGGTTGTCCTCAACTTAAGTAGAACTTTCTTGGTTAGCCTCCACGTTTCAGCGCCATAGGTGAGTACAGGTAAGATGCAACTGTTATATACTTTCCTCTTTAGCAATACCGGTAAGCTGCTAGACATAATCTGCGAGTGCTTGCCAAATTTGCTCCATCCCAATCTTATTCTTCTTGTTATTTCTTTTTCATGGTCCGTATCTGCGGTTACTGCCTGTCCTAAGTAGACATACTCATCTACTACTTCCAGTACTTCGCTACCTAATGTAAACTGCTGTTCCTTCCCGAGGCTGTTGAACATTACCTTAGTATTCTGCATATTGATTTTCAAGCCTACCTTTCTACTTTTCCTGTCTAGGTCATCAATCATTATTTGTAGTTCATCTCCCGAGTTGCTTAACAAGGCAATGTCATCAGCAAATCGCAGATTACTGAGGTATTCTCCATCTACCCTTATCCCTGACTGCTCCCATTCCAAGTCTCTGAATACTTCCTCTAAGCAAGCTGTGAATAGTACTGGGCAGATTGTGTCTCCTTGCCTAACACCTTTCTTTCGCGAAAGTTATATAGGGCAAAATCGCATTCCAGGTGCGATGTTCTGCGTCCACATACATAGAAATTATGCCGGTGAGGGCGCGATTGAGGCGCTCCACCAGCCCTTTGGTCTGAGGGTGATACGCCGTCGCACGTCGATGGGTAGTGTGAGTCAGAGTCATGACCAACCGGATTAGGCGAGCCGTAAAAGCTGTTCCACGGTCAGTGATTACCACGGCGGGGGCGCCATAACGTAGGACAATGTTATGAACGAAAAATTGAGCAACTTCGGCTGCAGTACCTTTAACAAGGGACGCGGTCTCTGCGTACCGTGTTAGGTAGTCTGTTGCGACGATTACCCAACGGTTGCCAGACGCGGACTTCGGAAAAGGATCGAGAAGATCCATGCCCACTTGATGGAAAGGGGTCTTCGGCGGAGCAATAGGCTGAAGAAATCCAGCGGGTTTCAATGGCGGAGAATTCCGACGTTGGCAGTCACGACATGAGCGTACATAGGCCCGCACCGATGGGAGTAACCTGGGCCAATAATACTTTTGACGAATTCGTGCAAGTGTACGGCTCACCCCCAGGTGGCCGGCGGTGGGTTCATCATGACAGGCACTCAATATATCTCGGCGCAACTCGGAGGGCACAACAAGGAGAAATGTCTGTTCACTGTTAGCAAAATTTCGCTTGTAGAGCACGTAACCACGCAGAGTGAACGTTTGGAGCCCACGATGAAAAACACGGGGAATACGGGCGTCGACGCCCTGCAGATAGTCGACGAGTGACGCTAACTCTGGGTCCATTCTCTGCAGCTGCACCATTTGGGTTTTACTAATAGCCCCCAGAAAAGGAAATGATCGGCCGTTTCTTCTGGACATATGGCGATGGGCGAGCACGATAAACAGTCAGCATCCTGATGCTTCCGTCCTGATTTGTATACGACTGTTACGTCATACTCTTTTAATCTAAGGCTCCATCTAGCCAATCGTCCTGAGGGGTCTCTGAGGCTCGCGAGCCTGCATAATGAATGGTGGTCGCTTATAACGCGGAAAGGTCGGCCGTAGAGGTATGGTCGCAATTTGGTGAGGGCCAATATTACCGCCAGACGTTCTTTCTCAGTTGTTGAATAGTTGGTTTCGGAGAAGGTAAGTGTTCGGCTCGCGTAAGCGATGACCCGTTCTGCACCGTCTTGCCACTGAATTAGTACTGCACCAACCCCAACGTTGCTGGTATCAGTGTAAACGTCAGTTGCGGCGTTTCCGTCAAAATGACCTAGTTACGGGGGATTCTGTAGGCGGCTGCGAAGCTGAAGTAAAGCGGCCTCTTGTTCACTTCCCCACAGGAACGGCGTGTCATCTCAAGTCAGTGTGGTTAGCGGTTCCGCGATGCGCGAAAAGTCTCGTACAAAGCGTCTGTAATAGGAGCACAAGCATAAGAACCGTCGAACAGCTTTCTTGTCAGTAGGGTGCGGAAAGAAAACCAGAAACGTCAGCTGTCTTTTCAGGGTCGGGGCGAACAACTTTTGCGCTGAACACGTGACCAAGGAAGCGAAGTTCCTCAAAGCCGAAGTGACATTTCTCCGGTTTGATTGTCAAGTTAGCGTCTCGGAGAGCTTTTAACACAAGGCGTAACCTTTCTAGGTGTTGGTCGAAGGTGGTCGAAATTATGACGACATCGTCCAGGTAAACCAAACACGACTGCCACTTCAAACTGCACAGAACGGTGTCCATCATGCGTTGGAACGTGGCTGGCGCCGAACATAGGCCGAACGGTAGCACCTTAAACTCATACAAGCCATTGGGTGTCACGAAAGCCGTCTTCTCCAGGTCTCTCTCATCCACTTCTATTTGCCAGTACCACTTTTTAAGGTCTAGCGACGAGAAGTATCAGGCATCTCGCCGTCGATCGAGTGCGTCGTCTATGCGGGGAAGCGGGTAAACGCCCTTTTTAGTGACGAGATTAAGGTTTCTGTAAACGACACAGAACCGCAGAGTATTGTCCTTCTTTCTGACGAGAGCAACCGGTGAAGCCCACAGGCTTGTAGACGGCTGAATGACATCGTCGGAAAGCATTTCGGTGACCTGTGTCTGAATCGTTGCTCGTTCCGTTGGAGAAACGCGGTATGGGCGTTCGCATACGGGGCGCGTGGTCTCGTCTGTTATTATACGGTTCGGCCCACTTTGGAAGAAGTTGCGAAGCAGTCTGCAAAATCTGCCAAGACAGCCGAAAGCAGATCCTTCTGAGCCGGCGATAACTCGGTGTTTATTTCGACAGGTGGTAGAACGTGGCGAGGTCCAGTGCCGTCTTGAAGGGCTTCTTCCGCGGTGCACAAATGTGGACACTCCGCGACGTCTTGGAGGAAGGAGATCACCGTGCCTTTGACGAGGTGCTCAAATTCGTTCGAAAAGTTGGTGAGCAGAACGGTAGTGCAGCCATCCCGTAGGTGGACGAGACCTCGGGCAACAATGAGACCCCTCTCAAGCAGCAGCGGGATATGACCCTCCGCCATGCCCTTAAAGTCATGAAATAGGTCATTTTGCACGCGCATTACGACACTGCACCATGGTTTCACCGTGACATCATCCTCCACAATACGCAGAGCATGGCTACAGGGATCGCGGGTGTCGAAGCGTGCCACTGCCCGTTTAGTCGAGAATGTGACTCGTGCCTCGTGTAGGTCGATCACAGCACCGTTTGCCTGCAGAAAGTCGAGCCCCAGAATCAAATCTCTCGAACATTCGCGCAAGACAACGAATTCCCCGACGTAGACGAAACCGCGGATGCCGATTCGGGCTGTGAACCTTCCGGCCAGGCTAATGAGGTGACCTCCAGCCGTTCGAATGCTAGGGCCCAACCATGGCGTCACAACTTTGCTCAATTCCTGGGCGAGGGCGTGGCTCATCACTGAACAGTCTGCACCGGTGTCAAGTAAAGCGATCGTGTCAGTTCCGTCAAGTGTCACGTACAAATCAGAAGTAGCGCGTCGGATGCTGTCGCTACCCTGCCCCTGTGATAAATCAGCGCATCGGTGTATCGGCGGCGGAGGATCTTCAATTTTTCCGACAGCGGCGGCCCTGCCTCCGGAGACCGCTGGAATTAGTTTTCCCGGTGTGGACTGGGAGAACGCCGCTCAGTATTGCTGGCGTCTCTGCGAGGACTTGGGAACGGTACCGCAGCGGAGATGACGATCCTGAGTCATAGCACCTGTATCTCCCAGGCCTCTGACGGGCCGACAGATGAGCTTCAATTTCGAGTTGCCGTTCACCGTTCCGTGGACAGGGTGCATCGGGTCCGAAGCCGCGAAGTCCCACTCGGCGATACGGGCATGCACGGTAAAGGTGACCGGCCTCCCCGCAGTGGTAGCAGATTGGCCTGTGGTCCCGCGTACGCCACACGTCCGACTTGCGAGGGCGTGGAACAGGCACCACAGCCTGAGCCGATGCGTCATACGGACTGATGTGGCTAACCACCGGTGTCGGGTCAATAGGACCACAGGCAGCTGCTTGACGTGCAACGAACGCGTACGTTCGTTTGTCGTCGACCCGTGGAGGCATGGTAGCGACAGGATTGTAGGCAGCTGCCTGACGAACAACGGCTGTGTGCGTGGGCATTTCATCGATGCGCTGCAGTACGTTGGTGACCGGGAATTCACGAGCAGCCTGGCGTACTTTATCTCTGTCGACCTCGGTCAGTGATGTCACTGGCGCACTCAGACGGAAACGTTGGAGTTCCTCTAGAACAACCGACCGAATGAGGTCATGTAAGGCGTGCGCATCGCCTCCATGACACGACGAAAAAACATCTGGGGCCAGGCTGCTGACATCTCGGTTGTACTGCCGGGCCCGTTGTTGGAGCGTCGTTTCCATGGTCGTTGCCTCCGCGAGGAATTCAGCAATGGTACGCGGTGGACTGCGAGCGAGGCCCGCAAACAGCTCCTGCCTAATTCCAAGCATGAGGTGGCGAAGCTTCTTCTCCTCTTTCATATTGGGGTCTGCGCGCTGGAGAAGACGGGTCATGTCTTCACAGAACATGCGCACACTTTCATTTGGCCGCTGGTTTCTGGACTGAAGTGCAGCTTCAGCTTTCTCGCGGCGGTCGGCGTTGGGGAAGGTGGTCAGAAGTTCACGGCAAAATGCTTGCCAGGTAGTAAGGGCGCCCTCGTGGTTTTCGAACCACGTACGTGTGGACTCTTCTAAGGCGAAGTAAACATTATTGAGCTTTCGCTCGTCACTCCAGCCGTTGTACCGAGCCACTCTCTCGAAGGTCGCCAGCCAATCCTCAGCGTCTTCTAAGACGTCGCCGTGAAAAGATGGTGGTGTTCGCTGCGGGTGGCAAAGGATCGGATCTGAGAGCCTGGGATTAGTGGCCATGTCGAGGTGGCTCGAGAGTTGCGGCTGCGTGATCCTCGTAGGGGTGGAATGGGCCCAACCTCAGGCGACTGTCCGTGGAGGCGGCGACTGAGTCGCTGGTGGACCGGAGTGAGATCCGTCGTGAAGCGTGTAAACGTGGGAAAGCGTACCCAGCACCTCCTCCAGACTGTAACGGGTATTGCGCCAAACGTCCAGGCAACGCCCTGAGCCTAGAAGACTGCCGAAATCCGAGAGTGGTCCGAGCAGCGGTCTGAGAGCGGTTTCAGGCAACCAACTTCGTCGTCTACGCCAACCAGCAACCACTTCATCGTCTACGCCAACAAGCCACTGATTGTCTCCGCTTCGTCGTCGACTATAGCTTGTATCAATATCATCTCATGCAGGCTTTATTCAAGCTACATTACACCTGCTGTGCCCGATAGTTAAAGCCAAGCATTAAAATAAATTATATAGAAACAGGCGATGGAAGCCGGTGGCGCATTGCTGACAGCCACTCAGGATAGCGATGTAAATTTTTATTTTGTTAGTCGGGAATTTAGGTTATTCGCTCCAAGTACTAAATATTCACTTTAGACAACAAGTAGGACTTACAGTGGCGGTGGGGACCTTCAGGAACCACTGTTTCAATATTTGCAGTTGAAACCTCACGTGTACTTTTTTTTTATATCCGCAGAGAAATTCCAGGTTATGTAGATACCAAAACTGTTACCTGCCCATTCCTATCTCAATTATGCTGCTCTCAACATGATTTTGAGGGGACGAAACAACCTCCCACTATGATGAGTAGCCCTATGCAGAGTAAGGGTGATATGCTGGCGATAGTTGCTTCGCTTCGGCCCTTTGGACCACATGAAGGCGCGAGTTAGTGAACGCGTCGCACATTGCAATGCGGATAAATGCTACAAAACGGTAAGGATATAAATGAGGGGAACATTATTTTTCAGCGGACGAAGAAACCATCAGCAACCTATAGCTACAGGGCTGTCTAGCCAGGCCAAGGCCGCAACTGTATTCTCCGTACATCTGATTTTTGTATTTTTGGGGTTTCCTGCTTTATCTGGCCAAAAAAAAAATTGCATACGTGGGAGTTCTATATCGCAAATAATGAAGCGTGGTTTGTGCCGCTACTCTTCAACGTAGCAAAGGCCATTTATTATGTAAGTCAATATTCAGTAATTTAGGTAAATAATGTCAAATAAAGATAGCAAACAAAACCTTTTCTATCGCGCTCAAGGTAGCTTCAAGCAATATGTAACTGAGTAAAACATGTTGTTGGGCTAGTTGGTGCACTGCATGAATAAAGACGCCCGCAGTAAAAAAATTGCGATACAATTTCGCGACTAAAGTGGTGAAAGGCGAAAATCTGAGTGCTGCATTCTGCTACGCATTTGTTGAGAATGTGGCGGTGAAGGATGTGTCGAGTAAACAGGGTGACTACTGTTTCACATTCCTGCCTTCCTTTACGGCGTGGTACATGTGTACGCGGAGAATTGTGACATATAATGCGCCTTCTTTATCCTGTAAATCAATTTTGAACGCCGCTCATGCCTGCACTATTAACGTGTCCTTGACGTCTTAGTCTGCTTATGTTTACTTGTTGGTGCGGCATTTGAAGAAGCGGCAAATGAAAGGGCGCATGAACGCCTGGATGGGACGCCCGGTGGGGTCAGCTTCGTATATATATGAGTCGCCTTGTGACATCATGACCTTACGTGACGGTACATCGCGCGCCCCTTGTCGAACACAACCAGCATTTTATTGAGCGCATTAAAATTCACCGGCGTTCTACAATGTCTACAGGAAAGGAAAGGCGCAGTACCTGTAACATGCAGAATCTCTCTATCGTTTTCACTGTAGACAAGGAGAATTATGAAGAGCGTTACTCTTCATGCACAGTCTTTGGCTCACGTGAATGGATGTAAGATGTGAACATATTATTGTGCATTCAGCTTATCAGTGTTTCATTGAAAGCATTATCTACACACAGGAAGTTTTCGGGCAGCAAGATCCTCAACCTGAGTGGCTGCCAGTCCTCGACAAACTAAAATGATTTCATCCATTCTATCATCGTGCAGTAGCCAGAAAGTGATTATTGCTTTTATTGTCATATAAATGTATTTTATTTGTTTGTGCTGCCAAGACGGTAATAAAGAAAAAAACAATCCAGGGCGTGGCGCAGTGGTAAAGCGCTGAGGCTGAGGTCCAAGGAATGGAGGTTCGATTCCCCTGTGGGAGGTAAGGTTTATTAATTTGCTTTTAAGTATCGATTCAATGGTGGTTGGGCATGAGTTCTGGGTGGGGCATTCCGTCTCGACCAATCAGAGCCGCCGCAAAAGCGGGACACATTTTGTCTACGACAACGATGAGGCATTAGTGGTTTTCGCCTTAAAACAGAGACGCAGAAAGAGAGGCCAGCCTCTTTCTTTTCGCGTTCGTTTTTTCCTGTGTGAGTCTTCTGATCTGGTCGTGGCCACTGGCATCCTAGAAAGAGGATCTGAGCCTGCAGGACGCCTCCCGCTTTTGTACACCACGGCGAAGTCATATTTCTGTAACCGGAGGGCCCAGCGTGCGAGGCGACCACATGGGTCTCGAAGGTTCTGTAGCCAACACAGTGAATGATGCTCAGTTACGATAGTAAACGACCTTCCGTTCAAATATGAACGGAAACACTGCACAGTGAAAACGACATCCAGGCATTTCTGTTCGGTGACTGTGTTGTTTCACCTAGGCTTGCTCATTGTACGACTTCCAGAGGCAATAACATGCTCCCCTTCGTTGTGCCGTTGGGTAGGGACTGCAAAGAGATCGATTCCACTAGCGTCCGTTCGAACTTCTATCACTCCAGCGGGGTCCAAGTGAAGTAGAATGGGTTTTAATACTAGAAAAAAACTTCAGTTGACCGAATGGCGCATTGCAGTCTGGCAGTCAAAAGTTGAGTTTTTGCTGAGAAGGCACGTTAATGGCCAAACAATTTCAGCAAAGTGATGTATAAAACGTCTAAAATATGAACACATCCCCAGAAAACTGAGCAACTAATTCACTGTGCGCGGGTTTAAATGACTCAACAGTGGCAGTTTTCTGGGAATCCAGCTTTACACCATTACCAATGACAAGGCGTCCTAACACCAGCCCTTGGCACTCTCCAATGCGGCACTTTTTCGACTTTAGAATTAGGGTGGCGTTATGTAGACAGTTCAAGACGCGGATGAGATGGTCATTCTGTTCTTGGAAGGACTTCCAAAATATGACGACCTCGTTCAGATACAAAGGCAAATGTCCCATTTTGAGCCGCACAGAACTATGTTCATAAAACGCTCAAATGTAGCAGTCGCATTGCGCAGTCCTAATGGCATACCATTAAGCTCACAAAGGTCATCTGGCGTGACAAAGGCTCTTTTTTCATTATCCGCAGGGTCCACCGCAATTTGCCAGTAGCCAGACCTGATATCGAGGCAAGAAAAACAAGTCGCACAAGAGATGCAGTCGAGGGCGTCATGTATGCGAGGAAGAGGATAGACGCCCTTTCTTCGTAACATAATTTAGACGTAGGTAATCGACACACAATCGCCACGAACCGTCTTTCTTGCGTACGACAATGACAGGGACTGCCGAAGGGCTAGATGAATACTTTATCACTTTCTTCCGTAGCATGCCCTCCATTTGCTTATGAAGATGGGGGACACGTGATACTGCTTTTGACGGATGAGGCGAGCCGAACCGATGTCGATAGTATGATGGGTCCGAGTTGCAGAGTGAGGTTGGTCGATCTGCTTGAAAAACGTCCAACAATATCCTGTTTTTTGACATTGAAGACTGTTTCTGAGACGAGATCAAGTGCTGCAAAAAACGCCATTGCGCTATGCAAGAGTAATTTAGATATTTTCGTTCATCAATCGCAAACTGAACGGGCGCACAGCATTGGAAAATACGATACGGCGAAATGCACTCCAGTGATGGTCAAATTCGCTCTCTTTAAGGATAAGCAATGGACCATTGAGAGTGGTTCCAAGCTTAAAGGAACCGACATTGCACGGTGGGAAGAGATTTCATTCCAGACACGACTCGCCAGAAAGAAGTTAATAGAATTCGTTCAAACAAAAAAGGTTCCGTATAACTTCAACTACGATAAACTAAGAATAAATGATAACGTATACATGTACGACGCTGTGAACGACATCGTAACTTTGTGTTCAGAATAGAAAAGATGTAACTCTGCGGCCCGTGTCACCAGAAAAGAAATATTTATGCCTTATCATAATAACATTGCACATTCCCAGATCTCTGTATGTTTCACTAACATACGCAGCATCCTTCCCAAATGCATCGAGATTAGTTCTTATCAGGACAGCAGTGATTGTGACATGTTAGTGTTAACGGAAATGTGGTTACGTGAAGAGATTATGCATGATGAAATCTTAACTGATCTGTATAACCTCGCTATCTTTCGTAATGATAGGAGCGCCAAAAGAGGAGGTGGGGTGCTGATTGCAGTAAGCATAAAACGTCTTTTCCAGTTGATATTCCTGCTCAGTTAGAAACTTTGTGGGTGTGCGTCACATCGCCGTCTTCTAAAAACCTTATTGGTGTCTTTTGCAGGCCGCCAGGTAGTCCCCAATCATTCGTTTCCGATTTACATGATAACCTTACTGGAATAAAATCTAAATTTCCAAAAGTAGGTATTTGACTACTTGGTGACTTCCACTACCCGGATAATGATTGGTCTAGCCTAAGTTCTCAATCTCGCGACACCACTAACTTCCTTGAATTAACTCTCAATTTCTCTTCGGTCCAGCTAGTTAATCAGCCTACCCCATGAAACAATACGCTAGACCTCGTATTCACGTCAATTCCAGAGAGAATTAGCGCTCTTTCCTGCTGTGATGGATTTAGCGATCATGTGCTACTCGATTTTGCTATTTCGATGCCCTCATGTATACGAGCCTTAACACATGAAAGCATTTTCGATTACAACCGACCTGACTCCAATGCGAATGATCTTGGCTTGCAAAGCTTTTGTGATGCGTACCTACCAACATTTCTTCAGCGTTCAGTCAATGACAACTGACTTCTGTTTAAACATCGCGTACAAGAATTAGTACAGTCTCACATACCATTGCGCTCTTTTAAACGCTTCTAAACCCTGGTTTAACCAGACGTTGCTTGTACTAAAAAAACAAGAAAACACGACTATACAAAGCTGCTAAACGCCTTTGCACACTGGCATCATGGCAGGAACACAAAATTGTCGATAAAGTATACTGCAGTGCCATTCGCATAGTTAAGCACAATTATTTCTTCCGCGACCTTCAGTCACTTATGACCAAGGACGCTGAAGCATTTTGGAAAACTATATCACCTAGTAATGCTTCTCCTCAGATTGCACTGTTCAGTGGCACTGGTCATTCAATTAATCAAGATGAATGCCCTCTCACACTAAATAATTATTCTACTTCAGTATTCACATGAGAAGACCATTCATGTATTCCATCATTGGAAGATGCAAATTACCCATACATCAGCCCCATAGAAAGAAGTAAACCGGTATTGCAGCACTAATTAACAATCTCAAGATATCATTTCCCGCTGGTGTAGATCATAATAATATGAAAGTTCTAAAGAACACGGGTATACCTTCACGCGCTATTCTGTTTTATATATTTCGTTAATCACTGTCTTCCGGAGAAATTCCAGAGGACAAGAAAATGGGCAAAATTATCCCTATCTTCAAACCAGATGACAAGAGAAACGAACGTAATTACCGCCCAATATCACTGACATCTGTCCCTTGCAAGGTCCTCGAACATATTGTTACAATGCGGCAAGCCGATGAAGAAAGACGACAGAACATGACTGATGGCGATGGTAGATGACGTTTAATGAATTACTAGCGGGCCTAGTGCGAGCGCTCCTGCCCACGCCACTGCCCGCTTCTTCCTCGCTGGTCCGTTACATGACCCGGGGCCACCCAGTAATCTTCCCGATCGTGGACGAAGAAGTTTATCGATGATGATGAGTTCATGGCGTCATGATGGGCGTGTTGTCTGGATGCTTGAAGAAGAAGAGGAAGAAGAAAGAAGAGAATGGCTTGCCGGCACGATGATTCCCAATGAACCTTGGCGCAGGACACTCTCAGGCCACACGTCGCCACGACCCCATGGCGGAGACCAAGGCACGCACCGCATGGCATAGGCAGGGGAGGATGTCTTCCAGTGTAGTGGTGTCTTGAGTCGTGGGTCGTTGGTCGGCATATCAGGTCAGTGGGGTCTCTCCTTTTGTCCTGGTGTCATATGCGGCGTTCCGGGTAAGTCTCTCTTTCGTCGTGTCTTATGGGCGGGGCGGGGGGATGGGGCGGAGGAACGGCAAGGTGTTGCTGGGTCCGGCAGGCAGGGGAACAGCCATGTGATGCCTCCTCACCTTCAACTTACGGCACAAGAAGTTGCAGGGCGCCGAAGCTCCGGACCAAGATGAGGGGGTGATGATGAAGTACCACTCACCTCCAACCAAACATTACGATGCGGCAAGGCGATGAAGAAAGACGACAGAACATGAACGATGGCGATGGTAGATGACGTTTAATGAATTGCTAGAGGGCCTAGCGCGAGCGTTCCTGCCCGCGCCACTGCCCGCTTCTTCCTCGCTGGTCCGAAACAATATAAGTGTATCAGGAATTGCGCAGCATCTCGATATTAACAACTTTTTTACTAGCCAGTATATGTTCAGAAAAGGCTTTTCATGTGAGACTCAACTATTAGAATTCACTGACGAACTGCTATATAATTTGGACGAAAACTTTCAAACAGACTGCATATTCTTGGACTTCTGTAAAGCATTTGGTCGCGTCGCGCATTCACATTTAATAGCCAAAATCACCTACCTTAACCTAAATTCATTAACGACCTCATGTATCAGAAATGTCTTGCCATCTCGCAAGTAGTTTACTGTTGTTAACGGTCATGAATCTCCACTTAGCAACGTCCTGTCTGGTGCACCTCAAGGTAGCGTCGTGGGCCCATCGCTCTGCCTCATTTACATATACTACCTGTCATCTAACATTAATTCACCTATTCGCTTGTTCGCAGATGACTACATCATTTAACGCAAAATTCGGTCAGCTTCCGATCACCTAGAAGTTCAGAGGGACCTCGATCGCATAACCGTTTGGTGCACATCGTGGCAAATGTCACTTAACACCGAAGAATGCAAATAAATGACATTCAACCGGCAAACAATTCAACTCTTCTTTCAGTTAGTTAATAATACTTCAGCGTCCCACGCGAGTTCATAAAAAAACCTCGGCGTTCATTTCTCAAGTAACCTCTATTGGTCCACTCATGTACAGAAAGTAACAGCTAAACCATTACGCACATTAGGCTGTCCAAAACGCAATCTTCATGGAACTCCTGCCACTACCCGTAAGCTCGCCTGCGAGAAATTTGTTCGGTCACAACTCGAATATGCATCTCTCATCTGGTCCCCTCATCAGGTTTATTTAATCAATACTCTTGAATCGATTCAGAATCGCGCTACGTGTTTCATTTCCCTAAATTGCAACCGTAAATCGAGCGTAACAAATATCAAATCTTCGATCACTCTCTGCATATTGCAATCACGAAGATTAATAGTCTTAAACTGCCTATTTCATAGAATAGTTGACAGTCTCTACCATTCATCTCTGCCTCCTGAACAACGATACCACACCTCACGTCGTTTAAACAACCTTATACGCTTCCAACGCATTTCTGACAGAACCGTTGCATTTAATCCCTGCCGTAGGCTATCTTCAACTGTAATGGTCTTCCGGAACACGTCGTAAATGTGTGGGATGCAACTCCTTTAGGACAGAAATAAAGACCATTTTCTCAAGTTACTTACGTCTCATGAAACATTGTATAATGATGCTCCTACTTTTCAGTTACGAGTACTAGCAGTCAATTACTTCTATATAAACGTGTTATTCATACTCCTGCCATTACGCCTATCAATGTAATCCCGCCTCACACAATACTCCGTCATTGGTGCTCGTGAGGTGATATGAATCATAAAAAAAGGACCTGCCTGAGCATCGCCAGCGCCGAGTGCACGGAATCTTTCCGGAGCACGTTTCACATCTGAAACGACAAGTCTCTAGGAACCCCGACCCCGACCACTGTCTAGTGATGTGGCATAGATAGTTGTCTGTTATAAGGGCTATCTATGTCTGTGCCGCAGGGCAGCCCGCGGGCCGTCCTGAACTTTGCCTGCTTCTTCTGGTGCCGCACGGTACTTGACCGTCTTCGCGACGGGTTGATGCTTACCCAAACTACGGGCAAGGGAAGAACTGAACCCTAAGCTCTGAACCTGGAAGGCGTTTATGGGTTTTGCAAGGAATGCAGCGCTACAACGGGATCACTCACTAATGTTCCCGCCCCACTGTATTGGGCAATTGCCGTGGGACGGCATTACTTGACCTCATGGTCATCGGACAACCTCCTCGGACTTGGATTTCAATCTGTTTGGACTGGGACTGCGAGTTTGTTTGCTTGGCAGTTTTGCCTGCGAGTTTTTCTGTGATCGAGCGAGGTGGATCAGAGAGCGCTAGACATGCGCAGTGGTGTGACGACGCGAAGGAGAGTAAACAAGAGTTCAACGTTCCCTGCTACCTCCTCTCAACCCGTGCTGGAACACTCCTTGCTGTTGTACGCGGAAGAGCCGCCTACAAGCAGCTCCGCGATATACCTGGACAGTCTGGTATCAAACAAGACCTCAACGTAATTACCGCGTGGGGATGCTTATCGCGAGTCAAGCTATGCTCTTGAGAACCTGAATCCGGAATGCCCTTCCCCCACGGATGAAGGATATTTCAGGATGCTAGGCACGGCGTACGGCCTGCGATGGTATAGTGCCCTGCGCCAACGAAGAAGAGGCGCAGAGGGAGCGCGGGGAGCGAGCGAGTGACAGATCCTGAAATGAATCGCCGCTGCGCGTCATGCTTCTCCGGGTCACTTGCGTCCTTATCTGGATCTCTCTGGGTGTGCCAATCATTGCTATACAATATTTACTTTAAAATGGCTGCTATTCAAGGGCCCATCAGCTCTTGTGATCCTTGTAATTCAATTTTTAATTTTGTAATGGAAACGACTCATTATTTTGTAGAGAATAACCGCACTACATTCCCTGGGAATTCCTGGATCAAACGTGCCCGCTCACCGTATAATGCAAGAAACAAATATGCATACAACGTAAAAACTTTACAGGGCATAGTATATTGTAACACTTTTGCTAATCCTGAAGGACGCAAGCCCAGTTTAGCAATATATATATATAGTATATAGCTCTACATATATGCGAAAAACGACTGGTGCTCCTTAAAAAAATTGACAAAAACATCATTACCATACCAAAGAGGTTCTAATTGCATTTTACATACAAACTCTTGTATTTTGCTAATTATCTGAGTTGTTTTTTGTGCGCGATCACCTGTTTAGCCACTGCGTGGTGGGTGAAGTGAGAAGCCTCCAGCCTCGTGCGAAGAGTTCTGCATGCGTCAGTTGATTTTGAGGCATCATAAGGCAACATGTGACGGATGCATCAGCAGCTGTCACTTTCGATCAGCAGAGAAAAGTGGTCGCGCTGAGTGTTCGCTGCCTGATGTGCAGTATGCCACAGAGAAGAATGCTCGCGCAGAGGAGTAACGCTCATGTAGCAGCCGCCCGTCACTAGAGAGAATATCTGCGAGGCACGGCGGCAGTGCCGGCTGGCGTCGTGCCAGGAGAGTTATACGGGGAAAATATGGCGCAGACTTGAACTGCACTTATTTATACCATACTCTATTGATTTGCCTTAGTGATGTGCATTTCATTTTTATTTTCAACATTTCCCAGTGTTGATAGATTTCGTGACAAACAGCACCAATGACAGCTTGGTGAATTCAAGGATCCGGCAGCAGGCGGCAGTGGCAAAGTACCCCAATTTCAAACAAGCATCAGTTGCTAAGATGTGGACTTAGCCCTTTACACCGACGAAATTCCTCACCATACCTCAGCACATCGAAATACTAAAATGTCGGAAAAACTGCGCTCAAATGCAGCATCAGCGTGTAATGCAATCGTCGGCCTTTTGTTGTTGGCGTTTCCTTGAAGGCTGTGATGTACATATAATCCCATATATTGAATTTGGCCCCTACGACATCATCATCATTGCAAAACTGTCTGGGACACAAATTAAAAATGAAACATAGTTATCAAAGAATAAACACAAACACTCCTCCGGTAAACTTCATGTTCTAAAATACTATGTTCCGGTATACTTTTGTACACCTGCAATTCCGCTGTCGTCTATTAGTACAAAATCACGTTTCCGTATTGTATCCTACCTGTTGTGAATTTTCTGTTTTCGGTCGTGTAACGCTTGCTGGCGCTACTTAATGCAAACGAGAAATGAGAGTATAGTGGAGGATTAAGCAATGCAATCTTCGCCTCACCCCTGAACTCGTAGGGCTCCGGCGTCGTCGTTTCTTCAATGTGAACCGCAGAACTGGGCTTCGTGGTCATCGGCGGCTCCTTGTTGATCGCGTTGACTGTAGAGGGAACAACAAAAGCGTAAAATCAACTATGCCACTGGTTTATGAATTAGCGTCACATGCTGTCGAAACATTGTGCGTGCGTTGGGAAATTGGGGGAACACGTCTAGGAAACTGAAGGGCTCGTTAAAATATGTATATGAAGAAAGAATACCCAGTCGCCGAAATGTAAGACAACATGCAGGAATATTGCTCTTCAAATGACAACAGTACGCATTCTCCATTTAGGTGAAAACTAGTTGCCTTGAAATTGTAACAACAAATCAATAAACCTTTAATTTCTTGAAAAGCTATATAAGGTACTAATCTATAACTTCCCGTATTGTAAAGTTTACAAAGAATTATAACATTATGCTCTCTTTGGTTTTAGTGAGCGGTCAAGTGTTCACAAGCGCATTTTGAAGAAAACGTTTTTCTGTTTGTTTCTATTGTTTTCTGTGTCCACTAATTTGTGCAACTCCACCCCAAAATTGTAGCGAGGAAGGATTTCTAACGCATGAGCAATGCAACGAAGAAGGATGTCTAGCCCCACTCCGGCCTCGATGGCACAATGGAACGGTTCTGCAATATTTCATCAAAGCACCTGAACAGCGGCTACTTGCATATTCAGGTGGACGGAAGAGATCACAAGAAGACCGCATTAATCTCTCTGGAAACAATTACAAAGGTAAAGAGTTCGGTAGCATCTCCGTTAATGAATACAGAAACATCTCATTAGCCATTCTAAGATTTAAATCTATCTTGTGTTGGATAACAACCAAAATAGTCTGTTCAGTCCAAATATAAACCAATGTGAATGGTGAAGTGCCCGCAAGGTTAGAAGAATACTAAAAATAATTTTGGTTCACGAGAAGTCATGTCTGTTATGAAGGCCAGCATGAAGTCTTACCACAAGCATACTGTTAACTGCCTGTCCTTAGGGGGAGGCAAAATGGCGGTATAGTTGTGGGAGGCTTCAGCGCCGAGGTTTCGTTGGCACTTACCGACTACGAAGCCTAGTATTGTGAAGATCACGAATGCCCCAAAGACAGCACTGATGATGGTGATGTGCTGGCGCATAGCGTTTTTTTCCGCAGCTCTGCATGAACATGTAAACAGATCCAAAATATTAGCACTCCTTAGTATAACAGCTCTCGGAAGCATCATCCGCTTGCGCTTAGGGCCGACACTCGGGTACTTCACATGGGCCTCTTCATGAACTCAGTTCAGTTCAGTCGTTCAGTCGTGTCCGACTCTTCGTGACCCTATAGACCATGTCACGCCACATTTTCCGGTCTCTCACTATCTTCCTAACATCACATAACTTCATCTGCAGTGCCTCGAGGATGCCATCTAACCATCGCGTTCGCTGCCTACCCCTTCTCCGGTGACCCTCAACCTTTCCCAACATCAAATCTTTCTCCAGCGACTCCTCTCTTCTCATCAGATGACCAAAGTATCTGAGCTTTAACTTTAGAATTTGACCCTCCAATGTGCAGTCAGGGTTTATGGTGGACAATATCGACTGATTTGATCTTCTGGCAGTCCAAGGAACTCTTAGGAGTCTCCGCCAGCACCACAATTCAAACGCGTCAATTCGTCGGCGGTCAGACTTCTTCACAGTCCAACTCTCACATCCATACATCACAACTGGAAATACCATAGCACGTGTTATACGAATCTTGGTTGACAGACTAATGTCTCTGCTCTTTACTACGGCATTTCATTTTGATTACTGATTAATTCAGAAACTTAGAGTGAAAAAAATTAGGTTCGCAGTCAGCTTTGACTATTAACGTATAAAGAGCAGGTTATCAGGCTGTTTGGAGTTTAGATAGAATCACTTTGCTAGGGTGGCAAATAATCATGCGAACAACGCACTCGTATGTTACGGTCACTGTGAAGCGAAAATACTTTAACTTACAGTACTCTACAACCAGGACAACCTTAGACTTCAATCAAGCAGAAGTAACGAATATTTTCGGAAAAGGTGCTCGACTACCTATTGTACATCATGTACATACCACCAACCAGTTAAAAATATTCTCGGAATATAACCAGCCCTTGTATATTGCATTCATTGATTACGAAAAAAACATTTGCAGTAGAAACCTCGGCGGTCATGCAGACAATGCAAAATAAGGGTGTAGACAAGCCGTATGTAAAACTACTGGAAGACATACATAGTGGTTGTACAGTAACGATAGTTCTGCCCAAAAAACTAACCAAATTCTATAAAGAAAGGTGTTAGGCAAGGAGACAATCTCCCCAGTACTATTCATAGCTTGCTAAAAGGTAGTATTCAGAGACTTGTAATGGGTGCAGTTAAAGATAACGGTAAAAACAAAGTAGAGCGAGTTGGTACAAAATAAAGCAAAAAAAAAAACAGCGCGACAACAGAGACAAGAAGACGGGAGCCAGCGCTGGTCCCGGCTTCTTTTCACTCTCTTGTCTGTGTTGTTGCGGGGTTGTTTGCTTAATTAGGGATAACGGTAGACGAAGAATACCTCAATAATCTGCGATTCGCTGATGGCATTGCCTGGCTAGATAACTCACGGGATGTGGATTAATTGCGCGGAATTATTGATCACCTAAACGGAAAGCACGAAGGTAGGCTTTGAAAATCAATATGCAGATTTCGAAGGTACTCTTCAACAGCCTGGGGAAGGAAGAGCAGTTTACGTTAGGTAGCGAAGTACTGGAAATAGAACGCAAATATGTCTACTTAGTGTAGCTAGTAACCGCAGATCCGGACCATGAAATGAAAATAACAAGGAGAGTAAGATTGGGATGGAGCGCGTTTGACTCGGCGATTATGACTAGCAGCTTACCGGTATCGCTCAAGAGGAAGTACACAGCAATTGCACCATACCTGTGCTCACCTACGGGGCTAAAACGTGAAGGCTAACCGAGAGGGTTCTACTTAAGTTGAGGGCAACGCAGAGGGCTATGGAACGAAAAATGATAGGGGTAAAACTAAGAAATAGGAAGCGTGCAGAGTGGGTCAGAGAAATCACTCAGGTCACTGACATCCTAGTGGAAATCAGGACGAAGGATTGGGAAAGGACAGCACATGTAGTGCGAAGAGAGGATAACCGATGGTCTGCTAAGGTGACAAACGGATTCCAATAGAAGGTAAGCACAGCGGCGGATGGAAGAAAGTTAGGTGGGCGTAGGAGGTTAAGAAGTTCGCAGGGTCAAGTGAATGTAGCTAGCGCAGGACCGGGTTATTTGGAGGAATATGAGAGATGCTTTCGTCCTTCAGTGGGTATAGTCTGGCTGATGATGATGATGATGATTACACTATTACTGGACATTCCTGAAAGCGGTGTACAATGATTTAGGTGTAGCGATAATGTAAATTTCAGATTGCACGTCGCATATATACCGGAGTCCTTAAAGCTTTATATTTATTGAAGATTTCCGTAAAATAAACAACAAAGCCAGCTCTTCACGTACACGTCTTCAAGTAATTTTTATACAAGGCACCTCGCAATTAACAAAGAAATATACACGTTAGAGAGGGAGCTCATCGTAGGCACTTGCGCAAGTCACAATGACAAGAAAGGAAAAAGATTCTTCAGAGTGAATCATTCATTGGAAAATAAACAAACATTGCGATGAACTAATAGGCGGATTAACTATCGAGTAGGCAGGCAGGCACATGATCTTAACTTATAGGTAAAGAGACGCCTAGGACAAGGAAAATTTTAGACCATTCAGCTTACTATCTTTTACGTACAATGCATTTACGAAGGCAATCGGTGATAGGATCAGAGCAATCTTAAATATTAATCAACCAAAGGACAATCTTAAATTCGGAAGCGGTACTCCATGAAAAAGCATTTGACTCAGTAGAAACCTCACCAGTGATACAGGCATTGCGAAATCAGGGGGTAGACGAGCCGTACGCAAAAGTGCTGGCAGATATATATAGTGGCTGCACAGCAACCATCATCATCATCATCATCATCAGCCTGATTATACCCACTGCAGGGCGAAGGCCTCTCCCATATCTCTCCACTTAACCCGGTTCTGTGCTAGCTGCATCCACTTGACCCCTGCGAACTTCTTAATCTCATCCGCCCACCTAACTTTCTGCCGCCCCCTGCTACGCTTTCCTTCCCTTGGAATCCAGTTTGTTACCCTCAGCGACCATCGGTTATCCTCTCTTCGCACTACATGTCCTGCCCATGTCCATTTCTTCTTCTTAATTTCCACTAGAATGTCGTTAACTTGAGTTATTTCTCTGACCCACTCTGCACGCTTTCTATCTCTTAATGTTACCCCTACCATTTTTCGTTCCATAGCCCTCTGGGTTGTCCTCAACTTAAGTAGAACTCTCTTGGTTAGCCTCCACGTTTCAGCCCCATAGGTGAGTACAGGCAAGATGCAACTGTTGTATACTTTCCTCTTGAGCAATACAGCAACCATAGTTCTGCACAAAGTAACAAAATTCCCATAAAGAAAGGTGTTAGGCAAGGAGACACGACCTCCCCAGTACTTTTCACAGCTTGCTTAGAGGGAGTATTCAGACTTAGAATGGGAGCAGTTAGGGATAAGGGTAGTTGAAGAATACCTAGTAATCTGCAATTTGCTGATGACATTGCCTTGCTAAGTAACTCAGGAGATGAACTACAAATAATGATTGGTGACCTAGGCAGGAAAAGTAGAAAGGTAGGCCTGAAAATCAACATACAGAAGAATAAGGTAATGTTCAACAGCTTCGGGAAGAAACAGCAGTTTACGTTAGGTAGCGAAGCACTGGAAGTAGTAGGCGAATATATCTACTTAGGACAGGTAGTAACCGCAGGTCCGGACCATGAAAAGGAAATAACAAGAAAAATCAGATTGGGATGGAACGCATTTGCAAGCATTCGCAGAATATGCAGACTATGACTAGCAGCTTACCGGTATCGCTCAAGAGGAAAGTATTCAACAGTTGCATCTTACCTGTACTCACCTATGGGGCTGAAACGTGGAGGCTAACCAAAAGGGTTCTACTTAAGTTGAGGACAACGCAGAGGGCTATGGAACGAAAAATGGTAGGGGTAACATTAAGAGGTAGGAAGCGTGCAGAGGGGATCCCAACTTGAGTTCATGCGTTACTCAAGTTACTGACATTCTAGTGGAAATAGAGACGAAGAAATGGGCATGGCCAGGATAAGTAGTGCGAAGAGAGGATAACCGATGGTCTCTTAAGGTAACAAACTGGATTCGAAGAGAAGGAAAGCGTAGCAGGGTGGCGGTGGGAAGTTAGTTGGGCGGATGAGGTAAAGAAGTTCGCAGGGGTCAAAAGGGTGCAGCTAGCACAGAAGCGGGTTAAGTGGAGAAATATGGGAGAGGCCTTCGCCCTGCAGTGGGTATAGTCGAGGCTGATGATGATGACTACCCTTGATCCTATTCACACTATCAAATAGGTAATAGAAATGTGCTCACAATATAACCAGCACCTATAAATAGCATTAACTATGAGAAAACATAACTGACTCGGTCGAAACGTCAACAGTCATGAAGGCATTGCGAGATCAGGGGGTAGGTCACCCATATGTGGAAGTACTGGAAGATATCTATAGTGACTGCACAGCCACCATATTTCTGCACATTTAATGTGATAAAATAACAATTAGGAAAGGTTTTAGGAGAGGAGACAAGGCCTTCCCAGTGCTATTTAGAGCTCTCTGGAAGGGTGTGTATTCAAAGGTCATGGAATGGGAGCAGTTAGAAATCAGGGTCGATGGAGAATATCCCATTAAACTGCCAATCGCTGGTGACATCGCCTTGTTACGTAATTCAACGGATTAATTGCAACTAATGCCTAATTTTCTAGAAAGGAGAAGCACAAATGTAGGCCTAAATATTAATATGCCGAAGACTAAGCTAATGTTGAACAGCCAGGGAAAGGAACAGCAGTTTAACATAGGTAGCTAAGCGCTGGAAGTGGTAGGCAAATATGTCTACTTAGGCCAAGTAGTAACCGCAGAACCCGACCACTAAAGGGAAATAACAAGGACAATAATAGTGGGATGAAGCGCGATTGGGAGGTACTCAAACATGACTAGCAGCTTACCGGTATCAATAGAGGCTTTGCAAAAGTTAGCGCCATCTAGTGAAAGAAACAGAAACTGTGCGCGGCGGCCATGTTTTGTTCAGTCCGCCCGCGCCTCCCATCGAGTACGCTGTCAACGTGCGCCTTCGTAGAACCCGTGCATGCACTGGAAGGTGCATTGGAATGTTCACAAGCGATTGTTTCATCTTTTAACATCACAACAGTCGCTGTTAGCTCCAAGATCTATTCGGAATCGTGCCAGCATGTTGTTGCCTGCCCTTCTGCAGCTAGCGTACCGTCGTAGACGGGCACGGAATCAAGGTATACGCGTGTTTGCGACCGTTTGTTTGCCGTCTTAATCGGCTTTAAAATGGCCACTTGCATCATGTAAAGCATTACTGCACGTCCCTGTGACTGAGAGCTAGCTCACAGAATGTGCTGTCACCTAAAACAGCAAGGTTGTTTTGAGCGCTATGGAGCCTTGTGAACTTGAAGGATAAGCGTATGCTGCGATGGAGGATACGGGAGAAGGAGCAATTCATGTATAACGAACGCTATTGTGCCAATACGTTCTTTGAAACATTTTTTACGTAGGTTGCATTTACCATTGTGTATTGGATTTAAGACACGGACATGATTACCGAAACTACTTTTCACAGTCGTACGAAATGGTAGTGCTTGGTGCAGAGAGCAATACGGTTGTCTAGTGCGCCCGAGATGCTTGTTTCACGCTGTAAAAGCAAGCGGCTGCCAAACCCGCGGCGTCTAGAAAAGCAGGAAAAGATGACATCCCACTAGTGTGTGGTAACATGCTCACGTGCAGCCCGTTTCGACCGGTCCACGTCCAGAGCGCGCAGCTCAAGTTTTATACCTGCCAGCGCGGCCAATAAAATAACGAAGCGTGCGCTTCACTTTGCGTTTTTTCGAGTCACCCGATGGTTCGCTAATTCACAGCTACCTGAAATTCACTGGAATTTTTAAATATGTCGATATCTTGTTTATTCCCGTTGTCAGAAAGTAAACATTTGAAGCCGTAATCTCATATGAAAGCGCTGACATTGGAAGCTTCGAGGAACTCGGAGGAGGTGGAGCTCGGCTGAAACGAAAAAAAAATTTGAAAAGTCAACTCACATCACTGCGAAGTGTTTGAGCTTTGTGCAACTGGCTGTGTTTATAAAATCAGATTTAAGTTATATCATATCGTTATAGAAAAATTAGGGGGTCGCTTAAGCTCCGCCGTTAAAGGTATAACACGATAGTGTCTCTCTCTCTACACACACACGCACGATGTTTTCTTTCTTCACGTGTTATATTTTACTTTTATTTATTTATTTCATTTACCAAATGCTGCAGGCCCTAACTGGGCCCTAGAAGGAGGGGCGAAAATAATACAATGCAGTGTAATATGAATTTATCAAAAGTAACATACTACACACAAGTGTAGTATGTTATATGTTGTTATGTATGTTATATTTCTATGGTATGTATGTTATGTTATATTTCTATCATTTCTTTATTTATTTTTATTTGACGTTTTATATTTTTATACACCAACACGCATGCGTCAGCAACAATCGGCTTTTGAACACATTCTTCAATTATTTCAATTAATCTATTACACATCCTAAATTTTCTTCCTTAGCATCACCAAGCACTGGTTTTTCATACTGACACCTTTAAATCCTTACTTTTCAATTTTTTCCTTTTTTTTCGTTTCTTCATTTTATCAATTGATCAATTAATTACAAAGATTTAACTCGTCATCGCCTATTGCACACCAATAAATATTCAATCACTGGAAGCACAAATTACCATGGCAATTTTTTTTTTTACGCAGCCCCCGATTATTTCCGAGACTAATGCCAACTACTGTGTCGACGGCACGGGAAGGAAAGTGCTAAGCGCCAGTTCAACTTACGTCAAATTACGCGATCCTTTTATCATAAAATAAAATGCATCCTCGCTCATTTCACCAACCAAGTATCTTCCAGTGGGATGAGCGACGGTAATTGCGCAAACCAAGCAAACAAACCCGCGATGATCTCTCATGGGCATTTAAGCAAACAGCAAAGGCGCACAGACAAAAAAAAATCCACATTACAGAACTCTGGATACTGTACCTGGATAGGCATGACGCTGCAGATTGCCGAGGGGCCCATGCACGACTCGTAGAGCAATTTGTAACTGCGCTCGGCAGCGCGGCTGGTTGGCCCCGCCGCGTCTCGGCTGTCAAAATACGCTTCTAGGCGTCGCTAACAGAAACCGCCAGGGACCGAAAAGAGGTCCAAGCACAGCACACTAGGTTAAAACGTGAAAAGCGCAAACAGAACGGCGAGCGCTGACGGACGGACACGAAGCGAACGGATGGAGCGAACAAAATATGGCGGCTAGCGCGGGATCAGCGTGCCGCTCACGGTTGCCAGACGTACTTTTGTACACCCTCTATTGTGGGGCCTAGCCGCATCTTTGAATGTTTTAAAGCGGGCATGCTCTTTCCTATGGGTATTGATATTTTCCCGGGCAGCGCGAGTGCGCAACAGCGAGCTGCCAATTGTGAAGCGACACGTTATCGGTGCGAAAACTAGGGTAGATAAGCGCGTCGGAAGCAAGGCTCGGGGCTTTTGCCCGGTTGCAGTCCAGCGAGTGGCGGCCAGCAAGCGTCACTGGCCAGCGGGATGTGCACGGACGCCGGAACGAAGGCCTGCAGGGCTAAGACGGAAGCAGTGCCTCCAGGAAAGGCTTAGGCGTGTTTGCGTGAGTAGCTGTTGTTGAAGAAGAAATGTTTCTCGTACCGCTGTCAGCCCTTTGTCCCTATCGCTCGCCGTATTCGGCGCGTAGTGTGTTTGTCATGCCGCGGTAAATCCCTGATTCTCGTTTCGTTCCATTCTTGGTAGTCCATTGAGCGCACCTGGACAGCATGCTTCCAGCGCAGGGGTGCCCGATGTTTTCTTTTTATTGAATGCCTTCGTGTTTACCGGGAATAAACCGGTGTTTTCAAGAGAGACTGGACTTGGCACTCGTTGCGCGAGACGACGGCTAGCGAACTCGTTTCTCAGAAGGCGAGGCCTTCACACTCAAGAGGAAAGTGTATAACAGTTGCATCCTACCGGCTCTCACCTATACGGCTGAAACTTTAAGGTAAACGATAAGGGTTCTATACTTAAGTTCAGGACAACGCAGATAGCTGGAATGAATTATGATAGATGTAACGTTAAGTGATAGGATGCTTGCAGTGTGGGCCAGATAAATAACTCCTTACTAAAATTCTAGTCGAAGTTGCGAAGAAAAAATAGTCATGGACAGGGCATGTAACATGAGCAGAGGACAACCGATGCTCCCTAAGAATAACCAATTCTTTTCTAAAGGTAGGTAAGCGTAGCAGGGGGCAGCAGAAAGTTAGGTGGGCGGATGAGATTAAGACATTTGCAGGGGTCAAGTGAATGCAGGTAGCACAGGACCATGTTAATTGGAAGTCCTGCAGCTGGTAGTCCGACTAATGATAATAATGATGGGGATGATCATTATCCAGCAAAAGGCAGCTGAACTGGTTCTTACAAAAGATGGAGAACAAACATGTTGCGTTGACCGCGAAAAGCTGTATCTTAACGACGACAAATGGCAATATTACCAGAAAAATCATAAAATGAGCAATAAATGTAAGTGGTAAGGTAGCTAGTCAGGACACTGGAATACATACAAAGAAGGAACGGTCTGTTTAATGAAGGTGTAAATGTGAAAGCATCTAACAACACATCTAGAAGAAAACTGGTAGAATTGTAAACAAAAACTAGATTAGAAAAATATACATAGGGAATTTGGCATGGTGTGCAAAGAAGGGAGACAACGTGGAAGCCACAGACAGGAAATTAACCTGGAGCAAAAGATCACGTGTGCTGGTGATATGGCAGTGGGATTTGCTACAAGGATAAAGCTGAGGTAAGGCAGCAGGTGAATGTTACGCGGATTTGAAGAGTTGCACAAGTATTGATCAAGTACAGAGGAAGTGGTGCGCAGGAAATGTGGAGCTGGCGAGAAACATAGGCGGAAGCATTCCAAGCACAACCCAGTACTAAGTCGCCAAGTAGCAAGTAGATCTTGAACTGACGGTGAAAGAGAGACGTCATGCAAAAAACACTGGCCGTGGTTAAAATACACCTATCAAGATCTCAAATGTATTGGAAGCCGAGCAATGTGAGACCATTTGTCCGGTGTACTATTGAAGCACTGCAGTGAATGGTTTGCGAGAGTTATATTATGACATTTCAAATATGGCACAATCAAATTTTTTTATTTAAACAAATTTTATCTATATTTAATTCTCGAATATTCCATTCCTGATGGATCTATCAGTATGTTTTATATAGCTCAACTGCGTTTTATTGATATAGTTCTCGTATGAATCACACAGATTCCTAATAACTAATCCGTACTTATGTTAACCTGTTGTTCTAGATTCAGGGCTAGGTCGTATGCCTCAAGGAGGACTGCAGTGGCCCGTCTCTTCACCGATTTCTATATCTTGCCCAAGGATTGGGGGCACGACAGAGCTCGAACAGGCCTCAAACAATGCCTTCGTGCCTGATTTCGAATGCCTCAGGACACACATAGCTCTGGCTACTCTCTCGTGGTCGCAGTTTCATTTGTTTCATGCGTCTTGTGTTTTTGCACAACCGAGCGAATAAGTCCATCCATGTCGTGCATGTCTCCATACCTTTCAGATTCGCCTTGCTGCACTGTTGGGCCCAGTGGAAATTCTTGTGCCAGCCTGTACAGACCGGAATCAAAAAGCCAGCGTTATTACAGAATGACTGAATACAACACAGTGACAGCAGAGAAGGCGTTGTTTTGACGCGACAGCTCTACATCCTCCTTACAACAGAAAACAGGGCACCGGCACGTCGAGAAAGATCAGGATTGCTCGAATAAGTTCGTCGTCACACTAGATCCAGAGGAAAGAATAATCAATTATATGTGTTTAAGAGAAAATTTACCGAGGCTGAGATGGGCAAATTGGGCCCGGGAGCACTGGATCCCGTGTCCTACGCTCTGCAACCTCATTTCTATGTAGGTACCTGCGTACGCCTTGGTGAAAGAGGGGCTGCATATCTTTATCGGCGGGATTACACATAACGCCACGACTTACTGCTATATTCTAATGGGCACTATAGCCTGCCTCACAACCCTTAACCAAATCACTAAACTACGAAAGATTTGAACCAACAGCTTAAATTGTAACTGCTGTGCTTGGACGTACCATCGAGAAAGCACGCAGCAAAATACTGAAGCGCGCGACATAAGAATCAATAGATGTATTATTGCAGGTATTCAGGGAAGCCAGGAGCGAGTGCATGTTTATGAGCAGTGATGAAGAAATTACGTCGAACCATGCAGACCACATAAAAGGAAGAAGACTGTGCCTTGCCTTCTTCCTTTTATGTGGTGTGAATGGTTCGGCGCAATTTTTTCACCAATTGTAGCATGCAACAACTACCCCAAAAAGAGGGGGCATTGTGAGAAGTAACTTGGCGCGAAGGTCATTAGCGCTAAGGAGCGATACCCTTAAAGGCGTAACTTAAGTTTCCTCCAAAATTTGTATTTATTTATGGTCACCAGCAGCCATCTATAAGAACCTTATTTAAAGATTGTCTTTTGATAAAGAGCATAGTTTCTAGTGCAATGCGAATGTTCATGTGCCGAACATGATCTGAGTTGCGTATCCGAATATTCTGAGACTTGCGCTACGATGACCGTGTGTGAGTGGAAAATCTACGGGAGTCTGAAAAGCGAATTTAGTAAGGTGCCGACATTTCCGTACCTGACGGCATCCGCACGCATCTGCGTCTCTAGACCCGGCGGAAATTCTTGTCCCATCCTGAAAACAAAGTCGCATTGTTCTTTTATAATTACTTAGAGCAACGCATTCACAAAAATGAGTTCTTTGCTGATTGAAGGCCGCTCACACTTAAATAATTTTTTGAGGGGGCAGCTATAAAACGAGAAGCAGTGCTGTGACAATAACTTTCTCAACTACTTTCATCACCAGTGGTACCATCTAGAGAGAGGGTCATTATTGTATCTCTTAACGTCCATTTAGGGCCTTTGAAATGGCGGCACTAACAGCAAGAACATTTTACTGTGACAACATTAAAATACACTATTCAACTGGTAATAAATCATAAGCAATTATTATCAATGGAAAGCACGAACAAATACACTGTTGACACATTTCAAAGGTTAGATCACACTCATTTTGTAAGGTCCTTCCAAAGCATTGCTACTAGGTGCATGACAGCTTTAGGTACGATGCCAAAAGCTTAAATAAAAAAAATATACATTTCATTCATTCTTTAGCGCCCAGGTAACATAGATCATTTAGATAAAGAGTCTTGACTGGAAATGGCAAATCACCAAAGGAATAAAGTCCGTTAGCGAAAATCAGTGCTTTAATTGTGTACAGTTACTTAATGACTTCAACCAAAAGGCCCTCGCGACACAACATAAAAGTTGACTTGTCACAAAGGTGACGCTCACTACGAGAACACAATACCGGGACGCATAGGCTAAGCAGTGCTGTCCATATTTTGAATAACACAATACTGAGCGACATGCAAAAAGTTTCTACTAACGAGTATGTTTTCCGCTACAGTAGCGCTGGTTATGGAGCAGATAGTTACGGTTATTTCCAGCTAGCCATTAAAAGTGTGATTGTAAAAGGAACAGTTAGTGGCTAGCGACGAAATGATGTTGATTCCAAGCCATCTTTATCGCAGACGTGAGCTTGAGCTGCCACTTCAGAGTGACATAAATACTTACTTCGTTTCGCCTGTAGAAAGGAAATAAATAGATCAATCGTGTGATAAGGATGAAACCGTTGAAATAAATTTAAAGACAACGCGTTGCCTATAATTTGATTCCTAATAGAGAGGTTAATTTAGTTAGGCACACATTCACGAAATATATTAGGCACCTCATCTCGTCTAGTCTACGTTTTGTCTGCGCTGTGCACGATTTCGAGAAGAGAGGTTTATACTATAAGGATACTCTATAACAAGCCTGTGAAATTAGCAGTTATGTGACCTACGAAAGAATGGCTTCACATCCCAAGCATATCTTCCACAACTTTCCACGAATATGTAGTGCATGTCGCCCGAAGTAACCCTTACAATTCCAGTTCCAAATGTGCTGTACGCACGAGGTTGCGTTTCACCAAATTTAAGTTGGGGGTGGGGGGGGGGGAGGAGGGGTTAGGTACAGAGTTGCGAAATGACGAGAACGTTCTTGGCGCTGCGGTGCGAAAGACAGCGACGCTGAAGCTAGGCTCCATTTTGGAGTATGTTCCGCACGGTAAACTGCATTGCCATCACTAATTCTCGCGTAACATTACAAATACCGATTACCTTGCGTTTCCTTTCTACGCACATGTTTCGCGTTTTAAAACCAGTAAGAGCCTGTTTTACATTCCTAATTTATGGTGTTGAAGACACCGATCTGACCAAAAGAAATGTTACTCAGCTCTAAAAAAGGTAGTTACGCCAATACACACATTGGGACGGACGCTGAACTTGAGGTGCTTACATTTCTTCTAAATAAGAACGACACCGATCGAGACTTATTGTAAACACTTTCGTTAGGGCATTCACTCCAAACATGGCGCACAAACAGGCGTAGGCGTTATCGAAAAACGCGCATTTCTCAATGTCAGACAAGAACAATTTGCAGATCGAAGGCGCAGTTTGCAGCGGAAGACAAACTACCGTGTTCTATAAGCTCGAATGCGTTCAAATCATCCTCTGGCCTTAACGTGATGCGGCAGTATTTTTCCTGGGATATTCTTCCGACAGCAGCACACACTGTGACAATTTGGCGAGATAATAAAACGTAGACGTACACAAAAACTATGCTATATTCCAATAAGGCTGTAAATTTTGAAGCTATGCTAGTTTAGCCAAAGCGTTCGTGTCCTGTGTCTCGTTTATCGCCTTTCGGGATACTTTGATTCCAAGTAACGCGGCCTCTCCGCGTTGTATGCTGTAGAATGATGTGTGACAGAGTCCTCGACTGAAGCGAATGGGTGTTACTTTTTCGTGGACGATGAAAGCAAGTAGTACTGATAACAGCGTTCAGTGCTGCTTCTACGTGAAGTGTCTTACTGAACACTGTCGTTTCTCTGAGCTTTCTAATCTGCGAACCATCGCGCTGTGAGCGAATGGGGCGGCTGCATCAACCAAGCTAACATAAACTGCGCGAAGGCGCGCTTCTGCTAGCGTATACTGGAACTTGGAGCTCACCGATAGTCTGGCCTGATGTCCCAACTGACCACGCCTTCTGGGTTGAGTAGCCACGGGAGAAGCCACTCGGAGCATCCTTCTTTGCAGCAAGCATGCTGGGCGCATCCTTCTTCGCGTACGGCGCATCAATCATGCTGGGTCCATCCTTCTTTCCCTGCTGCACAGTAGTAATGTTCGGCCCGTCTTTCTTCCCCTGCTGCGCTGCAATCATGCTGGTCCCATCCTTCTTCCCGTACTGCCCAGGAATCACGGTTGGCTCGTCCTTCTTCTGATTCATCGAAGAGGCGACGTTGGGGGCATCCTTCTTCGCAGCCATTTTGAGTTGCTATCAAGTCAAGTTTCCCACAGCGCTCGTGCCTTATGTCTGGTCCTCCTTCACTTCTAGTCTTGTTTCAATGCCAGAAAAAAAAAAAGAGCAGAGGTTGGATGCTCCCTGCAAATTAAGTTAATAACTAGGTAATATTAGTTAGGATTATAGAAACTAACAAAATGAATTATTAAATATTAATTACTGTTCTCTAAAGTACTCCTGGATACATGGCTCCTGGAAGCTTGCCAAAGTGGGTCGACTACTTAAGGTTCAATCCTTGGCTATGTCACTAACAATATGAGACCGATTTATTTTTGATATATTCTGGTGAAAACTATAGAGCGCATAATTTATTCGCGCTTGTCTCAGTTTATTTCCAAAAACAAAATTCTTTTTCCCAGAGAGATTCGCATCCCTCCAGAATGGTCAATATGGTCTCCTCACATTGACCTGGAGAAGAGAGCAGAATTCCTTTGGCTTTTGGTTTTGTGCAATTTCTGCTCTAGTAACTTTGAATATTTCATATACTTACGACTCTGTTGATCACAGACTACTAATGTCTCATTTGAGAAATTGGCAAATTCCGAAAAACACGGCCGCCTGGATTCAAGACTATTTATCCAGAATATGTTTTGCTGCCATAAGTGGGTCTTTCATCTCGCAGATATTGTCCTCGCTGACACGGGACAATATTGCTACGCGGTGACAAGCAATAAGACGGCACAACATGGCGACAGGATGAACGATGATTTAATGTGTGGCCTAGCGCGAGGGCTCCTCTCGTGCTACTGCCAATCTTCTTCTTCGCAACACTTCCCGGGACCACCGAGCGACCGTCCCGATCGGTTCGTTGAAGTAGATGGTGACGTGATGTTGCAGATGTTGAAGAACAGAAGAGAATGGTGTGCTTACCGTCACGATGACGATGAACACGATGATGCTTGGGTGATTCGCCTCCCCTGGAGCTGTTCAACCATCCGCCACCAGAGCCCATGGGACCGTTGGCTCTAGGTCGCGACGGGCGGCTGGGCGGAGGTTGCGTATACATGTCCGGTTCCTTAGGGTCCTTCAGGTCTTTCGGGTCCTTCGTCTGAGTTCTGGTTGGTTTGTCTGTTTTTCTTGTCTTCAGATCCGGGCTGGGGGCTGGGCGGGGGTAGTTGGTCAAGTCTGGGCTGGAAGGGCTGCGGCGAAGCTGCTCGGCAATGTCCCTGGGCCCTCAGAGGGCGTCAGAGGGCGTCGACGCTCCAAGGCGAGAATGATGACGACGTACCCCGTACCCCCCAACCAAAATGTTACGTGGTGAGAATCAAGAGGACGACATAACCTGGTGACAGAATGAACAATTATTTAATGTCTGGCGTAGCGCGAAGGCTTCTCTCGCGCCACTGCCGATCTTCTTCGCAACAATACTATCAATAAAGACGCTCCTCAAGTTTTGGTTCTGTCTCCTCTTTTATTCAATATCTTCCTTTACTCAATAGCTTTTTGAGACGATGTTCACCTGCACGTCTACGCAGATTATATGCCTTCTTCTCTTCACTCGGAAATATACAAACCTTATATCATACCTTATACAATTTCCTAAATGCTCTTGAACCCTGGCTCTAGATACTCTTTCTTTTGCTCTAAACGTGAAATAATGCTTCATTGTAGTTTTTCCGACCAATCAATCTGTTTCTATTTCTCTTTCATACCATTAGGAGCATTTTGTTCAGGCTACTATTCTTAAGTACTTGGATGCTGTTTGCTTCTTCAGTGGGTTGGAGATCTCATATTGAACATATTAACCATAAAGGGGAGCGTGCCTTGACTCTACTTCGTCGCATCAGCGACAGGAGATACAAAACGATACGAATAAATTTTGACCTCCATACAGAAGCCTTGATCCCTCAGCGGAAAGTACGAAGTTTATTTTTTAATCGATATTTATTACCTCAGGACATCATTGAGGTATGAGATGAGGGATGAATAAATGATAAATTATGGAAAAAGGTTGGCTGATTTTAAGAAGTCCAGGAATGAGCGATGATGAGGTCCCTGCGTCCAAGCCACATATGATGCAGGATTGGCCAGCTGAAAGGCCAGCTATCCTCGGGTTCCGGATTCGTGTTGGCTTGAGTGCTGGGCAATCCCACAGCAAGTGGTGAGTGTCGGCCTTAACATCTTCGTTTTTACAGATCTGGCACTGGGCGGGAATATAAGTATGACCACGCCCTAGTGACAGCTGGTGTGAGGGCAACACCGACCCGGATCCTCCTAAGCGCAACCTCCTCTGCACGGGTGAGACCGCGGGGAAAGGATACCGCACACGGAGGGATAAGTGCACGTGTGCAGCGCCAGAGGTGTTCCTCTCTTGACAAAAGCAGTATAGCGTCGTCCACTTCAAGGAGACGTGGAATTGATGCGTCTTGGGTCCCGAGGCGGGTCGCTAAATCAGCTTAACGTTGCTAAGGCAGCAGGTCCCGTGGGACCCACTCTATGCGTACTGACAGGGGGATGCGCACCGCAAGCTGGTGGATGTCTTGGCAAATTTTAGGGCAGCGGCTGACACGTTGGAGCAGACGTAGTGCTTGAAGTGCGTCAGTGCGGATGACAACGTGGGCTGCAGGGAGCATGGTTATGGAAGCCACGGTGCCGAGTGCCTTCTGAACTGCCACGAGCTCAGCGCAGAAAGATGTAAGTGGTTCCGAAAGCTGAAACGTAGTGGTCTGATTCAAGCTATGTCTCCCTGGACAGTAGATCGCTGTTTTGGCTTCACAGCCTTGCAGGCTTCCATCAACGTACACTACTATGGAATCTTGAGGTTCGTTGAGGATACCAGTACGAGGTTGGAAGTTTATGTTCGCCGCAGTAGTCGCCCAAGGCATCTTGCGTACGTAGGCGGGAACGTGCCTGCGTTGTGGTTAAGGACTCTTTCTGTTTGGAGTATCAAGGATTCCAGGTATTGACGTGGCAGCCAATTCTTTTTTCTTCCGATGAAGGATGCTTCTTCTGAGGCTATTTGCGCGTGATGGCTTCAATGTGTTCTGCAATGCTTTATATGCAATCTCCTTGTTTCTGACATCGTTCTGAGGTCCCCCAATTCTCTTCCGAAGTTCCCACTCGCACCGTTATAACAGTATTTACAATCTGCACAGGAACGCCTATAAATGACGGCAGGAAATTTTTATTTCTTTATTTTGTCTTTAACAGCTGTAGCTTGTGCGTCAGCGTGCAAGCAGGAAGATGAGCGGCGTGCACACCGTAAGTGCGCAGTACGCGAGGCAGAGATTAGCTCAGCGCAGCAGAATGACAAAGGACCGTGATAAAGAACCTCTATCGAAGCATCGCATCTTGTGAAGACGTTGTCGATCTGCACTGAGAAAACATATTTCCTTTTCCGGGGTGCAGTCTACACACGACGAGTTCATGGTACCGCTATGGGCGCATCTATATATGCAAGAACCGCAAGCCTTACCATGGAAGCAATAGAAGCTCGCGCACTGGGTGCCTTCGAACCATTCCCAAAGTTCTTTCTACATTACATCGACGGCTGCTTCGGCATTATCAAAAAGACGCATTAGATGCTTTCACAGATCACATCAATAGCATGGAAGATTCCATTCAATTCACTGTAGAGGGGGATGCTGCTAGCCGTCTTCTTTTTCTGGACGTTTTGATGCATCGCCGGGGAAACTGCTTCTCTTTAAACGTTTGCAGAAAGCATACCCACACCGGCCGGTATCTTAATCCTAATTCTGTTCACCCGGTTTGCCAAAAACGTTCCGTCGCGGCTTCCATTGTCCGACGTGGCAAAACTATCTGCCCAAGACCAGACGATCTCTTGAACTACGGCAAGTGTGCTGAGATCTCCGTGAGTGCGGCTACCCTGAACACTTCGTGGATTCCGTTGTAATCATGCCCATCAGAACCATTTTGTCTTCCTAGGAAGAAGCAGTCGTCATCGTAAGAGAAAAGAATTTGCTGTCACGTCGATTCCTTAAAATCCATGATAATCCAAACACAAAGAACCTTTACCCACAACACAGGCAATATCCCGCCTGCGTACGCAATGTTCCCTGGGCGATTACTGCGACGCACTTTGGCTGCGTACTTTCCACTCAGTGATCAAGGCTTCTGTACGGAAGTCGAAACGTCTTCTGATTATTAACAACAGCCTTTGGTCGACGTTCCTCTGAATACAACTGCAAGCTTTTTGACAATACCTGGGCGTCGCTAGTTTTGCAGCCTTAAAGAGGTCATGACACCAATTTTGGACTATAAATTGGGGTGTGGAACTTGTTCCCGATGGGCCAATGAACTATATCGGAAATGTAAGCCCCACCGGAGCTGCAGATATTTTTAAAACTAGTATTTTGCTTCTTCGAGAACAGCTGGCTGACCTGGCCACCGGCGACATAAGGTGACGCCGCGTCGTCTGCTGCGTGTTCTGTGCACGAGCAGCGTCACCACGGTTACGCGAAGCCGATGTGGCGGACTAAACACCACTCATGCCGCTAACCGCGGTTCCCGCAAACAGCTTTTCGATCTCTGTTAGCGCTTTTAACTTAGGCAATAGCGTGGCGTCTGTGGGCATAATTGAGGAGCACGTCGGCACCCGAGTACGAAAGCCGCATGAGCTGTCTCGCTCGAACATACACTGTACACTGAAACACGTCTCAAAAGCAATGCATGAAATGCGCATAGTGCGTCCGACGACGCTTTTGTACAAACTTCCAGTACCATCCGACATCGCAGAAGCGTATAGTGTATAAGGTGCGGCACTCTGCATCGAGGCACCCAACTCTCTGTCCCGTCTAATCGTTTACGCTGCTCGTTGCCAGGCCCAGGCCTGGCCCAAGCTGCATTATAAAAGTAGACGATAAGCTCATGTGGCAATGGTGCCATCCGCGAGCGCGGCAGGTGACGGCGCTCTGTCTGCGTCTCCCCAATTGTCTCTAGGCCTACATTGCTTAGCATCGACGCCGCTTGTTGACGGCCATGCGGAGCTGGTCGTCGCGGTTTAGACGCGAGGAGGGACTTGCATTGCGAGCACCTCAAAAATATTGAGGTCAGGCAGGTCGCTGTCGACCGCTGTCTTAAAGCCTACTACCGTTTGGTAGAACCTTTGAAGCCTTTCGGCCTGTGGGCCCAGGTGCCGGTCTGCAGTAAGGGCCCGGCGAGCTGTGCTCACGAGTCGTTTTAGTAAAAGAGCCATTCGATCATAAAACGTCCTCTCATCCCCATTGATTTTTAATGAAGGAAGTTATTATTTTCGGCGATGCCTTAAAAGCAGAGCTAGCGTAATAGACCTCGGCCCGGCATCGCACCGGTGTGAGGCTGCAAGCAAAAACTACCATCGTACCGCTCAACATTTCTCAAAAGCATTTATTTTTTATATTTCCTTCTCCGGGGCCTAAATCTATTACGAGAAAAACAAGTTTTAGCATACGTTTCTGACACAGGCGCAAGAAATCTGCCGTATCGCTGGCGCGGATGGTTTGCGAAAGGCTCGAAGGGCACAGCCGGCGCGGCGGTGGTTACGGCGGTGGGGGCAGTACTGCCACTGACGATGGCTGCGACCATACTTATAGTGGATGTGTGGGCAAGAGCAGAATCGAGCTTCACTAAAGTCTGTGTTCTGTATTCAGAAACATGCTGAGTACGCACATTGGGAGTCATGCTGGCCTTTGAGCAAGAGAGAACACAATAGGGTATCGGCAGCTTATCGGCTCTGGCAAACCAGCAGACGACGAGGGGTCAGTCTGTGACGTCATTAATCGTCTCAACATGGCGGTCGTTGTCGGTGGGAAGAGCTTCGTTTTTTTGAACTTCGATCACATCTTTTGAAATAAAGAATGCATCTAGAGCTCTAAAATTTCGGAAAAAAAAAATTACGGTCCACTAATATCGAACATATTAAAAAACTGGAATATATTGGATGACCATGGCATAGCCCCTTTAAATGTCTTGTACTCTAAGGCTCGAATACTTCGTTTGTATTCCGTTTCCAGAAACGTAAAATACAGTTCACTCTAAAATTATGATTCTTTTCTATTGTGTTCCCAAAATGTTTTCATTACTTCAATGAATTTATTTTGTGTACTCATTGGTCTCGCTATGAAAGGCCGCGGGTCGTATATGTGCAGTCTGTATTATCTCCGTTTTCGAGATGTGTGCTCTCACAAGCCAGTTCTCGTGAATCTCAGGTTAACTTGGTGCATGATGACATTTATCCCAATTATGCGAATCCGTTGCCAGTGTCTACCTTGGTTCTCATTTTGATGATCACTTGTAACATTTTTAATTCATATGTAGGAATTGCCAACGATGCTGCACGCGTGGGGAAAAGCTGGGGTTGGGATTTTTCCTTTCCAACTTGTTTGGGCCTTTTCACTGCGCCTTCCTGATTACACCCCCATATTTATTGCGGAGTGTTTTAGCTAATATTTCAGTCAACCTGAGAGTGTGTTTAGGTCAGTGCAACGTTATCCTGGTGACGGACGCACTTACAGTATGTACTGCCGTCTTGTTCGACTGTATCTTCTTTGCGTGACCGGTTTTATGACCTCGCGCCGTCTCATAATCGTGAAATTAGACTTGTGTGAGTTCCCGGCCATTGTGGAATTTCAGTGAACGAATCCGCGGACTATCCTGCGCCAGATTCCTTGAAACCTCGTATCCTGTCAATGACTCTACACGTTTCTTTAAGGGTGGGGGCGAGATACAAACAATTTCTTTTGATTAAATCCTCAAATTCGGCCTTTTTATATTTGACGACTCTCGGCATGTCAGTGCCTTTCACCTCAGTTCGAGGTGTGTCTGACAAGTTTCAATTGTAGGATTCCTCCCTTTACCTTTTATCTTCATAGATCTGGCTATTCTCCTTCAGCAATGTGATCATTCAGCAATGAACCCGAGATGTTGGACTATTTTTCCAGTCCTGTCGCCGTTTCGCCTTTCTCCGAGACCTCTTCCTTGAAATTCCTTGCAAAAATTTGGCCGTGGCTTAGCTCAGCTAAACCAGGATATACGTAGCGAGAGGTAGGTTTCTTTGGCTGAGCTTGTTGTGGTCATCTATGTTTAGCAATGACAGTCAGATCCTCTTTTGTTGGTTCACGTCGTCTAAACTCTTGCATGGGCACCATCTCGGCGGTTACGCTCTGTCTGTTACGCTCGGCTGCATAGAATCACTGTTTGGCAAGCCGTTTCTCTCTCGACTCGGGTGTCTGCCTTCTCTCTGCCTCTTCCTCTCATGCTCACTTGCTGCTGCTTTGTGCCGCTTATCCTTGTGCACCGCCGGGGTGGTGCAGTGGTTACGGCGCTCGACTACTGTGCCCAAGGACGCGGGATCGAATCCCGGTCTCGGCGGCCGCTTTTCGATGGAGGCGAAAAACAAGGCGCCCGTGTGCTGTGCGATGTCAGTGCACGTTAAAGAACGCCAGGTGGTCGAAATTTCCGGAGTCCTCCACTACGGCGTCTCTCATAGCCTGAGTCACTTTGGGACGTTAAACCCCACAAACCAACCAACCAACCTGTGCGATGTCAGCGCACGTTAAAGATCCCCAGGTGGTCGAAATTACTACGTAGCCCTCCACTACGGCTCCTCTTTCTCTCTTTCCACTTTTACTCCCATCTTCGTCCCTTCCCTTACGGCGCGGTTGAGGTGTCTGCGGAAAACAAGTGACAGTTATCGCGCCTTTACCTTCCTATAAATCGTGTGATAGAGCGTGTGACAGATACAGCAGCTTTCCTTTTCTGTGAGCCGATTTATTAATATTAGATTGCCAATTTATTATTATTAATATTGTTATTAATAATATAATAACAATATTATTATTAAGGTTTATTTACAGAGTGATTCTGTATCTTACCCTGGTGCGCTAAACAACAGATGGCGAGCTTCCTCTTCTTCAACCTCTATCCTGGAGAGCCTCTTTTTGCACTTCCTTGTGCTCTTCTGTGCGCATGCCTGACATATCCCCATTCGCAGACGAAGCTCCTGGGCTGTCAGTCAGAGTCCCGAGAGTGGCAGCGCTTCATTCTTGCGACATGAACTACTTAATTGTGTTTTCAGAGAGGGGCGACCTTGGGAACATTGGCGAGACACGACGTAATTCAACTCATTGATGCGTTTGAGCACAATAAATGGGCCTGTGTAGTGCGACAACAGCTTCTGGGACAAACCACGCTTGCGGAGAGATGTCCAGAGCCACACTAAGTCACCGGGAAGGTAGGAGACATCCTGATGCCGACGATTGTAGAGCTGCTTAGAGCACTCCTGCGAGGCCAGAGTGTGTAATCGGGCGACCCGACGAGCCTCTTCAGCGCGGCAGAGGGTGCTCGAAACAGAAGGCTCGCTGTCGAGAGAAACCGGCAAAATGGTGTCGAGAGAATGTCGAGGCGGACGGGCGTATAGGAGGAAAAATAGACAATAAGAAGTTGTGTCATGCTTCGAGGTGTTATAGGCGTAAGTAATGAGTGGTAGCACGTCATCCCAGTTCTTGTGCTGCGAGTCAACATACATCGCAAGCATGTTTGCCAGTGTCCGGTTTGTACGTTCACCGAGGCGATTTGTCTGGTGATGGTACGGCGCAGAGTAACGCAACTGGCAAGTAAACTAGCGCAGAAGCTGTTCCACAACATCTGCCGTAAACTGGTGGTCTCGGCCACTGATAATTACACGAGGAGGCCCATGACGGAGGACGACAGCGTGAAGAAGAAAGAAAGAGACGTCAGCGGCGGTGGCGGAAGGGATGGCGGCAGTTTCACAGTAAAGCGTGAGATGATCAACGCACACGATGACCCAGCGATTGCCTTTGGACGGGGCGAGGAAACGGGCCTATGAGGTAAACACGCACTTGATCATATGGTGTGGTCGGTGGTGTCACCGGACGTAAGTGGCCCGGCGGAGAAGTCATGGGGAGCTCGAATCGCTGGCACTGCACGCAGGAGTTCACGTAACGCCGAGTCGTTCGACGCATATGTGGCCAGTAGAAACGTTCCTTAATGCGGGTAAGTGTCCTTTCAGACCCCAAGTGCCCAACTGTGACGTTATCGTGCATAGAGTGTAGAACAGAGGAGTAGAGGCTAGCCGGATCGACTAGCAGAAAGCGTGCACCGCCAGACGAGTAATGTTTTCGATACAGCAAACCATCGCGAATGCAGAAAGGGTTCGCAGATGCCGGATCACGAGCTTTTTCAAAAAGTGATACCAAGTCTTGATCTTTTCGTTGTTCTCGCTGGAAAGTGGCAAGATCCGGAAAATGTACGGAAACGGCGGCAAGATAATCGTCAAAGTTGTCATCGCAGAGGGTAGTTGAGAGAGGCAGCCGCGAGAGGCAGTCAGCGTCAGCGTGTTGGCAGCCACTTTTGTACGACACTGTAAAGTTGAACTCCTGAAGGCGTAATGCCCAGCGGGCCAACCGACCGCAGGGGTCGCGTAGATTCATCAGCCAGCAAAGCGGATGATGATCGGTGATGACTGTAAAGGCACGTCCATAAAGGTGCGAGCGAAACCGCTGTACGCCAAAAACGACGGCAAGGCACTCTTGCTCAGTCACGGTATAGTTGCTCAGTCACGGCAGACTTGCTAACGGTGCGACTTGCGTAAGCGACAACGTGTTGGTTTCCGTCATGCCGTTGTATGAGCACAGTACCCGAAGCGATGCCACTTGCGTTAGTCTGGAGTTCAGTGGGAGCTGTCGGGCTTAAATGACGCAGTATTGGCCGCAAGGTAAGAAGAAACTTGAGCTGGCGAAACGCAAATCACATTCAGGAGTCCATTTGAAACGAATATCTTTCTGCAAGAGGGATGCGAGGAGGTAAGCTACGTCAGCAAACTAAGGATGAAGCGTCGAAAGTAAGAGCGAAGTCCCAGGAAGCTCCTGAGTTCTTTCAGACTTGGGCTCTTTGACGCAGCTGACAGCTTCAATCTTCTGTGGGTCAGGCCTGACACTGTCTTTGTCAACCAAATGCCAAAGCACAACGATCTGGTGTTCACCGAGGCGGCACTTCTTAGAGTTCAGCACGAGACCCGCTTTCTGCATGCAGTTAAGGACCACAGCTAAACGGCTGTTATGCTCGGCGAAGGTCCTCCCGAAAATCACTACGTCATCTAGGTAACACATGCAAATTTGCCACTTCAGTCCACGCAAAAGTGTCCATAAATCTTTCAAAGGTAGCCGGAGCGTTGTATAGGCCGAAAGGCATCACGTTAAATTCGTATAACCCATCGGGAGTGACGAATGCCGTCTTCTCCTTGTCTTTCGGATGCATCGGTATCTGCCAATATCCGGACCGTAAATCAACAGATGAAAAGTAGGAAGCTGAATGGAGGCAGTCAATGGCATCATCAACACGCGGGAACGGTTAAACATCCTTCTTGGTGACAGTGTTGAGGCGGCGATAGTCGACACAAAATCGCCAGGTGCCATCTTTCTTTTTCAAGAGAATCACAGGGGGGGGCCCATCGGCTAGATGATTCTTGAATAATTCCTCTTTGCATCATATCACGGACCTGTTCGGCAATTATCTTACGTTCTGAAGGTGAAACACGGTATGGTGTCTGTCTAATCGGGTGTGCAGATCCAGTGTCAATCATGGGATGGGTGCGAGAAGGCGGAATCAGTGGTGACTGATCTCGAGAAAAGTCGAACACGTCCGTATGTTTCATAAGAACCTGCATCAATATTCGGCGGTCGTTGGTGGGTAGCGATTCATTTATCATGGACTGAAACTAGGGAATCAGCATGATCGGGACGTCTAGTTGAACGAGCAACGCCATCACTGAACGCGGCGATGTGCATAGAAAGGCGTTCTTCTTCAAAGTCGACGAGTTTCAAACCACGCGGCAATACGGCAGGTTCGTTGGTATGGTTTACTGTCCAAAGCGTGGCGCGGCCCTCGTCCACTCGAACAACGCTGCGGGGCACCAACACACTCTTTTTGGCACCGGAAAGGGACGCGGGTTCCACCAGAGCATGGAAGGCATTGGGAACCGCGCCCGAGGACACAACTGGGACGAAGATGGCGGACATCGCCAGAACAACGGCATCCTCGAAGACAGAAAACACTTGGACAGCCCGCGGCGATTCTTCTATGAAGGCCGATCGAAGGCTGGGGCTTATTGATATCTCGCCACTGTTGAAGTCGAGAGTTGCGCCACACTGCTGTAAAAAGTCAACTCTAGAATAATGTCGTGCGTAGAGCTAGAGAGCATCGTAAATTCAGTTCTAAACTCGTGTCCAGCGATCGCTACATTTACATACAAATACCAAGCGGAACCAACGATTCTCCCTCTACACCTCGAAATATGACAGTTCTATCCCAACCAAACATAAATTTCTGGCCAATAGGGTTCTTAAAATCTAAACTCATCACGGAAACTGTAGCACCCGTATCCACTACGACCATAACACAAATACCATCAACTAACACTTCCAAGCGGTTCTTCACCATAACGACCGGTAGAGGAATTGGCAATATCGATGACCTGGCGACCGCACCTCCATCGGCGGCACACGCTAGTTTCCCGGTGGCGGAGAAGAACGGCGGGGAGAAGGCGAACGTCGGGAGCGGCGGGCAGGAGGAGTCACGCTGCGGTCAGGAACTAATGAGTCGTTGCGTGCTGGTGCGTAGCGGTAGGAGCTGGAAGGAGGGGGATAGGTCGGGTCACGGACTTCTGGATTCACGGTAGAACGGCGATTTAACCATTGGCGCTGGTAGCGTGGTGCCGGGTTCCGGCGGCGGCAGAATCTGGATATGTGGCCAAGCATACCACAGCGGTAACAGACTGGTGGTTCACGAGCACGGTCCAAATAATAGTCCTCGGTAACAGGATCGAAGCGATCAGCAAAGTACAACCGCTGGGGTTGTTGCGGAGGAGGTGGCGCCCTGTAGTGGGAACGAGCTGGGAATGACGTCACCCGACTCCTGACGACGGCGAGACTCGCAACTGCGAGCAGTGACGTCACTCGCCCTTTGAGCATGCGCAGTACTGTCGTCCCAGAACCACGCGAAGCCAGCGAGAGTACGGCCAGTGTAGCTCACGCTACAAAATTTATCTATATCCTCGACTCTTAAAAAATTATTTTTCTCGCTACTCAGCTGTGTTTCAGGAGCGGGGCAGTTCACTATGCGGCACATAAATTTGTAAATGTCCGTGATAGGATTCCCTACTAGGTCTACGAAATTAGTTGTTTCTCCTCTTCGTATCCTTATTGAGTTGAAACTATTTCATTTCTTGTGTTCTGATCGGTAGGTTTCTCAATATAGTTTCGCATATTTCTGTGTATTAAGTTTTTTATCTCATACCTAATTGCTCTCGTGTGGCTAATCCCTCTCGTGGGAGTGGGCCGTTATCTAAGGGCACAGCAACAACAACCTGCACTTTGTATTAAATGCAGTTTTTGTTTCTAAAAGTTTGCCACAAGGCATAAATGCAATTCGCGCTAAATGTTGCGGACAGCTGAATGCTGATATATTTTCTTAATTTTCCTACTAGTGAGGGATCAAAAGGTGTGTGGTGGTAGGTACTTGCGAGGTAGGAACTTGCAAGTTCCTTGACAGTAGAAACTTGCATTCGAGATTGCGTTGGCGGCTACTGCTTAAATTTCACAGTATGTAATAGTGGTGGCTAATTTACTTGGGTAGAATTTTGAAAACCGGTAAGAATGGCAACGTAAAAAACGCATGATAACAGCGGCACGTTCTAAGGTGCACAAACAGCGGCGGTTTGAAGTGGTAAATATCTAAACTTAGTTGAGAGACGCAAAATGCCTGGGAAAGGGTGACCAAGTTCGAATCAATCGATTGCAGGAAATCATTCTTCTGAAGGAAGTGACTGGATTGGCGTAATGGGGTTTTACGGCCCAAAGCCACTAAGACTGTAAGAGTCGCCGAAAGAAAGCGACTGGAGGAATCCGAAAATGTTCACCCTGAATACGGCCCTAGTAAAAATGAAGCGAGGAGCGGCATCGGGAAGGGATCAAATCACAGTCAAAATACATGCCAGTCTACCTGATCAGCATACTCCAGGCTTCTCGCTTAGAGCAAATCCATTTGGCTCGGCAAAACGCCACTCCCAATTGTTTGAAAGACTGCACTGGTCACCTTTTGTCCGACAACACAGACAACCTTCACCCCATCTCCCTTACTTGTTGTCTGGAAAAATCATCGAGACGATGGTGTACGAAAGGCGGTCGCAGTTTCGAGAGCAAAAATGTGTTTATAGGTACAATGTTCGTGTTCCGCCCACACCGATGCGCACAGGTTGTCCTGTTTCAACTGGACCAGTAAATTCCGACCAGTAATAACCGATCGGTTATTTCTTATCGATGATAAGGTAGTACTCGCTTTGGTTTTGAAGCGGGCATTCGATAATGTTACCCGCGAATTTATTATAACACATCTTTCCCGAACAGATTGCGGTCAAAACACCTTTCACTATATTAGGCAATTTCTCATTGACCGACAATTATATATCCAGATTCAGGGCACCGAACATGGCCTATACGAATTAGGCACGCGAGTGAACCCGCAGAGAGCGGTCCTCTCGCGATTCCTATTCAATCTAGCTATGATGAGACTTCCCGCTCCGCTGGCGAGGGTAAGCGGTATCCAGCACATTCTGTATGCCGGCGACATCACCATGCTGGCTAATCACGGCTCGGTAGGAGAATCGGAGGCCAACCTGCAGAAAGTGGCGCACATTGTAGACAACTATGTCCATCGTTGCGGCCTTCAGTGCTCCCTATCCAGATTGGAATTTGTGCACATGCGCCCCTCATCAAAGGGCACCACAAAACTCGACTTCACACTTCACAGTGGACCCATACCCGAGCACGACGAGATCCGAGTACTGGGCCTATTTATTCACAAGTATCGTAGAGCTAACACAACCCTGGCCAAATTGCGTAATGTGGGGAAGCAGGTGGGCCGCATGGTTTGCCGGGCTATCGTAAAGCGCTACCTGACTGTCGATGTACACGAAGCCCTGACAATCTTCTCCATGAGGTTATCCTGGAGGAACTCGCCAAACGCTTTCCTAGTACTCCTGCTTAAATCTGGATCCGCAATGTTTTAACATCTAGACCCATTTAGCTAATGGCAAAGCTCCGGGTTGGGTGCCCGAAACCTATTACTTGGTCACCAACCCCAGTATGCAGATCCATCTTCACATCGGAGGCAACACCATCACCTCCTCAAATGGTCAAATCCACATTCTTGGCCTGCTCATCTCAAGCGCAACAGTCCCCAGAAATGGGTTCATCAGAGCACAGCTAAACACTTTTCGTCGCCTGTCCAACCGGCACGGCGGTGCGCGGCAACAAGCCTGCCTGGCGATGGCCCGAGCAGCGGCGGTCAGAAAAATCCTCTATGGCACACCCGTCCTCCAACTGTCGAAGACTGACTTCGCTAAGGTCGAACGGATTTATTTCGCAACACTACGCGTTATTGCCGGTCTACCTAAGCAGACTCCTATAGTCGAACTTGAGCGTTTGGCCGCTCTTCCACCGCTCGCTACCATAGTTTCCGCGTCACAGACGCGTCATCGAATACGTCTAGAGAACACTGTCCAAGGACGTCGCCTGCTGGCCTGGGATGAACAGCGTAACGACAAAACACCAGCATTATATGCATCTCTTCCTCCTTGGGAGATGCCAGTAGTCACACGCCTCCATCGCCGACCTATAAACCGCGATTTTGTCATTCCCCGGGAGCTCCTCGCTGCCCATCACCGACACGAGCGAATCCCTGATACGACTGACATATACACCGACGCATCTATTACAAGCGAATTGCATCTGTGGGCTGGATATGTGATGACAACCCTTCCCTTTTAGGCGCTTATGCCATCCACCTACCTCAAGGTACCCCCCCCCCTTCACGCTGAACTCCTCGCGATTTGGGGAGCCTTGTCAGGAGTGCCTTGTGCCGGAACTGGTTCAATACGTATTCTTACTGATTCCTATGAAGCTTACAAGGAAATTGCTACTCCGGGTTCACAAGATGCAACTGCTACGGCCATACAGCGCCTCCTTAAACGGCACCAACTCGCGACCAGAACTGTCGTTATTCAGTGGACCCCAGGTCACTCGGACGAATCAGGGGGCAATGCGGCGGCACACGCCGCGGCTGTCTTGGCAAGTAGGACGTCCACATTTACTTCCCCACCCCCCTTGCTTCATCCTTACTCGACCTTGGGCGGGCAACACACCCCTTCTCTTGGCCTTATGCTCTATACTCGGACCAGTCTTCGTAGCCTCAGTCAGCATCGCATGAGGTGGTCACACCACATCCACCTTTCACGCGAAAAACCCACCTTACCCGAAGTCAAGAAGTCTTTTTGAATAATAAGCTCGTCGCCCACGTGGCTTACATGCCACGTATTATGGCCTGCTGGGGTCGGTATACAGAAGAAATGATTACGTGCCCCCACTGTACAACTATAACGCGCGGCGGCATATCTCATCTACTCTGGGATTGTCCTGCTTTTTCTACTGGACGCTCCGAGATCAAGCATTAACGCCTGAACTACCATTCCCTTCTTGAAACTGATGCTAACATACAGATGATTTTTGCCAAGTATGGCTCGCTTAGTGGCCTGGGTAAAGCAATATGATTCGAGTGACGACCTAAACAATGAAGATTCTGTCTACTCCCCTTTACCCCCATCCATGGCCATGAGCCTTCCTATTCAATAAAGGACATTCTCTCTCTCTCTCGAACAAGCGCGGAGGGTTGCGATGCAAAGATGACTTGCGCCTGGCGCATGCATTTGTAACCAGTCGAGTCCTATACTCGACTCATCACCTCTACCTTCAGAAATTTGATGAGAATGCAATAGAAGTCATTCTCTGTAAAATATAAAAGACTGCCCTCGACTTATCCAACACCTCCAATAAACGCCTACTTCGCCTGGGGATGGTGACACCTTTAACGAACTGCGAGAAGCACACTTGAATTACCAATACAGAAGATTGTCCAAAACGCTGTCAGGTCGCAGTCTCCCAGCCCGACTACACATCCACCATTCAAAGCCTTCGGAAGAGCGCGTACATATCTCAACAGAGTGGAGATATGCCTTGCACGTACGCCCTCTTCCGTTCAACGTGACACGACCAGAGTGGCAGTCTTCTCTCTCGGGGGAAGCCTTGGCTCGCCACTACGGATACAAACTTGGAGTGTTCTATGTGGACGCCTCCGGCTCGCACCATGGGAGTTGGTACACGGACGTAGTCGTCCATCAAAACATTCTAATAAAGGAGTCACTTTTCGTGCACATCACTACATAACACACGGGGAAGAGGTTGCCATCGCTTTAGCCGCCGCACATCAGGACTCACGGGTCATCATGACCGAATCGAGGGTGCCTGCCGCAATATACGGCAGGGGTATATTGTAAATATTTTACAAAAACAACGTATATCTTGGTGCCCCCGCGCATCGAACGATTATCTGGAATCCGGCTCACACTGGCCTCGAAGGAAACGAAACAGCTGACTCCACTACCGGCGTGGTCACCACTTTTCCTGCACCAACCTCGTCTCCCACCGATCCGGACTCCGAACTCAATTCCACCTACACTCACGAAGACATAATTCTATTTTGTCAATCCAGCCATGCAAACTATCATAAGCCCAGCAAGGGCCTCATAGAGGCGGAGGAGCGCATACTCCTCCCAAAACACCAAAAAATTTTCGATTCCCGGCGGATTTAAAATACTTTGCTCCGTTTGGAAGGGAAAAATGCCAGCACTGTGAGGAAAAGTCCTCTGAGATTTTCTACATGCGGTTAGCACGTAAAAAACCCCAAATTTGCCCCTCCCCCTCTACCCAACACTTCCAGGGAGGACTAGAAGGCGGCCCTGCTCGGCTGCTCTGACCTGACGGCACAACAAGCCTTGGCCGTGCATGCATATAATAATTTACATCGCCCTAACATGAAGCCTTGATTATAAGAAAAACTGAAAATTACTATATACAAAACAATACAAAATTTCTTTACAGCACTAAACACTCTACAATAGACAGCCTAAAATGAAAGGTTTTCACACATTCAAGTAATTACAGTATTGTTGTACTTGTACAGCTCATCGCCATATCTGAACGATGGCACGGCCTTGGTGACCAAAGAAGATAAATTAGCTTTACAAAGCAAGGGAACACAAGAGGGGGTCAAAACCCCATTCTCCGAGTGTTTGGCCTAAGATAATTTCCGTACCAGCAAACAGCAACCCACTGTTTTACCAATGAGTACCCAATACCACTGAAGATCGGTCCCCAAATGCTCAAACCACTAGGTTGCAACTACAGTCAAGGGATGCTATGCGCTCTGCAGTATTACCAGTATCAAAGATTATGGAACTAAATGCCATTTAAATGGTAGTCGGCACCTGGGACAGAGTAAGTAATCCCTGATTCTGTTATGGACAGGGAAAAGGTATTTATAGAGTGTGTAAGAATGATTTTACCCTTGCATAAATGCCTGCCACGCCAAGAATACTCTCTTTATGCAGTCTAGCAAAAAGCAGAAATGTTTGTCTCAAGAAAACAACAAGTCTTAAGCATTACTTCAGCAAGTCACTCAATGTGACAGCTATCAGGAAAACCAGCACAACACCTGAAAACTTCATGCTCTAAAAACAATTGTGGGGACACGCAAGCTCAGCATTTGCCTCTATGACATTACAGCTTTTATGGCTCCTGTCTGAAGACTCTCGTTCGTGTGAATCGACTTTGCTACTGCTAACACCTAGTCTTTATTCTATGATGCATATCAGTAGCGTATACTTGTAAGCTACCCAATTATGTGGAAGACCACTTGTCCAGATACCTATAAAGCGCGCTTTAACCAAGCTATACGGATGCGTTTTGATGGCCTAAGGGTTGCCGGTCTTGTTACCCAAAGATCCTGCAAGGTTTATCACCTCACACATTCATCTCAAAGGTGAAGCCAGAGACGTCACATTGAGTAGTCGGCCATGTCCCCTGCGTGAAATGTGCCCAAGAGTTTTCATTCACAACGTCACTTTTTGTGCAGAAGAGAGGCTTTAACGTTGCTGCATAAAAAAAAAAGCAAGAAGCCAATAGCTGAACATCTACGCTACAATAGGCTCTGCTGGCTCACAAGACATTTGACCACGGTGACAACAGCCAAGTTATAGATGGCGCTGTGGCAGAGGCTGTACCACATAAACAACAGATGACTGTGGTCAAGATAAAATGAAATCGCTTTGTTCACAAATTGTTCAATACATCAGGATAAAGAATGGCTCACTTATAGATAGCATGATGTCTACTGTGTTCAAAAGGATTGTACCTTCAGAAGGTTATCTTTTGAATGCAATCTTCGTAAGAATATATTGTGGTGTTCAATTTTGGTTGTACACACAGCAGACGTGCAAAATATAGAACACATTCTGAGGGCTGAATGCAGACCGGATTACTGATGCTGATATAATAGGAAAGCATAGGCATACTAGATAATGCAGAAAACAAATGTGAGAACAGGGTAGTGGTAAGTGAAACTAGTGCAGCTGTCACTTATGAGAGCGAATAGTTATACAACTCACTACTAGCACAATGGTACAAAATGTTGAAAAGTGATGATGAAACAAAATTGTCCTTGAAAGTGCTTCTGCATAAATGAAATGAAAGTCATTGGCATAAAATTTATGCCCCTTCCTTAAAATTATCAATTTAAAGCTCACAAAGAACAATGAAGATAAGGCTACAAACGCAACTAAAAGAAAACGAAATAATGAAGCAGTTATACACAGCTGCAATCATTCGATAAACATCTCGAGTGATGAAGCCTTGTTCCAGTGACTTAGAGCATGAATATGTAAGCTTTACCAACCCTCTTTAAAGAATAATGTGAGTGCTGGAGGGCATGTGGCACCTGCAAGAATGTGTCAAGAAGCAACTGGCTCAGGTAGCAGCCAGATAATAAGGGTATGGAAGGTCTACACACGACGCTATCATGGAGGGAGATATTTTATGGAACAGGATCTGTTGCAATGCACAAAAAGAGCGAAGCATTTTGTAGAGCTGCAGTCAAACCTTTATGAAGGACAATCTTATCAAAAACTTTTTATTTCATTCCTGCGCTCGAGCATCATTACTGTGACTATGGGTTACACAGTGTAACATGAAATGTCAAGTTATTTTTCTCGTAAACAAATGAATACATTCTTTCCCCTGCGAAGCCACCTTCAAGAACTTTTGCCAGTGGTTGCACATGTACATCAATATCAGTTCAGTTCGGTTCAGTCGTTCAGTCGTGTCCGACTCTTCGTGACCCTATGGACCATATCACGCCACGCTTTCCGGTCTCTTACTATCTTCCTAACATCACATAACGTCATCTGCAGCGCCCCGACGATGCCATCTAACCACCGCGTTCGCTGCCTACCCCTTCTCCGGTGACCCTCAGCCTTTCCCAACATCAAATCTTTCTCCAGCGAGTCCTCTCTTCTCGTCAGATGACCACAGTAGCTGAACTTTAGAATTTGAACCTCCAGTGAGCAGTCAGGGTTTATCGTCGACAATATCGACTGATGTGATCTTCTGGCCATTCAAGGAACTGTCAAGCGTCTCCGCCAGCACCACAATTCAAACGCGTCAATTTTCGGCGGTCAGCCTTCTTCATAGTGCAACTCACGCATCCATACATCACAACTGGAAAGACCATAGCGCGAGTTATACGGATCTTGGCTGGCAGTGTAATGTCTCTGCTCTTTACTAGGCGGTCAAGGCTAGCCATGGCTCTCTTTCCCAGAAGCAGGCGGCTCCTAATTTCATGGCTGCAGTCACCTGGTAACAAAACAGAGAAGTGAATAGTTGCCGCTGTAAAAAAGACTGAAGAATACAAGCATGTTCATTGATAGCAAAGCCACACAAATGATGCACAGGGTAAACAGGTTATCTGGGATCTTGTTTAAAATCACCAAACAGCGTCAGTAATTATTTGCAGTGCAAAGTGAAAATGGCAAATTTCGCAAAAGTGGAATCTAAAATCGCCAAATGGGTCGACAAGTTGGCGGGGGCCTCATTTTTCGTGCATACAACAATGAAAGACAATGACCACCAAGTAGGTGCACAAATTATCCTTGGGGAAACTAGTCGATTGCTGTTTAACTACATGCAGCATATGAAGGAATCAATAGAGTACAAGCATAAAGGCAACCAAATACAAAGAAGCACAGCTCGCTTCACTCTGAAGTTTGTGGAAAAACACAGTGGGCACCTCACGTTTCACCATAGTAGCACACAAGATAGCTGTAACGAAATGGACTCTGCTATGGTAAACGACTGCATACACATCCACCAGGGTGCGCGTATGTCAGATATTCTCACTGAAGTAGTAAATCGCAGACTGCCTGTTTGCCGTAAACACCAAAGTGCATTCTGAAGTAGTGGTGCCTGCACGCCCTACTCAGAATTGCCCTTCTGGAGGTAGATTAGTAGCAGTAGTAGTAGTTGTTATTTATTGTATATACAAAAGGAAAGAAAAGATGTTAGCCAGCCCCGGTGTCTGCGATCTGATATCTGAAGCACCTGAACATGGGGCGGTGGAAATAAAGGGATAGCAAGGAAAAGGTAGAGGAAATCAAAGAGGCGAGCGATAGAGAGAAAGAAAAGGGTAGGTAAAAATAAAAGAAATATATACACTATGGTACAGTATACAGTAGTTTGCTTGAGGCCCACCCGCAAATGTCTTAGGTCACTGAGCACTCGGCACATCAGGCGGGCCTCCGCAATGGCTCTGCGTCCAAACTGTGCACTACGCACGCACTTGCACAAGGTACAAAACACTGATGGGTGTCGTGGGCGAACGGCCGTTATTGTGCGAAATAGCACACGTGAGCATTCAGTCACAGCGCGCACTATCTGGCGAGGTGAAATAGGCGGGTCACCAAGCCCGCCTGTTCGATATACTCACACAGGCTCACGTGTGTTCGCTCGCGAACGCGCGCACTGCCCGGCAGACACAGGAGCACAGCTACGCTGTCCGGGATTACCCCCTGCGCTCTGTAAGCCGCCAGAAACTCACGTCATTGTTCGGCTAGCGTGGCGCAGTGCAGTAGAATACGTTCGAGAGTTTCTACCGCGCCACAGTCGTCACACGCGTCACTGGTGGCAAGGCCGGGGCGCATCCGTCGTTCCCTAAACCACACGGAGGATCATTGCGCGGTGCAACCGAGTCAGCGAGCGGCCGCTAACACTGCGATTGCGCTCACCTTTTGGGATGCGTGGGTCGGGGTGCTGCGTCCGGAGTTAGTCGTCAATTACCGCACGCACGTCCTCCAATGCGAGTGTCTCGTCGCTAGGAGGGACTGTATGCTCTTTTCTCTAAAGATTTTGACAAGGTAAACCACGCACTACTCCTTCATAAATTAAGCTTCTAAACATCGACCCTGCTGTAATTAACTGGATCCGCGCTTTCCTCATGTCCCGTGTACAATTTGTATATGCTAATGAAAAGAACTCTCCTTCTGTCCCAGTCCGGTCTGGCTTTCCGCAAGGGTCGGTTCTGGGAACACCCTTATTTTTGATTTACATAAATGACTTGCCTTCCTGTGTTTTTTTCCGAGAATCTGCCTTTTTGCTGATGATTGTGTCTTGTACCGTAAACTTGCCGATAATTCTCATGCCCTATTAGTCCAGAATGACCTTAATAATATTAGCGAATGGTGCAGTAAATGGTGCATGCAATTAAACAATAACAAACGCAAATCAATGAGGGTATCTGGAACTAATGTAGCAAGTCCTATGTATATGCTTAATAACGTCCCATTAGAATCTGTAAAGTCATACCGTTACATGGTGTAATCGTTACTAGGGATCTAACCTGGAACTCGCATGTCAACTCCATCATCGATAAAGCCAATCGTACTCTCGGATACATTCGCCGTAATTTCTCCCCTGCACCGTCATGATTAAAACTAATAATGTATACAACATATATTCTTCCACAACTCGAATACGCCTCATCTGTTTGGGACCCCGGTCAAGCAACACTCATACACTCCGTTGAGGCAGTACAAAATCGCTCAGCCCGGTTCATCTTAATTAACTATCAAAGGACAGCCAGCGTTACTAATATGAAAGCGTACTTACATCTCCCGCTATTATAGACTCGAAGAAAACTATCCCGCCTCTCACTTTTTCATAAAATATACTACCATAACTCAACATTGCACTCCTTATGGGTTCAACCACCATCCTACATTTCATTTCTCCGTAACCACAGTCAAAAGGTAAACATTCCACACTCAAACACTGTTGCCTATTCTAACTCGTTTTTTCCCCGCACCTGTAATGATTGAAACACCTGTCAGCATCCCTAACAAGTATAACTGAAGAAGAAAACTTTAAATCCGCGCTACAAACTTTCTTTCTTGCATAGTATTAAAACTTAGTGTATGGTTATTTGCTCATCTTTATTATGTACTGCTTTGCTTATTCTATTTTTATATTGTTATTTTTTTTACACCTATGCCGTCTTCCTAAATTACCCCTGTACCTCGTTGTTCTTTTTTATGTGCATTGTTTTTCAGATATTTTTACGCTTATTGTATTAACCTTCTGTTTTATATGTATCCTGTATGCGCACCTCCCCTCTCTAACATACATCTGTGCCCTGAGGGTATTTTAAATAAATAAATAAAAATGTGCTGCGGTCGCGAGCTCGTCGGCACGTTCATTGTCCTCTATGCTGCAGTGCCCGAGGATCCACTGTGCTCGTATAGCGCAGCCGCGCTCCGCCAAGCGCTCGAGATGCGCAGCTGCTGTTCCACGCCCGGTGGTTCGAAGGCGGCTAAGGGCAGCGCGGGAGTCACATAGCACGGCACACCTGGGTGGCGGCGGAGTCAGTTCAAGCAGTAGATCCAGGCCTAGGCATAGGCCCAGCACCTCCGGCGTGGTGGAATAACCCAGTAGTGACAGGTGCAGCTGTCTGTGCAGTTGCAGGGCGGGGATGGTAGCCGCCGCTGCCAGCGATCAACCATCTCTGGCCACGGAGCCGTCGGTGTAAACGAGGAAGTGGTGTTGCAGTTCATCGTAGATGATAGCTCTGGTCAGCTGCTGCACTGCACAGAGCGGCGTGGTGCGTTTCCCCGCGATTCCGACAATCTCTCGCTGAACCTCTGCAGCAGCGGGCCAGAGCGAGTAGCGGTCGTAGTGGGGCGTTGCATTGGTGAGCTGCTCATACTCAAGCAGCGCCGCTCCCATGCGCGAGTGGCGATGATGTCGCAACAGATGTAATCGCGGGCCGCCGTCCTTTGCGCGCTTCAGGCGATCGATGCCTGCCTCGGCCAAAGTAGCTGCGCATTGAGAGTTCTGAGGAAGGCCGAGGCAAATACGGAGCGCCTTGCGATGCGCGACCTCCAGCTTCTTCCAGCATGGTTTGCGCAGTGTGACAAGCGGTAGAGCGTAGAGTACTTCCCGCAAAGCGGGGGAGTTGTACAGCCGTAACGCAGCTTGCTGGGAGATGCCCTAGCCTCGAGCAGTGAGCCTATGTGCGGCGGCGGTGGTTCTCTTCATCTGCAGGCAGGCCTTGGTCACCGCAGGTCGGAAGGAAAGGCGCTGGTCTATGTCCAAACCCAGGTACCGCACCGAACGTCGCCACGGCAGGAGGGTGCCGTTCAGTGTGAGCAGCGGTGGTTGCTTGCGCGAGCTCGGAACACAGGCCAATGCGACGGACTTGTCCGCGCTGAGCGAGAGACCTAGGCGGTGCAAACAGTCGCTCACCGCCGTCATAGCTGCCTGTAGGCACACGCGTACCCGTGCTGTCTCGCCCGGCAGTCCCAGGTACCACAGAGCAATGTCATCTGCGTATATGGAGATGTACACATGATGCCGGCCGCCTGCAGGCAGGCAGCCTGGCACCCCCGACATCGCCACATTGAACAGAAACGATGACAGGAAAGAGCCCTGCGGCACGCCTAGCCCGACCGGTCGAGGCGCCGAGAGAGCACCCCCCACGCGAACGCGCATCAAAAAAAAAAAAAAAAAAAAACGGCGGGGCACGCGAACGCGCATGGTGGTGGTGGTGGTACAAACTTTATTCATTGAAGGCCAAAAATTAAAAAAGTAAAATTATGTTGCCGCCGTTCCGTGAGTGGCCTTCCGGCTGCTGGTCGTGGCCTCCAGATCACGCCTGGCGGCGACTTCCGCTGCCCAGGTCGTAAGCCGCTGTTGAATATGCGGCTCCGAGCTGGCCAAAGCAGCGTCCCACAGCTACGGGCTGTTTATTTGCCAGGAGACGGGGGGAAAGTGCGCCGGACAAGAGTAAAGAATGTGAGCCTAGTCTGCTCGGGGAGAGCTGCAAAGCGTGCATTGGGGCGAGAAGGCACCGGGGTGAATAAAGGCAAGGCGTGCAGGGGAGAGGAAAGTGTGGGCCTGTAAATGGCGCCAGGTATTCTGTTCGATTTTAGATAGGGACTTGTGAGGGGGAGGGAGGGATAATCGGGAGTTGCGGTAGTGGAGGGTGATGTCATGGAAGGTGAGGAGGGAGTCACGCGTGTCCATCCCGGGGTGGAGGGGGCCAGCTCGGTCGGTCATTTCGCGAGCGATAGAATTTGCCGCCTCATTTCCAGGATGCCCCGCGTGAGCCGGAACCCAAAATAGTTGGATAGATAGGGAAGGGGGGAGGAGTGCTTAAGGATATTGAGCGCAGAAGAAGAGATTCTACCCTTTGCAAAGTTGTGGACTGCGGTCTTAGAGTCGCTAAATATGAAAAGGGCTGGTGTGCTGGCAATGGCGAGGGTGATAGCTGCTTCCTCTGCGGCAGTGGAAGTGAGAGCATGGATAGTGGCGACGGAGAGGGGGGCTCGTGTATTAGAGACAGTGGCCAGGGCATAGGCGGGATGCGAGAGGTAGGGTGCCGCATCAACATACACGGCGTCAGACCGTGTACCGTACTGGCACCAGAGGGTGGAGGCGCGGGCAGATCGGCGAGCGGCATGATGCTCAGGGATCATGTTCTTGGGAAGGGGCTTGACAGTGAGCATGGAGAAGAGGGAGCTGGGCAAGGGATGGGTGACAGAGATAGGGGAGACAGGGGTCAAGCGAAGGGAAGTAAGAAGGGCTCTGCCAGGGGTGGTGCGAGATAAACGATCGAGTTGTGCCACGCGATGGGCATCCACAAGTTCTGAAAGAGTATTGTGGACGCCCATCGCCAGTAGACGAGAAGTGGGGGTGGAAGTGGGAAGCCCGAGAGCCGACTTATAGGTTTGGCGGATGAGACAGTTGACCTTCTCTTCCTCGGTACTAGACAGAAAGAGGTAGGGGAGGGAGTAGACAAGGCGGCTTAGCACAAAGGCCTGAACAAGACGACGGAGGTCGTGCTCGCGCATGCCGTAGTGTCGGTTAGCGACCCGTCGGATCAGCCGTACCGTCTGCTGGACGGTGGTAGTAAGGCGGGAAAGGACAGTAGTGTGTTTGCCATTGGATTGGAGAAAGAGACCGAGAATACGGATGCAAGAGACAGAAGGGATGGGATGTCTGTCGATAGTGACGTTAAGGTTAGGAGATGAGGTTGGAGCTATGCCTCGAGCCAGGAGGAGCAGGAGCTCCGACTTGGACGGGGAACAAGCTAGCCCGACCGTGCGAGCATAATCGGCGACCGTTTTAGCGCCTGCCTGGAGAGCGGCTTCCATCTCACCAATATTGCCGGTAGTCACCCAGAGGGTGATATCATCAGCGTAGAAAGCATGGAAGAGGTTAGGAATGCTAGCTAGAGCATGTGCCATCGGAAAGAGGGTGATGTTGAAGAGAAGGGGGAGAGAGAACCCTGGGGGTACCTCGATTTCCAAGAGGGCAAGCAGGAGAGGAGAGGGTGCCCAATGAGATCTCAGCCGTGCGATGGGCAAAAAAGCCTTGATGTAACTATGGATTCGGGAGCCCACGTTAAAGGTAGAAAGGGCGTCTAGGATGGCGGTATGGAAGACATTATCAAATGCTTTTGTCAAGTCCAGTGCCATGATCGCGCGAGTGCGCTTGGCGTGAAGAGGGTGAAGGACCTCTTCGGAGAGCTGGAGCATGATATCCTGTGTAGAGAGGGATGGGCGAAAGCCGAACATCGAATCGGGGAAGAGATGGTTGTCCTCGAGGAAGCTCTGTAAGCGGTCTAGAACGACGAGCTCAAAGAGCTTACCGAGACAAGAGGTGAGGGAAATAGGACGGAGATTTTGAATGTCTATGGGTTTGCTGGGTTTGGGGATGAAGGTTACCTTAGCGTGGGTCCACTCAGAAGGCAGGGTGCCTTCGTGCCAATGTTTGTTAAAGAGGTCCGTAATAGCCTCTAGGGATGATGTGTCCAGGTTACCGAGGGCCTTATTAGAAATTTGGTCTGCTCCTGGTGCGGAAGCGGTGCGGAGCTTATGTAGCGCCGCACAAACCTCCCCCAAAGTGATATCTGCGTCAAGCGCAGAATTAATGGTGCCGATGTAAGAAGGGAGGGGGGGCGGACGGGAAGTGCAGAGATAGCGATCTCGGAGTGCAAGAAGGAAATCGGAATCAGATAGCGGTAAGGATTGCAGGAGGCGCGTCACATCCCTGCGTTGCGTGGCCTTGACATGCGACGGGTCAAGGAGGGCACGTAAGAGCGCCCACGTATCCCTCAGCCCGTTCCGCTTTCCGCGGAAACCACGGCAGTTCCACTGCCAGAAATTAAGGCGTGAGGGGTGTCTGGCCATCACGAGGCCTGGGTGCCCCTGCTGGTGCAGGGGGATTGGGAGATGAGGAGGAGGGGAGGAGGGATGACACAATTAGGGTCGTCTGGGCAAGTTCGGCTTCGTGGGCACTCTGGCGGGCCTCAATTCTGGCTACGCGTTCGTTAATTTGTTCCATCCATTTCTGCGTGTCGGTACGCAGCGTAGAAATTGCGGCCATGAGGCGTTGCTCATGGGCATCAAGAAACGAGGCTGTGTGGAGGATGACGGCCTCCACCTCCGGAATGGATGTGGGCTGGTTGGTGGATCGCCTCTTTTGTGGAGGGGTGCGAGAAGGGGAGGTGGCGCGGGAGGAAGCATTGGAGGAGATGGACATGGGGGCGGGTAGGGGCGGCTGGGGCTTTTGAGTGACAGGTGGTGGGGGGCATTGTGGAGAAGGGCTGGGGAGTTGGGGAGCGTGCCTGGAAAAAAGCCCCGAACGTATTGTAGCAAGTGTCCGCCCACGCTAGCCTTCTCAAGCGTCGCGAGAATGGGAGCGCGGCAGACGTTATCAAACACGCCTGACACGTCCAGCAGTAGAAGCAACGCAACCTGCCTCACTGCCTTCGCGTACTCGAGGGCGCTGACAACATCGGAGATGGAATCCGCTGTGCACCGCATTCCGCGAAAGCCCGTCTGCCGCTCATCAAACAAATCCGCCACCGCAGCCTGCTCGTTAAGGCGACGTAAAACAATGTGTTCTATGAGCGTACCAGCCGCAGATGTTAGCGCCACTGGACAGTATCCCGCGAGCTAGGTTGGTGGGCGTCCTGGCTTGAGGATGGAGCAGACGACTGCCGTGCTCCAGTCCTCCGGGAGGGTCCCGCGTTCCCACACTAGGTTGATCTGCTGCAGAAGAACCAGCCGTTGATCTGCGTCTAGGTTGCGCAGCATCTGGTAAGTCACCCCATCCGGCCCTGGCGCCGAGCGACAGTGGCAGCGCTGTAGCGCGTTGTTGAGCTCCGTCGCTGTGAAGAGGGCATCACAAGGGCCACCAGGGGTAAGAACGCTGGCGCTGTCTCCGGAGCTCACAGGTGAAGTTTCGCTGCCTGCGTTCGCGGCGCTTTGCGGCGCAAAGCGATACGCAACCCACTCAACTAGCTCCTCGTAGCTCAGGCCGCTCGAGATGGCGAGAGCGGCCAGCGGCTGCGGGTTCGCTTGTGGCGTTGTGATGCGTCGCAGGATGGTAAAGAGCCATCGCGAGCTACAGTCCTCCTCCATTTTCCTGCAGAGCGATGCCCACAGCCGGCGGTAAAGTTTGTTGGAATGTCGCCTCGTTGCCGCGTCCAGCCGATTGTATACTGTCCAGTCAGCTGGTCGGTCCGTCCGCCGCGCGCGTCGCTCAGCTTTGTCGTGTTTTTGTCTCAGGTCGAGCAGCTTGTTGCGGGCGTTGGTTGCCCTGCCCGAACCTATACGCGGCGAGTGGCGGCGAACGCGCTAAGGACGAGACTGGAGAAGAAATCCACGCCGGACGTAGCTGCGGCTCCCACTTTGCTGCGGAAGCGAGTCCAGTTGACAATTGAGCAAGTGCGCGTGGCACGAGCTTCCTTGGCAGTGGGCGCAATGAGGATGGAGAAGTGATCAGAGCCCCAGAGTGATGGTACACGATGCCAGGTGGCCTCAATGTCGCTGGACGCGAGCGCTACGTCTATGCAAGAGCCGGGTGTGGCGCATCGCTGGAAGGTAGGCTCGCCGGTGTTGAGCGGTGCGAGTCCCAGCTGTGTTGCCATGGCGTGTAGGTCGTCTCCTCGCGCGGTGTTTTAGGCACTGCCCCGCGCACAATGATGGGCGTTAAAATCTCCGAGGATGAGTTGTCGGGAGGCACAACACGAAGAGACTGCACTGAACCACTGGGCATTCCACTCAATAGCTGGGCGCACGTAAACACTAGCCACAGAGGTGTCCACACCACATACATGAACTGTGGCAACGCACTCCTGCACATCACTCGTCGCCGCCGCCGAGTCAACGAGGACATGTTGGACATCGCGCCGCATATAAACCGCCCACTGATATTTCCCTGGCGTGTGCTGGTGATCACTGCACGGCACAGCAGCACAGGTCCCCTCCTCACAGGTTGTCGGGGAGTGGTATCCGACGTAGCCGGGAAGCCCTATTCGAGGCTCCCCCTCTTGTGCACGAACGTACGTCTCCTGCAGCGCTACAACCTCAGGAGACTAGTTAGACACTCGTGAGCGCCGCTCTGAATAGCGCGCGGCAGCAGAACGTACGTTCCACTGCACGATGGAAGGAATTCGGGGAGGTGTCTGGCGACTAGCCATGATGTTGGACATCCTGTAAGGAGGCGCCTGTTGCTTCTAAGCAGACGCGCTTGTCGGCAAAATCCTCCGGGATATACCCGGCGAGGACGCGAATTTCAGCCATCAGCTGCTCGAGCTTTTTGTCTCGCTCGTCCGAAGAGGTGGTGTGGATGTTGCCCGCACCCAAAATGGGTTGTGCGGTGCGAGCTGTTGTCTGGGAGCCCCCGGGGTGCTGCTGGCGTTGCTGCTGGCATGGCCGCTGCTGACGCCCCTGCTGCTGGCGCGGTCCTTGCAGATGGCCCTGGTCCTGTCAGGTCTGCTGGGGCGGGTGCTGGGGTGCGCCGCGGGAGGCCATTTGCGCATAGCTGGGAGCACGCTGGTGCTGCTGGCCACCCGAAGGAATGCTTCCTTCACAGACAACCGCACGAACGGCCCGCCGGGAGAGGGGCACTTCTGACGTTGCGAAGATGGTGGCCACGTGCCTCCCTCTCTGCCACGCGGGGCAGACTGGATTCGTGGCAGCATGGCGGTCTCCACAGTTTGAGCACCGCGGCTTGGCTCTGGCGCATTCCGCACTTGGATGTGGCCCGCCGCAACGGGCACAACGCTCCATGGCGCGCCAGGCTGCGGTTACATGGGCCAGGCTAGAACACCGAGCACACTGCAGCCGGCGAGGACGACACGGTCGGACCTGCGGGACTCGGCCCTGGATGGATATATGCGGCGGCGGGGCAGTAGCGGCGAACTTGTGCCTCAGGGAGCTGCCGTCCAATGAGGCCGCTTTCACTGTCACAGCAGAGTCCACCGCTGCAAGGAGCTGTTCGGCAGTGAGGCGGGTGTCGACACCAAATATCAGCCCGCTGCACTCGTTGAGCGCGGCTGGTTCCTTGGCCCGCACGGGCAGGCCACGGATGACCATTGTGGCCAAGAGGGCATTGAAATTGCCCTCGTCGGCCACGTCCACGGCCAATACGTTGCGACGCGTGTTCACGCGCGCTGCTAGCACGCCAGAACGTGGATGAAGCTCCTCCACCAGGTCCCAGCCTTGTTCTCTGGTGAACCCAGTACCCCGGACTGCTGGGCGGAAAAGCACCGATTTGTATGGCAGCGCGGTGGGGGCCACCACAGCAGACGCAGCCCTACGGAGGGCCGCCTAACGGCGCCGCTGGGCGTTGGTTGTCTTGATTGTTGAACGCATCAGGTTGGTGGGGTCCGCTGCTGCCGCGCTCGGCAGCGGCCGTTTTGGGCTGGTCTCCGCTGTGGAGCAGGTGCCGGAGGCTGCCGGTTGCTCCTGCTGCAACAAAGACATCACTCCAGCAGGACTGGATATGCCCATGACTGGAGCTGCTTCCACTGGGACTGCAATTCCCTCCGGTTGGGTAAAGCGGGAGTAGGAGCCACATTCAGGGGGCCGGTGGGCCTCCTTCTTGCCACCTGGCTTCCTCGACTGTCAATGTCGCTTTTGTCTGGGGCTGGGCGAACGCCGCCTCTCGCGCCACACAGAAGAATCCATTGCGGAAACTGCGTCTTCGTCTTGGGACGCCATGTTGTGCACTGAAGTGGGAACTACAGTGTCTGGTAGTGCCTTTCCTGTTTCTGGCGCGCCGCGCGAGGCTTGATCGGGGGCGCATACGTTTTTGTTTTTGTACCTTCCTGTGTTTCATTGGCATGAAGCACCTAATAAAATGCACACTGAGTTCAAGCAGAAGACAAAAAACCAAAGTATACAACAAAGAATGCCAGCTCTTAGCGAGGGCCACAGCACTTGTAGAATACACTCAGTATGTCTGCAGATGGTAGACAAAAAATTGTAGCATCAAAGAAAGCTGAAATTGGCTCTAAAAATGTACATCAAAGAGATGGCTATATCCCAAAACCACAGAAACAATTAGGACTTGGACGGCTTTTCAACACTACTCTATAGAACATGAAGGAGTAAGAATGTGCACATTGAACGCTTGTGGCATATATCAAAATCATGACAGCGAGTGCACATTTCAAGTGCAGGTGATCAAGTTGTTCCGGTCCGTGTTAATATAAATGTTGCATGTCCTCTTCATTGTACCTGTTGATGTTCCTGCTGCGATTACCATTTGCAGGTGGAGTCAATGTCATGTGATCTGCACCCACTATAACCTGTAACGATCTTCAAAAAGAGCTTCTGTCCATATTGCATAGCACTTCACATCTGATGTGGCCGTCCACGAACAAGGCGCGGCCTCCCAGATTATACAAGCCTAGCAGAAAGGTTAATGATGTTGAAAATGGGCCTAGGGTTTCTCACCACATGACTCAGATCGGAAGTGGTGCAACGGCTGCACAAGGTCCACACGATCACCTGCAAATGTTGAGTGCCTAAATTATATGCAAATAAAATTTCAAACACGCATGGCACAAGAACATTCAAAATTATCAAAGCTGCAAGCTAGGCTGCGGTAAAGTGTAAACTATGAATGCAAGAAAAGGTCAGTGCAAAACATATCAACTAAGTGAACAATTTCCGTAACAGATACAGACGGCTTGGTACCGGACATTGTAGATTGACGGTTAACTTTTTTGTGCAGTTAAAGGAACGACGTATATCAAGCGATTTCACTTGTTTTTCCTTTCTCGGTCGTCGAAACTACAAACCAAGAAATATTGACAACTACGAGCACACTCAGCATATTTTTCTTAAGTTCGTGCAGTGTAGAGAAGTTGAAGAAAATAAATGCGCTGTAGAAATAGGCAGCTAAAAGCAACGTAAAATGCTGATTAAAAATATCGGATTCGCCACATGCGTCCTGTAACTATTCCTTTAATCTTCAGTCATTTCCCACCTGCGTACAACTTGAATGCGATTGGCGCTGTATGAACAGTACCTTTGTAGGTTTTACTATTGCACTTACTTCTTTGATGTTCGACGTGCTGAACCCTTTCCAGCAGACTGACTGCATTGCCTTGCTGGTCGACACCCATCCAGAAGCCCGACACCCATCCAGAAGTTGTGTAATCGCGGCTATAGCGATAGCGCGACAGCGGTGGCGCGATTATCGCGAGAGTTGGCTATAAGATAAGCCACGTCGTTCGGGCACCGGGTCGCATTCCACTACAAGCTGTGATGGAATAAACTACGTTCGGTTACCAACCCACCGGGCCTTCGTCTGCTGTTCCCCCGATGAAACACGACATTGGTGACGAGGATGGGATCCTGACCAGCCGACATGCAACGGATGATCCGGCAGCGGCGGGTTCAGTGACGCAAGTCTTCGGTCGACTGGGACATATCGAGCCTTTCGACGAGTCTACGAGCGACTGGCCGTCGTACGAGGAACAATTGACGTCGTTTCTTCTGGTCAACCGTATCCCCGAGGATGACAAGGTACATGCTTTTTTGAGTCTCGTAGGCCCAAAGACATACAGTCTCCTCAAGTCGTTGACCGCACCTGATTTGCCGTCAGCTAAAAGTTTCGACGTGTTAAGGAAGCTTCTAGGTGACCACTTGTCACAAAGCGGTCGTAATTAGCGAACGCGCAAAGTTTCACAGAGGAGCGCAACTCGAGACTGAGTCCATTTCAGAATTTGTAGCTCAGTTGCGCAAGTTGGCGCAGACATGCGAATTTGAGGCGGCCCTAGATCAGTCTCTGCGGGACCGTTTGGTCTGCGGTTTGCGCAGAGAAGACATACAGCGTGTGTTATTCACGGAGGATAGCAAGCTAACTTTCCAGAAAGCTGTGGAACGAGCGCTTGCCTTGGAAGCGGCTAAAATGAGCGTGGCAGAAGCGCACGCCTCTGAAATGAGCGTACCGGACGTTCACAAGGTCAAAACGGTTGGGGAAAGTGGTTTGACGCAGCGGAATTGCTATCGCTGCGGGTCTGCGAAGCATGCAAGCCGTTCATGCCCGCATATCGCAGACATCTGTTTCAAATGTGATAAGAAAGGACACATTCAAAGAGTGTGCCAAGCTAGTAAGCAGCGAAATCCAAAGGGAGAGCGGCGAAGCTCGGTGAAGGTGTTAATTCCCGGTCAAGCGTCTGTTAACATGAAGGAAATTGGTTCGCCTGGCCTGGAACCGATAAAAGTTTTGATTAACGTGCAAGGTGTACCTTTGGAAATGGAACTGGATACTGGGGCTACTGTGTCCGTCATGTCTTTGCATCAGTTTCGTCAGATGTTTCCCTCGATTAAGGTCATGGCAACGACGCTCAAGCTCAAGACGTTCCAGGGAGCCATCGTTGAGCCTGTCGGAGTTGCTCACGTTGCCGTGCAGTATGGAGAACAGAGGGCCCAGCTGCCTCTTTACGTCACGAGAGAAAAGGGACTCCCTCTGCTTGGTCGACAATGGTTGCAAGCCATCCGACTCGACTGGAGCCGTATTTTCGAGCTCAACGCCATTTCAAGGTCAGATGTTTCTGCATGTTTAAGTCAAAGCGGCAGATTGCGCACGCTTCTAGACAGGTACCAGAGTTTGTTTAAGGACGAACTGGGGACGATTGCAGGAGAAAGAGCGGAATTGGCACTAAAGGAAAATAGTGTGCCGAAATGTCTAAAGGCAAGAAGTGTGCCCTTTGCATTGCAACCTGCAGTCGAGGCAGAGCTTAAGAAGTTGGAAGGCATGGGAGTAATTTCACCAGTCGCTACGAGTGACTATGCCACACCGGTGGTACCGGTAGTAAAGAAAGACGGTAGCATAAGGCTATGCGGAGATTACAAGTCTATCCTAAATCCTTGTCTTGAAACTGACCGGTACCCACTCCCGAGAGTCGACGAGTTGTTTGCAGCACTCGCTGGGGGCCAAGAGTTTTCTAAGATTGACCTCAACCGAGCGTATCGGCAGGTAGTAATGTCGGAGTCTTCAAGAAAATACTTGACTCTTAATACCCATAAAGGGATTTTTGTCGTTTAATAGGCTGCCGGTCGGAGTTTCATCGGCACCTTCCATTTTTCAAAGAATTATGGAGACAATGTTGAAAGACTTGAAAGGTGTCAGCTGCTATTTGGATGATGTTCTTATCACAGGCAGGACGCCGGATGAGCATTTTTCTAATCTTGAAGCGGTCCTAAAGCGGTTGATGGAGCGCGGGGTTCGAGTAAAAAACTAAAATGTTCGTTCTTTCAAAGAGAACTGCGGTATCTGGGTCATGTTATCAGCGCAGCAGGAGTCAGCACAACGCCAGAGAAGATAGAAGCTGTAGTAAAAGCTTCTGCGCCCACTTGCAAGCAGCAGCTGCAGTCGTTTCTGGGCATCGTGAATTACTACGGAAAGTTTGTTCCACGATTGTCCACTCTTGCTAGCCCTCTTTACAAACTGCTGCGTTGCGGCGAGCCATGGCGTTGGGATGAATCGTGTCAAGTGGCTTTCGAGGAAATCAAGAACGCGTTGACGTCATCCTCTGTGCTGGCGCATTACGACCCAGATAAACCTTTGCAAGTGGCATGTGACGCTTCCCAGTACGGCGTGGGGGCAGTACTTTCTCATGTTGCAGAAAATAGAAGCTCCCGCCCGGTCGCTTATGCGTCGCGCACATTAACTGACGCCGAGAAAAAATACAGTCAACTAGAAAAGGAAGCGCTTGCCATTATTTTTGTCATCAAAAAAATTTCACATCTACATCAATGGAAGATGTTTCACGTTGATTACGGACCACAAGCCGTTACAAACGATACTGGGGCAAAAGGCAGGCATTCCACCGATTGCGGCAGCACGTTTACAGCGATGGGCTGTCCTTTTGTCTGCTTACAAATACTCGCTTGTGTACAAAAAGTCCAGTGACAACGCAGAAGCAGATTTTTTTTCAAGGTTCCCTCTTGACAGCCAGGAGGACGGCACGTCCGAAGGCGAGGAATCGTTCTATGCGTTGCGCCTGGAGTCGATGCCTGTATCTGCCAAAGAGATCGCGCGAGCTATATCACGTGATCCGTTGCTTTGCAAAGTGTTCCAGTATACAAGTATAGGCTGGCCACTGCACTTACGAGATGCGAGCCTAAAGCAATTTTTTGACAGACAGTTGCAGCTCAGTGTGCATCAAGGGTGCCTCATGTATTGAATGAGGGTAGTGATCCTGTCTTCCCTACGAGAGTCAGTGCTCGAAGAACTGCACCAAGGTCATCCCGGCATCGTGCGGAGCAAGGAATTGGCTCGCAGTTACGTATGGTGGCCGTCTATTGATGAAGACTTGGAAACAAAGGTACAAAGTTGTCAAGCGTGCCAGGAACAGAATGATCCATGTAAAGCACCTCTGCATCCTTGGGCATGGCCGACCGCGTCGTGGAGGCGTGTTCATCTGGACTTCGCGGGGCCTTTCAAAGGAACAATGTTTCTAGTGGTAGTAGATGCCCACTCAAAGTGGCCAGAAGTGTTTATCATGCGGAGCACAACGTCCGAACGTACTGTTGCTTGTTTACGTGAACTGTTCTGCAGATTCGGAATTCCGGAGACGGTAGTGTCTGACAATGGACCACAACTGGTCTCCGATGAGTTCAAGGCATTCATGCGGGACATCGGAGCCAGACATGTCGTGAGCGCCCCTTACCACCCAAGCACAAATGGTCTGGCAGAACGTTTCGTGCAAATGTTGAAGTCTGCACTACGCAAGGCATCTCCTGGTGAGTCTGTCGAAAAAACACTTCACAACTTTTTGCTGGCGTACCGAAATACGCCCCATCCTACGACGGGAGAGGCTCCAGCTAACCTATTGATAGGTAGAAGATTGCGCACTAGGCTGGACGCAATCAAGCCTACAGTGGAGGGAAAGGTGATGCACAAGCAGTTCACCCATATGCAGCAGCGTAAAAGCAAGAGGGACTGTTTTAGCATTAATGAAAGTGTTTTAGTTCGAAATTACAGAGGCTCGCCGAAGTGGGTTCGTGGGACTATATGGCAGAAGACTGGACCAGTCTCCTACAAAGTCATGGTGGCCACACCCCGAGGAAAGTTCATCTGGCGTCGGCACCTCGACCAGCTGCTGGATATTTCAAACCCTACGGTGACAAGGTCTACCGACGCAGACTGCATGGAGGGTTCCTGGTCTTCCCTTCAAGCACGACGGGTGATCAGCCAGCTTCGGATGAGCCGGGGCCCGAACAGTCTCCCGAGGGCCTTCCGGGTCCCGCTCATACATCTGAGACGTCAGCTCCCGGGAGGCGCTACCCATTACGACAACGACGTCCACCCGAGCGATACGAAGCTCGCTTTTAACTATTGTATAAGGATACAATCGCACCCTTTAAATAAAAGGGGAGGAGTGTTGTGTAATCGCGGCTATAGCGATAGCGCGACAGCGGTGGCGCGATTATCGCGAGAGTTGGCTGTAAGATAAGCCACGTCGTTCGGGGCACCGGGCCGCATTCCACTACAAGCTGTGATGGAATAAACTACGTTCGGTTACCAACACACCGGGCCTTCGTCTGCTGTTCCTCCGACGAAACACGACAATTTCCAGCAGACTGACTGCATTGCCTTGCTGGTCGACACCCATCCAGAAGCCCGACACATTCCGGGGGCTCGTTGCTCGGCCACACTAATACATTTCGTGCCATCCAACATCAGAGGCGTTCACCGTTGGCGATCGCACCCGAAACACCAGCAGCTCAACAGTTCCACGCTCCGAGCCAAGGGCATTTCTTGCCTCGGAGCTTGCAAAGCCACCACACTATACTCCTCGTCCGATGATTGTACTGACGAGCTATATCTTTCAAGACAATTTGACAGCATTGCTGTGCTGCAGCAAATCTTCGATCACCACTTGCAGACGACGAACGGCACGAAGACCACTCATAATTTTACCTCCCTGCATGGCCGCCGCCATTGTTGGGTTATCATAACCGCGCAGACTAATGCTTACCATGGGAAGAAATGGTTTGAGATAAGAAAGCACTTAGCGCCGTCACGCGGCCGTTCGCTTCGGTCCCCATTAGAGATGGTCTCAAGCGTCCTTTATTTCATACGCGCTCATATTTTGCCTTTCCATTGCGTTTAAAAACCTAAAGAAGGTGTTTATAAAGTTATCATTTTACTTTTAATAACAACCTAAGAAACTACGGTAGGCTAACGACTGCTTGAATCAGCTTGCCTGTCGCCATTGTCTCATTAGCATAATTCGGGTACCTCGCCACTCGGCGAAATTATGGCGGCCAAACGCCAGCATTTTCGCTAATAACGGCACATAAGTTATGTCATGATGCGTCAATTTGAAGTAATCTAAATACGCTTGCGTATCACGTTTTGCACGAGTCATAGCTCCAGCCAATCAAATTTGAGCAGCTGCTCCTTCCCAGTATGACATTATTTGCATCACATTTGTTAATCGAGCGTAAGTGTTCTCCAAACCACCACCAGTAACTTTGTTTCCACTATAAAATCATTGGTATTTGTCATCCAGGCAACAAGAATAGCTCCGGTTAAAATCAATTTTCACGGCTACGTCGTTTGGACGTAACCGCAAAAAGTGCTTGCCTCAAGTGATGGTTTCGCGCCACAAGTTTGAAGCACGTGACTCTTTTCAGAGCCAATCAGAAAGACAATATGGCACCGCCAGGGGAAGGCTAATTTCGAGGATCGGGCCCCAGGATTAGTACGTTCGTACAAGGTGGCCCACTCCGCGATCGTCGTCTGCTGGGCAGTTACACCTAACGGGACACAACCCCGACCATACACCTCCCCTCACCCTTGACTGATGATAGCGGCGTCGTGGGGGAGAGAACGAGCACCGAAATACGAAGTGCGCAAATATTTCACAAAGTTGGAGGCATGTCGCTCGCTTTTACTGAGCCGCAAAATGTACTACGAATGAATCATTGATGACAATACCGCACGGTTCTGTTCAAATTGTGGTCGCCCGTGAAGCTTTTTTCGGTATTTGTCTCGGACCAAGAAAAGTGCCCACACGCATTCCGGAAGAAACGAGGCGGCGTATTGTAGCACTGGCGGCAGCGGAAACGTCTCAAATAGAGATTGCTAGGGAAGTTGGTGTGAGAAGGGCGAAAGCAAATAGGATTATTCAGGCTTACCGTGATGAAGGCTAGATTAGAGATCTACCTAGGGGTTTAACCAGCCAAACAAACTAGAGCAAGATATGGCCGCCGTTGGTGTACTGCTGTCGGTTCCTTCATGATGGCGGGCCAGATAAAGGACACTGCGGGGTTGGACACAAGCGAACAGCTTGTGTGAAACCGGCTACGTGAAGCAAGCTTAACGAAGCATGTGTGACCCAGAAAAAATTGCTTTCACCTGCCAGAAAAGCGAAAAAATAGGCTGCGAATATTGCACGAGCACCTGAAATGGACAGTGGTTGACTGGAGTCAAGTCGAATTCAGCGACGACTGCACGTTCTGTTCTCAGTGGAGGCAGAAGCAGAGTCGACTCTCAGGCTCTCACAAGGTATGCCACGCAAGGCTTGTGCGTGATTGCAAAGCAAGCCCTTGGTGAACTTTTCACTCAGTTTGATGTTACCCAGAATTGAGCAAATAGTGCTCATTGACTTCGCCACAAATGGACTGAGCAGCTTTTTTAAGCATAAGCTATGTGCATAAGCATAAGTTACGCAGTGAATTTGCACGGAGAAGGTGGTACTAGACACAGATATTAAAATTATGTGTTTACTTTTGCAGGCATGAACCTTCCGCATCCAGTTCGCAAAGGCCAGCGATCGCCGGGTTGTCAACTCCTGGGAAGTAGTCACCAAGAAGGAACTCGGGCCCGTCTCTCGGATTCATGATCGTTTTTTATTCGGACGGATACAATGCTATTATTGAGGAAAGCTGCTTCCCCACGTTCCTGATGATTCTTTCAAGGATATTTTCTTGTATCTTCAACAAGACCTCTACCCCATCCACACTTCCCTATTTGTTTAAAAGGCTCGCCGAGAGCAACTCGGCGTTATGACACTGCATGACCGCCGCAAACAGCCTAGCGTAACATAACTGCAACTGTGTGGAAATTGTGAAACCGAATTTATCAAGAATGGGCCTGCACCATGCGAACGCTGATAAACTCTGGGAAGGCGTGAAGGGAGAGTGGGAAATGCTTAAAGCTGACTCGGATCTTGTGTCAGCTTTATAAGACTCGCTACAACGACGCATGGCTGGGGTTGCTGAGTTGGGTGGAGATTTTCAGGCATATTAACCACCCAAGGTTGCGCACATGCGCTGGGAGGCACTCAAAGTGCTTATGTAATTAGTGCCTGGCTTTGCAGCGATATCCAGTGAGAAGTATTTCTTTTTTTTGTAGAACCAAGTATTTCTCGTGATTTATTTGTTTCTTTCATCGTTTAACTGGGTATGCGCAATAATGTAATAAATATGAAAAAGGAATGCAACATAGTTACATTTGTTTCTGCTATCTCGGTTAAGCCAATAATTCGCGCATTCAGCAAGCAGTAACTGCTGCTTGGCCTTTCTGGGAAGAGCCCAGCCTACGACCGCACAGAGAAAGGATTTAGTAAAGAGTGGACACTGGGGCACTTCAATAGGGTCCAGCGGCCCAGCTGACTGTAGTGCCCCAGGCGGCTGACGCTTGACGCACATCCGCTTTCGGTTAATGACGCGTGGTTTGAATGCTAAGAAGTGCTGCCGTGATGCCGCGCCCTGTTGGCGCATTATTTGTGTTCTTTACGGTGCGTTATTGTTTTTCTATTTATTTTCAGTATTTAAATATAAAATTAGGTTACAATTGCAACTGACTGGCCATCAACGCAGCTGCGTCAAGGCCTTTGCCAAATAGCTCTACTGCAGAAAAGATTTCAGGTGCTTTGTGAAATGAACATTTATTGTGCTTCAAACAAAAACAAAGCAGATACAATTCTTTCATCATTTGCTGCATAAAAGCAACCAGGAAGGCAGACGAACTGTAGGATACATACGACTCTGACGTCTACATTACAAAAAAGGGACAAAATATTACACAAGCCAAGAAAGAATAATAGGTAGACAAATATAGCTGGACATGCAGATATACAAAGTATGGCAAATAATACATAAGAAAATAGACATCCCAAATGCTAACAATACGATCGCAGCTCCCTCAGAGTACCTTAACACAGATATCAACCACAGATTTCAAGCAAATACACTCCAAGTTGCCTTGGGTACTATTCCACAAGGGCAACATTCCTTTGAGCTTAGTGAATACGTTGCCCTTCTTCACACCGTCATGTACTTTTGGATACGACCTTGGCAGCAAAATTTGTGATCGTCTTTCATCCTCAGCACTACCTTATTCAGCAAGTTGGAAAATTTTCTTGGCCCAAATACGCTGTAAGCACGAAATAAGCTGGAAAAGATTCAGACTTTGGTTACAGAGTACGTTTCCTTCATTTTACAATAAAAATGTAACTAGCACTCGTTACGTTCATAGCCGCAATGCACAACAGTTTCAATGAAAAATGGTTCCTATTATGCTCGTCGTTATAGCCGCGGTCTCTGGGGTGGTAAACAGTATAAACCAACCAAGCTTAGCATGCAATGTTATCATATTGTCGAAACATTGGAGACATTTATTTCATTAGTATAACACATTTTCCAGGTTGATTAACATCTATATCATTGTAGAAATACCCGATGTACATATTAGGTCACGTGAATTGGCAACCCGAAAACGAACGCTCAAACCTATTGATACGTGGCATGCGGGATATTGCTCTGGACCTCTTGCAATTATGCTGTAATTGTTTCAGGAGGGCCCACCGCAGAGACTGCCACATTCTTGCATCAGCTGGAAAATTTACAGTAGAAGTACTTGCCGTCGTGATACATCTTTTGCCAAAACTGTTTAAACATGAAACGTGAGAAAGCTGTAAAGGAATGAAATGCGAACATGGTCAATATGGTCCCGTGGTGGTGACAAGGTCGATGATACAAACGAAGAGTCGGTGATTGCACTCAAGAAACTCTTTACTGGGCTGACTTGCGCCTGAAAAAGAACTAGGCAACTCGGCGGCGGCGATAGCAACAATAGTGCTCGTCGATCGTCGAACAAAGAATGCTTGTCGCACTCGTCAACGCTCCATTTAAAGGCTGCTCAGAACAATCTAAATAACGTCGCAGACTGCTACAAGCACAAGCTGGAATATTGTAGAAAGGCACACGAGTGACCGGAATCTTCGACACAGATCTCGATGCATCTTGCGCTACAAAGAAACTGATAAAGGTGCGTCTCGCGACATCGAGCATTAACAAAGAATACAGAACTGATACGCGATCCAGAATCAGAGTGATAAGGCCGCATGCTGGCGGCTGTTAAAAAACAACAAATAGTGTTTTGAAGGTTTCGCGGCATTAAACCCTCCTTATAAAAACATCGCCTCGATGTTCCAAAACAAAGCAACTTAAAGATAAACACTACAACATTTAAACACCACAGATACCTTAACGCGCGTAATGTGGCTTGAGCCGTACAATATGCACAATTTCTGGGCTTTCGTGATGCTCACGTACCGTCGGGAACGACTTCATAGTCCAGTGGTCCGACGCGGCGAATGATTTTGTACGGCCCTAAGTATCGACGCAACAACTTTTTCCTTAGTCCGCGACGGCGAATTCGTGTCCAAACCCACACTTGGTCTCCTGGGTTGCACTCTGCGTTGCATCGTCGGCCGTCGGTGCGGTGTTGGTCTTTAATGCGCATCCGTGCGAATCGTCGGGCTTCCTATGCACGCTCCAGGTAGGCGGCGACTTCAAGGTTGTCCTCGTTGGTTACGTGCGGCAGGATTGCGTCGAGCGTCGTCGTGGGCTCCCTGACGTACACAAGCTTGAACGGCGTCGCTCTGGTCTTCCCCTGGACTGCCGTGTTACACGCAAATATGACGTACGGCGAGATGGCGTCCCAGGTCTTGTGTTCATCGTTGACGTACATGGCGATCACGTCCGCGATCGTTTCGTCCAGGCGCTCGGTAAGGCCATTGGTCTGGGGATGGTACGCAGTTGTTCGTCAATGGCTTATATTACTGTATTCCAGGATGGTTTGTTTCAAATCTGCCCTAAACGCCGTTCCCTTGTCCGTGATGAGCACTTCTGGGCCGCCATGTCGCAAGAGAATATGTTCGACAAAAAATTTGGCGACTTCTGCCACAGTACCATAGGGTAGTGCTTTTGCTTCGGCGTAACGGGTAAGGTAGTCAGTGGCCACGATGATCCACTTGTTACCCATGGACGAAGATTTAAAGGGGCCGAGGAAATCCATTCCGATTTGTTGAAAGGGCAGAATTGGGGGCGGAATCGGGTTTAGTAGCCCTGCTGGTCTGATCGGCGGCGTCTTGTATCGTTGGCACTCACTACCCGTCTTCACGTAGTGGGCAACTTCGGCAGGCAGTCGCGCCCAGTAGTACTTCTCCTGGATTCGACGCAACAGGCGCACAAATCCGACATGGCCTGCTGTGAGCTCATCGTGCAACGCCTGCAGAATTTCCTGCCCTAGGTGTTTAGGCACTACAAGAAGCTGCACGGTCCTGTTGGGTGCGAAGTTCTTTACGAGGAGACCATTGCTTAACGCGAACGATGATAAATGTCGCCTGAACACACCAGGAGGGGAAGCGGTCTTTCCTTCTAAGTAATCGACTAGCGCTTTCAGATCATGGTCTCATCGCACCAGTTCCGCGGAACTGATAGCGCTTACCGGTCCCAAAACGGCGTTGCCGTCATCGTCCTTCGAAGGAGCGTCGACGGTAGCGCGGGATAAGCAGACGGCCTCGGAATGCTTCCGGCCAGACGTAGAGACTTCAGTCAAGTCAAATTCTCGAAGTTGTAGGCGCCATCTGGCAAGGTGGCAGGAGGGATCTTTGAAATTAGCTGTTTTCTCTGGGTTTCAGCGAACGCCATCCTTGCTAACGATGTGGCCTAGGACCTGCAGTTCTTCGTAAACGAAGTGGAACTTCTCTGCTTTTAGCGTTAATCCCGATAACCACACCAGATTCAGACATAAAAGCCATCCATATCTGTCTATAATCAATGGGCACGTCAAACCCGAAGGAATCATGACGCTTACTGAAAGATTTGTTTCTTCCCGATGTTTTGAAATGAAGCAAGTTCTTTGAATCTGTTCCATGTGTTTGATGTGGAGCACAACTCCTCGACTTTCCCACACTTGCTACAGACTTCCTGCCTAAAATTGTACATGCGCCGTGCTGCGCAAAAGAAATCATTGTCTGTTACCACATAATATTCGGACATAGAAGCCATCCACATCTGCCTATAGTCATTGGGGACGTCAAAACTGAAGGAATCATGTCGCTCACCGAAAGAATTGTTTCTTCCCGATGTTTCGAAATAAAGCAAGTTTGTTGACTCTGCTCAATGCGCTTGATGTGGTGGACAACCGATCAACTTTCCCTCGCTTGCTACAGCCTTCCTATATAAAATTGTACATGCGCAATGCTTCGCAATTGAAAATATTGCCTATCACCACACCGTATTCGGACATACAAGTTATCCACATCTGCCTATAATCAATAGGCACGTCAAAACCGAAGGAATCATGTCACTACCCGAAAGATTTGTTTTTTCCCGATGTTTCGAAATGAAGCAAGTTCGTTTAATCTGCTCCATGTGTTTGGTGCGGAGGACAACCGCTCAACTTTCTCTTACGTGCTACAGCCTTACTACCGAAAACTGTACATGCACCATGCTTCGCAAATGAAATCACTGTCTGCCAACACATCATATTTGAAAAAAAAGGGAAATCTTATTAGATTGGACATGGAAGCCATCCACATCTGCCTATAGTAAATGGGCACGCCAAAACCGAAAAAATCATGTCGCTCACCGAAAGATTTGATTCTTCCTGATGTTTCGAAATGAAGCAAGTTCGTTGACTCTGCTCAATGTGTTTGATGCGGAGGACAACCGCTCAACTTTCCCTCACTTGCTACGGCCTTCCTACCTAAAATTGGACATGCGCCATGCTTCTCAAATGAAATCATTTTCTGTCACCACATTATATTCGGGTTGCAGCGGTGGCGTAGCGGTAGAACATACGCCTCGCATGCAAGAGGACCGGGGTTCAAATCCCGGTGCCGCGCAATTCTCCACCGGATAAAAAAAAAATCCGCGTGTCGATGGAATTGCATAAACAGGTTTGGGGTGCGACCTGGTGCCGGTGTACACCTCCGGCAACGCGCTCCCTCACCAGAACAGGAGTTGGCCACTCTGGTGCAGTAATTGGCCGCAACTTCTTATTAGTTCCATAAAACCCCGGCCCTCAGTCACCAGCGGCTGCGGAACAACTGACCACGGCGGCGGTCAGACCTGTGACGCAGCAGGGGGTGCTAAGAAAGCCTGGCTCCGCTGGACAGGCCGCCATTGGAAATTGACCCTGGCAACGTTTAATGCTAGAACCCTAGCTAGTGAAGCTAGTTTAGCAGTACTCTTAGAGGAACTAGAGGGCGTGAAATGGGATGTCATAGGGCTTAGTGAGGTTAGGAGGCTGAATGAGGCATATACTATACTGAAGGATGGGCATGTACTGTGTTATCGAGGTTTACCAGAGAGGCGCCAACTAGGAGTAGGTTTCCTTGTCAATAAGTATATAGCGGGAAATATAGATAAATTCTATAGTATTACTGAGAGGGTTGCAGGCATCGTAATTAGGCTCAATAAGCGGTATAAACTGAAGGTTGTACAGGCCTATGCACCTACATGTAGTTATGATGACCAGGCAGTTGAATGCTTCTATGAAGATGTAGAATCGGCAATGCGAAAAGTAAAGACGCAGTATACAGTACTATTGGGCGTCTTCAATGCCAAGGTAGGGAAAAAACAGGCAGGAGACCAGGCAGTAGGTGACTATGGCATTGGTTCTAGGAATAGCAGGGGGGAGTTACTAGTTGAGTTTGCAGAGCGCAATAACTTTAGAATCATGAATACCTTCTTCAGCAAACGGAAGAACCGGAAATGGACATGGAAAAGTCCTAACGGGGAGACTAAAAACGAAATCGACTTCATAATGTGTTCAACCCCCGCCATTATTCAAGATGTAGAGGTAATCGGGAGAGCGCGATGCAGTGACCACAGGATGGTGAGGTCCCGAATAAGCCTAAATCTGAAGAAGGAGCGCAACAGTTTAGTAAGAAAGAAACCCATCAACGAATTAGCGGTGAGGGGGAGGGCAGAAGAGTTCAGGATCTTGTTACAGAATAGGTTTTCAGCTCTAACTGAGGATGGCGACATTACCCTAGAGGCAAGGAACAATAATTTCAGAGATATCATTACTGAGTGCGTGGTAGAAGTAGGCGATAGGATATTTCGAGAGAATAGCGGTAAGCTGTCTAAGGAGACGAAAGATTTGATTAAGAAACGCCAGAGTATGAAAGCTTCCAATCCAATAGACCAGATCGAATTGGCCGAGATATCAAAGCTAATCAATAAGAGCAAGGTGGCCGATATAAGGAAGTATAACATGGAGAAAATTGAGCATGCTGTAAAGAACAGGGGAAGCCTTAAAGCGGTAAAAAGAAATTGGGCATAGGCAAAAACCAGATGTATGCGATAATTGAAAAGGCGGGCAACGTCATCACTAATATGGAAAAGATAGTCGAAGTAGCCGAGGAGTTCTATACAGATCTCTACAGTAGCCAAAGTAGTCAAGACCGTAATGAGATTAGCGGTAAGGAAAAACAGTCAGATGTTCCACCAGTGACTAGAAACTAGAAACTATGAAAAGGGGGAAATCAGCTGGAGAGGATCAGATAACTACAGATTTGCTGAAGGACGGGGGGGGGGGGGGGATATCGTGCTAGGAAAACTGGCCACCCTGTATACGCAGTGCCTAGTGTCATCGACGGTACCGGAACCATGGAAGAATGCAAACATTATCCTCATTCACAAGAAAGGGGACTCTAAGGACCTTAAAAAATACAGACCAATCAGCTTACTGTCTGTTACGTATAAGGTATTTACTAAGGTAATCGCTAATAGAATCAGGACAACCTTAGACTGCAATCAAGCAAAGGATCAAGCAGGGTTTAGGAAACGGTACTCTACTATCGATCATATCCACACCATCAATCAGGTGATAGAAAAATGTTCGGAATATAACCAGCCCTTATACATAGCATTCATTGATTACGAAAAAGCATTTGACTCAGATGAATCCTCGGCGGTGATGCAGGCATTGCGAAATCAGGGGGTAGAGGAGCCGTACGTGAAAGTGCTGGAAGATATATACAGTGGCTGCACAGCAACCACAGTTCTGCATAAAGAAAGTAACAAAATTCCCATAAAAAAAGGTGTTAGGCAAGGAGACACAATCTCCCCAGTACTATTCACAGCTTGTTTAGAGGAAGTATTCAGAGACTTGGAATGGGAACAGTTAGGGATAAGGGTAGATGGAGAATACCTCAGTAATCTGCGATTTGCTGATGACATTGCCTTGCTAAGCAACTCGGGGGATGAACTGCAAATAATGATTGATGACCTAGACAGGAAAAGTAGAAAGGTAGGCTTGAAAATCAATATGCAGAAGACTAAGGTAATGTTCAACAGCCTCGGGAAGGAACAGCAGTTAACATTAGGTAGCGAAATACTGGAAGTAGTAGGCGAATATGTCTACTTAGGACAGGTAGTAACCGCGGATCCGGACCACGAAAAGGAAATAACAGGAAGAATAAGATTGGGATGGAGCGCATTTGGCAAGCACTCGCAGATTATGAGTAGCAGCTTACCGGTATCGCTCAAGAGGAAAGTATACAACAGTTGCATCTTGCCTGTACTCACCTATGGGGCTGAAACATGGAGGCTAACCAAGAGAGTTCTACTTAAGTTGAGGACAACCCAGAGGGCTATGGAACGAAAAATGGTAGGGGTAACATTAAGAGATAGAAAGCGTGCAGAGTGGGTCAGAGAAATAACTCAAGTTACCGACATTCTAGTAGAAATTAAGGAGAAGAAATGGACATGGGCAGGACATGTAGTGCGAAGAGAGGATAACCGATGGTCGCTGAGGGTAACAAACTGGATTCCAAGGGAAGGAAAGCGTAGCAGGGGGCGGCAGAAAGTTAGGTGGGCGGATGAGATTAAGAAGTTCGCAGGGGTGAAGTGGATGCAGCTAGCACAGAACCGGGTTAAGTAGAGAAATATGGGAGAGGCCTTCGCCCTGCAGTGGGTATAATCAGCCTGATGATGATGATGATGATGATGATAATGATAATGATGACATTATATTCGGACATAGAAGCTATATACATCGGCCTATATTCAATGAGCACGCCAAAAACCTAAGAAATCATGTCGCTCACTGAAATATTTGTTTGATCACTATGTTTCGAAATGAAGCAAGTTCATTGACTACGCTCCATGTGTTTGATGTGGAGGACAAACGCTCATCTTTCCCTCACATGCTACAGCCTTCCTACCTAAATTTGTACATGCGCCGTTCTGCGAAAATGAAAAAAATTGCCTGTCACCACATCATATTCGGACATAGAAGTCATCGAAAGCCAATAGTCAATGGGCACGTCAGAACCGTAGGAATCATGTCGCTCACCGAAAGGTTTCTTTCTTCCCGATCTTTCGGAATGAAGCAAGTTCTTTGACTTTGTTCCATGTGTTTGATGTTAAGAAAAACCGCTTAACGTTCCCTCACTTGCTTCAGCCTTCCTACCTAAAACTGTACATGCGCTTTGCTTCTCTAATGAAATCATTGTCTGTCACCCCACCATATTCGGACATAGCAGCTATCTCTATCAGGCTATATTCAATGGGCACGCCAAAAACCTAAGAAATCGTTTCGCTCACCGAAATATTTCTTTGTTCCCTATGTTTCGAAATGAAGCAAGTTCATTGACTCTGCTCCATGTGTTTGATGAGGAGGACAAACGCTCAACTTTCTCTAACATGCTACAGCCTTCCTTAATAAAATTGTACATACGCCATCCTGCGCAAATAAATCATTGTCTGTCACCACATCATATTGGGACATAGAAGCCATCCACATCTGCCTAAAGTCAAAGGGCACGTAAAAACCGAAGGAATCATGTCGCTCACCGAAAAATTGGTTTCTTGCCGATGTTTTTTAATGAAGCAAGTTCGTTGACTCTGCTCCATGTGTTTGATGTGGAGGACAACCGCTCATATTTTCCTCGCGTGCTATCGCCTTCCTACATATAATTGTACATGCGCCATGCTGCGCAAATGAAATCATCGTCTCTGACCACATCATATTCAGACATAAGAGCCGTCCACATCTGCTTATAGTCAATGGGCACGTCAAAATCAAAATTATTATGTCGCTCATCGAAAGATTTGTTTCTTCCCGTTGTTTCGAAATGAAGCAAGTTTGTTTATTTGCTCTATGGGTTTTTTGTGGAGGACAGGCCTCACTTTTCCCTCTCATGCTACCACCTCGCTAACTAAAATACCCGTGCGCCAAGCTGCGCACGTGAAATCATTGTCTCTCACTACATCATATTCAGATATAGAAGTCATCCCTATGCCCATAGTCAATGGCCACGTCAAAACCAAAGGAATCATGTCGCTCACTGAAAGATTTATTTCTTCCTGATCTTTCGAAATGAAGCAAGTTCATTGACTCTGCTCCCTGTGTTTGATTTGGAGGACAACCGCTCAACTTTCCCTCACGTGCTACAGCCTTCCTACCTGAAATTTGTACGTGCGCCGTGATGCGGAAATAAAATCATTGTCTGTCACCACATCATATTCAGACATAGAAGCCGTCCACATCTGCCTATAGTCAATGGACACGTCGAAACCAAAGAAATTATATCGCTCACCGAAAGATTAGTTTCTTCGCGATGTTTCGAAATGATGCAAGTTCGTTGACTCTGCTCAATGTGTTTCATCCGGAGGACAACCGCTCAACTTTCACTCACGTGCTGCAGCATTTCTAACTAAAACTGTACATGCGCCATGATGCTCAAATGAAATCACTATCTGTGAAGACAGCAGATTCAGACATAAAACCATCCACATCTGTCCTTAGTCATGGGCACGTCAAAACCAAAGGAATTATTTCGCTCACTGAAAAATTTGTTTCTTCCCGAGGTTTTGAACCAAACTAGTTCGTTAACTCTGCTTCATGGATTTGATATGGAAGGCAGCCCTCACCTTTCCCTCTCGAGCTACCGCCTGGCTATCTAAATTACACGTGCGCCACGCTACGCACATGAAATCATTGTCTGTGACCACATCAGAATCGGATATAAAATCCATCGAAATCTGTCCTTAGTGAATGGCCGCGTCAAAATTGCAGGACTCTAGTCGGTCACTGAAAGATTTCTTTCTTCCCGATGTTTCTAAATGAAGCAAGTTCATTGACTCTGCTCCATGTGTTTGATGTAGATGACAACCGCTCAACTTTGCCTCACATGCTACTGCCTTCCTACCTTAAACTGTACATGCGCCATGCTTCGCAAATGAAATCATTGTCACCACATCCTGTTCAGACATAGAAGCCGTCCACATCTGCCTATACAATGGACAAGTCAAAACGAAGAAATCATGTCGCTCACCGAAATTTTGGTTCCTTCCCTATGTTTCGAATTGAAGCAAGTTGGTTGACAATGCTTCACGTGTTTGATGTGGATTGCAACCACTGAACGTTCCCTCACTTGCTACAGCCTTCCTACTTAAAATTGTACTTGCGCCATGCTGCGCGAAGGAAATCATTGTCTGTCACCACATAATATTCGGACTTAGAAGTCATCCACATCTGCCTATAGTCAATGGGCACGTCAAAACAGAAGGAATAATTTTACTCAGCGAAAGATTTGTTTCTTCCCGATCATTCGAAATGAAGCAAGTACGTTGACTCTGCTCCATGTGTTTGATGTGGAGGACAACCGCTCAACGTTCCCTCACTTACTAGAGTCTTCCTACCTAAAATTGTACATGCGCCATGCTGCGCGAATGAAATCATTGTCTGTCAGCACATCATAAACGGACATAGAAGCCATCTACGTCGGCCTATAGTCAATGGGCACGTCAAAAGCCTAAGGATTCATGTCGCTCACCGAAATATTTGTTTCTTCCCTATGTTTTGTAATGAAGTAATTTCATTGACTCTGCTCCATGCGTTGGATGTGGAGGAAAATCGCTCAACTTCCCTTACGTGCTACAGCCTTCCTACCTAAAACTGTACACGCGCCATGCTTTTCAAATGAAATCATTGCCTGTCACCACATCATATTCGGACATAGAAGCTATCTACATCGGCCTACAGTCAATGGGCATGTAAAAACCGAAGGAATAATGTCGCTCACCGAAAGATTTGTTTCTTCCCGATCTTTTGAAATGAGGCAAGTTCGGTGACTCTGCTCCATGTGTTTGATGTGGAGGACAACCGCTCAATTTTTCCTCACGTGCTACAGCATTCCTGCCTAAAATTGTACACGGGCCATACTGCTCAATTGAAATCATTGTCTGCCACCACATCATACTGTAACGTAACGTTACACAGAAGGCGCTCTGGCACCGAAGAACTCCAACAACCAGTCATGGCAGCACGAAAGCGGAGCACCGTTTCGCTTTGTCGTCTTCTCCGGATCGCCCGTTCCAATCTTCGTCGTCTGAATCGCATGTGTCATTGCCCCCCCCCCTTCTTGGCAGCACCGCCTCGATGCTGCAAATGCTGTTTGATGCGATGAGCTGACAGATAGTATGCTAGGTTGGTATAGGATGCCACAACACAAAACGGGGCGCCATCAGTCTCAAGATTAGTCAGCGGGCGATCGTGGTAGGGTTTCATCCGGACGACGTGTACAACATCAGTGAACTTGCGTCGTCTGCGGCTTGAGGGATCTTGGGTCGCGGATTCAACTTTGTATGTAACGTCGCTGAGGCGGCGGAGGATGCGGTATGGGCCGAAGTACTTGCGCAGCAATTTTTTAGAGAGCCAACAATGACGAACGGGCGTCCAATTCCAGACATAGTCTCCAGGCTCGTAGGCAGCGAAGCGCCGTCCATTGTTGTAACGGTCAGCATGTAGTTGCTGTTGTAGGTATATGCGCTGCCTTGCCAGCTGCCGCGCTTCTTCCGCACGCTGAGTAAAATTAGCAATGTCCAGGTCAGGGGTGTATACGGGCAGCATTGTATCCAGTGGAGTAGTCACTCGACAGCCGAAGACAAGCTCGAAGGGTGTGAGCCGCGTCGTTTCCTGAAGTTCCGAATTATATGCGAATGGGGCATATGGGAGGATTTGATCCCATGTCTTACGCTCTATATCCACGTACATAGACAGCATGTCGGCCAGAGGTCTGTTTAGCCGTTCCACCAAGCCATTAGTTTGCAGGTGGTATGCCGTGGCCCGTCTATGGCTAGTGTGTGTAAGGTTCAGTACAGCCTTAGTCAGGCGGGCCGTAAAAGCTGCCCCGCGGTCGGTAATGATACCAGCCGGAGCGACATGACGCAACACGATGTCGTGGAGAAAAAACTGCTACTTTGGTGGCAGTTCCATTTGTGAGCGACAAGGTCTCAGCATATCGGGTCAAGTAGTCTGTCGCGACAACACTTCAATGCTTTCCATTAGTTGACTTCGGGAAAGGACCAAGAAGATCCATGCCCACTTGTTGGAAAGGAGCTTGCGGTGGAGCGATCGTCTGAAGAAATCCAGCTGGTTTCGCGGGTGGAGCCTTTCGGCGTTGCCAGTCACGGCAGGTTTTAACGTAAGATTGTACTGAAGGTAATAATTTCGGCCAATAGTATTTCTCCCGAATTCTTGCAAGCGTACGACTAACTCCCAAGTGGCCGGCGGGCGGTTGGTCGTGACAAGCGCTCAAGATGTCAGGCCGTAGATGCGTAGGTATACGAGTAGAAATGTCTCTCTTGATCTTTCAAAATTGCGCTTGTAGAGCACTCCACTTCGTAAAGCGTACGGCTGCAAGCCACGACGAAAACCAAGCGGTACTCTACCACCGCGTCCTTCCAGATAATCGATGAGCGGCGCCAGCTCCGGGTCCTTGCGTTGAAGGTCAGCCATATGGGACTGGGTAATGGCCCCAATAAAGGGAAAATCGTCGGCGTTTTTCACTGCAGTGGAGTCCAATGGCGCGCGTGACAAGCAATCCGCATCTTGGTGTTTATGTCCCGACTTATAGGCAACAGTAACGTCATACTCTTGAAGACGGAGGCTCCAACGAGCTAAGCGTCCAGACGGGTCTTTAAGACTTGCCAGCCAGCACAAGGAATGATGGTCGCTGACAATACGGAAGGATCGTCCATAAAAATATGGTCGAAATATGCCGATGGCCCAGATCACCGCAAGGCACTCCTTCTTCGTTGTCGAATAGTTTACCTCCGATCGTGAGCGTGTTCGGCTCGCGTAGGCAATAACCCGTTCTACTCCGCCTTGCCACTGAGTGAGTACCGCGCCGAGGCCAATGTTGCTGGCATCAGTATGTACGTCGGTGGCGGCGTCTTCATCGAAATGGGCGAGTATTGGGGGTCTGTGTAGGCGGCTTCTAAGCTCCTGGAAGGCTTGTTCTTGATCATCTCCCCACAGGAAGGGTATGTCTTCTCTGGTTAATGCTGTCAGCGGTTCAGCTATCTTAGAAAAATCTTGGACGAAGCGTCGGTAGTATGAACCAAGACCTAGAAACCGTCGAAGTGCCTTTTTGACACTGCGGTAGTCTTCTCGGGATCTGGGAGAACGCCCTGTGCGCTGAAAACATTGCGGAGGAAGTGTAGTTCCTTGAAAGCAAAGTGGTATTTCTCAGGCTTGATCGTTAGTTTCGCGCCTTGGAGTGCTTGAAGCACGATGCGCAACCGGTCCAAGTGTTGCTCGAAAGTAGGCGAGAAAATAACATCATCTAAGTACACAAAGCACGACTGCCACTTCAGACCTGATAAAACCGTGTCCATCATACGTTGGAACGTGGCCGGTGCAGAGCAAAGACCAAACGGAAGCACCTTAAACTCGTATAGGCCGTCGGGCGTCACAAATGCAGTCTTTTCTCGGTCTTCCTGATCCACCTCGATTTGCCAGCATCCGCTTTTGAGGTCTAATGAGAAGTACCTGGCGTCGCCTAGTCGGTCGAGGGCATCATCAATCCTGGGCAGCGGATAGACGTCCCTTTTGGTCACGTTATTTACCTTTCGGTAATCGACACAGAAGCTTTCTTTTTGACAAGAACCACTGGCGACGCCCATGGGCTCATCGAAGGCTGGATCACGTCGTCCGCAAGCATTTCATCCACTTGCGTTTTAATGGCGTGGCTTTCCTTAGGAGAAACCCGGTACGGGCGCTGGAATACCGGTAGCGTGGTCTCATCGGTGATGATGCGGTGCTTGGCGATAGGAGTACGACCTACCGTAGAGCCTGTGGCGAAGCAGTCTGCGAAATCGCTCAGAAGAGCCGAGAGAAGATTCCTGTGATTGGGCCTGAAGTAGGTGCTAATTTTAACGGTTTGCAGAGTATGACAAGGTGCGGCCTCTTCTTTAGGGTTCGCTCCGGCGGTGCATAAATGAGGTAAGGCAGTAACAGCGTGAAGTACGGCAACAGCCGTGTCCTTTGCGAGATGCCGCATCTCCTTAACAAAATATGTCAAGAGGATAGTAGCACAACTGTTCTGGAGTTGTACGAGTCCTCGAGCAATGGCTAATTCCTCCTCGAGTAGAAGCGCAAGGTGCCCATCCGTGATGCCCTCGTAATCGTGGAAGAAATCATGCTTTACAAGAACCAGCACACTAGAACGTGCCGGAGCCCTCACGTCATCGTAGACTATACGCAAAACGTTCAGACCCGGATCTTCGTTTTCAATGCGCGCCACGGCTCGTTTCGTCGAAAAGGAAACACGCGCTCCTTTCAGGTCAGTGACAGTGCCGTTGGTCTGTAGGAAGTCTAGACCAAGGATCAAGTCTTTCGAACACTCAGGAAGCACAATAAATTCTCCGACATACACAAAACTACGGATGCCGACCCGCGTTGTGCACTTGCCTGCAGGTTCAATCAAGTGACTTTCCGCCCTGCGAATTTTTCGGCCGGACCAATGTGTCGAAAATTTCTTCAATTCTCGGGCGAGACCACGGCTCATTACTGAATAATCGGCACCAGTGTCGAGTAACGCAGTGACATCCACTCCATCAGTCGTTACACACAAATCGGAGGTAGTATGCCGGATGCTGTCGCTGCCTGACACAAGCGAAATCTCGTCGGGTCGGCCTGACGATGACGGAGGATCTTCACATTTCCCGATATCAGTGAGCCTGCCTCCGATGGCCGCTGGTATTAGTTTTCCCGGCCAGGGCTGGAGAGCGGCGTCGGGAAGAGTTGGGACTTGTCCAACAGGTAGCTCGTTCGGGACGCAGACTGACGCTCTTGGTAACCGGACGTGACAGAGTACTGTCGCGCTGCAAGCTCGCTTGCAATCTCAGTAGGCCGTTCGGCATTCCGAGGGTAGAGGTTCTCCGAGGCGAAACCCCGCATATTGACGCGGCGGTACGGGCACGCCCAGTAAAGGTGACTGGCTTCACCGCAATGATAGCACAGGGGCCGACGGTCCCGGGGCCGCCATACTTGACTTTTACGGGGTCGCTGGTAGATTGGCGGAGGGGAGTAGCGAGGCTTCATACGGCTCCATGCGAGGTCCTCCATGCGAGGACCCTGCGGCTCCATTGCTGGAGCTGCGACGTTGATACTATGGTCCGGCGGGGGAGCCTTACGTAGGACGGACGCGTGGGTGGGTCTCGCGTCGAACGTCTGTTGGGGAACGCGCTGCTGGGGAACGTCAGCAACTTGCTCTGCTGCCATACGCACCTCGTCACGGATGACTTCAGCCAGTGAAGGAAAAGGTGTTGTGTTGCAAGGCATGCGGAGCGCTTGCATTTCCTCCCGCACGACAGAACGGATGAGATTTCGTAATGCGTTCATGTCGATGCCGACATGCACAGGGGGTGCGTCGGACCCAATGATGTTCACGTCACGGTTATACGGACGGGCTGGGTGTTGCAGCGTTGTCTCCATGGTCGCTGCCTCGCTCAGAAACTCCGCCCCAGTGCGGTGCGCGGTGGACTGCGCACCAGTCCCGCGAAAAGTTCTTGTTTAACGCCCCACGTCAGGTGGCGCAGCTTATCTTCTGGCATTTTTGGGTATGTACGCTTGCAAAAGGCGTGTCATGTCCTCAAAGAACATACACACGCTCTCGTTCTGGCGCTGACTGCGCAAGTGTAGCGGAGCTTCTGCTCGCTCCCGGCGATCGGCGCTAGGAAAAGTAGCTTTCAAATCACGACAGAAGGCTGCCCAGGATGGGGAGGAAGCCTCATGGTTTTCAAACCATGTCCGTGCAGACTCCTCAAGAGCGAAGTGTCTGATATGTGTAATCGTTCGTTAATACTTTGTCGTTAGAAAGAAAAGCAAACGATTGAACAAACAACAACTGAATTTACTGCAAATAGAAAAGGAAGCACATTCAAACGCGTCCGTTTCGCACCAAGTTCGTTTAGCGACTGCTCGCCACTGTGTCCCACTCCCGTCTTCTTCATTGTCCCCGCTCTCCCAGTCCTCGCCCCGAAGCCCCTCTTTACTCACTTTCCACTTTCACTTTACCCCCTTTCCTTACGGCGCAATTGCGGTGTCCACAGAAAAACTAGTGAGACAGTTATCGCGCCTTTCCCTTCCTATAAATAAATCAGTGAGGGGCGCCTTCCGGGAACGGCGAGCGCCTGGCGCGACCCAGGGGGTCGAGCGGCGTCCTTTTCGAAGGGGCCAGGAGGTCATAAATTAGACCGCCCGAGTATCCCAAAGAGCGTGGGTGGTAGGTCGACTGTTCCCCGCGCGGACGACCGTTATTTCGCGAACAACGTTGACGACACATTCCCGCCCGAAATAGCACAGGCATTTCACAGACATGCACTCACTGCACAAGCTCCACTGGGTACAGCACTTGTAGTGGACGACGCAGGGTGGTTCCTCCAGGAAGCCTTACGGTCCCGGATCGAATTCGCCCGTCGCGTCCGGGGAAGGTCGTATCGATTATCGCCATCTTCCAGAGCTGTCTGGGCTGTAGAGTCTCCTTGAGCAGCACAATGTCGCCTGCCTGTAGACTCCGGGTTGGGTTCTTTTGGTGCAGCTGCGTGGTTTGCAATTCTTTCAAGTACTCGTTCATCCATTGCCGCCAGAATCCGCGCAGGAGTCGTGCTCTGTTCGTGAACATTTGCAGTAGGGTACCTCCAGTAATAAATAGCATTCAGTTCGACAAGCGGAACATCTGGCAGTGCGGTGAGCCTCCTGCCGATAAGAAACGAGGCCGGGCAAAGAGGATGAGGCTCGTTCGCTTCGGTGTGCACGTGCGTTAGTGAGCTTGGACAAATCGCTGTGCTTGGGCAGAATGATCAACATGTCCGTACTTGGTTCCCAAGTGAGTCCCAACACCTTAAACACACCTGACAGGTAGCCAAGAGGTTTTGACCCATTTGAGTCCTGCTCAAAAATTCGACAAAGCTGCTCGCTGTTAGATGCCCATTTGTGCAACTTCATCGAGGCTGCTCCGAAAATTGCGTTTGATTCGTTGTACAAATTCAGTGCGGCCCGTTCGTTTTCGGCTCCCATCAGTATGTCGTCGACATATAGGCTGCGTTGTAGTCGGCTTGCAGTGATCGGGAACTGCTCCTCTGCGCTCTTTAGGTTATGTTGGAGAGTGGCAGAGAGCAAGAACGGACTGGCAGTCGTTCCGAATGGGACTCTCTTCATACGCCATGTCAAGATTGGTGGAAGAGGGCCACCTGGCTCAGGCGTCTTTTCGAACTACAAGAAACGCATAGCGTCTCTGTCGTCTGGTCTCACTGCAATGTGCAAAAAGGCCTGTTCGATGTCCGCTACTAGAGCTACTTTGTGCTTGCGGAAGTTTAGCGGCATGCCCACGAGGTCAGCCGTTAAATATGGTCCACTTTCGAGATTGTCGTTTAGAGATTTTGCTGACCTATCGTGGGATGAGGCGTCGAAAACCACGCGCAGCTTGTGAGCCTCGCGGATGACAGCCTGAGCGGCATGTGGTATGCGGGGCTTGCGCCACTGTCATTTGTTTCAACCAACTCCGCCATATCAAGTGCGCTGTACTGCCTTATAGCCACGTCATACTCATCTAGTAGCTCTGGGGATCTTTGAAGACGTCTTGTGAGCTGATGTAGGCGCTTTAGGGCACAGGTTTCCATGGCAGGGCCACCTCATAACGACCCTCCTTCACCTGCACGGTGCCCTAAAAAAACTCCACGACAGCATCGGTTACAGTTTTTGATTCACCTTCTTTTATCCCAATCGATTCTAAGGTCCAGAATTTCGTTAGTATGTCCGTTGCGCTTCTTTCCGTGCCCGATGTTCGCAGGGCAACCGTTTGCATGCAATAGGGTCCTTCGTCCATGCCATGAACTGGTCCCTGAATGGTCCAATCTACAGCTGTCTCAACAGCTCAGTTTATTGCCGATCTTGGTGGATCGGCCGGTCGTTAGATCCCAAATGTAGTCGGGTCCTATGAGAAGCCCAATATCTCCAGGCCCTCCGTCGTCGCTGAAATCGGCGGGCTCATAACCGAGCGTTCTCAGCCTGTCCATCAATGCCACGGGTGGTTTTGGGATATGCTGATCGCAAATGACGTCATTCTCCAGAACCTCAAGTTTGCATGTTTTTCCTTTTTTAGTTTTAATTTCGACCAATACTCTCCTGAACACTCGTTCTTCTTGGTGACCGCCAAAGACACTGACGGTTAGAATTTATTCACCTAGATTTAGCTTCCCAGTCTTTTTGATGCTTCAGATGTCAGCTACGATCGTTGGCTTCCGCCGTCGAAAAGTACTCGCAGTTGCGCCCAGGCCTTTAGGCCACCGCAATTAGCTGACGCCGTTTGAAGCAGGAAAGTTTTCGCGGGAGCGGATTCTGTTCCTGCTGCAACTTCAAGGCTAACTTGCGCGTTGGTGACTCCGCTAGTGGCTTCCCTCTGGCGCGCTACCGCATAGGATGGATCACAAATTGCAGTCGCGTGCTTCTTCCCGCACTTCATGCATTTTAGGTGCACATTACAATTCCTTAATTGATGCCCTTTTCGCGTGCATTTGAAGCATCTCCCTGCCGCTTGCAGACGCCGTTTCCTTTCCACCACGCTTTGTTTGGCATCGCATTCCTGTGTCAGAGGCTCCTCGGCGTTACAAAAGAAGCAACTTTCCTTGGTTGTGTTTTGATGAAAGGTTGCTGCGGTTGGTAAGGGCTTATGCCATTTCCAAGGTGGCTTCGCCTGATCTTTTCTGATTTTAGCGTCATGCTGCGCAAAAAAAATCACTGTCTGTCACTACATCATACTCGGACATAGAAGCCATCCACATCTGCCTATAGGCAATGCGGTCGTAAAAATTAAAGGAATCATGTTGCTCACCGAAAGATTTATTTCTTCCCTATGTTTCTAAATGAAGCAGGTTTGTTGACTCTGTTCCATGTGTTTGAAGTGGAGGACAATCGCTCAACATTCCCTCACGTGCTACAGCCTTCCTATCTAAATCTATACATGCGCCAATTTGTGCAAATGAAATCATTGTCACAGAATTATATTCGGCATTAGAAGCCATCCACATCTGCCATGATCAATGGGAAAGTCAAAATCGAAGAAATGATGTCGCTCACAGAAAGATTTGTTTCTTCCCGATGTTTCGAAATGAAGCAAGCTCTTAACTCTGCTCCATGTGTTTGATGTGGAGGATAACTGCTCAGCTTTCCCTATCATGCTACAGCCTTCCAACCAAAAATTATATATTCGCCATGCTTCGCAAAAAAAATCACTGTCTGTCACTACATCATATTCGGATATAGAAGCCATTCACATCTGCCTATAGGAAATGCGGTCGTAAAAATGAAAGGAATCATGTTGCTCACCGAAAGATTTATTTCTTCCCTATGTTTCGAAATGAAGCAAGCTCCTTGACTGTGCTCCATGTGTTTTGATGTGGAGGACAACCGCTCAACTTTCACTCACATGCTACAGCCTTCCTACCTAAAACTGTACATGCGCCATGATGCGCAAATGAAATCATTGTCTGTCACCACATAAGATTCGGCCATAGAAGCAATCCACATCTGCCTATAGTCAATGGGCATGTCAAGATCAAAGAAATCATGTCGCTCACCGAAAGATTTGTTTCTTCCCGATGTTTTGAAATGTAGCAACTTCGTTGACTCTGCTCAATGTGTTTGATGCGGAGGACACCCGCTCAGCTTTCCCTCACTTGCTACAACCTGCCTAAAATTGTACATGCGCCATGCTGCGCAAATAAAGTCATTGTCTGTCACAACATCAGAATCGGACATAGAAGCCATCCACGTCTGTCTATAGTCAATCGGCACTTCAACACCAAAAAAATCATGTCTCTCACCAAAAGAACTGTTTCTTCATGATGTTTTGAAATGAAGCAAGTTCGCTGACTATGCTTTCAGTGTTTAATTTGGAGGACAACCGCTCAACTTTCCTCACGTGCTACAGCCTTCCTACCTAAAATTGTACATGCGCTTTGCTGCGCAAATGAAATCTATGTCTGTCACCACATCAGATTCGGCATTAGAAGCCATCCACATCTGCCTATAGTCAATAGGCAAGTCAAATTGGAAGACATCATGTCGCTCACCGAAAGATTTGTTTCTTCCCGATGTTTCGAAATGAAGCAAGCTTGTTAACGCTGCTCCATATGTTTGATGTGGAGTACAACCGCTCAACGTTCCTTATCATGCTGCAGCCTTCCTATCTAAAATTGTATGTGCGCCATGCTTCGCAAATTAAATCGTTGTCTGTCACCATATCATATTCGGACATAGAAGCAATCCACACCTGCCTATAGTAAATGGCCACGCCAAAACCGAAAAAACCATATCGCTCACCGAAAGATTTATTGCTTCTTGAGGTTTCGAAATAAAGCAAGTTCCTTGACTCTGACCATGTGTTTGATGTGGAGCACCACCTCTCAACTTTTCCTCACTTGGTTAAGCCTTCTTAACTAAATCGTACATGCGCATTGCTGCGCAAATGAAATCATTGTCTGTCACCACATCAGATTCGGCATTAGAAGCCATCCACATCTGCCTATAGTCAATGGGCAAGTCAAATATGAAGAAATCATGTCACTCACCGAAAGATTTGTTTCTTCCCGATGTTTCGAATTGAAGCAAGATCGTTGACTCTGATCTATGTGTTTGATGTGGAGGACAACCGCTCAACTTTCCTTATCATGCTACAGCCTTCCTATCTAGAATTGTATGTGCGCCATGCTTCGCAAATGAAATCATTGTCTGTCACCACATCACATTCGGACATAGAAGCCATCCATACCTGCCTATAGTAAATGGGCACGTCAAATCCTTAGGAATCATGTCGCTCAGCGAAAGATTAGTTTCTTTCCTAAGTTTATAAATGAAGAAAGTTCATGACTTTGCTCCATGTATCCGAAGTGGAGGACAATCTATCAACTTTCCCTCACTCGCCACAGAATTCCTACCTGAATCTGCGCACCCACCACGCTGTGCAAATGAAATAATTGTATGTCACCACATCATATTCGGCATTAGAGGCCATCCACATCTGCCCAGTAGTCAATGGGCAAGTCAAAACCGAAGGAATCCTGTCGCTCACCGAAGGAGTTTTTTCTTCCCGACCTTTTGAATGGAAGCTAATTCATTGGCTCTGCTCAACGTAGTTGATGCGGAGGACAATCGCTTAACTTTCCCTCACTTGTTACAGCCTTCGTACCTAAAATTTTACGTGCGCCATGCTGCGCACATGAAATCATTGTCTGTGACGACAGCAGATCCAGACAAAGCCATCCACATCTGTCCTTAGTAAATGGGCACGTCAAAACCAAAGGAACGATTTCGCTCACTCAGAAATTTGATACTTCCCGAGGTTTCTAAATCAAACTATTTCGTCGACTCGGCTCCATGTTTTTGTTGTGGTGGACCGCCCTCACCTTTCCCTCTCGTGCTACCGCCTGGCTAACTAAATGACACGTGCGCCACACAGCTCACGTGAAATCATTGTCTGTTGCCACACCAGATTCAGACATAAAAGTCATCGACATCTGTCTATAGTGAATGAGCACGTCAGACCCGAAGACATCATGTCGCTCACCGAAAGATTTGTTGCTTCCCGATGTGTCTAAATGAAGCAACTTCGGTGACATTGCTCCATGTGTTTTATTTGGAGCACAACCGGTCACCTTTTCCTTACTTGCTAAAGCCTTCCTATTTAAAACTCTACATGCGCCATGCTTCTCAAATGAAGTCATTGTCGGTCACAACATCATATTCGGACATAAGAGCTATCTACTTCGGCCTATAGTCAATGGCCACTTCAAAAACCTAAGGAATCATGTCGCTCACCAAAATATTTGTTTTTTTCCTAGGTTTCGAAATGAAGCACGTTCATTGACTCTTCTCCATGTGTTTCATGTGGAGGACAATCGCACAACTTTCCCCCACGTGCTACATGAAATCATTGTTTTTCACCACATCATATTGGACATAGAAGCTATCCACATGCCTATAGTCATGGGCACGTCAAAGCCGATGGAATTATCTCGCTTACCGAAAGATTTTTCTTCCCGGTGTTTCTGAATGAGGCAAGTTATTTGACTCTGTGCCATGTGTTTGATGTGGAGGACAACCGTCTAACTTTCCTTCACGTGCTACAGCCTTCCTACCTAAAATTGTACATACGGCATGCCGCGCAAATGAAATCATTGTCTGTCACCACATCATATTCGGGCATAGAAGCCATCCACAATTGCCTATAGTCAATGGGCACGTCAAAACCGAAGATATGATGTCACTCAGCGAAAGATTTATATCTTCCCGATGTTTCTAAATGAACCAAGTTCGTTGACTCTGCTCCATGTGTTTGATGTGGATGACAACCGCAGTACTTTCCCTCACGTATTAAAGCCTTCCTACCTAAAATTGTACATGCGCCACGCTGCGCAAATAAAATCATTATCTGTCACAACATCAGAGTCGGGCACAAAGCCATCCACATCTGTTTAAAGTAAATGGGCACGTAAAAGAGAAGGAATCATGTCGCTCACCGAAAGATTTGTTTCTTCCCGATGTTTAGAAATGAAACAAGCTTGTTAACGCTGCTCCATGTGTTTGATGTGGAGGACAACTGCTCAACTTTCGCTATCATGCTACATACAGCCTTCCAACCTAAAATTGTATATGCGCCATGCTTCGCAAATGAAATCATTGTCTGTCACCACATCTTACTCGGACATAGAAGTCATCCATATCTGCCTATAGTAAATGGGCATGCCAAAACCGAAAAAACCATGTCGCTCACCGAGAAATGTATTTCTTCTTACGGTTTCGAAATGAAGCAAGCTCCTTGACGCTGCTCCATGTGTTTGATGTGGAGGACAACCGCTCAACTTTGAGTCACATGCTACAGCCTTCCTACCTAAAACTCTACATGCGCAATGATGCGCAAATAAAATTATTGTCTGTGACGACACCAGATTCAGACATAAAGCCATCCACATCTGTCTATAGTCAATGGGCACGTCAAACCCGAAGGAATCATGTCTCTCACCGAAAGGTTTGTTTCTTCGAGATGTTTCGAAATGTAGCAACTTCGTTTACTCTGCTCAATGTGTTTGATGCGGAGCATAACCGCTCAACTTTCCCTCAATTGCTAGAACCTGCTTAAAATTATACATGCGCCATGCTGCTCAAATAAAATCATTGTCTGTCACTACACCATATTCGGACACAGAAGCTATCCACATCTGCCTGTAGTCAATGGGCACGTGAAAACCTTAGGAATTATGTCGCTCACCGAAATATTTGGTTTTTCCCAAAGTTTCTAAATGAAGCAAGTTCGTTGACTCTGCTCCATGTGTTTGAAGTGGAGGACAATCGATCAACTTTCCTTCACGTGCTACACCCTTCCTACTTGAATCTGCACATGGGCCATGCTGTGCAAATGAATTCATTGTCACCACATCATATTCATCATTACAAGCCAGCCATATCTGCCCAGTAGTCAATGGGCAAGTCACAACCGAAGGAGTCATGTCGCTCACCGAAAGATTTCTCTCTTCCCGATCTTTCGAATTGAAGCAACTCCGTTGACTCTGCTCAACGTAGTTGATGCGGAAGACAACCGCTCAACTTTCCCTCACTTGTTACAGCTTTCCTACCTAACATTTTATGTGCGCCATGTTGCGCAAATGAAATCATTGTCTGTGACGACCATTGTCTGTGACCATGGCTTCATATCATCTGCCGGGACAGTTCCTTTCCCGACGTCAATTACAAAATCGAGAACGAGTCCATCAGACGATGACATAAAAGAGTTTTTCAAACTAACCGGGTTGGGCTTGCTTGGGTGTCACGAAATCGGCGCACATTTTTACTAGGCCGGCGCAGCGTGGGGCCGGCGCGTCGCCGCATGGTACCTTCCACAAGATTCGAGAAAAACCTCCTTCCCCGCGCGAGAGAGCGCGTAGATTTATGCGCGTTGCCGTCACCTCTTTCTCACCACCCGGCGATGAAGGTGATTCATCAGTCCCGAAAAGGCCAGACGTTTCCAGAACATTCTACGGGACCTAGCCAATGACGAAGGGCGGCTTGACGGGAGGAAGAGAGAGCGCTCAAACCAGCGAAGCTAAGTGTGTGTGCGCGCTAGCTTTGGCGCGTGTTAACAGACAGACGCGGCGCGCCCTATTTAAAGAGACCGCGCCGCTTGCGTAGTCAGTCAATTAGTCAGTGGTTGCGGCGTGTTCGCCAGTGCTTCACCTGGACTCCCGGGGATCGCCCGCTGCTGGCAAGCCCACGGACCTGCGAGGGAGCGGCGCTCGTCTTGCATGGCGGCCACTTCGTGACTCTCGATGCGTCGAACAGCAACAGTGCCCAGTGAACAATTTGGTGTTTCGTTTTGTTACTCTCTCGTGTTTGATCTGTTGTAAATCCTCTGTGTTATTGAATACCTCTGTAATTGCATGCTTAGCGTTTGTTTTTCCCTGAACCTTTCGTCTCTGCATTTCAAGTGTTCTTGTGTAATCCTTTGTATCGTCTCTTGCTGTACATAAAATTTGTTTTGTTTGTAACTTCTGACTCTAACCCTTACTCTGACTTGAACCGGCGACAGCTGGGCACCAAACGGCCACCCTCTTCTGTCACTAGAAGGTAGTTGAATTCCGGCTGTGCTTGTCACGCAGGTCGAGGGCAGCTCCTTTGCGACCGGAACAGCTACCCCCACTCTCTCTAAGGGTGTCTGGGAGTGCGCGCACCGTTAAGGGCGCATCGTGAATAATCCCCGTAATTATTAACGGGTGACATTGGGACATACTGTCGCATGGGGCACTTTCCCGAGAACGGGATCATTTGCTCGTCAATTGAAACATGTCGCGAACATGGCAACTCCAAGCAGGCTTCTCTGAAGAAATTAACAATTGGGTTTACGAGACACAGCCTGTTTTCTTTCTTTTTCTCTTCTGTCAGCAAACTCTTGTCCGCAAAGTGGAGATTGTTGCGTAACTCAAAAAATCTGTTGCGTGTCATCGCACTTGTCATGGTGTCAACGTTTATCATGCGCGACCAATAGAGCCGAACTCTCGGTAACTTCAGGATCCCCATCAAGATGTGCATTCCAGCGAGAGCTTTCAATTCAGCAGGGTCAGTTTTTACAGACCTCCCAGACTATTGTTGTACAAAGTAAAGGTTTGTTTGGAACGTGCATTCATTCCAAAACTGGTCTCCATAGTATTTTAAAAAGTACTGGTAAGGATTCTCTGGTTCGTCGATGTTTGTGGTCATCCGGTCTTCATCAAACTGAAGACTTTCAAATCTGCAGCAGCAGAAAGTAATAAAAAAAATCAACACTTCATGCTCGAGATGGCACCACATAAACACGTCTGGATTACAAAATAGCAAGGAAGAAATATAAAAAGCGAAAACACGTACGTCTTCGTCTTCCACAATGCCCTTCTTTGCTGCGCTCTGTCACCATCATTGGCAGTGCTGTCATCAATGACAGGGCTGTCACTTTTATTACATGAAGAGTCCGTTTCGCTCACGCCTAGCATGTTGTTGTCGACAGTGTCCGTGTCTTCAGAGTCTGACAAGTCTGCATCACTTTCCTCCAAAAGTGCATGAATCTGCTCGTCGGTGAGGTACCTCGCTGAAATCATAAATGCTCAGTTAAGACCGAAAGTAACCAAATTGGGTATTCAAAGTGCGAGAAGCTTTTAGGTTTTCCTGTGAGACAAGCAGTGGTTTGAAATTGCTATTGCTCTTTATATACACATGGGCATTTCCATTATTGAACAAACAACAAATAAATCTGTTAGATACTGCAATCATGAAGGGAAAACGTTTTACTTACGACGAGGACGCGGCAGAGCGCGCGAGCCGGCTAACGCCATATTTGTTTACTTTTTGCTTCGAGATGGCTGGACGCAGCGCGCCATTTCTTGGGACGTCGAAAAAGCAGCAAGTACCCTTTTGAGTAAATTGGGTCTGAACGCATAGATTTTATTTTTAAACGTATCTGGCCCTCTATAACCATTGTACCCACTTGGGTACTCAGGGACCGAGGAGGATAAAAGTCATCGAAATCTCTCCTTAGTCAATGGGCACGCAAAATTGCAGGACTCTGGTCGGTCACTGAAAGATTTTGTTTTTCCCAAAGGTTCGAAATGAAACAATTTCGTCGACTCCGCTTCATTTGTTTGAGGAGGAGGAAAACACCTCATCTTTGCCTCACGTGCTACTGGCCTGTCTACCTAAAATACACGTACTCCACACTTCGCACGTTCTGTTACCACACCAGAGTCAGACATAAAAGCCGTCGACATCTGTCTATAGTGAATGGGCACGTCAAACCCGAAGGCACCATGTCGCTCAACGAAAGATTTGTTTCTTCCCGATGTTTCGAAACGAAGCAAGTTCTTTGAATCGGTTCCATGTGTTTGATGTGGAGGACAACCGCTCAACTTTCCCTATCATGCTACAGCCTTCCTACCTAAAATTGTATGTGCGCCATGCTTCACAAATGAAATAATTGTCTGTCACGACATCATATTCGGACATAGAAGCCATCCACATCTGCCTATAGTAAATGGGCACGCGAAAACCGAAAAAAGCATGTCGCTCCCCGAAAGATTTATTTCATCTTGAGGTTTTGAAATGAAGCAAGTTTCTTGACTCAGCTCCACGTTTGATGTGAGCACAACCTCTCAACTTTCCCTCACTTGCTACAGCCTTCCTAACTAAAATTGTACATGCGCCATGCTACGCAAATAAAATCATTGTCTGTCACCACACCATATTCGGACATAGAAGCTATCCACATCTGCCTATAGTCAATGGGCACATCAAAACCTTAGGAATCATGTCGCTCACCGAAAGATTTGCTTCTTCCCGATGTTTCGAAATGAAGCAAGTTCGTTGACTCTGCTCAGTGTTTGATGCGGAGGACAACCGCTTAGCTTTCCCTCACATGCTACAGCCTTCCTACCTAAAATTGTACATGCGCCATGCTGCGCAAATGAAATCATTTTCTATCACAACATCAGATTCGGACATAAATGCCATCCACATCGGTCTAAGTCAATGGGCACGTCAAAACAGAAGGAATCATGTCGCTCATCGAAAGATTTGTTTCTTCCCGATGTTTCTAAATGGAGCATACATTCGGTGACTCTGCTCCATGTGTTTGATTTGGAGTACAACCGCTCAACTTTCCCTCACTTACTACAGCCTTCCTACCTAAACTATACATGCACCATGCTTCTCAAATGAAATCACTGTTCCCTGCAGAGGGCACCTGATAAAGCAGATGTTTGCGTGTACTTTGCGACACCACGGACCCCGAGCACCCACGCTTAGCCGTGCGTGGCATCGCCATATTTGTGGAAAAGGGGATACCGGTCGTTGAGCCGATGCTGAGTGTTTGGACCTTTAAGGCTCCTCGGCGGAGGCAACACGCCACTTTGGCCCACGCTTCCCACAGACGGCACCTCCGGGCTGACCTACCCGGGGGAAATCGGCAGTCGCCTTTTTCCTGTCCTCCCCTCCATCTTTCACTTCCTTTCACTTTCCCCTTTCTTACAACTGTCCTGTCTTCTCTTACATTCTTCTGTTCTTCCTACTTCCAGGCGGCTAGGGTTAAGCTTGTGTGGCTAACCACCCTGAGTTGCGCCATATTGGGTTAGAGTTATGGTGTACAGCTGGTGTGGGCAGGTCTTGATTGCCAATTCCTGTCCTGTTCCCTCGTTGGGCTCCATGGTGGGTGCTGGCACCGCTGCCGAACAATATACATTTTTTTAAAGCTTCCTCTTCTTCTTCAGCTGATCACCCTCCTTCGAAACGAGGGTGCACACACCAAACTGCCCAGTTCTTTTTGAAAACAAAGTGTACCTTCCCACACTTTCATATAATTCATCGTGAGTACTCAGAAAAGACAGCAAGACAAGTCTCACCATTCATAGTTGCAAAGACATTGACTGAAGCTATAGGCAAATGTTACAAGATCAAGAAGGTTGCAAATGGAGACCTGCTTTTGGAACTTTTATATCATCAGCAGTATGAGAAACTCTCATTAGTCGGCGCTTTTGGTGACATTCATGTTGTGATTAGCCCGCATCGTTCTTTGAATAATTTTCGCGGTGTTCTTTCTAACCATGACTTAGAGTACATGACAGAGGAGGAACCGTTAGAAGGGCTGAAAGAGCAACGCGTGACAAATGAATACTGAATAAAAATAAGACGTGATAAAGAAATCGAGACTAAACGCTTTGTCCTTACCTTTGCGCCGAGCGTACTCCCTGAGGCTGTGGAGGTGGGGTACACAAAACTTAACCTGAGACCCTGCATTCCGAACCCACAACGTTGCTTTAATTGCCAGAAGTACGGTCACGGTGCACAGAGCTGCCGAGGCCGGCTCACTTGTGCAAAGTGTGCTGCATATGAGCAGCGAACCGATGACTGCCAAACCCAACCCCCTCTCTGTGCAAACTGTCACGACAACGAGCCTGCTTATTCGCGTAGCTGTCCGGCGTGGAAGACCGAAAAGGACATAATCACTCTAAATGTAAAAGAAAGCATCACGTTCACCGAAGCGCGCAAACGATTTTCAATCCAACACCCTTCCTATTCCTCTGTGCCGCAGCAGGGCGCGGCACCACAGGAGTCTTCAGCACCTGCCCAGGCCACAAAAAATGAGTCTGGTGTGGTGGCATCCGCGCCCCAGGTGGAAATAGCTGGTACTGCTCCACTACCACCAAAACAGGCTGTACTGACCCCAGGTCAGCGGGTCCGAAGGCCTTGTCCCAAGGGGCAAGGTCTAAAGCAAGTGCAATCGTGCCCTCTGCACGAACGTCCAACACATCTGAGGATGTGATGGACACATCTTCCTCTTCGCCGCCGCATCAGCGGTGGCAAAGCTCTCTCGAGCGAAAAAGAAGGGACAAAGTCTCAATAACAAGTCCAAAGGACCACACTACTTAGGTTTTTAAACGATCCTCAACTGATATTTTATCATGCCATTTTTAGTTCACTGGAACTGTCGTGGACAGTGAAACAATTACAGACATAAAAACTATATTAGGTTCATTTTCCCCAGTCGCATTGTGTCTCCAGGAGACAAACCTTGGACCGCAGAATAAAAACATCCTTAAAAAGCATCAAGTCTTTCATTGCGATTTACAGAACCCAAGCACACTCTCTGGTGGCACAGCTATTGTGGTCAAAGGTGGCATTCCAACCCGAAAAATCGAGCCTAAAACCACATACGAAGCAGTTGCAATAACAGTGCTCCATTTTAAAACCATAACAATATGTTCCATATATATTTAACCTCATCCAACCATCACACTCCATGACTTAGAAACTCTATAATACAACTACCAGAGCCATATCTTTTAGTTGGGGATTTTTTTTTTTTTTTATTTATAGGTACTGCGATCTGGTACAGATCATAGCAGGGTGGGAAAAAACAAAAAGAAATACAAGCATATAAACGCACTCAAATTCATAAAATTTGCAGGCACTTTTCAAACATTAGTAAAGAACTTTGAGTTACAGTCTCGCTATTAAGTTTATTCCATTCCGTAATTGTCCTCGGAAAGAAAGAATATTTAAAACAGTTATTTCGCGCGTTCACAGGGGTTATTGTTAGTGCATGCCTTTGTCTCGTATTATAACCTGAAGAGTAAGTAATATAATTGGAAGTGTTAATATTATAATGACCTTTTACGAGCTGGAAAAGAAACTTTAATCGGCAGATACGATTGCGCTCAGTCACAGAAGGTAATCCACTACGCTTTACAAGCTCGCTGACAGACGCACGGCCATATGAATTAAATACAAACCTAACGACCTTATGCTGTATGCGCTCAAGTTTATGAATGTTAGTTAAGGTGAAAGGGTCCCATATAATTACGGCATATTCTAACAGTGGACGGATGAGGGAGTTGTAAGCTAATAGGCGGACACTGGGCGGAGATGACTTCAGTGAGCGCCTCAAGAAAAAAAGTTTGCGCAGTGAATTAGCTACAACCGCATCTATGTGTTTTGTCCATGAAAGGTTGTTAGTAATCCATAAGCCCAAATACTTATATTCTGTTACCTCCAATAATGATGTGTTGTTAGTACCGTACACAAAATGAAGAGGACTTTTCTTGTGCGTAATTCTCATGAAAACGGTTTTCTCACAATTAATACACATCTGCCAATCGTTGCACCACGCAATCACCTTTTCTAGATCATTATTCAAACACACCTGGTCATCAACTGAAGAAACCTCTTTGTACAATATACAATCATCTGCGTAAAGCTTCACGCGGACAGAAAGGCCAGACACAATATCATTAATAAATAGCAAAAATAAAAGTGGTCCCAAAACGGATCCCTGGGGGACACCGGACACAACCTGGGCACTGTTGGAAGAAGTATTGTTAAGGGTGACAAATTGACATCTGTTTGAAAGGTAGGCTGTGATCCATGTAAGTATCTGGTCGTTTTTTATATAATAGCTTAGTTTATGAATTAGTTTGTTATGCGACACTTTGCGAAAATCCATGAATATGGCATCGGTTTGTTTTCCCTGATTAATCGATTGAGCGAAATCGTGTACTGTCTCAACTAATTGTGTAATTGTAGAAAACCCACGCCTGAAACCATGTTGAACATTTGTAAGTACTTTGTGCTCTTCCAAGAAACCTAATATATGTTTATGAATTATGTGTTCTAAAATTTTACATGATGTGGACGTCAGGGATATAGGCCGATAATTCTCAATGTGTGCTTTTTTGCCGATTTTGTGCAAAGGTTTAATCTCGGCTGTCCGCCAGTCATCCGGTAAAGAACCATCACGTAAAGATCTAGTGTATACAATTGACAAGTATTTCGCGCACCACTCTGCATACCGTTTCAAAAATGCGTTTGGTATCTTATCGGGGCCTGAAGATTTTTTCACGTCAAGATCCAGGAGCAAATTAAAAACACCGGTCTCTGAAATGACAACATCAGTTATGGCAGGGAGCGATACCGAAAAGTCGGGGACACAACCATTGTCTTGTGTGAATACTGATTGGAAGAATTTGTTGAACGCAGAACAAATCACCGCCTCATCACGTACACATTTGCCGTCTACAATAAATTCATTCGTGGAGGAAGACTTTGGCGTGATTTGGCGCCAGAACTTCTCAGGAGACGTTCTAATGAACGAAGGCAGGAACGTTCCGTAATATTTTTCTTTGTCGCAAATTATTTTCTGCTTAAGTTGTTCGGAAATTTCTTCCACGATTGGTTTTAATAATAAGTTTCTATTTGATTTCTTTTTTAACCTTTTAAGTCTTCGCTGTAAGCGCAACGTCTCCCGAGAGATCCATGGGTTACGGTAAACAGATTTTTTTGCAATGCTCACTTCTCTTTTTGGCGCCAGAGGTCAGGTTTTAGAATATTTTATTCTGTGCAACAATGTCTTTGTGTTAAATACGGGGAAACACACATACTGCTCTCCAAGCACTGGCAAATTCAGCTGCCTAGATTTGTGTTTTTGTTCACCAAGTGTTTTGATCAATTTTAAAAGGGACGTTCTTGACAACCCCTATGGGAGCGATCATCTTCCAATCATTATCAGCCTAGCATCATCACCATCAATCACTCTAACAAAAGCACGGCGTTGGAAGCTAAATTTGGCCGACTGGGCGCTCTTCCGCGAAGCTGCCCTAGAAGAACACTATTCGGACAGTTCTGATGTGGACAAATAAATGAAACTTTCACAGCATGTATTATTGCCGCCCTTTATCTAGCCATACCAGGGACGTCCGGTGTGGTGAGACAAATCATAAAGCATGGTATACGCAAGAATGTAGAAAGGCAAAAAAGGAACAAAACAAAGCATGGGGAATTTTACGTCGCTACCCAACACATAAAAACCTAATAAATTTCAAGAAGTCAAAATCTAAAGCCAGGTATATCCGCCGCACAGCTGAAAAGCAATCATGGCAGAGGTATGTATCTTCTATCAACAGCTCGGGTACATCCAGAAAAAGTTCACCAAGTGGATGAAAAATGCTCCCCCTTCACAGTTTCATTTTTCACAACTCTGGCACCCAAACCAGTATAGAGGAACAAGAAGACATATTGGGAGAATATTTTGCTCAGTTTCAAGTTCTACACACTATACACAATCTTCTTTAAAGTACAAATCAACAGCTGAAAAACAAAAACTTCCAATGACTGGTTGCGTAAATGAACATTTTAATACTTTAATTACACTAGAAGAAATACATAGAGTACTCTCAGTTGGCAAACACACTGCGCCAGGACCCGATGATGTTCATTACGATATGTTAGCCCATTTATCAGAAACCTCTGTAAAAGCATTGTTAAAACTGTTTAACAAAATCTGGATATCCGGGAAAATTCCTGAGTCCTGGAAGAAGGCCATTATTGTGCAACTTTTGAAGCCTGGAAAGTCGCCAAATTCTCCTGGTAGGGCCAATTGCCCTGACAAGCTGTCTTCCGAAGTGCTTTGAAAGTATCCTAAATATAAGATTGATGTTTGCCCTCGAATCACAAAAACTGCTTGACATTCACCCGTGCGGCTTCAGGAAAACATGTTCCACTACTGACCACTTTGTCCGCCTCAAAAATACAGTTCGACAAGCGTTTCTACATAAGCAACACTGCCGAGCCTACGACACCGCTTGGAGGTTTGGGATCCTGCGAGATTTGGGAGAGCTTGGAATTCGCGGCAGGGTGCTAAAATGTCTAGCTGATTTTCTACATAATCGACCCTTTCAAGTACGTCTTGGTTCCATACTTTCGAAAAACTTCACACAAGAAACTAGTGTGCCCCAAGGTGGCATTTTAAGTACCACGCTTTTCATTGTAAAAATGAACTCTATAGCTAAAATAATACCGAAATCCATTATGTACTCAGTTTACGTAGACGATTGGCAAATTGCGTGCACATCATCAAACGTACAAACATTTGAGAGGCAGATTCAGCTAGCTGGAAATAAGTTGGCATCATGGGCCGATAAAAATGGTTTCAAGTTTTCCACGCAAAAGTCTGCGGCTGTTCTCTTTTCTCTTAGATGAGGACTGCACACTGACCCCACCATCTACCTTAATGAAATCACACGCAAATTTCAAGGTTTACCTTTTGATAGGAAGTTCTCTTTCCTTCCTCACATAAACGTCCTGAAAAAGAAAGCTTCCAAATATCTGAGTATACTCAGTCCTCTCACGCAAACACTGGGGGTGTGACCCGACGTGCCTTTTGCACATCTACCGCCCAGTCATTCGCTCTTGCCTAGACTATGGCTGCATTGTATGCGGGTCAGCAAGACCTTCATATTTGAAGCGCTTGTACTCTGTACATAATTCAGGTTTGTGCCTTTCTAATGGCGCTTATAGGATATCACCTATCGCAAGTCTTTATGCAGACACAAACTAACCATCCCTAGAACTTAGAAGGACAATGCTCACATTTTCATATATCCTGAAAATACGCTCCCTAACCAAGCATATTGCGTGACAGCACTTGCACAAAACGTCTGTTCTATTCCAGAACCAGCTGGCACGCAGCGCGCGACGCTCTGAGCAGCAGTCAGCGATGATGATGATGATGATGATGATGGATCTATACAAATGAAAGAGGTGAAAGGTCATGGCTTTCGCTCTCGCAAATCCCCCCCGACAAGAGAGCGGCCACCCTGGTCGCTGATTACAGGGATGAGGGACGACGGGCATAAGGCTTCATGCGCGAGACGTGGACGATCTCTTCGGAGCGACGACGTCGATCTGCGACGGTGTGCGAGGGAATAACGCGATAGTTCACCGGAACGTTTGTTGGAGTACTGTATAAGGGCCACCGTAACGATAGAGAAACTTCTCACACTGGCCAGGAATGCGGATTGGTGTCCACAGGAGAACTTCATCACCGGGGCAAAAGGAGGGAGTTCGATGGCGTTGATCATACAGGGCTTTGCGTTCTTGTTGAGCATCTTCAGTGTTCAAACGGGCAAGCTGGCGACACTGGGCCCTACGGGTGGCAAACTCTTCGCCCAGAGATTCAGACGTAGAGTGAGCAGAGAAGAAAGTAGTGTCGAATACTGTCGATGGTTGACGGCCATAAACTAAAAAGAAAGGCTTACAACCAGTAGTCCGCTGATCAGCGGAATTGTAGGCGTAGGTGACGAAAGGTAAAACGTTGTCCTTGTTCCGGTAATCAGGAGCGATATACGTGGATATCATGCCGGACAAACTGCGATGAAACCGCTCGATGAGTCCGTTGGTCTGAGGGTGGTAGCTAGAAGAAGTCTTACGGACGGTGTTGGCTGCGCGAAGTACTTCCTCAAGGACTTGAGAAAGAAATGCCTTTCCACGGTCGCTAAAGAGAATACGAGGAGCACCATGACGCAAAACTATCGCATGCAGGAAAAAATCGGCGACTTCAGAGGCGGCACCGGAGCGAAGAGGTGCGGTTTCAGCGTACCGCGTCAGATGGTCGATGGCAGTGACAACAAAACGGTTGCCGTCTGACATCAAAGGGAGAGGACCAAACAAGTCAATGGCGACCGTATCAAAAGGCACAGATGGGCAAGGTAGAGGTTGCAGTAGGCCAGCAGGAGGGGATTTTGAACGCTTGCGATGCTGGCAAGACGAACATGATGAAGTGTACGCTGGCAGAAAGCCCAGGCCAGAAGTAGCGGCTCTTGATACGGCCGTAAGTTTTAAAGTGGCCTAAATGTCCAGCAGTGGGGTCGTTGTGGTAAGCCTCCATAATTTTAAAACGAAGGGAGCGAGGGCCAACGAGTACTGTTACATTTCTCCACCGACAAGTGGGACAGCTGACGCGGCCACCGCATAGCAACAGGCAGAACCGCGAGCGGATCGGCCATTTCGGCACCGTTCATCGGCAGCGCAACGCTTCCTCCCGCGGACAAGTCAGCGTGATCCTGCCACGCGCCAAATGTGTGTGCGTGCGTGTGTGTGCAAACGCCTACCAAGGCTGGAGCTCATGAGAGAGTGCGCCGCCCTCGCTCGTCTGCAGGAGGTGGAGGAGATGAGGTCGGACCACCTGCGATTAAGTCATCTCGTCGTGTACAAACGTGTTTGGCTCTCCCTTTCCTATGAGGCTTTACCCTTTCCCTGTGAAATGGAAAACCTATAAAATGCAGCTGCCGACTCCGCTGAGATAGAGACTACTTTGACGCGCCGTGGAGACGACGCTAGACACCAGATGTGTGAACGTGTCTGTATTCTCTCCGGGTCAGCTTCTCTGCCCGATCCTTCATGATGTTTTAGTAAAGGTTGTTTCGTTGGAAGACGCCTCGTCTTTGCTGGCACCGTTGATGCCGTCCGCCGTCCACGGAGCCGCCAGGCCAACGCTACCGAGGGGCTGCGCGCCGCACGTAACAACTGGCGTCAGCGGTGAGCTGAGCACGCGAGTCACGAACGTAATAACTGGTGGCAGCGGTACGCTACCCAGGCGCACGCGACCCCAAAACTTAACAATTGGTGCAGCGGTGGGATGATGACGACCAAGCCGTAACCGTGGTTGGAGGGACGAGCCAGGCGATATCGTCGTCCAACAACTGGTGAACAGCGGACAGACGAGGACGACCAAGCAGTGACCGTGGTCGGTGAAACGAGCCAGGCCTGACCGAGGTGCAACATCTGGTGGGAAGAGCGGAGATGTCCCAGGTGTGACCCGTGAATCAAAGCAGCTGAGCGGAAAGTCAGGAGCAGTGCAGCGAGCCCTGTGTGATGACCGGTTGCCTGAAGCACAACGACTGCGTTGGATTCTTGGCTGCGAGGTCTGGTGAGTGCGGGACTATCTTCTACTGAGTTTTGCCAGGCTTTTGTAAAGTAGAGAACAGAGCTGGTAATTGTGTTGTCGTTGTTGCTGGGTTAATTGCAGCAAGGCAATAGTGGGCAGTAGAGAAGGCAGCACTCGGAACAGCCATGGATTTGGATTTGAAGTCGTTGCGCAAACCGAAATTGCTGGAGCTTGCGAAGGAGTTGGGTCTGGATGTGTCAGAAAAACTCAGAAAACCAGAAGTATTAAAGGCTATTCTTGAGTTGGAAGCTGAAGATGGCGAGCTTTTGGAAGGCCTTGAGATCATTGATGATTGTAAGGAAAGGCTAGAGAAAGAGGAACGTGAACGTAAGGAAAGGCTAGCGAAAGAGGAACGTAAACGTAAGGAAAAGCTACAGAAAGAGGAACGTGAACGTAAGCAAAGGCTAGAGAAAGAGGAACGTGAACGTGAATGTAAGGAAAGGCTAGAAAAAGAGGAACGTGACCGTAAGGAAAGGCAAGAGAAAGAGGAGCGAGACCGTCAACTCGCTATGGAACTGAAACGTATCGAGGTAGACGCGGGACGCGCTGGTAGTGCAAGTCGGGCTCACGGTGCAGGAGAACGGGAATCGTTCTAAATGAGTGACCTAATGCGGCCATTTAAGCTTGGAGAGGACATTGGTTTGTTCCTGGTTAACTTCGAGCGAACGTGCGAGAAGCAAGGGTTTTCTCGGGAAACGTGGCCACAGCGCTTGCTCACTTTGTTACCCGGTGAGGCGGCAGACGTAATCGCTCGCTTGACAAAAGAGAAAGCAGAGGATTACGACAAAGTGAAATCGAGTCTGCTAAGAAAGTACAGGCTGTCAGCAGAAGCATTCCGTCAGAATTTTTGAGAGCATGAGAAAAGCAAACGTGAGTCGTATACAGAGTTTGCCTACAAGTTTATGTCAAGCAAGTATGAGTGGCTCAACGAAGAAAAAGCGTATGGCTACCACGATAAGATTCTGCAGTGTTTCGGGCTGGAACAGTTTTACAGTCGGTTACCCGAGAACGTGCGGTATTGGGTCATGGATAGGACAGATGTTAGTACGATGGATAGAGCCGCCGAGCTAGCTGAAGAGTTTGTGACGCGTCGGGCTCGTGGAGCTAAGGACGGTCAACAGGGAGAATTCGGCTCTAAGTTTGAGAGGCCGAAGTTCTCAAGCCCTTTAGAGCCAGAGAGAATAAACGTGGTGCGGATGCGAGTGAAAGCAGTCCGGCCGACGATAAAGCGACAGTGGTAACCGAAGCCGAACGGAAAAAGAGGTTCGAGGCAAGGCAATCGCGCGTCTGTTATACGTGCCAGAAGCCTGGTCATTTTTCGGCACAGTGTCCAGAGACAAAACCAAAGATCGTGTTTTTGTCATTATGCCGAAGTGACGAGAACATGAAGCTTCTCGAACCGTACACTCGATACCTCGTCGTGAAAGGGAAACTGCGTCGAGTGCTTCGCGATTCTGCGGCTACCATTTATTTATTTATTTATTTATTTACCCTAAAGGCCCAAGTGGGCATTACATAGGGGGGGGGGGGAGGTAACGTCATGAAATAAACACAATGAACAAATCGGAACAGTAACGTGGCGGCATGTAAAAGTGCTAAATATACAAGAAGAAGCAATTAGGAAAAACATGATCACAATATGATGACACGGAAATATGCAAGAAAATACCTGACACACAAAGGTTAAAGCAAAAGGAAAAATCGAAACAAAAGTATACCACAAAAGGTGAAAATTTTCCACTACGCTGTTAGAAAATCGTTAAGTAATGAAGTAAACTGGTCATAATCGATAGTATTAACTACAGAAGAGGGGAGAGCATTGCATTCTCTTATCGCTAGGTGTAAAAACGAAAATTTAACTGCGTCTGTTCGTGCAAATGGGGGCTCGATTTTTTTATCGTGGTCAAAACGATGAAACGTGCGTGTGGCGGGCGTAATTATCGGTGCTGAGAAAGAGGTAGGGTTATGGTATAGTTTATGAAAAAACGCAAGGCGTGATTGCTTACGTCTTCTTTCTAATGTTGGAAGTTTAAGATTCTCTTTTATTGCTGTTATGCTTGAATAACGTGAATACTGACGTGAGATGAATCGACTCGCTCTGTTTTGAAGTGCCTCTAATTTGTTAATAAGATACAGTTGATGAGGACACCAAATGAATGACGCGTTTTCGAGCTTCGGTCTAACCAGTGTGGTATAAGCGATTAGTCGGGTATGTGTATTAGCTCTGCAAAGTGACCGGCGGATAAAACCTAGAGTTTTATATGTGTTAGTCAGAAGATTATTTATATGCACAGTCCATGATAAATTAGGGGTTAAATAAACTCCTAAATATTTAAAGGATTCGACAGGCTCTATTTCCGCGTTGCTAATATAGTAGGTGTTCGACAAAATCAGGGTGCAGGTACTGAATCGCATTAATTTAGTCTTTTTAGTGTTTATAGTCATGTGCCATTCAGAGCACCACATGTCTAACCTAGATAAATCATCCTGCAACATAACACAGTCAGTAAGATTAAAAATTGCACGGTAGAGGACACAATCATCTGCGAATAGCCTGATTGATGATGTAATGCTGGAAGCAATATCGTTTATATATATTAGAAATAATGTGGGCCCAAGGACAGATCCTTGAGGGACTCCAGATTTCACGGGCTGAGGAGAAGATTTAAAGTCGTCAGTAATAACCGATTGAACTCTGTTGTTTAAATATTCTTCTACCCATCTGATAACTTTAATATTTATGTTAATGCTATTCATTTTATATATGAGGCGATTATGGGGCACACGATCAAAGGCTTTTGCAAAATCAATTAAGATGGCGTCAGTTTGGATTAACTGTTCTAAGTTACGGTGAAGGTCGGTAGTTAGTTCAAACAGCTGGGTTTCACAAGAACGACCGCGCTGAAATCCATGCTGGTTGGGCAGCAAGATATGATTCTGAGTGATATATTTCATTATATGAGATGATATGACATGTTCTAGTAATTTGCAAACAACTGATGTCAGTGATATGGGTCTGTAGTTTGTCATATTATCTCTATCCCCTCCTTTAAATATAGGTAAAACATGTGCAAGCTTCCAATCATCAGGAATCTCAGCCGTATCAATTGATTGTTGAAAGATGAGTGCCAGGATGCGCGATGTATATTGTTTTGTTATTTTTAGTAGTTTTGTGCTAATTTCATCAGGGCCCGGGCTCGAAAATGCAGGCAGGCGTTCAATAGCCCTCTCTATACCCTCAGGGTGTATTTCAATACTAGGCATTGTGAATTCAATGCTAGGTGCGGGTTCAAATGTAGGCAACGGCTTTTCTTCTCCAAAAATGCTACAGAAAAAAGAATTAAACTGATCACACATGTCAACTGGGTCAATTGAGGTACCATCTGCAGAGACTAAACACGGGAGTTCCTTTTTTTTGTGCAGGAGAAATGACTTTCCAAAATTTTTTAGGGTTGGTTTTCAAAAAGTTTGGCATGTCAAAATTAAAAAAAACCTATCTTTCGCTTCTTCAATTTTCTGCTTGCCGGATTTTGCAAAGTTCATATATGCGGTCTAGTCCAATGTTGCCTGTGTGCGTGCAGCTTTCGCATACAGGCGTTTCTTTTTGTTCAGGCATCGTTTGATATCCCTTGTGAACCATTCATTATTTCCTGTGGTTGAAAGCCACCTTTTAGGAACGTATTTCTCCTGCAAACTTTTTAACAGATCACGGAAAAGCAACCAGTTTTCAGAAACACTTCGATTACAATACGCAGATTCAAAGGAATAATAAAAGCTCTCAAGGTGGGTATGAATACTGTCTATGTCTGCTTTAAAAAATCATAAATCAATTTTGTGGACACAGATACTTTCGGGGTAACTGACTGGAACATGCAGTGAACAACACGGTGGTCACTGATGCTCTCAAGCACATTTACAGAGACCGTTCAGGGTGTGTTGTAAAAATTAAGTCAAGAATGGCATCATCCCTTGTCGGAGAACAAACAAGCTGCGTCAGTTGGAATAAATGCAACAAGTCAAGAAAATCAGTACAACCACGGGGCTGACAAGAATCAGCAAGTGAAACAGATGACCAGTTGATATGTGGGAAGTTAAAGTCACCGGCAAGGGTGACAGGAGAGTTAAAATACTTGTTCTGAACATGTGCTAATACGTCGTTTAATTCTACAGCAAAGTCAGTGGAATAATCTAGCGGCCGGTAGCATGCTCCGATAATTATGTTAAAGTTTAGCAATGAGCAAGAGACCCACAAAATTTCTAGTGGACTATCTATTGCGATAGGCCTTGTATGAATACCTTTGCGAACAGCAATCATGACGCCACCACCTCTTTTATCTGTTCTGTCTTTACGAAAGGTAGAAAAGAACTTTGAAATCTGAAGTTCTGAACAGTCAATTTCTGGAGTTAACCACGTTTCTGTTCCCAAGATGGCATCAGCAGAGCAAGTGTGGACGAAGGATGTCGTTCACCCCTCTTACGTAGAACCAGAGATGTTCACGGGTGAGTGCGCGTGGATCAAACAGACCGTAGAAGCTCGCAGCGTGCGTTTGCCAATAGCCAAAGTGCTTATTGAGGGACCTTTCAGGGCACTTGAGACAGAAGCGGCGGTGTCATCTGTGCTTCCTCCTCAGTACCCGTACCTATTTTCAAACAAGTCCGATCACCTCTTGCGCGAAAATGGGCTTGTGTTTGGAGAGGGTAGCGTACAGGCCTTGACCAGATCTAAAGCTCGGGAGCTTGCTGCAAAGGCGGTAGTACCGGAGAGGTGGTCAAGCAATGAGAAAGGGTCGAAGGCATAGCACGCTGAGATTAAGACCACGTACGCCGTAGACACAAGTGAGCCTGAAAAGTCAAAGGTACCAGAGAGTAAACTACAGCTTGGGGAAGCGGCCGAGCAACGTGACCGCAGTAGCGAGCCGACCGACAGAGGAGTATTGTGTTACCTTGGTCGAGCCACTAGCTGGGACGGTTAGCGCAGGCTTAATCGGCGAGAAGTCCGAAGTGACGCCGTTAAGCGAGGTGAACTGCATGCCGACCCAAGTAGCTGTAGTAGATACAGTTCCATCAAATGAGTAACTGAACCGCCTCTCGAGTTAAAAGCAGAAGCTTGTGTAGAGCGCGACGGAGTTGGAAACGAGCTAGGAGATGAAAAAATTGCGGTCTCCGAAATCGACTGTGTTGTAGAGCAGAGCACGCAGAAAAACGAAGTGCCGATCAGGGACACTGCGCAGCCCGTGAGTTGTGATCAGCCAGGACAGATTGACGAGGAGTGCGCGTACGCTGTAGAGAGCGAGACTTACGAAAGCGACAGCGAGCGTCCAGAGCAGAGTCAGAATCGTTCGAGCCCCGATACCACGCTAGGTTGTATTCGCGAAAGCAACCCCAGTGCGAACGCGGACGTAGCACCTATGGCCCTCACACAATCCGAAGCGCCCCAGCTGTCGCAGGAGCTGATCCTGCTCCGGTTAGCTCTGAGCGAGGCGACGCACTGAGTGGCGAGCCGCCAGAGTAAATGCCTGGAAGGGGGACTGACACGACTGAAGTCAGCCGTTGTTGTCGTTCGGATTTGACTGAAAGTGAGTCCTGCGCTGCTGGCTGCGATGCAGACGCGGCGCCGCACTTTGACTGCTTTGACCACTCAGACGACACCGGTGTCCTACTAGCTCCGGTTATCGCTAGCTTGCTAGAGCTCGCGCCGAAATAAAGTAGGACTAGAGTATTCAAGTGCTGCCACCGAAAAACGAGGAAGGGCAGGCACGAGAAAGATTGCTGCCATCGTAAGGAGAGCAAACTCCAAAGATTGCGAAAAGAAAGCAGAAAGCTTTTGTTTCAGTGCTGCCACAGAAAAAAGCGGAAATGCAGGCGCGAGAAAGATTGGAGCAAGTTGAAGCTATAGCGAAAGAGAAAGCGACTATCCCAAAGGCACAAACGCGCCCGTGCCAAGAAAATGCGTGACTGGTGCGCAACCCGTAAGGAGAGGAATAGGTTGTTCCGAAAAGTGAGTGATGCATCCTCATGTGATTCGTTGTACAGAAACAGGAAGGCAAGGTTGTTCCGTTAAACCGACAGCCGAAGCTTAGGTGAAAAAGGTTATCTCAATGGTAATGCCCATGGCTTCAGTCGGAGCCCATGACGTGAGAAGCCGCCTCAGTTTTCACTTCTTGGTGTTTTTCTTCCTGACATAGGATTTTGAACATTTGTATTGTATTATCTTTGTTTGAAGTGCTATTTTGAAAATGCGTTTTTCAAATTTGTGGACGCGTTCCAAGTGCTGCTAAGCTGCCCTTTTATATAGATGGGGGCATAAGAGGGAAATAGTCTGGCATGACTTAGTGAAGATTGTGCCGTGCTTGCTGGCTGAGCGGTTGAGTTTTTAGCGTGGTTGTGACGTTGTGGGTTGTCAGAAATCTCTCCTGAAGATAAGTTGCAGAGTGCCTTGGAAACCGGACTTGCCAAGGACTTCTTCAGGTTGTTTGGGCTCAAGAGAAGCAGAGTCGGACGACCCCGGCTAGCAGCAACATCCCGATCCCTCCGGACAGCGGATGCAGTCCCCTGCCCTTCGGGATCTCCCTTCCCCGGCGGGGCAGTCTGTTACGTTTCTCCACCGACAAGTGGGACAGCTGACGCGGCCACCGCATAGCAACAGGCAGAACCGCGAGCGGATCGGCCATTTCGGTGCCGTTCATCGGCCGCGCAACGCTTCCTCCCGCGGACAAGTCTCAGCGTGATCCTGCCACGCGCCAAATGTGTGTGCGTGCGTGTGTGGGCAAACGCCGGCCAAGCCTGGAGCTCGTGAGAGAGTGCGCCGCCCTCGCCCGTCTGCAGGAGGTGGAGGAGATGAGGTCGGACCACCTGCGATTGAGTCATCTCGTCGTGTACAAACGTGTTTGGCTCTCCCTTTCCTGTGAGGGTTTACCCTTTCCCTGTGAACTGGAAAACCTATAAAATGCAGCGGCCGACTCCGCTGAGATAGAGACTACTTTGACGCGCCGTGGAGACGACGCTAGACACCAGCTGTGTGAACGTGTCTGTATTCTCTCCGGGTCAGCTTCTCTCCCCGATCCTTCATGATGTTTTAGTAAAGGTTGTTTCGTTGGAAGACGCCTCGTCTTTGCTGGCACCGTTGATGCCGTCCGCCGTCCACGGAGCCGCCATGCCAACGCTACCGAGGGGCGGCGCGCCGCACGTAACAACTGGCATCAGCGGTGTGCCGAGCACGCGAGCCACGAACGTAATAACTGGTGGCAGCGGTACGCTACCCAGGCGCACGCGACCCCAAAACTTAACAGTACCCAGCGTTGACCCGTAGGGTGATAAACGTCGCGGTAAAGTGTTCCATGGTGAAATCGGAACGGGCGAAGATGACGGCGCTAGCGACTGTTTGGGACAACTGATTCTCCACGGAGGCGAGCGATGATTGTGCGGCAGTAAGCGTAAGTCAGCTGCAGGGACGACCAATCAGCATTGTTCTCGAGTGGAGCTATAGCGATGGGTGCAGCATTCAGGTGGCCAGCAGAAGGCTGACTCGGATGACAGGAGGGAGAGGAGACCGTATGTGGGGCCGCGCCAGTAGGTAGCAATGGGCAGCGAGAGAGGGCGTCAGCGTCGAGGTGTTTTCGCCCAGATTTATAAGTGATGGTGAAGGTGTATTCTTGAAGACGTAGTACCCAGCGACCCAGTCGACCCGATAAGTTCTTCAGCGATGACAGCCAACAGAGTGCGTGATGGTCTGTGACAATGGTGAAGTGGCGGCCATACAAATAAGGTCGAAATATTTGAACCGACCAAACAACGGCGAGGCATTCTTGCTCGGTAAAAGTATAGTTACGTTCAGCTGCGGTAAGCGTACGACTGGCGTATGCGACGACTTGCTCTTCAGACACTGCGTTGCGTTGGAAGAGAACCGCGCCAATACAGTGGCCACTAGCGTCTGTGTGAAGTATGGTGAGCGCGTCAGCGTCAAAATGGCGAAGCACAGGATTGGAAGTGAGTGCCTGCTTGAGAGCTTTGAAGACGTCTTCACATTCAGTGGACCAGGTGCAAAACACTTGGGAAGACACGAGCTTGTGTAACGGGGCCGCAATTGTTTCAAAGTTCAGAATAAAACGGCGGAAGTAGGAGGCTAAGCCAAGGAAGCTGCGAAGATCTTTCTGACGTTGGGGCCGAGGAAAATTAACGATAGCCGTAATTGTTTCGGGATCAGGCTGGATTCTTGCCTTACTGACGACATGGCCGAGTACTTTGATGGTCTTACTGGCAAAGTGGCATTTCTTGGTATTCAGCTGAAGCCCCGCCTGGGCAAGGCACTTGAGGACTTCAGTGAGATGCTGTAAGTGCTGAGCGAAGTTTGACGAGAAGACAGTGATGTCGTCGAGATAACATAGGCATTTTTTCCATTTCATGCCGCGAAGCACGGTATCAATCATGCGCTCAAAGGTGGCCGGCGCATTGCAGAGTCCGAAAGGCATCACGTTAAATTCGTAGAGACCATCGGGAGTAGAAAAGGCAGTCTTGTCCTTGTCTGCATCGTGCATAGGAATTTGCCAGTATCCTGAGCGGAGGTCGAGACTGCAGAAATACTAAGTGCCTTGGAGACTGTCTAATGCGCCATCAATACGAGGGAAAGGGTAAACATCCTTTCACGTGATCTTGTTAAGTGCCCGGTAATCCACGCAGACGCGGACTGAGCCATCTTTTTTTTTCGAACGAGGACCACAGGTGAGGACCAAGAGCTCCTCTCGGATCATGGTGCGGATTGTGGACAGCATATTTCTATCTATGAGGGAGCCACCATCACTGGGGTCTTGCACGAGGCGGCACGACTCTAGCTGGTCCAAACGTTGACATGTGGATGTCATGTCAGACACGGACGACGGATTTTTAACCATGAAGGCATTGAAAGCAGCCGTGTTGATGCCCTTAATTAAGTGGCGAACACGCTCAGATTCAGGCAAAGCAGCGTCGACACGGCGACAAAGGGCTAGAACGTCCTCGATATACGACGTACAGGCCTCGCCGGGCTGCTGGAGACGAGCTTCAAGTTTTTCTTCTGGAGCTTCAAGTTTTTCTTTGCCTGCTCTGAGCGACCAGCCGGAGTGCCGAAAATTTTCTTTAGCTGGTCCGTGAATGTAGGCCAGTCAGCGATGTCATCCTCGTGATTGAGGAACCAGGTTTTGGCGACGTCAGCCAAGTAGAAGACGACGATGAGCAGTTTATGAGCGTCATCCCAGCGGTTAAATGTACTAACCCTGTTGTAGTTGTCGAGCCAGTCGTCGACATTTCACCGCGAAGGCCAGCAAAGACTTGGGGATCGCGCTGGCGGCTGGTGACAGTCCAGGCAGGGGCAGCCGCAGTAGAAGCAGGAGACGCCGGGGGTGAGCGAGCACCGTTGCCCTCATCCATAGCACAGGGCCGTTGACGCAAGCGAAGGCCTGAACGGAGCTGCAGGGAGAACGGTAGGTGGGACTAAAGCGAGTGGTGGGGAATACGAGTCGCATCTCCGCCACTTGTGGGACAGCACTTGCACAAATCGTCTGTTCTATTCCAGAACCAGCTGGCACACAGCGCGCGAAGCTCCGAGCAGCAGTCAGCGATGATGATGATGATGGATATATACAGATGAAAGAGATGAAAGTTCGCGCTTTGCGCTCACTATATATGCTACCCCATTGTCACTAAATGTGCCTCCAGAATATTGTCCAAAAATAGGCCTCAGTCAATCAAACCCTTGTTACTTCGATTTGAGGATAAATGCAAAGAGTTAGGAATACTAAGCGCCCTCCGCAATATTGAATCAAGACAAAATTCACTGCCATCATGGTACAGCCTTCCAATTGTGTGCGATTTCACAATAAATTAGTTTTCTAGACATAAAACACCACCTGAACACATCCTGCAAGAAGTTATACCTCTTAAAGAAAAGTATGACAATTGCACACAATTTTACACGGATGGATCCAGGACAACAAAAATCATTGGAATTGCAATATTGCACGGAAAATAGGAAAATCTATGAGATCACCTTAGTGCGCAACTATCTTTACAGCGAAATGTTATGCTTTGGCAGTGGCTGTATGCAAAATAGTCGACAAGAATATTACAAACAGTATTATAAACACAGACTCCTTAAGTGTTCTCACAGCCCTTTACCACAAAAATGTAGTTGCACCACTACTTGGGGAAATCATACACAACATATCAACAGCCTCTGCTCGATGACATAAAATAACGTTTTGTTGGGTCCGGAGTCATGTCGGCATTGGAGGCATTGAGAGAGCAGACTTTTACTCTGCCCAGGCCCATGGAAAACGAATAAAGAACATAGATATGCCATACAGAGACTACATGATGCGGGTGCACAACAAACTAAAGGACGAATGGCAGTCATAATGGAATAGGGAGGTAAATAATAAACTGCAGTTGGTGAAGCCCACTTTAGGGGAATGAAAATCATGTCGATATCAAGAACGTTCTATAGAAGTTATTTTATGACGTCTCCGCATTGGCCACACAAACATGACACACAATTTTTTGTAGAGAAAAGAAAACAAACCTCTATGTGAAGAATGCGGACGAAAGTCACCATAAACCACATTTTACTTTCATGCACAAGATTTGAAATACTAAAGAAAAAGTATTTTACTCGATTTTACGATGAACACATTCCTTTCCATCAAGCTTTGATTTTAGCTGAAAGCGGACTTGTCGATCTCTCATGTGATTTAAGCTTTTTATGGTGGCAAATGTTTTAAGGAAACTGTAAAATAAAAAGTGTACGCCACATACAACCTCGGGCTTGGCGCATGGTAGCCTGAGCTGCTTATGCGCCATTAAATCCAAAACAACAAACAAATCATTGTCTGTGACCACATCATATTCGGACATAGAAGCTCACCGAAAGATTTGTTTCTTCCCGATATTTCGAAATGAAGCAAGTTCGTTGACTCTGCTCCATGTGTTTGATGTGGAGGAGAATCGCTATACTTTCCCTCTCTTGTAACAGCCTTCCTACCGAAAATTATACATGCGCCATGCAGCGCAAATGAAATCATTGTCTTTCACCACATCATATTCGGACATACAAGATATCCACATCTGCCTGTAGTCAATGGGCACGTGAAAACTTTAGGAATCATGTCATTCTCCGAAAGATTTATTTCTTCCCTACATTTCTAATGAAGCAAGTTCGTTGACTCTGCTCCATGTGTTTGAAGTGGAGGACAATCGCTTAACTTTTGGTCACGTGCTACAGCCTTCCTATCTGAATTTGTACATGCGCCATGCTGCGAAAATGAAATCAATGTCTGTCACTATATCATATTCGGGCATAGAAGCCATCATCTGGCTATAATAAATGGGCACGTGAAAACCTAAGGAATCATGTCGCTCACCGAAATGTTTTTTCCTTCGCTATGTTTCTAATTGAAGCAAGTTGGTTCACTCAGTTTCATGAGTTTGATGTGGAGGACAACCGCTCAACTTTCCGCAACGTGCTACAGCCTTCCTACCTAAAATTGTACATGCGCAATGCTGCACAAATAAAATCATTGTATGTCACCACATCCTATTCAGACATAGAAGCCATCCACATCGGCCTATAAAATGGACACGTCAAAACGAAGAAATCATGTCGCTCGCCGAAATATTTGTTCCTTCCCTATGTTTCGAATTGAAGAAATTTCGTTGACTCTGCTTCATGTGTTTGATGTGGAGGACAACCGCTCAAATATCCCTCACTTGCCACAGCCTTCCTACTTAAAATTGTAGGTGCGCCATAATCCGCGAAGGAAATCATCATCTGTCACCACATAATGATCGGTGTCAGAAGCAATCCACATCTGCCTATTGTCAATGGGCACGTCAAAACCGAAGGAATCATGTCGCTCACCGGAATATTTGTTTCTTCACAATGTTTTTAAATGAAGGAAGTTCGTTGACTCTGCTCCATTTGTTTGATGTGGATTACAACCACTCAACGTCCCCTCACTTGCTACTGCCTTCCTACCAAACGTTATACATGCGCCATGCTTCGCAAATGAAATCATTGTCAGTCACCACATCATATTCGGACATATAAGCTATCCACATCTGCCTGTAGTCAATGGGCACGTGAAAACCTAAGGCATTATGTCGCTCACCGGAATGTTTGTTCCTTCCCTATGTTTCTAATTGAAGCAAGTTCGTTGACTCTGCTCCATGTGTTTGATGTAGATGATAACCGCTCAACTTTCCCTCACATGCTACTGCCTTCCTACCTTAAACTGTACATGCCCCATGCTTCGCAAATGAAATCATTATCACCACATCCTGTTCAGACATAGAAGCCATCCACATCTGCCTATACAATCGACACGTCAAAACGAAGGAATCATGTCACTCGCCGAAATGTTTGTTCCTTCCCTATGTTTCGAATTGAAGCAAGTTGGTTAACTCTGCTTCACGTGTTTGATGTGGATTGCAACCGCTCAATTATCCCTCACTTGCTACAGCCTTCCTACTAAAAATTGTACGTGCGCCATGCTGCGCGAAGGAAATCATTGTCACCACATATTATTCGGTGTTAGAAGCCATCCACATCTGCCTATAGTCAATGGGCACGTCAAAACCGAACGAATTATGTCGCTCACCGAAATATTTGTTTCTTCCAAATGTTTCTAAATGAAAGAAGTTCGTTGACTCTGCTCCATGTGTTTGATGTGGATTACAGCCACACAACGTTCCCTCACTTGCTACTGCCTTCCTACCAAACATTGTACATGCGCCATGCTTCGCAAATGAAATCATTGTCTGTCACGACATCATATTCGGACTGAGAAGCCATCCACATCTGCCTATAGTCAATGGGCACGTCTATATCGAAGGAATCATGTCGCTCATTGAAATATTATTTTCTTCCAAATGTTTCTAAATGAAGGAAGTTCGTTGACTCTGCTCCATGTCTTTTATGTGGATTACAACCACTCAACGTCCCCTCACTTACTACTGCCTTCCTACCAAACATTGTACATGCGCCATGCTTCGGAAATGAAATCACTGTCAGTCACCACATCATATTCGGACATAGAAGCCATTCACATCTGCCAAGAGGAAATGGGCGCGTGAAAACATTAGGAATCATGTCGTTCTCCGAAAGATTTATTTCTCCCCTACATTTCTATTGAAGCAAGTTCGTTGACTCTGCTCCATGTGTTTGAAGTGGAGGACAATCGCTCAACTTTCGCTCACGTGCTACAGCCTTCCTACCTGAATTTGCACATGCGCCATGCTGCGCAAATGAAATCACTGTCTGTCACAATATGATATTCGGACATAGAAGCCATCGTCATCTGCCTATAATAAATGGGCACGTGAAAACCTAAGGAATCATGTCGCTCACCGAAATGTTTGTTCCTTCCCTATGTTTTGAGTTGAAGCATTTTTGTTGACTCTCTCTCATGTGTTTGATGTGGAGGACAACCGCTCAAATATCCCTCACTTGGCACAGTCTTCCTAATTAAAATTGTACATGCGCCATGATGCGCGAAGGAAATAATTGTCTGTAACCACATAATAATTGGTGTTAGAAGCCAACCACATCTGCCTATAGTCAACCGGCAAGTCAAAACCGAAGGAATCATGTCGCTCACCGAAATATTTGTTTCTTCCCAATGTTTCTAAATGAAGGACGTTCGTTGACTCTGCTCCATGTGTTTGATGTGGATTACAACCACTCAACGTCCCCTCACTTGCTACTGCCTTCCACCAAACAGTGTACATGCGCCATGCTTCGCAAATCAAAATCATTGTCAGTCACCACATCATATTCGGACATAGACGCCATCCACATCTGCCTATAGGAAATGGGCACGCCAAACCCGAAACAATCATGTCGCTCACCGAAAGATTTGTTTCTTCTTGAGGTTTCGAAATGAAGCAAGTTCGTTGACTCTGTTCCAAGTGTTTGATGTGGAGCACAACCGCTCAACTATCCCTCTCTTGCAACAGCCTTCATAACGAAAATTATACATGCGCCATGCTGCACAAATGAAGTCATTGTCTGTCACCACATCATATTCGTATATAGAAGCTATCCACATCTACCTGTAGTCAATGGGAACGTGAAAACCTTAGCAATCATATCGTTCACCGAAAGGTTTATTTCTTCCCTGCATTTCTAAATGAAGCAAGTTCATTGACTCTGCTCCATGTGTTCGAAGTGGAGGACAATCGCTCAACTTTCGCTCACGTGCTACAAACTTACTACCTGAATTTGTACATGCGCCATGCTGCGCAAATGAAATCACAGTCTGTCACTATATCAAATTCGGATATAGAAGCCGTCATCATCTGCCTATAGTCAATCGGCACGTGAAAACCTAAGGAATCATGTCGCTCACCGAAATGTTTGTTCCTTCACTATGTTTCTAACTGAAGCAAGTTGGTTGACTCTGCTTCATGTGTTTGATGTTGAGGACAACCGCTCAACTGTTCCTAACGTGCTACAGCCTTCCTACCTAAAACTGTACATGCGCAATGCTGCACAAATAAAATCATTGTCTGTCACCACATCCTATTCAGCCATAGTAACCATCCACATCGGCCTATACAATGGTCACGTCAAAACGAAGGAATCATGTCGCTCACCGAAATGTTTGTTCCTTCCCTACCCAGGTAGCACAGAATGTGGGGCCCCAGTAGGTCCGATGTAGGCAAATGGGGCTGGGGCAACCATCATAAAACCTGCATCGCCCCCAATGGGGAAAAAGTGGGCAAGCCCCATTTGGGCTTGCCCCTGCTCCTCCTGCATGGGTCAGATAGCGGCGTTTCTTGGGATAATGCAGAGCACATTCCTGCATCCAGACCACAAGGGTCCATTGCCGGAGATTTGAGGACAATCCAACCTAAATGTGGGCTTTTTATGGGAAAGCCCTCATAGATCCGAAATGAGGCCGCCCCCTTAAATCTTAGTGGGACCAGCATCGGCCGTAGTGGGGCAAGAAAACGGACATACCCACATGCTGCCCCAATCGGTCCCTTGTAGGTTACTTGAGGGCAGGTGAAATATGAAAAAGGGCTCAATTTGGGCAAGCCCTCGTGAAGCCCAAATGAGGAAGCCTTAGCTAAACCGCTTTAGGTCCCACATAGGCTGTAATGGGGCTGGAAGGCGGGCGTGCCCGCATGGTACCAAAATCGGTCCTTTGTGGGGACTTTGAAGGCCCGTGCAACAGCAGGTGGGCTCTAGGTTCAAAAACAACGTCCAGCCCAATTGGGGCTGCCCACATAAAACTGTTTTATATCCCACATGGGCCGTAATTCGTCAGGAAGGCGGGAGGGCCCGCATGATACCAAAGTTGGTCACTTGTGGGGAATTTGAAGGCACGTGCAACAGCAAGTGGGCTTTAGGTTCAAAACCAACACCCAGCCCAGTTGGGGCTGCCCACACAAAACCGCTGTAGGTCCCACAGCGGCCATAATGGGGCTAGAAGGCGTGCGTGCAATTGCGTAATCATAGTTTCCAACCTTTATTTGCATTAGATGTTGCCCTAAATTACTATTATAGATGATATGTATAACAGTTGTTGCAATGTTTAGTCGATTAGAAATTTACATGGCTTTAGTTCTCGCGCTCATGAAAATTGCGCTACAAATACTAAAACAAACTGATTGCTAACTGTTGCCTCTTATGTGGTTGCTTTGCACAGCCTGCAACTCTCAGCACAATATTGCTGTTCAGAACACACATCTCCATAGCCTGAACAAGACATACATGAAGTCATTTCGGCTAGAATAATGTTATGAATTATTGTAAAATTTGATATTGTGGCTGTTTATAAAGTGCAGACATGTTTAAAATAATTACCTAATTATGTGTATAAATATTGATTGGGAAAACTTGGACTAGGGATTTCCATCAATTTCCTGCGTCGGACCCCTATGAGAATAATGTGGGCAAGCCCAAGTGCGGCTAGCACTATAGAACCCGCATTGGTCCTATGTCATTATCTGAGGGGCTAACTGAAATAAACAATAAATGTTTCTCCAAAGCGCCTGCCGAAATCGGTCCAAAGTAGGACCATCGCGGGGAGTTGGCGGGATGTGCCCTTTTGACAATGCCGGAAAAATGTGAGCAGCCCCGCAAGGGCTGCCGGCATCGGCCCCTAGTGGGGCCCATTGGGCCTTTGTCGACAGCCGCTTCGGGCCTACGTCGGCCCCTATTGCAGCTTCCACATTGAGCCCACCGGGGCTATCCTGCATTGCCTACATCGGGCCCACCGGGGACCACCCTTCATAGCCCACTTTGTGCTACCTGGGTATGTTTCGAATTGAAGCAATTTTGTTGACTCTGCTTCATGTGTTTCATGTGGAGCACAACCGATCACCTTTCCCTCACTTGCAACAGCCTTGCTACAGAAAATTATACATGTGCAATGCTGCGCAAAAGAAATCATTGTCTGTCGCCACATCATATTCGGAAATAGAAGCTGTCCCCATCTGCCTGTAGTCAATAGGCACGTGAAAACCTTAGGAATCATGTCGTTCACCAAAAGATTTATTTCTTCCCTACATTTCTAGTGAAGCAAGTTCGTTGACTCTGCTCCATGTGTTTGAAGTGGAAGACAACCGCTCAACTTTCGCTCAGGTGCTACAGCCTTCCTACCTGAATTTGTGCATGCGCCATGCTGCGCTAATGAAATCACTGTCTGTCACTATATCATATTCGGGCATAGAAGCTATCCACATCTGCCTGTAGTCAATGGGTACGTGAAAACCTATGAAATCATATCGCTCACCGAAATGTTTGTTCCTTCCTTATGTTTCTAATTGAAGCGAGTTGGTTGACTACGCTTCATGAGTTTGATGTGGAGGCCAACCGGTAAACTTTCCCTCACGTGCTACCGCCTTAATACCTAAAATTGTACGTGCGCAATGCTGCACTATTAAAATCATTGTCTGTCACCACATCCTATTCAGGCATAGAAGCCATCCACATCGGCCTATACAATGGACACGTCAAAACAAAGGAATCATGTCGCTCACCGAAATGTTTGTTCCTTCCCTATGTTTCGTATTGAAGCAATTTCGTTGACTCTGCTCCATGTGTTTTTATTTTTATTTTATTTATTTTTTTTTTATTTACAATACTGCCGGTCTTCTTCCAAGACCATAGCAGGGGGCTTTTAGTACACTTTAAGTAGAACATATGCACATATCTTTCACGGGCAGCACAACAGGACATAAAAGTACACGTACGCGATTTTGATGCGGATTACAGCCACTCAACTTTCCCTCACTTGCTACTGCCTTCCTACCAAACATTGTACATGCACCATGCTTCGCCAATTAATATTCTTATGACGTTTATTTACACAGATCTTAGGCTGTGCTAGAGAATAGCACACAAGAGCGGGGCAGAACCAGCTTCCTCCTCTTCTGCTTATCCCGCAAAACCTCATCTTCCTTCAATAAGGACCGCGGGAAGTGCGTGACACTGTCCCCTTCGCAGACGATGCCCGCCGGGCGAGTCAAGGTTCGTCACGTTGATAGATGGGCTTCATGCGGGCCACGTGGACTACTTGAGTCTTCCGAGAACGAGGCCCTTGGGTGGTCACGCGCGCGACTACAAAGTTTACTGCACTGAGGCATTCTAATACAACCAAAGGGCCAGTATAGTGGTGCAACAGTCTCTGGCACAAGCCGCGCTTACGCAACGGCGTCCAAAGCCACACCAAGTCACCAGGGATATAATTAACATATTGATGACGCTTGTCCTAGCGTTGCTTGTAGCGTTCCTGGGAGGCTAGAGTGCGAAGTCTAGCGAGTCGACGAGCTTCTTCAACCAAAGAGAGAGTATGCGCTAGTGAAGTTTCAGCAGGGAGTGAGAAAGGCAGAAACGTGTCCAAGTGCTTCGTGGAGGTCGTGCATAGAGAAGAAAAAACGAACTGTAGCCTGTCGTTTCGTGCTTAGCAGTGTTAAATGCGTATGTTATAAACGGAAGGACTTCATCCCAGTTTTTGTGGCGGGAGTCGACATACATTGCGAGCATATTGCTAAGCGTCCGATTGGTGCGTTCGGTAAGACCGTTTGTTTGTGGGTGGTAAGGAGTTTAATGGCGAAAATGGCATGAACAAAGACGAAGAAGTTTTTCTACAACTTCTGCTGTAACTGTCGGCCACGATCGCTTATTAACACACGAGGAGGCCCATGTCGGAGAATGATGGACCGTAGGAGGAACGCCGAGACGTCAGAAGCAGTGGCTGACGGTATAGCAGCAGTTTCACAGTACCTCGTAAGGTAGTCTACGCACACTATGACCCAGCGGTTTCCGTTAGAGGAACGGGGAAATGGTCCTAGAAGATCAATTCCCGCCTGTTCGAATGGGGTTCGTGATGGCGTTATAGGCTGAAGATGACCAGGCGGTGAGCAGGTTGGGTGCTTGAAACGCTGGCACTGGAGGCAGCTGGCCACATAACGTTGAGTAGTTTGACGCATCTTCCGCCAATAAAAACGTTCCTTAGTCCTGTGCAATGTTCTTGCGAAACCCAAGTGTCCAGCTGTGGCATCGTTGTGTATTACCCGAAGAACCTGACACCTAAGACTTGTAGGAACTACCAGAAGAAGCCGCGCACCTACTGACGAGTAGTTACACCGTCACGGATGCAGAATGAGGTCGTAGTGTTCCGGGATTTTGCTGCCTCAAAAAGCGGCGCCAACTCGTTGTCGTGCCGCTGCGTAATCTTGAATTCACCAACATCAGGGAAACTTGTAGAGATAGTAGCTATATATTCATCCAAGACCTCATTGTCACAATCAGTAGTTTCAAGTGGCAACCGTGACAAGCAGTCAGCATCACCGTGCTTACGACCACTCTTAAAAGACACAGTAAAATTGAATTCTTGAAGGCGCAAAGCCCACCGCGCAAGGCGTCCACAGGGGTCACGAAGGTTTACAAGCCAACATAAGGAATGATGGTCCGTCACAATTTTAAATGCAGATCCATAAAGATAAGATCTAAACCGTTGCACACCGAATACAACAGCTAAGCATTCCTGTTCAGTTACTGTGTAATTACGCTCAGCCTTGCTCAAAGAACGGCTTGCATACGCAACGACATGTCCATCGCCATTGTGGCGCTGTATGAGGACAGCACCAATTCCAACTGCGCTGGCGTCAGTGTGAAGTTCTGTTGGAGCTGATGGACAGAAGTGGCGTAGTACTGGTCCTGATGTCAAAATAAACTTTAACTGACGAAAGGCGGAGTCACAATCGGCAGTCCACTTGAAAGGCACATCTTTTTGCAGAAGACAAGTAAGGGGATATGCTAGATCAGCAAACTTCGGAACAAAACGCCGAAAATAGGAGCAAAGCCCCAAAAAACTCCTGAGCTGTTTTAACGATTTCGGCGGTTTAAAACAAGTGACAGCTTCGATCTTTTTCGGATCAGGCCTGATTTCATCCTTGTCTATGAGATGTCCAAGTACCACAGTCTGGCGTTCTCCAAAATGACATTTCTTGGAATTGAGTACCAGACCAGCTTTCTCAATACACTCCAAGACAACCTATAATCGACTGTTGTGTTCATGAAACGTTTTCCCGAATATCACTACATCGTCCAAATAACACATACAAATGTGCCACTTCAGCCCGCGCAAAACTGTATCCATGAATCTTTCGAACGTGGCTGGAGCGTTACATATTCCAAACGGCATCACATTAAATTCATACAGCCCGTCTGGGGTGATGAATGCCGTCTTTTCTTTATCTTCCGGGTGCATGGGGATCTGCCAATAGCCTGATCGCAGGTCAACTGAGGAAAAATAGGAGGCGGAATGTAAGCAATCAATGGCGTCATCAATACGTGGCAGGGGATACACGTCCTTCTTGGTAACAGTATTAAGACGTCGATAATCAACACAAAATCGCCATGTGCCATCTTTCTTTTTGACTAGAATCACAGGGGCAGCCCACGGACTAGACGATTCCTGAATAATGCCCTTATGCAGCATGTCACGAACTTGTTCTTCGATTGTTTGGCGCTCTGATGGGGATACACGATAAGGCTTCTGGCGGATTGGATCAGCAGTTCCTGTACTGATTCGGTGCTGAGTACTGGAAATGGGGATCCGTGGTGGCGAGTCCCGAGAGAAATCGAAAGCAGCAGCATGTTTCGCCAGAACTTCCACTAAACTGTGACGGTCACTTGTTGGCAGGGATTTGTTAATCATGGCAAGAAATTTTGTCGCATCTTCTTCTGAGCATGCGGTAGGCTGGGAATTGTCTGTGCTGAGCACGGCCACTGATTTAAAAGTGTCTTCGTCAAAGTTGGCAAGTTTTAGACCACGTGGTAATACAACAGGTTCATTAGAGCAGTTAGTCGTCCACAAAGAAGAATGGCCATTCATGACTGAGATGATGCAGCGGGGAATCACAATACTTTTCTTCGCGCAGTTGAGGGTGAGTGGTTCAACCATAGCGTCGAACGCATCACTGGCACAGGCGGTACTAACAACTCGTATAAACTCTGCTGACATTGCAGGAATGACTATGTCTTCCGAAACCGAAAGCGTGCTAGGATGGGTCCGCGAATTTTCACGCAAAGCAGATTCAGTTCGAGTGCTCACAGAAATGTCTCCATTGCGAAAGTCGAGAGCGGCCCCTCATTGCTCCAGAAAATCGAGTCCAAGAATTAAGTCATGCGTTGATCGAGTAAGTACTGCGAATTCAGTTCGGAATGTGTGGCCGGCGATAACAAGATTCACGGAACAGACTCCAAGTGGTTTAAGCGGTTCGCCACCAACACCACATAATGTTATCGCACTATCCCAAGCAAACATAATTTTACGACCAAGGCAGTTTTTAAAAGCGACACTTCTAATAGAAATAGTTGCACCTGTGTCCAACAACGCCATAGCACGTACACCGTCCACAAACACTTCAATTCGGTTTTTTAACATCTAAATGGGCAGAGGCATGGGTAAGCTAGAATCTTTTGCGACCTCACCTCCATCGGCCGCACTCACTAGTTTCTCGGATGTGGCGACAGTCGTCGGGGAGAAGGGGACTGTCGTAGGCGCCGAGATGGGGGTGTCAGGCTACGGTCAGAGGCCGGTGATTCGTTCCGGTTCAGCACCATTCTGCGTTCTTGTCGGCTAGCTGTTGATCTGTACTCATTCCGGCCAGGTGTTCTTCTATATGAATCATCGTTGTCAGCAGGAAGCCTTGTACGGGAGTTCACCCACTGTCGGCGATACTGCTGGTACGGACGACGGCTGCGGCAAAACCGGAAAATGTGGCCGATCATTCCACAGGCATAACACACTGGCGGCTCACGTTCATTCGATGAATAAGGCTCATCGTCGCTTGTATTAAACGTTTCATGCTCTGGGTGTGGTCGACGAGGAGGACGAGAGTGCTCGCTGTTGTAGGCGTTGATGTTGAGAGGCTGGATGTTCGGCCGATGAGCAGCAGAGCATCGGGTGTCCGAAGGAGACGTAACAGAGGGAGCATAACAGGTAGAAGATGGGCTGTCTGACGAAGAGGTGCTCCTGTAGACGGGTCTGACGTGGTCCCCAATATCTTGATGCCTCCGAAGCTCTTCGCGGACGATCTGGCGAATTGTATCTGCCAGGCTTGTCGTTTCAGACACATCCACACTAGCGACAGTTGTCACATTAGGCAGCCACCAAACTTCGGAATGATACGGCGTCGCTTCAAAGATTCAAACGTGCGGCAGTGTCGTGTTACATCAGCGGTGGTATTCAAATCCTCCTTGCAGATGAGAAAGTTGTACACATCTTGCGCTATTCCTTTGAGGAGGTGGCCCATTTTGCCTTCTTCTGTCATTCGATCATCAACTATTCTGCATAGCTTGAGGACTTCTATATAAGTTGTGCAGGTCTCCCCCGGTACTTGGGCTCGCTGAGCCAGAGTCTGTTCTGCGCTCTTTTTTCGAGCATCGGCATCGCCGAATCCCGCTCTCATTTCTTCCATGAAGCGACCCCAGGTGGTAAGGGATGCTTCATGATTGTCAAACCATGTTAGTGCAGTTTCTTCAAGAAAGAATACCGCATTCGTCAGCTTGGTATTCGCATCCCAGCGGTTGTATTTGCTCACCCGATTGTAGTGGGTGAGCCAGTCATCCACGTCTTCCCCAGGCTTGCCATAAAAGTGTCGGGGTTCCCGATAAGGCTGTGGGATGGTCGGTTGTGCTGCTGGCATGGGCGGCGTCGAAACATCTGCTTGCGCCATCTCCGTCCGTAGGGGGGTAGCCCAGCAATTCGTCTGCTAGGAGAGGTTCCGTGGTGATCTTTAGCCCGCAAACTCCACCACAGTTGTTACGACGTTTATTTACACAGATCTTAGGCTGCGCTAGAGAATAGCAAACAAGAGCGGGGCAGAACCAGCTTCCCCCTCTTCTGCTTATCCCGCCAAACCTCATCTTCCTTCAATAAGGACCGCGGGAAGGGCGTGACAATATAATGTCTGTCACCAAATCATATTCGGACATAGAAGCCATCCATATCTGCCTATAGTAAACGGGCACTCCAAAACCGAAACAAATATATCGCTCACCGAAAGATTCGATTCTTCTTGAGGTTTCGAAATGAAGCAAGTTCCTTGACTCTGCTTCAAGTGTTTGATGTGGAGGACAGTCGCTCAACTTTCCCTCGATTGCTACAGCCTTCCTACATAAAATTGTGCATGCGCCATCCTTCTCAAAAGAAATCATTGTCTGTCACCACACCATATTCGGACATGGAAGCGATCTACAGCGGCCTATAGTCAATGAGCATGTCAAAACCGAAAGAATCATGTCGCTCACCGAAAGATTTGTTTCTTCCCGATGTTTCTAAATGAAGTAAGTTCGGTGACTCTGCTTCATGTGTTTGATGTGTAGGACAACCGCTTAATGTGCCCTCACTTGCTACTGCCTTCCTACAAAACATTGTAATGCGCCAGGCTTCGAAAATGAAATCATTGTCTGTCACCAAATCATATTCGGACACACAAGCCTATAGTAAACGGGCACGCCAAAACCGAAAGAATCAAGTCGCTCACCGAACGATTTGATTCTTCTTTAGGTTTCGAAATAAAGCAAGTTCCTTGACTCTGCTTCAAGTGTTTGATGTGGAGGACAGCCGCTCAACTTTCCCTCGATTGCTACAGCCTTGCTACATAAAATTGTGCATGCGCCATCCTTCTCAAAAGAAATCATTGTCTGTCACCACATCATATACGGACATGGAAGCAATCTACATCGGCCTCATAGTCAATGAGCATGTCAAAGCCGAAGGAATCATGTCGCTCACCGAAAGATTTGTTTCTACCCGATGTTTCTAAATGAAGCAAGTTCGGTAACTCTGCTTCATGTGTTTCACGTGGAGGAGAACCGCTCAATTTTCCCTCACCTGCTACAGCCTTCCAACCAAAAACTGTACATGCGCCATGCTTCTCAAAAGAAATCATTGTCTGTCACCACATCATATTCGGACATAGAAGCAATCGACATCAGCCAATAGTCAATGGGCACATCAAAATGAAAGGAATCATGTCGCTCACCGCAAGATTTGTTTCTTGCCGATGTTTCTAAATGAAGCAGGTTCGGCGACACCGCTTCGTGTGTTTGATGTGGAGGATAACCGCTCAATGTTGCCTCACTTGCTACATACTTCCTACCTAAATTTGTACATGCGCCATGCTTCTCAAAAGAAATCATTGTCACCACATCATATTCGGACATAGAAGCTATCTACATCGGCCTATAGTCAATGGGCACGTCAATACCGAAGGAATCATGTCGCTCAACGAAAGATTTGTTTCTTCCCGATGTTTCTAAATTAAGAAAGTTCGTTGACTCTGCTCCATGTGTTTGATGTGGAGAACAACCACACAACGTTTCCTCACTTGCTATTGCCTTTTTTCCAAACATTGTATATGCACCATGTTTCGCAACTTAAACCATTGTCTTTAACCACATCATATTCGGACATAGAAGCCATCCACATCTGCCTATAGTAAATGGGCAAGCCAAAACAGAACCAATCATGTCGCTCACCGAAAGATTTGCTTCTTCCCGATGTTTCTAAATGAAGGAAGTTCGTTGACTGTTCCATGTGCTTGATGTGGAGGACAGCCGCTCAGCTTTCCCTCAAGTGCTACAGCCTTCCTGTGTAAAATTGTACATGCACCATGATGCGAAAATGAAATCATCGTCTGTGACGACAACAAATTCACACATAAAAGCCACCCACATCTGTCCGTACTAAATGGGCACGTCAAAACCAAAGGAATGATTTCGCTCACTCAAAAACTTGTTTCTTCCCGTGGTTTCGAGATCAAAATAGTTCGTCAACTCTACACCATTGGTCTTCTTGTGGAGGACAGAACTCACCTTTCCATCGCGTGCTACCTCCGGGCTAACTAAAGTTTACGTGCCCCACGCTGCGCACGTGAAATCATTTTTTGTGTCCACATGAGAATCGGATATAAAAGCGATCGAAATCTGTCATTAGTCAATGGGCACGTCAAAATTGCAGGACTCTGGTCGGTCCCTGTTAAGTGCGCGTTTGAAGCGCCCTGGTCGCGGGCAGAGATAACTCTTGAAAAGACTGCCATATGTGTGTGTATTTTCGCTGGCGTTTGTGTGTGCTTGTAGGCCAACGGAGCGGCTGTGGCAGACGCCTCCTCCCTCTGTACTGTCCCAACTTGTGAGGAGGCCTGCGAGCTGGCGCCGCACGGACGACCCGCAGAAGAAGAGCGTCGCTCCCGAAGACATCCGATCTGCCTACAACCATCCCCGCCGAGCCAGCGAGTCGGCTTCTGAGAATTCGACGGGCGCTGGCGGTCAACATTTGTAACGGGGGTGGAAGGCGTCTTCACCAGCCACAGCGGCGGGGAAACGACGCGGGAAGTGAGAACTCTCCAGGAGCTTCGCGAGGAGGAATTCGAGGGAGAGAACGACTTTAAAGCGTCCGAGCGACGCGGCAAATCGGAGACTCGTTTCGGGTGCCGTGACGAGAGGCCGCGCCCTGACTGAAGTTGTGCTGCAATGTGTATATAGTGTGAATAAATTATGTATTCTGCAATTAGAGTGAGTTCCGGTCCCGGTTAATCGGGAGAGGAATGAAAGCTTGAAGAAAAGAAGAAGAAAAGAAGTTACCCGCCTGGGTGGCGCAGTAGTTACGGCGCTCGACTACTGTTCTCAAGGACGCGGGATCGAATCCCGGCCTCTGCGGCAGCTTTTCGATGGAGGCGAAAAGCAAGGCGCCCGTGTGCTGTGCGATGTCAGTGCACGTTAAAGAACCCCAGGTGGTCGAAATTTCCGGAGTCCTTCACTATGGCGTCTCTCATAGCCTCAGGGCTGAGCCATGAAGCTCGGGCGCTGGCCAGTGGGCCAAGCCATCTTCGGAGCACGACACTGGTTGGTGTCTTGTAGGTCCCTCTTCCGCGGCGCACTATGACAACTGTAGGGCATAGTTTGCGGGACCGCAGCGGGGAAGGATGGGGCCGGGGTGCTGGAGGTGGGCAGGGAGAGCTGGTGGCGGGCGCAAAGGTGGGGGGCGTCAGCGGAGGCTCGGGGTTGTCGTTTGCCGACGAGATGGCGCGGTTAAAATTGAAACTCAAAATAGCAGAAATGAAATTGGCAGCAGCGGATTTGCAGTACGAGGAAGCGGTCAGGGCAGCGGCGGCCGGCAAGAAACAAAGGATAAGTTCAGACAAAGGGACGGGCAGCGCGGAGAGTTTCGAAGAAGGTCAGAGAGCGGAAAGTTCGGACCGCAGATTGGCAAATTCGGGACGCGGCAATGAGGCCGAGATTGAGAACCAGGAGGCAGTGGTTAATGCGCCTGAGGTGCGTTCTGACAATGCAGTGGAAAGAAACGCAGACACAGTTGACACTGCGCTTCTCGGTGCTCCGAAGAGCACGCTGGCATCGGAGGGAGATGCGATTGTTGAGGATGTCACAAATCCGGAGCAGGTAGAAGCGACAACCGTTGTGCGCGTAGAGATGACGGCCCGCGATGCGGATTGCGACAACGGTGAGAGGTGTGATGAGGCAGAAGCAACTGTAACGGTCATCGCAGCAGAGCAGGAAGGTAGCGACAATGCCGACAGAAAGAACTGCTTGAATGAAAGGGTTGCAGATTGCAAGGAGCTCATGCATGAGCTAACTGTCAGCGATGCGTCGAAGGAGATAGATGACCGTGCGAGCGCATGCGTTTGCGATGAGGCAACCGCAGGAAATTTGCCTGACCAAGGAGACGAAATCACGGGTCATCCGCGTGAGCCGCAGGCACCACGGCAGTCGCGCCGGCCAAAAATGGGGCGGGCCTCAAATGATTGCGTGCGGACTAGCCACAAGGGTGACCGAGATTCTCGTCAAAGGAAGAAGCTCATATTCCCCTCAATAGAGAGAAACGTGGGCAAAAAGCGCTTCGATCAGAGCTTTTGGGAGCGACAGATGAAGTCCGGTGAGTGGACAAAGCGCAGGACGCGAAAGCACCAAATTGCCAGAAGGGATGCGACCTTGGATACGATTCGTATGGGTAACATGGAACCGACTGACTGACCGCCCTCCGCCGCAGGGGGCCAGAGGCATCCCGCGTATAGAACAGGCGGTGACGCTTGTGCAGCAGCTTCATTTCTCAGGGGGAACGAGGACCCTTTCGTTTCAATTTTCGCTTTAGGTTTTGTTGTCATGGTGCGCCGGAGGGGGACCAAGGACACCAGCCGCGCACTGGTGTTGTGTGAGATTTGATGCGTTCCAAGAAGTCACGAAACACAGTGGCGGTGAAGGTGTTAAGTTCGCACCCTGATCGTGGACAGAAAAAAAAGGGCGCACGAATAGAAAGACTGCGACGTATGTGTGATGGCGTTTATGTGTATGTGCGTGCGTGTGTGCAAGCGAAGCGGCCGTGCATGCTTTTCTGCGGCATCGCGGCATCGCAATAGTGATAGTGATGCCGCTTTTCTGCATGCATCTATTGATCCCACTTCTGACACCATGTCGTGTTAGCCCAGGAAGGGGGGGGGGGGGGGGGGGGCGCCGTTGCACCCGCGCCGGAACGCTGCCCGAGAAAGCAGTCTAGACCCCGCGCTCCCAAGCGACGAAAATGACCCCCGTTTATTCTCGCACTCCGCTTTTATACACTTGCGCCACACTTGCGCCACAGATACACTTGCGCCACTATCGCAGTCGCAGCTGCCAGCCAGGCCAAGCCAAGCCAAAACAGATGATAACAGCACAGATGACGCCTCCCTGTGAAAGACCCGAACTTGGAAGGATGTCTGCGGGCTGGCGCCGCACGGCTGGCCGGCGAATTCGGCCGAAGAAAAGCGCCGCTCCCGACAGGACAGCCGATCCTCCCCAACCACCCCCAGCCGTGCCAGCGAGTTGTTATCCAGGAATTCGGAGGAGAGGTCCAAACAGCTGCGACGCTGACGCCGGACGACAGGGGAAGAGCAGAACCCGGAGAGGAGGAGAAGCTTCGAGGAATCCGAGCGATGCGGCAAACGGGAGACTCGTTTCGGGTGCCGTGACGAGAGGCCGCACACTGACTGAAGTGTGGTTGTGCTGCAATGTGCATATATTGTAAATAAATTCTGTATTCTGCATTTGGAGTGAATTCCGGTCCAGGTTAATCGGGAGAGGAATGAAAATTTGAAGGAAAGAAGACGAAGAAAAGAACCTGATATTGAACTAGTTAAATATCAGGTTCTTTTCTTCTTCTTTTCTTCAAACTTTCATTCCTCTCCCCATTAACCTGCACCGGAATTCACTCTAAATGCAGAATACATAATTTATTCACAATATATACACATTGTAGCACAACTTCAGTCAGTCAGGGTGCGGCCTCTCGTCACGGCACCCGAAACGAGTCTCCCTTTTTGCCGCGTCGCTCGGACGCTTCAAAGTCGTTCTCTTCCTCGAATTCCTCCTCGCCAGGCTCCTGGGGAATTCTCACTTCCCCCGTCGTTTCGCCGCGGCTGTGGCTGGTGAAGACGCCTTCCACCCCCGCTACAAATGCTGACCGCCAGCGCCCGTCGAACTCTCAGAAGCCGACTCGCTGGCTGGGCGGGGATGGTTGCAGGCAATTCGGATGTCTTCGGGAGCGACGCTCTTCTTCTGCGCGTCGTCCGTGCGGCGCCAGCTCGCAGGCCGCCTCACAAGTTGGGACAGTACAGAGGGAGGAGGCGTCTGGCACGGCCGCTCCGTTGGCCTACAAGCACACACAAACGCCAGCGAAAATACACACACATACGGCAGTCTTTTCAAGAGTTATCTCTGCCCGCGACCAGGGCGCTTCAAACGCGCACTTAACACCTCCACCGCCACTGTGATGATGCGTGACTTCTTGGAACGCGTCACATCTTACACAACACCAGTGCGCGGGTGATGTCCGTGATCCCCCTCCGGCGCACTGTGACAACCAAACAAACTTAAAAATTAAAAAAGGGCCCTCGCTCTCTCTGAGCAACAGAGCTGGTACACAAGCGTCGGCAGAGCGTCAAGCCAGGCGCGGGATGCCTCCGACCCTCTGCGGCGGAGGGCGGTCCGTCGGTTCCGTTTCCCCCAAACGAATCTTCTCCAAGGTTGCGTGCCTTCTCGCAATTTGGTCTTTTCGCGTCCTGAAGTTTGTCCACGCACCAAAATTCCTGCATCGCTTGCAAAATCTCTGATTGAATCTTCTTGCGAATTTGTTGCTTTCTGTAGAACGGAATTTGCGTTTCCTCCCTTGACGAGAATCTCTGTCACCCTTGCGACCGGTCCGCACGCAATCATTCGAGGCCCGCCCCATTTTTGGCCGGCGCGACTGCCGTGGTGCCTGCGGCTCACGCGGATGACCCGTGATTTCGGCTCCCTGGTCAGGCAAAATTCCTGCTGTCGCCTCAACGCAAACGCACGCGCTCGCACGGTCATTCGACGCATCGCTGACAGCTCATGCATGAGCTCCTTGCAATCTGCAACCCTTTCATTCAAGCAGTTCTTTCTGTCGGCATTGTCGCTGCCTTCCTGCTCTGCTGCGACGACCATTACAGTTTCTTCTGCTTCATCACACCTCTCACCGTTCTCACAATCCGCATCGCGGGCCATCATCTCCACGCGCACTACGGGTGTCGCTTCAACCTGCCCTGGATTTGTGACATCCTCAATAATCGCATCTGCCTCCGATGCCAGCGTGCTCTTCGGAGCACCGAGAAGCGCAGTGTCAAGTGTGTCTCCGTTTCTTTCCACTGCATCGTCAGAACGCACCTCAGACGCATTAACCACTGCCTCCTGCTCCTCAATCTCGGTCTCATTGCCGCCTCCCGAATCTGCCAGTCTGCGGTCCGAACTTTCCGCTCTCTGACCTTCTTCGAAACTCTCCGCGATGCCCGTCCCTTTGTGTGAACTCTTCGCTTGTTTCTTGCCGGCCGCCGCTGCCCTGACAGCTTCCTCGTATTGCAAATCTGCTGCTGCCAATTTCATTTCTGCAATTTTCAGTTTCAATTTTAACCGCGCCATCTCGTCGGTAAACAACTACCCCGAGCCTCCGCTGACGCCCCCTACCTTAGCGCCCGCCACCAGCTCTATCTGCCCATCTCCAGAACCCAGGCTCCATCCTTCCCCGCTAAGGTCCCGCAAACTATGCCCCACAGTAGCCATAGTGCGCCGCGGAAGAGGGACCTACAAGACACTAACCTGTGTCGTGCTCCAAAGAAGGCTTGGCCCGCTGGTCAGCGCCCGAGGTTCATGGCTCAGCCCTGGCTCCTTCGTTATCTTGCCTCCGCCGATCCGATGGCCGGTCCGCTTCAAATCGTGAGATCCTTGCCACTGCGCCAGTTAAATATCAGGTTCTTTCTTCTTCTTTACTGCAAATTTTCATTCCTCTCCCGATTAACCTGGACCGGAATTCACTCCAATTGCAGAATACAGAATTTATTTACAATATACGCACATTGCAGCACAACTTCACTTCAGTCAGGGTGCGGCCTCTCGTCACGGCACCCGAAACGAGTCTCCCGTTTGCCGCGTCGCTCGGATTCCTCGAAGCCTCTCCCCCTCTCCGGGTTCTACGCTTCCCCCGTTGTCCGACGTCTGCGTAGCAGCAGTTTCAAGCTCTCCTCCGAATTCCTGGAAGACAACTCGCTGGCACGGCTGGGGGTGGTTGAGGGAGGATCGGGTGTCCTCTCGGGAGCGGCGCTTTTCTTCGGCCGGCATCGCCGGCCGGCATTGCGGCGCCAGCCCGCAGACTTCCTCCCAAGTTCTGGTCTTTCACAGGGAGGCGTCATCCCCGGCCGCTTCGCTTGCACACACGCAGCACGCTCATCCACACAAACGCCAACACACATACGTCGCAGTCTTTCTATTTGTTCGCCACTTTTTTTTTTCGGTCCACGATCTGGGCGCGCACATAACAGTCACCAAAATATTTTTTGCTATTTCCCGAAAGTTCGAAATGAAACAATTTCGTTGACTCTGCTCCATCTGTTTGATGTGGCGGACTACACCTCATATTTGCCTGACGTGCTACTGGCCTCTCTACTCAAAATTACACGGGCTCCACGCTTCGCATGTTAAATCATTGTCTTTTACCACACCAGAATCAGACGTAAAAGCCATCCACATCTCTCTATAGACAACGGGCACGTCAAACTGAAGGAAACATGTTGCGCACCGAAAGATTTGTTTCTTTCCGATGTTTCGATATGAAGCAAGTTCGTTGACTGTTCGATGAGTTTTATGTGGAGGAAAATCGCTCAAACTTTTATCATGTGCTACAGCCGTCCTACATAAAATTGCACATGCGCCATGCTGCGCAAATGAAAGTATTGTCTGTCACTACACCATATACGGGCATAGAAGTTATCCACATCTGCCTGTAGTCAATGGGCACGTGGAAACCTAAGGAATCAGTTATGTTGTTTACCGAATGATTTATTTCTTCCCTACATTTCTAAATGAAGCAAGTTCGTTGACTCTGCTCCATGTGTTTGAAGTGGAGGACAATCGCTCAACTTTCCCTCATGTGCTACAGCCTTCCTACCTGAATTTGTACTTGCGCCATGCTTCGCAAATGAAATCATTGCCTGTCACCAGATCATATTCGGACATAGAAGCCATCCACATCTGCCTATAGAAAATGGCCACGCCAAAACCGAAACAATCATGTCGCTCACCGAAAGATTTGTTTCTTCTTGAGGTTTCGAAATGAAGCAAGTTCGTTGACTCTGTTCCAAGTGTTTATGTGGAGCACAACCGCTCAATTTTCCCTCACGTGCTACAGCTTTCCTACCTAAAATTGTACATGTGCCATGCTGCACAAATAAAATCATTGTCTGTCACCACATCCAATTCAGACATAGAAGCCATCCACATCTGCCTATAAAATGAACACGTCAAAACGAAGGAATCATGTCGCTCACCGAAATGTTTGTTCCTTCCCTATGTTTCGAATTGAAGCAAGTTCGCTGACTCTGCTTCATGTGTTTGATGTGGAGGACAACCGCTCAAATATCCCTCACTTGCTACAGCCTTCTTACTTAAAATTGTACATGCGCCATGCTTCTCAAAAGAAATCATTTTCTGTCACCACATCATATTCGGACATAGAAGCTATCTACATCGGCCTATAGTCAATGGGCGCGTCAAAACCGAAAGAATCATGTCACTCATCGAAAGATATGTTTCTTCCCGATGTTTCTAAATGAAGGAAGTTCGTTGACTCTGCTCCATGTGTTTGATGTGGAGGACAACCGCTCAGCTTTCCCTCACGTGCTACGCCCTTGCTACCAAATATTGTATATGCACCATGATGCGCAAATGAAATCATTGTCTGTGACGACAACAAATTCAGACATAAAAGCCATCCACATCTGTCCTTAGTAAATGGGCACGTCAAAACCAAAGGAATGATTTCGCTCACTCAAAAATTGGTTTCTTCCCAAGGGTTTGAAATCACACTAGCTTTCACCTCGTCTCCATGGGTTTTTTTGGAGGACAGCCTCCCTCTCGTGCTACAACCTCGCTAACTAAATTACACGTCCACCACGCTGCGCACGTGATATCATAGTTCGTGCCTACATCAGAATCGGATACAAAAGCCATCGAAATCTGTCCTTAGTCAAGGGGCACGTCAAAATTGCAGGACTCTGGTTGGTCACCAAAAGATAAGTTTTCTCCCAAAGGTTCGAAATGAAACAATTTCGTCGACTCTGCTTCATGTGTTTTATGTGGAGGACACCTCATTTTTGACTCACGTGCTACTGGCCCGTCTACCTGAATTACACGTGCTCCAGGTTTCGCACGTTAAATTATTGTCGGTTACCACCGCAGATTCAAACATAAAAGCCATCCACATCTCCCTATAGTGAAGGGGCACATCAAACCCAAAGGGATCATGTCTCTCACAGAACGATTTGTTTCTTCCCGAAGTTTCGAAATGAAGCAAGTTCGTTGAATCTGCTGAATGTGTTTGATGCGGAGGACCGCCGCTTAACCTTCTTTCACTTGCTACAGCCTACCACCCTAACATTGCACATGCTCCACGCCGCACAAATAGAATCACAGTCTCTCACAACATCACATTCGGACACAGGAGACATTCGCATCTGTCTGTAGTCAATGGGCACGTCAAACCCTAAGGAATCATGTCGGTCGCCGAAATATTTTTTTCTTCCTGATGTTTCTAAATAAAGCGATTTCGGTGACTGCTCCATGTGTTTGATGTGGAGGACAACCGCTCAACGTTCCCTCACTTCCTACATCCTTCCTTCCTAAATTTGTACATGCGCCATGCTTCCCAAAAGCAATCATTGTCACCACATCATATTCGTACATAGAAGCTATCTACATCGGCCTATAGTCGATGGGCACGTCAAAACCGAATGAATAATGTCGCTCAACGAAAGATTTGTTTCTTCCCGACGTTTCTAAATGAAGGAAGTTCGTTGACTCTGCTGCACATGTTTGATGTGGATTACAACCACTCAACGTTCCGTCACTTGCTATTGCCTTCTTTCTAAAAATTGTATATGCGCCATGTTTCGCAACTTAAACCATTGTCTTTAACCACATTATATTCGGACATAGAAGCCATCCACATCTGCCTATAGTAAATGGGCAAGCCAAAACAGAACCAATCATGTCGCTCACCGAAAGATTTGCTTCTTCCCGATGTTTCTAAATGAAGCAAATTTGTCGACTCTGCTTTATGTGTTTGATGTGGAGGGCGACCGCTCAACTTTCCCTATCATGCTACAGCCTTCCTACCTAACAATGTATGTGCGCCATGCTTCGCAAATAAAATCATTGTCTGTCACCAAACCATATTCGGACATTGAAGCTATCCACATCTGCCTATAGTCAATGGGCACGTCAAAACCTTAGGAGTCAAGTCGCTCACCGAAAGATTTGTTTTTTCCCTACGTTTCTAAATGAAGCAAGTTCGTTGACTCTGCTCCATGTGTTTGAAGTGGAGGACAATCGAACAACTTTCCCTCACGTGCTACAGCCGTCCTACCGCAATCTGCACATGCGTCATGCTGTGCAAATGAAATAATCGTCACCACATCATATTCGGCATTAGAAGCCATCCATATCTGCGCAGTAGTCAATGGGCAAGTCAGACCCGAAGGAATCATGTCGCTCACGAAAGATTTCTTTCTTCCCGATCTTGCGAATTGAAGAAAGTTCGTCGACTCTGCTCAACGTAGTTGATGCGGAAGACACCCGCTCAACTTTGCCTCACTTGTTACAGCCTTCCTACCTAACATTTTACGTGCGCCATTCTGCGCAAATGAAATCATTGTCTATTTCCATGGCTTCATATCATCTTCCGAGTGTAGCGGTGGCGTAGCGGCAGAAAATCCGCCTCGCATGCAAGAGGATCGGGGTTCAAATCCCGGTGCCGCGCAATTCTCCACCGGATGAAAAAAAAAATATCTGTGTGTCGATGGAATTGCATAAACAGGTTTTGGGTGCGACCTGATGCCGGTGAACACCTCCGGCAACGCATTCCCTCACCAGAACAGGAGATGGCCACCCTGGTGCAGTAATTGGCCGCAACCTCCTATGATAAGCTCAATAAAACCCCGGCCCTCAGTCACCAGCGGCTGCGGAACAACTGACCACGGCGGCGGTCAGACCTGTGACGCAGCAGGGGGTGCTAAGAAAGCCTGGCTCCGCTGGACAGGCCGCCATTGGAAACTGACCCTGGCAACGTTTAATGCTAGAACCCTAGCTAGGGAAGCTAGCTTAGCAGTGCTGTTAGAGGAACTAGAGGGCATGAAATGGGATGTCATAGGGCTTAGGTTAGGAGGCCGAATGAGGCATATACTGTACTGAAGGATGGGCATGTACTGTGTTGTCGAGGCTTACCGGAGAGACGACAACTAGGAGTAGGTTTCCTTGTCAATAAGTATATAGCGGGTAATATAGATGAATTCTATAGTATTAATGAGAGGGTTGCAGGCATCGTAATCAGGCTTAATAAGCGGTATAATCTGAAGGCTGTACAGGCCTATGCAGCTACATGTAGTTATGATGACCAGGCAGTTGAAAGCTTCTATGAAGATGTAGAATCGGCAATGCGAAAAGTAAAGACGCAGTATACTGTACTAATGGGCGATTTCAATGCCAAGGTAGGGGAAAAAGCAGGCAGGAGACAAGGCAGTAGGTGACTATGGCATTGGTTCTAAGAATAGCAAGGGGGAGTTACTAGTTGAGTTTGCAGAGCGCAATAACTTACGAATCATGAATACCTTCTTCAACAAACGGAAGAACCGGAAATGGACATGGAAAAGTCCTAACGGAGAGACTAAAAATGAAATCGACTTCATAATGTGTTCAACCTCCGCCATTATGCAAGATGTAGAGGTAATCTGGAAAGTGCGATGCAGTGACCACAGGATGGTGAGGTCCCGAATTAGCCTAAATATGAAGAAGGAACGCAACAGATTAGTAAGAAAGAAACCCATCAACGAATTAGCGGTGAGGGGGAGGGCAGAAGAATTCAGGGTCTCGCTACAGAATAGGTTTTCAGCTATAACTGAGGATGGCGACATTACCCTAGAGGCAAGGGACAATAATTTTAGAGATATCATTACTGAGTGCGCGGTAGAAGTAGGCGGTAGGATAGTTAGAGAGGATACCGGCAAGCTGTCTAAGGAGACGAAAGATTTTATTAAGAAACGCCAGAGTATGAAAGCTTCCAATCCAACAGACCAGATCGAATTGGCCGAGATATCAAAGCTAATCAATAAGCGCAAGGTGGCCGATATAAGGAAGTATAACATGGAGAAAATTGAGCATGCTGTAAAGAACGGGGGAAGCCTTAAAGCGGTAAAGAAGAAATTGGGCATAGGCAAAAACCAGATGTATGCAATAAGGGACAAGGCGGGCAACGTCATCACTAATATGGAAAAGATAGTCAAAGTAGCCGAGGAGTTCTATACAGATCTCTGCAGTATCCAAAGTAGTCAGGACCGTAATGAGATTGGCGGTAGGGAAAAACAGTCAGGCGTTCCACCAGTGACGAAGGACGAGGTCAAGAAAGCACTAGAAACTATGAAAAGGGGGTAATCAGCTGGAGAGGATCAGATAACTACAGATTTGTTGAAGGACGGGCGGGATATCGTGCTAGAAAAACTGGCCACCCTGTATACGCAGTGCCTGGTGTCATCGACGGTACCGGAACCATGGAAGAATGCAAACATTATCCTCATTCACAAGAAAGGGGACTCTAAGGATCTTAAAAATTACAGACCAATCAGCTTACTGTCTGTTACGTATAATGTATTTACTAAGGTAATCGCTGATAGAATCAGGACAACCTTAGACTGCAATCAAGCAAAGGATGGTACTCTACTATCGATCCTATCCATACCATCAATCAGGCGATAGAAAAATGCTCGGAATATAACCAGCCCTTATACATAGCATTCATTGATTACGAAAAAGCATTTGACTGCGTTGAAACCTCGGCGGTGAAGCAGGCATTGCGAAATCAGGGGGTAGACGAGCCGTACGGTAAAGTTCTGGAAGATATTGTTACGGTGCGCAATATCTAGATGACGACGACGCACTGGTGTGGTGTTGTGAAGAAGACGACGCTCAAGCTAAGCTGGGTTTGTGCTGGTGGTGTGAGCTTCTGAGAGTTATCTGGCTTTTACCGCTGTGTAAGTTTCCCTTAACATTTGGTGGAGGATTGCTGGAAGTGCACCTGTAGGAAACCTGGATCTCCGTAGTGGCCGCCAGATTGGTACCATCACTATGCCATCCGTCGCGACATCAGCTTCAGCTGCACCACCGGCTTCCACAGTCGTCATAACGCAGCCTCGTGATCCGGGCACCTTTTGCGGCACCGACCATGTCGACGTAGAAGACTGGATCGGTATGTACGAGCGAGTAAGCAAGCACAATCACTGGGACGCGACCCTCATGCTCGCAAACGTCATCTTTTATCTGGCGGGTACGGCTCGCGTCTGGTTTGAGACGCATGAAGATGATATCACATCCTGGGATATGTGCAAAGAGAAACTTCGCGATCTATTCGGCAAGCCGATCGGACGCAAGCTCGGCGCACAAAAAGACCTCGCATCCCGTGCCCAGTCTTCCACGGAATCATATTTGTCGTATATTCAAGATATTCTAGCCTTATGCCGAAAAGTGGACAGCGCCATGTCCGAGTCAGACAAAGTTGGTCACATATTAAAGGGCATTGCAAACGATGTTTACAATCTGCTGCTTTGCAAAGACTGTCCGACGGTCGACTCAGTCATCCAAGTTTGCCGGCAGTTTGAGCAAGCAAAACACCGTCGCATTACTCCCCGCTTCGACCGCTTGCCAAATACAGCTGCTACGTCTTCGTGCGAAGACAGTCCAACACTGCAGCAGCCATCGCTGCCTTCAAACTTGACCAGAATTGTTCGCCGAGAGATAGAAGCTATGGCGCCCGTTGCGTTCGCTCCTCAGCCGGCAGATGCTACTATAGCTTTAATTGAATCTGTCGTTCACCAGGAGTTCGCAAATGTGGGCCTCAACGCGAACGTGGGCTTCAACTCTGGCCAGTCGTCTTCACAGCCCTCGTTCCAACCTCATGCACAGCCATCTGTCCAACCCACCGTTCCGGTGGTAGCAGCTGCGGCTCCAACTGCGCCCTTGCCGACGCGATACCGCTACCGCTACCGCAATCCAGACGAATGGCGAACCACGGATGACCGACCGATCTGCTTCACCTGTTCACGTGTCGGCCATATTTCTCGTCATTGCCGCAGCCGTTGGATTCCGCCACCTCGACCCCGATACTTTCCAGATCGCAGCGCCGAATATCCACACCCAAACCATTTCCGGGATACTCGCTCTCGTGACTTTAACTCGCCAGCTCCGCGCATGTCCAGCCGCTCACCGTCGCCTCAGACCCAGAGGTCCCGCTCGCCCCTACCTCACCGTCCACCATCTCCTCACTTCTCTGGCTCTCTTCCGGAAAACTAACCAATGCAGCTCCCGGAGGTGATGCTGCATTGACGACCCGGCCCGAAAATCCTCTGCTGACCCTCGCTAATCGCCGCAACCTTCTAGACATCTGTGTGGATGGTGCCCCTGTTACTGCCCTCATTGACACTGGTGCCCAAATTTCAGTCCTCAGCTCATCCTTTCGCCGCCGTCTCAAAAAGGTTGTCACACCCGCCGCTTCATCCGCCGTTCGTGTCGCCGATGGAAGCGTCGCTGCCGTCGTGGGACTGTGCACTGCGCGCGTCAGTATTTCCGGTCGCACTACCCCTGTCCTCTTCACTGTTATCGACCACTGCCCTCATGACGTGATCCTCGGCATCGACTTTTTAACGGCCCATTCTGCCCTGATTGATTGCTCAACTGGCCTTCTTCGCTTAGACCTGCCCTACTGCCCTGAAACCAGCGATGTCAAGCCCCGCCTCCGATCCGCCGAATTTGTTCGTCTACCACCCGAAGCTGCTATTTATGTTCCGCTGGCCCCGTTCCCCGCAGTTCCTGACGGCACATACGTCACTTGCCCAATTACCGATGTTGTTCTACGTCGCAACATCATACTCCCTCATACCGTTGTGACTGTCACTGCTAACCGCACCTCTCTTCCCGCCCTTAACTTCAGCCGCTCGACCCAAGTTTTACCCCATGGCATCGCACTTGCTGATCTGGTTCCTTTGGCGGACTGCGAAGTTGCTGCTCTAACGCCTCAGCATCTGTCGGAGCAGCATATATCAGCTTCTTCACATTCGAACCTCTTTTCAAGCATGATATCTGCGGATCTGCCAGATGACCAAGCCAGAGCTCTCTCCGACCTTTTGCTGTCGTACGCTGATATATTTGATTTCGGGGACCGACCATTGGGCTAAACATCCGTTGTGACCCATCGAATCAATACGGGTGATGCCAGCCCCATCCACAGACGGCCTTATCGTGTTTCCCTTACTGAGCGGCATGCTATACAGAAAGAAGTTGACAAGATGCTGACGCAAAACATTATTGAGCCTTCCTGCAGTCCCTGGGCGTCCCCTGTCGTATTGGTCAAAAACAAAGACCAAAGTTGGAGGTTTTGTGTGGACTATCGCCACCTTAATCAAATAACAAAGAAAGATGTTTACCCTCTTCCACGAATTGACGACGCGCTTGACTGCTTGCATGGTGCCAGCTATTTTTCTTCTATCGACATGCGTTCAGGCTACTGGCAAATTGCTGTCGACGAACGGGATCGCGAAAAAACCGCATTTGTCACCCCCGACGGACTCTATCAATTCAAGGTGATGCCATTTGGACTCTGTAACGCTCCTGCGACATTCGAGCGCATGATGGACTCCCTCTTCCGTGGCTTCAAGTGGACAACATGTTTATGCTACTTAGATGACGTCGTAGTTTTCTCTTCCACGTTCGCAACCCACCTTGATCGACTTTCTACAGTCCTGGCCGTTTTTCGCCGCGCCGGTCTTCAACTGAACGCTAAAAGATGCAGCTTCGGTAGGCGCCAAATCAAAGTCCTGGGTCATTTGGTTGATGCAAATGGTGTACAGCCCGACCCTGACAAGGTTCGAGCCGTGCGCGAGTTCCCCACCCCACGTAGCTCAAGTGACGTGCGAAGCTTCCTTGGCCTTTGCTCCTACTTCCGCCGCTTCATTCGGAACTTCGCAGACATCGCTCGTCCGCTTACCTCTCTTCTGAAGAAAAACGTACCTTTCACTTGGGGTTCTAACCAAGCATATGCCTTCACGACGCTTATTTCCGCCCTCACTACACCACCTGTTTTGGCGCACTTCGATCCTTCTGCACCTACCGAACTGCGCACCGACGCTAGCGGCCATGGTATTGGTGCTGTCCTTGCCCAATCCCAGCATGGGTCCTCCCGCGTCATTGCTTATGCCAGCCGCCTGCTTTCGTCCTCTGAGCGCAATTATTCAATTACAGAGCGGGAATGCCTTGCACTCGTTTGGGCGCTGACCAAATTTCGCCCTTATTTGTTTGGACGGTCCTTCTGTGTAGTCACAGACCATCATGCTTTGTGTTGGCTGTCCTCACTTAAGGACCCCACTGGCCGTTTAGGTCGCTGGGCCTTGCGAATACAAGAGTACGAGTTTACTGTGGTATACAAGTCCGGCCACTTACACCAAGACGCTGATTGCTTGTCCCGCCATCCCGTAGATCCTCCCGATTTGTCCGACCATACTGCTGACGACTACATTTTGTCCATCTCAGACTTTATAAATATCGCCTCAGAACAGCGTCGGGATCCTGCCCTGCAACCAATTATTGACCAGCTGCGCAACAACCCCGATTCTTCCGCCAGCATGTTTGTGCTCCATAACGAGACATTATACGTCCAGATGGCGCGGACCTTTTACTGGTTGTTCCGGCTCATCTGCGCTCTACTGTCCTCGCCCAACATCACGACGCCCCTACAGCAGGACACTTGGGAGTATCACGCACGTACGACCGTGTGCGACGACGATTTTTCTGGCCTGGTCTTTACCGCTCTGTCCGTCGCTACGTCGCCGCTTGTGAGCTATGTCAGCGCCGTAAGACACCATCGCTTCAACCTAGTGGGCCCCTGCAACCAATCTCAGTGCCGACTGAACCGTTTTCTCGTATGGGCCTCGATCTTCTTGGGCCATTTCCGACGTCGACGTCTGGAAACAAATGGATTGCTGTGGCGACTGATTATACTTCCCGATATGCTATAACCAGGGCCATCCCCACCAGCTGCGCCACTGACGTTGCTGACTTTCTTTTGCATGACGTAATCTTGATTCATGGCGCTCCTCGTCAACTGCTCACAGATCGTGGCCGCTGTTTCCTTTCTAAAGTTGTTCATGACCTTCTGCGCTCATGCGCTACTCGTCACCAATTCACCACGGCCTACCATCCGCAAACGAACGGTCTTACTGAGCGCCTTAATCGCACACTGACCGACATGCTATCTATGTATGTGTCCGGTCACCATCGTGAGTGGGACATCTTCTTACCTTTCGTCACGTTCGCCTATAACTCCTCACGCCATGATACCGCCGGATACTCTCCCTTTTATCTACTTTTCGGCCGTGACCCTTTACTACCCTTCGACACCTTGCTGCCTCTTGACAACTCTTCCTGTAATTACGCTTCGGACGCCATCGCCCGCGCTGATGCCGCCCGCCACATTGCTCGAGACCGGCTTGGCGCGTCTCAGTGCTCACAAAAGCGTCGTTATGACCTACATCACCGAGACGTCCACTACCCTCCTGGTTCCCTCGTGCTTCTTTGGCTCCCGGCCCGTCGTGTGGGGATGTGCGAGAAACTTCTGCCTCGTTACGTAGGTCCTTACTGCGTCCTGCGACAAGTCACCGATGTGACTTATGAGATCGCCCCTCTACAGCCCAAGTATCCTTCCACAACCCCTCATCCAGAAATTGTGCACGTCGCCCGTCTGAAACCGTACTATTCAAGTTCTCCTGTGTAGGCAGCACCGGGACGGTGCTTCTCCCGCGCGGGGAATACTGTTACGGTGCGCAATATCTAGATGACGACGACGCACTGGTGTGGTGTTGTGAAGAAGACGACGCTCAAGCTAAGCTGGGTTTGTGCTGGTGGTGTGAGCTTCTGAGAGTTATCTGGCTTTTACCGCTGTGTAAGTTTCCCTTAACAATATATATAGTGGCTGCACAGCAACCATAGTTCTGCATAAAGAAAGTAACAAAATTCCCATAAAGAAAGGTGTTAGGCAAGGAGACACAATCTCCCCAGTACTATTCACAGCTTGTTTAGAGGAAGTATTCAGAGACTTGGAATGGGAGCAGTTAGGGATAAGGGTAGATGGAGAATACTTCAGCAATCTGCGATTTGCTGATGACATTGCCTTGCTAAGCAACTCGGGGGATGAACTGCAAATAATGATTGATGACCTTGACAGGAAAAGTAGAAAGGTAGGCTTGAAAATCAATATGCAGAAGACTAAGGTAATGTTCCACAGCCTCGGGAAGGAACAGCAGTTTACATTAGGTAGCGAAATACTGGAAGTAGTAGGCGAATATGTCTACTTAGGACAGGTAGTAACCGCAGATCCGGACCACGAAAAGGAAATAACAAGAAGAATAAGATTGGGATGGAGCGCATTTGGCAAGCACTCGCAGATTATGACTAGCAGCTTACCGGTATCGCTCAAGAGGAAAGTGTACAACAGTTGCATCTTTCCTGTACTCACCTATGGGGCTGAAACGTGGAGGCTAACCAAGAGAGTTCTACTTAAGTTGAGGACAACCCAGAGGGCTATGGAACGAAAAATGGTAGGGGTAACATTAAGAGATAGAAAGCGTGCAGAGTGGGTCAGAGAAATAACTCAAGTTACCGACATTCTAGTAGAAATTAAGAAGAAGAAATGGACATGGGCAGGACATGTAATGCGAAGAGAGGATAACCGATGGTCGCTGAGGGTAACAAATTGGATTCCAAGGGAAGGAAAGCGTAGCAGGGGGCGGCAGAAAGTTAGGTGGGCGGATGAGATTAAGAAGTTCGCAGGGGTCAAGTGTATGCAGCTAGCACAGAACCGGGTTAAGCGGAGAAATATGGGAGAGGCCTTCGCCCTGCAGTGGGTATAATCAGGCTGATGATGATGATGATGATGATGATATCATCTTCCGGGACAGTTCCTTTCCCGACGTAAATTACAAAGTCGACAACGAGGCTATCAGACGATCACATGACAAAGTTTTTCAAACCAACCGGGTTGGGCTTGCTTGGGTGTCACGAAATCGGCGCACATTTTTACTATGCCGGCGCAGCGCGGGGCCCCCGCGTCACCGCATGGTACCTTCCACAAGATTCGAGAAAAACCTCCTTCCCCGCGCGAGAGAGCGCGTAGCTTTGTACGCGTCACCGTCGCTCTCTTTCTCACCACCCGGCGATGAAGGTGATTCATCAGTCCCGAAAACGCCAGACGTCTCTAGAACATTAAACGGGACCTAGCCAATGACGAAGGGCGGCTCGACGGGAGGAAGAGAGAGCGCTCTAACCAGCGAAGCTAAGTGTGTGTGCGCGCTAGTTTTGGCGTGTTAACAGACAGGCGCGGCGCGCCCTATTTAAAGAGACCGCGTCGCTTGCGTGGTTAGTCAATTAGTCAGTGGTTGCGGCGTGTTCGCCAGTGGTTCGACTGGACTCCCGGGGATCACCCGCTGCTGGGAAGCCCACGGACCTGCGAGTGAGCGGCGCTCGTCTTGCATGGCGGCCACATCGTGACTCTCGAGGCGTCGGATTGCAACAGTGCCCGGTGAACAATTTGGTGTTCGTTTTTGTGACTCTCTCGTGTTTGATCTGTTGTAAATCCTCTGTGTTATTGAATACCTGTGTAATTGCATGCTTAGCGTTTGTTTTTCTGTGAACCTGTCGTCTGTGCATTTCAAGTGTTCTTGTGTATTCCTTTGTATGGTCTCTTGCTGTACATAAAATTTGTTTTGTTTGTTACTTCTGACTCCAACCCTGACTATGACTTGAACCAGCGACAGCCGGGCACCCAACGGCTACCCCCTTCTGTCACTACAAGGTAGTTGAAATCTGGCTGAGCTTGCCACGCAGGTCGAGGGCATTTCCTTTGCTACCGGAACAGCTACCGCCCCCCCCCCCTCACTCTAAGGGTGTCTGGGAGTGTGCGCACCTTTAAGGGCACTTCGTCAATAATCCCCCGTAATTATTAACGGGTGACAATTGTTCTGTCGTCCGCGACAGGACGTTTGGTGCAATCAAGTACAGAGGACGGAGAAGGAGATGGAAGAGTTTACGAAGAGGTCGTAAACAGTGTAACAGAAGAGCGATAGCGAGAGGTACCGCGATGAAGCGGTATTGAAGGTCCATTAAGCAGAGCTATGTTCTAGCATTAGGCAGTTCAGATTGAAGATGAAGCTCAAGGAGATTATTGCGTTGGGCCTAGAGAAAGGTCTTAAAGGAGCTGAACTGCGAGAATGGATGGACCGAAAAGAAAGGGAGGTTCTAGAACAGGCTAAGAAGAAACAGAAGAGGCTGAGAAAGAGAGGGGCAACGAGAAGAACGAGAGAGAGAATGGAACAAGCGTAGGCTTGGGAAAGAAAGAGAATACTTAAAAGAGAGAAATATCCTTCTGAAGAAGCTGCCTGAAGTTCAGCGGTTGAAAGGCATCACCGAGCCTCTGGAGGTTACCTTTCCTTATATTAGGAAGTACAGTGAAACGTGTGATTCATTGACAGCCACAGGTGCTGTAGAAACTAGCTCCAGCTGCCGTAATGAGGTTGTGGAACAACATGTTCCTGCAGCAGAAATTTCAAAAGAAGATTTTACTGGAACTAAAATTTCTCAGGAAATTGAGAATGTGCCCTCCGAAAAGACAGGTTGCACAGATGCTGCAGAGGTTGTTGTTGAGTCAGAATGCTCATTCATGTATTCTTCGCCTAAAGAGAAAGGGCAGGATTCTAGCTCCACGTCTGTTTGCATGACTGACGGAAAGGAAGAGCTGTCGAATAACAGCGATTCCGAAAGCACAGATGGAGCTGAAACTGAAGACAGCAACCTTCCACGAATGCAAGAACCGGTTTCAACGAACGGTTAGACTGACGAGGAGGCTCTACATTTTGAGGAGGACGAAATATTTCCCTCCGTTGGGAATGACAGTGCAGATAAGGAACCGAAACCGCCATAAAAACATGACTGCACTGCAATGAAGGAATTCATGGAAACCTTTAAGGAAGAAGAATTAATTAAAAGTGAGGAGAATGAGTCTCCAGTTAAGTATGAGTACTACTCAAAGAAGGTACGGCTGAAGGCCGTAAAGAAAAGAAAGTCGACAGAATCAAGGAAGAACCAATTGATTCTCAACAAGAGGCTCTGTCGAGGCAACAATGTCCTGACTATGCGAGGGAAACTGGAGCAAACCTGCCTCGGCCAGCCGTACGGGCGAAAGTAAGAAAGAAAAGAAAACTCAACACTACTGATGTAGGCATGGTCGAGCGGGACGAGTCCCAAAGAAAAACAAGAAAGAAGTTCCCGAAGGACTGGAAACTTAAGCGCAAAACGACCTGCGCTGACCAAGATCAACAACCTCAAGGCGTTATGAGAGAGCAATGTCAAATCTCCAGTCGGAAATCACACTTATACGTGAGCAGCAGGAAAATTGGGAACCGGGCCCGTAAGAGAAACTCAGAAGAGAGAAGAAAAGGGAGCAGGACGGGCGAACGAAAGAAATACCAGTGCTTTGTGAGGAAGAAAACTGGCATGTACGAAAAATGGAGAGGAACTGATACGTTCCAAGGAAGAAGTGCAACACGAGTTTGGAAATATAGGCGAAAGGATGCCTTAGGTTCGTGCGCTTCACATTTGAATAACTGCGTGTTTCTGTGTTGTTGATTCCTATTCGTATCCGACGACCGCGTGTTGCTATGTTTGTGAACATCATGTAGTGATGTGTGAAAAAATTTGTCACCAGAGTCTGAGGAACTTGTGAGACTTCTGATGTGTGCACTGTATTCTGTGGTTGCAATTGGTGAAATTTGTGCGATGTCTGTGTGTGACGTGGACATTTGCCCAATGCAGTTTGTGAGCGGATGCATGTGCGCGCGATGTTCGTGGTCGTTGTGAATATTGTGGGACAATATTCTTTAGGGGAGGCGCAGTGTCACGAAATCGGCGCACATTTTTACTAGGCCGGCGCAGCGCGGGGCCCGCGCGTCGCCGCATGGTACCCCCTACAAGAATCGAGAAAAACATCCTTCCCTGCACGAGACAGCGCGTAGCTTTGTACGCGTCGCCGTCTCCCTCTTTCTCACCACTCGGCGATGAAGGTGATTCATCAGTCCCGAAAACGCCAGACGTTTCCAGAACATTCTACGGGACCTAGCCAATGACGACGCGCGGCTCGACGGGAGGAAGAGAGAGCGCTCTAACCAGTGAAGCTATGTGTGTGTGCGCGCTAGTTTGGCACGTGTTAACAAACAGACGCGGCGCGCCCTATGTAAAGAGACCGCGCTGCTTGCGTAGTCAGTCAGTTAGTCAGTGGTTGCGGCGTGTTCGCCAGTGCTTCAACTGGACTCCCGGGGATCACCCGCTGCTGGCAAGCCCACGGACCTGCGAGGGAGCGGCGCTCGTCTTGCATGGTAGCCACATCGTCACTCTCGAGGCGTCGGACTGCAACAGTGCCCGGTGAACAGTTTGGTGATTGTTTCTGTGACTTTCTCGTGTTTGACCTGTTGTAAATCCTCTGTGTTATTGAATACCTCTGTAATTGCATGCTTAGCGTTTGTTTTTCTGTGAACCTGTCGTCTGCGCATTTCAAGTGTTCTTGTGTATTCCTTTGTATGGTCTCTTGCTGTAGATACAATTTGTTTTGTTTGTTACTTCTGACTCCAACCCTTACTCTGACTTGAACCGGCGACAGCTGGGCACCAAACGGCCACCCCCTTCTGTCACTACAATGTAGTTGAATTCCCGCTGAGCTTGCCACGAAGGTGGAGGGCACCTCCTTTCCGATCGGAACAGCTACCCCCACTCACTCTAAGGGCGTCTGGGAGTGTGCGCACCATTAAAGCGCATCGTTAATAACCCCCATAATTATTAACGGGTGATATTGGGACATACTGTCGCATGGGGCACTTTCCCGAGAACGGGATCATTTGCTCGTCAATTGAAACATGTTGCGAACGTGGCAACTCCAAGCAGGCTTCTCTGAAGAAATTAACATTTGGGTTTACAAGACGCAGCCTGTTTTCTTTCTTTTTCTCTTCTGTCAGCAAACTCTTGTCTGCAAAATGAAGATTGTTACGTAACTAAAAAAATTTGTTACGTGTCGTTGTACTTGTCATGGTGTCAACGCTTATCATGCGCGACCAATAGAGCCGAACTCTCGGTAACTTCAGGATCCCCATCATATGTGCATTCCAGCTAAAGCTCTCAATTCATCAGGGTCAGTTTTTACAGACCTCCCAGATCGTGGTTGTACAGAGTAAAAGATTGTTTGGAATGCGCATTCATCACAAAACTGGTCTCCATAGTATTTTAAAAAGTACTGGTACGGAGTCTTTGGTTCGTCGACATTTGTAGTCATCCGGTCTTCATCAAACTGAAGACTTTCAAATCTGCAGCAGCAGAAAGTAGTAAAAAAAATCAACATTTAATGCTAGCAGATGGCACCACATAAACACGTCTGGGTTACAAAAATAGGAAGGAAGAAATATAAAAATCGAAAACACGTACGTCTTTGTCTTCCACAATTCCCTTCTTTGCTGCGCTCTGTCACCGTCATTTTCAGGGCTGTCATCAATGACAGGGCTGTCACTTTCATCACTTGAAGAGTCCGTTTCGCTCACGCCTAGCACATTGTTGTCGGCAGTGTCCGTGTCTTCAGAGTGTGACAAGTCTGCATCACTTTCCTCCAAAAGTGTATGAATCTGCTCGTCGGTGAGGTACTTCGCTGAAATCGTAGATACTCATTTAAGACCCAAAGTACCTTATTGGGTATTCAAAGTGCGAGAAGCTTTTGGGTTTTCTTGTGAGACAAGCAGTGGTTAGAAATTGCTCTCAATATACACTTGGGCATTTCTATTATTGAACAAGCAACAAATAACTCCGTTATATTATGCAATCATAAAGGGAAAACGTTTTACTTACGAAGAGGACGCGGCAGAGAGCGTGAGCCGGCTGACACCATATTTGTTTACTTTTTTCTTGAAGATGGCTGGACACAGCGCGCCATCTCTTGGGACGTGCAAAAAGCAGCAATTACCCGTTTGGGTAATGTGGGTCTGAACGCATAGATTTTGTTTTTAAACGTATCTGGCCCTAGAACCATGGTACCCACTTGGGTACCCAGGGACCGAGGAGGATAAAAGCCATTAAAATCTCTCCTTAGTCAATGGGGACGTCTAAATTGCAGGACTCTGGTCGGTCACTGAAAGATTTGGTTTTTCCCAAAGGTTCGAAATGAAACAATTTCGTCGACTCCGCTCCATGTGTTTGATGAGGACAACACCTCATCTTTGCCTCACGTGCTAGTGGCCTGTCTACCTAAAACACACGTACTCCACACTTCGCACGTTAAATCATTGTCTGTTACCACACCAGATTCAGACATAAAAGCCATCGACAACTGTCTATAGTGAATGGGCACGTCAAACCCGAAGGCATCATGTCGCTCACCGAAAGATTTGTTTCTTCCCGATGTTTCGAAACGAAGCAAGTTCTTTGAATCTATTCCGTTTGTTTGATATGGAGGACAATAGCTCAAGTTTCCCTCACTTGCTACAGATTTCCTACCTAAATTATACATGCGCCATGCTGCGCAAATAAATTCATTGTCTGTCACCACATCAGATTCGGACATAGAAGGCATCCACATCTGTCTATAGTCAATGGGCACATCAAAACCTTAGGAATCATGTCGCTCACCGAAAGATTTGTTTCTTCCCGATGTTTCTAAATGAAGGAAGTTCGTTGACTCTGCTCCATGTGTTTGATGTGGAGGACAACCGCTCAGCTTTCCCTCACGTGCTACACCCTTCCTACCAAATATTGTACATGCACCATGATGCGCAAATGAAATCATTGTCTGTGACGACAACAAATTCAGGGTTTGAAATCAAACTAGTTCTCACCTCTGCTCCATGGGGTTTTTTTTGGAGGACAGCCTCCACTCTCGGGCTACAACCTCGCTAACTAAATTACATGTCTAAAACGCTGCGCACGTGAAATCATAGTTCGTGCCTACATCATAATCGGATACAAAAGCCATTGAAGTCTGTCCTTAGTCAAGGGGCACCTCAAAATTGCAGGACTCTGGTTGGTCACCAAAAGATTTGTTTTTTCCCAAAGGTTCGAAATGAAACAATTTCGTCGACTCTGCTTCATGTGTTTTATGTGGAGGGCACCTCATTTTTGACTCACATGCTACTGGCCCGTCTACCTGAATTACACGTGCTCCAGGTTTCGCACGTTAAATTATTGTCGGTTACCACAGCAGCTTCAAATATAGAAGCCATCCACATCCTCCTATAGTCAATGGGCAGATCAAACCCAAAGGAATCATGTCTCTCACAGAAAGATTTGTTTCTTCCCGAAGTTTCGAAATGAAGCAAGTTCGTTGAATCTGCTCAATGTGTTTGATGCGGAGGACCGCCGCTCAACCTTCCTTCACTTGCTACAGCCTTCCTTCCAAAAATTGCACATGTTCCACGCGGCACAAATAGAATCACAGTCTGTCACAACATCACATTCGGACACAGGAGCCATTCGCATCTGTCTGTAGTCAATGGGCACGTGAAACCCTAAGGAATCATGTCGGTCACGGAAATATTTTTTTCTTCCTGATGTTTCTAAATGAAGCGATTTCGGTGACTGCTCCATGTGTTTGATGTGGAGGACAAACGGTCAATTTTCCCTCACGTGCTACAGCCTTCCTACGTAAAAGTGTACATGCGCCATGCTGCACAAATAAAATCTTTGTCTGTCAGCACATCATATTCAGACATAGACGCCATCCACATCTGTCTATAGGCAATGGACACGTAATAACGAAGGAAGCATGTCGCTCACCGAAATATTTTTTCTTCCTAATGGTTCTAAATGAAGCAAGTTCGGTGACTGCTTCATGTGTTTGATGTGGAGGACAACCGATCAATTTTCCCTCAAGTGATACAGCCTTCCTACCTAAATTTATACATTCGCCATGCTTCTCAAAAGAAATCATTGTTACCACATCATATTCGGACACAGAAGCTATTTACATCCGCCTATAGTCAATGGGCACGTCAAAACCGAAGGAATAATGTCGCTCACCGAACGATTTGTTTCTTCCCGATGTATCTAAATGAAGGAAGTTCGTTGACTCTGCTGCATGTGTTTGATGTGGATTACAACCACTCAACGTTCCGTCACTTGCTGTTGCCGTCTTTCTAAAAATTGTATATGCGCCATGCTTCGCAACTGAAATCATTGTCTGTCACTACATCATATTCGGATACACAGGCCATCTACATCTGCCTATAGTAAATGGTCACGCCAAAACAGAAACAATCATGTCGCTCACCTAAAGATTTGATTCTTCCCGATGTTTGTAAATGAAGAAACTTCGTTGACTCTGCTCCATGTGTTTGATGTGGAGGGCAACCGCTCAGTTTTCCCTCCCGCGCTACAGCCTTCATGTGTAAAATTGTACATGCAACATGATGCGCAAACGAAATCATTGTCTGTGATGACAACAGATTCAGCGAAAGCCATCCACATCTGTCCTTAGTAAATGGGCACGTCAAAACTAAAGGAATGATTTCGCTCACTCAAACATTAATTACTTCCCGAGGATTTGAAATCAAACTATTTCGTCAACTCTGCTCCATTGGTTTGTTGTGGAGGACCGACCTCACCTCTCCCTCTCGTGCTGCCACCTGGCTTACTACATTACACGTTCTCCACATTGCTCACGTGAAATCATTGCCTGTGACTACATCAGAATCGGATATAAAAGCCATCAAAATCTCTCCATAGTCAATGGGCACGTCAAAATTGCAGGACTCTGGTCGGGCACCTAAAGATTTGTTTTTCCCAAAGGTTCGAAATGAAACAATGTCGTCGACTCCGCTCCATGTGTTTGATGAGGAGGACACCTCATCTTTGCCTCATGTGCTACTGGCCTATCTACCTAAAATACACGTACTCCACACTTGGCACGTTAAATCATAGTCTGTTACCACACCAGATTCAGACATAAATAATATCGACATCTGTCTGTAGTGAATGGGCACGTCAAACCCGAAGGCATCATGTCGCTCACCGAAAGATTGATTTCTTCCCGATGTTTCGAAACGAAGCAAGTTCTTTGAATCTGTTCCATGTGTTTGATGTGGAGGACAACCGCTCAAGTTTCCCTGACTTGCTACAGATTTTCTACCTAAACTTAACATACCCCATGCTGCGCGAATGAAATCATTGTCTGTCACCATATCAGATTCGGACATAGAAGCCATCCAATTCAGTTCAGTCGTTCAGTCGTGTCCGACTCTTCGTGACCCTATGGACCATGACACGCCACGCTTTCCGGTCTCTCACTATCTTCCTAACATCACATAAGTTCATCTGCAGTGCCTCGAGGATGCCATCTAACCATCGCGTTCGCTGCCTACCCCTTCTCCGGCGGCCCTCAACCTTTCACAACATCAAATCTTTCTCCAGCAACTCCTCTCTTCTCATCAGATGACCAATGTAGCTGAGCTTACTCTTTAGAATTTCAACCTCCAATGAGCAGTCAGGGTTTATGGTCGACAATATCGACATATTTGATCTTCTGGCAATCCAAGGAACTCTCAAGAGTCTTCGCCAGCACCACAATTCAAACGCGTCAATTCTTCGGCGGTCAGCCTTTTTCACAGTCCAACTCTCGCATCCATACATCACAACTGGAAAGACCATAGCACGAGTTATACGGATCTTGGTTGGCAGACTAATGTCTCTGCTCTTTATTAGGCGGTCAAGGCTAACCATTGCTCTCTTTCCCAGAAGCAGGCGTCTCCTAATTTCATGGCTTCAGTCTCCTTCCGAGGTAACCTTGGAGCCCAAGAAGAGAAAATCTGTCACAGCTTCCACTTCTTGTCCATTGATGCTCCAGGACTTGATAGGGCAAGACACCATGATCTTTGTCTTTTTAATGTTCAGTTTAAGCCCAAACTTCTCACTCTCTTCTTGTACACGCATCAGAAGTCTCTTGAGTTCCACTTCACTTTCTGCCATTAAAGTGGTATCATCCGCATATCTTAGGTTGTTGATACGTATTTCAGCAATCTTCACTCCAGCTGAAGACTCGTCCAGACCGGCCTTCCTCATGATACAATCTGCATATAGGTTAAATAGACAGGGCGACAGTATGCAACCTTGCCTCACTCATTTCTCAATCGGAAACCAATCAGTAAGACCATGCCCAGTTCTGACTGTGGCCTCTTGTCCTTCATACAGGTTCCTGAGGAGGCAGATGAGGTGAATTGGAACTCCCATCCCTTGGAGAGCTTGCCACAATCTGCTGTGATCTACGCAGTCAAACGCTTTCGTATAATCAATAAAGCAGAAGTTGATGAGTTTCTGGAACTCTCTTGCTTTTTCCATAATCCAGCGAAGGTTGGCAATTTGGTCTCTAGTTCCTCTGCCCTTGCGAAATCCAGCTTGCACGTCCGGAAGCTCCCGATCCACATACTGCTGCAGCCTTCCTTGGAGTATTTTCAACATCACCTTGCTAGCATGCGAAATAAGCGCGATCGTGCGGTAGTTGGAACAATCTTTGGCACTGCCTTTCTTTGGAATGCCGATTTAAACTGACCTCCTCCAATCCTGTGGCCACTGCAGGGTTGTCCAAATCTTCTGACACAATGTATGCAGAATATTAACAGCGTCATGGTTGAGGTTTTGAAGCAACTCAGCTGGAATGCCATCAATTCCGCTAGCTTTGTTCTTAGCAAGGCTGGCTAAGGCCCATTCAACTTCACTCTTCAGGATGCCCGGCTCGAGATCAGTAATCATAACCGTCTTATGTTGGGTTTGCACATTGGGGTCCTTCTTGTACAGTTCTTCTGTGTATTCCTGCCACCTCTTCTTTATCTCTGAGGCTTCAGTGAGGTCCTTGCCTCGTTTGTCCTTTATCACGCCCAGCTTAGCACAGAAGCTTCTTTTGATATCTTTGATTGTCTTATACAGAGCTCTTGTGTTCCTTAATCGGCTGTTGTCCTCAACTGCTTGGCACTGTATGTTCAGGAAGGCATTCTTATCTCTCCTTGCTATTTTCTGAAAATCCTCATTGAGAAGCTTGTATCTTGCTTTTTGCACCATAACTTTTGCCATCCTCTTTTCCTCAGCTATTTGCAAAGCCTCTTCAGATAACCAGTTTGCTTTCTTGCATTTCTTTTGCTTTGGAACTACCTTAGTAGCAGCTTCTTGTATTATATCGCGAACATCAGTCCACATCTCTTCGGGCTCTCTGTCTTCTAGATCTAATTCTTGAAATCGATTCCTCACTTCCACAGCATATTCTACTGAAATTTGATCCAGATCATACCTGAAAGGCCTTCTAGTTTTCTGCGTTTTCCTCAATCGAAGCCTAATTTTGGCAAAAAGGAGCTGATGATCGGTGCCACAATCGGCCCCAGGCCTTGTTTTTACTGCTTGTATAGCGCTTCTCCATCTCTGCCGGCAAAGAATATAATCGATCTGATTCCTGTACAGACCATCCGGTGAAGTCCACGTGTACAGGCGCTTGTTGTGCTGTTAAAAATGAGTATTCGCTATGGTCAGGTTGTTTTCTTGACAAAACTCTACTAGCCTCTGCCCAGCTTCATTTGGCTCGCGAAGACCGAACTCTCCTTATAATTCCGGATATTTCTTCACTCCCGACCTTAGCATTCCAGTCTCCTATGAGAAAAACGACGTCTGATGATGGGGTGCGGTCTAAAAGGCATTGTAGGTCCGCATAAAATCTCTCAACGTCAGCTTCTTCAGCAGTAGTGGTCGGTTCATAGACTTGGATAACTGTTATGTTGAAAGGGTGACCTTGGATCTGAAGTGAAATCATTCGGTCGTTTTTGGGGTTGTACCCTAGCACTGCTTTGCCCATTCTTCTGTTTACTATGAGAGCGACCCCATTCCTTCTCTTGGATTCGTGCCCACAATAAAAGACATAATGGTCGCCGGAGTTAAATTCTCCCATTCCGGTCCACTTGAGCTCGCTGATACCCAAGATATCAATGTTCAATCTGTCCATTTCTCGCTTGACGACCTCCAGTTTACCTTGCGTCATAGATCTTACATTCCATGTTGCTATGTGATATATCTCCTTGTAACATTGGACTTTCCGGTCACATCCCGACACATGCACAACTCAGTGTCCTTTTGGCTTTAGCCCAGCCGATTCATTCGTCCTGGAGCTACTAGGAATCGCCCTTTGTTCATCCCCAGTAACATGTGGGACGCCTTCCAACCTGGGGGGCTCATCTTCTGGCGCATTATCTTTAATGGTATCGTGACTGGCCATAGGGTTTTCTTGGCAGGAAATACTGGAGTGGGTTGCCATTATCTTCTCCAGTGAATCACATTTTGTCAGGACTCTCTGCCGTGACCTATCTTGGGTGGCCCTACACAGCAGAGCTCACGACTTCATCGAGTTTCGCAAGCCCGTCCGCCACGACAAGGCAGTGATCCATGAAGGGGAGAAGCCATCCACATTTGTCTATTGTCGATGGGTACGTCAAAACCGGAAGAATCATGTCGCTCACCGAAAGATTTGTTTCTTCCAGATGTTTCGAAATGAAGCAAATTTGTTGACTCTGCTCGATGTGTTTGATGTGGAGGGCAACCGCTCAACTTTCCTTATCAGGCTACAGCCTTCCTCCCAGAATCTGCACATGCGTCATGCTGTGCAAATGAAATCATTGTCACCACATCATATTCGGCATTAGAAGCCATCCATATCTGCCCAGTAGTCAATGGGCAAGTCAGAACCGAAGGAATCATGTCGCTCACAAAAGATTTCTTTCTTCCCGATCTTTCAAATTGAAGCAAGTTCGTCGACTCTGCTCAACGTAGTTGATGCGGAAGACACCCGCTCAACTTTGCCTCACTTGTTACAGCCTTCCTACCTAACATTTTACGTGCGCCATGCTGCGCAAATGAAATCATTGTCTGTGACGACCATTGTCTGTTTTCATGGCTTCATATCATCTTCCGGGACAGTTCCTTTCCCGACGTAAATTACAAAGTCGACAACGAGGCCATCAGACGATCACATGACAAAGTTTTCAAACCAACCGGGTTGGGCTTGCTTGGGTGTCACGAAATCGGCGCACATTTTTACTACGCCGCCGCAGCGCGGGGCACGCGCGTCGCCGCATGGTACCTTCCACAAGATTAAAAAAAACCTCCTTCCCCACCGTCGCTCTCTTTCTCACCACCCGGCGATTAAGGTGATTCATCAGTCCCGAAAACGCGAGACGCCTCTAGAACATTAAACGGGACCTAGCCAATGACGACGGGCGGCTCGACGGGAGGAAGAGAGAGCGCTCTAACCAGCGAAGCTAAGTGTGTGTGCGCGCTAGCTTTGGCGCGTGTTAAAAGACAGGCGCGGCGCGGCCTTTTTAAAGATACTGCGTCGCTTGCGTGGTCTGTCAATTAGTCAGTGGTTGCGGCGTGTTCGCCAGTGCTTCGAATGGACTCCCGGGGATCACCCGCTGCTGGGAAGCCCACGGACCTGCGAGTGAGCGGCGCTCGTCTTGCATGGCGGCCACATCTTGATTCTCGAGGCGTCGGATTGCAACAGTGCCCGGTGAACAATTTGGTGTTACTTTTTGTGACTCTCTCGTGTTTGATCTGTTGTAAATCCTCTGTGTTATTGAATACCTGTGTAATTGCATGCTTAGCGTTTGTTTTTCTGTGAACCTGTCGTCTGTGCATTTCAAGTGTTCTTGTGTATTCCTTTGTATGGTCTCTTGCTGTACATAAAATTTGTTTTGTTTGTTACTTCTGACTCCAACCCTTACTCTGACTTGAACCGGCGACAGCTGGGCACCAAACGGCCACCCCCTTCTGTCACTACAATGTAGTTGAATTCCGGCTGAGCTTGCCACGAAGGTGGAGGGCACCTCCTTTCCGACCGGAACAGCTACCCCCACTCACTCTAAGGGCGTCTGGGAGTGTGCGCACCGTTAAGGGCGCATCGTTAATAACCCCCCTAATTATTAACGGGTGATATTGGGACATACTGTCGCATGGGGCACTTTCCCGAGAACGGGATCATTGGCTCGTCAATTGAAACATGTTGCGAACGTGGCAACTCCAAGCAGGCTTCTCTGAAGAAATTAACATTTGGGTTTACAAGACACAGCCTGTTTTCTTTCTTTTTCTCTTCTGTCAGCAAACTCTTGTCTGCAAAATGAAGATTGTTACGTAACTAAAAAAATTTGTTACGTGTAGTTGCACTTGTCATGGTGTCAACGCTTATCATGCGCGACCAATAGAGCCGAACTCTCGGTAACTTCAGGATCCCCATCATATGTGCATTCCAGCTAAAGCTCTCAATTCATCAGGGTCAGTTTTTACAGACCTCCCAGATCGTGGTTGTACAGAGTAAGAGTTGGAATGCGCATTCATCCCAAAACTGGTCTCCATAGTATTTTAAAAAGTACTGGTAAGGAGTCTTCGGTTCGTCGACATTTGTAGTCATCCCGTCTTCATCCCACTGAAGACTTTCAAATCTGCAGCAGCAGAAAGTAGTAAAAAAAGATCAACATTTCATGCTAGCAGATGGCACCACATAAACACGTCTGGGTTACAAAAATAGGAAGGAAGAAATATAAAAAGCGAAAACACGTACGTCTTTGTCTTCCACAATTCCCTTCTTTGCTGCGCTCTGTCACCGTCATTTTCAGGGCTGTCATCAATGACAAGGCTGTCACTTTCATCACTTGAAGAGTCCGTTTCCCTCACGCCTAGCACATCGTTGTCGGCAGTGTCCGTGTCTTCAGAGTGTGACAAGTCTGCATCACTTTCCTCCAAAAGTGCATGAATCTGCTCGTCGGTGAGGTACTTCGCTGAAATCGTAGATGCTCATTTAAGACCCAAAGTACCTTATTGGGTATTCAAAGTGCGAGAAGCTTTTGGGTTTTCTTGTGAGACAAGCAGTGGTTTGAAATTGCTCTCAATATACACTTGGGCATTTCTATTATTGAACAAACAACAAATAAATTTGTTATATTATGCAATCATAAAGGGAAAACGTTTTACTTACGAAGAGGACGCGGCAGAGCGCGTGAGCCGGCTGACACCATATTTGTTTACTTCTTTCTTGGAGATCGCTGGACACAGCGCGCCATCTCTTGGGACGTGCAAAAAGCAGCAATTACCCGTTTGGGTAATGTGGGTCTGAACGCATAGATTTTGTTTTTAAACGTACCTGGCCCTAGAACCATGGTACCCACTTGGGTACCCAGGGACCGAGGAGGATAAAAGCCATTCAAATCTCTTCTTAGTCAATGGGGACGTCAAAATTCCAGGACTCTGGTCGGTCACTGAAAGATTTGGTTTTTCCCAAAGGTTCGAAATGAAACAATTTCGTCGACTCCGCTCCATTTGTTTGATGAGGACAACACCTCATCTTTGCCTCACATGCTAGTGGCCTGTCAACCTAAAACACACCTACTCCACACCTCGCACGTTAAATCATGTGTTTGATGTGGATTACAGCCACACAACGTTCCCTTACTTGCTACGGCCTTCTTACCAAACATTGTACATGCGCCATGCTTCGCAAATGAAATCATTGTCTGTCACCACACCGGATTCAGACAGAAAAGCCATCGACATCTGTCTATAGTGAATGGGCACGTTAAACCCGAAGGCATCATGTCGCTTACCGAAAGATTTGTTTCTTCCCGATGTTTCGAAACGAAGCAAGTTCTTTGAATCTATTCCGTGTGTTTGATGTGGAGGACAACCGCTCAAGTTTCCCTCACTTGCTACAGATTTCCTACCTAAAATTATGCATGAGCCATCCTGCGCAAATAATTTCATTGTCTGTCACCACATCAGATTCGGACATAGAAGGCATCAACATCGGTCTATAGTCAATGGGCACGTCAAAACTTTAGGAATCATGTCGCTCACCGAAAGATTTGTTTCTTCCCTAAGTTCGTAAATGAAGCACGTTTGTTGACTCTGCTCCATGTGTTTGGTGCGGAGGACAACCGCTCAACTTTTTCTCACTTGCTACATACAGCCTTCCTACCTAAACTCTACATGCGCCATGCTTCTCAAATGAAATCACTGTTCCCCGCAGAGGGCATCTGTTAAAGCAGATGTTTGCGTGTACTGTGCGACACCACGGACCCCGAGCACCAACGCTTAGCCGTGCGTGGCATCGCCATATCTGGGGAAAAGGGTATCCAGGTTTTTGAGCCGATGCCGAGTGTTTGGACTTTTAAGGCCCCTCGGCGGAGGCAACACACCACATTGGCCCACGCTTCCCATAGACGGCACCTCCGGGCTGACCCACCCGGGAGAAAGGGGAAAATCGGCAGTCGCCTTTTCCTGTCCTCTCCTCCATCTTTCACTTTCCTATCTCCTTTCTTACAACTGTCCTGTCTTCTCTTATATTGTTCGGTTCTTCCTATTTCCAGGCGGCTAGGGTTAAGATTGTGTGGCTAAAAACCCTGAGTTACGCCATATTGGGTTATAGTTACGGTGTACAGCTGGCGTGTGCAGGTCTTGATTTCCTATGCCTGTCCCATCCCCTCGTTGGGCTGCTTAGGGGGGGGGGCTGGCACCGCTGCCGAACAATATACATTTTTTATAGATTCCTCTTCTTCTTCAGCTGATCACCCTCCTTCGAAACGAGGGCGCACCGACCAAACTGCCCAGTTCTTTTTGAAAACAATGAGCACCTTCCCACATTTTCATATAGTTCATAGTGACCACTCAGAAAAGACAGCAAGACAAGTCTCACCATTCATAGTTGCTAAGACACTGACTGAAGCTATAGGCAAGGGTTACAAGATCAAGAAGGTTGCAAATGGAGACCTGCTTTTGGAACTTTTATATAATCAGCAGTATGAGAAACTCTCAGGAGTCAGCGCTTTTCGTGGCATTCCTGTTGTGATTAGCCCGCATCGTTCTTTGAATACTTTTCGCGATGTTCTTACTAACCATGACTTAAAGTACATGACAGAGGAGGAACTGCTGGAAGGGCTGAAAGAGCAACACGTGACAAATGTATATCGAATAAAAATAGGACGTGAAAACACTGACATCGAGACTAAACATTTTGTCCTTACCTTTCCACTGAGCGTACTCCCCGAGTCTGTGGAGGTGGGGTGCACAAAACTCAATCTGAGAGCCTGCATTCCAAAACCACAACATTTCTTTAGCTGCCAGAAGTAGGGTCACGGTGCACAGAGCTGCCGAGGCCGGCTGACTTGTGCAAAGTGTGCTGCACATGAGCACCAAATCGATGACTGCCAAACTCAACCTCTGTGCAAACTTTCAGGGCAACCATCCTGCTTATTCGCGCAGCTATCCGGTGTGGGAGACCGAAAATGACATAATCACTCTAAAGGTAAAAGAAAACATCACGGTCACCGAAACACGCAAACGATTTTCCATCCAACACCCTTTCTATTCCTCTGTGGCGCAGCAGGGCGCGGCACCACAGGAGTCTTCAGCACCTACCCAGGCCACAAAAAATGAGTCTGGTGTGGTGCCATCCGCGCCCCAGGTGGAAATAGCTGGTGCTGCTCCACTTCCCCCAAAACAGGCTGTACTGACCACAGGTGAGCGGGCCCGAAGGCTTCTCCCAAGAGGCAAGGTCTAAAACAAGTGCTTTCGTGCCCTCTGCACGAACGTCCAACATATCTGTGGATGTGATGGACACATCTCCCTCCTCGAGCGAAAAAGAAGGGACAAAGTCCAAATAACAGGTCAAAACGACCCAACTACCTAGGTTTTCAAACTATCCTCAATTGATATTTTATCATGGCATTTTTAGTTCACTGGAAGTGTCGTGGACTTTGAAACAATTACACTGACATAAAAGACATAATAGGTTTATTTTCCCCTGTCGCATTGTCTCTCCAGGAGACAAACCGTGGACCGCAGAATAAAACATCCTTAAAAAGCATCAAGTCTTTCGTTGCGATCGACAGAACCCAAGCAGACTCTCTGGTGGCACTGCTATTGTGGTCCAAGGTGGCATTCCAACCCGAAAAATCGACCTTAAAACGATATACGAAGCAGTTGCAATCAAAGTGCTCCACTTTAAAACCACAACAATATGTTCCATTTACATTGAACCTCATCTAACCGTCACACTTTATGACTTAGAAACTCTTTTATTACAACTACCAGAGCCATATCTTTTAGTTGGAGATTTTAATGCTCACTCCTCTTTTTGATGCCAGAGGTCAGATTCAAATTCAGCTGCCTAGATTTGTCTCTTTTTTCACCAAGTGTTTTATCGATGGGACGTTCTTGACAACCCCGATGGGAGCGATCCTCTTCCAGTCATTATCAGCCTAGCATCATCACCATCAATCGCTCTAACAAAACCAGGGCGCTGGAGGCTAAATTTCGCCGACTAAGCGCTCTTCAGCGAAGAAGCTGCCCTAGAAAAAATCTATTCGGACAGTTCTGATGTGGGCAAATTAAATGAAACTTTCACAGCATGTTTTATTGCCGCCACTTACCTAGCCATTCCACGGACGTCCGGTTTGGTGAGTCAAAATCGTAAAGCATGGTATACGCAAGAATGTAGAAAGGCAAAAAAGGAGCGAAAAAAAAGCATGGGGAATTTTACGCCGCTACCCAACACATAAAAACCTGATAAATTTCAAGAAGTCAAAATCTAAAGCTAGGTATATCCGCCGCACAGCTGAAAAGCAATCATGGCAGAGGTATGTATCTTCTATCAACAGCTCGGTTACATCCAGACATGTGAGAAAAAGTTCATAAAGTGGATGGAAAATGCTTTCCCTTCAGAGTTCCACTTTTCATAACGTCTGGCACACAAACCAGTTAAGCGGAACAAGGAGACATATTGGGAGAACATTTTGATGCAGTTTCAAGTTCTACACACTATACACAATCTTTTTTAAAGTACAAATCAACCGCTGAAAACAAAAACTCCCAATGACTGGTTGCGTAAATGAACATTTTAATGCTTTAATTACACTAAAAGAAATACATAGAGTACTGCCAGCTGGCAAACACACTGCGGCTGGACCCGATGATGTTCACTACGAAATGTTGCCCATTTATCAGAAACCTCTGTAGAAGCACTGTTAAAACTGTTTAACAAAATGTGGATATCCGGGAATATTCCTGACTCCTGGAAGAAGGCCATTATAGTGCCACTTTTGAAGCCTGGAAAGTCGCCAAATTCTCCAGATAGTAATAGGCCAATTGCACTGACGAGCTGTCTTGCGAAGTGCTTTGAAAGTATTGTAAATATAAGATGGATGTTGGTCCTCGAATCCCAAAAACAGCTTGACATTCACCAGTCCGGCTTCAGGAAAACATTTTCCACTTCTGACCACCTTGTCCGCCTAAAAACTACAGTTAGAGAAGCGTTTCTACATAAGCAACACTGCCTAGCCGTCGTTTTGACCTTGAAAAAGCCTACGACACCGCTTGGAGGTTTGGGATCCTGCGAGATTTGGGAGAGCTTGGAATTCGTGGCAGGATGATAAAATGTCTAGCTGATTTTCTACATAATCGATCGTTTCAAGTACGTCTTGGTTCCATACTTTCTAAATACTTCACACAAAACCTGGTGTGCCCCAAGGGTCTATTTTAAGTACCACGCTCTTCATTGTAAAAATGAACTCTATATCTAAAATAATACCCAAGTCCATTATGTACTCAGTTTACTTAGACGACTTGCAAATTGCGTGCTCATCATCAAACGTAGCAACATGTGAGAGGCAGATTCAGCTAACTGTAAATAAGTTGGCGTCATGGGCATATAAAAATGGTTTCAAATTTTCCACGCAAAAGTCTTTGGCTGTTCTCTTTTCTCTTAGATGAGGACTGCACACTTACCCCACAATCGACCTAAATGAAATCACACACAAATTGCTAGGTTTAACATTTGATAGGAAGTTCTCTTTCCTTCCTCACATAAACGTCCTTAAAAAGGAAGCTTCCAAATCAGTGAATATACTCAAAGTCCTCTCCAGCAAACACTGGGGGTCTGACCGGACGTGCCATTTGCACATCTACCGCTGAGTCATTCGCTCTTGCCTAGACTATGGCTGCATTGTATACGGGTCAGCAAGACTTTCATGTTTGAAGCGCTTGGACTCTATACATAATTCGGTTTGCGCCTTTCTTCTGGCGCTTATAGGACATCATCTATCGCAAGTCTTTATGTGGACACAAATGAGCCATCCCTAAAACTTAGAAGGACTATGCTCATATTTTCATATATCCTGAAAATACGCTCCCTACTCAAACATATATGCTACCTCATTGTCACTAAATGTGACTCAAGAATATTGTCCAAAAATAGGCCTCAGTCAATCAAACCCTTGTTACTTCTACGTGAGGATAAATGCAAAGAATTAAGAATACTAAGCGCCCTCCCCAATAATGCATCAAGACAAAATCCACTGCCACCATGGTACAGCCTTCCAGTTGTGTGCGATTTCACACTAACTCAGTTTTCTAAACATAAAACACCACCTCAACACATCCTCAACACAAGAAGTTCTAGCTCTTAAAGAAAAGTATGACAATTGCACACAATTTTACATGGAAGGATCCAAGACAACAGAACACGTTGGAAGTGCATTAGTGCATGAAAAATGGGAAAAACTGTGAGATTACATCAGTGTGAAAATATCTTCACGGCGGAATGTTATGCTCTGGCAGTGGCTATAAGCAAAATAGTGAACAAGAATATTTCAAACAGTATTATAAATACATACTCCTTAAATGTTCTCACATCCTGTGGAATACTGCGCTACTTGATATACAGAGACAAATTGTAGGACTGAAATTGTAGGTAAACAAAAGGAAAGAATTGAAAGAGAAATAGTAGAAGCCTTCTTAATCGAGTCAGCAGAAAGATACGTGCGTTAGTACATCTTCTGTGGCTCTCACTAAAGAGGAGCTAGATATGATAGCTGTGCAGATGCGGAGTTGTGGTCGAAATGATAACGTGCGTGATTACATGTTTGAATGATGTGTCTGTGATTTGACAAGAATGCCTTTTGTATATATGTACGTGTTTTGTCGATAAAAATAAATAGTTGTAAGTTTGCGCTTCATTCGTGTGTCGTCTTCCATTTGTCTCTGTATATCAAGTAGCGCAGTATTCCACAGAATGATCAACCAACTGGCCCCCGTGTTTGCATTATTCTCACATCCCTTCACCACAAAAATGCAGTTGCACAACTACTCGGGGAAATCATGCACAAAATAAAAACTGCCTCTGCTCGAGGACATAAAATGACGTTTTGTTGGGTCCCGTGTCATGTCGGCATTGGAGGCATTGAGAGAGCAGACTTTTACGCTGCCCAGGCCCATGGAAAACGAATAAAGAACATAGACATGCCATACAGAGACTGCATGACGCTGGTGCAAAACAAACTAAAGGACGAATGGCAGTCAACATGGAGTAGGGAGGTAAATAATAAACTGCAGTTGGTGAAGCCCACTTTAGGGGAGTGGAAATCATGTCGATATCAAGAATGTTCTATAGAAGTGATTTTATACCGTATCCGCATTGGGCACACATACATGGCACACAATTTTTTTTGAGAAAGGAAAAGAAACCTCTATGTGAAGAATGCGGACAGGAACTCACCATAAATCACATTTTACTTTCATGCACAAGATTTGAAATGCTAAGGAAAAAGTATTTTACTCGATTTTACGATGAACACATTCCTTTCCATCCAGCTTTGATTTTAGGTGAAAGCGGACTTGTCGATCTATCATGTGATTTTAGCTTTTTAAAGGAGGCAAATGTTTTAAGGAAACTAAAATAAATAGTGTACGCCACTTACAACCTTGGGCTTGGCGCATGATAGCCTGGGCTGCTTATGCGCCATTAAAACCAACACAACAAACAAATCAATGTCTGTCACCACATCATATTGGGACATAGAAGCTATCCACATCTGCCTATAGTCAATGGGCGTGTCAAAACCTAAGAAATTCTATCGCTCACCGAAAGACTTGTTTCTTCCCGATATTTCGAAATGAAACAAGTTCGTTGACTCTGCTCCATGTGTTTGATGTGGAGGAGAATCGCAATACTTTCCATCACGTGTTACAGCCTTCCTACCTAAAATTGCACAAGTGCCATGCTGCGCAAATGAAATCATTGTCTGTCACCACATCATATTCGGCCATAGAAGCCATACTTCCGAGCTGAAGCGAACACAAGACGAGGGACTGAGAACGAGAGGACACACACAGCGCTGTGTGTGTCCTCTCGTTCTCAGTCCCTCGTATTGTGTGCGCTACAGCTTGGAAGTATAAACCAAGAAGTCCAAATATCGACATTATAGAAGCCATCCACATCTGCCTATAGTCAATGGGCACGTCAAAAGCAAAGGAATCATGTCGCTCACCGAGTGTGAGTGAGTGAGTGAGTAAGTGAAAAACTTTATTTAGCTCTAAATTGGCTTGTCTTCTGCGGTTTTCAGATGGCTTCGTCCATATCCTTAGACAAAGTTCGCTTGCCCTCTGTTCAAGGCTCCGCTGGATGCTGCTGCCAGTTGTGCTCGCCGACTCAGACCTTCTTGGCCGACTCGGCGATCGCTAGAGAGCACTCCCTCCCATTGCTCCACACTCGGGTTTCTTATAACGGGTACCACGCTTATTCTCTGGCATGCCCACGTTTGTGGTACAGCGTGGGTGGTTCTAGGCACCAAGGACCGTGTACTGTGCGGGATACATTTTGTTGAGTATGTGTAGGTTCGGGTACGAGCACGTTTGTATCTGCCTCCATGCGACTAAGTCTTCTCTGCTAAAGGAGTTGGGTGGGAGTATGCGAAGCGCTCTGTGCCCGATCCTGCGGCGGAGATAGTTGCGGCATGCTGTTTGTGAGTCGGTAAGGATTGTTAGAGACCGTCTAGATCGAAGATTGTTTCGAAGAAGAAGAAGCAAGTTAATTGACCGAAGATTGTTTCGAAGAAGAAGAAGCAAGTTAATTGACCCGGCCCCATGTCTTTGTTGTGGAGGATAACCGCTGAACTTTCCCTCACATTCTACAGCCTTCCTTCCAAAAATTGTACATGCTTCATGCTGCTCAAATAAAATCATTTTCTGTCACCACATCATATTCGGACATAGAAGCCATCCACATCTACCTATAGTCAATGGGGACGTCACTACCGAAGGAATCACGTCGCTCACCTAAAGATTAGTTTATGCTTGGTGTTTCGAAATGTAGCAAGTTTTTTTCACTCTGCTAAGAGTATTCCATGTGAAAGACAGCCGGTCAACTTGCCTTCACGTCCTACAGCCTTCCTACCTAAAATTATAATGCGCCATGCGCAAATAAAATCGTTGTCTGCACAACGTCAGATTCGGACAGAGAAACCATTCACATCTGTCTATAGTAAATGAGCACGTCAAAACAGAAGGAATCATGTCGCTCATGCAAATATTTGTTTCTTCCCGTTGTTTTTAAATGAAGCATCTTCGCTGACTCTGCCCCATGTATTTGATTTGGAGCAAGACCGCTTAACTTTCCCACCCTTGTTACATTCTTCCTACCAAAAACTGTACATGCGCCATGCTTCTCAAGTACATGCGCCATGCGTCTGTCACCACATCATATTCGGACATAGAAGCTATCTACTTCGGGCTATAGTCAATGGGCACGTAAAACCTAAGGAATCATGTCGCTCACCGAAGTATTTGTCGCTTCCCTATGTTTCGAATTGAAGCGAGTTCGTTGACTCTGCTTCATGTTTTTGATGTGGAGGACAACCGCTCAACTATCCCTCACTTGCTACAGCCTTCCTACTAAAAATTGTACATGCGCCATGCGGCGCAAATGAAATCATGTTTTGTTACCACATTATATTCGGACGTAGAAGCCATCCACATCTGCCTATAGTCAATGCGCACGTCAAAACCGAAGGAATCATATCGATCACCAAAAGAATTTTTTCGAGGATAACCGCTCAACTTTCCCTCACGTGCTACAGCCTTCCTACCTAAATGTGTACATGGGCCATGCTGCACTATCTTCTTGGCAAAGAAGAGGCTGATGAGAACATGTACTTGAGTGTAGAAAAAGTGGAGTGATGAAGAGGAACTGTGTTCAGATCCATATTGCAGTTGGTAGTGTGCGTTTGTGCTGTGTCTGTTCGCTGGTGTTTGTTGCGACACTTTTCTGGGTATTATGGAGCACTAACTAGCCCCTCAAACTGTTATTATAGATTTGTTTCTTCCCGATGTTTCGAAATGAAGCAAGTTCTTGACTGCTCCATGTGTTTGATGTGGAGGACAAATGCTCAACTTTCCCTCACTTGTTACAGCCTTCCTAACTAACATTGTACATGCGCCATGCTTCGCAAATGAAATCATTGTCTATCACCACGTCATATTCGGACATAAAAGCTATCCACTTTGCCTATAGTCAATGGGCATGTCAAAACCTTAGGAATCATGCCGCTCACCGAAAGATTTCTTTCTTTCCTATGTTTCCAAATGAAACACGTTCTCTGACTCTCTCTAGGTCGAAACCCGCCGCCGGACACCCACCGGTAAAATTGGGTACAAGCGTCCCCCGGCCCGGCGCCCGGCTCTTTCAGGGGTGTGCGTTTAGAAGAGGCTCTGCTAACCCTGCTGTGCTCCCTCGGGGGCTTAGTTTCGAACAAGCAAAAAAAAAACCCGCAAGGCCAGCGACAGCTGTTCTGGCGGGCCTGCAGGATTGAGGCGGCACATGGAGCCCTGGACTGAGGGCTCCACTCAGGAAGAAAAGAAAATTTATATAATAAATGTTTTTCCTCCTCCTCCTCCTCTACTCCATGTGTTTGATTTGGAGCACAACTGCTCAGCTTTTCTTCACTTGCTGCTGCCTTCCTACCTAAAACTGTACATGCGCCTTGCTTCTCAAATGAAATCATTGTCTATCACCACCTCATATACGGACATAGAAGCTATCCACATCAGGCACGTCAACGGGCAAGTCAAAAACCTAAGGAAATATGTCGCTCACCGAAATATTTGTTTCTTCACTATGTTTCGAAAGGAAGCAATTTAATTGACTCTACTCCTGGCGTTTGATTTGGAGGACAACCGCTCAACATTCCCTCACTTGCAACAGTCTTCCTACCTAAAATTATACATGCGCCATGCTGCGCAAATGAACACCATAGAAATCATGTGGCTCACCGAAAGATTTGTTTCTTCCCGCTTTATCGAAGTAAGCAAGTTCGTTGACTCTGCTCCATGTGTTTGATGTGGAGGACAACCGCTCAGTTTTCTCTATTATGCTACAACCTTCCGACCTTAAACTTTATATGCGCCATGCTTCGTAAATGAAACCATTGTCTGTCACCATCATATTCGGACCTAGAAGCCATCCACATCTGTCTATAGTCAATGGGCACGTCAAAACTTTAGGAATCATTTCGCTCACCGAAATGTTTGTTCCTTCCCTATGTTTCGTATTGAAGCAATTTCGTTGACTCTGCTCCATGTGTTTTTATTTTTATTTTATTTATTTATTTTTATTTACAATACTACCGGTCTTCTTCCAAGACCATAGCAGGGGGCTTTTAGTACACTTTGAGTAGAACATATGTACATATCTTTCACGGGCAGCACAACAGCACATAAAAGTACACGTACGGGATTTTGATGTGGATTACAGCCACTCAACTTTCCCTCACTTGCTACTGCCTTCCTACCAAACATTGTACATGCACCATGCTGCGCAAATGAAATCATTGTCTGTCACCACATCATATTCGGACATAGAAGCTATCCACATCTGCCTGTTGTCAATGGGCACGTGAAAATTTAAGGAATCATGTCGTTAAGCGAAAGATTTATTTCTTCCCGATGTTTCCAGATTAAGCAAGTTCGGTGACTCTGCTTCATGTGTTTGATGTGGAGGACAACCGCTCAACTTTCTCTCACGTGCTACAGCCTTCCTACCTAAAATTGTACATGGGCCATGCTGCACAAATAAAATCATTGTATGTCACCACATCATATTCAGACATAAAAGCCATACTCATCTGCCTATAGCCAATGGGCAAGTCAAAACTGAAATCATGTCGCTCACCTGAATGTTTGTTTCTTCGCGATGTTTCGAAATAAAGGAAGTTCGTTGACTCTGCTCCATGTGTTTGGTGAGGAGGAGAACCGCTCAACTTTCCCTATTATGCTACAGCCTTCCTAACTAAAATTGGATGTGCGCCATGCGTCGCAAATGAAACCATTGTCTGTCACCACATCATATTCGGACATAGAAGCCATCCATATCTGCCTATAGTCTATGGGCAAGTCAGAACCGAGGAAATCATGTCGTTCACCGAGAGATTTGCTCCTTGCCGATGCTTCTAAACGAAGGAAGTTCGTTGACTCTGCTCCATGTGTTTGATGTGGAGGACAAACGCTCAGCTTTCCCTCACGTGCTACAGCCTTCCCGTGCAAAATTGTACATGCACCATGATGCGCAAATCATTGTCTTTGACAACCGCAAATTCAGACGTAAGAGCCATCCACATCTGTCCTTAGAAAATGGGCATGTCAAAACCAAAGGAATGATTTCACAATCTCAAAAATTGGTTTCTTCCCGAGGGTTTGAAATCAAACTAGTTCGTCAACTCTGCTCCATGGGTTTTTTGGGGAGGACTGCTCTCGCATTTCCCTCTCGTGCTACAACCTCGCTAACTAAATTAGACGTTCGCACGCTACGCACGTGAAGTCACAGTTTGTGACTACATCAAAATCGGATACTAAAGCCATCGAAATCTTTCCGCAGTCAATAGGCACGTTAAAATTGCAGGACTCTGGTCGTTCACCAAAAGATTTGTTTTTTTTCCCAAAGGTTCGAACTGAAATAATTTCGTTGACTCTGCTTAATGTGTTTTATGTGGAGGACACCTCATATTTGCCTCACGTGCTACTGAACTGTCTACATAAATTACACGTGCTCCACGCTTCGCACGTTAAATCATTGTCCGTTACCGCACCAGATTCAAACATAAATCCATCCACATCTCCCTATAGTCAATGGGCACGTCAAACCCAAAGAAATCATGCGCACACAGAAAGATTTGTTTCTTCCCGATGTTTCTAATCGAAGCAAGTTCCTTGACTCTGGTCCATGTGTTTGATGTGGAGGACCACCACACAGCTTTCTCTGACGTGCTAGAGACTACCTACCTAAAATTGTACAAGTGCCATGCTGCGCAAATGAAATCATTCGCTTCAACCGCATCATATTCGGATATAGAAGCCATCCACATCTGCCTGTAGGCAATGGGCACGTCAAACCCGAAGAAATAATCTTGCTCACCGAAAGATTTGTTTCTTCCCACTGTTTCGAAATGAAGCAAGTTCACCGAAATTTGTTTCTTCCCGATGTTTTGAAATGAAGCAAGTTCGTTGACCCTGCTGCCTGTGTTTGATGTGGAGGACAACACCTCCTTTTTCCCTCACGTGCTGCAGCCTTCCTACCTAAATTGTACATGCGCCACGCTGCGCAAATGAAATCATTGTCTGTGAAGACAGCAGATTCAGACATAAAAGCCACCCACATCTCTTTAGTAAATGGGACCGTCAAAACCAAATGAATGATTTCGATCACTCAAAAAATTGTTTCTTCCCCAGGTTTTGAAATCAAAATAGTTCGTCAACTCTACACCATTGGTTTTTTTGTGGAGGACAGCCCTCACCTTTCTATCTTGTGCTACCGCCTGGCTAACTAAATTACACGTGCCCCACGCGGCGCACGTGAGTATATTTTTTGTGTCCACATCAGAATCGGATATAAAAGCCATCGATATCTGCCCTTAGTCAACGGGCACGTCAAAATTCCAGGACTCTGGTCGGTCACCAAAAAATTTGTAGTTTTTTCCCGAAAGTTCGAAATGAAACAATTTCGTCGACTCTGCTCCATGGGTTTCATGTGGTTGAAAACACCTCCTCTTTGCCTCACGTGCTACTGCCCTGTCTAATTAAAATTACACGTGCTCCACGCTTCGCATGATAAATCATTGTCTGTTACCGCACCAGATTCAGATATAAAAGCCATCCACATCTCTCTATAGTCAATGGGCAAGTCAAACCCAAAGGAGTCATGTCACTCACCGAAAGATTTGGTGAGATGTACGTGAGTGTAGAATTGGTGACCGCCATGCTTGGACGATGTTTACGTTCCGCAGGAATGAAAGTGCCACTATCTTCTTGGCAAAGAAGAGGCTGATGAGAACATGTACTTGAGTGTAGAAAAAGTGGAGTGATGAAGAGGAACTGTGTTCAGATCCATATTGCAGTTGGTAGTGTGCGTTTGTGCTGTGTCTGTTCGCTGGTGTTTGTGTTTGTTGCGACACTTTTCTGGGTATTATGGAGCACCAACTAGCCCCTCAAACTGTTATTAAAGATTTGTTTCTTCCCGATGTTTCGAAATGAAGCAAGTTCTCGACTGCTCCGTGTGTTTATGTGGAGGACAAACGCTCAACTTTCCCTCACTTGTTACAGCCTTCCTAACTAACATTGTACATGCGCCATGCTTCGCAAATGAAATCATTGTCTATCACCACGTCATATTCGGACATAAAAGCTATCCACTTTGCCTATAGTCAATGGGCATGTCAAAACCTTAGGAATCATGTCGCTCACCGAAAGATTTCTTTCTTTCCTATGTTTCCAAATGAAACACGTTCTCTGACTCTCTCTAGGTCGAAACCCGCCGCCGGACACCCACCGGTAAAATTGGGTACAAGCGTCCCCCGGCCCGGCGCCCGGCTCTTTCAGGGAGGTGCGTTTAGAAGAGGCTCTGTTAACCTTGCTGTGCTCCCTCGGGGGCTTAGTTTCGAACAAGCAAAAAAAAACCCGCAAGGCCAGCGACAGCTGTTCTGGCGGGCCTGCAGGATTGAGGCGGGACATGGAGCCCTGGACTGAGGGCTCCACTCAGGAAGAAAAGAAAATTTATATAATAAATGTTTTTCCTCCTCCTCCTCCTCCTCCTCCTCCTCCTCCTCCTCCTCTACTCCATGTGTTTGATTTGGAGCACCACTGCTCAGCTTTTCTTCACTTGCTGCTGCCTTCCTACCTAAAACTGTACATGCGCCTTGCTTCTCAAATGAAATCATTGTCTATCACCACCTCATATACGGACATAGAAGCTATCCACATCAGGCACGTCGACGGCCAAGTCAAAAACCTAAGGAAATATGTCGCTCACCGAAATATTTGTTTCTTCACTATGTTTCGAAATGAAGCAATTTAATTGACTCTACTCCTGGCGTTTGATTTGGAGGACAACCGCTCAACATTCCCCTCACTTGCAACAGCCTTCCTACCTAAAATTATACACGCGCCATGCTGCGCAAATGAACACCAGAGAAATCATGTGGCTCACCGAAAGATTTGTTTCTTCCCGCTTTATCGAAGTAAGCAAGTTCGTTGACCCTGCTCCATGTGTTTGATGTGGAGGACAACCGCTCAGTTTTCTCTATTATGCTACAACCTTCCGACCTTAAACTTTATATGCGCCATGCTTCGTAAATGAAACCATTGTCTGTCACCATCATATTCGGACCTAGAAGCCATCCACATCTGTCTATAGTCAATGGGCACGTCAAAACTTTAGGAATCATTTCGCTCACCGAAATGTTTGTTCCTTCCCTATGTTTCGTATTGAAGCAATTTCGTTGACTCTGCTCCATGTGTTATTATTTTTATTTTATTTATTAATTTTTATTTACAATACTACCGGTCTTCTTCCAAGACCATAGCAGGGGGCTTTTAGTACACTTTGAGTAAAACATATGTACATATCTTTCACGGGCAGCGCAACAGGACATAAAAGTACACGTACGCGATTTTGATGTGGATTACAGCCACTCAACTTTCCCTCACTTGCTACTGCCTTCCTACCAAACATTGTACATGCACCATGCTGCGCAAATGAAATCATTGTCTGTCACCACATCATATTCGGACATAGAAGCTATCCACATCTGCCTGTTGTCAATGGGCACGTGAAAATTTAAGGAATCATGTCGTTAAGCGAAAGATTTATTTCTTCCCGATGTTTCTAGATTAAGCAAGTTCGGTGACTCTGCTTCATGTGTTTGATGTGGAGGACAACCGCTCAACTTTCCCTCACGTGCTACAGCCTTCCTACCTAAAATTGTACATGGGCCATGCTGCACAAATAAAATCATTGTATGTCACCACATCATATTCAGACATAAAAGCCATACTCATCGGCCTATAGTCAATGGGCAAGTCAAAACTGAAGAAATCATGTCGCTCACCTGGATGTTTGTTTCTTCGCGATGTTTCGAAATAAAGGAAGTTCGTTGCTCTGCTCCATGTGTTTGATGAGGAGGAGAACCGCTCAACTTTCCCTATCATGCTACAGACTTCCTACCTAAAATTGGATGTGCGCCATGCGTCGCAAATGAAACCATTGTCTGTCACCACATCATATTCGGACATAGAAGCCATCCATATCTGCCTATAGTCTATGGGCAAGTCAGAATCGAGGAAATCATGTCGTTCACCGAGAGATTTGCTCCTTGCCGATGCTTCTAAACGAAGGAAGTTCATTGACTCTGCTCCATGTGTTTGATGTGGAGGACACACACTCAGCTTTCCCTCACGTGCTACAGCCTTCCCGTGCAAAATTGTACATGCACCATGATGCGCAAATCATTGTCTGTGACGACCGCAAATTCAGACATAAAAGCCATCCACATCTGTCCTTAGAAAATGGGCATGTCAAAACCAAAGGAATGATTTCACAATCTCAAAAATTGGTTTCTTCCCGAGGGTTTGAAATCAAACTAGTTCGTCAACTCTGCTCCGTGGGTTTTTTGGGGAGGACTGCTCTCGCATTTCCCTCTCGTGCTACAACCTCGCTAACTAAATTAGACGTTCGCACGCTACGCACGTGAAGTCACAGTTTGTGACTACATCAAAATCGGATACTAAAGCCATCGAAATCTTTCCGCAGTCAATACGCACCTCAAAATTGCAGGACTCTGGTCGTTCACCAAAAGATTTGTTTTTTTTCCCAAAGGTTCGAACTGAAATAATTTCGTTGACTCTGCTTAATGTGTTTTATGTGGAGGACACCTCATATTTGCCTCACGTGCTACTGAACTGTCTACATAAATTACACGTGCTCCACGCTTCGCACGTTAAATCATTGTCCGTTACCGCACCAGATTCAAACATAAATCCATCCACATCTCCCTATAGTCAAAGGGCACGTCAAACCCAAAGAAATCATGCGCACACAGAAAGATTTGTTTCTTCCCGATGTTTCTAATCGAAGCAAGTTCCTTGACTCTGGTCCATGTGTTTGATGTGGAGGACCACCACACAGCTTTCTCTGACGTGCTAGAGACTACCTACCTAAAATTGTACAAGTGCCATGCTGCGCAAATGAAATCATTCGCTTCAACCGCATCATATTCGGATATAGAAGCCATCCACATCTGCCTGTAGGGAATGGGCACGTCAAACCCGAAGAAATAATCTTGCTCACCGAAAGATTTGTTTCTTCCCACTGTTTCGAAATGAAGCAAGTTCACCGAAATTTGTTTCTTCCCGATGTTTTGAAATGAAGCAAGTTCGTTGACCCTGCTGCCTGTGTTTGATGTGGAGGACAACACCTCCTTTTTCCCTCACGTGCTGCAGCCTTCCTACCTAAATTGTACATGCGCCACGCTGCGCAAATGAAATCATTGTCTGTGAAGACAGCAGATTCAGACATAAAAGCCACCCACATCTCTTTAGTAAATGGGACCGTCAAAACCAAATGAATGATTTCGATCACTCAAAAAATTGTTTCTTCCCCAGGTTTTGAAATCAAAATAGTTCGTCAACTCTACACCATTGGTTTTTTTGTGGAGGACAGCCCTCACCTTTCTATCTTGTGCTACCGCCTGGCTAACTAAATTACACGTGCCCCACGCGGCGCACGTGAGTATATTTTTTGTGTCCACATCAGAATCGGATATAAAAGCCATCGATATCTGCCCTTAGTCAACGGGCACGTCAAAATTCCAGGACTCTGGTCGGTCACCAAAAAATTTGTAGTTTTTTCCCGAAAGTTCGAAATGAAACAATTTCGTCGACTCTGCTCCATGGGTTTCATGTGGTTGAAAACACCTCCTCTTTGCCTCACGTGCTACTGCCCTGTCTAATTAAAATTACACGTGCTCCACGCTTCGCATGATAAATCATTGTCTGTTACCGCACCAGATTCAGATATAAAAGCCATCCACATCTCTCTATAGTCAATGGGCAAGTCAAACCCAAAGGAGTCATGTCACTCACCGAAAGATTTGGTGAGATGTACGTGAGTGTAGAATTGGTGACCGCCATGCTTGGACGATGTTTACGTTCCGCAGGAATGAAAGTGCCACTATCTTCTTGGCAAAGAAGAGGCTGATGAGAACATGTACTTGAGTGTAGAAAAAGTGGAGTGATGAAGAGGAACTGTGTTCAGATCCATATTGCAGTTGGTAGTGTGCGTTTGTGCTGTGTCTGTTCGCTGGTGTTTGTGTTTGTTGCGACACTTTTCTGGGTATTATGGAGCACCAACTAGCCCCTCAAACTGTTATTAAAGATTTGTTTCTTCCCGATGTTTCGAAATGAAGCAAGTTCTCGACTGCTCCGTGTGTTTATGTGGAGGACAAACGCTCAACTTTCCCTCACTTGTTACAGCCTTCCTAACTAACATTGTACATGCGCCATGCTTCGCAAATGAAATCATTGTCTATCACCACGTCATATTCGGACATAAAAGCTATCCACTTTGCCTATAGTCAATGGGCATGTCAAAACCTTAGGAATCATGTCGCTCACCGAAAGATTTCTTTCTTTCCTATGTTTCCAAATGAAACACGTTCTCTGACTCTCTCTAGGTCGAAACCCGCCGCCGGACACCCACCGGTAAAATTGGGTACAAGCGTCCCCCGGCCCGGCGCCCGGCTCTTTCAGGGAGGTGCGTTTAGAAGAGGCTCTGTTAACCTTGCTGTGCTCCCTCGGGGGCTTAGTTTCGAACAAGCAAAAAAAAACCCGCAAGGCCAGCGACAGCTGTTCTGGCGGGCCTGCAGGATTGAGGCGGGACATGGAGCCCTGGACTGAGGGCTCCACTCAGGAAGAAAAGAAAATTTATATAATAAATGTTTTTCCTCCTCCTCCTCCTCCTCCTCCTCCTCCTCCTCCTCCTCTACTCCATGTGTTTGATTTGGAGCACCACTGCTCAGCTTTTCTTCACTTGCTGCTGCCTTCCTACCTAAAACTGTACATGCGCCTTGCTTCTCAAATGAAATCATTGTCTATCACCACCTCATATACGGACATAGAAGCTATCCACATCAGGCACGTCGACGGCCAAGTCAAAAACCTAAGGAAATATGTCGCTCACCGAAATATTTGTTTCTTCACTATGTTTCGAAATGAAGCAATTTAATTGACTCTACTCCTGGCGTTTGATTTGGAGGACAACCGCTCAACATTCCCCTCACTTGCAACAGCCTTCCTACCTAAAATTATACACGCGCCATGCTGCGCAAATGAACACCAGAGAAATCATGTGGCTCACCGAAAGATTTGTTTCTTCCCGCTTTATCGAAGTAAGCAAGTTCGTTGACCCTGCTCCATGTGTTTGATGTGGAGGACAACCGCTCAGTTTTCTCTATTATGCTACAACCTTCCGACCTTAAACTTTATATACGCCATGCTTCGTAAATGAAACCATTGTCTGTCACCATCATATTCGGACCTAGAAGCCATCCACATCTGTCTATAGTCAATGGGCACGTCAAAACTTTAGGAATCATTTCGCTCACCGAAATGTTTGTTCCTTCCCTATGTTTCGTATTGAAGCAATTTCGTTGACTCTGCTCCATGTGTTTTTATTTTTATTTTATTTATTTATTTTTATTTACAATACTACCGGTCTTCTTCCAAGACCATAGCAGGGGGCTTTTAGTACACTTTGAGTAGAACATATGTACATATCTTTCACGGGCAGCACAACAGCACATAAAAGTACACGTACGGGATTTTGATGTGGATTACAGCCACTCAACTTTCCCTCACTTGCTACTGCCTTCCTACCAAACATTGTACATGCACCATGCTGCGCAAATGAAATCATTGTCTGTCACCACATCATATTCGGACATAGAAGCTATCCACATCTGCCTGTTGTCAATGGGCACGTGAAAATTTAAGGAATCATGTCGTTAAGCGAAAGATTTATTTCTTCCCGATGTTTCCAGATTAAGCAAGTTCGGTGACTCTGCTTCATGTGTTTGATGTGGAGGACAACCGCTCAACTTTCTCTCACGTGCTACAGCCTTCCTACCTAAAATTGTACATGGGCCATGCTGCACAAATAAAATCATTGTATGTCACCACATCATATTCAGACATAAAAGCCATACTCATCTGCCTATAGCCAATGGGCAAGTCAAAACTGAAATCATGTCGCTCACCTGAATGTTTGTTTCTTCGCGATGTTTCGAAATAAAGGAAGTTCGTTGACTCTGCTCCATGTGTTTGGTGAGGAGGAGAACCGCTCAACTTTCCCTATTATGCTACAGCCTTCCTAACTAAAATTGGATGTGCGCCATGCGTCGCAAATGAAACCATTGTCTGTCACCACATCATATTCGGACATAGAAGCCATCCATATCTGCCTATAGTCTATGGGCAAGTCAGAACCGAGGAAATCATGTCGTTCACCGAGAGATTTGCTCCTTGCCGATGCTTCTAAACGAAGGAAGTTCGTTGACTCTGCTCCATGTGTTTGATGTGGAGGACAAACGCTCAGCTTTCCCTCACGTGCTACAGCCTTCCCGTGCAAAATTGTACATGCACCATGATGCGCAAATCATTGTCTTTGACAACCGCAAATTCAGACGTAAGAGCCATCCACATCTGTCCTTAGAAAATGGGCATGTCAAAACCAAAGGAATGATTTCACAATCTCAAAAATTGGTTTCTTCCCGAGGGTTTGAAATCAAACTAGTTCGTCAACTCTGCTCCATGGGTTTTTTGGGGAGGACTGCTCTCGCATTTCCCTCTCGTGCTACAACCTCGCTAACTAAATTAGACGTTCGCACGCTACGCACGTGAAGTCACAGTTTGTGACTACATCAAAATCGGATACTAAAGCCATCGAAATCTTTCCGCAGTCAATAGGCACGTTAAAATTGCAGGACTCTGGTCGTTCACCAAAAGATTTGTTTTTTTTCCCAAAGGTTCGAACTGAAATAATTTCGTTGACTCTGCTTAATGTGTTTTATGTGGAGGACACCTCATATTTGCCTCACGTGCTACTGAACTGTCTACATAAATTACACGTGCTCCACGCTTCGCACGTTAAATCATTGTCCGTTACCGCACCAGATTCAAACATAAATCCATCCACATCTCCCTATAGTCAATGGGCACGTCAAACCCAAAGAAATCATGCGCACACAGAAAGATTTGTTTCTTCCCGATGTTTCTAATCGAAGCAAGTTCCTTGACTCTGGTCCATGTGTTTGATGTGGAGGACCACCACACAGCTTTCTCTGACGTGCTAGAGACTACCTACCTAAAATTGTACAAGTGCCATGCTGCGCAAATGAAATCATTCGCTTCAACCGCATCATATTCGGATATAGAAGCCATCCACATCTGCCTGTAGGCAATGGGCACGTCAAACCCGAAGAAATAATCTTGCTCACCGAAAGATTTGTTTCTTCCCACTGTTTCGAAATGAAGCAAGTTCACCGAAATTTGTTTCTTCCCGATGTTTTGAAATGAAGCAAGTTCGTTGACCCTGCTGCCTGTGTTTGATGTGGAGGACAACACCTCCTTTTTCCCTCACGTGCTGCAGCCTTCCTACCTAAATTGTACATGCGCCACGCTGCGCAAATGAAATCATTGTCTGTGAAGACAGCAGATTCAGACATAAAAGCCACCCACATCTCTTTAGTAAATGGGACCGTCAAAACCAAATGAATGATTTCGATCACTCAAAAAATTGTTTCTTCCCCAGGTTTTGAAATCAAAATAGTTCGTCAACTCTACACCATTGGTTTTTTTGTGGAGGACAGCCCTCACCTTTCTATCTTGTGCTACCGCCTGGCTAACTAAATTACACGTGCCCCACGCGGCGCACGTGAGTATATTTTTTGTGTCCACATCAGAATCGGATATAAAAGCCATCGATATCTGCCCTTAGTCAACGGGCACGTCAAAATTCCAGGACTCTGGTCGGTCACCAAAAAATTTGTAGTTTTTTCCCGAAAGTTCGAAATGAAACAATTTCGTCGACTCTGCTCCATGGGTTTCATGTGGTTGAAAACACCTCCTCTTTGCCTCACGTGCTACTGCCCTGTCTAATTAAAATTACACGTGCTCCACGCTTCGCATGATAAATCATTGTCTGTTACCGCACCAGATTCAGATATAAAAGCCATCCACATCTCTCTATAGTCAATGGGCAAGTCAAACCCAAAGGAGTCATGTCACTCACCGAAAGATTTGGTGAGATGTACGTGAGTGTAGAATTGGTGACCGCCATGCTTGGACGATGTTTACGTTCCGCAGGAATGAAAGTGCCACTATCTTCTTGGCAAAGAAGAGGCTGATGAGAACATGTACTTGAGTGTAGAAAAAGTGGAGTGATGAAGAGGAACTGTGTTCAGATCCATATTGCAGTTGGTAGTGTGCGTTTGTGCTGTGTCTGTTCGCTGGTGTTTGTGTTTGTTGCGACACTTTTCTGGGTATTATGGAGCACCAACTAGCCCCTCAAACTGTTATTAAAGATTTGTTTCTTCCCGATGTTTCGAAATGAAGCAAGTTCTCGACTGCTCCGTGTGTTTATGTGGAGGACAAACGCTCAACTTTCCCTCACTTGTTACAGCCTTCCTAACTAACATTGTACATGCGCCATGCTTCGCAAATGAAATCATTGTCTATCACCACGTCATATTCGGACATAAAAGCTATCCACTTTGCCTATAGTCAATGGGCATGTCAAAACCTTAGGAATCATGTCGCTCACCGAAAGATTTCTTTCTTTCCTATGTTTCCAAATGAAACACGTTCTCTGACTCTCTCTAGGTCGAAACCCGCCGCCGGACACCCACCGGTAAAATTGGGTACAAGCGTCCCCCGGCCCGGCGCCCGGCTCTTTCAGGGAGGTGCGTTTAGAAGAGGCTCTGTTAACCTTGCTGTGCTCCCTCGGGGGCTTAGTTTCGAACAAGCAAAAAAAAACCCGCAAGGCCAGCGACAGCTGTTCTGGCGGGCCTGCAGGATTGAGGCGGGACATGGAGCCCTGGACTGAGGGCTCCACTCAGGAAGAAAAGAAAATTTATATAATAAATGTTTTTCCTCCTCCTCCTCCTCCTCCTCCTCCTCCTCCTCCTCCTCTACTCCATGTGTTTGATTTGGAGCACCACTGCTCAGCTTTTCTTCACTTGCTGCTGCCTTCCTACCTAAAACTGTACATGCGCCTTGCTTCTCAAATGAAATCATTGTCTATCACCACCTCATATACGGACATAGAAGCTATCCACATCAGGCACGTCGACGGCCAAGTCAAAAACCTAAGGAAATATGTCGCTCACCGAAATATTTGTTTCTTCACTATGTTTCGAAATGAAGCAATTTAATTGACTCTACTCCTGGCGTTTGATTTGGAGGACAACCGCTCAACATTCCCCTCACTTGCAACAGCCTTCCTACCTAAAATTATACACGCGCCATGCTGCGCAAATGAACACCAGAGAAATCATGTGGCTCACCGAAAGATTTGTTTCTTCCCGCTTTATCGAAGTAAGCAAGTTCGTTGACCCTGCTCCATGTGTTTGATGTGGAGGACAACCGCTCAGTTTTCTCTATTATGCTACAACCTTCCGACCTTAAACTTTATATGCGCCATGCTTCGTAAATGAAACCATTGTCTGTCACCATCATATTCGGACCTAGAAGCCATCCACATCTGTCTATAGTCAATGGGCACGTCAAAACTTTAGGAATCATTTCGCTCACCGAAATGTTTGTTCCTTCCCTATGTTTCGTATTGAAGCAATTTCGTTGACTCTGCTCCATGTGTTATTATTTTTATTTTATTTATTAATTTTTATTTACAATACTACCGGTCTTCTTCCAAGACCATAGCAGGGGGCTTTTAGTACACTTTGAGTAAAACATATGTACATATCTTTCACGGGCAGCGCAACAGGACATAAAAGTACACGTACGCGATTTTGATGTGGATTACAGCCACTCAACTTTCCCTCACTTGCTACTGCCTTCCTACCAAACATTGTACATGCACCATGCTGCGCAAATGAAATCATTGTCTGTCACCACATCATATTCGGACATAGAAGCTATCCACATCTGCCTGTTGTCAATGGGCACGTGAAAATTTAAGGAATCATGTCGTTAAGCGAAAGATTTATTTCTTCCCGATGTTTCTAGATTAAGCAAGTTCGGTGACTCTGCTTCATGTGTTTGATGTGGAGGACAACCGCTCAACTTTCCCTCACGTGCTACAGCCTTCCTACCTAAAATTGTACATGGGCCATGCTGCACAAATAAAATCATTGTATGTCACCACATCATATTCAGACATAAAAGCCATACTCATCGGCCTATAGTCAATGGGCAAGTCAAAACTGAAGAAATCATGTCGCTCACCTGGATGTTTGTTTCTTCGCGATGTTTCGAAATAAAGGAAGTTCGTTGCTCTGCTCCATGTGTTTGATGAGGAGGAGAACCGCTCAACTTTCCCTATCATGCTACAGACTTCCTACCTAAAATTGGATGTGCGCCATGCGTCGCAAATGAAACCATTGTCTGTCACCACATCATATTCGGACATAGAAGCCATCCATATCTGCCTATAGTCTATGGGCAAGTCAGAATCGAGGAAATCATGTCGTTCACCGAGAGATTTGCTCCTTGCCGATGCTTCTAAACGAAGGAAGTTCATTGACTCTGCTCCATGTGTTTGATGTGGAGGACACACACTCAGCTTTCCCTCACGTGCTACAGCCTTCCCGTGCAAAATTGTACATGCACCATGATGCGCAAATCATTGTCTGTGACGACCGCAAATTCAGACATAAAAGCCATCCACATCTGTCCTTAGAAAATGGGCATGTCAAAACCAAAGGAATGATTTCACAATCTCAAAAATTGGTTTCTTCCCGAGGGTTTGAAATCAAACTAGTTCGTCAACTCTGCTCCGTGGGTTTTTTGGGGAGGACTGCTCTCGCATTTCCCTCTCGTGCTACAACCTCGCTAACTAAATTAGACGTTCGCACGCTACGCACGTGAAGTCACAGTTTGTGACTACATCAAAATCGGATACTAAAGCCATCGAAATCTTTCCGCAGTCAATACGCACCTCAAAATTGCAGGACTCTGGTCGTTCACCAAAAGATTTGTTTTTTTTCCCAAAGGTTCGAACTGAAATAATTTCGTTGACTCTGCTTAATGTGTTTTATGTGGAGGACACCTCATATTTGCCTCACGTGCTACTGAACTGTCTACATAAATTACACGTGCTCCACGCTTCGCACGTTAAATCATTGTCCGTTACCGCACCAGATTCAAACATAAATCCATCCACATCTCCCTATAGTCAAAGGGCACGTCAAACCCAAAGAAATCATGCGCACACAGAAAGATTTGTTTCTTCCCGATGTTTCTAATCGAAGCAAGTTCCTTGACTCTGGTCCATGTGTTTGATGTGGAGGACCACCACACAGCTTTCTCTGACGTGCTAGAGACTACCTACCTAAAATTGTACAAGTGCCATGCTGCGCAAATGAAATCATTCGCTTCAACCGCATCATATTCGGATATAGAAGCCATCCACATCTGCCTGTAGGGAATGGGCACGTCAAACCCGAAGAAATAATCTTGCTCACCGAAAGATTTGTTTCTTCCCACTGTTTCGAAATGAAGCAAGTTCACCGAAATTTGTTTCTTCCCGATGTTTTGAAATGAAGCAAGTTCGTTGACCCTGCTGCCTGTGTTTGATGTGGAGGACAACACCTCCTTTTTCCCTCACGTGCTGCAGCCTTCCTACCTAAATTGTACATGCGCCACGCTGCGCAAATGAAATCATTGTCTGTGAAGACAGCAGATTCAGACATAAAAGCCACCCACATCTCTTTAGTAAATGGGACCGTCAAAACCAAATGAATGATTTCGATCACTCAAAAAATTGTTTCTTCCCCAGGTTTTGAAATCAAAATAGTTCGTCAACTCTACACCATTGGTTTTTTTGTGGAGGACAGCCCTCACCTTTCTATCTTGTGCTACCGCCTGGCTAACTAAATTACACGTGCCCCACGCGGCGCACGTGAGTATATTTTTTGTGTCCACATCAGAATCGGATATAAAAGCCATCGATATCTGCCCTTAGTCAACGGGCACGTCAAAATTCCAGGACTCTGGTCGGTCACCAAAAAATTTGTAGTTTTTTCCCGAAAGTTCGAAATGAAACAATTTCGTCGACTCTGCTCCATGGGTTTCATGTGGTTGAAAACACCTCCTCTTTGCCTCACGTGCTACTGCCCTGTCTAATTAAAATTACACGTGCTCCACGCTTCGCATGATAAATCATTGTCTGTTACCGCACCAGATTCAGATATAAAAGCCATCCACATCTCTCTATAGTCAATGGGCAAGTCAAACCCAAAGGAGTCATGTCACTCACCGAAAGATTTGGTGAGATGTACGTGAGTGTAGAATTGGTGACCGCCATGCTTGGACGATGTTTACGTTCCGCAGGAATGAAAGTGCCACTATCTTCTTGGCAAAGAAGAGGCTGATGAGAACATGTACTTGAGTGTAGAAAAAGTGGAGTGATGAAGAGGAACTGTGTTCAGATCCATATTGCAGTTGGTAGTGTGCGTTTGTGCTGTGTCTGTTCGCTGGTGTTTGTGTTTGTTGCGACACTTTTCTGGGTATTATGGAGCACCAACTAGCCCCTCAAACTGTTATTAAAGATTTGTTTCTTCCCGATGTTTCGAAATGAAGCAAGTTCTCGACTGCTCCGTGTGTTTATGTGGAGGACAAACGCTCAACTTTCCCTCACTTGTTACAGCCTTCCTAACTAACATTGTACATGCGCCATGCTTCGCAAATGAAATCATTGTCTATCACCACGTCATATTCGGACATAAAAGCTATCCACTTTGCCTATAGTCAATGGGCATGTCAAAACCTTAGGAATCATGTCGCTCCCCGAAAGATTTCTTTCTTTCCTATGTTTCCAAATGAAACACGTTCTCTGACTCTCTCTAGGTCGAAACCCGCCGCCGGACACCCACCGGTAAAATTGGGTACAAGCGTCCCCCGGCCCGGCGCCCGGCTCTTTCAGGGAGGTGCGTTTAGAAGAGGCTCTGTTAACCTTGCTGTGCTCCCTCGGGGGCTTAGTTTCGAACAAGCAAAAAAAAACCCGCAAGGCCAGCGACAGCTGTTCTGGCGGGCCTGCAGGATTGAGGCGGGACATGGAGCCCTGGACTGAGGGCTCCACTCAGGAAGAAAAGAAAATTTATATAATAAATGTTTTTCCTCCTCCTCCTCCTCCTCCTCCTCCTCCTCCTCCTCCTCCTCCTCCTCTACTCCATGTGTTTGATTTGGAGCACCACTGCTCAGCTTTTCTTCACTTGCTGCTGCCTTCCTACCTAAAACTGTACATGCGCCTTGCTTCTCAAATGAAATCATTGTCTATCACCACCTCATATACGGACATAGAAGCTATCCACATCAGGCACGTCGACGGCCAAGTCAAAAACCTAAGGAAATATGTCGCTCACCGAAATATTTGTTTCTTCACTATGTTTCGAAATGAAGCAATTTAATTGACTCTACTCCTGGCGTTTGATTTGGAGGACAACCGCTCAACATTCCCCTCACTTGCAACAGCCTTCCTACCTAAAATTATACACGCGCCATGCTGCGCAAATGAACACCAGAGAAATCATGTGGCTCACCGAAAGATTTGTTTCTTCCCGCTTTATCGAAGTAAGCAAGTTCGTTGACCCTGCTCCATGTGTTTGATGTGGAGGACAACCGCTCAGTTTTCTCTATTATGCTACAACCTTCCGACCTTAAACTTTATATGCGCCATGCTTCGTAAATGAAACCATTGTCTGTCACCATCATATTCGGACCTAGAAGCCATCCACATCTGTCTATAGTCAATGGGCACGTCAAAACTTTAGGAATCATTTCGCTCACCGAAATGTTTGTTCCTTCCCTATGTTTCGTATTGAAGCAATTTCGTTGACTCTGCTCCATGTGTTATTATTTTTATTTTATTTATTAATTTTTATTTACAATACTACCGGTCTTCTTCCAAGACCATAGCAGGGGGCTTTTAGTACACTTTGAGTAGAACATATGTACATATCTTTCACGGGCAGCGCAACAGGACATAAAAGTACACGTACGCGATTTTGATGTGGATTACAGCCACTCAACTTTCCCTCACTTGCTACTGCCTTCCTACCAAACATTGTACATGCACCATGCTGCGCAAATGAAATCATTGTCTGTCACCACATCATATTCGGACATAGAAGCTATCCACATCTGCCTGTTGTCAATGGGCACGTGAAAATTTAAGGAATCATGTCGTTAAGCGAAAGATTTATTTCTTCCCGATGTTTCTAGATTAAGCAAGTTCGGTGACTCTGCTTCATGTGTTTGATGTGGAGGACAACCGCTCAACTTTCCCTCACGTGCTACAGCCTTCCTACCTAAAATTGTACATGGGCCATGCTGCACAAATAAAATCATTGTATGTCACCACATCATATTCAGACATAAAAGCCATACTCATCGGCCTATAGTCAATGGGCAAGTCAAAACTGAAGAAATCATGTCGCTCACCTGGATGTTTGTTTCTTCGCGATGTTTCGAAATAAAGGAAGTTCGTTGCTCTGCTCCATGTGTTTGATGAGGAGGAGAACCGCTCAACTTTCCCTATCATGCTACAGACTTCCTACCTAAAATTGGATGTGCGCCATGCGTCGCAAATGAAACCATTGTCTGTCACCACATCATATTCGGACATAGAAGCCATCCATATCTGCCTATAGTCTATGGGCAAGTCAGAATCGAGGAAATCATGTCGTTCACCGAGAGATTTGCTCCTTGCCGATGCTTCTAAACGAAGGAAGTTCATTGACTCTGCTCCATGTGTTTGATGTGGAGGACACACACTCAGCTTTCCCTCACGTGCTACAGCCTTCCCGTGCAAAATTGTACATGCACCATGATGCGCAAATCATTGTCTGTGACGACCGCAAATTCAGACATAAAAGCCATCCACATCTGTCCTTAGAAAATGGGCATGTCAAAACCAAAGGAATGATTTCACAATCTCAAAAATTGGTTTCTTCCCGAGGGTTTGAAATCAAACTAGTTCGTCAACTCTGCTCCATGGGTTTTTTGGGGAGGACTGCTCTCGCATTTCCCTCTCGTGCTACAACCTCGCTAACTAAATTAGACGTTCGCACGCTACGCACGTGAAGTCACAGTTTGTGACTACATCAAAATCGGATACTAAAGCCATCGAAATCTTTCCGCAGTCAATACGCACCTCAAAATTGCAGGACTCTGGTCGTTCACCAAAAGATTTGTTTTTTTTCCCAAAGGTTCGAACTGAAATAATTTCGTTGACTCTGCTTAATGTGTTTTATGTGGAGGACACCTCATATTTGCCTCACGTGCTACTGAACTGTCTACATAAATTACACGTGCTCCACGCTTCGCACGTTAAATCATTGTCCGTTACCGCACCAGATTCAAACATAAATCCATCCACATCTCCCTATAGTCAAAGGGCACGTCAAACCCAAAGAAATCATGCGCACACAGAAAGATTTGTTTCTTCCCGATGTTTCTAATCGAAGCAAGTTCCTTGACTCTGGTCCATGTGTTTGATGTGGAGGACCACCACACAGCTTTCTCTGACGTGCTAGAGACTACCTACCTAAAATTGTACAAGTGCCATGCTGCGCAAATGAAATCATTCGCTTCAACCGCATCATATTCGGATATAGAAGCCATCCACATCTGCCTGTAGGGAATGGGCACGTCAAACCCGAAGAAATAATCTTGCTCACCGAAAGATTTGTTTCTTCCCACTGTTTCGAAATGAAGCAAGTTCACCGAAATTTGTTTCTTCCCGATGTTTTGAAATGAAGCAAGTTCGTTGACCCTGCTGCCTGTGTTTGATGTGGAGGACAACACCTCCTTTTTCCCTCACGTGCTGCAGCCTTCCTACCTAAATTGTACATGCGCCACGCTGCGCAAATGAAATCATTGTCTGTGAAGACAGCAGATTCAGACATAAAAGCCACCCACATCTCTTTAGTAAATGGGACCGTCAAAACCAAATGAATGATTTCGATCACTCAAAAAATTGTTTCTTCCCCAGGTTTTGAAATCAAAATAGTTCGTCAACTCTACACCATTGGTTTTTTTGTGGAGGACAGCCCTCACCTTTCTATCTTGTGCTACCGCCTGGCTAACTAAATTACACGTGCCCCACGCGGCGCACGTGAGTATATTTTTTGTGTCCACATCAGAATCGGATATAAAAGCCATCGATATCTGCCCTTAGTCAACGGGCACGTCAAAATTCCAGGACTCTGGTCGGTCACCAAAAAATTTGTAGTTTTTTCCCGAAAGTTCGAAATGAAACAATTTCGTCGACTCTGCTCCATGGGTTTCATGTGGTTGAAAACACCTCCTCTTTGCCTCACGTGCTACTGCCCTGTCTAATTAAAATTACACGTGCTCCACGCTTCGCATGATAAATCATTGTCTGTTACCGCACCAGATTCAGATATAAAAGCCATCCACATCTCTCTATAGTCAATGGGCAAGTCAAACCCAAAGGAGTCATGTCACTCACCGAAAGATTTGGTGAGATGTACGTGAGTGTAGAATTGGTGACCGCCATGCTTGGACGATGTTTACGTTCCGCAGGAATGAAAGTGCCACTATCTCCTTGGCAAAGAAGAGGATGATGAGGATGATCATGTATTTTAGGTAGGCAGACGGTAGCACGTGAGGGAAAGATAAGCGTATGTGCTCCACATCAAACACATGAAGCAGAGTCGACGAACTTGTTTCATTTCGAAACCTCGATAAGATGATGATGATGAAAACATTTATTGACTTTGGCTTAGATTAAGGGAAGGCTGGTTGGATTCGTTGTCCGGCACACCGTTGGTAAAAGCAGCTCCCGTGTTCTTCGACGAGGGCTCGTTGTTCCTCGAGGTCCGAGCTGGACAGGGCCGCCTCCGAGCCTTCCCACGTTGGCAGATTTATTATATCAATACTGGTATTTTGTTGAAAAGCCCATACCATATGGTATAAGTTTGCCTTCTGGCTGCACAATGTGCACTGCGCCGAAAAGGATTCGGGCTTAATGGCGCGAAGTGTTGTTGGATTATTAAATGACATAGTTTGTAAGCTTCGAAGGTGACGCTCTTCTGATTTACCAAGACCCTTAGCGGGCTTTGGGAATATCTGCCTTTCAAGGCGCAAATGCTGTATTATCTCTGAATATGTTGTTAACGGAGAGGGGGAGCCTAAACCAGCAAAAGAGGGTGTAGAAGGATTCCGGGGAAGAAAAGCTCGCGCCGAAGGGTGTGCGCGCTCGTTTCCTTCAACTCTCTGGTGACCTGGTAAGCATATTAGCTCCTTCTGTGCAGCTGAAGGCCTGCATTGGCTCAGAATTTTGCAGGCTAGCGGCGTGAACATGCCACGCATATAGTTTCTATAAGCTGCCTGGGAATCTGTAACTATGCATTTAGATGCGGAGGTCGTTGCGGCTAGGGCTGTCGCCACTTCCTCCATAGCCTGCGTATCCCCGTTACGATCTGAAAGCCCGTCCACGACCTGCTTTCGGTGCACCACTGATATTGTTGATATCCTCGCTACAAGACCCGCAGCGTCAACGTAGAAGGCTCCTTCTTCTCTTGAATAAGATTAGTTCATCTTCTTGCTTCTCGCCACTGGTCTAGCATGATGATGCTCCAGGTGCATGTTTTTGGGGTGCGGAAGCGTTAGGAATTTGTTCTTCCACTCTTGAGGTATATTGTGTCTCCCAGCCACTTGTGGAAAGCAACTGTTCAAATTTTCTAAGACCACGCGACCCGTTTTGGTTGTGGCCAGTCGCATTACCTGGCTAGTAAGATGGGCGCCAATCAGTTCATCACCCGTATTGTGCATCCCCAGTTGTAGCAGACGCTGCGCAGATGCTTTCATGGGTAACCCGAGCGCCTTCTTATAAGCATTTTGAATGATAACGTCCAAGTGGTTTAGGTCGGTTTTCCTCATATTAAGGTACGGGGCCACGTACACTATCCTGCAGATGATAAAGGCCTGTATTAGCCTAAGGGCATCTTTTTCTTTCATACCGTTCTTCTTGGTTGCGATACGAGATAGCATACGGATGGCCCGTTCGCACACCGTTGGGAGCTTGGTGACCGCTGCTGCGTTCACACCCTTGTTGTTAACAAGCAGCCTCAAAACCCGCATTGTCTCCACCTCGGGATAGCTGTATCATTGACCGAGATTTCCAGCGGGCGCAGTATCCCCCTTCCCGCGCAGGACGAGGAGCTCCGACTTGTCAGGGGAGCAGTGCAGTCCGCATCCTTCTCCATACTTTTGAGCTGTAGTGGCAGCCTCTTGGAGGGCCTCCTCCATTTGTTCCAAGTTTCCCTCCATTGTCCATATGGTTATGTCATCCGCCTAGAGGGTGTAACGAATTCAATTTATGGCATTAAGTTGTTCTGGCAGGTGCATAAGGGCAACGTTGAAGAGCAGTGGAGAAATAACCGCTCTCTGAGGCGTCTCCTTAGTGCCCATGGGTATCGGCTCGGACCTTGTGTCGCCAATCTTGATGTGCGCTTGCCTATCTTGCAAGAAAACCTTGATGTAATTAAAGGTATGCTTTCCGTCCTTAGTACAGCTGCAACGGAAAAAGAATGACACAAGTTAATCTTGACCGGAGCGAAAAAATCGCGACACGCGGCGCTACGGTTGCCGAGTACGCCGATAGCGAGAGTGCCAGGAACATTCCATTTCCTACAGCGGAAGTGGCCGGCAGAAGACTGCACTTCCTGACATTGGCCCATCAGAAATGCAAATTCCTAAACGAACGCATGTTGATTTCTTATCGGCCAAACCATACCCCAAGGTGGCTAAATACATAATCTCGTTTTGTTTTCGAATTGTGAGCGCTGGCTTTGGAGCAACGGTTCCTTATCACTTTTCCCTTTAAAATTTGGTGGGAATGCACTGTCAAAGGTAACGTGTGGCAGTGCCCACGTCACACGACAGAGAAAGTTTAAAAGCAGGTGTAGTTCCCATAAAATTTGCCACAACATAGGATGCCGCGAATCGACGAGGCGACAAGAGTGCAAATATTAACTTTTGTTCAAGCAGGTCGGACAAGAAGACGTGTTGCTGCGGAGGTAGGGTGCTCGCTTGGCAGCTTTACGGGCATTGTTCGGGCTTTTCGGCAAGAGGCAAGGCTTGGAGACGCTGCTCGAGATGGGCGTCCAAGATGGACCACTGAAGAAGAAGACAGGTTGATCGTGGCCGCCGCTTGCTGTGAATCTTTTATAACAGCCGAGGAGATATGATACGAACTTGGCCTTCAGATACCCCTTACTACCATAAGAGAACGTCTTCGTTCAGTAGGGCTCCGCAGTAGGATGTCTCGCCAGAGGCCACCTTTGACTCACAAAAATAAGGCGCTCAGGTTGGAGTTTGCCACTAGACATCTTTCGTGGACGACCGAAGAATTGATTATTGTAGTATTTACCGACGAATCTAGCTTTAGCAGCAAGTGGGATCAAAAGCGCCGTGTTTGGAGGCCAGATTGCACCCGGTAGGGCATGTGCTTCTGTGTTTAGGAGGACTGGAAAGAAGCACTTTTCTAAGTGTTTCTTTTTGAGTATGTGCGGAAAATAATCGTCGCGTGTTTATGACAGCTGCTGCGGTGGTATTTGCACTTTATTTCATTTCTAAAAGTCTGATAAATTCTAAAATCTCTAGCTAAGAAGTTTACTTTTTTTTTAATCCTACTACGCGAATATCAGAGAAGAACTGTAGAGCTGCGGCGTAACAAGGAATACGTTCACATTTTGTTACAGGTTTTAACCCGAGTATACGCAACAAGGCGCCGCTAGCGGCCGGCGGTCTGTCAATGTGTGGGGTGCTATAACACAGCAAGGTCTGGTCTACAAATGATTATGATGTTCTGCGAATGCCTGGTTATGAGACCTTTTTTCTAAATCGTGCCACTGGCCTTGGCGGCGGCGTTTCAATGCTACTGAAGAAGAAACAGCGCCCTGAACTACTGCAGCAGTTCACAACTTCTTTGAGCGATTATGAAATCTTAACGATATGCATAGACAATACTGTTTTTGCAGTATGCTATCGACCGCCAAAGGGCTGTGTAGCTATATTCCTGGATTTTCTTGAAACCCTCATTTCTTTTACTGCCAGTCAGCAGTTAAACCTTGTTTTTGGTGGTGACCTAAATATTAATATGTTATCCACAGACACATCCCAAAATAGCTTAAATTTATTGCTTAGAACGTATGGACTTATTAATGTAATTAAAGCACCAACGCGTGTTACTGCCACGTCTTCATCACTCATAGATCTGTTTATTACCAATTATGATCCTAGTATGATCAGTTCTGGAGTAATTATCTCTGACATCAGCGATCACTTGCCGGTATTTATATGCGTTAAAGATATTTATAAAAAGGAACGCAGTCCTGCACACTCCTTTAAACTTGTCTCTGAAAAAACTCTGTCCACATTTAGAACTGCGATCGAAAGATGCAACTGGACGCCTGTCCTCTTAGAAAATGATGCCAATAATGCGTATGAGGCATTCTTAAACATCCTAAAGCCAATTTACAAGTCCTGCTTTCCGATAGTAACTAGAAAACAAAGACGTCACAGTCGCAAGCCATGGATCACACAAGAATTAAGGGCTAAGATAAATGCAAAGAACAGACTATATCATAAGTTTATTAAAACCAAAGCTGAATGCGATTTAGCAGCATTTAAAAAATATCGCAATCGTTTGAATGCCGAACTTAAAAAAGCCAGAAACACCTATTACAAAAATCAATTTACGTCTACTCGAGGTCGTGCCGACATTACGTGGAAGCGACTAAACGCTATATTAGGGCGAAGTAGTGAAGATGGCTATTTAAATACGCTAAATATTAACGGTGTGAACATATCCGGAAAAGAACTTGCAGACACGTTTAACGCACACTTTGTTATGGTCTCCAGTAATATGGCTCCGCAAACTGATACCAGTGAAGTTGTCCACATTCGTGACACTATATTTCTCGAACCGGTTGATGAAGAAGATGTAACGTCAGCTTTCCAAGAACTGAACAGTAGCACATCAACTGATATTGATGGCATCCAGATAAAGCCTATTAGGTATGTTTTTTGATCTCATTTTACCATATGTTACGTACATCCTAAACCTTTGTGTCATCACTGCTGTATTTCCTCGTAAAATGCAAATCGCGCGTGTAAATGTTATCTTTAAAAAAGGTGATAAAAATGAACTCGGGAATTATAGGCCAATATCTATCTTACCCGTATTCTCTAAACTACTGGAAAAAGTAATACTCAGGAATTTTTTACGCTTTGAAGAAAAGCACCAAATCATAACAGCGGCTCAGTATGGCTTCCGTAGGCACCGATCTACTGAACTTGCATTATTAGAGCAAAAGGAATATATATTGGACGAACTTGAAAAGAATAGGATAGTTATTGGCATATTTCTTGACTTTTCTAAGGCGTTCGACCTACTTAACCACGAAATACTTCTTAGTAAGCTTCAGCGCTATGGTTTCCGCGGACATGCACTATCGCTTGTGCAGTCCTATCTCATGCATCGAAAACTGGCAGTAAAAATAAATGTTTTTTTATCAGATATGCATTCTGTAGGCTGTGGCGTTCCACATGGAAGTATTTTAGGTCCCTTTCTCTTTAATATATATATAAACGATATCGTCCACACAGCTCCACTCGTGAAATTTATTATCTATGCTGATGACACCAGCATTTTCTTTGCCGGAGATAGCATATCAGAACTGACAGATACTGCAAACAATAAACTTAAGCAAATAGAACACTGGAGTAACAAGAACTCGTTAAGAATTAACGCAACTAAGACAAAAGCCGTTGTTTTCAGAGGAAAAAACAAGCCAGTTTTTATTACGAAGAATATATACCTACAGTCTGTGCCCTTAGAAATCGTGGCTTCATTTAAAACATTAGGCGTAATATTTAATGAAAAAATGTCATGGGATGAACATGTTACCTTCCTTGTAAATAAATGCTCAAATATTATTGGCCTTATATACAGGAACCGTGAGGTATTACCACGAAACGTAATGTTGATGGTATACCATTCATTGTTCAGTTCTCGTCTGAACTATTGTCATTTAACATGTGGTACAACAACAGCAGGAAATCTTCAGATGCTGCAAGTGTTACAGAAAAAATTCCTAAGGATTCTTGAAAATGTTCCGCCTACTTACCACACGACACCTCTTTTCTTAAAGTACAGAATACTTCCAATAACCAAGCTTTATGACTACTGCTTAAGCAAGGCTATAAAAAACGAGGTCTCAAACAACACTTCTTTTGTTTGTAAATTAGCTGGGCTAGAAAAACGAGAGTCATCATACAATATAAGAAATGCTGAGCAGTGGAGTGTAAAAACTTACAGAACTTCGTTTGGTGAACAAACATTAGCTAATAGACTACCCCGACTGCTTAACAACTTAGCACAAAGCAATATCTTTCTTCCCAGGGCTGCACGTCGGAATTTGTTTCAGTACTTTTTGCATTCAATATAACTGTTTTGTTCGTGACTGATTTAACCTGTTTTTTTTTGTGTATGTGTGTGTGTTTTTTTTTTTTACTCGCCGTAAGTGTGGACTTCTATCTGCTTGTTTTGATTGTGTACCTTGCGTTGATAACTGTAAACTGACACGAGCTGTATTTATTATCTGAATGTTTCCTCACCCTTTTTTTTCTTTTTTTTTTCTCGCCATAAGTGTGGGCTTCTATCTGCTTGTTTTCATTGTGTACTTTGCGTTCATAAATGTACACTGACAAGAGCTGTATTTTTTATTTCAATGTTTCCTTACCTTGTGTTTAAATTCACATGACATGTGCTTTTTATATATGCCTGACTACTGTGGTCCTGCCAAAGTGGGGGCCCGTGGCTTTGTCAAGCTGTCAAACGGCAGCTTTTACCCCGGGCTCCCGCCATCATTGTACCAGGATGGCAAATAAATTGAATTGAATTGAAGGGCTTGGGCCGCTCGTTCGGATACACGGAGTCCTGACATCATCAACCTATGCGGATATACTTGAAAGGAACTTAATTCCTTTCATCTTGGATGGCCCGTTTCCTGAAGGATAATTCATTTTTCAGCATGACAGAGCCCCATCCACACAAGCAGGTATAATTACTTTCAACGTATATGCGCGCAAATGAGCTAAAAGCTTTTTCTGACAGTTTGTAAATGGATGACATGGAGTTATTTCAGTACACTGAAATGGAAGACTAAATGTCTTTTTTTATATAGTATTCGGCGGTGAGGTTTAAATGCTGCTGGCGGGCTACCGATGCTTTACGTGGCTTAACTTTTGATTGTTGTCACTTAACATTCGTTTTCTACTTTCACCCACTTACAACGTTCGTATCTTGCTGATCATTAAAAAAATGCCATTATAATTTTTTGTTCATTTAATAAATTTCACTACCCAATGCTGTTATTTTTGCCAAACGATTGCTTTCGTTTGATATCATCATCATCAGCAGCCTGACTATACCCACTGCAGTGCGAAGGCCTCTCCCATATTTCTCCACTTAACCCGCTTCTGTGCTAGCTGCGTCCACTTGACCCATGCGAACGTCTTAATCTCATCCGCCCCCGTAACTTTCTGCCGCCCCCTGCTGTTTTCCTTCCCTTGGAATTCTGTTTGTTACCCTAAGCGACCATCGGTTATCCTCTCTTCGCACTACATGTCCTGCCTATGCCCATTTATTCTTCTTAATTTCCACTAGAATGTCGGTAACTTGAGGTATTTCTCTGCTCCAGTCTGCACGCTTCCTACCTCTTACCCCTACTATTTTTCGTTCCATAGCCCTCTGGGTTGTCCTCAACTTACGTAGAACTCTCTTGGTTAGCCTCCACGTTTCAGCCCCATAGGTGGGTACAGGTAAGATGCAACTGTTGTACACTTTCCTCTGGAGCGATACCGGTAAGCTGCTAGTCATAATCTGCGAGTGCTTGCCGAATGTGCTCCATCCCAATCTTATTCTTCTTGTTATTTCCTTTTCATGATCCGGATCTGCGGTTTCTAACTGTCCTAAGTAGACATATTCGCCTACTACTTCCAGTACTTCGCTACCTCATGTAAACTGCTGTTCCTTCCCGAGGCTTTTGAACATTACCTTAGTCTTCTGCATATTGATTTTCAAGCCTACCTTTCTACTTTTCCTGTCGAGGTCTTCAATCATTATTTGCAGTTCATCCCCCGAGTTGGTTAGCAAGGCAATGTCATCAGCAAATCGCAGATTACTGAGGTATTCTCCATCTACCCTTATCCCTACCTGCTCCCATTCCAAGTCTCTGAATACTTCCTCTTTGTTACTTGTTTTTGTTACTTTCTTTATGCAGAACTATGGTTGCTGTGCAGCCACTATATATATCTTCCAGCACTTCCACGTACGGCTCGTCTACCCCCTGATTTCGCAATGCCTGCATCACCGCCGAGGTTTCAACTTAGTCAAATGCTTTTTCGTAATCAATGAATGCTATGTATAATGGCTGGTTATATTCCGAGCATTTTTCTATCTCCTGTTTGATGGTATGGATCGTCGGATATGCTTACAAATAATAGCATTAGCTTTCATTTATTGCATCCTCATAAGTCCCTTCGGTTTTTTTGTTCGCGCTACCCGAAAAAGATTCCAAGCTTCATGATTTGAAAAACTTTTTTTAAGGATAGTGCGGCAGAAGCTTGAGGAGGTCTGCATTCAAGAGCTTCCATGGCCTCCAAAAGGGGGAACTTTAATGTTATTGAAATTGTGTGGGGCCTCATGAAGCAGCAGCGGGCAAGACGGCAGCTACACGGAGGCCACCAGATCTGCTTTGGGAAGGTGTGCAAGAGGAATGGACGCGCCTAAAAGGGATGACTGGTTTCGCGAGCAGCCTCTATGTCTCACTACCCGCACGGACACGTAACGTCGTGGAGGCTGGTGGAGCGTTCGCCAGTCACTAATCTAGCTTTAGAAATACTTCTTATTTGTGGGCAGTTATCAACTCATTTTAGACTTTTTTTATTTCACGTGCTGTAGTAAGATGTTGAAGAAAGTTGTCAATAAAAAGAAAATTGTGGGTTCAAACTGCTGCGTTCATTTGTTGCCAAAAAGTAAACTCATCTCTGGAATGCGGAGGTTCATGAATGATGCCATTGATCTTCGCTTGCGTTGATAGCCATTAACAGTATATTGTCCAGCAAACGATGGACTTTGAGGGAAAACATCATTAAAAATGCCGCTACTCAAAACGTCGGCTAAAAAAATAAATGGATTCATGCACACAAACGTTGGCGCGTGATTATACCGATAAGCAGCGCACAAGATATTTAAAATGCAAGCTTTGGGGTGTGCTGCTTTCTGCCGGCCAACCCCACTTTGAAAAGTGGAATATTCCTGGCACTCTCGCTATCTACGCATACGGCTACAATAGCGCCGCGTCTCGCAATATTTCCGCTCCGGTCATGAGTCCCTTGTGTAATTCTTTTTCCGTTGCAGCTGTACCTTGTAGGTTTTCCAAAACCTTGGAGTGCTTCACATTGTCGAAAGCTCCCTTAAGATCCAGCGCAAGTATGGCCCTACTGCTGCGTTTGCACGGGGGACCGAAAACCTCCTTCTTCAGCTGCAGTAACACGTCCTGGGTTGACAAGTTGCCTTGAACCCAAACATCGTGTGAGGCATAATATCTTGGTCTTCTATATACGTCGAAAGCCGCATTTCTAACGCCTTCCCCATCAGTTTCCCTGTGCACGATCTAAGCGAAATTGGCCTCAGGTTATTGATGTGCACCTCCTTTCCTGGCTTGGGAATAAAGCTGACATCAGCCGTATTCCACGCATCGGGTAACTGTCCACTTTTCCAACACTCGTTGATGTACTGCGTGAGACGTTGAAGCGCTTGCCAATTGAGATTGACAAGCAATCCCACCGTTACCTTATCGTTCCCTGGTGCCGTGCCCCTCATCATGGCCATAATAGCCGCCTGTATTTCCTCGACATCGAACTCTCGATCCAGGTCCGAATTCTCCATGCCCTCATAATCTCTTATTGGCTCGTTGTCTTTCACTGTACATAGGTACTTACTGGTGAGGGCTGCAACCAGCTGCTGATCCGTGCCTGCGAAGCCATGTAGGGCTCTATTGAGGTTACGTTGCTGATCCCCACGCGACATGGAAGGCTCTATCAAAGATCTGAGAAGACTCCTAGCCACGTTAGTGCCGAGGTGTCCTTGCAGCGAGTCGCATTTAGCCAACAGTTGTTTTTGGCCAGGGTCCGTGCATACTCTTCTGCTTGCAATGTTAATTGCGCAATCTTGATCTTCAGCTTGCGGTTATGTTTTTGCTTTTTCCACCTCCGTGTGAGACGTCTTCTGGCCTCCCGTAGATGTAGTAGGTGGTTGTCAATGGCCGGAACTTCTGAGGTCTGAAGCGTACGTGTAAAGTGACCCCTGACTTCCGGCAATGACTATGCCCACTCCTCGTACTTTTCAATGGGCGCGTTAAGCATAGAGTCTTCCGCCTTTCGGAACAACGACCAGTCCGTGAGCCAGGCGTGCCCTCTCGGTTTGCGATGCTTATAGTAGTCGAGGCAGATCTTGAGAATGCAGTGATCACTCCTCAAGGTTTCCTGTGTGTTGTGCCAATCATAGTTTCTAACTCCCTTAATCAAAGAGATCTGGACACGTATCTCACGAGACACGGTTGCCAATCCTCGTGGGATGCTGCGGGTCAGGGCGAGTCGTCAATGCTAAGTCCGTAATGGCTGCAGCGAGTTTCCTGCATCTAATATCCTCCTCACTATAACCCCACAAGAAGCTATATGCATTAAAATCCCCCACTATGACGAGATGTACACTTTTTGCCAATTGCGCTGCCTTTTGCAAAATTTCATCGAAAGCTTCCCCCCCCCCCCTGTTTTTCGGTCGACTATACATGTTCAACACATACGCACTTCTACCAGTACGTACGTTCGGTAATAGCTGAAATAATGTATGTTCCACTTCAGTTACTAACTCCAGCTCGATTGTCACAGCCGTGCAATCCGTATGCACCAAAATGCAATTGGATGAGTTGTGTTGATGCGTGCTGTATGGTCTGAGTTTGGCTTTCGTATTCACCGCCTGCAGTGCAATAATATCGGCTAATTTATACAATGAATCTATGTATTGCTGTAGCGAATCCCTCTTCCTTCTAAAACCCCGCAGTTCCACTGTAAAATCACCAGCATAGGAGGGAGGGCCATTATGAACCCTAAAGGGAGTCGCGCTTGGTGCGTCCCCTTCGGTGTCGGGCAAATCATCAGCTAAAAGCTACCGTCTACCCACCCGGTCTGTTAATTTTGCAACTTTCGCCCGCGTGCATTCAGCAAGCTCCTGAAGTTTTCGATCAATTCTGATTTCAAAGGCTTGCAGCTTAACTAGACGGAGGTCCAAGATCCCCTGTAAGACTCACTCTACCACTGCTGGAATGCCCCTCTCAATAGCTGCCTGAACGTTTTTCTCAATAATAGTTTGCAGAGTTTCCTCAAGGCTCGTCTGTATATTCTGCACTATATGAGCTTATAAACACGGAAGGCCGTTCAACAAACATCTCTCGAGAAACGCATCCATCCCGGCTTCTTTCTCTGTGGCACCAGCCCTCTTATCGGTCTCCGGCGCCACTACGTTACTGTTTCCCTCCTTTTCCTTTTTCGCACCCTGAGGGACAAGAGTTAGTGCCTGCTCAGTAGGAGGGAGGGGAACATTCTCCTTTATTGCAGATTCGCCAGGAGTTTCTGGCATGCTTTCACCCTCTGCCGATGTTGTTCCTGACTTTTATACTTCGCTGGCTCCTGTTTTAATCTGCAATTTTCCTCCTGAAGTTTTTCAACAGCCAACGTGGGAGGCGGGGAAGTTACAACCCGTGCCCAGCTCACCTTGCGGCCCGTGGTTTTCTCCGACTCGATTCCTCCAAGCCTCTAGTCGCCTGGACGACCGCTTCGTTCAGGCACCTGCTTCTTCCGCGGTTGTGGTCCAGGCCCTCAATTTCTTGGGTTGTATCAGGATTGACGCAGGTTGCTGTCGTGCCCACCGCCAGGCTTCCGCCCGAATCCAGAACGATTGCTGTATTTCCAGGTGCAGTCTGCGTTGTGAGATGGGCATCCCCGCCGATTAGGCATCGGGGCTGACACTCGTGACCCTCTTCTTGGGTGATGTTTCAGCAGACCCGGCAGAGATTTTCTCGTGGATTAGGACAAACATCCACCCTATGCCCCACTGTTCCACAGCGGGTACAAGCTGGTGTTGTCTTCCAGTAGAGACCGACTGGCACATCCTCCCTCCAGTAGAACACGTTGAACGGCACTGTACGACCTTCGAACATAATCACCGCTGCGTTCTACTCTCCTAATTTCCTCACACTCATCACGGGAGTGCCTGGCCAGTAAATAGCTAGAGCAATATCAGCTTCTGACACTTTCGGAGCCTCTTGAATTACCCCACGACACGTATATTCGGGCATCTTGAGGTAGACATGCATCGCTTGCAGTTGGCCGCCACAGCAAATTCTCGATAGCGAGGACTTGGCAAATAAGCTCTGCATCTCGAATTCAAACTGTGATTATGCTTTGATCCCAGGCCGGCCATATTGCAAGCACCTGTGATTTGCGTTCGATGCCGGCAGCAGCATATATAGCTTCTCCTCTCTGATTAGTACCCTTGAAATGTGGCAAATTGGGCGTTCCTCTGGGTTTCATGACGACGAAAGAGTTCAGTTCCGAATTTGGGCGCCACCCTGGTTTCCAACGCTTCCGTTGAAGCGGTTTGCTTGGCGCCGAAGTGAGGTCATGGCCGTCAGCAGCGTCTCCACTGTGCAAGCGTTCCTGCCGTTCCGAGCTCACGCGCCTCGCAAACGCTCGTTCTTGGTCTTTTAATTTCTTCTGAATAGCATATTCAGTGGCTTCATCGAAGACTGGCTTCTTCGCAGCCTGTAGCTCCACTACTTCCATGCTTTCCGTGTCGTAGCCCCGTAGAAGACTCTCGGTTAGAAAAAAAAAACATTTCGGCGAGCGACATGATTTCTCCGGTCTTGACGTGACAATTGACTATAGACAGATGTGAATGGCTTTTATGTCAAATTCGTATGTGGGAACAGACAATGATTTCACGTGCGCAGGATGGCGCACGTGCAATTTTAGGTAGGCAGGCGGTAGTATGTGAAGGGTGTTGTCCTGTCGTCCTGTGTGTTGTCATTCCCTTCCTGTGTCTGTGTTTTGAAGTGCGCTATTTTGCTTTCCAAAATGATTTACCAACTAGCCCGTTCTTCCACCCTTGCAAGTCTGTGCCCTGTACCGACACACTGCGCACTTCTTTGCGTGTGCGGTCGCTGAGCTGAACCATTCAGAAACGCTCCGGACCTCTTTGGCGGCGCGAGAGCATAAGCTGGGTATCCTCCGATTGCGGCTTGCTTGCGGGACTACCCAGGACACCACTACTGTGGCGGACCTCTGCGACGTGAGGCGGCAACCCCAGGTCTCTCGGACGTATGCTGCCACGTTGAGCGGCGTTTCAGAATCTCATCAACAGGGAGGCGCTGCCATTGCAGTTCCTGCTGCGACCTCTCATCCGTTCAGGCCTCCTCAGTCTGGAGACTCCTGCCCGGATCCTCAGCTGCACCAGATGTTCCTAACTTCTGTTGCACCCTTGGACAACGTTGGCAGCAAGGTGGCGGCTCTGCTCAAGGCGAAAATCGATCCAGAAGCTGAGGGAATCGGAGTTGTTACTCTCAGGGCCTCTCATCGCGCCCTGACGGTTACCTCCAGGGACCCTGAGGACCTAGACTGTCTGAAGTCCACAATCTCACTGATCGAGGCAACGCGGAACTCCATGAACGTCCGAATCCCCAATCAGCGGAATCCGCACGTACGACTGACTGGGGTTGACCCCGATATAAGGCCAGAAGAGCTCATCGCGGCACTCAATCATCGGAATCACGCTCTTTATCTGGACCCTTCTTGTAAGGTCAGGCTCTCTTTTGCACAGCGCTCCGGACAGTGTGTTCATGTTATTGAAACTGACCCACCCGCTTTTGCCCGCCTCTGTGCGGCGCGTCGTGTAACCATCGGTTGGACTTCCGTCGAGGTCCGTGAGGACCTGCACGTTCCCCTGTGCACTTTTTGTGCGCAGTATGGCCACGCTTTGAAGTGCAAGCTCAAGAATGATCCTTCGAAGGCGTAGTGCACCCGTTATGCGGGGTCACATGCTTTGGCGGCTTGCCCTCGCTCCATCCGGGACCCCAACATTAAGTGTGCCCCCTGTGCTGCCGCCGGTCGCCCGTCGAATCATCATGCAGAACATAAGTCGTGCGCTATTTTGCACGAACTTTCGGACAAAATCCGCGCTTGAACTCAGTATGGGCCTTAGCAGTCAGGTGGTCTCGCGTCCCTTGCCCGTTGGCACCCCACACCGTAGCACGAACATCGAACACAGAAATCTGGCAATGGAACTGTAGGGGTCTCAGACAAAAACAGGGTTTGCTGAAACAATATCTCTGCACCACCCTCATGAGACCTGACATTATCTGTTTGCAAGAGGTAGGAGCCGACACGTCACCGACGCTAGACAGCTACTACACGGTCCGCCAACCCCACATGCCGTCGGTTGCAATCCGCGTCGCAAACGCCATTACTTAATCATTCACTCCTTATCCGAACCGGACGTTGAGCACTTAGCGATAGAAATAGTGCCTAACAAATGAGGGCGAAAGAGTACATTCGTCATCAACATGTACAAGCCGCCACGACGCGCAAAGGCCGACTTCACCAACCTCCTTTCCGAAGCCACCCACCTGGCGCAAGCAAATCAGCTTATCGTGGTCGGGGACTTCAACGCGCCCCACTGGGACTGAGGGTACGAGTCAAACTCAGCCAGAGGAGTGACAGTTGAGCAAGCAATAGAAGCCCTCGCCTTGGAACTCCTCACCGACCCTCTATATCCGACAAGGGAAGGCAACAGCGTCTCCCGTGACTCCTGCTCGGACCTCACCCTGATCAAGAACGTTGCTGAGGCTACATGGACGAACCTAGAAGAAACCCTGGGAAGTGACCACTGCATACTAAGCGCATCCATATCATCTACCAAAATACGGAGGGATCTGGGCGCTGCCCACATCACCGATTGGCCCAAATTCCGCAACGCATACTTCCCATCAGGTCCAATTCAGTCCATACAGGACTGTAGCGAAGACATCAGACAAGCACACAAGCAAGCCCCCGAAATAATACAGCGCACACTGGAAGCCCCAGAGGTAGACCGCCATCTTCTCAAGCTATGGCAGAAGCGCAGCCGTCTTGTGAGGCGATGGAAAAGACAGCACCTGAGCAGACTTCTCCGTCTGCGGATTGCGCAGCTCACGGAGGAAGCCCAGACATACGCCACCAACCTAGCACAACAAAATTGGCAACAGTTTTGCGAGTCATTGAGAGGAACGCTGGGAACGTCCCGTACTTGGACAATCCTGCGGAACCTCATTGACCCCTCTAAATCAAAATCCTCATCTACACGAACCCTGAAGCGTATTGCTCACCTTTTTCCAGGGGACGACGCCACGCTGCTTCAGGCTCTTAAGGACAAATATATCGGCACCAGCCCAGCTCCTCCTTGCTCTTTGACCTACCAGGGCTAGGAAAATCCGGCACTCAATGCTCCCATTTCTGAAGCCGAGGTGTATGCTGCAGTTCGATCATGCACCCGCAACACGGCGGCGGGAACGGACAAGATGAGCAACGTCATGATCCGCAACTTCAGCAAGGCACCAATCAGCGACCTCACCAAGTATTTGAACGACTCGCTGTGGCAGAAGAATAAAATTCCCTCTGAGTGGAAGCGCTTGGAGATAATCGTAATTCCGAAACCGGGCAAGAAGCCGGCGGTCGAAACGCTACGACCCATATCACTCACCTCGTGCCTGGGCAAGCTCTACGAGTGAGTCATCCAGACGCGACTTCAACACTACATAGAAGATAACGGCCTCTTCCATCCTACCATGATCGGCTTCAGATTGGGCCTGTCCACTCAAGACGCTTTTCTTCTCCTCAAGGAGAAGGTACTTTCTAACTTTCCGAGAGGAGGCGAGCACCTCATTATGGCGCTAGATCTAAAAGGCGCGTTTGATAACGTGTCTCACGAGGCAATCCTATCCGAGCTCAATAACCTAAACTGCGGCGAACGCACCTTCCAATACGTCAAGAATTTTTTTGTCCAACCGAACGGCAATGATAGGAATGGGTGACATGAGATCGGATCTTCAAGACATGCCAAACAAGGGCACGGCACAGGGATCGGTCATCTCCCCGCTCCTCTTCAACATCGCCATGATTAGAATCGCAAGGGCTCTGCAACAGGTTCCGAACATTGGATACACCCTATATGCTGATGACATTACGATCTGGACAACCACCGGCTCTCTAGGCCAAAAAAAAGAAACACTTCAAGCAGCCGCCACCTGCGTGGAAACAGAGGCCTTTCGATGCGGGCTCCAATGCTCCCCAGATAAATCTGAAGTATTCCACATACGTGGGCACCACTATACATCACCAGGCAATCTTAACATCCTCCTGCATGGGGTCCCAATCCGGGAAGTGCCACTCATACGAATCCTGGGTCTCTGGCTCCGAAGCGATAGAAAAGTAGACCACGTGCTCCACCTCCTCAAGAATACAACACAGCAGATCTCTAAAATGATCTGCCGGGTGGCCAGAAACAGAAAAGGCATGCGGGAAGAAGACACGATCCATCTGGTGCAGGCGCTGGTCATCAGTCGCCTCTCCTATGGACTACCTTACCTCACTCTGCTGCGAAGAGATCGCAACAAAGTAAACGCAATGATGCGTGCAGCGCACAGGAACGCGTTAGGCCACCCACCATACACCTCCAACGTCAAATTGGACGCTCTTGGTCTGCACAACACATTTGAAGAAATTCAAGAGGCTGTCCTCCTGTCCCAAAGGAAACGCCTTCTGTCAACTGAGACTGGCCGGCTCATTCTCGAGCACGTTGGCTATCCTTCGGACGTACAAGCTATACAGTCAACTACTAACATTCCTGTTCCGTACCGGGCAAGAGTATATGTGTCCCCGCTCCCAAAGAACATGTCTCCAGTCCACAGCGAAGGCAGAAGACACGCCCGAGTGAATTATCTTAAGCGTGCAGTGGAACGCAGTCCGGGAACTGTCTATGTGGATGCCGCTCTTATACGAGCATACATCCAACGCAGCAGCAGCCGTGATGGTGGGCTCTTCATACACAGAAGTCTCCAGCATGTCCATCCCGCACTGTACTATCACAGAAGCGGAAGTGGCGGCGATCGTGCTGGCCATTACCTACGGAGACGCGACCAATCGAGAGCTTCACGTAATCACCGACTCACAAGCGGCGTGTCGGCTCCTTCTTGCAGGCAGAATACCTACAAAATTATCGCGCTTCACAACTAACCCATTGGCTACAAACTCAAAGCTCAAACATCAGATCAATTGGGTTCCGGAGCACTCTGGATTGGAAGCTAATGAGGTCGCGGATAGGCTAGCTCAAGGTCGCACAAACCGAGTGGCCACCAATCTCGATCTCACAACCAGCATTCTTGTCCCAGCCTGGTAACGCAGGCAAGAGCGGCAGCCCAGGCCACTGGGGTATTGAACTGAAGACTCCACTTACTGCCCCCCCTTTTTCTTTTTTCCTTTCTCTTTCTTTTTCTTTTTGAAATACAGTTTTCTCTCTCTCTTTCTCTGGGAACGTACGACCTATATCCCTCACTTCATGCGCAGGGAAGCTCTACATGGTCCTTAGCCGCCTCACAAACCATTTGGAAGATCAAGGAAACAATACGCTCTATGGATTCAGACAACACCTATCCCCACAAGATATCTTACTCCAGCTCAAAGAGGATACTATGGACCATCTTGACAAATACAGCAAGAGCATCGATCTTGCAGTGGATATAAAGGGAGCGTTTGACAACGTTTCACACACCGCAATTCTTCGCAACCTACAGGACACCAATTGCGGAGACCGAGCATATAACTACGTTCATACAATCTTTACGCATCGTACGGCCCCCATAAGCCTGAGCAATCTCAAGACGGACAAATTCCTGGTAGCGGATAAAGGCACCCCGCAAGGCTCTGTTATATCGCTCCTCTTATTTAATATCGCTATGATGAAACTCCCGAAGGATCTAGGTAAAATCAACGGCATACGACATGCTCTATATGCCGATTATATAACTATATGGATCTGAGGCGGCTACCCAGGACAGCAGCAAGACGCCCTTCAGGAAGATGTCGACTGCACGAATAACTACCTAAGAAATTGCGGACTCATCTGCGCACCAGAGAAATCTGCACTCCTGATTCTTAAAGCCAGAACTCGAGGAAGACCACCAAAAGATGACATTCCTGATCCGGAAATCTTTCTCGACGGAACCCCCATCCCTCAAGGCGACTCTCTTAACATTCTTGGCCTAAACATCTCGAAAAATGGATCAGGGTCTGCATCACTCCCGAGACTTCAGGCTACTGTTACTCAAGTGGCGCACCTGGTCCACCGCATGGCCAGCCGAAAACACGGTATGAAAGAACAAGATATCGTCCGCATCATCCAGGCTCTCATCATAAGGCGCATAACATGCGGAACACCATATTTAGATCTAAAGAAATACTCTCATCCCTAAAGCCATCAAAATCGCCTTTGGTAAATCCAAACGTGCATCTACGCAACGCCTCCTCCACCTCGGCCTTCATACACGTGGGAGAAGCTTGCCGAGGCCCACAAAGTAAATCAATTGGAACGCCTAAAACTAACAGAAACTGGACGTGCAATCCTCAAGAAACTGGGATACAAAGAGGGCTTAGAACAAATAAACACCAAGCAGCGCATCCCGCACGTAATCTGCTCATACATCACCGTAGCTCCCATCCCGCGAAATATGCGTCCTACATACAACAAACACCGGCGCCTGGCAAGAGTTCGGGCCCTGAGCAAAGCGCACGGAACAAATCCGGAAACGGCATACACTGATGATGCAAAATACCCGGGAAGACAAGCCCCCTCCATTAGCGTCATGGATTCCACATTTACAGAACAGACCTCTGTAACTATTCCAACAAATGAGACTGACGCAGCCGAAGAGGCCGCAATTGTATTGGCGGTCTCGACGAGCAAAGAACACGTCGTCATTCTCAGTGATTCACAGTCTGCATTGAGAAACTACCAAAAGGGAAGAATTTCTAGCACAGCATTTCAAATTCTCCGTCGTACCACAATTCATCACCTCCCAGATACCTACATAATATGGACTCCGGGACACACTCACTTGGAAGGAAACGAGGCCGCCAACGCCTCAGCCCGAGTATATGCTAACCGGGCACCACGTCCAGAAGGATTTCGGATCACACTAGATGTACCCAAGAAATATACTGACATCCTCCGGCATTACAGACTCTACAGAAGCAAATATTCCCCACCCCACAAGAAACTAACCAGAGAAGTAGTCACCCTCCGAAAAATCCCAACCAACAGCCAAGTCCGCGGCACATTACTACTAAGAATCTCACCCACCACCTTCAGACATGAATGCGCATTTTGCAATGTACCAAACACCCTACAACATGAGGTGTGGGGATGCAAGGGACCAACTGTTACTATCACCACCATGGCCATCACCGAAGAGCAGTGGGAGACTCTGCTGTCAAGCCCCTGCCTGGAGGATCAGTGTAGTCTGGTCAGCCGGACTCGGGAGATGGCTCGGGTCCATGGCTTCCTGGACATAGGAGGCTGAATCTTTCATGCCTGCTCATAATAAATGTTTGTCTCTCTCTCTCTCTCTCTCTGCCCAGCATGGCGCACATGTAATTTTAGGTAGGCAGGCGGCAGCACGTGAGGGATAGATGGAGTGTTGTCCTGTACATCAAACACATGGAGCAGGGTCTACAAACTTGCTTCATTTTGAAACCTGGTGCAAAAACAAATCTTCCGGCGAACGACATAATTCCTTAGATTTTGGCGTGCCCATCGACTAAGAACAGATGGGGATGGCTTTTATATCCGATTCGGATGTCGTCACGCACATTGATTTCACGTGCGCAGCCTGGCGCACGTAAGGGCTGTTGTCCTGCCGTACTTGAGCTGTTGTCCTCCACATCAAACACAGGGAGAAGAGTCGACGATCTTGCTTCATTTGGACACCTTGGGAAGAAACAAATCTGCCGGCGTGCGACATAATTCCTTCGCTTTTGACATGCCCATTGACTATGGACAGATGTGGATGACCTTTGTATTCGATTCTCATATGGTCGCAGACTTGATTCACGTGCTCAGCGTGGTGCACATGCAATTTTAGGTAGGAAGGCGGTAGCTCGTGAGGGGATTATGAGCTGTTGTCCTAAACATCAAACACATGGAGCAGAGTCGACGAACGTGCTTCATTTAGAAACCTTAGCAAGAAAACGTTTTTAGGGAGCAAAATGATTCCTTCCCATTTTTTGTGTGGACATTAACTGTTGAATGATGTGGATTCTTTTTTTGCCTGGGTCTGATGTGGTAACATACAATATTCTGACTTGCACAGCGTGGCATACATATAATTTTGTGTAGGCAGGTGGCAGCACGGCAGGGCAAGATGTCTTGTTGTCCTCACATCTAAAACATTAGGCAGAGTCAACAAACCTGCTTCATTTGAAAACATCGGGAAGAAACAAATCTTTTGGTGATCGACATTATTCCTTTGGTTTTGACGTGCCCATTGACTATAGGCAGATTTGGATAGCTTTTATGTCCAATTTTGATGTGGTCACAGACAATGCCTTCACTTGCGCAGCATGAAGAATGCACAATTTTAAGTAGGCAGACGGTAGCACGTGAGGGAAACGTGAGCAGTAGTCCTTCAGATAAAACACGTTGAGCAGTGTCAACGAATTTGGTTCGTTGCGAAATTTCGGGAAGAAACAAACATTTCGGTGAGCGACTTGATTCCTTTGATTTTGACGTGCTCATTGAATATGGACAGGTGTTAATGGGTTTTGTGTCAATTCTGATGTGGTCACAGACAATGATTTCAGTTGCGCAGCATGGCGCATGCAAAATTTAAGGTAGGCAAGCGGTAGCACGTAAGGGAAAAATGACCGGTTTTCCTCCAAATCAAACACCTGGAGCAGATTCGACGAAGTTGTTTCATTTCTAAACCTCGGGAAGGAACAAATATTTTGGTGGGCACATGATTCCTCCCCTTTTTACGTGATCATTGACTATAGACAGATGTGAATGGATTTTATGTCCGATTCGGATGTGGCAACAGACAATTATTTCAAGTCCTCTGCATGGCGCACATGCAATGTTAGGTAGGCAGGCGGTAGCACGTGAAGGCTGTTGTTCTCTAGTCCTTGAGCTTTGACCTTCACATCAAACACATGGAGCAGAGTCGGCGAACTTGCTTCATTTCAAAACTTCGGGAAAATCAAACTGGTCGGTGAGCGACACAATTCTTTCAATTTTGACGTGCCGATTGACTAATGACAGATGTGGATATCTTTCATATCCGATTCTCATGTTATCAAAGCCTGATTTCACGTGCGCAGCTTGGAGCATGTGCACTTTACGTAGGCAGGCGGTAGCAGGAGAGCGAAAGGTGAGCGGTTGTCCTCCACATAAAGCATGTGGAGCAGAGAGGACGAATTTCCTTCATCTTGCAATCCAGGGAAGAAACAAATGTTTCGGTGAGCGACATGATTCCTTCGGTTTAGACATGCCCATTGACTATGTACAGATGTGGATGTATTTTATATCCGATTCTGATGTGGTTACAAACAACAATATTACGTGCGCAGCGCGGCGCATATGCAAGTTAGGTAAGCAGGCAGTAGCAATTGAGCGAAAGGTGAGCTGTTGTCCTACACATCACGCATGTCGAGCAGAGACGACGAAGGGTTTTCATTTCTAAACATCGGGAAGAATCAAATCTTTGGCTGAGCGACATGATCCCTTCAGTTATACTTAACCAATTGCTAAATACAGATTTAGATGGCTTTTATATCTGATTCTGATATGGTCACAATGATATCACACGCGCAGCGTTGCGCATGTGCAATTTACGCATGAGGCGGCAGCCCATGAGGGAAAGGTTAGCGGATGTCCTCCCCATTAAACACGTGGAGCAGAGTCGACAGACTTGCTGCAATTCGAAACCTCGGCAAGAAACAAGTCTTTCAGTGAGCGACGTGACGCCTTCGGTTTTGACGAGCACATTGACTAAGGACCGATGTTTATAACCGATTCTGTTGATTTACAGACAATGATATCACGTGTGCTGCGTGGCGCCTGGTCAATTTAGGTAGGCAGGTGATAGCACGTGAGGAAGGGTGAGCGGTTGTGCTCCACATCAAATATGCCAAGCGGTCTCAACTTAGTAGCTAGATTTGAAACCTCGGGAATAAACAACTATTTCTGTGACTGACATGATTCCTTCGGCTTTGATGTGCCATTTTACTAAGGACAGATGTGGATGGCTTTTATGTTTGAATGAGATGTGGTCACAGAATGATTTTACGTGCGCAGCGTGGCGCATGTGCACTTTACGTAGGCAGGCGGTAGCAGAATAGCGAAAGGTGAGTGGTTGTCCTCCACATAAAGCATGTGGAGCAGAAAGGATGAATTTGTTTCATTTTGAAACCCAGGGAAGAAACAAATGTTTCGGTGAGCGACAAGATTCCTTCGGTTTTGACATGCACATTTACTATGTACAGATGTGGAATGGTTTTATATATAATTTTGATAAGTCACAGACAATGACATCACGTGAGCTGCGTGGCACATCTCTACTTTTAAATAGGCAGGCGGCAGCACGTGGGAGAGACGTGAGCGGTTGTCCTCTACATCAAACGCATGGAGCAGATTAGATGAAGTTGTCTAATTATTAAAACTCGGGAAGAATCAAACATTTTGGTGAGCGACAAGATTTTGTTCGGTTATGATGTGGCCATTTACTAAGGACAGATGTGGATGGCTTTTATATCCGATTCTGATGTGGTCACAGAAAATGATATCACACACGCAGCGTTGCACGTACGCAATTTACGCAGGAGGCAGTAGCACATGATGGAAAGGGGAGCGGTTGTCCTCCACTTGAAACACGAGAAGCAGAGTAGACAGACTTGCTTCAATTCGAAACCTCGGGAAAAAACAACTCTCTCGGTAAGCGACATGACTTCTTCGGTTTTGACGTACCCATTAACTAAGGAACGATGTGGATGGCTATTATACCAACTCTTATGAGTTACAGGCTACGATAGCACGTGTGCTGCGTGGTCCATGTGCATTTTAGGTAGGCAAGTGGTAGCACGTGAGGGAAAGGTTAGCGGGGATCCGCCACATCAAACACGTCGAGCGGAGTCGTCGAAGTTGTTTCATTTTAAACGTCGGGAAGAAAAATATCGCTCTTTGAGCGACATGAGCGGTTTTGACAGGACCACTTACTAATTACAGATGTGGATTGCTTTTATATTCGATTCTGATTGGTCGCAGATGTGATGTGGTGCGAAGCGTTGTGCATGTGCAATTTAGGTAGACAGGCGGTAGCGCATGAGGGAAAGGTGAGCGGTTGTCGACCACATCATACTTATGGATCAGAGTCGACGGACGTACTTGAAATTGAAACCTCGGAATAAACAAATCTTCCAATGAGCAACATAACTCCTTCGATATTGCAGTGCCCATTGACTAATGACAGATGTGGATGTCTTTTATATCCGATTGTGATGCGGTCAAAGGCAATGATTTCACGCCTGCAGCGTGGCATATATGCACTCAAGTAGGCCGGCTGTAGCACGTGAGGGAAAGGTGAGCAGTTTTCCTCCACATCAAAAATGTAGATCGAGTGCAGTCGACGGTCTTGCTTCATCTTGAAATGTCAGGAAAAATAAATTTCGGTAAGTGACATGGTTCTTTCAGTTTTGACATCAACTTTCATGAAGGACAGATGTGGATGGCTTTTATTTCTGATTATGATGTCGTCACAGACAATGATATCATGTGGGCAGCGTGGTGCATGTGCAATTTTAGGTAGGCAGGCGGCAGCAAGTGAGGAGAAGATGTGTGAGTGTTCTCCACAGCAAACATATAATGCAGATTCGATTAAGTTGGTTCATTTTGAAACCTCGGAAAGAAACAAGTCTTTCATTGAGCGACATGATTCCTTAGGTTTTGATGCGCTCATTAAGGACAGATGTGAATATTTTTTATATTCAATTCCGAGGAGTTAGAGACGATGATATTGTTACGGGGAAGATATTCAGTCCGATATCTGTCCATACAACCAAGACCGACTGAAATACAGACCTGCACAAAAAACAGGGTCCTATGGGACCTCGTGCGCCAACTTTCGTTACCTTTCTCGTCGTTGAGGGCGCTCGGTTGACCTGTTCGTCTACCATTTTCATCATCATCAAATCACAAATTAATATAAACAAACTGTACCCAAATTATTAAAAAAAGATCTTTGCCCAAGTTATACTTCTAAAATTTTGCCTTTTTGTATTTTAGCGGAGAGTGTTTATCTTTATATTGTTTTTCTCTCGCTAGAAGACATACCGCGATTCCGCTTTGTGCGGTGGCACTGCAGTTACTCCCTGCACATGCGCAGAACAGGTGCTTGTGCATTACAGCGTGGACAGATAAATAAACTATAACGACGAAGAAAAATGACAGAACTAATAGACCCTTCTTATTAACAGGTTTACAGTAGCGTCAGGTTACCCGTAGCGTTCGTTCCCTAGCGGCAAAGGCCATGAACTAGAAGGTGCGTGCTGGAGGAGTGCTATCTGTGCAGGTCTGTATTGCAGTCGGTCTTGCATACAACTATCGTTAAAGGCAGGACCGATCTCACCATCCTCAGCGTCGTCGTCTTGGAGTCTGTCTCTCTTCGTCATCCTCAGCACGCGCAGCGAATACCGCTACGTAACACTACTTTGCCCCCCCCCCCCCCCACCCCCCTTGTGGAAAGCACAGTCCCGGCGCGTTTTACGTTAGCTAAATAAAACGCGCATAATAGAGCTTCAGACGGGACACGTGCACTATTTCGGAGGTTGGCTCAGTGGACGAGGACTTCGGATAAACCAATTCAACTTCGTATGTGACGTCGGTCACGGTGCGCAAAACATGGTAAGGGCCGGTGTAACGGGCAAAAAGTTTTTCACACAAGCCAACTCGTCGGCACGGTTGCCACAGCGAGAAGAGACATCCAGAAGTTTAGTGGACATCATGGTGGCGACTGTCGTATCGCAACTTTTGGGAGTCTTGGGATGCAGAGAGCCTGGTACGAGCTATCCGGCGGGTATCAGGTTCGCGGGCGACAACTTCACTGGCGTAAGTGATGCCGTCGTGATGACCTCTTGAACTGCCATCCTATCTACTTTTATCGACTTGAAGAATCGTCCTCCTTGTTAACGTCAAAAAAAAAATGAAGATGTACTTTTTGGAACATACGTGATTATTTGTTTCCTATTTCCGTTGTGTAATACCAATTACTGTTGAGACTGTTACCTTGATGTATGTTAAAGATTGAATTTTATGTATTTTGCCCCTGGTTTGTGTTTGTTTTACAGTCTCACATATGACTGACTATTTTGTGCTGCTCTGTGCCTGCTGCGTTGTGTTGCACATGTCATTTATGGTGCCGAAGGCCCAGTCAGGTGACTTGTACGTCACCTTTAGCCTCGGTCCCACGGCAAAAATTGTATTTTTGCTACAAAGTGCGATAAACATAAGTACTGGTGGCGTCTTCCGCGGGTAGTGATGTGTCGAAGGGCAGTAACGGGTGTCGGCCAAATAACAAATAAAATGGATAGTATTCAGCTGTAGAATAGACAGATGAATTGAAGGCGAATGTCACAAAGGGTAGATGAACGTCCCAATCCCGGTGGTCGTCAGACACATACATGGCCACCATGTCTGGGAGGGTACGATGTAGACGTTTCGTGAGGCCGTTGGTTTGGGGGTGATAGGCGGTGCTGAATTTGTGGCGGACGGAGCACGAACCGAGGATTTCGTCACCCACTCAAAACAGGAAGCAGCGGCCACGGTCAGTTACTAGTTTTCCAGGGGCACGATGATGGAGAATCGCGTTTTCTAGAAGGAAATCAGCGACGTCTGTGGCGCAGCTGGAAGGCATCGCTCGGGTAATAGCATACCGCGTAGCGTGATCGGTGGCGACGGCAATCCATTTGTTCCCCGAGGCGGAAACTGGGAAGGGGTCAAGAAGGTCAACGCCTACACAGGGAAACGAGCCAGTCGGTATGGGGATCAACTGAAAACGACCTGAAGGCAAAATTTTGGGCTTGTTCCGACGCTGACACAGCTCACATGCGGCAATGTACTGCTGGACGGAGCGGTAGAGCCCCGGCCAATAGAAACGTCGGCGCAGACAGTCGTATGCGCGAGAGACACCCTAGTGGATAGCCGTGGGAGCATCATGGAACTGTTCAAGGATGGCGGCACGCAGGAGTCGGGGAACGACGAGCAAAAGGTCCGTGCCATCTGGTCGCATAATACGTCGGGATAGGGTGTTATCGTCGAGTAGAAATAAGGCGAGAGATGGATTAGGGCGTTCGAAGATAAGACGATGGATAATAGAATGCAGCGAATGATCCAAGCGCTGTTCGTCGGCAATGTTAGAAAAGGCCGAGACAGACAAGACACATGCGTCATCGTCATAGTCGGTAGGTCTAGGAGAGTCAGCGGGATGACGCGACAAGCAGTCTGCATTTTGGTGAAGCCGGCCGGACATGTAGACGACGGAAAAGGTATATTCTTGCAATTGTATCGCCCAGTGCCCCAAACGGCCAGTAGGATCTTTGAGAGAGGAAATCCAAAACAAGACGTGATGATATGTTATGGCTGTAAAAGGGCGGCCAAACAAATAAGGACGGAATTTCGTAATAACCCAAACAAGCGCCAGGCATTCTCGCTCTGTGATAGAATAATTTTGTTTGGGCGTTGATAGGAGGCGGCTGGCATACGCAATCACCCTTGTATAGCCGCCTTGTCGCTGAGCGAGTATAGCTCCTATTGCATGGCCACTGGCGTCGGTGCAGCGTTCAGTATTGGCGGATAGGTTGAAATGGGCTAAGACTGGTGGAGTAGTTAGAGAAGAAATAAGCTTTGAGAAAGCTGTAACTTGTTGAAATCCCGATCGAATGAAACGCCTTTCTTGAGGAGTTGGGTGAGCGGGCGAGCAAGGACTGGGAAGTTCGAGATGAATCGTCGGAAATAGGAACATAGGCCGATAAAGCTTCGGACGTCGCTGGATGAACGCGGAGTGGGAAAATCTCTGATGGCACGTAGTTTGTCATGGTCAGGCTGAACGCCGGAAACATTAACCAAGTGACCAAGGACTTTGAATTCTCGGTGACTGAAGCTGCACTTCTTGGAGTTTAGTTGAAACCCGGTGTGGCGAAAAAGCTCAAGGAATGTAGATAGGCGAAAGAGATGGCTGTTAAATGTAGAGGAGAAAACAATTATGTCGTCAAGATAACACAAAGAAGTGATGCACTTGAAGTGTCTGAGCAAAGAGTCCATCATGCGTTCTAAGGTTGCTGGGGCATTGCAGAGGCCAAAAGGCATTACTTTAAATTGGTAGAGGCCGTCAGGGGTGATGAACGCTGTTTTTTCACGGTCTTTCTCGTCGACCGAGATCTGCCAGTAGCCGGAACGAAGGTCGATCGAAGAAAAGTAGCTGGCTCCATACAAACAATCAAGCGTATCGTCGATAAGCGGAAGAGGATAGACATCTTTTTGGTTATCTTATTCAAGTGGCGGTAGTCAAGCCAGAATCTCCAGCTGTTATTTTTCTTCCTCACCAACATGACAGGCGATGCCCAGGGGCTACTGGAAGGCTCGATTGCGTCGTTAGCTAACATCTTCTCGACCTCCATTTGAATGACGCGTCGCTTGGCAAGTGAAACACTATAGGGCCTCCTGTGAAAAGTGCTGGCGTCACCGGTGTCAATGCGGTTGCTGACAACTGTAGCTTTGCTCAAAGGGCAGGTACCAAAGTCAAAAGGTCCCTGTAACTGAACAAAAGCTTGTGTAACTCAGCGGCGAATTCAGGTTGGAGGTCAGCTGCAATCATGCTGGTAAGAGAATCAGGGTGCGATGTGGAGGACGAGGGAGTGGTTGCAGGGACGCCAGTTGGATTATCTGTAGTAAGAGCTAAAATTGCACAATCGGTGATCTGGGACAATGCGGCTAGTGAAATTCCCTCGGGCAGAGCTTGAGTAGACAAGCTCAAGATAAGGACAGGGAGCGTGGTGCGATTCTGGGATATGTGCACAATTAGATGAGAAGGGGTGACGTGCCGCTGCAGCAGGACATCAGTAATGAGGCACACGAGATTGTCGTCGTCTGGGACGGATGGGAATGGCGCAAAGGGATGTAAACGGCAGTTTCAGGAGGAAGGCGGTAGAACTGTGCTGATCGAAGGCGGGCTGAACAGGAGGGGTCTTCAGAGCAGAGCGGAAGGTACAAGCGAAGTAGGCCGGTAGAGCAGTCAATGAGGGCAGAATGAGCTGTTAAAAAGTCAATACCAAGGGTAGCGTCGGGGGGGGGGGGGGGGCATTCGTGTAGGACAGTGAACAGCACTGGTGCATGACGGTCAGTAATGGTGACTCGCGCTGTACACATGCAAACCACTGCAGCAAGGCTACCATTTGCGACGCGAACTGTGGACGAGACGGCTGGCGTAAGAACTTTCTTGAGGCGACGACGAAATGAGGAGCTGAGAACGGACAGTTGGGCACCTGTGTCAATGATAGCAGAAACGGGAACTCCATGCACAAGGACGTCGATACAGTTATTTTGTAGGGCAGGGGTCAGCAGAGGTTTTTCGGTCCGGGTCATAAATGCAGCGTCACTACCCGAGCTGCATTGGCTAGTTTTCCGTCAAGTGGCCAGAATACGAATTCAGAGCAGAATACGGTGACGAACTGCAGCGAGGAACCGGAGAACGCGAACGTCGTGCTTGCCGGGACGGTGAACGGTTGGCAGTGCGGACAGTGGCACCGGGTCCACACGGGTCGTGTCGGGGTGAGGTGAGGAATATCGAGGGGCATAGTCTCCGCGGCGGTCGACGTGGGTGAACTAACGAGATGGCGTGTACCATCGGCTACGGCAGCGACGGGAAATGTGGCCGACGCGAGAACAAGTAAACCAGGTGGGGCGACTGTCATGTGTACGTCATTCATCTGGATTGCGGAAGCGATATCGGGACGAGAAACAGGGCGCTGGATTAGGCAGCAGCAATCATTGGAGGGGCACGTGCGGACTCCACGGTGTTGGTGGCGCTGGCAGAATCGAGGCCCATATTCGCAACCTCTTAGCGAACCGCCTGAATGAGGGATATAGCAGCCAGGGTGTTGTCGGGCGTATGCGGTAGTGAGGCTGCGGAAGTCATTGCCGCAAGCTATTGGGGGACGATGCATGTCAAAGTACCGTCGTTAGCAGGCGGTGGAGGAATCTGAACATCGATAACAGGACGAGCTAGCAGCCGTGTTCGGCAGCCGGTCGAAACGTTGATATATGCGCCTCTGTTTCGTTTGCTTGAAACGTCGGCACACCTGTAGCACAGTGTCCACGGTGGAGCAATCTCTGCACAACAGGATGTTGAAGGCATCGTCGGCAATGCATTTGCTTTATGGCCACCTTTATCCTCCTCAGACATGCCTTGGTCGACTTTACGACAGAGAGATAGGATGTCTTGGATGTAAGTGAGATAAGACTACGTTGATGTCTGAGTGCGAGCCGCAAGCGCTTTCTTGGCGGCAAGGTGGCGACTAATAGGCTTTCCGAACAGGTCGTGGAGCTTCTGGTTACAGATATCCTAAGATTTTATGTCTTCGTCATGGATTTAAACCACACCGGCGCAGTCCAAGCCGGGTAAAAGATAGCGTTCGCGAGCATGAGTATGGGATCCTACTTGTTGTGCTTGCTCACCCGTTCGTATAATGCTAGCCAGTCGTCCACATCGGCGTCGTCGGTCCCGCAGAAGGTTCCGGGGTCACGGGGCTCAGCCATGATGACAGCAGGTGCGGCGGCTGTAGAGGTAGCGTCTTTTGTAGTCATTGTGGTTGTACTGACGTGCAATGACGTGCCGGCCGCTACGCAGATCCAGCTTGTCACAGGGGAACGAACGGAATCACCTCGACCAAGAGATGTTACGCGGAAGATATACAGTGCGATAGCTGTCCACACAACTAACGTTAGAGGCAGCACTGATCTCACCACCCTCAGCGTCATCGTCTTCGAGTCTGCCTCACTTCATCATCCTCAGCACGAGCAGCGAATACCGCTAAGTAACAATATCACGTGCGCTGCGAGGCACATGCAATATTTAGGTAGGCAGGTGGCAGCACGTGAGGGTAAGGTGAGCGGGTGTCCTCCGCTCATCATCCGATGAAGTTGTTTCATTTCTAAACCTGGTAACAAAGACATGTTTCGGAGAGCGACATGATTCCTTCAATTTTGACGTGCCCATTGTCTAAGGAAAGATGGGGTTGGCTTTTATATCCGATTCTGATGTGGTCAGAGACAATGATTTCATGTGCTCATCATGGTGGATATTCAATTTTAGTTAGGCATGCGGTAGCACGCGAGGTAAATGTGAGCGGTTGTCCTTAACATAGACACGTGGAGACCAGTCAACGAGTTTGTATCATTTCGAAACCTCGGGAAGAAACAAATATTTCGATGAGAGAAATGATTCCTTCGATTTTGGCATGCCCATTGACTATGGAAAGATGTGGATTGCTTTTATGTCTGAATATGATCTGGTAACAGACAATGATTTAACGCGCAGAGTGTCGCAAGTGCAATTTAGGTGCGCAGGCATAGAACCTGAGGGAAAGGTGAGCTGTTGTCCTCCACATGGAGCGCAGTCAATGAACTTGCTCCTTTTTCAAACTCTTCAAGCAATAAAATCTTTCGGTGTGCTACATGATTATTTCGGCTTTGACGTGCCCATTGGCTAAAAACAGATGTGGTTGGCTTTTATGTGCGACTCTGAATTTATCACAGACAATAATTTCAGATGCGCAGCGGGGCGCATGTGCTACTTTAGGCACGCAGGCATTAGCACGTCAAGGAAAGGTGAGCGGTCGTCCTCCACATCAAGTCGACAAACTTGCTCTATTTCGAAATCTCGGGAAGAAAGAAATGTTCCGGTGAGTGACATGATTACTTCGGTTCTGACTTGGCCGTTGGCTAAGAACCGACATGGATGGCTTTTAGGTTCGATTCTGATCGTGTCACTGACAATGGATATAAAATCCATCGACGTCTCTTCATAGCCAATGGCCACATAAGAAGTCTTGTCGCTCACCGGATGATTTGTTTCTTCCCGAAGTTTCGAAGTCGACCAAGTGCGTCGAATAGGCTCTATGCGTTTGATGTGAAGGACAACCGCTCACATTTTGGTCGCGTGCGAAAGCCTGCGCACTTAAATTGCATATGAGACACGCTGCCCTCGTGATATCATTGCCTGTTACCACATCAGCTTCAGACATAAAAGCCATCGCCATCTGTCCTTAGTCAAGGAGCATGTCAAAACGGAAGGATCCTGTCGCTCATTGAAAGATTTGTTCCTTCCCGAGGTTTCAAAATGAGGCAAGTCCGTCTACTCTGCTCCGCATGTTTATGTGGAGGATAACCACTCACCTTTCCCTCACGTGCTAACGCCTGGCTACTTGAAATTGCACTTGCGCCATGCTGCGCACGTGAGGTTTTTGTCAGTGACTACATCAGTGTCGGACATAAATGCCATCCAGATCTGTCCTTAGAAAATGGATGCGTAAAAACCGAAGGAATCATAGTGCTCACCAAAAGATTTGTTTCTTCTCGAGGTTTCTAAGCGAAGTTAGTTCATCGACTCCATGGGGTTGATGTTGTGAACAACCGCTCAGGTTTAACCCTTGTGCCACCGCCTGCGTAATGAATTTGCATATGCGCCACACTTCACTCGTGTGATCATCTTCAGTGACTACAGCAGAATCAGATATAAAATCCATCCACGTCTGTCGTTAATCAATGGGCACGTCAAAAACAAAGCATCCATGTCGCTTACAGAAAGATTTTTTCTTCCCGAAATTCCGAAATGATGCAAGGCCGTTAACTCGGGTCCATGTGTTTATTGTGGAGTACAACACCTCATATTCCCCTCACGTGCCGCCTGCCTACTTAAATTGCACATGCGCCACGCTGCGCATTTCAAATCCTTGTCTGTTACCCCGTCAGATTCGGATGTAAAAGCCATCTACATCTGTACTTATATATTCAATGGGCACGTCAAAACCAAAGAAATCATGCCTCTCATTGATAGATTTTTTCTCCTCAAGGATTCGAATAGATGCAGGTTCGTTTACTCGGCTCCATGTACATAATGTGGACGACCACCACTCACCTTTCTCTCGCCTGCCTACTTAATGCACATGCGCCACGCTGCGCATGTGAAACCATAAATCATTGTCTGTGACAACTTGAGAATCAGATATAAAGGCCATCCACATCTCTCCTTTATCATTGGTCACGTGAAAACCGAAGGAATCATGTCGCTCACTGAAGGATTTGTTTCTTTTTGAGTTTTCAAAATTAAGAAAGTCCTTCGACTCTCCTGTACGTGCTTGATGTGCAGGACAAGCGCACACCTTTCCCTCACGTGCAACCACCTGTATGTTGTCACGTCTCGGTAGAACACCAAGGAGAACCTAGCGATAGATGGTTTGAATGGTCGACCAGAACGAGTCTTGCGTTCAAGCTTCTTTCACTTCCAGGCTCGCGCTTATCGTCTCCGATGTCATCTTTTGCGTCGTCTTCTATATGCGTCATTTTCCCCCTTCCTCAGGAAGCATTGCCTCGATGAGGTCAGTCCGAGTTGTACGGCTTCATACGCACAACGTGGACGACGTCTGCTTGTTGCTGGCGTCGCTTTGATGTCGACACCTTGTCTGGCACCACCTCATAAATGACGTCGGTTAAACGCCGCAGAACAACATATGGCCCGGAGTATCGCCGCAATAGTTTTTCGGAGAGTCCACGGCGGCGAATAGGAGTCCAAACCCACACTTTGTCGCCAGGTTCGTACATGACATGTCAGTGTCTCTGATTGTAGCGTCTTGCATCATGCTCTTGCTCATTTTTGATCCGCACACGCGCTAGTTGTCGAGCTTCCTCTGCACGCATATTGCACATACGCCACGCTGCGCACGTGAAACATTGTCAGCGAATACATGAGAATCGGATATAAAAGCCATCCACATCTGTCCTTAGTCAATGGGCACTTCAATATCGAAGGAATCATGTTGCTCACCCGCAGATTTGTTTCCTCTCAGGGTTTCAATATGAAGCAAGTCCGTCGACTCTGCTCCACGTATTTGATGTGGAGGACAACCGCTCATCTTTCCTTCACGTGCTGCCGCCTGCCTATCTAAAAAAACATGAGCGCCACGCTGCGCACATTAAATTATTGTCTGTTACCACATCAGATTCAGACATAAAAGCAATCCAAGTCAGTTCATTGTCAATGGGCACGTCTAAACCGAAATAATCATGTCGCCCATCGAAATAGTTATTTATTCCCGAGGTTTCGAAATGAATCAAATTCGTTCACTCTGCTGCACGCGTTTGATGTGAATTACAAACGGTCACGTTTCCCTTTCCCTCACGCGCTACCGCCTGCTACCAAAATTGCACATGCGCAACGCTGCGCACTGCGTCACATCTGTGACCACAAAAAATCGAATATAAAAGCAATCCACATCTGTAATTAGTAAATGGCCACGTCAAAACCGCTCATATCACTCACGGAAAGCTTTTTTCTTAACGCATTTAGAAATGAAACAACTTCGACGACTCCGCTCGACGTATTTGATGTGGAGGACAACCGCTCACTTTTCCCTCACGTGCTACCACCTGCCTGCCTAAAATCACATTAGCCATTGCAGCGCACATAACACCATAGTCTGTGACAATTGGCAATCGGTTTTAAAAGCCATTCATATCTGTCCTTAGTAAATTGTCACGTAAAAACCTAAGGAATCATGTCGCCCACCGAAGCATCTGTTTCTTTCCGAGAGTTAATAATTTAACAACTCCGTCGACTCTGCTCCATGTGTGTGATGCGGATGACAACCGTTACTCTTTCCCTCACGTGCTACCGCCATCTACCTAAAATTGCACGTTCGCCATGCTGCGCATGTGAAATCATTGTCTGTGACAATATCAGATTCCGACATAAAATTCATCCACATTTCTTCTTAGTCAAATGGCACCTCAAAACCGAACGAATCATATCGTTCACAGAGAAATTTTATTTCTTCCCGAGGTTTAGAAATGAACTTATGTAGGGTTTACTGCTGGGCTAGTTGGTAGTGGTTATCAAACATTACGGTATCGTAGCACTTTCAGACAAGGACCAAGGACTAGGGACACACACAACTGCGCTGAACTTACAACTTTATTTTGGACGCTTTTGATCCGCGCATTTATATTTGACAGAAGGAACTGGACACGCAAGCGCACTCACAAGACAGATATAGCAATCTGAGCAGCAGCATCGCAATATCTCGCATTCTCAGATACCGAATCGCAATCCCAGTGGCCGTATCACAATCTCAGTACGAGAAGGCCGCCCCACAAAAACAACCGTGGTGCAACAAGCACACATGAGACTATAAAAACATAGAAGCAAGTAAAAACAAAATGCAGCGTGATAAATGAAAATTGGCATGGAAGAGCCAACCATAAACAAGGCAAAATCATGAAAGGTGAAGATGCATGAAAAACGGCTAAAAAAAACATGCCAAAAAAATTCAATGAGGCGAAAGATAAAAACAAATAAAATTTTCATCAAAGAGGCAACAACTAACAGCCAAAAATTCAATGAGAGCTAAAACAAGGTGAAAAAAAGACGTCAGTGAGGTGAGAATTAACAAAATGAGGTAACAATAAACAGCAAAACTTCAGTGCGTAGCTGAAATCAGGTGCATATCGTAAATGAGGCGAAATCAGCTGGTCAAAAAAAAAGAGAGAAGTAAGAAAAGTCTTTTGCATGGCTGGGATACAGAGTACTCGTAAAAAACCGGACAAGAAAGCGATCTCTTGTTCTAGGAGGGCTACGAAGGCACGCTGACGCAGTCTGCTTTCAGGTTGTCAATGAAGGCGGCTTCAATTATTTCTCGCGTCAGCTGATTCTTGTTTTTTTGCCAAGATTCTGGTGTTCGTAAATTTTGGAGGGTCGCTCTTACAGGCTGAGCAGTCTCGACAGTGCATAGCCAGGTTGCTTGATTTCTTGTCTTTTACGTTCAATGTATGCTCCTGAAGTCTTTTATTTACACAGCGACCCGTCTGCCCAACGTATTCTTTGCCGCAGGAAACAGGAATAGAATAGACAACTCCTGAGGAACATGCGACAAACGGTTCTTTATGCTTTGTGGTGCATTCTTACCTTCGTCCGGCTGTGCTTGTTCACGCGCTTACAAAGTGTGGAAAGGCGGTGAGGTGCAGAAAAGACTACCTCTACTCCTACTTTTTTCCCAGTTCTTTTCAAATTGTGAGATACCTGATGCATGTACAAAATGACGGTGAATTTCTTGTTCCGATCTTTTTCTTTCAATGAAATGGACTTTTTATTCTGCATGGCGCTGAGCATTTTCTCGGCTATTGAAGAAAGAAGTGTTGCCGGGTATCTGATTGAAGCAATCTCTGGGCTTGATTTTGAAAACTTTCTTCTAAAGAGTGCTCACAGGACTTAGTTAACGCGTTAATAAAGGCGGCTTGCACAATGTTTCTCTTAATTATCTTGGAATGCCCGGAATCGTAGGGTAAGACCGATTTGTTGGCTCTTGGCTCAAAGGACCAGCACACGCGTTCTGAAGAAAACCGCAACCTGAGCTCAAGAAAGCGAATGAAGTCGTCCTCCGGGATTTCATGCGTTAAAGTCAATGGATATAAGCATTGATTAAAATTTTCCAAAACACTGCCAACCTGGGGTAAGAATTCATCCTCGTGGCTGTCTAAAAGTACTAGATAATCATCCACGTATGTGAAGATTTTGAGAACCTATGAATTATCTAGCTTTGTGCTGAGTGCTCTATCGTGCTTGGCAAGATACAGATCGCTCAATATGGGGGCGATACATGAACCGATAAAGATACCCTGTTTTTGTATGAAGAGCGAGCCGTTCCACTGAGTGTGGGTGGATGTGAGATAATTAAACAGTTGTCCGAGAAAGCCGCTAACTGTAATGCCGCTGGCATTTTGAAAAGCTACGCTGCCATGCTGGTCGACGCACTCGCTAACACATTGGAGCAATTCAGCATGAGGGATTGAATAATACAGATCTTTTACGTCGACGGAGAAACCCAGAAAGGCTCTACTCTAGTTATTTTGTAAGAAGAGAATGACGTCTTTTGAATTTGCAACAAGAAACGGGTCATCTATGGCCAGCAGCTTTAGTTTTTCTTGTAGAAATAAGACTACAGAATTTTGCCAAGTGTCTTTTTCTGAGACAATCACTTGCAACGGGCATTCATCTTTGTGCGTTTTTGCAGTGAAAAACATATCGAGGGATAACTTGCTGCTTTCACTGATGGAGCGAGAGAGCCTGTCTAAGTTTAAGTGCTCGCACAACTTTTTAGCTGCACTTCTGACTTTAGATAGATGAACATCGCATTTCTTGAAAGAAGAATCAATTGCTGCGCTAGCTTTTCTAGAATACAAGTTATTTGGCATGACGACAAAGCCTCCGTTCTTGTCAGCGGTGAGCAATGAGAGGTTATATTTCTTCAAGTACGAGACAGTCTTTTCCACGGGAGGACTTTTTTCCTTCCTGCTTCCGGCCGTTTTTCATGCGTCTTCACCTTTTCATGATTTTGCCTTGTTTATGGTTGGCTCTTCCATGCCATTTTTCATTTATCACGCTGCATTTTGTTTATACTTGCTTCTATGCCTTGTTTTTATAGCCTCTTGTATGTTTATTGCACCACGGCTGTTTTTGTGGGGCGGCCTTGAACTGAGATTGTGCTACGGCCACTGCGATTGCGATTCGTTATCTGAGAATGCGAGATATTGCAATGCACTGAGATTGCTATATCTGTCTTGTGAGTGCGCTTGCGTGTCCAGTTCCTTCTGTCAAATATAAATGCTCGGATCAAAAGCGTCTCCACATCAAAGATATGGGTTAGAGTACAAGGACTAGCTTCATTTTGAAACCTCAGGAAGAAACAAATCTTTCGGTGAGCGACATGATTCTTTTGGTTTTGACATTGACTATTGAAAGATGCGGATTCGTTTAAAGTCTTAATCTGATGAGGTAACAGACAATATTTTCGCGTGCGCTGCATGGCGAATGTGCACTTTAAGTAGGCAAGCGGTAGCAGGTGAGGGAAAGGTGAGCGGTTGTCGTCTACAGCACACACGTGGAGCAGAGACGACTCGGCTTGCTTCATTTTGAAACCTCGGGGAGAAACATATCTTTGGGTGATCGACGTGATTTCTTCGGTTTTGTTGGGCCCATTGAATATAGAAATATGTGGATGGCTTTTATATCCTATTCTGATGTGGTGACAGAAAAAAGATATCACGCGCGCAGCATGCCGCATGTGCAACGTATGTAGGCAGGCGGCAGCACCCCAAGCGGCAAGCCTATGGTCGTGCTGTAGCTCGGCTCTGGCAGTGTGGCCCACTAAAATTCATTGGGCCGACCTATGTCACCTACCTCGGCCCGAGGTCGGGGATATACAATGACGTAAGAACGGCCGATCATTGACTACCGACCTCCGGCCGACGAGTATGGCCGACATGGCCAGCCTACTGCCGCGCTAGGGTCATGCATGGGCCACGGCTTACCCACACATGGTCCAACCACTTCGGCGGTACTCGCTGCCCGGTGGCTTATCCATGGTCGGCAATTGTTATTGGGGCCAACGAGTATGGCCGACTTGGCCAGCCTACTGCCGCGCTTAGGTAATGCATGAGCCATAGCATACCCACACATGGCCCAACTACTTCGGCGGTACTCGCTGCCCGGTAGTTCATCCATGTATGATTAGTGGTTTACTCATCCATGGCCTATGGTTTACCCATTAAAACGTCTGCAGATCCACTGTGCATGAAAATTAGCGCTGCGGCAGTATTTTAAGATACGCATCTTCTCCTCCAAGCGGGCTCTAACTTCGTGGCATCAGCAATGGTGTTGTCCGGGCAGGTGAAAAGCAACCCATATATATGTAGCCTAAAAAAGAATGTGCATCGACAAATATAGGTTTAAATAGCGCTTTTTATTTATTTTGCTTGAATAATGGAAATAGGCTCAAAACCCTCCTAATAAATAAGTGCACTTACAGCCAACTAATGTTGTTAAGATTCGCAGTAATTCATTCCGGCTTTCAGCTTTTAGGCTGAGTGCAAGATGTCACGTTTCCTTGCTTGATGCGCCCGGGATCCCATCACTACACTGTTACGAGCCATCGCTTCATTGTTGCCGCGGCCTTCCTGGAAAGGACGCAACTTTGGTACACGCTGTCTCTCCTCAGGCATCCTAAAAATATACGAAAGAGAATATCTGCCTTCATTCTGTATTCATATGAATTTTCTAGCCTGTTAAGTGATAAAAGGTTGTCTCTCAAGTAATTATTAGGACCTTCAGTGGGATCAGTGGTGATGTAGTCATCAGATGATATCTGAAGCCAATTTAAATATGAGGTGCACCATGTTTGCACATATACTGCTTGTCCAAGAAAATTTGATCCAATGGCTAAAAAAGACATTTCAGAGGCAGACGAAGGAAACCAGATTCATATTGCTGGAAGATACGTTGAGCGTCACAGAAAACGCTTTGTTTGCAATCCCTAATTGACATTATTTACCTAAATTACTGATTAATGACTTACACAATAAATGATATGTTACGTTGAAGAGTACAGGAACTAACCACGTTTCACTATTTGCCGGAAACAACCCTCACGTCTGCGTTTTTCCCCCAGATACAGTAGGAAACCACAAAACTACAAAAATGAGATGGCGGGAGAATACAACTGCGGCCTTGGCTTGGCTCGACAGCCTTGTGCAGCGGTAGGCCTATAAGTTACCTATGGTTTCTTCGTCCGCGCCAGCACAACCGTTCAACAAGATTGTATTAGTTTTTACAGCTGAAAATAATGTTCCCTCTCATTTATATCCTTAATGCTTAGTAGTCATGATCCGCATTGCAAATTGCGGCGCGCTCACTGTACCTCATGCCTTCATATGCGGCAAAGGGCCGACGCGAAGCAACCATCGCCAGCATATCAGCTTACTCATACATAGGGTCAGCCATCATAGCGGCAGGTTGTTTCGTCCGCTCAAATTCACTTAGACAGCAGCGCAATTGAGGTGCGCGAATGGGCTGTCAACGGTTTCGGTATCTATATAACCCAGAATTTCTCTGCAGATGAAAAAAAGGTACACGTGAGGTTTCTAATTGCAAATATTGAAACAGGGGTTTCTGAAGGTGCTTACCGACACTGTAAGTCCTATTTATTGTCTAAAGTGAATATTTAGTACTTCGAGCGAATAACCTCAATTCCCTACCTGCAAAATAAAAATTTACTTTGCTGTCCTGCGTGGCTGGCAGCAATGAACCACCGGTTTCCATCGCCTGCTTCTAATGATTTATTGCTAATCCTTGGCTTATATTATCGGGCGGAGCAGGTGTAATGTAGCTTGAATAAAACCTGTAGGATATCATATATATGGGTAGAGTTGTAAACTTTAAAGATTTCCCTTACAAGTACTACGAGAAATACATCACTGAAGCCTTTCTGGAAAATTGACATTGCGTACGTAACAGCGCTATGTTCGTGCCTAAAATAACGTACTCAACATATTAATTCAGCTCAGAAAGTGCAACTATAAGAGAAAATGAGGGCTGTCAACACCCTAGCCCTAAAGGCGTGCCTAGCTTTCAAATTTTCTTAGGTGGCACAACCTTTCGATATATGGAATTTAAAAAATACGCCCTTGATATTGGTTTTCGCACAGCGTATTTATGGGTGCCTTCATATAAGAAATGTAATCGTGGTCCCATGAGCGTTTTTTGTGTCCAATGAAATTCTTATGTGGTGGGCAAATATCTAGACAAAAAGGAATTAACATTAGTTTTGCATGATAAGGCGCAGTTACCCCAAAAAAAAAATGTACGGTAAATATTTAAAGGGCGAAAACGCTGTTTTTGATATTTCGAAATGTTGCAAGTTTGAAGACCATGATATTGTCATCTACTATTTTTTACTCACTAAATATATGCAGGTTTTACATTTACAAACACTTTTATAAACCCGTTTTATATTTGCGGTTGAGTTATTAAAATGTAAACTTTGCTTCAGGAGCGATGCGCTGCAAAAATATACATTTTTAACCTTACATACTGCCATCTGATGCATTAGGTTGGTTTTACCAAATCTTTTTTTACTTCCTAGGAGATGTTCCTAATTCCAAGCAATATTTGTAGCTCCAGACCGCTAGATGTGTTCTCCACAACGCGTCAAACTCGCCCGAAATTCGAAAGCAGCAGTAAAGGGCAAATTTGCTGCAATTAAAAAACGATCTACTTTGATTTGAATCATATCCCTCTCAAGAATCCTCGGTACCTCAAAAATATCACGGACTAAAAATTGTTGCCTTATATTGTTCAAAATTACAACAATAAATATTAAACCGAGTGCTTGTCCTGATAATGGCGAAATCCAGCCTGCATTCTTGCAAGATTCAAAAATATTTCGGCACTGAAACTATTTCTCTACATTATTCGGGTTTCGTTCTTTATTTCTGCAAAACGTTGAAGCTCTACATCATTTGTGATTTTTTTCTTCGTAATATTTTGAAATTGTACAAAATTAAAAAATGGCAAAAGAAGGAAACTGATTAGAATTAAAGAAACTGCCGCAACTTCGATTTTTATCGAGATCTCTGGAAACAATGCAAAGTACTTTGTAAATACGAGTCAGTAAATATATTGAATGATGCGAAATATATTATTAGAAATATAAAAATGCCTGTTCTTATTCAATATGGATGGATGGATGGAATATAGGAGCGTCCCCTTTGAAACGGGGTGGTAGCAGTAGCTATCATGCTCATTTTTCTCCCTATATCTTAATTATTGATTTAGAATGGTTAACTAAACCATCATTCTATTTATTAAATTTTGTTCCTACATTACTAACATTATGTCACTTCTCTGCTTTTAAGCCACCAATCTTCCAGACGTTTTTTGCTAGTTTTCACCGCCGGTTTATTCACCCGGCCACTGTTATCTCTAAACCCCAGAGCGTCAGGAACAGTGATTGCGCCTGCATCAACTTCCGGATGGATACCATTATATTCGAGTATAATATGGTCAATTGTTTCACTGGAGTTTCCACATACAGCATATGCGTCATCTCCATTGTTAAACTTATTTTTGTAGCTGCGTGTTCTAAGGCACCCTGATCTAGCTTCAAAAAGTAGGGCACTGCCTCTTGAGTTATCAAAGAAATCTTCCTTCCTGATCTGTATTTTCCACTTTCGGTATAATTCCACACTCTGTTTCTTTTCCATCGAATTTACCCAATTTTTTTACCTTCTGTGTTTTTCACCTGTTGCCTAATGCTTTTTATTTCTCCGTCCTTGTTACTAGCATACTTACTAGTTAGTTTCCTAGTTCTTTTCCTCCATTGTGAGTTCAACGCTTTTTAGGTACAGGTATTTAAATACTTTAGCTGCCCATCTGTTACTGTCCAATTTCCTCAGGCGTTCCTCATATAATATTTTTCTCTGAGCTTCCCGTACTTCAAAAGATGCCCAGCCCATATCTCCCTGTACCGCCTCATTTGTAGTTTTGCCGTGGACACCTAGTGCTAATCGTCCAACGGATCTCTGATTTGTTTCTAATGTCGACTGTACCTCTGATTTTAGGCACAAAACCGCATTTCCGAAAGCAAGTCCAGGCACCAGAATTCCTTTCCAAATACCCCTCAAAACCTCATACTTATTGTATCCCCACAATGCCTTATGCTTCATTATCCCGGCATTCCTTCGCCCTTTGGCCTTAAGTGATTGCTCATGCTTTCCAATGTATGCCAATCTTTCGTTTACCCATACCCCCAGATATTTATATTCTGCTACTCTAGGTAATACAAGGCCTTGCATTTTAAGACCCTGATCAGTTGAGCCGTTGAAAATCATCAGACCCGACTTAACTGCGCTGAAACTGAAGCCTAGAGCGTCCCTGGACCTTCGTCTCCGCAATACTTAACTAGAGTTTGCAATTCTTCCAGACTCTCAGCTAGTAGCACAATATCGTCTGCATAGATCAAACCGGGGAGGCGCTGCTCTACCGCCTTTCCACCTAATCTATATGACAGGTTAAAACCTATGTTACTGTCTTGTATCCTCCGTTCCAGGTTTATCATATAAAGCATGAACAGCACCGGTGATAGAGGACAGCCTTGTCTTAATCCTTTGCATACTTTGACATCCTCCGTACTTCTTATCCCTTCCCACGTAAATTCTACTTTGTTATCCCGGTATATTTCCTGTAGAAACTCTATTATCTCATAACCGATACCTTCTTCTTTTAATATGTTCCACACGAGTTCCCTGCTTACGTTGTCGTACGCCCCGTTTATGTCCGGGAATGCCAAATACAAAGGTCTATTTTCCACTCAAGATATTTCGTGCCACATAGCTGCGCTTATGTGGCTCCCCCTTGTGGAGTAGGTCTCAAAACTTCAATTTTGCCTTTACTGAATTTAGTTACATTTTATCTGAAGTAAAATTTAAAGCCTTCTCAGGGCTTATAAACCGTTTTTCTGCTTGTCGGCAAAGGCTTAACATAGCTTAAAATGGTATTATTTCGTTTTTTCTGGCAATTTCATGGCAGACCTTAAGTGAAGGCTGTACTTTTTCTCTGTCGTGCATTCATTTTTATTGCTAGGTGCAGTAGTATTCAATCAAGTTTATTAATATATTATACCATTTCACAGCTTTGACCATAAATAACAATACTATATTTTGAAGATGATTTTTCAATTAGTAATTTTTTGTAATTACAATCATTAGCAATTCGCTTTCCAGCTTAATAATTTTGGTGGCGTTACAGAGAACAGACATAGCAGCTTAGAGCTACAGATTCTGTCTTAAAAATATAACCGGCGTATTAAACACAAAATGTTTTAGCGCAAACAACATAACGCATATTGCCAGTATATAAGGTTGAAAATTTACATTTTTGTAGCGCGTTGCTCCTGAAGCAAAGTTTGCGGTTTTTTACTAAATTAGCGGCATAAATGAAACAAGCTTTTTATACAGGTAAAAGTTACGTAGACGTGGTGAGTAAAAAACAGTGGATGACAAAATTTTAATGCGCAAGCAGCAGGTCTCCAAACTTGGACTATTTGAAATGACAAAAACGGCGTTCTCCAGCTTTAGTGATAGGCGTTTTTTTTTTCGAGAAAACTAAGCCGCATCTTGCGAACCTAAGTGTGATTCCTTTGTGTAGAGGCATTAGCTCACGACATATGAAAATTTAATTAAGAAAGAATAGTCATGGCACCACGATTACTGTTCCTGTCCGAAGACATCTATATTTGTTTTCATTTCGTCTCTTCAAACGGGCTGGTTTAGGCAATGCGGTGAATAAAAATATCATCGCATATATTAAAGCTTTTCGCGCTATACGCTATACCTAAAGCCACCTGTATTGTCACAACTGTCATCATTTCTTTGTAGCTGAAATAACATCACAAAAGCAATTCGAAGGCAAATTATTCTCGAGGTAAATAGACGTACGAGATGACACACGTATACTTTGTAAAACACAATTTAAGAAAGAGCAGTTGGAAACAGTAGCCAAATATTGCTATGATATGGAGCATATCTATTACTCCTGTTAACAGTAAAAACGTCGATTTGTAGCATATTAACATATTCGACAAACTATTGCATGTTCACATAGGAACACAATTAATGAGTGAGAGAGATATTTTAATGAGCAGAATTAGTGAGCTAATCCACGCATCTAATGTTTTTGGGCATTAGATCTGTGGATGACTTCGTTTTACTCCAATTCGTGCGTAACTTAAAATAAATGAACACGGAAAAATTTAGCGTCTACAGAATTTTCAGTGAGTATACCACAAAATATACTATAGTGCTTCATATATAGTCACATCACCAAGCAAGTGAAGTGGGATAACAGAAGTAATCAAACACAAACCCTGATCAGCATTTCGCTTTTGCTCCATCTTTGTAAATTTTTAGGTAGGCTTTTCCGTGCGCTGATCATCCTCTTCTTTATTCCCCTTTCAATCACAGGAGGCAGATCTTCTGGGGGTACTGAACTGTTGGTTTTCGCAATAGTGATAAAACTCAATCAATCCATTTCTACGTAGAAAACACCCCCGATGTGCAACTAAAAAAATGAAAGTATATATGTGTACGCGAAATCATTCACCCGTGATAAAATAATATGATTTGAACAACAAAATCAAATGATCACACTAGAAGCAATAAGAAAGTGGTGGAGAGATGGGAACTGAAGCAATGAAAGGGGGTTGCTTAGTGCAAAAACCAAAAGCAAGTGGACCAGCGTCTATTAGAATAGGCAATAAAATGAGGGCACATTTAAATGTGCATGCAGCAGTTACAGTGATGCTGTGCTAACTTTTTTTTTTCACTCCAGTGGTTGGTATATATATTACAGCAATTGCTAGGCATCCCAGGTATCCCATTTGAAACCCCATCCAAGGTACTGAGCAGAAGTGGCGTGTTATTTCCAGTTGTTTACAGAAGACAGGCTATCCTATGAGTGCATGCGCATTTCCTCCTTTTTTTTTTTACCTTGAGTGAAAGTGACTGAACACTAGCTGTTGTCTGAGGTGCAGCGTCCCTAGGAATAGGGAACAAAATTAAGTTTTGTTTGCAAGAATGAAAGGTAGAAAAAGGAGCAAATATGCCTGTAATAATAGCGTGATGGCCTACCTTTTCATCAACAGCGGTAAACAACCTGTCACGGCCATTCGGTTCTTTAGATGCGGTTGTAAATGTCGGGCTTAAAGCTAAGATCAATAGGAGTAATATTTATTGCGGTCACGGCCGTAAAGAATTCTAGCACAACACTCCATTACTGTAACTATCCAACCGGCTATTTATACGTATAGTCCATTAAAAAACCATACAGATCTGACTAAGTTGCTCTTTTGTGCACCCAAATGATTTCCCATAGAATTATTATACGTGGATCGCTGTTTCGGTTTCAGCATTTTTCTACAATGACTATGACGTGCACTTCATGCATACGGTACATTAGGCGCAAAGAGCTATAATTGCCGAACAGGCGGACCTGACGTCCTGCCCCATTTCGCCAGAAAGTACGCGCCGTGATCGAGCGCTTCTCGAGCGATATATATCGGACGATATTGTCGCCTCATAACATCCGGCAATTTTTTGTACAATGTGTCCTGCGTGCATGTTTACTTTCCAGTGACAGGGATGCAGTGCACAAACGGCTTGTGCGCATTTTTGCTTGTTTTGTAATTTTCTTCCGCCTTGAAAGCGCGGCTGCCCCTGTTGGCGAAACGAACCAGTACACCCGCGCCCCCTCCCTCTCCCGCCCTTCGATTGTCACCGCTTCCTAACAACGCTCTTGCCTGAAGACGTGTGCTCAGAAGGGGGGCGTCGATTAAGAAAATTTTAAATAGTTGCTCACTTGCACTGTTCACGGCTTTCAGTTCCTTCATGTGATATTAACCATTGTAAAAGTGGGAGTTCATTACGACTAAATTATAGCCTAATCATCAAGCGGCATCACGAACATAATGTCCACCCCACTGTTAAATTCGCTTGCACAGACCGCATGGACAGTTTTCAAAACATCGTCTGTACATGTGAAAACAAAAAAATGCCCTTAACTCTTCACAAAATACAAAAACTGAGCTAGCATGAGTTCCTACGCGCAGAACAGACTCTTTCCAAAATATATACAAAGCCGCGCGCGTAGTACATCGTTACTAAATGACTGTGGCGCGCTGCGCCGTCAAAACACTTTGCGCAAATGGCTGCCTGCATGTTCTGCCGCGCGTTGGTGGCACACACGCACCTGTTACGTACGGCTTCTCTAATTTCGGCGCAAATGCTGTTCATATCGCAGCCAACAAATAAGTCCACGCACTTGCTTGCATGTAACCCGGATGAAAATTTGTTTAGTTCTTGAAGTCTTGCTTCGCGCAGTTGTTCCGAGGAAAATATAAAAAGAGACCATTTAAGATTGGTTGTAGATTATATAGAACCAATTGTGGAGCATTATCATGCTGCAAAGATATATACTTACGGTCTAAGATGACGGCGTTCACTGAGTCCGACAATGCCGATGGTTTCCCGTCGTTGCTGTAATCCGTACTCCGGCGACATTTCACAGCTCTACTATTCACAGATATGTAGCTATAGCACAAACCGGAGCGCGTGTAACATATATAGGCGCAGCGCAATGAAAAAGAAAATTAATGAAGGAAGAAATCAAAGGCATAAGAAGCTGTCACAGGTCTTGTAGCGTCCTCAACAAGCTCTGAAATGAACGCTTCGGGAGGAGGCCGCCCAGCGGCGCATCTGGGGATCCTTTCTATTGTGTCTGGCGCGTAGACGTGTAGAAGGGGGGAACAATGAACCGCTCAAGCAGTGCGCGATTTCCGCCGCGGTGTTATGTTTGCAAGGGCTGCGGGGCTGCGCGTGTGGAGTCAAGACCAACAACCCTCTCGACGTTCTCTTCCTCCTTTTTCCCAGCCCTCTCCTTTCTGCACCGGCCGGCCGTGTCTTGAGAGCACCGTGCCAGAGAGAGATGATTTCGGACCGCGCCAATGAGCGGCCGCCAGCGCGCACCGCTCAAGTCTAGTTGTAAATAGTTTCTTGTGTTCGCAAACGCCTTGTTTCTTCAAGCCGACCGCGGACATAACACTTTCTAAAAAAATAGAAAGCCTCCCTATTAATCGTCCACGGTTGTTTCTTTTTGTCCCCCGATTGTTGGTTCCCGGTTCTCCGGCTTGAGCATCGCGGACCGAATGTCCACTCTTTCTGCTTTTGCCCTATTCTCCGCGGTAAATGTTGTCTTCCCAGAAAACCAAGGTGACGACGGCACAGAGTGGGACTGCTACAAATGTACGGAAGAGTGAGAGGGAGCGAGCACGCATAGAGATGCCTATCTCTCTTCGGTGCACAGCGCACACTCTATGACTCCTGAATCTCCTCTCACCTTCAATGCCCGCGCTGCTAACAAAAGGCATGCACATATCGGCGAGTATTGGAACTCCTGCAGCAGCTTGAAAGGATAACATTTTGAATCTTGTCATGGCCTGAAGATTTCGCCCTGTTCTCAATCACGTTATAGTTTCTGCCAACGCAACAACCTTGCGTAAATCCATATAGTTGGTGCATCGACAAACGCGCGCGTCATCTTTCCCATCCCTTTCGCTTCCCGCTTATAGGAAACGCTACTACTGGGCGTTTCCACCTAGGATCGAACAAAGAATGGTCGTTCGATCTTTTACATTTACTTAAAAAAATTTATATATTGTTGCCTAATGACTGATTAATAATGCCGGAAGAGGCGAAGTTCCGAGCTTCTCTGCTGTTCTGGCCAACTTTGGTTATAGATTACACAAATTATGCTCAAGTTAGCTAGTTGAAAATTATATGGCTAAATATATTCCTGTAATTTGTGATCAAGGTAATTTTCGCTCTTCGGGTATGTGTAGATGCTTTTATCGAAATTCTCAAAATCGGCCTAGGAAAGAAGTTTTTTCCTAATTTGCAGGCCTTTATTTAAGAAAAGGTTCATAGTAGAGTAGCAACAATTCCACACTATGTTCTCAACGTAGTTATCCGCAAACAGGTAAAGCTTATATTTACATGACGTCTGAGTACAAAGACGCGATCGCATTTATTTAAAGAAAACAGCAAACAATAAAAATTTCATAAGAAACTTAAAAAAAAAATTAACATTTTTCTCACCTGCTCTACACTACACCAGGTTTCAAAATAATTAAAGCACCTAACATAATTTTGTTGCACTAGTAAATATGGCCACTTCGATAAGGCCCTTGTCCAAGTATAACGCACCGCGCAGATTTGAAGATTGTATGAAATTTGTGAATCGTTCAAGGATTTAAAATTTTGGCATAATATTGTAACAGGGAGAAATGTACTTACAAAAAAGCATTAAAGATATATACATTGAGAGACAGCCAAAGAGCCAGGGAATGGGGGCGCCCCCCGTTCGACGCACTTCTTTTTCTTAATCTTCCACAAACGAGCGCGCAACTTCGTCCTCATCATTGTCCAGCCGTAACAATATTCAGTATTTCTTCGGTCATTATTTTGTCTCGACATTTAAAATTGACGGTTACAGACACAGCAATGAATGATTCAAAATCAGTTTTGTACGTGTCGAGTTCCTGATGCGCTGTGGCATCAGGCAAGACTGATGGTTTTCGCAATCACCCTCACCTTAACGCGGATTACACAAAAAGAAAAATAACTGTGAAAGAGCAAGCAACGTATTCCAAATAATTTTAAGATATGGAAAAATTGTGAAGGGCATGGAAATCTGCCTCATTAAAACCCAGTGTTTCTGGGCTGCATTCGTTTATTCGAATGACTCGACTGCGCACATTAACATTCCTGTACAGTTTCTTTCATTTAGGCCCTGCTAGCATACCTGCACGAAGTGTGAACAGCAGATCGAACGCGCGGCAAAAGGTCCACTTAAGGTCGTCTGGATGCCGTTATCTGAGAGAGGCACAAACATCTGGTTCATCATCATCGTCATCATCATCAGCCTGACTATACCCACTGGAGGGCGAAGGCCTCTCCCATATTTCTCCAACTTACCCGGTTCTGTGCTAGCTGCATCCAATTGACCCCGGCGGACTTCTTAACCTCATCCACCCACCTAACTTTCTGCTGCCCCCTGCTACGCTTTCCTTCCCTTGAAATCCAGTTTGTTACCCTAAGCTGCCCTCGGTTATCCTCTCTTCGCACCACATGTCCAGCCAATGCCCATTTCTTCTTAATTTCCACTAGAATGTCGGTAACTTGAGTTAATTTTCTGACCAACTCTGCACGCTTCCTATCTCTAATTGTTACCCCTACCATTTTTTGTTCCATAGCCCTCTGAGTCGTCCTCAACTTAAGTAGAACCCTCTTGGTTAGCCTCCACGTTTCAGCCCCATAGGTACGTACAGGTAAGATGCAACTGTTGTATACTTTCCTTTTGAGCGATACCGGTAAACTGCCAGTCATAATCTGCAAGTGCTTACCAAATGCGCTCCATCTCAATCTTATTCCTCTTGTTATTTCCTTTTCATGGTCCGAATCTGCGGTTACTACCTGTCCTAAGTAGACATATTCGCCTACTACTTCCAGTGCTTCGCTACCTAACGTACATGACATAGCCTTGCTAAGTAACTCGGGGGATGAACTGCAAATAATGATTGATGATCTGGACAGGAAAAGAAGAAAAGTAGGCTTAAAAATCAATATGCAGAAGACTAATGTAATGTTCAACAGCCTCGGGAAGGAACACCAGTTTACGTTAGGTAGCGAAGCATCTGGTTACCAATAGTTGTTTTTTTTTGGTATTCGATGCCTTGCTTTACCACTGCAGCACCACATTCATGCTTTCCACCGATCGCATCTGGCGCAGCAGTTTCTCATGCGGCAGAGGCTGTCGCCCGCGCTGGTGAAGCGGGCTCCCTGACTGTGGTCTCGTCTCACTTACTTCACCCCGTGTTATTGGCGTCGGGTTGTGGTGCGAAAAACGGGCGGTTATAATAGTGTTACGGTGAAATAGAAAAGGGGTGTTTATTTACAGTGTTATGGCAGTGGTATAAGGTGAAGCCTACTAGCCCCCAGGCACCAACGCTTTCTCCTCTTCTTCTCCCAGACCAGCACAATTCTTCCTCGTCGTCAGTGGCGTGACAATAGTGAAGCTCCAGTGCAGATGCGTTGAACTGCTAAAATAGAGTGACTATAAGTCCTTTATACCTAGTGGCACGGGCAGAGGCATATTGTTTTCTATTACTTTTGAGTAGCCTCACTATAATATATGTATCGAAGTCTGTCGGTCCGAAGAGGCAAAAACGAGCTCTCATGGTTCCGCCTTTTAAAACGAACGTCTGGGGTGAGCATACCCCCGCGCTCATGGCCGCCCCGGTCATCTCAACACTTCAACATCAACGTCCTCATTTCCGTCGACATCTTCTCCCTATTGTTGGACATATTTTTGGAACCTGAAATCCAATCATGCCTGCATTTTCTTCGCTTAGTGGCCAAGATGTCGGACCTACAGCAGTTGCAAATTCTTGTGTAAGGGTCTTATTGGAGTGGTCGTAACTACTAGGGCATCAATATTGCACAATATGACTTCATTGATACTAAAAGCTGATGTAGGGAAGAATAAGTGGACCAAGTTTAAAAAGATATCAAAAACTGTGTTTTTTTTATTTTCCTCAGAAAGTTTTATTGTTATAGTGAAAGTGATTGCAAAACACGCCTGTGTGCTGCCCTATGTCACTGCGCATCACGAACTCTACGCGTACAAAACTGACTCCGAACCATTCATTGCTGTGTCTAGCACCGTCAATTTTCAACGTCGAGACAAAAAATGACCGAAGAAATATTGTTACGGCTGGAGAATGATGAGAACGAAGTGGCGCGCTTGTTTGTGGAAGATTAAGAAAAAGAAGTGGGTCGAACGGAGGGCATTCATAGCTTGGCTCCTTGGCTGTCTCTCATTGTATATATTTTTAATCCTCTTTACTAAATATATTTCTCCCTGTTACGATAATATGCCACAATTTAAAAACCGTAGGCTATTCACAAATGCCATAGAATCTACAAATCTGCATGGTTCACTATGCCTTGCACAAGGTTCTTATTGAAGTTGCCATAATTACTAGCGCAACAAAATTATGTAGGGCGTTTTTAATGATTTTGAAAGCTGAGATAGTGTACAATAAGTCGAAAAAGTTGAAACAATTTAAAACATTTGTCTCGGTAAAACTGTTCTCGGTAAATTAATGCGACCGTATCTTTGTATTGAAACGTTATATAAATATAAACTTTAACTGTTTGATACATAACTATGCTGAGAACATAGTGTGGAATTATTGCTGCTTTGCCATAAATCTTTTTGAAAAAGTTATCTGAAAATTAGGAAAATTTCGTTTCTTGAGTCCATTTTGAGAAATTTCGCTAATATGTCTACACAATTCAGAAAAGCAAAAAATAGCTGAATACAAATAAAGCATGCATATATTTACTCCGATAATTTTCAGCTAACTTTAGCATATTTTGTGCAATTCATAACCAAAGTTTTCTAAAGGATTAGAGAAAATACGTGCGGAACTCCGCCTCCTCATTAATAATGTCGTCTGCCTCGAAAAAAATTTTTGGCAGCAAAACCAACTGCAGATCTCTTCTTTCCAGCCATCAGGCAATAATATATAAAATTGTGAAGTGAATATAAAAGGTCGACCGGCCATAATTTTTCGATCTTACGTTGAAACACTCTACTATTTATTTATTCCTTTTCAACCTTGCAGCGCGGTTGAAATGATCGAATTCTAAACTAATTGGTGGAACAGACTATTTTGCTGCTTATTTCCGATATATGTGTTGTGCGCCACATACATGTACAAGGGCTTGTCATGCTCGCAGTATGCGTGAGAAACTGCCGTCTTTTTTTTCTTTGAAGTGAGAAGCTTCACTAGGCTAGTTAACTCCGAGCGTCGCGTGTGCTCCGTCATTAGAAACATACATAAAGCCCCGCTTTAACCAAGCCGTATGAACGTGCCTTAGTGGCCTATAGGGGCAACGTGACTGCGAGGGTCCTGGCAGGCTGAGTCTGACATAACCGTCTTATGGGAAACGAGAGACCCAAATTGGCAGCTTCTGCCAGGGGACCACGGTCATGGACACGTGCACGGACACGGCATACAGCAAAGAGCGGTTAGACCTGGCGGCGCAGGTTGTCGGAGCCGCCGCAACCGCCGCCGCGACTCCGCCGGTCGACTCTTAGCCGGTGCCGCGCGCTTCACCGGGCTTTATGTCTATGCAGAAGTGTAACGGCGATGATTATGTGGAATCGCAATGAAGTTTAATCTGATGTGATGTACGGCTGTAATCAATGTTTCACCGTGACGATAAGCCATGAAATATTTATAAGGTGCAACAGTGAACAACAAGTCAAGCCACAACTACGCAAATAACCAAAAGCTAATCCATGGCATCGTCGAAGATTTTCTCTTGTGATATCCAATCTTAACCAAGCTAAGCCACCATCAATTATTTTTAGCACCGTGTGTATGCCAAAAAATAAAATGGTAACCTCGATAGTATTCCTGCGTTTCATTTCCAGGGATTATGTCTAGAAAGATCACAAAGTGTATTTGGTCCTTTCCCCTGGTAAACAGACAATGCAGCGGTAAGTGCTTTATGGATAATACTGTTACATGGCGGCAAGCCGATGAAAGCATGAGAGCACAGAACAAAGAGATGATGCTCGATGGTCGTGAGAGGATGTTTAATAAAAATGTCAGGCCTAGCGCGAGCGCTCCTGTCCGCGTCACTGCCTGCTTCTTTTTCTTGATCGTATGTAGCATAACCCGGGGCCACCGAGCGATCGTCCCGATCGTGGACAAGGAAGTTTACCGTTGTTGTTGATTCTATTGCATGATGATGGGCGTGTCTGGACGCTTGAAGAAGAGCAGGAAGAAGGAAGAATAGAACGGCTTACCAACGCAATGATTTGCGATGAACCTAGGCTCAGGACACTCTCGGGCCACACGTTGCCACTACTCGACGGCGGAAGCCGAGGCATGCATCTCATGGCATAGGCAGGGGAGGATGTGTTGAAGTGTAGTGGTGTCTTGGGTCGTGGGGTCCTTGGTTGGCACATCTGGTCAGTGGGGTCACATATGTTCGTTCGGGTCTGTTGTGTCTTGTGGTCATGTGTGGGTCTCGGGTCAGTATCTCCTTCATCGTGTCTTGTGGTCGGGGCAGGGTGACAGGACGGTGGAACGGTAAGGTCTTGCTGAGTCCGGCAGGCTGGGGAACCGCCAGGCGATGCCTCCTGACCTTCAGCCGATGGCGGAAGAAGTCGCATGACACCTAAGCTCCGGACCAGTATGAGGGGGTGATGATAAAGTGCCCCGCATCTCCAACCAGATGTTACGTGGCGGCAAACCGATGAAAACAGGAGAACAGAAAACAGAGAAAAGATGCTCGATGGTCATGAGATGAAGTTCAATCAAAATGTTGCCGGCCTAGAGCGAGCGCCCCCGTCAGCGCAACTGCTTCTTATCCCTTGATCGTCCGTAACAATGCGAAAGCGCTAGAACAAAAAAGTGACTGGGAACATGGTCATTGTTCGATCAACTTTCCTTGAGACACCGTCTTCCTTCTCCGCACTGACAAAGGTACTTTTTAGTGTCACATGATCGTGATATGGCCACACGGTTTCGTTTTGTATGCGCGTTCTCATTCAACTGGATTTGTACTGGAGTTTAAGTAGACCCAGCTGCTGTTATATTATTGTCGTTATGGCTGTAATCGGCTTCCAGCACAGGCATCTTGGGTTGTGAGTGCTAGCAGGCTTCCCGGCCAACATGGCACGCGGCCGACCGTGGGTCGCCAACTGCCCGAGCAACCGTTGCTAAACAGGTCGGTATTCAGTAGGGGTTAAAGCTCGGGCCACGGACTCTTGCTGACTTTCTCCCAACCTCGTACATGGCCGACTATGGGCCGCCCAATGGCCGAGCAACCATGGCCGAATTGGTTGGCATTCAGTCGAGTGCCCGAGCTTGGGTCTTGGTTGATGGCCAACTTCCGCCCAGCCTGGTGCATGGCAAACCATGAGCCGTGATTCAGTCGAGCACCAAATGTCGGTCAGGTTGACAGTCGGCCAATGCTGTCTGGGACATGACGGAAAAGTGAGCGGTTGTCCTCCACATCAAACACGCGGATAGACGGACTTGCATCATTTTGAAACCTCGGAAAAAAAAACAAATCTTTGGTGAGCGACATGATTCCTTGGGGTTTCACGTGCCTATTGACTATGGACAGACGAGGATGGCTTTTATGTCTGAATCTGATGTAGACACAGACAATGTAATATGGCGTACGCAGTGTAGCGCATGTGCAATTTAGGTAGGCAGGCGGTAGCAAGTGAAGGAAAGGTGAGCGGTTGTCCTCCATATCAAACGCATGGAGCAGAGTTGACCAGAAACTAGCCTTTGCGTGAGCGACATCATTACTTCGTATTTGACGTGGCGATTTGCTAGACATTTGTGGATGGCTTTTATATACGATTCTGATGTGGTCACAGACAATGATATCGCAAGCGCAGTGTAGCTCATGTGCAAGTTAGTAGGCAGGCGATAGCACGTGAGGGAAAGGTGAGAAGTTGTCCTCCAAATCAAACATGTCTAGCAGATAGACATACTTGATTCATATTGAAACCTCGGGCAGAAACAAGTATTTTGTGAGCGACATGATGCCTTCTGTTTTGATGTGGTCATTTACTAAGGACAGATGTGAATAGCTTTTATATACGATTCTTATGAGGTTACCGATAATATCACATTGTGAGGTTCTTTTCTGCAGACCTACTGGTCGCCTTTTTCCGTGGTTTATTCAAGGACACCAATCAAAATACATGACCAGACCGACAAATTTAGTGATGAATAATTTTATCTGCGCACATAGACGGAACGAGAGTATAACAAAGACTAAGCACAAAATAATGACAAGAGTCACCAGTTCGTTGGATAGGTAGAAAAGCCGGTGTAGAGGCTCCGGTTGGTCAATCTTTGTAGGGTCGCTAACAGAGGGCCTCGGCAGGCCTAGCGAAAGGCTAAGCCACCGGACGGGGCACAGTGGAGGCACGAGTCCTCGGGTTGCCGTTCCACGGCCGATGAGTTAGGTCTCCCCGACGTGTCTGGGTCCAGCACGGCGCCGAACACTCGTGCCAGTGAAGATCTGCCGTTCATCTTCAGCTCATCGCCCCGATGAGCTGAAGTTATGGTACTCCCGAGTTCGATCACCTGGGACAGCAGGTGGAACAGGACAAGATGCGGCCGGCAGGCCCCAAGTCTGGATCCCCGGATCAGGCCTGGCAGAAAATTCACCGCTCCGAGCTCCGTGGACAACAGATAGGCTCCGCAGCTCACCTATTCTCTCCTCCAGGTGCCTCGCGCTCCTCGAGCCACCATCCATGTTCTCCTCCTCTTTTTTCTTTTCTCCAAACGTGGTTTAGTTCTTCTCCTTCGTCTTTCCTCATTTTCTCTCACTGGTTCTCACAGGTTCGTCACAAATATTTCCACCTTTGTGAAGTCTTTTTTTCCGGGAAAAAAAAACTTGGGGACACGACACTGATGCAATATTTTGGTGAACCGCACAACCCATCACTGCACACACCACAGAGTGGCCACACTATTGTCTGCTGAGATTGCGTCGCTCTGAAAAAATAACACTTTGTACTAATACAAGTAAGCAAAGTGAACACTTGTCATAGAGGAAATAAGCTCCTAGAAACATCCTAAGAAAAGCTCGAGTAAACCTCCAGGAGCTTCGTCTGAGATGTCCTCTGCAACGTTAAAGCTCCCACGGCGTTGGAGGACGGCAGAGAGATTAGCATTGTCTCTCGTATCGTTCTGGATTCACCAGTTCTATCTTCTGTATCGAGTCTCGGTTCCCTAGTCCACTCCGGGACCAAGGATCTACCCTGAACGTTGGCAACGGAGTTTTCAACTCGACTTCATGAACAAATACGAAAGATAATGCTTCTAGCGCACTCACCTGCTTGCGCTCGTTGTAGCGTTTTGTGTTAATAGGCATACGTCCTAATGAACCATTGCTCAGCTTTGCTTTCCGGACAGTCCTCTGACATGCATCTCATGACCTCACAAACCACTTAATGTCAGCTTGCACCCCTGGGCAGTAAAATCATCAAGCACTCTTACGGTAGTTTTTCTGACACCCTGGTGGCCGGTAATTGCACTGTCATGTGTCTGCATGAGGGCCTGACGGTGCAAAACCTTGGGAACCACCGCTTGTTTGATTGTTTTTCCTGGACAAAGTTGGTAGGTCCGGTATGAAATGCCGTCAACTAGATGGAAGGTGTAGGCCATCTGCCCTTTTCCGTGATAGGTTTTCTTCAGCTTGCGACGACACACGTCTAAGCTGGCGTCACCTTCTTTCTTGCGAAAAACAGGCCGAGATAATTGGAGCGCGGTTTGAGCGGCATCCGAACCAGTCTGAAACTTTCGCCGCCAGAACCTGGAAAGAAGCACTGGACCCATCATCACTGGCAGGTATGCTTCTCTGGCCCGTCGAGACTGTTGGAACGCCAGCGAATGGGGCGCTTGCACCCGGAACGTTGCCGATAATTACGTCATATAATGGCATCGGCAGGCACCTAGCAATAGCTTTGCCATTGAAGTATGGCGACTTTATAACCTCCACCTCAGGCGCTTCGATGTCAGAACCATCCGCTAAACGTAAAGATGCTCGTTCACCAGTATACGCAGCCTCGGGCACCAAAGCCTGACGCACCACGATGCTATTAGAACCAGTATCGCGCAGCACCGACACTACTTGTCCGAACACTTCTCCATGTTCTACCGGCATGCTGGTATTCATTAGACTAAGAGCTGAGACAGAGAGAGATATTTTAATGGCAACAGGAGATGTCTGCCTGGTGGTAAGCCTAGCATTCTACTCCTGATGAGGGTTGAAGGATGAGGGTGACAGAGTGCGGTAGGGGAAGGGGAAATAAATGAGGAAAAAGAGAATCGGTGTCGCACACTTTCACACGCACATAATCACACACAGATGAGTTTTAAAGGGTATTGGTCCACCCTGTGTCCTTCAGAAAAGTTAGTAAGGCCTTGGTAGCTCGCGCAGCAGACGATCATGTTCAAGGCGCAAGGTTGTGTCTTTAGGTAAGCTTAAATTATTGAGCAGTGTTCTGCGATGTGCAGTAAACCGTTGAAAGGAGGTTACCAAATGTTCAAAATTTTCACACACATCACATGTAGAGCAGTGAGGCCTGCTCGCTATGCCTATTTTGTGTAAGAAGTAGTTTGTGTATGACACATTCAAGCGGGTTCGGTGTAGACAGTTTCAATGCCACCTGTTCAAATTGGGAGGAATTCGAAAGACGCAAGTGGGATCTATTCCGTGTAGAGGTCGATATTGATGGTTCGGGTCACACCACAGAGAGCGCTGCAATCGCCATGATTCAGTTGCTACAAGTCTTGCTGCATCTCTTCGTGAGAATGCTACTGAAATTGTCCTTGTGGAATCTTTCAGTTCCTTTGCAGCCGCGTCGGCGAAGTCGTTGCCCGTGATGCCGCAGTGAGCAGGTAACCACTGTAGCACAATGCTGTGACTCAGGTCATAGGCCTCTGTGTGTAGCTTATTTATGTCAATGACGAGTTCTTCCTGAATTCTTGATGATTTAAGCAATTCTAGTGCAGCGCGACAATCGGTGAAGATAACCCATGCTGCAGGGTGTTGTAGAATATATATAATTGCTTCTCTCAGAGCTGTTACCTCAGTAGCCACAGCTGAAGTGCGATGAATGAGTGTTGCCGAGATTGTGGTGTGCATTGATGGTATCCACACGCCGATGGATGAAGAAATACCTGTGACAGAGCCATCAGTATAGATGTGGCAATAATGACTGTAGCGTGCACAGATGTGCTCAAGGGCGAAGCATTTAAGTGCGTGTCCTGGGGTGTGGGCTTTTCTTTTGATGCGAGGTATAGTTGTCCAAATTTGCCATGAAGCAAACCTCCATGGTGGGAAAGATGACGGTACTGCGCGTTGATATTGCGCAGGCAGTAGATGGGAGAGTGATGTCATACTTTCCTCTGAAAACGGGTGGGTAGGTTCACGTGCAAAGCGCACAGGCCGAGATAATTGGAGCGCGGTTTGAGTGGCATCCGAACCAGTCTCTGAAACTTTCGCCGCCAGAACCTGGAAAGAAGCACTGGACCCATCATCACTGGCAGGTATGCTTCTCTGGCTCGTCAAGACTGTTGGAACGCCAGCGAATTGGGCGCTTGCACCCGGAACGTTGCCGATAATTACGTCATATAATAGAATCGGCAGGCACCTAGCAATAGCTTTGCCTGTGAAGTATGGCGACTTGATTATAACCTCCACCTCAGGCGCTTCGATGTCAGAACCATCCGCTAACGGTAACGATGCTCGTTCACCAGTATACGCAGCCTCGGGCACCAAAGCCTGACACACCACGATGCTATTAGAACCAGTATCGCGCAGCACCGACACTACTTGTCCGAACACTTCTCCATGTTCTACCGGCATGCTGGTATTCATTAGACTAAGAGCTGAGAGAGATATATATGTATTTTAATGGCAACAGGAGATGTCTGCCTGGTGGTAAGCCTAGCATGCTACTCCTGATGAGGGTTGAGGGATGAGGGTGACAGAGTGTGGAAGGGGAAGGGGAAATAAATGAGAAAAAAGAGAATCGTTGTCGCACACTTTCACACGCACATAATCACACACAGATGAGTTTTAAAGGGTATTGATCAACCCTGTGTCCTTGAGAAAAGTTAACTTTCACACGCACATAATCACACACAGATGAGTTTTAAAGGGTATTAATCAACCATGTGTCCTTCAGAAAAGTTAGTAAGGCCTTGGTAGCTCGCGCAGCAGACGATCCGTCGCACCAAGGACCCAGGACATGTTCAAGGCGCAAGGTTGTGTCTTTAGGTGAGCTTAAATTATTGCGCAGTGTTCTGCGATGTGCAGTAAACCGTTGACAAGAGGTTACCAAATGTTCAAAATTTTCACACACATCACATGTAGAGCAGAGAGGCCTGCTCGCTGTGCCTATTTTATGTAGGAAGTAGTTTGTGTATGACATATTCAAGCGGATTCGGTGTAGACAGATTCGATGCCACCTGTTCAAATTGGGAGGAATTCGAAAGACGCAAGTGGGATCTATTCGGTGTAGAGGTCGATATTGATGGTTCGGGTCACACCACAGAGAGCGCTGCAATCGCCATGATTCAGTTGCTACAAGTCTTGCTGCATCTCTTCGTGAGAATGGTACTGAAATTGTCCTTGTGGAATCTTTCAGTTCTTTTGCAGCGGCGTCGGCGAAGTCGTTGCCCGTGATGCCGCAGTGAGCAGGTAACCACTGTAGCACAATGCTGTGACTCAGGTCATAGGCCTCTGTGTGTAGCTTATTTATGTCAATGATGAGTTCTTCCTGAATTCTTGATGATTTAAGCAATTGTAGTGCAGCGCGACAATCGGTGAAGATAACCCATGCTGCAGGGTGTTGTTGTAGAATATATATAATTGCTTCTCTCAGAGCTGTTACCTCAGTAGCCACAGCTGAAGTGCGATGACTGAGTGTTGCCGAGATTGTGGTGTGCATTGATGGTATCCACACGCCGATGGATGAAGAAATACCTGTGACAGAGCCATCAGTATAGATGTGGCAATGATGACTGTAGCGTGCACAGATGTGCTCAAGGGCGAAGTATTTAAGTGCGTGTCCTGGGGTGTGGGCTTTTCTTTTGATGCGAGGTATAGTTGTCCAAATTTGCCATGAAGCAAACCTCCATGGTGGGAAAGATGACGGTACTGCGCGTTGATATTGCGCAGGCAGTAGATGGGAGAGTGATGTCATACTTTCCTCTGAAAACGGGTGGGTAGGTTCACGTGCAAAGCGCACAGGCCGAGATAATTGGAGCGCGGTTTGAGTGGCATCCGAACCAGTCTCTGAAACTTTCGCCGCCAGAACCTGGAAAGAAGCACTGGACCCATCATCACTGGCAGGTATGCTTCTCTGGCTCGTCAAGACTGTTGAAACGCCAGCGAATTGGGCGCTTGCACCCGGAATGTTGCCGATAATTACGTCATATAATAGAATCGGCAGGCACCTAGCAATAGCTTTGCCTGTGAAGTATGGCGACTTGATTATAACCTCCACCTCAGGCGCTTCGATGTCAGAACCATCCGCTAAAGGTAACGATGCTCGTTCACCAGTATACGCAGCCTCGGGCACCAAAGCCTGACACACCACGATGCTATTAGAACCAGTATCGCGCAGCACCGACACTACTTGTCCGAACACTTCTCCATGTTCTACCGGCATGCTGGTATTCATTAGACTAAGAGCTGAGAGAGATATATATATATTTTAATGGCAACAGGAGATGTCTGCCTGGTGGTAAGCCTAGCATGCTACTCCTGATGAGGGTTGAGGGATGAGGGTGACAGAGTGTGGAAGGGGAAGGGGAAATAAATGAGAAAAAAGAGAATCGTTGTCGCACACTTTCACACGCACATAATCACACACAGATGAGTTTTAAAGGGTATTGATCAACCCTGTGTCCTTGAGAAAAGTTAACTTTCACACGCACATAATCACACACAGATGAGTTTTAAAGGGTATTAATCAACCATGTGTCCTTCAGAAAAGTTAGTAAGGCCTTGGTAGCTCGCGCAGCAGACGATCCGTCGCACCAAGGACCCAGGACATGTTCAAGGCGCAAGGTTGTGTCTTTAGGTGAGCTTAAATTATTGCGCAGTGTTCTGCGATGTGCAGTAAACCGTTGACAAGAGGTTACCAAATGTTCAAAATTTTCACACACATCACATGTAGAGCAGAGAGGCCTGCTCGCTATGCCTATTTTATGTAGGAAGTAGTTTGTGTATGACATATTCAAGCGGATTCGGTGTAGACAGATTCGATGCCGCCTGTTCAAATTGGGAGGAATTCGAAAGACGCAAGTGGGATCTATTCGGTGTCGAGGTCGATATTGATGGTTCGGGTCACACCACAGAGAGCGTTGCAATCGCCATGATTCAGTTGCTACAAGTCTTGCTGCATCTCTTCGTGAGAATGGTACTGAAATTGTCCTTGTGGAATCTTTTAGTTCTTTTGCAGCGGCGTCGGCGAAGTCGTTGCCCGCGATGCCGCAGTGAGCAGGTAACCACTGTAGCACAATGCTGTGACTCAGGTCATAGGCCTCTGGGTGTAGCTTATTTATGTCAATGACGAGCTCTTCCTGAACTCTTGATGATTTAAGCAATTGTAGTGCAGCGCGAAAATCGCTGAAGATAACCCATGCTGCAGTGTGTTGTTGTAGAATATATATAATTGCTTCTTTCAGAGCTGTTAACTCAGTAGCCACAGCTGAAGTGCGATGACTGAGTGTTGCCGAGATTGTGGTGTGCATTGATGGTATCCACACGCCGATGAATGAAGAAATAGCTGTGACAGAGCCATCAGTATAGGTGTGGCAATGATGACTGTAGCGTGCACAGATGTGCTCAAGGGCGAAGTATTTAAGTGCGGGTCCTGGGGTGTGGGCTTTTCTTTTGATGCCAGGTGTAGTTGTCCAAATTTGCCATGAAGCAAACCTCCATGGTGGGAAAGATGACGGTACTGCGCGTTTATATTGCGCAGGCAGTAGATGGGAGAGTGATGTCATACTTTCCTCTGAAAACGGGTGGGTAGGTTCACGTGCAAAGCCCAGCTGGGCGCAAAGCAGCTCCTGCGGTATCAGCACGGTTGCAGATAGACGTCTGCTCTCCGCCAGAGTGCCCACTGTGGAAGTGTTATTTGGAAGACCAAGGCACACTCTCAAAGCTTTGGCCTGCATGGCTTCAAGTAGTTTAATGCTTGACTGCGAGAGGCCTTGAAGAACAGGGAGGCTATAATGCAGAAGACCTTCACAAAGTGCTCCATAAAGCCGTAATAAGGAATTGGTAGAGCAGCCTCTTCTGGTCGTTGAGAGCATACGGAATATAGATACGTATGAGGAGAGTTTGGTCTTAAGTTGTTGAACGTGTGGTGACCATGAAAGAGACCTATCAAAGGTCACACCTAGAAATTTTTGATGGTTGACATTCGGTATAGGAGTGCCAGCAACTTTCAGTACATAACGGGAGAGATCACGTCGTGAAAACGAAATTGGTGCGCATTTTTCTGGAGATATAACAAGACCTCGCTTGTTTAAAAATAATGCAATGCCAACTATTGCTTTTTGTAGCCGAGCATGCACAATGCTGCTGTTTCTTCCGGAGCACCATATGCAGATGTCATCTGCGTAGAGGGAGATTTCAACAGTAGGTGGCAAGGACCTGTCCAAACTAAGAAGAGATATATTGAAGAGGGTTGGACTTAAAATCCCTCCCTGAGGAACGCCACGAGACACATGATGTAAGGACGTGTCACCTTGATCCGTTGACATGTAAATGGTCCTATCACGAAGATAATCAGAAAGCCAGTTATACATTCGTCCAGCAATGCCAATTGAACGCAAGGCTGAATGAATCGCCTCGTGCGTGACATTATCAAATGCTCCTTTAACGTCAAGGAAAACGGCAATAATTAGAGACCGCTCAGCTTTGCTGCGCCTGACACAGTTGGCAAGAGCAATAACATTATCAATACTGCTTCGGCCTTTTCGGAAGCCAGACATTGATGGAGGGTAAATTCCCCTATTCGTCAAGTCCCAGGTAAGGCGTGAATGAACCATTTTTTCCATCAATTTCCCAACACAGCTTAGCAGTGCAATAGGACGATAAGCGTTTAAATTAATTGATGGCTTACCAGGTTTAAAGACGGGTATTACGCGCGCAGTCTTCCAGCTCTCTACAAGGCTGCCAGCTATCCAAGAGTTGTTATAGATGGTAAGCAGCTGAGTTTTGGCTTTTCTTCCAAGACGCGACAGCGAAATGTAGCTACACGGTCAGGCCCTGGGCAAGATCTTTTGTTGATAACTGCTAGCGCAGCTTGAAGTTCTTCCATAGTGAACAATTCGTCTAGGAAAGAAGTGTTGGGCGACGGGACAAAGGTGGGGAGCACATTTTGGAGTGAAGGAACTGCTAATGGAGCAATCATCTTTGAACAGAAAGTCTCTGCTACATGAAGACAAGTAGTATTGGCATTTAGAGCCACCCACTCGAAAGGATTTAGTTGTGAAGGCTGACTTCTTAAGCTTCGTACAATACTCCATACTTTAGATATTGGCTTTCTAGGATCTAATTTTGCACAAAAAGATGTCCATTCCCTTCTTTCTAGCTTGTCCAAATGGCGTTGAACGTGTTTTTGTGCTCGCCTAGAAGTCCGGATATCGTCTCTAGAAAGTGTCTTGCGCGCTCGTCTTTCTGCTCTGCGACGTATTGCTCGAAGTTTTTCATATTCGGCGTCAACAGCTGAGTACACCTTTGGCAGGTGGAGGACTCTCGTGTGCAATGTTTGAGCATGTGCTACTGCAGCAATGAAGGAGTCATAATTTAAGTTTGACAGATCCCTCTTTTCTACGGCATCAGCGAAAGCTTCCCAGTTCATGTAGCGAACTTTATGCCGCTGAGAGGCGAGAGAAAAGCCACTAACCTCAATATATGTAGGTAGGTGATCGCTGCCATGAGTCTCGATGTCCACAGACCAGGTTGTTGAAGCTGACAGATCAGCAGAGATAATGGAGATATCAAGAGCACTGGACCGTGCTCCTTGATAGTAAGTTGCTTGGCCGTCGTTAAGAAATAATAAATTGTTGGAAAGTGCGAAGTCGAATAGCTGCCGGCCTCTGGCTGTCGATCTGACGCCTCCCCAAGCAGGATGATGTGCGTTGAAATCTCCCGTTATAATGTGTGGCACAGGGGTACTTCGCATGATATCTTGTAGGCGTTCAATATTGAAATTAGCACGAGGTGGTATGTAGGCAGCAATTACTGTACTCTGCACGTTCATGCACTTTAAAGTGACTGCAACGTACTCATTATGTGGATCAGTTGGTATGGGATGCTGGATGAAGTTGACGTCTTTCCGGATAGCCAGAAGAACTTTACTGAGGTCTGTACCAGTTGTTGATTGCAGTACTGTGTAGCCTGAGAGACGGATTGTAGTATTAAGCCGAGATTCTGATATAGCAATTATAGGGAAACGATGCTTGAAGACGAAGTGTCGAAAGTCAGAGAGACGGGGGCGGAGGCTGCAGGCATTCCATTGAAATATGGTGGCCTTATTTCGGATGGCTTGCACACTGGTTGGAGCAGACGACTGATTGTCTGCTACCGCCATTGCGCGAGGAGAGGAGATATGAAATCAAGAATTGTAAGGATGGCTTTCGCCACCGGCGAGGAGAGTGGTATAAGGAAAGCACGAACAGCCTCAACAAGTGAGCACAGTTGGGAACTAGAAACGTCAGAGTTTCTGCGAATAGAGGTTTCGCATGAGCGGTTCCGGGATGCACACCTCGAATGAGGCAGCTGTGCAGTAATTTTTTGTGGGCTTGGTACAGTTGGTTGTTGAACCTCTGATTGTTGTGGAAGAGGAGGAAATTCAACCACGTCATCAATTCTTGGATGACCAGCAGCATCTTTCTGTGACTGTCCTTGTGATTTCTTTCCCGTCAATGGTTTTTTTTTCTGTGATGACTACTCCTTATTTGATTTTGGTCAATTAAAGCAGCTTTTGCTGACATGTAGTCGGTATTGTTGGATATCTTGTACTTATTGATTAGTTTCTCCTTTTGGTAGGTAGTGCAGCTGGAAAACGTTGCCTCATGCTGCTTTCCGCAGTTGGGACAAATGGGAATGTCACTTGGGCACATGGTACGGTCATGATTTCCCCAACAGCGTGGGCAGCGCAAGGCTAGTCGGCAAGCAGTAGTCACATGGCCGAAGCTCTGACATCTACCACATTGTCGTGGTTTTTGGATGTATTCATGCACACGGTATCTTGTATACCCAAGAATAACGTATTCTGGCGGAGATTGTCACAAAACCAATGCGGATATTTCTGGAATCTCCCAGATGCGCACCGATTTTATTGGAACTCTCTGCAGTAGTGCCGAGTAGGTATCTTCTTGAGAAAGATCCAGGGGCACACCCTTGATTACTCCTACGCCACAGTTGTTTGGTCGGGGCTCGTATGCTTGCACTGCAATTCCTGCTATTGATCGTATTTGTAAAAGGTGTTCAGTAGCGACCGCGGTTCGGGTGTCAACTGCCAGAAGATTAAGCCGCTCGTTGGGGCGAACTTGAAGGACGGCATCTGGACCCAGAGATTCAAATGCTTGCCTCATTGCCAGCGGATTAAAGCGAGTAATACGGTATCCGGTATCTACTGGTTTTATGATTACTGTGAGTTTGCACTTGGGCGCTTTAGAAGCGTTAGCTGCGTCGACACTGAAATTCGACCACGCTTCGGCACTTGAATAAATTTGTCTGGCTCTTGAGCAGTCTTCGCCGCAGCATCTATACAGGTAATAGCAGACGAAGAAGCCTAAGACTAAGAGCTGAATCTTCCTTTCGAACATCTAGGCATATTCTTCCCAGCTGACGACCAGGGCAGAAATCTCTAGGGGACCTGCAGCAAGCAGCAGTGTCCCGGTCACTTGAAATTCTGCTTCGACAGAACTGAGTTTCATGCCCTGATCTGCGACATAAGGTGCAATATGGGGCCTCGGTTCTGTACGGCAATCCACCGATCTATGTCCGACCTTCTCGCAGATGACGCATCGAATGAATCCTCCACTTGCTGCCGCTCCCCCCCCCCCCCGTTTCTTTCTTTTTCTTTTTGAAATAAAGTTTTCTCTCTCTCTCTCTCTCTCTCTCTCTCGAATTCGAGTCTTTGAGTTTGGGGCTGCCTGCGTCCTCCGGTTTCACTGATTTCTCACTCAGCTCTATCGTTAAAAGCCGGCAGGTTATTCTGTCACTGAGCCTCAAGAAAGTTATCGGCGGCCTTAGCAGTCTCGTCCACCGTTTCGCGATCACGTTCTCGCAAGAGAACTAAACGATTGTGGCAGCTGTTTAAAAACTGCTCAGCCACTATCATGTCCCGACCACTTCAAGCGTGCAACCTTGTCCTCGCATCTTAAATCAGCGGTGGAAAACTCTTAACAGCGTCGTGGAGTACTGGGAAACTGTCTCGTCATCATGCGGCTTGCTGCCACGAAACTTCAAAAACTTACCAGCGTCGTGATGTACTAGGAAGCTGTCTCGCCATTATGCGGCTTGCTTCCACGAAACTTCTCTCTGTAGCCCTCAGCCGTTAAACGGAATCTCCGAAGTAACGCAAGTTTCGCTACCGCATAATTCACGAGTCCTCAGGAGAGAGTCGTTCGAAAACTCTGAGAGCTTCTCTGCCGAGACACAGGCTCAAAGCTGTGGCTCATTTCTCCTTCGGCCAGCCCTGGCAAATGGCGACGTGTACAAAACGCTTCAAATACCCGCCCAAATCGTCCGTTGTCTCATTAAATTGTGGAATTAATCCATGATCTAGGACTAATTGGGAAAGCCGGAGCCGGTACGCTACCGTGCTTAGCACCTCCAACACTAGAAACATTTTCCCCCAATTCCGCAAGTCGCACTCGTAGCTGCAAATTCTGGCTTTCTTGCTATAAGCACTGCTTCGCTCTGTCATGTTCTGCAGTTTTCGCTTCACGTTCTGCAGCTCTCTCTTCACGTTCTGCAGCTCTCTCTTCCCTTGCCTTTGCAATTCATTCTCAACCCACTCGCGCAATTCGACACCCTGCAAACCTAAACGTTCCCCTACCGCGAGCAACTCTGGTGCACTCATTTTTCTCTGATCTCTAGTTGCGGCGAAAATGCTGCTTGGTGGGCGCCGAAATTGTGGTTCTTTTCTTCAGACCTACTGATCACCTTGTTCCGTGGCTTATTCAAGGACACCAATTGAAATACATGACCAGACCGACCAATTTAGCGACGAATAATTTTATCTGCGCAATGGACGGGACGAGAGTATAACAAAAACTAAACACAAAAAATTGACAAGAGTCACCAGTTCGTTGGGTGGGTAGGAAAGTCAGTGTAGACGCTCCGGTTGGTCCAGCTTTGTAGGGTCGCTGACATAGGGCCTCAGCAGGCCTAGCGAAAGGCTAGGAAACCGGACGGGGCACAGTGTAGGCACGAGGCCTAGGGTTGCCGTTCAACGGCCGATGAGTCAGGTCTCCCCGACGTGTCTGGCTCCAGCACGCGCCGAGCAGTCGTGCCAGTGAAAAGGTGCCGCTACAGCAGCGGCGATGAGCTGAAGCTGTGGTACTCCCGGGTCCGACACCTGGGACAGCAAGAGGAACAGGACAGGATGCGGGCGGCAGGCTACAGGTCTGGATCTCCGGGTCAGGCCTGGCAGAAGACGCACCACTCCGAGCTCCGTGGACAACAGATCGGCTCCGCAGCACGCCTGTTCTCCTCTCCTCGTGCCTCGCGCTCCTGGTTTTGTTATTCTTCTTCGTCTTTGCTGTTTCTCTCACCGGCTCTCATACTGGTTCTTCACACACATGCGCAGAGGTTCGAATGTGCAATTTTAGGTACGCAGGGAAATATGCAGGGAAACAGCACATGAGGGAAACGTGACAGGTTGTCCTCCCCATTAAACACATGGAGCTGAGTCGCAGAAGTTGTTTCATTTCAAAACCTCAGGAAGAAATAGCTTTTTCCGGGAGCGACACAATTACTTTGGTTTTGACGCGCCCATTGACTAAAGACAGATGTGGATGGCTTTTGTATCTAATTTGATGTGGTCACTACATGTCCTGCCCATGCCCATTTCTTCTTGTTAATTTCCATTAGAATGTCAAACTCGTGAGTTATTCCTCTGACCCACTCTGAACGCTTCCTATCTTTTAATCTTACCACTACCATTTTTCCTTCAATAGCCCTCTGAGTGGTCCTCAACTTAAGTAGAACCCTCTTGGTTAGCCTCCATGTTTCAGCCCCATAGGTGAGTACATGTAAGATGCACCTGTTGTATACTTTCTTCTTGAGAGATACGGGTAAGGTGCTAATCATAATATGCGAGTGCTTGCCAAATGTGCTCCATCCCAATCTTATTCTTCTTGTTATTTCCTTTTCATGGTCCGGATCTGCGATTACTACCTGTCCTAAGTAGACATATTCGCCTACTACTTCCAGTGCTTCGTTACCTAATATAAACTGCTGTTCCTTCCCGAGGCGGTTAAACATTACCTTAGTCTTCTGCATATTCATTTTAAGCCTACCTTTCTACTTTTCCTGTCTAGGTCATCAATCACTATTTGCAGTTCACCCACAAGTTACTTAGCAAGGCAATGTCATCAGCAAATTTCAGATTACTGAGGTATTCTCCATCTGCCCTTATTCCTAACTGCTCCCATTCCAAGTCTCTGAATACTTCCTCTAAGCAAGCTGTGAATAATACTAGGGAGATCGTGTCTCCTTGCCTAACACCTTTCTTTATGGGATTTATGTTTATTAAAATGACCGATGGTCGCTTAGGGTAACAAACTGGATTCCAAGGGAAGGAAAGCGAACAAGGGGGCGGCAGAAAGTTAGGTGGGCGGATGAGGTTAAGAAGTTCGCAGGTTCACGTGGATGCAGCTAGCACAGAAACGGGTTAATTGGAAAAATATGGAAGAGGCCTTCGCCCTACAGTGGGCATAGTCAGGCTGATGATGATGATGATGTGGTACAGACGATGATCTCACTTTGGCAGTCAGCACATGCGCAAAATGCGTTAGCAGGCGGTGGCACAAGGGTGAAACGCGAGCAGTTGTCCTCAACATTAAACACAGGGAGCAGAGTCGATGAACTTGCTTAATTTTGAAACCTCGAGGAGAAACAAATCTTTCGGTGACCATCATGATTGCTTCGGTTGTGATTATTTATTTTCTAAAGGCAGATCTGGATGGCGTTTATGTCCCACTCTGATGTGGCCACTGACAAAAAATTTACTTGCTCAGCATGGCGCAAGTGCAATTTCAGGTAGCCAGGCGTTAGCACGTTAGGGAAAAGTGAGCGGTTGTCCTCCACATCAAACACATCGAGCACATTCGACAAACGTGCTCTATTTCGAAACCTCGGGAAAAAAAAAAACAAATCTTCCGGAGTGCGACAAGATTCCTTCTGTTCTGACGTGACCATTGGCTAAGAACAGACGTGTATAGTTTTTATGTGCGGTTGTGATCGGGCCACTGACAATGATTACACGCGCGCAGCGCGGCGCAAGTGCAATATAAGTAGGCAGGTGGTAGCACGTGAGGAAAGTTGAGCGCTTGTCCTTCTCATCAAGCACGTGCAGCAGAGTCGACGAACTTTCTTCATTTTGAAACCTCAAGAAGAAGCAAATCCCTCAGTGAGCGACATGATTCCTTCGGTTATGATGTGACCAATGACTAAGGACAGATCTGGATTGCTATATATATTTGCGATTCTCATTTGGTCACAGACAATGATTTCAAGTGCGCAGCGTGGCGCATGTGCACTAAGTAGGTAGGCGGTAGCAGGTGAGGAGAAAGTGAGCGGTTGCCCTCCGCATCACACACGTGGAGCAGAGTCAACTGACCTGCTTCATTTTGGAACCTCGGGAAGAAAACAATCTTCCGGTAGGCGGCACGATTCCTTATGCTTTGACGTGCCCATTGACTACATATAGACAGATGCGGATGACGTTTATGTCTAAATCTGATGTGGCAACAGACAATGATTTCCCGTGCGTAGCGCGGCGCACGTGCAATTTTCGGAATGCAGGTGGTAGCACGTGACGGAAAGATAAGGTGATGTACTCCACATTAAACACACGGAACAGTGTCGACGAACTTGTTTCATTTCGAACTCTCGGGAAGAAACAAATCGTTCGTTGAGCGACATGATTCCTTCGGTTTGGCGTGCTCATTGATTAAGGACCCCAGATGTGGATGGATTTTATATACTATGATGTGGTCACAGACAATGATTCATGATAGCAGCGTGGCGCACCTATAAATGTAGGTAGGCAGGCGGTAGCCCGTTGGGAAAGATGAGACGTTGTCCTCCACATCAGACACATGAAGCAGATTCAACGAACTTGCATCATTTCGAAACCTCGGGAATAAAAAATGTTTCAGTGAGCGACATGAATGCTACGAGTTTAATGTACCCTTTGACTATAGACATATGTGGAGGGCTTTCACGTCTGAATCCGATGTGGTCATAGACAATGATTTCACATCCGCAGCATGGTGCCCACGTTATCTTAGGTACGCAGGCGGTAGCACGTGCCAGAAATTTGAGTAGGAGAGTGAACGAACTTGCATCATTTCGAAACCTCAAGAAGAAAATATTTTGCAGGGAGCGACATCAATGCTTTGATTTTGTTGTGCCCATTGACGATAGGCAGATATGAATGGCTTTTATGTCTGAATCTGGTGTGATAACAGACAATGATTTCAAGTACGCAGCATGGCACATGTGCAATTTTAGGTAGGCAGGCGGTAGTTCGTGAGGTAAAGGTGAGCGCTTATCCTTCCCATCAAACACGTGCAGCTGAGTCGACCGACTTGCTTCATTTTGAAACCTCGGGAAGAAACATCTTTCGTTAGCAACATGATTTTTTCGGTTTTGACGTGACCATGTACTAGGGAAAGATCCGGATGGCTTTTATTCTGATTGGTATGTATTCACAGACGATGATATCACGTGGGCAGTGTGACGGATGTACAATTTAGGTAGGCAGGTGGTAGCACGTGAGGGAAAGGTGAGCGGTTGTCCTACTCATCAATGACGTGGAGCAGAGTAGAAGGCCTGGCTTCATTTTGAAACCTCGGGAAGAAACCATCTTTCGGTGCGACATGATTCTTTCAGTTTTGACATTATCTATGGACATATGTGGATGCCTTTTCAGTCAGTATCTGATGTGGTCACAGAAAATAACTTCATGCGCGCAGTGTGGCGCATGTGCAATTCTGGTAGGCAGGAGGTAGCACGTCACGTAAAGGTGGGCGCTTGTCCTCCACATTTAACACATGCAGCAGAGCCGACGGACATGCTTCATTTTTAAACCTCGCGAAGAAAGACATCTTTCAGTGAGCGAAATGATTCCTTCGGTTTTGACGTGGCTATTTACTAAGTACAGATGTGGATGGCTTTTATATCTGATTCTCATGTGGTTAAAGACAATTATTTCATGTGTGCAGCATGGCGAACGTGCAATTTTAGGTAGGCAGGCGGTAACACGTGAAGTAAGATAATTTTGAAGTCCTCCACATCAAACACATGAAGCAGAGTAAACGAACTTGCTTCATTTCGAAACCTCTGGAAGAAACAAATCTCTCGGTAAACGATATGATTTCTTTTGGTTTTGAAATGCCCAGTGACTAAGGTCAGATGTGGATGTCTTTTATACCCGAATCTAATGCGGTCACAGACAATGATTTCACGTGTGCAGCATGGCGCACGTGCGATTTTAGGTATGCAGGCGGTAGCACGTGAGTGAAGATGTGGTGTTATCCTCCACATCAAACACATGGAGTAGAGTCGACGAATATATTTTAGTTCGAAACCTCGGGAAAAAAATATTTCGGGAAGCGACTTGATTCCTTCCGTTTTGACGTGCCAATTACCTAAGGACAGATGTGGACGGCGCTTATAGGCGATTCAGATGTCGTCATAGAAAATGTTTTCACGTGTGCAGCGTCGCACATGTGCGCTTTAGGTAGGGAAGCGGTAGCAGGTGGGAGAATGTGAGCGGTTGTCTTTCACATCAAACACGTGGAGCAGAGTCAACAAATTTCTTTCGTTTCGAAACCTCGAGAAGAAACAAATCTTTAGGTGCGCGACATGATTCCTTCGGTTTTGACGTTCCCATTGGCTAAGGACAGTTTTGGATGACTTCTGTCCGACTCTGATGTGGTCACAGACAATAATTCCACGTGTGCAACATGGCCCATATGCAATTTTAGGTAGGCAAGCGGTAGGCCGTGAGTCAAACGTGAGCGGTTGTCCTTCACATCAAACACGTGGAGCAGAGCCAATGAATTTGTTTCAATTCGATGCCTCGAGATGAAAGAAATCTTTCGTTAGGCGACATGATTGCTTCGGTTTTGACGTCCCCATTGGCTAATTACAGATGTGGATGGCTTCTATGTCCGAATATGATGTGGTGACAGCCAATGATTATATTTGCGCTGCATGGCGCATGTACAAGTTTAGGAAGGAAGGCTGTAGCATGTGAGAGAAAGTTGAGCGGTTGTCCTCCACACCAAACACATGGAGCAGAGTCAACGAACTTTCTTCATTTCTAAACATCGGGAAGAAACAAATCTTTCGGTGAGAGACATGATTCCTTCGGTTTTGACGTGCCCATTGACTTTGGACAGATGAGGATGGCTTTTATGTCTGCAATTGATGTGGTAACACAAAATGATTTGACATGCGCAGATTGGCGCACGTGTAATTTTAGGTAGACAGGCGATAGCATGACATGGAAATATGAGGTGTTGTCCTTGAAATCGAACTCATCGAGCATAGTCTACGAACTTGATTCATTTGGAGCCCTCGGGAAGGAACAAATATTCCGGTGAGCGACATGATTCCTTCTGGTTTTGACGTGTCCATCGACAAAAGACAGATGTGTATGGCTTTTGTATCCAACTTGATGTGTCACAGATGATGATTTGACATGATTAGCGTGGCGCATGTGCACTTTAAATAGGCAGGCGGTAACAGGTAAGGGAAAATTGAGCGGTTGTCCTCCGCATCACATTCGCGGTGCAGAGTCGACAGACTTGCTTCATTTTAAAACCTCGGGAAGAAAGAAATCTTCTGGTGAGCAGCATGATTCGTTCGGGTTTGTCATGCCCATTGAATATAGACAGATGTGGATTGCTTTTGTGTCTGAATCTGATGTTGTAACAGACTAAGATTTAACGTGCGCAGCTTGGCGCACGTGTAATTTTAAGTACACAGGAGGTAGCACGTGAGGGAAAGATGAGCGGTTGTCCTCCACATCACACACATGGAGCAGAGTCGACAGAATTGCTTCGTTTTGAAACCTCGGGAAGAAGAATTTTCCAGTGAGCCACATTATTCCATCGGGTTTGAAGTGCCCATTGACTATGGACAGATGTGGATGCGTTTTATGTCCAAATATAATGTGGACAAGCAATGATTTTTCGTGCGCAGCATTACGCACGTGCAAGTCTAGGCAGTCATGCGGTTGCACGTGAGGGAAAGGTAAGCGTTTGTCCTCCACATCAAACACGTGGAGCAGATTTGAGGAACTTGTTTTATTTCGAAACCGCGAGAAGAAATACGTCTTTCGGAAAGCGACATGATTCCTTCGATTTTGATGTGCCCATTGACTAAGGACAGATGTGGATGGCTGTTCTTTAAGGACAGAGGTGCGGCTACGTTAGGGAACAACGAGAAGGAGCGGAGGTCCATCAGGGCGAAGGTTGCGGCGGTACAGGATGCCATCGCGAAGAACAAAGAATTGATGTATAGGGTCTGAGATGGCATCGCTGAGGCGATCGATTAATGGACGCAAGGCTGAGTCTTGCCGCTGCTCGGTTCGTGATGTTAAGCAGATTAGAGATAGTGACAAAGCGAGGGCCGAGGTCGTTGTCTGCGGGATATGGCGGTTCCATAGGGTGACGAGACAGGCAGTCAGCGTCTTGATGTAGACGCAATTCCTTGTAGACAACGGTGTAAAAATACCCTTGAAGGCGCAATGTAGCTACCAAGCAGGTCTGTAGGGTCCTTCAGTGAAAAAAGCCAACAAAGAGCGTGGTGGTCAGTCACAACCGAGAAAGGACGGCTAAACAGGTAGGATCGAAATTTAGACGTGGCCCAAACAAGCACGTTTGGGCCCGCTATTTCTTCGATGCCGCTAGGGAGTGACGTAGCCGTTTTGCGTGACCTAAGTGCAGCAGTGACGTAGCGATAGAACATCTGCCTCGCATGCAAGAGGACCGGGGTTCGAATCTCGGTGCCGCGCGAATCTCCACCGGATTTAAAAACAAAAATAAAAAAAAAAACAAAAAAAAATCCGCTTGTCGATGGAATTGCATAAACAGGTTTGGGTGCGACCTGATGCCGGTGAACGACCTCCGGCAACGTACTTCCTCACCAGAACAGGAGTTGGCCACCCTGGTGCAGTAATTCGCCGCAACCTCTCATGATAGGCTCCATAAAACCCCGGCCCTCAGTCACCAGCGACTGCGGAACAACTGACCATGGCGGCGGTCAGACATGTGACGCAGCAGGGGGTGCTAAGAAAGCCTGGCTCCGCTGGACAGGCCGCCATTGGAAACTGACCCTGGCAACGTTTAATGCTAGAACCCTAGCTAGTGAAGCTAGCTTAGCAGTGCTGTTAGAGGAACTAGAGGGCATGAAATGGGATGTCATAGGGCTTAGTGAGGTTAGGAGGCCGAATGAGGCATATACTGTACTGAAGGATGGGCATGTACTGTGTTATCGAGGCTTACCGGAGAGGCGACAACTAGGAGTAGGTTTCCTTGTCAATAGGTATATAGCGGGTAATATAGATGAATTCTATAGTATTATGAGAGGGTTGCAGGCATCGTAATTAGGCTTAATAAGCGGTATAAACTGAAGGTAGTACAGGCCTATGCACCTACATGTAGTTATGATGACCAGGCAGTTGAAAGCTTCCATGAAGATGTAGAACCGGCAATGCGAAATATAAAGACGCAGTATACTGTACTAATAGGCGACTTCAATGCCAAGGTAGGGAAAAGCAGTCAGGAGACCAGGCAGGAGGTGACTATGGCATTGGCTCTAGGAATAGCAGGGGGGAGTTGCTAGTTGAGTTTGCAGAGCGCAATAACTTAAGAATCATGAATACCTTTTTCAGCAAACGAAAGAACCGGAAATGGACATGGAAAAGTCCTAACGGGGAGGCTAAAAGTGAAATTGACTTCATAATGTGTTCAACCCCCGCCATTATGCAAGATTTAGAGGGCATCGGGAAAGTGCGATGCAGTGACCACAGGATGGTGAGGTCCCGAATTAGCCTAAATTTGAAGAACGAATGCAACAGATTAGTAAGAAAGAAGCCAATCAACGGATTAGCGGTGAGGGGGAGGGCAGAGAGTTCAGGATCTCGATACAGAATAGATATTCAGCTCTAACCGAGGATGGCAACATTACGCTAGAAGCAATGAATAATAACTTCAGAGATAACATTACTGAGTGCGCGGTAGAAGTAGGCGGTAGGATAGTTAGAGATGATACCGGTAAGCAGTCCAAGGAGACGAAAGATTTCATTAAGAAACGCCAGAGCATGAAAGCTTCCAATCCAACTGACCAGATCGAATTGGCCGAGATATCAAAGCTAATCAATAAGCGCAAGGTGGCCGATGTAAGGAAGTACAACATGGAAAAAATTGAGCATGCTGTAAAGAATGGAGGAAGCCTTAAAACGGTAAGGAAAAATTGGGCATAGGCAAAAACCAGATGTATGCGATAAGGGACAAGGCGGGCAGCGTCATCACGAATATGGACAAGATAGTCAAAGTAGCCGTGAAGTTCTATAGAGATCTCTACAGTAGCCAAACTAGTCAGGACCGTAATGAGGTTGGCGGTAGGGAAAACCAGTCAGACGTTCCACCAGTGACGAAGGACGAGGTCAAGAAAGCAGTAGAAACTATGAAAAGGGGGAAATCAGCTGGCGAGGATCAGATAGGTACAGATTTGCTGAAAAACGAGGGGGACATCGTGCTAGAAAAACTGGCCGACCTGTATACGCAGTGCCTGGTGTCATCGACGGCACCGGAACCATGGAAGAATGCAAACATTATCCTGATTCAAAAGAAAGGGGACTCTAAGGACCTTAAAAATTACACACCAATCAGCTTACTGTCTGTTACGTATAAGGTATTTACTAAGGTATTCGCTAATAGAATCAGGACAATCTTAGACTGCAATCAAGCAAGAGATCAAGCAGGTTTTCGGAAATGGTACTCTACTATCGATCATATCCATACCATCAATCAGGTGATAGAAAAATGCTCGGAATATAATCAGCCATTATACATAGCATTCATTGATTACGAAAAAGCATTTGACTCGGTTGAAACCTCGGCTGTGATGCAGGCAGTGCGAAATCAGGGAGTAGACGAGCCGTACGTTAAAGGGCTGGAAAATATATACAGTGGCTCCACAGCAACCGTAGTTCTGCATAAAGAAAGTAACAAAAGGTGTTAGGCAACGAGACACAATCTCCGCAGTACTATTCACAGCTTGCTTAGAGGAAGTATTGATAAACTTGAAATGGGAGAAGTTAGGAATAAGGGTAGATGTAGAATACATCAGTAATCAGCGATTTGCTGATGACATTGCCTTGCTAAGCAACTCGAAGGATGAACTGCAAATAATGATTGATAACCTCGACAGGAAAAGTAGAAAGGTAGGCTTGAAAATCAATATGCAGAAGACTAAGGTAATATTCAACAGCCTCGGGAAGGAAGGGCAGTTTACATTAGGTAGCGAAATACTGGAAGTAGCAGGCGAATATGTCCACCTAGGACAGGTGGCAACCGCAGATCCGGACCATGAAAATGAAAAACAAGAAGAATAAGATTGGGATGGAGCGCATTTGGCAAACACTCGCAGATTCTGACTAGCAGCTTACCGGTATCGCTCAAGAGGAAAGTATACTACAGTTGCATCTTACCTGTACTCACCTATGGGGCTGAAACGTGGAGGCTAACGAAAAGGGTTCTACTTAAGTTGAGGACTACTCAGAGGGTTATGGAACGAAAAATGGTAGGGGTAACATTAAGAGATAGGAAGCGTGCAGAGTGGGTCAGAGAAATAACTCAAGGTACCGACATTCTAGCAGAAGTTAAGAAACGAAATTGGCATGGGCAGGACATGTAGTGCGAAGAGAAGATAACCAATGGTCGCTTAGGGTAACAAACTGGATTCCAAGGGAAGGAAAGCGTAGCAGGGGGCGGCAGAAAGTTAGTTGGGCGGAGGAGGTTAAGAAGTTCGCAGGGGTCAAGTGGATACAGCTAGCACAGAACCGGGTTAAGTGGAGAAATATGGCAGAGGCCTTCGCCCTGCAGTGGGTATAGTCAGGCTGATATGACAATGATGATGATGATGATGAAACAAGGGTTAAGCACTCGCGCTCTGAAATGGAAGATTGCGCTCGGCAGTGGAAAGAAGGCGGCTGGCATATGCGATTACACGGCCTCGACCTTGGTTTAGTTGGGGTAGCAGGGCGCCGATAGCATAACCACTGGCTTCTGTGCGAACTTCTGTTGAGGCGGATGGATCGAAAAAGGTCAATACAGTGGGGTGAGCAAGTGAATAAGTGAAGTAAATGAGTTTTGTTGAGCAGGGCACCGGGTAAGGGGGTGTCTCTTAAGAATGTCGGTGAGAGGACGGGCGATGGCAGCAAAGTTCTTGATCAAAAGTCGGAAATAGGGCACAAGATGACAAACTTCGCACGTCCGTAGAAGATCGAGGCAGAGAAAAAACCTGGACAGCTTGACGTTTTGCAGAATCTGGGCGGACACTAGAAGCATCGACAAGATCCCGAAGCATCGGGGAGCTAATGGAGCATAGATGTTCGATCTCGAGATTGGTGAATTCTTGCCGGACAAATGCCTGTACAAGGAAAACTGTCAGGGCACTCTCCGGTACCGATAGTTGGGAAACTGTGGGAGACACTGCTTATAGCTCCCGGCGCACAAGTCATGTCAGGCTTGTGGGATTCGAGTTTGCCGCGGCTGCCATATGTGTGGCCGCCGCCCGCTTCCCTGTTATTCTCCACTTTTCATTTCTCCCGTCTTAGGCGCCGGAGAGATGTCCGTACGACTTGTCACTGCCGTTCGGCCAAAGCACCGCCCTTGCGTCCTGATAGCTTACCTTTGACGGAAACACGGTACCGCTTCGATGGCAGCGCTCGCGTGACCGTCCGAGCGGGGCCCAAGGAGACACCCGTCCGAGACATAGCAAGGTACGTACGCTACTGCTCCTGTCGGCAGGCCTTTCTCCGTGCAGACCAGTGTTTGCTCGAGTTCGCCCGCTCTGGGTCGTAACTGAGAGAGCAGCTCGAGCCTGTCGATCGTGATCCAATGATCCGTGACAGGCGGTTGCCCAGGTGGTTGCCCACTTTCTATCAAAGGAACCCTTTGGTCACCGCGCAAAAGAGATCACAGCACGCCATTGTGAGCCTTGTTCATCGCGCGCTCCCGGGACACGGTGACTGAATATATATATATATATGTGTGTGTGTGTGTGTGTGTGTGTGTGTGTGTGTGTGTGTGTGTGTGTGTGTGTGTGTGTGTGTGTGTGTGTGTGTGTGTGTGTGTGTGTGTGTGTGTGTGTGTGTGTGTGTGTGTGTGTGTGTGTGTGTGTGTGTGTGTGTGTGTGTGTGCGTGCGTGCGTGCGTGTATGTGTGTGTACCGCTGGAGGATGGCGTTTCAATAAACGTCTCTTTTGTGAACTTGGAGGCTTGTGTCCTTGCAGCGAAGTGCTCTCCTTCCTGTGGAGGTTGCGTGCGCGCTGCTTTGTTTTAGTGTGCGCGTGGTGACGGCACATCGGGGCTTCGGCTCGCGCGACGCTCGAACCAGCGGTGGTTGGTGGCCTTGCCCGCGTAGAAAATACAGGCTGTCGAATGTTGGCAGAGGGCAAGGTGGGGCTGAGTCCACGCAGGACGACGTCGCAATCGTGTTCGGCAGCCACATGAACTGAGAGGAAATACGGCTGCTTTTCGCTTGTTCAAACCGGCGGCATTCTTTTAGGTTCGCGTCAACTGTTCCGCCGTTCTTGTACACAAGCATGTTGAAGATGTCGTCTGCTATTCCCATGATTACATGACCAACTTTAACACTCTCTGACATTGTGGTGTCATCTTTCATGCAGATAGCCAATATGTCCTGAATGTATGACCCATACGACTCTGTGGACGATTGTTTTCGGTATGCGAGCACCTTCAGCGCGGCGACGTGATATTCGATTGGCTGCAAGGGTCTGAACCAGACCTTTACAGTGCCCGTCAGGTAGATAATGACGTTAGCCAACTTCATGGTCGGGTCCCACCTGCTGTATGCGCTCACGCGCTCGTATATAGCGAGCCAGTCCTCCACATCAGCACCGTTCACTCCATTCAAGGTTCTGGGATCACGCGGGTGGGCAATGATGATAGCCGGGGTGAAGGACGCCGATGGTGCGGCCTCGTCGCTGGGCATGGCTAAAGAGCCGTTAAGTCGAAGACCGCTGCGGAGTTCCGTGCTTGCTGTAGGCTACCCAGCACCGCCAACCAATAATGTAACGTAGAACACGCACACACAGGGTGAATGTATTAGCAAATATTTACAAATGGGTAGCTGACCCCAGACGAATAACGTGAAGCCAGCGGCGCCTAGCACGAACCACCCATACACTTCATCGTCGTCGCGTTCGCCACACGCGAGCACAGATACATATATATATATATATATATATATATATATATATATATATATATATATATATATATATATATATATATATATATATACATATTTATATATATATATATATATATATATGCGAGAACATTTAACGTACTTGGCCGCTTAAAAAATTATAGAGCGAAGGGTACGCTTCATTTAAAGAAACATTTTATTAGACTCGACGTTTCGACCAGAAGCTGGCCTTCATCAGGAGTGTGAATGCAAGCAATGGGAGTAGGTTTTATATGCAAAGAGTGGAAAGAGAAACAGGTGCGCAGAGTACAATGGCATTGTAGTGATGGGTGGGGTAAAAAGCAGGTGCAGGCGGGGAGTGGAAGAAAGTGCAGGTGGGCAAAAAAAAAAACGGCACATCGAATGAAGCACAGTAATAGATATGACCCCAGGCGACAAAAGCAGGAATTGTGTGACCTTCATTGTGTGTATGGTGGGGGAGGCTGACATTCCTTGCCTCCCCAATAAACACTCTCAGGAGCGTCGGCACTCCACAGGGGTCCGTCCTCTCTCCTTTCCTATTCAACGCCACCCTCATTCCCCTCGCCCAGAAACACCCTTTATGCGGACGACAGCACACTGTGGACCACGCACGGTAGCGATGGCGACACAGAGGATACCTTACAAAGCGCCGCATCACTCATACAAGAACACGCCCAAAGCATCGGACTCTCATGCTCCCCAGAGAAGTCTGAGCTACTTATAAGATTCTCTATGCAGCGTTTCTCACTGGGCAAGAGGTGCGGGTTCACATCAGTCTGAATGCCTACAGGCGTCGCATTGTCGGGGTCTGACGTGTTGGATAAAGCGTACTGGCCTGCACATTCTCCAAAAAGTTGCTCGTCGAACATGTCCGAGAAAATCACAACGTCGTCGAGATATACAAGGCATGACTGCCACTTCAGACCAGAGAGTGCAGTGTCCATCATTCGCTGAAATGTGGCAGGGGCCGAACACAAGCCAAACGGGAGCACTTTAAATTCATACAAACCGTCCGGCGTAATAAAAGCGGTCTTTTCACGGTCTCGCTCGTCAACCTCTATTTGCCAATATCCACTGCGGAGGTCAAGGAATGAAAAGTAAGCGGCATGGCGAAGGCGATCGAGGGAATCGTCTATGCGTGGCAGGGGGTACACATCCTTTTTCGTACACTGCAACCAGGGATTCCCCACAACCCGCGCATGCCCCACCATACCCATTGTCATTGAACTCGATGGTCGTCTCGTCACAGAGGTGAATACGCTCCGGGTTCTGGGACTTCACATCCAGAACAATGGCAAGAACACCTTAACTCTCAAGAAACTAAAGCAGGTGACGGGTGCGATATCGCACCTCATCCGCCGAATTTCGGGCCATCACAGAGGCATGAAGGAGAACGACCTATATTGTCTAAATCATGCTTTCGTCCTCAGCTGCTCCTTATACACATCCCCTATCTCCGACTCAGCAGGCAGGAAACGGACGCCTTGGACGTCATGTTGCGCACGGCGTTCAAGACGGCCTTACATCTCCCAATCAATACTTCCACAGAACGCCTTCTACAGATTGGCCTCCACAACACAATTGGGGAGCTTGTGGAGGCTCATCGCCAAGCCCAATACTGGCGTCTCACCAAGACCTCCACCGGTCGCTATATAATCGAGACTTTAGGCATTCGCGTCCCAGCGAATGACCCTACCCTCTTTCCTATACCTCGCCCCCTCCACCGAGACCTTCTCATGAAGCCTCGCCCCCGCAACATGCACCCCCAGTATCACGAGCAGCGCCGCCGAGCCCGAGTTGATGCGCTCCACAAATACTACGGCTCCGTAACGGACGTCGCATGGGTGGACGCCTCATGCACGAATGAGGGAGTGGTAGTGGCCATCACCAATTCCTTCCTACAACCTCTTAATACTGTCCCGCTCCTCTCAGTCACCTCCTCGGAGGCAGCCGAGGAAGCAGCCATCGCCTACGCGCTTGCATACACGGAAGCACGCTACATAATTTCTGACTCTAAAACTGCGATACTAAATTTTGCGCGCGGCAGAATTCACGTTTCTGCGTTCAGCATACTGAGCTCGCGCGCCGCCAACCCGCCCCGCTATGTGGAGCTGATATGGGTGCTTGCGCACTCCGGAAATCCCGGTAACAAGGCCGCCAATGCGTTAGCCCGAAGTTCTTTAAACCGGGCGCCGGCGGCATCCGATCCGGGACTAACTCGTGATCGCATGCAATCCTTCAGTTAGCTAACTCAGGCCTATCGGGCCGAGCGACTTCTCTATCCCCCACCTCACCCATCTCTAGATAACTACCACCAGCCGGTCTGGCGACGACTCCAGACGCGCATCCTCCCGTCCCCTTATAGTGCGTCTCGCTACCACCACTACCTCCCCGATCCCTCCTGCACCCTTTGCAAAAACTCCACCACCACCACCCTCGCCCACATCCTGTTCCAATACCCGGCGGATCCTTGCCCGCGGGGTCTTGAGCACCTTACCACCTGGGAGGATTGGGAGACCCTGCTGCACTCTGAGGACGCGGTTCGGCAGAAGATCAACACAGACTGGGCTGCCGACGTCATAAACCATAGAAACGTGAACGTTTGTGTGTAGTGGGGTCGTGCGGGTCCCAGGGGCATGCATGCCCCAAACTCCTCTATTTTAATAAAGTTACTACTACTACTATGCAGCGGCACCGGTGTCGACTTGCGCAACAGTATGAACACCTTCAATGATGACAGCAATAACATTCTCGGGATTAAGACGAGGACTCTGAAATTCTGTCGAATACACAGTTCGTACCTCGCGAACTGCGGCGGTTAGTTTTCCGGCTGGGTATCGGGTCGTCGGCGCATTCGCGAAACGGAGCGGCGAAGTGGTGATGGCGAATGACGAGAGAGGAAGTCCAGAGGATCAGGGTTTACTTTTGGAGGGCCCGATGGGACTGAGAACTGGGGGCCAAATAAGGTGGCGCAGGCCGTGCAGCAAACACCATATTTAAGTGGCACCAGCAGTAGCGTGTAGTGTGCCCAGGGATGCCGCAGTGGTAGCAAGTAGGCCTGTTGTCTGAAGTGCGCCATGGTTATGGTGTCTGAAGTAAGAGGGGAGCAAAAGCTGTTGGTGCCGAACAAATAGGGGGCGAAGCATAGGCATATGCTGGCGCCTGAGGTGGACTTGAAGTAATTTCGGCATATGTGCGACGCAGCACCTTAGGAGGAGCCGGCGCGAATGCCAGAGCATAGCTCAGTGGCGCAACGCCGGACGATGGAATTGTGGGCGCGGAGAACGGCTTTGATTATGCGACCGGAGCTGACTGAGCAGCAGGATTATGGACGACTTCAGAGATATGTCGCTGGATTGCACGGCGAAGCTCCCGAACAGGGCCAGTTGGTGACGACTCCTTAACGTATGGCTGCAGGGGCAGTTGTCTCGCGACTTCCTGACGTACAAAAGCCTTGACATCTTCGGAGAGTCTAGATGACTCCCTCTCTGTGGCTAGTCAAGCGAGTGAAGCATGAGGATGGCGAATTAAAACACGCTACTTCATAGCTTTCATAGCTTTGACTGAGGTCGTAGATTTCCTTGACCGTAGTGGGGCCTTTGGTGATGGCCATATTGAAGGCGCCGTCAGCAATTCCTGTGAGGACAACACGTATCTTAACGGCCTCGGTTATGGTCGGGTACACGCGGCGAGAGAAATCAGCAATGTCCTCAATGTACTGGTGAACGTTTCACCGGTCAGCTGCACTCGCGACCGAAGACGCTTTTCCGCGCGGAGTTTGCGGACGGCGGGGTGGCCCAAGACATCAGAAAATTTGGTCTTGAAATTAGCCAAGGTGGTAAAGTCCGACTCGTGGTTTTAAAACCACAGATTAGCTACGTCGTTCAAGTGAAAGCTGACATTGTTGAGCTTGCAATTGTCGTCCAAGTTATTGTGACGGCTGACCAGTTATTGTGACGGACAGCCTATCGTCGACGTCGTCATCGCTGGTTCCACTGAAGGTAGCGGGGTCCGGTTGACGAAGGGCGCCTGTGCAGGTGACGGGCCGAGCTAGGTGAAATGAAGTCGGCTCCGTCATTGGGGTAGTTAACGTTCTGCTGCGATGTTGCAGGGCGAGACAGGGTACAGGGAATCTCAGATTGACCTCCACCAAGTGAAATGTGGATTTAATAGTTTGGTCGAACGTCTAGCGCTTCCAGTAGTTCGGGCAGAGCAGGATCGAATTACCAGCCGCAGGGCACAGCTTCAGCGCGAGAGATGGGCGCCCGAGGCAAACGATGGTGATGGCGATGCCGCAGCGTTGTCTGTTCTTTGTCTTCTTTACAACCAGTACAATCTTGAGCATGACTAGAGGTGGCCACTGAAGCTAAACGATTCGGCAGTCCAACGAAGAAAGAATCCAAGGCGGCGGTGGACAGCAGCGGACTAGGGCGAGCAGTGACATGAGTCTTAATATGAAGACCAAGGGTGATTACTCTTCGTGGAACAAGGACAGTGGGAGAGGATGAGGACAAGCCGATGGAGCAATTGTTCGAGCCAAACATGATGCCTGCGCTGGCCGAAGTAGAGAACGAGGCCGTAGATATTGTTGTCTAGCCGAATGTCTTCATTCCCAACCCGTCGAACTTCGACCAGGTGTCAATAACACGCGCTACCTGCTCACCGACGTCTACGCGCCGCGATTTGAGCACTGCGGGAAACTGGGATCTGAGTACGCTCGTGCGGCCAGCGCGCACTGGGGTGAGGGGCCGTTACCGTGGGACGGTATAACTTAAGGATATCAGCATATAACGGGATCCCCAGAGTTAGACTTAAACTGGTATTTTATTTGGATATTCCCGATATGTGTGGCTTCATTTTTCATTGGCCATTCCCTATGTAGTCTGTGCTTTCGTGTATGTGTGTATGTATGTGTGATCAGGAGTTCCCCCTTACCGGTGGGAAGATGTTACGGCGCGGTAGTGAAAGTGAGGGATAAGCGCATAGATGAGGTATGAGAAAATTAGTAGAATGATTGATCGGAGGCTTGTCGGAGCTTGTGCCTGTGTCGGTCCTTAGATGCTAGCCTGCACAGGAACATGTATGAGTTTCTCAGGGCAGGCTTGCCGTCCCGGTTCAATATAATGTTTTATACCTCTCTTCACGTCGTTTACATTTATGCCACACAACAGCTATTCATTTTTACTTTCTTTTTTTCTTTCTTAATTTATTTAAATTCTATTCTTAAGGATGCAGGAAGGCTGAGGCAAAAGCTGCATAAAGCACTTTAAGGAGCCCTCAAACGCAATTTCTGGAGCACTTATACACAGCAACAAATCTTAATGGGTACAGTACAACGAAGTCCCAGTGCCTATATGGCAAGGATAAAAATTATATTTTCAAAAAAATAAGAAATATATATTGATTATGGAGGGAGCTAACGATTAGGGATATTATTTCATGACCAACTTGAATTCTGATGAGGTTAGGCTAAGAATATATATGCCTCTATTATAAAAATAATTTAGAAGTGAGGGTAGGCGACACAAGCATTTGATCGTCATATAAGTACGGGACCTGAAAACATTCTACACATCTTTATGACGAGTTGTTATGCTCGTTCGGACTGTTCCAAGTTTGTCGTTTCATTGTATGTCTTGCAATGTCTCCTAGACTGAAATAGAAATCCGTTATATAAACATATATATACAAAGTTATCTAAGAATTTTTTTGCTCGACTTACACATGTAAGATCAGAGGTTTTAACAGAACTGCTTTGCTGTGGTTTTATATGTTCTATGAGAAACTGTACTGGGACGGTATATGTCGTAGCCTTTTCACCACCACCTAAGTGTACGCATAGCATTGTTCCCATTATTAAAGTTAGGTCAATGGTTTTCGGTGGCTTTCCATTAACCTCAATTTCTCTGCCAGCAATAGAGAGTTGTATATTTGGCCTGAAATCAATAAGGTAGTTAGAAGATTTGCTTTTCAAAGCCAATCGTCAATCTTATAATTGAATTCCCCGTTGCGTCCTGACGAGGTAAAAAATCATCTTATCGTGATATTCACGAACACGGCAACCATTATGTTGTACTACCAAAAAATTGATACCGAAAAAATCATTTTGTTCTACGCTTTAAAGCTGCTTTTCCTTGCCAACTTGTAGTCGCTGTTTTTGTTTTGAAGTCCCGGCTTCTTATCATGAACGATTTGCAGCTAACTGGCTTTTGATCCATTCATCACTCAAACCTTAGCATTCTTTTCCGGCAGAACAGAGTCTGTAAGAGCATTTCCAGGCATTCACAAAGGTAATCGGTGCACATATAAAAACCATCAGTTTAGGGTATCCGCAAAAGGTTCCACTTTCCAGCCAGCATGCTGCACCTGCTTCCATCCCACAGATTCACCTAGCTACCAGAAGCCTAGGCAGCAGCGGAACAATGACGCGAGAGCTAAATTCATTTTTTGTTTATTATCAATACAATGCATACGAATACTCAGGAGCTATTTGATCCCATAGCCAGAAGGCTAATCTTGGGTCAATACAGTATGATACAATAACGTCAGAGAGAACAGCAGCGAATAATAAAAGCTATAGACATAGGAAGAAAATACCAATTTGATTCGGATTTCTACTGGCTGAGGAGGAATGCCTTAACTTTTCACTAAGAGCTACTTTGTTTTTATATTGTGGTCTATTCTCTCATTTGGTTAAACCTCTCAGTCACCGGCTGCTGTATTAGCTGTAGTTTGCGCTCTTTTCTTCAGTTATTATCCCTTTGTTTGTTGCCAAAGAAAAGTTTGTTATTGTTACTTCTCATACTCACTGAAATAAGAGTCTCCTCTCTTGAGAGATATTTAATATGGACCCCAGCTCGTGCGGGGAGTCCGGGAAATAAGGCATCTCACCAATACACTCGACAATTAGCCGGGCGACCGGTGACACGAAATCAAGAACCAGAACCCTTCGTGAGCCAGTCGTATCATACCGCGAACGCACGGCCATTACAAAGCAATAAGAACACTTCCATCACCCCATAAACACTGGCCCGACAACAGCAAACACGTAGAGACCGCTAGCACAAAATTATTTTAATCATTATGAGAATTCAATTTCTAATTTTAGGACAATCAAATTGGATCAATCTTCACCCATAAATTAGGGCATGGTGGTAGGTTAAAATTGCGAAGGGTTGCAGCTCTAGTGGTTCTGCTGGGAATTCGGAAGAGGGCAAGTGGAAGCGCGTCTTGAGACACTACAATACTAAGCACTATTGCTGGAGTTTTTATTTGATGCATATAAAGTTAAAGCCAGCAATCTAGAGATTTGAATAAAGGCTTTGTTGGAACTTTGAAAGTGTTGCAATGCTAACCGCTCGTTTTTCCATGCGAAAAATGAGGTCTGGATACGTCCTATAAGTGCAGCCCTAATATTCTATACAGTCAACTAGGCGGCTGCGAACAAAAGCAAAATAATGAATCCGCAGTATAGGCAGACGAAGCACTCATGAGCCTTGCTCATAAGTAATGAGAATACGCAGGCTTTGAACATACATTAAGTCTGGTTACTCCTATGCATGTCGCTTTCAATGATAACTCTTAGATAATTAAACTATTTGGAGCCTCATGTTTTCTACATGTACGTCAAGCTAATCAAAACAAATTTCTTTTTGAGTGAGTGGAATATAGTATACTTAGTATTTTGTTAATTCTTAGTGTAAAATGTTTATTCGTAAACCCTGTCGATACTCTTGAAAGCTCCTCCCGTATATTTGTAGTGACCAATCTATTTTATCAGTGAGATAGGCACTGCAGCGTCGTCCGAGTACATTAGGGGCTCGGAATGACATCCCTTTAGTAAAACCGTTTACATAAAAACAAAAACGAGCAGCCCAACGACCGATTCCTGGGGCACACAGATAAGTACCTTTTGTGTAGCAAATATATTCTCATTGATTAGAACACGTTTTGTTCCACTTCGATCGTTTAGGTAGCTTTTGAAAATATTAAGTATATTCCATCTGCAACCATAACTCTCTATCCTACTGAGAACGATGTGGTAATTAAGATTAACGAAATCTTCCACACGTCGAGGTAAACAACAATGGCAACCTTGTTATTAAGGAAGGCTGTGTCAAGAAGCTGAGTAAGCGTAAGAGTCGTAGTTAATGCAGACTTTCTGGGTCGAAAGCCGTTCTGGTGAAAAGATATAATGTATTTTAGAAGTAAGAGTTTAGTGCGATTACCTATGATGCGTTTATTTAGTAACAATTACAGTTAGCACTGATATAGGTAGGTAGCTGAACGGTTCTGACGGATCTCCGTCCTTGTACGTTGCAAGTTACTCTTTCAGTATTAGGTTCCATTAGGGTAAACCTCTATATCTAGATACTGATTAAACAGGTGCTGTAAATGATTCCCCTAATATATCTGTATCATGCTTTATCAGTTTCGCTGCTACAAAGTCAGGGCCAGTTGCTGTACTCAGTTCCAGTGTTTGAATAACTGAAACGGTTTCGCAATAATCTATGCTGTCCATCTCAAAACAGTTTCCAACCGGGTTCAGGGATTCTCAACTATTCAGAGACTGTGGAAGCTGACGGCAAGGTGAGAACCAATGTTAATAAAATAATCACTAAATTCATTCATATTTCCTAATGCACCACTGAGGTTAGACAGTGCCATGCACAATTCCCCAGATTTTTTTCTGTTACTCTAGATTGTGCGTGAAGGGGGAAGTATTCTCGTTTTCTTTGTCTCAATAGTGATACTAACACATCCCGAAGCCGAATAAGCGGTTTTAGATAATATTCATTACTTTTCTTATGTAGCCAATTACAATACCATTTGCTCTCAAATTTGTTCCCAAATTTTGCTTGTCATCAAGGGGAAAACTGGATTTTCATATTTTTTCTCCCCAGTTTTACTGAACTCTCCTTCACTGCAGATGGCAGCTTGTTAAAAATTTTTCGTATTCTTTAATAATGTCGTGGTCATGGTAGCATAAAATTAGTGTTACCTAATATGTCGCATAATGGGTCAATCTGTGCGCGTATGCAAAGTTGAAGAAAGAGGATTGGCTTTACCACGCTTCTTATCATTGCACACCAAGCAAATTGGCACATGGTCGGCTATAGGGTCACTGTATACACCGGCGCGCAAACCGGCTGGAAGATTCATTATAGCATGGACGATAATAGAATTTTTGTGCCTGTAACTTTAGTAGGCTGTGTTATACAGTTGAGAACATTGAGTGACGGCAGAAGCAAACAGTGATTTTGCATAATGTCATAAATCGATACTGCCACCTCCAATGACTGCAAATTCTCTGTGATTTCATTGGGGTACTGTATCCAAAATTAATGCGAATTTCGCTAAACATTATATCACTGCCGAAATATGGGGGAGATAAACAACACAAATAATAAGACCGAAACCTAGCTTAACGAACTGTAATCATTGTCTTCATCGCTAGCAGATGCAGCCGACAGAATCTTCAAGTTAACGTTTTCTGTTAGAAATAGTGAAACGCCACTTCCACGTGCGCGTGAGCTTCTTGGGAGTGGAGATAACTTTTATCCTGTGATAAACACCAATTCATTATCCTTAAGCTGAGTTTCATTTAATGCAAATACATCGAAAAAGCAAATGTATGTCGGGAGAAGTGAACTAATCGGGCATGGAAGATTTTCGGACACTGCAAATGTTGCAGTGCAATATAGAAAACGTTTTTTTTATTTTGTTCTTATCACTAAATGCGTAGTACATGAAAATGGGACGTCTACACCAAGAAGAGAGTAACATTTATACATTTTACTCAGTTCCCCCTCACATGTCACATGAAGGACGGTTGAGCTTTGAGTCCTAGCCAAAGGTTTTCCCTGAGATCTCGAAAACATTTCCAGTTGTTCCCTTTCATCAACCTAATTGCGGGCTTTACTGAGCAATACCTTGATTTTCAACGCCGAGGTGCTCGTTCACATAGAGGGGGTCATCACTCTCAAGCCGGAAAAGACTGACGTTAAGCTGCACTTTCCTTGCAGAAGAAAGCGACCTGCCACAAAGAGAGTAAGACAACTTCACGACCTCATTTGGTTCGTCCGTCTTTGAACGGCACCCTATGCGCTCTATCAATGTCGTTTTCAAAAACCGCCGTTCCGAGTCACACACCCAACTTTTTAGACGTTTTTCCGCGCCGCCGGCGTAGCGCAGTGGTTATGACGCTCGACTACAGTTCCCAAGGATGCGGGCTTCCTCGATGGTCGCTTTTCGATGGAGGAAAAAGCGGTGCGCCAGTGTGCGTTGCAATACCACTGCATGTTAAGAACCTGCTGTGGTTGAAATTTTCAGGGTCCTACTCTACGGCCTCTCTCATAGCCTGGGTCGCTTTGGCACGTTAAACCCCACAAACCAAACCAACCATAACCGATGTATGTCCGAGGTCTTTGTTAGAAGCAAGGAGGCCTTTGATTTCAAGGCTGTACTCTTTCAGCTGTATGATTTCTTTTTTTTTTTTCGCAATTGCAAGGTCCTCTTTTAAGCGTCCATTTTCTGAAGCAACTTGGTGGTCTTACACCATTACCTCGGCTTGCTATTGACGAAAGTTCTGTACACCGTTCTTGAACTCTTCAAACGTGTCATTCACGGAGGTAATTGATTCCCTTATGTTTTAAAAAGAATTTCTCCATTTGAAACCCTAACCCTCTCCGCGTCGATATTCATTTTCCCGGTGAATGAAGGAAGTCCTGCACAAAATTGGTGAGCACGTTAACAGCCTCCTTAACAGAATCGGGCTGCTTATCGCCAATAGCATTAGCCACATCAACAGTCTCCCGAGCTTGTTTCTGGCAAATTTGTGTTTACAGCCAGGTGGAGAAGAATGAAATAACAGGCACAAGTTGGCTACGACTGGCTAAAGAACACATGAAAGAGAACCACAGCTCTCGACAAAAGGAAGACACTTTTAGCAGCGGAGGCGGTAGAAGTAGGGCGAAAAAGCGGAATACTAAAATTTTTCATAAACCAAGAAAATCCTGAGAAGCCTGCATAAGGGATCGCCCACGCACCGCCGCTGCACTACCGAAGTGACCATGAAATCACGGCGTATCCGCGCACTTTAATTTGGTGATAAGTCCGAAGATAGCAGCAAGCTCGTACAGATGGCGATGCACGTAAAGAGACGTTAAGACCGTCCGCTGGACTCCCACCTGCCACGTGTACCAGCCAACTTCAACTCCCAAGAAACGCGTTCCCTGGAGAACTTCCCCCCCCCCCCCCCCCCTTGTTCTTTGCCTATGCTGACGCAGGTCAGACCATTCGTTACTGTTCATACAGACGAATGGCTGAAATGAAAAAGCTGTGCCCGAGCAGCCATCCTCAGTCCTCGACAGAACCGAAATCAAATCCAAAGCCCACTCGCAATGCGACGGGAACAAGCCACCTTGAAGGTTCTTTTGTCAGTCGCGCAGTCACTGCCCTAGTTGACACCGGAACTTACTATTCAGCTATCAGTGGGCCAGATGCCTCGAAGCTCAGAAAAGTAACGCCTGCATGGGATAGTTCGCCAATTTGCACTGCTGCTGGTAGCCTGATCATTTTATGATTGCAATGCAGGGCAGAAGTACCCATAAATGGGCGTACTTACCTACGAGCTTCATGGCCCTATAGCAGTGTTCGCGCTGCATGATTTTGGGCATCGACTTAGAGAACATTGGGTAATTATCAATCTTCGCTGAAGATCGGCAAGCTTTCGCCGGAAAGGCATACCGTCGTTGCTCAAAGTAAGCGAGCAGCCCCGCGGGCTAGCGGAGCAGGCATGGGGCCGGGCGCTGGCGCTGCGATCGCCGTCGCTAGCCGCTGCACTCCCGCGGCGAGTGTAAGCTGACTGGTGTAAACATGCTCCCTCGCTCTCCTTGGGGTGGTAAAAACTGAGTGAGAACATATGCCGGGTCTGATTTGGTGTCTTTGTACCGCTAGGGCACTGAGAAAAGGCGCACCGAATAGGCATCACTCACACAAAGCTCTATTTTGGCTGGCGCTTTGACCATGCGCTCGTCGTTAGAATGGTTTCCAGCCTAACATTAGTACAGTGCTGACATAATTGCAACGAGTGGACAAATAGATGCTATACTGCTCGTTTGGGTTGTCGGGAAAATAAGGAAGAAAATGGATTTCTAAAACTTGATGGACTTATTCCTAGGTCCCCAGTCGTGTGATGGGACTGCCGGATTTATTGTGACGCTTCGTTAAACTGCAGGAAAGAAAAATACGAGATTTGCAGATGTTTCAAGTTCGCCTCTGACTACATATCGTTTTTTGCCTATTTATTAACGTACGAAAACTGCATAATGTTCTTCGCGTTGGTAATTATGTTCAGATGTTAACCTCAGAGTAATCTCTTTGTTTAACGACCGAACATAAAAATGTCGTTCTGACACCTCAAACGTACGGCGCATCTTTTTTCCATAAGCGCGGCCGTTTTCCTTATTTTTTTTTGTTTTGCGGGAGCTCCATGTGACCATCCTAAAAACGATACGTTCTGGAATTGAAGGGAAAGCCTCACACACGGCATTTGAATTTCGATCTACTTTTTGTTACTTGCTGCCCGTGCTCGTCGGTCATCGAAGAAATAATGCCCGTTTAACTTTTCAGCACTGAATATAAATGCAGTGAGGCAAGATCTAGATAAAGCCGCAAACGGTACTAGCGCGACCTGGAACAATGTAGAAATACACGCGAGTAGCTGGAATCTTCGAGGTACGTTCTGACGCATCTTTCGTGACAAAGAAAATGATAAAGTATCGTCTCGCGACAATGACCATGAACAAACACGGAATTCCGAATCGATAAGCGTGCTAGAATCACAATGATAAGGCCGGAGGCCAGTGGCTGTCGAATAAGAATAAATATTTAAATAGTTCGCGGAATTCCTCCCCCTCAAAAATATCACCCCTATGTTTCGAAACAAATAGAAATCAATTAACATAAACATTGCGAAGCAAATATGAATAACCTTCAGCGCGCCTGATATTGGTTAAGGCGTACAATATGCATAATTTATGGGCGCACTCGGCGGCGCTTAGATATCGCGCCGTCGCAAACGACGTCATAGCTCAATTGTCCTAGTCGGCGAAGCCCCTTGTACGGGCCGAAAGCTTTTTGCTCAGTCCGCGGCGGTGAATCGGCATCCAAACTCCGACTTGATATCCCGGCTTGCACTCATCATCGCGGCGTCGTAAGTTGTAACGTACGGTGTCAGTTCGTTGCTGATCTTTAATGCACATTTGGGTGAGCCTTCGGGCTTCCTCAGCATGTTCAAGGTAGGCGTCGTCGTCCAGGTTTTCCTTGTCGGTTACGTGTGGCAGCATTGCGTCGAGCGTCGTTTGGCTCGCTGCCGTGAACAAAGCTGAACGGCGTCCACTTGGTTGTCACCAGGACGGCGGTAGTATAAGCTAAGATGAAGTAGTGTAGAATGGTGTCCCATGTCTTGTGTTTAGCATCAAAGTACAATGTAATCATTATCTGCAATCGTTTTGTTGAGACTCTCTGTAAGTCCATTTGTCAGAGGATGGTGCGCAGTAGTTCGCCGATGGCTTGTATGACTGTATTCCAGGATGGCTTGTTTAAGCTCTGCCGTAAATGCCATTCCCCGGTCCGTGATGAGCACTTCTTCGGCACCGTGTCGCAAGAAAATTTCTTCGACAAAAAAATCAGCAACTTTTGCCCCTGTATCATTGGACAGTGCTTTTGCTTCGACGTAGCGAGTAAGGTAGTCGGTGGCCACGATGGCCCACTTGTTACCCGCAGGTGAAGATGGAAAGGGACCGATGAAATTTATCCCATTTGTTGAAAGGGTAGAGTTGGGGGCGGAATCGGGTTCAGTAGTCCAGCTGGTCTAATCGGTGGTGTCTTACGTCGCTTGCACTCACGGCACGGTTTCACGTAATAGGAAACGCCGGCAGGCAGTCGTGGTCAGTAGTACGTACGTCTCCTGCACTCGATGCAAAGTGCGCGCAAACCCGAAATGCCCTGCTTTTGGCTCGTAGTGTAACGCGGGAAGAATATCCTGCCTGATTCTTTTAGGCACGACAAGCGGTCTTGTTGGGAGCGAAGTGCTTTACGTGGACGTCATTGCTTGAGGCGTATGACGACAATTGATGCCTAAACACACCAGAACAGGAAGCGGTATTGCCTTCTGAGTAATCGGCTAGGTCTTTCATCTGAGGAACTGATCGCTGCTAACCGATCTCAGAAAGGCATAGTCGTCATCGTCCTTCGGGGGAGCGTCGACACGAGCGCGGGATAAGCAGTCTGCGTCAGAATGCTGGGGGCCCAACTTATAGACTACAGTCACGTCAAATTTTTGAAGTCACAGGCTTCATCGGGCAAAGCGGCCGGAAGGGTCTTTCCAATTTCCCAGCCAGCAGAGCGTGTAGTGGTCGCTTACCACCTTGAATGATCGACCGTATAGGTATGGGCGAAACTTAGAAGTGGCCCAGATGATCGCGAGGCACTCCTTCTCGGCCATTGAATAATTTACTTCGGTTTGGGAGATGCTAGCGCAGGAGATTAATTTCTCCTCTCCGGCACTCGTCTGGACAAGAACGGCTCCGAGGCCCACACTGCACGCGTCGATATGAATTTCAGTCTCGCCGTTTTCATCAAAGTGGTCAAGTACAAGAGGGCACTGCAGGCGGCGCTTAAGGTCGTCGAAAGCTACTCCTTGCAGCACATCCCATTTAAAAGGTACGTCAGCCTTGTAAGCTGTGTCAATGCTTTAGCAATACTCGAAAAGTTTCTGACAAATTATTGATAATATGCACCCAGCACAAGTAATCTGCGCACAGCTTTCTTGTCGGCAGGGGGTGACGATTAAGTGATTACAGCTGTTTTCTTTGGGTCTGGACGAACACCATCCTTGCTAACGATGCGATTTAAGAAGCGCAGGTTCTCGTAGGCTAAGTGGCGCTTCTTTGATTTCAAAGTTAGTCTCGCTGACTTCATGGCACCTAGCACTGTCTGCGGCCGTTTTAGGTGTTCTTCAAAGTTTGACCAGAAGACAACTACGTCGTCCAAGTATACCAAACAAATTTGCAACTTCAAGCTAGCCAGGACTGTCCAATGCTCGTTGAAACGTAGTTGGTGCGGAGCAAAGGACAAATGGCATCACTGTAAACTTGATTAGGCCATCCGGTGTGATGAATGTGGTCTTATAGTGATCTCTCTTGTCTACCTCTGCCAATAGCCACTCTTGAGGTCAATCGATGTGAAGTACCGTGCGTTGCAGAGCCACTCCAGTGTGTCATCAATGCGAGGGAGAGGGTACTCCTTCGTTGTTATGCGGTTTAAGCGGCGGTAATTGACACAGAAACGACTGGTGCCGCCCAGGGGCTCTTCGATGGGTGGATCAAGCCATCACGAAGCATTTCCTCAGCTTGATCGCGTATGGCCTGGCGTTCTCGGGGCGATACATGGCAGGGCCTTTGACGTAGTGTTCGAGCGTATTCTTCCGTGATGATGCAGTGCTTTGCTAACGGAATTTGCCGTACCTTCGACGCTGAAGAACAACACTCGATGTAGCTTTTGAGCAGAGTGCGAATCCGGTCTTGTCTGTGTTGGCGTAGCGCTGCGTTGATGCCGGACGTGGGCTGCTTTGCTTGGTTTTGTGCATCTTCTGGTTGGCTGGGGAAGGCGAATATATCTCGGGTGTCCGCTCACTCGTCTAGGAAACAGATCGTCGTGCCCTTCTTCAGATGCCGGCATTCTTCGGTGAAGTTTGTTACCAGCCTTGAACTTGTCCATGACGACAGGAAAGGCCCGAATCGGCATCTTTTCGAACGTACAGTGACCCTGATGCTGAAGACTTGAGATAGCGGGCATAGTGAAGCTGCGCTTACAAAAACCAAGACACACTTTGGCTCTCTATCAATTGCCGCTGCTTGAACAGCATAACAATGAAAGTTGTTCACCTTATTCTTCGAGTCGACGAGACATTGGAACGGCTCTGCAATGCAAGTTGCTTCAAAATCGACGTACTTGAACAGCGGCAGTTGGCAAATAAGGGTCGACGAAAGTGGTCGCGAGAAGAGCGCGTTTATCAGACCAGACAGCCTCTTCGAGATCAACATCATGCGTTTTGGCTTCTGCTCCACACCAGCCCCATTCCAGCAAGTAAATAATATGGGGCTGGCAGGCTTGAAGTGTCGTATGTCCATATTACACATCGGCGAGGACGCTTCCTTCTCCGCGAAATTTGAAGACCACCTGAACGACATCGGACAGTGCTAAAAAAATGGTGTTGGCAGGGCTAACATTGAAATGAGAAAAATGACACTTCGCCTAAAAGGGGCTGTTGTTCCTGGGTCACATCGAAAGCATGGGCAGAGTTCGCCCAGACCAGCAAATTCACAAGATGATGTCTTAGAATGGTTAAGATGTCGACTTCAGTGCCGGGCACCGGGGTTCTATCCCGATGGTCGGCGGCTGCATTTCAAGAAGCGAATCGAAAGGTGTCCACGTGCTGTGAGATGCCAGAGAATGTTTAGGTGCCTTCTTTAGTCGAAATTACTCCAATGCCCTCCATTAGGGCACATTCTCCTCTCTATCCACTTTCACTCCCACCTTCCTCTCTTCCACTGCATCGCGGTTCATGTGTCCTCAACAAGAGTGACAGATACTGCGCATGTCCATTTCCTGTAAACGAATTAATAAAGTGAAAGCATTTCTAGGCTTTATTGACAAGGGCACGTCCGCGATACGTGTCTGAAGCCATTTGTCGTTTTCAAAGGCTCTAACCATGGTTACGCCTGTCGTTGGTTTTGCACAATGCGACGTCATAACACTGCTTCAGAAAATTAACCCTAATTCGGCAGGCGACCCAGATGGCTTTCGTATATGCGTCGCGCTTGTACCATGATTGCTCAATATTTGGTTATTTTGTTCAATACATCTCTTAAGACTTGCTGTCAGCCTCACGAGTTTCCGCAAAGTAACCAGCGTAGTCTCATTTCATAAAGTTGGGTCGTGAAATAGTGTAGCTAGTTACAGACTTATCTCCCTTGTATATGTCGTAGAGTATATTGAATTCAGTCATTTCCTTTTCTCTCCATTCGACAGCCGCGAGCTGCTGGTTGACTGCACATGGTTGGACTATAAAAAGACCTTCGACCCAATTTCACACTTCGTGTTACTTCAGACGTTTTCCTTTATTGGTTTATCAAGAGGAGCGTTTCAATTAATTAAACGTTATCTAAAAGGATTCAAGTAAAATATCATGGTCAACAGCCCATTCTAAGGCAAGGCATCCGTCACTTCTGGTGTTACGCGGGGTGCCGTTTGGAGCCTGTTCCGATCTCAATTTATGCCAATGACTTACTGGAAAATTCTGCTTGTCATGTGAGGCCCTACGCCAGTGACTGCTTTCCACATCATTCAATTAAAGCCCCATATGGCGCATGAAACCTCCAGTAAAGTTGGACAGCGTGCGACTCTGGTGCGACTTTGAATGCCGCAAAATGTCATTCTGTCTCTTACCCGCTGGCCTAATCCTATTTTGTCCGATTGCCTTTTAAACAACCAGCTTTCAACTCAAATGACAAGTTTTAAACATTTCGGTGTTTATTTTTTAGTAACAACCTGGTAAAAAACTGACTTAATATACAGCGACGAAGGCATCAAGAATGTTAATTGTTCTATAAATGAATTTCCGAGACGCTCCTCAGAAGATTGGGGAAATTTCATATCACACTCACAACAGATCAGTTATTGAGCATGCCTCTGCAGTGTGGGGGGCTCGCGTCGGAAGCAATTATGCTATGCTGAAACAGTTGCAGTATCGTGCAACGCGGTTTGTCACAAACAAATATTGTTTTCATTATTGGGTAGCAGTATTAGGCAGGCGCTAAACTGGGACTGTGTGGAAAAGCCTAATTTAGGAATTAAGCTAGAATTTTGTTCATCGCATTTACTTAAAGGAAACTACTATTAGCCTGAATGCCGGCTGTTAAGCCCATTTACTGCAACCGCATTTTGTGCCCTGAAGGCGTGACCACGAATCAAAAATACGTAAAGGAAGGAAGGCACACGTTTATTTAGCCCTATTCATTATTAATTTAAACAGCGCGAACACGAACACAAAGGACAAGGTAAAAGAAAGCCACCGTACAAGCGTTGACTCACAACTATGCCGAGGCCCTCTACACCAAGGCCCAAAAAAAACAGACATGAAGAAAACAAAATAATCTCGTGGAATAACCCCTGGGTTCACCTGCTGCACAAAAAGTCACTCAAAAAAGACACCTCTTTGCTTGAAAGAGCAAGAGAAGTCTTGCTGACGCACCTATTGTCCGTTGAAATAAAATATGATTCCACTATTTCTCCCGCCATCTTCTCTTTGTGGCGATACAAAATACTAACCTTGTCAAAATTAGGAGTGCACTTCTTCTCCTTCATTATTTCACATGAATGACAATGTGATAGCAGAAACGTTTTGTCCTTTCCACTTTCTAAGGTGTTCCGGCGTTCTTGTGGGCTCTTATGATAACATCGTCCTGTTTGTCCTATATAACATGGTCCACAAGAGAGTGGAAGCCTGTGCACAACACCTGTCTTGCATCCAACAAATGGGTTTCTATGTTTCACCCCACATTATTGCTTCGCTTCTCTTTCCCGTTGAATAGCCTGGGAAATCATCTTCATATTGAGTGGAGCGGTCAATGCGACATCAACACCTTACCTCTTGCCTACATTTTTGAGGCCATGTGATCGTCTGTGCACATACGGTACCACCGCAACCTTCCTCTTCCTCTCACCCATGCTTGGCAGGGATTTCAGTCTGTGCGTTCTTTTAAGGCTCTTCAGTACCCGGGAACTAGCCTCATTATTAACCGACTCCTGATAACCGGCCTTTGCAATTCTTGTCACTTGCCACTTGTTACTTGCCGTGGTAACAAGATTTCAACGCATTATTAAGCATGTGTTGATCATTCCATTCTTCACTAATTTGGAATGCCCCGAATTGGAGCTTAGCAAGGGCTTCACCGATCTCGGGTTGTATTCCCAAAAAACATGATCCCACCGAATCGAATCAATATATCTAAATACTGTGACCGATCGTCCACTGGTTCTTCAACAGGAAATTCCATTCCGGATCCACACTCAGTAAAAACATCCAATATGTCCCTCTTTCGTTGATTGAATCTTTCACGGTCTGTGAATACTAAAAGTCGTCCACATACCTGAATGTGGAATGATGTAGGCCCTCCAAGTTATCCTTCAGGTGCCTGTTCACATACATTAAGAAGATGTCACTCAAGACCGGTGCAACACTCGACACAATGCATGCTCCAGCCTTGTTGTTCCCCAAAGAGAAAACTGATAATCCCTCCAAAAATGAGACAAGAACGGGAATCACGGGTTTGTACGCGCGTTGCGCCGAGTACAAGAGAGGTATTTCGGACCGCAATTAGGTGCGGACGGCCGACATTACGTGAAAGCATGCCGTGAGTGCCAGCGATGCTGGTCGCACCCGAGAAGACCTGCCGGGCAACAGAATCTCATACCACGTCCAGCCAAGCCTTTTAAACAAATTGAGATGGATATCCGCGATTCCTTTTCAATTTCATCTACGGTTAACAAGCTAACGAAAACTTTATTCGGCAGATTAGCCCAGAAGTTCTCATCACGGACAAAGAATTTATGGAAGAGCTGACTCAAGCTATCCAGTAAAACATTCATACAAGCCACCGACAAAAACAGCGTGCCATTCGCAGAGCACACCCAAAAGCGTCTGAACTAACCTCTCGCCGACATGCTTCTTATGCACGTGGACGCCGCCAATAAGACATGGGGTGACATCTTACCATATGCGATATTCGCACATAACACTGCCGTTCAGAAGACAACCAAGGCGAACCCTTTTAAATTTTTGTATGACAGGAAACCCACGACAATGTTCGACGTGAAGTTACTGCACTTGGCGAAAGAGGGCAACGGTGACATTTCCGCCTACCTGAACCGCGCAGAAGAGGTCCGACGACCCGCTAGGCTGCACGAAGGTCATCCGAAAACTTAAGCTAGAATTTACAACGACGAGAATGCTTAGTACAAGCAGGTTGAACATATCTAGATTTGGACACTGATTCGCCACCATGGACTCAGTGAAAAGTTTTTACGCCGATGCTTCAGCACCTGCAGTGTCCTTCGCTGAGTCGAAAATTTGGACTATGAGGTCATTTCTGGCGGCCCAACACCCTTCTGCCGCCGCTGCGCGCACCAAGAAATTTCTCATGTTATACACCATAAGCTCTATTATGCGCACTAAACGCCCTTGATGTTTCATACAGAAGTTTATGTTGCTTTCGAGTGTTTGTTTTAAAAACGCGACGATGTTATTGGCTATTGCTTTCACCAGCCGCCAGCACACAGCGATATGACTCTCATTATAGTACAAATTGCCGATTGGGCTAGTTTGTGGGACATGATTTGAAATAAACAGCTCTGAAACAGACGGAGCCAAGAGAAGAAGCACTGACAACAGGATGGGCGCTTCCAGCAACAGCGCCCGTCCGGTTGTCAGTGTTTCTTCCCTTGTCTCCGTCTATTTCAGCGCTGTTCATTTCAATCGTGTCACTGTAGCGCACAAAACATTCTCATGCTGGTACTCCAGAGCGAGGTGCGCTGAAATATATCCCGGATGCCCGCATCGAAGCAAACCTATATCCGTATCATTCTAGACATTTCCAGGTTACCCTGGCCATCATCTATGGCTTTTGACAACTTGCAACTTAGCACTGCTGAATCTTGCGGGCGTTTATTCTGACGATTAACGAGCGTGATTTCGGCTTTCGAAGCCACAGCGTTTCTTTATTATTTGTGGGCAAAGTCAGCACAGTAAAGAGTTTCATTGCTACCCTAGTCTCCTTTCTGTTCACCTACGTAATTGAATGCCATATGAAAATATACTTACTGCCACTCCTCTGTTATTGCCTTTAGGTGAAGCACGCAGCCGTATGTAAAGTATCCGTCTACTTGCTTGATAAACGGCTCATCCTAAAAAAATAAGAAAGAACTCTTACACTCAAAGCAGAAGAACAATTCGTTATTCGTTATAAAAGAGATAATTAGGCATAATTAGTAGAACCCATAAATATTACAAATATTTATGAGTGATAATATGGCCTGAAAAGCCGCTTCATTGTTAATGCTTTGTGTAATGCATGAAAATAATATTGTAATGCTACTGGCGATGACGACGCATTGGGTGGCAGAACAAAAGCAAGAGGCGGTTGTGTTTGGGGTTGGTAGGCCTCACCTTGTCCTGCTTTCAACAGCACTGTAAATGAACACCCCTTCATTATTCACCGTAAGAACTTGGTAGATGGTGCTCGGTTAGACTGCTTGTTCAAAACAAGTGGCGCTGCAACAGCAACTAGACTTTCGCCGTAGTCAGCGCCTTGTTGAACTGCCACAGTTTATAACCGTCATGGAGCACGGAACCGAATACAACTGTATACACCACGACGCTGGAAGCTAAGCTAGCGATAGGTTTTCCCCCGCCAGCCCTGTTCATCTCAGCCTTAGCGGCAACCACGGTCATTTATAGGTGAAGACGGTGAGGATATTGACAATTGGTTAACTAACTATCAAAGAGAATTAGTTGATACAACCGAAGCGACCCTTTCATCATGCCAACCAATGTCGTTTTCTCTCTAGCACATATGGCATAACCTGGCTTGCGAATAACTAGGGTAACTTGACAACTTGGGTATGTTTCGCCACCAAGTTAAAACACCTTTTTGGCGATCTTGTTCAGAGCAAGAAGCGGGCTGAGCAGACCCTTGATCAAAGAGCTGAAATGGCCGGTGAAACTTGCAGCACCTATACAGACGAGATCCCCACATTATGCAAATGCGTCGATTCAAACATGCCCGACGAAGATGGAGTCGGACACATTTTAGGTCATCGCGGATGACGTGTACAAGTTTTTTGTAATCGCCAAAGATAACCTTGACACTGTATCTAATGTCATTGGACACATCCACGTGTTTCAAGCTTTCAAATCTTTTCGGATCGCACCCAAATTAGGGCGGCTGGCCAACGTACCTACCGTGGCCAGCTTTGATGACCATGCCCTACTTGATCTTCCGTCGACTGTCCGGCAAATTGTGCGAGAGCTTCTACGCCTCAAGCCACTTCATCAGCCTGAATATACTAATGTCTGGGGACGCACAGTCCTTAGAGCGCTGGCGTCTTCACTAGGACAAGCAATTGCGATACTGCCTTTCTCTCAAGCTCCTCAAGTTGCAACTTTGATTGACTTTCCGCCTTTCAATTTCGCCAATCCTACTTCATCGATAGTCGACGCCTAAAGGTATGACTTCGCGTCACCTAATTCCCAATGATCAATATTGCCGAGCAGTAGGAGGATTACGAGACAACTACAACTCGTCTTGCTGTCCTGGCTCCTGTGAACAGCAGCATTTTCTACCTTCATCACTGATCTACTACCTGCATGGCGTTGAATATCACATTGCCTGGTACTGCCGCTGTAGGGTGCCGCTATTGCTATAACCGCCGGGCGCTTCCAGCAGTACCTAAAATCGGCAATACGGAGCCGTTTTACAGAAATCAAATAATATGTGTTGGTATTACTCGAAAGTACAGAACAAGAATCTCGACGACCATTCCCACGCATGTGATCCAAGTTTTATCCACACCTGCTTTCTGTGCGCGCATTCTCTATTACCATGATGGCGTTCCGCATGACCTCGTTAGGGTTGAGGCCACTGGAAATCTGCTGTGCGCAAATATTCCTCCTTCAACTGTAAGGCTCAAAGACAGAATTCATGTGGTAATTAATGATGTGTACAATAGCTGGGATGGATACGGATGCAACTGTCTCTGTGATAAGTAATGAGTTTAGGCACTTGTTGGGACGCAAAACGATGTTTGAATGTGCTGCAGTCAACAATGCTGCAGATAACCAGCGCATGCGTCGGTGGTCCCTCTTCCCTTCTTCCCCTCCTTTCTTTTCTTCGCTATATATGTCCGAGCCGAAATAAAGCGTCGACTTTTCGCTCTGCGAATCTGCCCGGTAATAATCACGCAGCTGCCGGCTTGTGGCCGGTAGAACGCAACAGTAGCGACGAGGATTCTGCTGCAGCAAGGAAGCCAGCAATACGCCCAAGCACGACAGCCAAGCAGAAGGAACCCACTCAAGGGTCAGCCATGGCACACAGGCTACAGGAATTCGAATACAAAAAAGATAAGTGGCAGCCGTACCTTGTCAAGGTTCAAGCCTATTTCGAAGCGAATGATCTGATAGACGATGCTTAGAAAAGAGTCCTGCTGGTAGCGGCGCTTGGAACAAGGACAATAGAAATTTTGAACGGGAAGGTAGCACCGCCAAAGCCTAACCACCTTACCTACAAAGAAGTTGTGGAGACGTTAAGCAGCCACTACGACTCGGTGCCAAATGAAATCTCTGAAAGTTTCAAGTTCTTCCATCGCTGCCAGCAAGAAGGGGAATCTGACATGCATTCAATGTGGCAATACGGCAGATGGCACACAATTGCAATTTTGGAACTATGCTAGACAGAATTATAAGGGACCGTATTGTGTGCGTTGTCAGATCCAAGAATCTGCAGAAGCAGCTGTTAGCGAAGAAACATCTGAATCTCGAAGAAGCCGAGGCTTTTGCCCTTGCCGCAGAGAGCGCTGAACGCGATTCGCAAGGGATTGTTACTGACCAAGAAGAAGCGAGATTGCTAAAGCTCTCTGGCCAATACGAATCGCACACGAAGTCGCAGGATCTGCAACAATGCAAATTTTACGGTAAGCGTGGTCATAATACAAAGGCTTATCGACTAATCAAGCGCAAATGTTTTAAGTGTGCACGGCCATGGCATTTAGCGCGAATTTGTGCGGCAAATGAGACAAGCAGGACGCTAGCACTAACAGTACAGACGCGTGAAACCGAAGAGAGTGATAGTAGCGCGTCCCAAATCTGGTCCTTGACCACCACGTGCTCTCTCATACCCCCTTCAGAAAATCGTCTGCATGGAATGGCATCGAAATAATGATGGATACTGATACCGGCTCCCCTGTTTGCGTCATTTTCAAAAGAATTTACCAATTACACTCTCATCGATGGCCGCAGCTGCAAAAGTCGGAAGTATACAGCTTTCATGCTATCTCGAAAAGTTGCCACTCCTCGGTACAGTGACTATGCCAGTTTCGTATGAAGGTACCACAGTACAATGCATTCTGATGGTTGTAGACTGCAATAGCTCCGGTCTTTGCGGTCGGGACCTGCTGAAAAAATTGACAGATGAACGCATTCAATTGCTGAACATTTATTCGAAGCCTTCCGTGTCAAAGCAAGCCTGGGAGCATGTGCCGATGCTGCTCCAGCAAAACTCCGACCTGTTCACTGAAGGCGCTGGTCTCAGGAATGGTCCGCCATCCCGACTGCCCATCAAGGCCGGAGCAAACCCCAAGTTCTTTAAGGCAAGGAAAATTCCTTTTGCACTTCATGATAAAGTGTCTAAAGAGCTTGACAGATAAGTCTCAGCTGGCATAATATATGCAGTTCCTCATTCTGAATGGGCAACGCCCATCGTGCCAGTCTTGAAGAAGGACGGAATAGTGCGCATTTGCGGGGACTTTAAGATTAAACTAAACCCTGTGTGCGAGGTTGAGCTTGCCTGTCATAGACAACATTTTTGCAAATCTATATGGAGAAAAAAAATTCAGTACTTTAGACCGTCGCGATGCTTACAATCAGGTTGAGCTAGATGGAGACTCGCGGAAATTAGCAATGATAAACACACACAAGGGTTTATTTTCCTGCAACAGGTTATCGTTCGTCATCGCATCAGCGCCAGGGATATTCCAACGAAAGATTGAATCGGTGCTGTAAGGACTAAAAGGGACTCAGGCTTATCTAGATGATGTCCTGGTAGCAAGAGCAGAGATACTGATAATGCAAACCTACAAGCGGTGCTACAGCGTTTCCGCGAGAACGGTATCAAACTCCGTTCCGACAAGTCAAGTTTGGTGAACAATCAGTGACGTATCTTGGCCATCGTGTTAATGGTGAAGGAGTACACCCACTCTCGAAGTACGTGGATGCATTCAGGCTGGCCCCTGTAACGCGAAATGTTGCCGCGTTGCGATACTCTGTGGGAATGGTTACATTTTACAGTTTTTGCCAAATCTTTCCACTATGCTTGCACCCCTGTACATCTTTCTTGAAAAAGGTGCAAAATTGATTTGGCACGAAAAAGACGCGGCATTTAAGAAGGCCAAGGATGCTCTGTGTTCAGCCCCAGTGCTAACGTACTTTAATCCGCAGCTGGAGTTGATTTTGAAATGCCGTGCTTCACCATATGGTGTCGGTGCTGCCCTTTTCCACCGAATAAAAGGTGAAGACAGTCCAATTGCCTTCCGATCACGGACGCTCACCTCAGCAGAGAGAAACCACTCCCGAATTGAGCGAGAGGCTTAAGCCCTGGTGTTTGGCGTGACACGGTTTCGCGATTACCTGTTGGGACGTGAGTTCACGCTTGTAACGGTGCACCGCCCCTTGTTAGGTCTACTCCGACAGGATCGTCAAACGTCTGTCATGGCTGCCGCCTGAATTCAGCTCTGGGCGGTTTTGCCAGGGGCATACAAGTAAAAGCTCATTTGTAAACCTGGTAAACAGATGCTAAGTTCTGACGCTCTAAGTCGTTTGCCTCAATCGCTGCAGGAGCCAAAAGCGGAAACAGAAGATCTGTCGGAAATGGTGCTTATAATCGATGAATGGAACCAGCCAGCGGTTTCCCACCAAGATATTCAAACGCTCGCAGCAGCTGACGGGTTTTTGCAAGAGATATGCAGGTACGTGACACTCACGGATGGCCCTCCGTCGTAGGGGACAGGGAAGTGGCGGAATTCCGGAAAAGGAGACATTAGTTGTCTGTGGAGAAGGAGCTGTTGTACTGGGGGCATCGTGTAGTGATACCAAGTGCGGCGCGTGAGAAACTGTTGAAGATGCTGCAAGATTCTCGTCAGGTTGCATCTACCATGAAGACAAGGGCGAGGGCTAAGGTTTGGTGGCCCGGTTTAGATCAAGATATTTGTATATTGGTCTCGCATTGTCGAAGCTGTGTGCAGGCTTCGCCCATGCCACCTAGGAATCCTGTCAGCTGGTCGATTTCGATATAGAGGTGATCACGGCTACATGCCGACTATTTAGGGTCTATTGAAAAAAAGATGGTAATCGTCGATCCAAACAGCAATTGGATGGAAGCCATTCCAGTATCTCGAGCAACCGCTAAAGCCACTGCCGATTGCATGAGAACCTATGCCGATTGCATGAGAGTGGGCTCGGCGAAAGAGGACCTGACGGTGTGCTGAGCATGCCTCCCATCTTATTGTAGGCGATCGTGCTATCTTCAGCCGAACTGCTAACATTTCAAACCCAAGGCGATGGACTCAGAGAGCAAGCAGCAGAATTCGGCAACACGTGGAACGCCTACTGCATCGACGATTTTTTTCAAGCGGCAACATCAAGCATCAGATTTGTGACGTCATCAAAGACACAGGCTATAAAATCAGGACTACATTCTTGGGACTTCAGTGGGCTCGGCGAAAGAGGACCGGACGGTGTGCTAAGCATGCCTCTCATCTTATTGCAGGTTAGTTATACTTGCTTATTTAAAAGAGACGAAAGAACGCTTGTTGTTGTGCCGAGCCCACACAATTTCCCATTTATTGCTGCTCACTGCTTTCATGTTTGTAAGTTATTTCTTTGTGGCAATATAGAGGAAATCCCTGGTCCTACTGTTGCGGAAATGTTAGAGTAACTAGTGGAAGGTCAGAAAGCAGTTCGCAGCGATCTAGTAGATATTAAGCAAAGACTGGAAAATACTGAGGAAGCTTTGTTTGAATTTGGTGTGTGCGTGGAGAAAGTAGAAGAGAATATTAAGGAAATACACAATAATTCGTAGCAGATACAAAGGCTGCAAGAAATTGTCGCAAAATACTAAGAAGAACTTAACTCGCAGAGGTCACGTCTAACAGATTTGGAAGTTCATAGTTGAAGAAATAACGTAGTTGTGTTCGGCATTAACGAACAGGATGACGAAATGGAAGATGACCTTCGACAGAAGGTAATTGATGATGTCTTTAATCAAAAATTGGGAGTTGACTGCTTGTCTGTAGCACGTATTCACAGAATGGGGCGAGGAGTTTCTATTCGCCCAGTTATTCTTTACTTCTAGAACTACCTTGAGAAACAAATGGTATGGCGTAATGTACGGAAGCTAAAAGATTCTGGTATTTTTGTTCAAAATGACTTCTCGCCAGAAACTTTAAGAAAGTGCTAATTACTTTGGCAAAGCGGAAAAGCAGAGAAAGCCGCTGGCAAAAAAGTAAATTTAGTTGTAGATAAACTACGTGTTGATAAAGCCTTTTACGTTTGGGATGATTCGTGCAACATGCGAATGCCGGCTCGACTGACCGTTCAATGAGATAGCGGTCACAGACTCAGCAGCGTCAACTACGCATGCTCTCGCTCAATGCCAAGAGTATCGTGAATAAAACTGATAGCCTGGAATGCCTGCTTCTTTCATATGAACCTCATATAGTCATCCTTACAGAAACTTGGTTACATGATGGCCTCTCTAGCGATACAATTGTTCCAAGTATACAGGCGTGACGCCTGTTCTCGTGGTGGAGGGGTTGCCGTTATAGTGAAGTCTTCTGTAGCTGTTACTGCATTAGACGAAATACCGGACCATGAAAGCGTATTTTTGAATGTATCTCTTTGGGGCACTTTCTTTCTACTATGCTGGTAAAGCGTTATTGTAATACCATATTAACTGGTGATTTCAACCTGCCAAGCGTGAATTGGCCATGCCTGGCTTATGGACAATGTGATGACAATAATATTATCTTGGATATCATGTTAGCTTTGAATTTAGATCAAATGGTTAGAGAACCCACCCATGACAGTGCCCTTCTTGATCTGTTTTTTGTCAGTGAAATTTTTTTCAATGGCTTTTTGAGTGTTGAGCGTGGCATTTCAGATCATGACTTGCTATCGTTTTGTTGGTCTTGCAAATATCAACGGTCGTCTGAGAATGCACCACCTGTACGTATTCGAGACTTTAATCGATCAGACGACACTGCCATAAAGACTACCTAGAAACTTCATTAATTATTAACGAGGGCGATGATATTCATGTTTTGTGGAATAGGTTTAAAAAATCAATAATTTCTGCTATTGAAACTTTTGTTCCTCCGAAAAAAAATAAAAATTTACCGAAGAAATCCTTGGGTCACCCGGAAAATTAAACACCTGAAACGCAAAATAAACAACATCGTAGGCAACTTAAACCTCCTACTGCAGCCTTTCAAGAATTAAAGCACGCGTTAGCACGAAAGTTAATTGGCAAAGAACCATTACTACAAAGTTATTCTTCCTTCATATTTAAATACTAATCCTAGATGAATTTGGAGGCATCTAAGTAAGAGAAAGGGAGTGATAGAGTGAAGACGGATGAAACCGTGTTGCTTGATAGGTAGAAAATTGCTGAATCTTTTAATCATTACTTTCAAAGTATTTTACATTAAAACCTGTCTTTACTAAGCCGAAAGAATGTATAGATCCTAGTAGTATTCCTTCCATCTCAACAGAAGGCGTGTATCATTGCTACGCCAGCCTGACACAAAGAAAGGCTGTGGAGTGGACGGCATTCCAAACACTTTTTAAACGCTATGCTTCACAGATTACTGAGTATTTAGCCAACATGTTTGCAGTTTCCTTCTGTACAAGCGATATACCTTGTGACTGGAAAGTAGCACGTGTAGTGCCTATTCACAAATCCGGTGATAGATCAGTACTATGCAATTACCATCCTGTATCAATAACTAGCAGCTGTTGCAAAATTATAGAACACATTCTGGCGGGTATCGTTAGGGGTTATCTCAGTGACAAAAACATATTATCACCTTTTCAGCATGGATTCCGAAAAGGAATGTCAACAGTTACCCAACTTGTGTCAACTGTTCAGGAATTATCCTCTGCTCTTGACCATTCCGGCCAAGTGGACATATTGCTCTTGGATTTTGCCAAGGCCTTCTATATGGTCGCACACAATAAACTTATTCATAAATTAGAGCTAATATGTCTTCCACAATATATGGTTCAATGAATAGATGCATACTTGGAAAAGAGGAGTCAATTTGTTGAGGTGAATGGTGCCGTTTCCGAATCACTGTGTCTCACTTTGGGTGTACCGCAGGGAAGCGTGTTGGGTCCATTACTGTTTCTTATATATATAAATGATTTGCCTGATGTTATTCCAAATTCTGTATCGATAATTTATTTAGAGATGATTGCATAGTGTTTAAGCAGATAAGGGAAACGTCTGATTATGGTGTTCTTCAAGCCTCTATGACAGCTATTGACAAATGGTGTGTGGAATGCAGCATGAAACTTAATATCAATAAAACTGTACTCCTACGTGTAACAAGGAAAAAACATTTTAGCCCATTCACTTATTCCCTACAAGGCTCCGATATTAAAAAAGTAGCTAGCCATAAGTATTTAAGGTTGACACCAATAAATTGGACTGGTCACCGCATATCTCACAAATTCGTTCTTCGGTATTCTCGACACTCCTAAAACGAAAACTTAATCGCGCCCCGTCTAATATAAAGCTTTTGGCATACAACACTTTCATCCGGACTAAGCTCGAGTACGCCTCTATCATTTGGGACCCTCGCACAAAAAAGAACATAACTGCTCTTGAAATGATACAAAGGAAAGCAGTCAGGTTTATTTTCCACAAGTACAGCAGATCTGATTCTCCCACACAGCTGATAGATGCAAATGACATCCCACTCCTTTCAGTCCGCCGCAAAATGAACAGAATCTTTTTTCTTCGTAAGATTCGGTTGCAGGAAGTTAATATTCCATTACCTAACTTTGTCCAACCTTCTACTGCCAGACGAACACGACACACTAGGGAACACATGCTGCAACCTATCTTTTCACGAACAAATTCATTTAAGTACAGTTTCTTCCCCCGGACCATCTGTGATTGGAATTTGCTTCGAGAATTTCTTTTCCAAAGCAGTAATTTTAACACAGCACTGGAAGGTCATTTGTTTTTTAGGCTGCTCAACTTATTAGTACTTTATATCTCTTTCCTTTGTTCATACCGAATTGTGCTTTGTGTTATTGTCTATTCTTATTTGCTAGACTGTCAAATTTTTTAGTAATTACTATTACTATTATGATTCCTTTCTTTTCGCCGAGTTGTGTGTATTGCATTTTTTGTTTTTCTGTGTGATTTTTACCTCGTATGTCCTTCCTGCTTGTGCAATAAGGCCTGCAGTATTTTGAAATAAATAAATAAATAAATAAATAAACCTTGTTTAGCAGGTTTGGATGGCCCCGCACCTTAGTTACCGACAACGGTACACCCTTTACTGGGATGTAGTTCACTGTATTCCTACAGAAAAATGGATTCGAGCACATTCGTAACCCGCCTTATCACCCGCAAAGCAATGGTCTTGCAGAACGGGCCGTAAGAACAGTCAAGGAGGGCTTGAAGAAAATGCCGGGCGTGGAGTTGACAACTGCTCTTGCAAGAATTCTTTGTAACTGATGAACTTCGTCACTAGCTTCAGGCTCTACTCCGTCCGAACTGCTTCTGGGATACCGTTTCTGCTTCTGGGATACACCAAGAAAAACGGAGTCATCTGTTTCAATTGAAGAATACGGGATAGGGTCTCGGGATAGATAGTCAGCGACAATGTGTTTCTTGCTGGACTTGCACACAAAAGTGACGTCGAACTCCTGTAAGCGGAGACTCCAGCGGACACTCCAGCGGACTAACAGGCTTGAAGGATCTTTAAGGTTCGCTAACCAACAGAGTGAGTGGTGGTCGCTTATCGCTCAAAATGGCCGACCATACAAATACGGCCGAAACTTTGTTACCGCCCACACAACTGCAAGGCACTCCTTTTCGGTATTAGAATAATTCGCTTCGGAACGAGACAAAGAGCGGCTGGTGTAAGCAATCACCTGCTCAACGTCATCTTGCCAATAACGAGCACTGCACCCAGGCCAACGTTACTGGCGTCGGTATGCAATTCTGTGTCGGCCTCCTCGTCGAAGTGGCCAACTACGGGAGTTGTTTGGAGGCGCTTGCGAAGCTCCTCGAAGGCCTTTTGCTTCTTGTAAGTCCAGATGAAAGGCTGGTGGTCATTTATTAGACGAGTGAATTGTTCCGCTATCCGGGAGAAGTCGTGCACAAATCTCTTGTAATATGCACTGAGGGCCAAAAACCGACGCACGGAACTTTTATAAGTGGTGGTCGGGAAAGCAGCTACGGAAGCCGTCTTCTCTGGATCTGGGCTAATTCCCTCAGTACTCATGACGTGACCCAGAAACTTGTGCTGTTGGAGAGCAAAGTGGCATTTTTCTGTTTTTACAGAGAGCCCGGCCACACGGATGGCATTTAGCATGGCCGTCAATCGTTCGAGGTCCTCATCGTAGGTCGCAGAGAAAATGACAACGCCGTCAAGGTAGGCGAGACATGTCTGCCATTTCGGGCCGGCTAGGACAGTGTCCATCAATCTTTGAAACGTTGCTGGAGCGGAACACAAATCGAAGGAAAGCCCCTTAAATTCGTACAGTCCGTCAGGAGTTATGAACGTGGTCTTCTCTCGATCAAGTTCCTCGACTTCGATCTGCCAGTACCCACTGCGTAGATCGAGCTATTAAAAGTATCGCGCGTGGCGGAGTCAGTCTTACGAGTCGTCGATTCGAGGCGATGGGTAGACGTCCTTTTTCGTAATTTTGTTGGGCCTCCTATACTCGACGCAGATTCTGAGGGTTCCATCCTTTTTAGCGACCAGCATATCTGGTGAGGCCCATGGGCTTGTGGACGGCTGGATCACGTCATCGCGGAACATTTCATCAACCTGTGCCCGAATAGCCTCTCGTTCTTTCGCCGATACTCGATAGCGGTGTTGGCGGATAGGGCGCTCGGTGGGATCAACTATAATTCGATGTTTGGATACCGATGTCTGTTTCACTTTGGAAGTGATGGTAAAGCAGTTATGGTAAGCGTCCAGAATTGCTTGAAGGTGGCATTTCTGGGTAAGAGAAAAAGCAGGATTCACGTCAGTTTGAACAGTATGTCAAGTGCTCTCGGGAGGGTTCTAGTTGTCCAGCGAAAGGGCGCAGTGGGCGGAAGGCGCACTGACATTGTCAAAATAAGCGATGACTGTACCTTGCGGTAAATAGCCGCATTCGGCGCTACAGTTCGTTGAAAGCAGTTTAGTCCGTTTATTACTCAAGGCAAAGACGCCCCGAGTGATGCAGACTTGTAGGTTCAATAATAAATTCACGTTCGTCTCCGCGGGGCCTTGAAGGGCGGGAGGGTTGTCGCACTGCACTGTAACAAACAAGCTGGTGCGTCGAGGTAGAGAGAGATGGTCGTCGCACACTAGGAAAACTGGCCTGCCTGTCGTGGCTGGGCTGTGTGTAGTCGAAGGGAATTGCGCGGTGAGTGGAAAAAGTCAGCACGAAGTCACGGAGGTCGATAATTGTGCCGTTTTCTCTAAGAAAATCAAGGCCGAGAATCAGGTCTATGGAGCACTCTGCTAGCACAACGAAGCAACACGAGAAAGTTACGGGGCGAGTCTCGACACGAGCGGCGCACACTACGCTCGGCGTTACCTAATGCTCTCCGGCTGTCCTTATCGGGGCTCGTGCCAAGGAGTCAGGACATTTCACAAGATGGTAGCAAGGCCATGACTCAACTTAAAAATTAGCGCCGTTATCTACAAGGGCAGTCATGTGGTGGTTATCAACGACAATCGGTATCTCGGCGGAAGGTGCTGACAGTCGACAAAGTGTGGCGTGTCAGGGATCGTCGGGCGGACGGGTCATTCGTTGCGTCGAATTGCGGCGTCGAAGGTAAGCTGCTGTGATCGTATAGAGGTCGTCGGACTCGTTGGTCTTGCGGTGCGTCGATTGAGGGCGTCGGAGGAAAGCTTCGGCAATTGTCGAAAAGTGGCCGGACTGTTGGTCGGAGCGAAGGGTTGGAATCAGTCTGAGTGGTCTAATCGGTGAGCGGAGAATGTTGGTCGTAGTGTTCATTGACGGCGGCCCTACCCCCGAGGGTCGCCGTCTTCAGTTTTCCCGGCGTGGATTTGGGGACAGCCTGAAGGAAGACCGGTGGCTGGAGGAGAACTGTTGCAGCGATGGTGACCTGGACTGGCGTCGCTGGAGGGACGCAGGTCGTGCGTTGTCGATGAGGTATTGGTCTTTGTCCCGAGTTTCGTTCGCCATAGCTAGGCCGAGAAGCATCCGGTAAACATACGCGCAAGCCATTCATCGGTACGGGCAATGGCGCAGTACGTGACCGGCTTCCCCGCAGTGAAAGAACAAAGGTTTATTGTCCGGCGTGCGCCACGCGTGTGCCTTGCGAACGGGTGGGCGAGCGTCGGGCACACCAGTTGAAACTGGATATCGGGGTGCAAGACGAGCGGGAGGCGCCGGGTTGCAGAGTGCCGATGATTCTGACGCAGGGGTACGCAACACATCATTGTACGTCATGATGTACGGCGCGGGTGTCCGGAGTGATGGTACTGATGGCACTGCTTGGCGGAACTCTGCGCACAACATACGAGATGGCCCCAACACGCTGGTTTTGCTCGAGAGGGCAGCTTTTGCAGCTCCTCGCGCACAATGCTTCGGATGAGGTCACGAAGGGCTTCACTGTCGTTTCCGGCCATCGGCGGCGGACGTTCACAGCAGCGATTTTTGCAAAGAGTACTAAATGCCCAAATCTCTGATGGAGAGCACGCTCGATGCTTATTGCTTCCTTTGTAAAATCAGCCACAGTACATGAAGGGTCCCGTACAAGACCTACAAACAGCTGCTCCTTGACGCCTCGCATAAGGTGGCGCACCTTCTTTGTCTCTGACATGGACGTATCCGCCCGGTTGAAAAGCCGAGTAATTTCTTCTATAAACATGGCGAAGCTCTCATTAGACTGATGTACTTGGGACTGTAGAGCGAGTTCCGCCAACGCTTTACTTGCATCGTTGCCAAAGGTTCCCAGCAGCTGCCGCTGGAAATCCTGTCAGGTGGTGATGGTAGCCTCGTGGTTTTCGAAAAAAAACATCTTGGGGGCATCCTCTAGTGCGAAATAAACATTCCGCAACTCCCGCTCTTCGTCCCATGCATTAAACACAGCGACCCGGTCGTAACTGGTCAACCAGTCCTCAACGTCTTCAAACTTGTCGCCATGGAACGGCGGGGGCGTACGCGGAGCATGGCAGATCAGCACTGGGCACTCACGGGAAGCTGAAGTTTTTGGCTTGCCACTGAAGTCATCATGGTTCGCGGTGGGGAAACAAGGGGACCACACTCGGTAGCTAAGCCTCTCAAGCGGCGGCTTGCCTTGTGCCCAGGTGTCGTGTCCACGGTGTGTAGATAAGCGTAGGAGGCCTTCAGAGGTTTTTCGTACATGGGATTCCCAACACCTCCTCCAAAAATGTCACAGAAGCCAGTAAAACTGGATAGGCAGATTTACGTTCACCTACGCGAAAGCAGCGGCAACAGAAGGCACGGAGCCGATTGGCGGCCGAGCACCGAGTGCGAAGAAGACGAGCGCGTGCCTCTCTCCCGAGCTCGCCACATGGCGGCGTCAGTAAGATAACATTGCTGCAATATTATATTCTTAAACACATATGAAATTTGCTTGAACATGAAAACATTTTATCCCACTTTCAGTATGGCTCCCGGGACGGACATTCAACAGTAGCACAATGAATGCAATCAGTTCTACCTTATTCCTCAACATAGACAGTCATTAAAGAACGGACCTAATCCTCTAATACTATTAGACTTTTCGAAGGCTTTTGACCGGGATAAATATACCAAACTAATTAATGATCACAACTTATAGGAACTCATGGATTCAAAGGAAACTGGAATAACCAGAACATATCTGACACAACACAGTCCGCGGAATATACCACCAAGCCTCTAATATAGCTCATGTCATGTGTGGTGTACGCCAGGGTTGCGTACTGGCGCGTGTCTTTTTTCTAATTTTCCTAAACGATCAAGCGTCTAAACTTGATAGAATGTGCGACTTATTGCAGACGAGTGCATCATATAGGCAACCTAATTTAAAAGATGGCCGTAAATCTCTTAACAAAGCATTAGAAGAGATAAATAATTGGAGCGACGACTCGCAGATGACTATAACGACGCTAAACTTGTTGTAATGGAACTAGAAATAAGCATATAGCAATCTTCCAGTACTGTATTGACGAAGTGCCTCCACCTGCAGTTACTGAGAATAAATACCTTGGTTTACTAATTTCGCATGACGTGAGGTGAAGTGCTCGGTGGATGCTATCACTTCAATGGCACTAAAATAACATTTCTTCATCAGACAATGCCTCAAACAATCCCAACACTTTCTTACAACACCTTTCTAAGATCTATCCTTGAATAGGCAAACGTTTGGGTTCCTTATACTAATCAAGATATAATCAATCAGGAATCAGCTCAGAGAAATGCACCCAGGGTAATATTTAACAAGCACAAAATCACCGATTTTAAAATGGAACAAATATATTCGCTACAGTCTCGTGCTAAGATCACGCGGCTTAAACTTGTGTTCGAAAAATTCGTCACATAAAACTGGACAGCAATTGCTGTTTCTGAAATATATGAAATGCATCATAAATACTCTCAAATACTAAGCGAATATTTCTTATACTGACTGCCTTAAGCACTCTTCTTCATTATCGACAAGAAATGAACACCCTGAGTCTATTGCAACAAGTACAGTGCATATTTTCTGAGTGCAAAATTACAGACAAGACGAAAAGGGGAGACAGACAACGGACGGAATGCTGAACTTCAACTGATAGTTTATTGGAAGCAGCATCAATATATACAAAATGTATGCAACAGCATCTATTAAGCGCATGCACCCAAACCTTCGCCTCTGCTTTATAATACAGATTAGAGACTCACCAGAAGCACCTATGGATACGTGTCATTCCACTGTATAAAAATTCTAGCTCTTTGGGTGACAACACAAGCGAGCTACTGCTGACACAATTGTCACCTTGATTGTGAATCTCAAGAGCCTCGAAGATCTCCATACTCAAGTGCTGCTTGAAGCAGCACAGCACACGTCTGTCGCTCAACGCAGGAGTGCATGATGGACTGGTAGGGCTAAAGCAGCGGCTGCAGTGCAAGGCCAAATGGCTATTCTTTACAAGGGATCCGAATGCTCTTCGGTGCTCTCGCAATCTGTCGTTTATGCAACTGCCCGTCTGTCTGACGTAGGTTTTCCCACACGACAGAGGAATCTTGTATACTACCCCCGTTCTACAGGGGACGAAACAGGTTTCATGCTTCTTCGTGCATGCATCAATGCCACTCGTTTGCCCATTTACATTAGGGCAAATCTGCGACAGCTTTTCAGGTGCAGAGAAGATGACAGGAAAGCGGTATTTCCCTGTAACCTTCTTCAGACGGTGGGAGAATTCATGAATGTAAGGAACGACAACAGGCCTTGCTTCCTGGCTTCTGGATTCTTGTGTGGGCCCTTGTTCCTCACTCTCCACTTCCCGCAACAGCGTGTTCGCTACTGAAACCAGGAGTCCGTTCGTTTTTGTATATATTGATGTTGCTTCCATTGAACTATCAGTTGAAGTTCAGCGTTCGTCCCTGGTATATCTCCTCTTTTTATCCTGTCTGTAATTTTGCGCTGGAAAAATATGCACTCTACTTATAGAGACCAACCAGCCCGTCTTTCTACGTTAATATTACAACAAGTTCATCAGTGACAAAATTTTTTAACTGCACGTCATAGAGTATATTCTCATTATTCATTCACTTCTTGTTCCTTTATACATCTGTTTCGCTATTATTGTGCTTTTTATTTCAATTGTCACTTATGCCTGGAGGTGCACCGATGTCATGACACATACTCAGCCAACAGTACAATGTTCAACTCACTAGCCAATCTTCAGTAGTTTAAACCCTTCTCTATATTTTATTAATCAACATTACAGACCTAATTTTGACCATGCCTTATTTCTCTATTAAATAGGTTGTATCTCTTCCGGTTCGACCTTTTCTGTCTTTACGCTGGACTATATTTTACATTATACTAACATGTTCATGTGTTCAATGTTCTTCTAGTTATAAATTGCTATCATATGTTCAATGTCGTCAACTGTAGACCGTTATCCGATTAACCATATTATGCCCTTCTGCGACAATACCAAATGAGATAAGCAATATGTGCAATATAAAAGAAATAAGCAAATAAATATGTCTTTATGTCTATCATGCATGATGCGAGTAAATGCAGCTCATTCTTTCTGCTGTATGCCAGACCACCAAGCTACTGGCAGCAGGAGTTGCGGCAAAGGCACATTGCTAACGATCATCCGTGTCTTGCAGGTTGGTTGCTGGTTATGTTCTGTCTGTTATCTTAATAGATTTTAAGCGTCTCCGCAACACTGCTGCTGCCAGATGCTGATTCCAGTGCGGTGTCCTAATATTTTGAAATGAAATGCCTCATATTTGTGCATGTTGTCCTACCGATAAATTGTAAGCACGACATACGTGCGCAAAATTGACTATCTAAAATCTCCATAGAGCTTGTGAAACTTTTTGATGATTTCAAACAGGAACAAAGCAGGAATTCAAGGAATTCAAAGGAGTGAAACAAATCCTAAGATATCCGCGAAATATAAGTTTAGTTTGCCAAATTTAAATGAAAGCTATTAAGAAATAGAAACCTCGCTTACCACCGCCAGAAAAGAAAGTGAAGAGCTTAAGAACTGTGTGACACTTTTACAGGAGCAATGCGATGCCCTGCGCTCGCATGAAATATCCATAAAATAATCATGAAATACTGCTAGGCCACGATCAGCTGCAGTTCTAATGTTCTAAGATCGAACTATCGGCCGTACCAATGACTGAGCATGAAACGTACTAGAAATAACCAAGCAACTTGGTGGAATTGATGGCGTTCCCCTTGAAAAATATTCAAGCATGCCACTGCGTCCGAACTGCCGGAAACACCACCGTTACAAAAAATATCGTCCAGTTAGCGCCCAGGGCGAAAAGAGATTCTTTTCTTCGATCGGCTGAAAACGAAAACCTTCCAACAAAGGATTTGGGACTCATGCCAAAGGCATTCATCTTCGTAAATAAGCGCCTTTCTTCAGCAACAATGTGATTGTTTGGCGCGGCAAACAAGAAAGAAAGGCAGTTGGTGGAAATATCTGCAGACAGGTCATGGTAAAATTTATGCCCGATATGCTTATGCTTCGGTCGTCTTCTGCGTCGAACATATTGCTGACCTAAATAGAATTGTTTAGCTATGGTAGCAGTCGTACTTTCAATACTCTTATCTTTTCATGTTTATTCAGCCATGTTATTGTAAAATTGAAGAAAAATAATGCACATGGCTCTAACCATCATTCAACAGAATATGCGATGAGTAGCAAACAAAGAAATGACACTCATACTTGAGATATTTCGCATTACGTTGTCTGTTATCATGATTACCGAGACATGGTATACCAAGCAGTCATATGTGTTCAGCCTGCCTGGCTATCAGTCTTTTTGTGGAAATCACACAGGTAGGCGAGGGGATACAGCCCCTTTTTTAGTCAAAGAAAACAATATATATAAGGAAATCGGTTCATTTTCTTGCCGTCGCTATAGATTAGGAAGTGCTCGCACTCTGAAAAGAAAACCTTCTGTGTTGTACATCGACCACCTACCGTTGACTACGAATTTTTTTTTATCTTCTTGAACATTTATTTCGTTATGTGATAGACAATAACTTAGATTTTTATGTAGGCGGAGACATAACTTTAAATATGCTTGTACCGACGAATGCCCCGAAAAATCTCGGTGATGTTATGAGTTCAAAAGCCCTTCGGAAGGCTATATCAGAACTTACTGGTATAACTCCTCATAGTTTGTCAATAGTTCAACCGCGAATGCTTTACCCACTGGTCGTGGTCACCACTTTGGAATAGTTTTGTTAGTCAGAAGCTGTAACAGGAACGCCCAATCAAGACATATTAAAAAAATAACTCCTGCCGGTTAATGTCGTTTTGTAGTGTTGTTAGTAACCAATACTGGAACCCTGTCTATAGTGCACAAGATAGTGATACGGCATACTGTAAGTTCATTGACTTGTTCAAAGCCCTATATGATGCAGACTGCGTTTCTGCCAAAAAGAAAACCGAAAAAGGCTCGGAAGCCTCAGTTAACGCGAAATTACTGAACGCGATTACGCATAAACATGCCCTGCATGCAGTTTGTAAAAGACAAATACATGCACGCTTAATGTGAATTTAATTAATATCGAAACAAGCTTACGTCAAAACTGCGTGGAGCAAGGAACGCATATTTTGCAGATCCATTTTTAGATAATAGCATAAAACATTCCGATGTACCGTTTTTGCCAAATTTTACAAGGCTGCATGTTTTGCTTCTCGCTTATATTGTAACGCCAAAATGGAATCCCAGGGTATTACAACATGTTTGAAAGTTAGGTGTAGAGCTCGCCTCTACTTTGCGCAGCTGTACAGCGTCAGAAGTGGCACTAATTGTTTGCTACCCGACTAAGAAGCAGAACGCAGCCTGGCTACTTTTGGCAAAGACGGTACATCGGCGAAGAGTAAACTCATACTGGATTCTGGTGCACGAGTGACTATGCTGGACAGTTTATACATGAAGAGATGTGACTAAATGGTCGGCCGTTCGCTGACGCTTTAAATATATTTTGTGCAGCAAGGCAATGAGTGTGATGAATATAGTAAGAAAGATAAATGTGGAGAGGAACGTTTTCTTTCTCGCAGTGAAATAAGCGATTCGCGGTTTTTTTATCTGACTGTGCGGAGGTATCGTTCTGTATCAGGGCTATAATATTAGAGATCCGAGGACGTATGTGGCATGCAGGTGCTTCCTGTGAAGTACGCACTTGACACAATCTGTCCCGTTATCTCCTTGGCATACAATTTAATCTTGTCTACAGGTGTGTTTCCGCAGACAATGCAGACTGCGCGTGTAGTGCCTGTATTTACATTTGGTGTCCACACACTTTTTACCAACTATGGCCCAATCTCGCTATTACCTCTATTTTCTGAAGGCATGAAAGAATATTGAGCATCAGAATCGTGTCGTGTTATATCGTGTCTATCCAGTCATAACTTTCTCGATTACCAGCATGGCTTCAGGAAGCATAGATCACGCGAAACGGCCCTGTTAACCCAGAAGGAAATTATAATTGTAGCATTTAGCAAGAAACAGACATGTGCTGGTGTCACAAAATCGGCGCACATTTTCATCAAGCCGGCAGGGCGCGAGGCCCGCGCGACGTCGCGTGGAAAGCTCGAGAAAAACCTCCTTCCCCGCGCGAGAGAGTGCGTAGCTTTGTACACGTCGCCGTCGCCCTCTTTCTCATCACCCGGCGATGACGCGGACTCATCAGTCTGGAATACGCCAGCAAGTTCCAGAATGTTCTACAGGTCGTGGCCAATGACGACGCGCGGCTCGACGGGTGGAAGAGAGAGCGCTATAACCAGCGAAGCTAAGTGTGTGTGCGCGCTAGCTTTGGCGCGTGCTGACAGACGCGGCGCGCCCTATTTAAAGAGACCGCGCCGCTTGTGCAGTCGGTCAGTCAGTCAGTCAGTGGTTGCGGCGTGTTCGCCAGTGCTTCGACTGGACTCCCGGGGATCACCCGCTGCTGGCAAGCCCACGGACCTGCAAGGGAGCGGCACTCGTCTCGTATGGCGGCCACATCGTGACTCTTGAGGCGTCGGACTGCAACAGTGCCCGGTGAACAATTTGGTGTTTGTTTATGTAACTCTCTCGTGTTTCATCTGTGTTGTAAAGCCTCTATGTTATTCAATACCTCTGTAATTGCATGCTTAGCGTTTGTATTTTGTGAACCTCTTTTCTGTGCAATTTTAGTGTTTGTGTGTTCCTCTGTATCGTCTCTTGCTCTGCAAAAAGTTTGTTTTGTTTGTTATGTAAGGTGTTTATTGGAGCACCAAGACTGTAAGCAACGTCCGCAAACCAAAGCGACGGGGGTAGCGTTCGAATCAACAGTGCAGTCGCAACAAGGCTCTGGCTCCACTTCGTCTACCTCTCCGGGTCGGCGCGCGAGCTGATGGCGATCGGGATTACTACAATACCCCCCGGCGGAAAAGGAGCCATCCTGGCCACTCATGGTGAGGGAAGGGTAGGGGGATCATAATACGGCTTGAGACGGTCGACATGTACAGTTTCTCGGCCACGACGGCGATGATCTGGAGATGGGTTCATGGGCTCTACTACGTAATTGACGGGAGACGATTGGTCGAGAATGCGGTAAGGTCCATGATAGCTCGATAGGAGTTTAGATGAGAGCCCCGGTGCAGAGGAAGGCACCCAGAGCCAAACGAGGGCACCTGAGGGATATGAAGGCGCAGGATTTGTAGGGTCCCGGTTATGCTTTTGTTGAGCTTGGTTTTCCGTTGTGAAGTAGAGCGCCAATTGTCGGCATTCTTCGGCAAATGTGTGCGCTTCAGACAGTAGAGTGGTCTCTGAAGCGTCGGGGTGGCAGGGCAGGATAGTATCCATGGTGGACGTGGCTTCACGACCATATAAAAGAAAGAAGGGGGAGAACTCAGTCGTAGTCTGCGTAGCCGTATTGTAGGCGTACGTTACGAAAGGCACCACTTGGTCCCAATTAGAGTGAGCGCTAGCAACGTACATGGCTAGCATGTCACTAAGAGTGCGATTAAATCGCTCAATCATGCCTTTCGTTTAGGGGTGACACGCTGTGGTGTTCCCGTGAATGAACTGGCACTGTTTGAGGAGGGCTTCGACAGTGTCGGAAAGAAACGCACGTCCGCGGTCACTGATCAATTCTTTCGGTGCGCCGTGACGAAGAACGAGGCGATGCAGAATGAACGAAGCAACATCCCGTGCGGTGGCAGACTGCAAGGCCGATGTTTCCACGTAACGGGTTAGCCCTTACAAAAATAGATATTGAATTTCTGTTACGCCCGTAATGTGTTTTTGATGAGTCATCAACCACTCAAAGGAGATTCAAGATTAGATGTGTTTTAACATCAGATCCGAAACAGACTTTCCTTTGAGATCACACAAGAAGTTTTGTGCTTGGAAAACGCAACAGTATTTCTGGGTACGAGCTAATGTGGAAATACATTGACTTTCTCAAATGAGGAAAAGTATACATCCCTAAGTGAATATATATTCTTTCCTTGTTAACTGCACACTTTCAGAGCCCTATGTTTGCATTTCTGTTTAGCATATGTAGGATGTTGCCTAAGAAACAACTTTTATGTGTTTTAACATGAGATCCGCAACAGACTTTCATTTGAGATTACGCAAGGAGTTTTGTGCTTGGAAAACACAGTATTTTTGTATAGGAGGTAATGTGGAAATACATTGACTTTCTCAAATGAGAGAAAGTATACATCACTAAGCGAATGTATATACTTCACTATGTTTTCATTTCTGTTTAGCATGCACTGTGAAAACAAAAACAACTTTTTGGACATTTGTTTCATTCAAAACACGCTTACACTCTGAGTCTTGGGTGGTTTGTGCCATTGCAAATCACTTCTTGCGAAGCGAAGGGGTGCTATGATTGGACAATATGCTTTAGGGTGTTACGGGCAAGGATATTGCTGTGTACGCGAACCGACGCACTGCCACACCGCCTCCAAGCAAACGGATGCACGGCCGCTCCATTTCCAATGCCTCCTTGCACCTGCGAGCAGGTCGCTTCGGAAAGACCAGCAGGGGTACCCTGCCTGCGCCGACGACGACGCGCGGACGTAACCCGAGCCGTGCGTTGCCTCGGAACTGGACCGTCCTGGGAGCATGTGCGCGACCAAGGCACGAGAAGCAATGCCTTCTTTATAATGCATGATATTTTGCGTGTTTCTTAAGCTTTCGAGCTCCTTCTTGCTCTGCGTATAGATTAGCCGAGCCCTCAGTCATCGCATCGCTTCCCGAAATGTTTAGATACAAATAAGATTTAGTTAACAGTAAAATAGTGTTGGCGCTGCTGCGCTTGCCGGTATTGAAGCTTGGTAGCACTTTTTTTCCTTAAAGGTTAGTGCTACAGCTCCGTGTTCAGCGAAAATTACGCCCAAGGTAGCAACCACTGAAGAGCCAGCGCTGATAAATTTGCCAGCGATGCCAAACCCGACATGTTAAAATGACTCCAGTGGACAAAATAGTGCGCATAGGTATCCAGAACATTCGATGCAAGTTCTAATGGTCAAGAAGTTGTAATTGTTAGAGCAGCCGCAATGGCCTGTACACTTCGAAACATGCTTAAGTCCCAAGCTCATGAATGCAGTCCAGACATAAGAAGCAAATACGTTACCTACGTTACCACTCGAGTGGTCGAGTGGTTAGCGTAGAAAGCTACAGAGTAAGGTACCGAGTTCGAATCGCGCCAGAGATGCAGTTTTTTCGCTTAGTTTTAATTTTTTTTATTTTTTAGCTTTTTTTAATGTAGTTGAGGTGCTTCGCTACGTTTTAGCTTTTACTTTTTATCCAAACGTGAAAGCCATCAAGCGCTCATTGGTCAACACTCATGAACAACACACAAGAAATGCACACATTAGGTACCAACCAGAAACACGGTGGCCAACTTTCTTGTGAAACTCATCAAAAAGGCATCAAGAAAATGTATAGAAATGTTAATGTGCATGATAAGAAATGTAATTAACATTTAATCAGAAATTCATTAAGCTTTTTTGTAAGGGAGGTGGTCAACAGCTACGATGACCCAGTGGTTGTTAGCCGACGTGGTCGGAAGGGGGCCATACAGATCGATACCAACACGGTCAAAAGAGTGGCTGGGGCAAGGCAGTGGCTGCAACGGAGCGGCTAACTGAGGGGATGGATTCTTGCGACGTTGGCAGGCGGTACAGGATCGGATGTGCTGACGAATGAAGTGGTATAATATCTCATACGCAGTCGAGAATAGGTTTTCATGACACCTGCATGGCCGCATTGGGGATCGGCGTGGAAAGAGGCGCAGATTTCAGCATGGAGATGTCGCGGAATCACGAGAAGCCACTTTCGCCCTGTAAGATGGTAATTGCGGCGGTATAAAAGTCTATCACGAGTGGCGAAGTGGTGGGCCTGACGACGAAGTGCACGTGACGGAGACAGCTCTGCGGGCGTAGACAGGAATGTTAAGAGGGAGGATATCCATGGATCCTTCTGCTGCTCAGATTTCATGCTGGTAATGTTGAGCGGCGACATATTGTAGGCACAAATGCAGCCAGCCGTCGAGTCATTAGGAAGCGGTGAACGGGAAAGGGCATCAGCGTCGGTGTGCTTGCGTCCAGATCGATAGATGACGTGGATATCGTACTCCTGAAGGCGTAACGCCCAGCGGGCGAGGCGTCCGGAGGGGTCTTAGAGGGAGGATAGCCAACAGAGCGCGTGGTGGTCGGTAACAACGTAGAATGGGCGACCGTAAATATAAGGAAGAAACTTCGTAATGGCCCATATGATGGCCAGACACTCCTTTTCGGTCACACAATAGTTCGATTCCGCTTTCGTGACGGTACGACTAGCGTACGCGACGACATACTCGGAATATCCAGGTTTCCGTTGAGCAAGAACAGCGCCCAGACCTACGCCGCTTGCATCAGTGTGTATACGGTCGAGCAGGAAGGGTCAAAATGGCGGAGTATAGGGGGAGAGACCAGTATACGGCGTAGTGTACTGAACGCAGCATCACAGGCTGGTGACCAAGAGGAGAGGTTCGGGCCTCCGGCGAGAAGTTGCGTTAAAGGGGCGATGATACTGGTGAAGTTGCGGATAAAACGGCGGAAATAAGAACATAGACCGATAAAACTGCGAAGTTCTTTCAAGGTTGTGGGCTTGGGGAAGTCTGCGACGGCACGAAGTTTGGTAGGATCCGGTAGAACGCCATCCTTTGATATGACATGACCAAGTATTGTGAGCTTGGTAGCGGCAAAGTGACATTTCTTCAAGTTTAGCTGTAGGCCGGCTTCAGTAAGGCACGTAAGGACACGCTGAAAGCGCAGAAGGTGGGACGGGAAATCTTTCGAGAAAACGACAATGTCATCTAGATAACAAAGACACGTTTCCCATTTGAGCCCACTGAGAATGTTATCCATCAATCTCTCGCAGGTGGCGGGGGCGTTGCACAGTCCGAACGGCATCACATTGAATTCATACAAGCCATCGGGAGTGATGAAGGCTGTTTTCGGGCGGTCAGCGGAAGCCATCTGTACTTGCCAATAGCCAGAGCGCAAATCTAGCGACGAAAAGAACTCCGCTCCTTGCAAACAATCTAGCGCGTCGTCAATTCGTGGTAGTGGGTAAACATCTTTGCGGGTTATCTTATTCAGACGCCGGTAGTCCACACAGAAGCGGATCGTGCCATCTTTCTTCGTCACCAACACTACGGGGGAGGCCCAAGGGCTATGAGATGGTCGTATGATGCCCCGTTGAAGCATATCGGCGATATTGTCACGAATGACGCGACGCTCAGTGGGCGACACGCGATATGGTCGCTGCCGTAGGGGAGCATGAGGACCAGTGTCGATTGCATGAGAAACGGTCAAGGCACGGCCAAAGGCAGGCTGGGACACGTCAAAAGATGCACTGATGCGCTGACGGAGGGCCACTATTTCGTCCCATTGGGTGGACGGAAGGTCGGTCGCGATAGCTCGATGAAGGGCGTCGACATAGAAAGCTCATCACTCGTAGCGGCACAAGACGTCAGAGCAGCAACGTGAGGAAAAACTTCAGGTTCGGAGAACATGTAAGTGCGATCAGGGTTCAGCTCTTCAATGTAGCCGAGGCACTCCCCGCGAAGAACAGCCGTTGGGTAGGGAAAGGGGTTGGAAGCATAGATGACACAGCTGCCATCAGAAATCGTTAGAACGGCGAAAGGAAGAAGGAGGTGGTTATGGTGGGCGGAGGCGAGTTTGGGCGTAAAGAGAACAGGACTAGGGAGGGCAGATGTCGAAATAAGGGGAACGAGAACAGAAGTAAAGGGAGGAATGTCGGTGTCTGCAGCTACAAGGAGTTTAGCAGGGCGCACAGGTGGGTCACACAGGGAAACATTACAAACAGCGGAAAGCTCAACTTCAGCACGGGCACAATCAATCACAGCACTGTGAGTCGGCAGAAAGTCGTAGCCGAGGATGATGTCGTGGGAGAAGTCGTAATGCACCACCATTTCGACGAGGTACGTTATGTCTGTGATGCAAACTCGTACCGTGCACACTGCCACAGGGGTGATGCGCTCTGAACAGGCCGTACGAAGCGGAAAGGCAGAAAGCGGCATCGTGACCTTGCGAATTTTGCGGTGAAGGGCATCACTAATTACGGAAACGGCAGCACCTGTATCCACCAGCGCAAGAACGGGAAAACCTTCTACAAACACTTCAATGACGTTGGCGGGAGAAGGCGGAGGACTTAACGAGTTCGTCAAGCACGCAGTTCTTGCCTCCGGAACTGTGGCATTTAGTATTCCCCTTGCGTAGGGGCCTGTCGCCGGAGAATTGGCGAAATGGAACGTCGGCGAGGCGAAGGCGAACGGCGTGTCGAGTACTGAGCCCGAGGTGGAGACGATCCAGAAGAGACGTTGCTCAAGGGCGGCTCGGGATCGTAGTGGTACTGACGGACTGTGTCCTCAGGATGAAGCGGGCGCTGACGGCAAAGGCGAGCGACGTGACCCGGGAGCCCGCAAGCATAGCAAATTGGGCGATTGTCGGCGGTTCGCCATGGGTTCGTAATGCGGCCTCGCGGTCGAGGGATTGGAGACTGAGGGGCCATGAAACGAGGTGGAGCATAAAATGTAGGGCCGTTCTGGTAAGACGATGTTGTAAGCGGACCGCGCGTTCCAGCGGTTACTTGAGCGTAAGTGATTGGGGCTTGCACAGGAGCAATGGGAACACTAGAAGGCAGCGCTTCGGCGACTTTCTCCTCGATCACTTGGCGGATAGCCGGCGAGATGGATGGCGCGTTGGCCGGCGCTAATTGCGAAGTGCAGACGGTCGGCTGAACTGGATGGAGGAGGAACAGCTGGCGTGCAACTTCTTCGCGGATGAAGTCTTGGATATTCTGCATAAATTGAGACTGTTCCGCAGACGGCGTAGCCAGTGCCAAGCCAGCAATGCCGGCAAGTGCGGCAGCCCGCTGCGTAGAAGCGCGTTGCTTTCGTAGCTCGTCAAACCTCTGGCACAGGGTTATAATGTCGGATACGGAAGTAGGGTCCCTGGCCAACATCATATAGTACGCATCATCTGTGAGACCTTTTAGAACATGTGTGACTCTTTCGGGCTCGGCCATGGACGGATTGACCCGCTTGCAGTGGTCAGCCACGCCCTCAATGTAGCTGGTAAACATTTCCTCTGGAAGTTGAAGCCGTGCATGGAGGCGTTGTTCGGCGCGGAGTTTACGTACCGCAGGACGGCCGAAGACATCCGCGAAGTTCTTGAAGACAGACCACGTCGGAAGATCGGCTTCGTGGTTTCGAAACCGCAGATTCGCCACGTCCGTGAGGTAGAAGAGGACATTGCTCAGTTTTATGGAATCGTCCCAGCGGTTGTAAGTGCTGACGCGCTCGAAAGAGGCCAGCCAGTCGTCAACGTCATGATCGTCGGTACCACTGAAGAAAGGTGGGTCACGGGGGCGTTGTGCCCTGGGACAGAAGATGGTGGCAGGAGTGGCAGGGATGGGCGCCGATGGTTGACTGAGAGCGTCCTGCATGGTTGTGACCGAAGGCGGTAGCGTGCGGTTCCGAAGTTCCAGGGGGAAATTTGCGAGGAGGACTGGGGCGACGACCGAGACACCTCCACCAAGTGTAAGGTGTTTATTGGAGCACCAAGACCGTAAGCAACGTCCGCAAACCAAAGCGAAGGGGGTAGCGTTCGAATCAACAGTGCAGTCGCAACAAGGCTCCGGCTCCACCTCGTCTACCTCTCCGGGTTGGCGCACGAGCTGATGGCGATCGGGATTACTACAGTTACTTCTTACTCGGACCCTTACTCTGGCTTGAACCGGCAACAGATGGGCACCAAACGGCCACCCCCTTCTGTCACTACTAGGTAGTTGAATTCCGGCTGAGCTTGCCACGCAGGTCGAGGGCATCTCCTTGCGACCGGAACAGCTACCCCTACTCACTCTAAGGGTGTCTGGGAGTGTGCGCACCGTTAAGGGGGCATCGTTAATAATATCCCCTAATTATTAACGGGTGACAATTATTCTGGCGTCCGCGACAGGACGTTTGGTGCACTCAAGCTCAGAGGACGGAGAACGAGTTCGAAGAGTTTACGAAGAGGTCGTAAACTGTGTAGCAGCAGAGCGATAGAGAGAGGTTGCGCCGCGTGGAAACGTTTAGGCGAGGTTTGGTAAGCAGACTTTAGGCTACACTCAAACGGTTCGCGCTTCAGAGATGAATCTGAAAGAGTTGATTGAGGCTGGCACTTGGGGTTGTCCGGTGCCGAACTGCGCAAATGGGTTTGCCAGAGAGAAAAGAAGGAACGAGAGAGAGAGAAAAAAAGAAGAACGAGAGAGGGCTCAAAAGAAGCGAGAAGAGGAACTTCAGCGGGAAAAGGAATTACTTACCATGAAACTTCAGCTCCAAAACTCAGGGAACAACGCTTTTGCCGAAGTGCTTAGCCCCAGTGAAGGACATAGCAGCTGGCGGATAGACGCAAGTAAATTGATCCCGAAGTACGACGAGAGAAGAGACGATCTCGACGCGTTCCTCTTGCGATTCGAAAGGATCGCCATTAATGCAAATTGGACAGACAGTGAATGTGCTACCGTCTTGAGCACTTGCCTTGGTGGCGAAACATTAAGTGTATTTGGAAGACTTCCTCCTGAGGATGCAGGCAGCTAGAACAAGGTGAAAGCTCCATTACTTAAAAGGTTTAGATTTACGACGGATGGGTTTCGTGAGAAGTTCAGGACTGGAAAACCTATGGACGGTGAAACGGCAACACAGTATGTTACGCGATTGTGTCATTATTTTGACCGCTGGAGTGAACTCTCAAAAATTAAGCCAGAGTATGGCGCACTTCGCGAGCTCCTAATTAAGGAACAATTCCTGCACAGCTGTCACCTTAGTCTGTCGCTTTATTTAAAAGAAAGAAAAGCGCATACATTGGACGAAATGATGGACCTCGCAGATCAATATTTGGAAGCCCAGGGATGCGAAAATTTGAGCAAGACTGTAAATTCTGAAGCCCCTCGAAGGCCCGAATTCCGGCAGACACAACCTAGCGTAAAGTCACCCCCAAGGTGCTATCTCTGCGGACAACTAGGCCATTATGCACCTAACTGTTGCAAACTCGCAACCAACAATCCATCCGCGTGTTGGAAATGCGGACAGAAGGGCTACAAAGCGATGTCGTGTCCCGACGCTGACAAGGCAGCTCCCCTGGCGACCTGCGCGAGGACTCTGTCAAAGTCGGAATGTCGCCTGGAGGAAGAAGATGCCGATGGCTTTGTTGAGCTTAAGAACGGCAAGAAAGTCCACGTGGTGCACGGCTTAGAGGAGAAGAAAGCAGAGAAGGTGGTTAATCGGAAGAAGGACAAGAAATTCCGGGTGGTGAACGCCGTAGTACACGCCCAACCTGGAGCTGCGGTGAATCGGATGCCGGTTTCGAGGGGAAAGATAGGAGGATAATCAGTTTCTGTTCTACGAGATACAGGTGGCAGTGCCGTAATAGTTCAACGGAGTTTGATTCATGAGAATCATCTGACTGGTGAGAAACACCTTGTGAGGCTAATTGACGGCTCAATTCAATTGCTACCTAAGGCAAAATTTGAAGGACAAACACCACATTATTCTGGGAAACTGCCAGCTCTGTGCATGGAACGCCCTATATACGATTTGGTGCTGGGAAATATCAAGGGCGCAACATTTCCCGAGGATCCTGGTCGAAGTTCCGCGCCTGGGCACTGCAGTGAACCTAAAAAGAAAACGAGAAGGCGAGGCAAGCAAGGCCATGTGAAGCCGGAGGAAAAGCCCCGAGAAAAGATATAAACAAAAGGAAGCACCTAAGGAGGAAACCGAAAAGAAAGAGACAACACAGGAAATAAAGTCAGGAATGCCTAGGCCGTCGTTGATGCAGGTAGCTCAAGTGTTTTCCTACTTATGTGGGCATTACTCGGAATATTCCACTTTCCGCGGAAGGACTACCAGTGCCTAGGAAAGAGCACTACACTAGTGGTTCTTTTTGTTGGTCTGTGCACGTTGGCACAGGTTCCCGTGTATCCCTCGGCGCTACTAGTTGTAGGGGCATTTACCGGCACGGATTGGTTGTGTGAGTTGCAAGGTGACTATCAGTCAAGCCTTGAGAAATTTGCAGTAGCCTGATCCGGGAACATGGAAGCACCTCAAATGCGAGAGCCTGGAGCGAAAGCAGAATCCCTGGCGGACAGAAGCGTGTCACGCACTGATCGCAGGTTGCAATTACGCTCGGAAATTTAGGTTTGTGCACTTTGGATTTCAAAAGCTGTGTGTTGTTGATTTCTATGTGCATCCGACGACAGTGCATTGATATGTTTGTGAACATCATGGCATTGATGTGTGAATTGTAATGTGTTATTGCAATTTGTGAAATCTGTGCAATGTATGTGCGTGACGTGGACATTTGCCCAATGTAGTCTGTGAGTGCATGCATGTGCGCCCGATGTTCGTGGGTATTGTGAATATTGTGGGACAATATTCTTTAAGGGAGGGGCAGTGTCACGAAATTGGCGCACATTTTCATCAAGCCGGCACGGCGCGAGGCCCGCGCGGCGTCGCATGGAAAGCGTGGGAAAAACCTCCTTCCCCGCGCGAGAGAGCGCGTAGCTTTGTACGCGTCGCCGTCGCCCTCTTTCTCATCACCCGGCGATGACGCGAACTCATCAGACTGGAATACGCCAGAAAGTTCCAGAATGTTCTACGGGTCGTGGCCAATGACGACGCGCGGCTCGACGGGAGGAAGACAGAGCGCAATAACTAGCGAAGCTAAGTGTGTGCGCGCGCTAGTTTTGGCGCGTGCTAACAGACAGACGCGGCGCGCCCTATTTAAAGAGACCGCGCCGCTTGTGTAGTCAGTCAGTCAGTCAGTGGTTGCGGCGTGTTTGCCAGTGCTTCGACTGGACTCCCGGGGATCACCCGCTGCTTGCAAGCCCACGGACCTGGAAGGGAGCGGCGCTCGTTTTGTATGGCGGCCACATCGTGACTCTTGAGGCGTCGGACTGCTACAGTGCCCGGTGAACAATTCGGTGTTTATTTATGTAAGTATCTCGTGGTTCATCCGTTCATCTGTGTGGTAAAGCATCTATATTATTGAATACCTCTGTAATTGCATGCTTGCCACGCAGGTCGAGAGCATCCCCTTTGCGACCGGAACAACTACCCCCACTCACTCTAAGGGTGTCTGGGAGTGTGCGCACCGTTAAGGGCGCATCGGTAATAATACCCTCTAATTTTAACAGGTGACAGCTGGGCATTTTTGATGAGTTCTCAGTTATTTGATATTGTCGACAACACTATCCTTCTTTTAAATTTGCACATATATGGCATCCGTGGAATATTCTATTAGCTACTTAAATCTTATCTTAGCAATATAAGCAAATATGATGAATTAATGTTGAGTCCTCATACAATCAGTTTACCACGACGTACTAAAGGATAATATACTAGGACCAATATTATTTCTTAATTTGCAGGAATTGTATAGTGCACTGTACACAGTATGTAAAGTTTACTTCACATGCGGTCGAAGTCTTAATTTTTCTAACCGGCAGCACTAAGGCTGATGTAGATAAACGCTGAAGAAAATCACTTAAACATAAGTACTAGAGAAACAAAAGGGGTATCATACATGCCTAAATGGAAGGAATTATGATATTTCATAAGCATACGCTTAGGAACAGAAGCAGATAAAATTGTTTCGCTCTATCAAAGTACTCAAAGTAATATTTTCATGGCACCCTAGATGGAACAACCGCACCGATTAATTATATTCTAAGGATGCATCACCCGTTGGCGCCAATGCACGACTGAGATGCATGCTGCCTCCTAATATAAAGCTGTTGCTATATAATGTGCTATTTCTCTCACTACTGAAGTAATGAAGCTTAGTTTGGTGTACCACATGAAGAACAAATGTAATTTTTATAAGATACATCAATTGCAGAAAGGAGCATTACGGTATGCTACTAGCGTGCCTTATTGCCGACCATCCAAATAACGTTTTCGGAAGTATAATGTTCTGTCAGTGGTCTCCTTCTTTGATTGCGTAATTGTTTTTACCTATAAATATTTATATAAATCAAATGACTGTTATTATAGGCCCTGCGCAGTTAAAGGAAAACATCTGAGAGCGACAGTATGACATATAAAAAGTATCTTGCTCTAATACAATATATATATTATTACACTCAGTCGTTATGCTACACTGTACCAAGACTATTAAATAAATTGCATATTGTTACACTTCATCCAGTTAAGGAAAGTAATCAACAAAATAAATTTTCTTGCCGTGAACACCTGTCGTGATCCAAACATTTGGTTTCAGGCTTTTTTATCTTATGTTCTTTGTGAACTGCGAACTTAAGAGCGTTCTTACATATACTTGTTTGCTTTGTGTTCAATTGAGTGAATTCTTTTGTTAAATACCAAAGTTACGCTACATATAGTTTTTAAGTATAGATTTGCTGTACAAGACCGATTTGCCTCCTGTCTGTTCTGCCAGTTATTGTAGGGGACCAGGGCCGCGTCTTGCTGTTTCCACAGTTTGAGTCCTCGCTCCTCCTTTTCCTCCACGAAGAAAAATGATCTGACTCTACTTGACTCCCTGAATGCATTCCTGCAATTATGAAGCTATGAAGAACCCTACCTTGCTGAGACCCTCTGCCTCGCCGAAGAAGCCGGAGAATCGCCCGAGTACTGTTTGATGCTTTAGAGGAACACTCTAAGTCACAATTCGATGCAAGCCAGCGGGGGTCACACAGTCTATAATGATCTAATCCGACTGTCGCATCCAATTCGTTGCCACGGTGCGGCCTACATCAAAACCTCTTTGCCCACAATGACAGCCTATATGTTGCGGCCAAACGGATCAGTGATTTAACTAATGAAATAGCCCTCCGGATCACAGCATGTCGTCGGTCGGCTAAAACCGAACTGTGTCACGTTGCGTGTTTGATGTCATGGTAGCCTCGAACGACTCATTAACACGCACAGGAGGCTTCGGCTTAGTAGGGCGGAAATGTAACCCTATTGGCGATGAAGACTTATTGGGTGGCAGAAGAGAAAAAATTTGAGATATTTGCAACTGGTATGCTTCCACTTGTCCTGCTTCCATCACTGTAATTAAATACCCCCTTTGTTATTTCACCACAAAAATATCAACATGTTCTGAGCGGATTTGTTGATTGCTTGATGTGGCGATTCATTAAATTTTTTTTCCAGGAGGAAACCTGATGCGCATACCGATTCTGGGATGGTAAGAAAATTATTATTATAATGTTTTTGTAAGGATGCATTCACGGCACGTTGAAAACTTTGTTATAAAGCACGATTAATTGTAATGTGGTATCGCATCTTATGGGATTGTGGAAATAACGTAATCTATTGTTTGTGTATGACAAGAATATTACACGCTTGGTTTTGCAGTTCAGCGGGACACTAAAGGCTCACTCACATGCAAGCGATTGAGCGACTGCCTCAAGAAGTGGGCGATGCAGCGATGATTGTAATTTTGCACAAGTTTACTCTAAATAAAAAAGCTATAACTATCATTTTCCCGGCAGAAGTTTTGTAAGGGTTTCAAAATAACCCACTCATACCTACAGTTGCGAGCACCCGGCCCGACGTAGGCAATTTCAGTGCATATTTGTTTTGTTTATAAGGCCTGCCTCCGATTCCTGTGTCTCTGCTGGCATTTCCGATGGCAAATATTTGTCTCATGTAAAAAAAAAATCATCGTTCAAAGTTTATGCAGAGGTTTTGCATCTCAGGACAGGGAGGAAGGAAATCAAGGAGATTTCAGTGAACGAGTCGTGGCGGTGAGTTGCTTTATGTGTCTACGGGATGTTAGGAAATGAGGTTATGAAGCGTTGCAAGGCACACCACGTAAATAATTTCAGTCCTAATCTTGCTAATATTTGATTTCAGCATAACATCGAAACATTAACTCTGAGCACGTGAAAGAGCTTTCTACACATTTTGTGCATTGTTTGTCATATAGTGCATATATGACGAATATGCTGTTGGCCTAAATATTTATATAGTTTAGGGTCTTACAGACGGGTAAACTCAAGACAGCGCCTGTCAGCAGGAGAGGTCTGGCAACAATACCTTCCGTTTGTCGATGATAGTTACATATTACAGATATCAATTACCAATAATAGTAGGCGATGTTTCACAAAGCATAGTTTACTGCAACGTCTTGACAATCTGTCATAAGTGTTCAGAGGGCTGTGTCCATGAATGGGTACATGTTCTGTACTATCTTTGACTACATGACATCATCTGTTTCATAACATGCGCGTCTCCGTTTATCTTTCTACAAACAATGAACTTGATTTATTTTGTCTGCGGAGAGTGGTGCTGTAAAACCTTATTCTTCCGTGCACAACTATCTTTCCCAGATGCTATATGCGAAAAGCCAGTGGTGAACCTGGCGGTAACATGTTATGAAAAGGTGGCTGCGAGGAGTCTCCAATGCAGGGTCTGCAGAAGATAATACGTTCTTCCAGCTTGCCCGTATTCTCAGTTCTCAGCGCTCCCAGCGAATCCTTCTGCTGGCTCAGCCCATGCGCTGAGCTCCGAATCCATGGCTTGCATTCCCTGCCCACAGTCCCCCTCGTCTGGTGTCTCTGCCACATCTTGCGGCTCCAAAGAGCCCGCACCCTAAGCCAGCCCTGTCCGTTGCTAGCTGTATCTTGCCACGTTTTCACGTGACACTTGAAATAAAATAATGTTTTGTTCTTCGATCCTTGGGTTCTCTTTCTCATGTCCGCTTGCCACTATGTGAAAAAGTTACATATGAAACCCCTTGCTGTGGCAGGACAAGCAGTGAAAGTAGAAATGTTTGCCGTCTAAATTTTGTATTGAACTGCTGCTTAAATCTTGCATAAACACTTAGCTGTTACTACTAAACATGAACTGTAGTATATATAGCAAAAGCTGTCAAGGCGCAAACCACGGCGAGACTCCCATAGCATGCAAGAATAATTTTATTCTGACCTTGCAATTGAATACCACCTCAAAATCATATCATATTGGCAGTACATCAAGGATGAAGTTTAGGGCAGGATGAAGAAATGGTTGAAAATAGGCCTAGGCTTGGCGCTAAAATTGGCGCCGAGCCTATGCAAGCCTATGCCAAGCCAATACGAGAAGATGGCTAGACAGAAAGAATAATAACGGCGCAAACATGGCCCAATGTTGATAGACTGGATACCCATGGACCCAATGAGGGGCAAGCAACAGGAATTTTTTATTGGTATAGTAACGGATCATAGCTTAACTATTGAAATACATGATAGGGCTACAGGAGGAAAAAGTCTCCGGTAGCCCAAATGCCAATCAAGGGCCTATATTCATGTCAATGTTTGCCACCAAAACGTCATTTTAGTGCCATTTATTTTGTGCTGCTTGGGTATTTACTTCAGAAGAAAATTGTTTGTAGCATTTCTAATTCTACGCAATTTGGGCACAGCTAACCGATCTTTCAGTGAATTGACGTCATCCTCGTTTCCGACCTTCATGACACCACAAATTTTGCGAGGTACAAGAGTAGTATTTTAAAACGAAGCCCATTCATGACACAGCGGTCCTTTTTCAAAGCTAGAGACCAGAACTATTCTACCCGCAATCTTTTCTCATGGACTGTACCTAAACCAAGAAACCATTATGTTTATTTATTTATTTATTTATTTCAGTTACCCTCTTGGCCCGTTGGGCAGAATTCACACAATAAAATAATAACAGCAAACAAAGCAATTTATACAGGTTGCAAAGTATCAAATGCATAAATACAGGATAGGGTGGAAAAAAAACAATGACGCACACGATATTGCATACAAATAGCAACACTGAATAAAAACAAGGGAAGCAGATAAGAAGTCGCGTACAACGGCCATGATCGCTGGACGGCCAAAGTGCACAACTTAACCTATAAAGCTATGAAACTAAAATAAATAAATCTATCAATCGTTGCTGCACAGTACACACAGCTTTCTTTTAAATTCATCGACATTATCAGCAAGCAACAGCGTTTCAGGCAGGCAGTTCCACTCCGTTGTTGTTTTGGGTAAAAATGAATATTGATAAGATGCAGTTCGAAAAATTTGGAGGACGCTTAAGCTTCGCCTTCAAGAGTGGAACGCGATAGCGTTATTGCACCTCGTTCGCACCGCCCAGCGTTACCGGCACTGGTAGACGGCGCCGCTTCCATCACACGAGTCTCAAGAGCGAGCGCGCAAGGCCCTGCAATACAACACCCGTCGACCTGCCAAGGAGTGTAAGACAATGCGCTACGGCGCAGCAATCACTGATGCGGCGCCCCGCGTCGGACTTTGCACTCACGAATCACGCGGTGAGCGCCGAGCAACGCAGCGTTCGGCGCGGCAACGAAACGTGCGCCTGAGCAAGCGGAACGGACCAAAGAACTCGTTGTCTCGGAGGGAGAAAGCCGGGCAGCGACGCGCCATGAAGTCGGACGCGATCATGGGGCTGACGCCTTGATGGGATCGTCCTCTATCTCGCTTGGGAGCCCCACGCAGAAGCATGATTCCTCGGAAGCAGCTCGGCACACATCGCAGGGGACGCTTTCCCAGCAGAAGCGCTACGGCGCAGCGATCACGTCAGAGGCGTCCGGCATCGGATGCTGCACCTATCAATCGCGCTGTGAGCGGAAAGAGGAGCCGCGTCGCCTAAACATCACTGTTCGAGTGACGCCCGCTGGATGTTGGAAGGGGAGAGAGCGAGAAAACTTATTAAACGCAAGGGTATTGGGGCATCCTCGCACCCGTACCCGCGCGGCCCGAAGGGGAGAAGCGGGTGAGCGAAGATAGTGATCTAAAGAAAGGACAGACGCTTGATTCTACAACCCGTGAGAGTGCACGGCGAAACGTCAGGGGCGAGTGGCGCGCCACGTGTCGGGGCAGCGCCGCACATTGCGAGGAGGGGTTCTTCTGTGTTTGCCGCAAGATGGCTCTGCATGTGCGCAGAGCGCAGAAGAAATGTAGCGGAAACGTACTTCGCTACTCGTGTAACTGCGACTTCTGTAAGTAACATGCTCATAATACCGATATACACCGCAGTATAACGTTCTACGGCACGTTTCTAAGGCAACACCGCATTCACTAGAAGCGCTTTTGTACCGCTTTCAAGCATCGAACTCGTGGCAGTGGGCACGTCGGCTTGGTGCCTTCTTCTTGTCAAACGGTTGCCAGGACTATAGTACAGGCCGTGATTTCGTCTACGTACGGAAGGTTGATTGTTTGTGACCTGGTTTTGCATAACAGTGAATGGCGCATTCTCTGCGTTTATGCACCAAATGTAGCTGAAGACAGGCTCATGTTCTTTAAAAACATCGAACGATACTTAGATTCAACAAGGCAGCTGATAATTATGGGTGACTTCAACTGTATTTTAAGCGCCCGAGACAAAACCTCTAACCGCCCCTTTAAAGATGCGAGCACCAATTGTTTGTTGCAGATGATTGCAGAGTTTTCATTAGAGGATGTTGCTGAGTGCTTGGAGGGAGCACGCAGAGTGCAATACACCCATTTTCAGAGTTCTAGTCATGCTCGACTTGACCGAATTTATTTATCGTTGGATGTAATACCAAAGTGTAAAAATTATTCTGTTATCCCAATGTCCTTCTCCGATCATTGTCTGGTAAAATGCACTATAGGAGCTAGAAGCCCAAGCAAAAGCTTTGTGTGGGACCTTTGGAAGCTAAATTCGAAACTTTCAGAAGACGATAACTTAATCGAAATTATTCTACAGAAGCTAAATGAAATAAATAAACGACCTAACAGCAGCATTGGGGAGCAATGGGAACTGTTCAAGCGAGAAATTAAAATGAAAGCGATAGAAAGAGTCAGCTGTATTCGCCATAACGAAAAGCAAGAAGCAGGCCTAAGATCAACATTAAAAAAGTTAATAGCGCAGGAGTGTAAGGAGCCGGGGGTTTACAAAGAGGACATCAGAAAGATAAAAAAGAAAATAGAATTATTAGACGAGGACCGATATCGAGGAGCGCTCGTTCGCGCCAGGGCCGAAAGATGGGTCGCCGGCGAGACGCCCACTAAGCGAGCTCTGGGTCTTGAAAAAGCACAGGCTCATCGAAATGACATAACTGAAGTAGAATGGAACGGAAGCCTCGTGACAGATAAGAACGACATTGCACGTGCGTTCTTCGACTATTATCAGGAGCTGTTTGCTTTCCGGGACATGAAGTTGGAGACTTTTAAGCAGGTGTTTCTTTCCTCCTTGCCACGACTGGATGCCACCACTAGAGAAAAGTTAGAGCAGCCGATTTCCGAGGACGAGGTTGAACGCGCCATTGATAATCTGAAACCAGGAAAGTCGCCTGGGCCGGATGGTTTGAGCGCAGCCTTTTATAAAGCATTCAAGCTAGATCTGTCCCCATTGTTAGCTGCAGTATTTAACGATGCCTATGAACTTGGTGCACTCCCTCCTTCCTTCGCATCCTCACACGCTGTGTTAATTCCGAAGTCAAACCAAACAGAGAAACTAAAATTTGTGACGTCATACAGGCCTATTTCTTTAACAAATGTGGATTACAAAATACTGATAAAAGTTCTGGCAGCCAGGCTACAGACAGTGATAAAACATATCGTTGGCTTCCACCAGACGTGTGGTATAAAGGGCCGGTCCATTACAACTAATATCCATAAGGGGAGGTGCGTGCTGGAATGTTGTGACGTTGCTTGCGCGAGGGTCGCGCTTCTTCAGCTCGACCTAGAAAAGGCGTTTGACTGTGTTCTACATGATGCATTGTTTGCAATATTGGATTATATCAATGTCGGTTCTATTATCAGAGAGGGCGTAGCCCTGGTGTACCGAAACTGCACAACGCGATTGATTGTTAATAAAGTATTAGGGGAACCCATAAATGTGCGGCTTTCGGTACGTCAGGGTTGTCCCCTCAGCCCTCTTCTATTGTGCATTTATATCGAAACTTTATGCCTGTCTATTATGCAAAATCCATCTGTTCAGGGCTTTCAACTGTACATGTCTGAGGTCAAACTTTTGGCGTACGCTGATGATGTGGAAGTGTTTTGTACGAACAAAGAAAGTATTTGTGCCGCAGTTGAAGTTGTGAAAGATTTTAGTGCGACCACAGGAAGTCCAGTAAACTGGGGAAAGTGTCTTGGCTTCTGGCACGGGGCGTGGACATCAACGCCTGACTTTTTTGCCAACGTTACATGGGTTACAACACCCGTGAAGTATTTGGGCGTACATCTAGAATTCTATGAAGACAGCAAGCCATTTTGGCGCGCCCAAGTTCAGGAAATACGGGAGAAGGCTGACAAGTGGAAAGGAGTGCCGCTGTCTATCTTTGCACGAGCCACTGCTTGTAATCTATTTTTGTTGCCAAGGTGTGGTACGTCATGCAAGCACCCTATTGTTCTAGGTTGAGTGTTCAAAAGCTACACCGAATTTTTGCTGTGTTTGTATGGGCATCAAGCTGGGACAGATGTAGTCGGGATAACCTGTTCCGGCCAATTAAAGACGGAGGTCTCGGGCCTGCTCACTTATTTGTGCGCCAGCTTGTAAACAGATTTATCTTCTTTCGCGACGTTACCGGCCCCTTTTTGCGCACTGTGTGCAAAGTGAGGCTCGCGTGGGCGTTGCCCAATTTCGTTGTTGCTACGGAAAGCATGCCAGGGCGTCTTTCTAGTTTTTTCGAAGAGGTTGTCAGCAGTGTTCGAGTTCTGTGAGCTCGCTTCAGTGAAAAAGAAGAACCTGTATAAAGCTGTTTCTGACGACTTCTCTGTTCCTGTGTACAGAGCCTTGTATAGCGGCCGTCTAGGTCAAGACGTCAAAAGAATGCCAGTTTCTCCTGCGGTAAAGACGTTTTTCTTTAAGTTACATACATGAACATTATCGGTACAAACGTTTTTTGAAAGCAAGGGCTTTTATCTGCCATGGGGTTCACTTTGTTTAATATGTAAACAGCCAGAGACAATAGACCATGTATTTCAGCACTGTTGGGAGGGCGTCTATTTTTGGGATGTGCTGCAACGAACTGTTAAAAAAGAATTACCATTAGACTCATACGGGATTAGATTCCTGCCAACTGAAAATAATGATGGGATTCCACTTGATACGGTTATGCTAATAGGCCTGCACAGTCTATGGCGGTCCAGAATGGCGGGTTTTCACTGTGACCCTGACGCCCGCCCTGCAAGGCTCTACTTTCGCGAGAGCATACACGCATTGGTTGAAATGCACAAATTGAAGACCACTGTGCCAAACTGGATTTCAAGAGTCGAACCACTATGCGAGCTGAAGGAATTTTAACTTGACAAACGCAACTCGTATGAGCCTGCCGACTTCTGTATTAAGTGTCATGCTTGTGGTAACCGCTCTGCTGTGAGCATTCTGTTTGTAGCGCGTTTTTGTTGGTTTTGTTTTGTGTTGGTGATGACCGGCAATAAAGAAAAAAAAACTCGTGGCTGAGTGGTAGCGTCTCCGTCTCACACTCCGGAGACCCTGGTTCGATTCCCACCCAGCCCATCTTGGAAGTTGCTTTTTATTTATGAAGTGTATGCCGGAATTTATCGCTCACGGCCAACGCCGTCGACGACACCAGCTTTTCTGCGACACGAGCTCCTTAACGCTACCGCGTTAAAATGAGGTATTCCTACTTTACAAGAGTTACCGATGCGTGAGGAGACGTATGCTGGTGATGTTATAAGTGAATTTTTCAGCGTTAGAATATTGTGATACATTTTAAAGAAAAGGCACAAGCGGGAGATTTTTCTGCGTCGCGACAAAGGTTATAAGGACAATGTGTGCTTCATGAGTGTTACACTTGATAAACGCCCATAGTCACCGATAATGAAACGTGCAGCGCGATTTTGAAGGGACTGTAGAGAATTAGTTAATAAATTTATGTGGGGGTCCCACACTGACGCAGCATGCTCCAGTTTTGAACGGACGAGTGATTTATCGAGAAGTAGTTTCACAGATGATGGTGCCATAGAAAAATTACGTTTAATATAGCCTAGCATGCGGTTAGCATTTCTGATAATGGAAATAATGTGCTCATTCCAAGTTAGGTTTGATGCGATAATAACGCTAGGATATTTATATGATTTTACTGATGTTAATGAAGCACCTTTAAGGTTATATGAAATAGGACAATAAATGCCGCGACAAGAAAAGCGCATTACTTTGCATTTAGTCGTGTTAAGTGTCATATTTCATGCAAAGCACAAGTCAGAAACAGCATCCAGGTCAGCTTGAAGCACACTTAGATCATTCGTAGTTTTTACTGAGCGATATATGCGACAATCATCGGCAAATAGTCTGACTGTTGATTTAATGTTGTTAGGCAGATCATGTATGTAAATCAGAATTAAAAGAGGGCCAAGCACAGATCCTTGCGGGACACCTGAAGTTACAAGGACTGACGAGGAGAGGTAGCCATTAGCGCGAACAAACTGCGAGCGATTAGTTAAAAAGCATTCAATTCATTTTAGTAAGTTGTCAATATTAAGCATGCTCAATTTATAAAGAAGTAGCCTGTGAGACATTTTATCGAAAGCAAGACAAATATATAATTATATGCAGTCAATTTCACACCCACTGTCAAGTGAAGAATGCATATCATTTACGAATGCCACTAACTGTGTTTCACATAAGAAATGTTTTCTAAAACCATTTTGAAGAGGTGAAAAAAATGACGAAGATTCTAAAAAGGTGGCTAGGTGTGAAAAAATGACGTGTTCAAAAATTTTGCAAGATACAGAAGTTAGAGATATTGGTCGACAGTTGTTAGCCGCATGCTTGTCGCCTGATTTATGGAGTGGAACTACGCTGCCTATTTTCCAGTCGTCAAGCAAAATCCCAAGTTGTAGCGACTATTCGAATATCTAAGACAATATAATCGCAGAATAAGTTTGAGTGTTTTTTAGTACTCTGGTATTAATGTAATCGGCCCACAAGAAGAAGACAGTTTCAAACGCTCAATTACACTAAATAACCCATCATAGTCAAATCTAATGAGATCCATTGGAAATTCAGAAGAACTTTTGTAAACAGAAAGAGGGGCACTATGGTGGCGTGAAAATACTTCAGCAAAGGTCTGATTCAGAACGTTAGCGCAGTTGCTCACAGCAATGGGGTTAGACTTGGAATCAACAAGCGATATTGCTGACTGGCCTGGCTCGTGTATAATGGTCCAAAATTTTTTCGGATTTTTTAACAGAAGCGATGGCAGTGTGAAATTAAAAAAAAATTGTTTCGCTTCTTTCAAGGCATTTTTATAATCTCTAACAGTTACTTTTAGCGTTGAGCACAGCTCATGTGTTTTTGAGTGTTTCATTTTAGAAAATAGCCTTCTCTTTTTGTTGCCAAATGTCGCGCACTACTCGTTGTTATTTAGTAAACATTGTACCAAACCGACCTATACTAAGGCGCAACCAAGAATATTGTGTCACTGTGATTGCCACTTTTTTTGTTATTGATATTTAAGTATTTCATGTGCTGCTTTATGCCGCATTCATATTGTTAAGAGGGTACGACATAAACTTAGGATGCTGTGTTATCGGTACGAAGGTGAGCTTCTTCCTCTTCCTCACACTTCATTTTTACTCTCTTCAGCGCTGCCTGACATTCACACACCTCCTCCCAACAAAGCCCCCTTGGCCGTCAGCCAGAGTCCCGAAAATGGCAGAGATTCATCCGTTTTCCCAGAAGGGCCGCCTGGCAAGATTGGCTGACACCACGTAATTCAAGTGATCCGTGTAACCACAATACATGAGCCTATGTAGTGCGCTAATAGCTTCTGAGAGAAACTACGCTTGCGGAGAGGTGTCCACAGTCATGCTGCATCCGAAACAGTAGCATACACCCTGATGCATCATAGCGCTGTTTAGAGCGGTCCTGCGAGGCGAAAGTGCTTAACCGGGAGAGCCGATGTTCCTCTTCAGCACGGAAGATGGCGCTGGAAACAAGGCTCGGTGTTGAGAGAAAATGGTAAGATGGCGTAGACAGAACTCCGGGCCGGATGGGCATAAAGAAGGAGCTATATGCAGCTGTTTCATTCCTCGATGTTCTAAAGGGACAAGTTGTGAAGGGGAGCACCTCATCCCAGTTATTATGATGAGATTCAACATACGTCACAAGCATGTTTGCCAGTGTCCGGTTTGTACATTAAACGAGGCCATTGTCTGGGAATGGTACAGTGTAGAGTGGCAGAATTGGCAAGAGAAGCGCTGAATCTGTTTTACAGCATCTGTCGTAAACTGGCAGCCACGGTCACTAATAATAACATGAGGAGGCCCAGCGCGGAGAACGAGAGTGTGAAGAAAGAGACGCCATAGGCAGTGGCGAAAGAGATGGCGGCCATTTCACAGTTGAGATGACTAACGCACGCATACGATGACCAATCGATTCCCTTTGGACTAGCGGGGAAGCGGGCCTATGAAGACCTCATGTGTTGTGGTCGGTGGCGTCTCCCTATGTATAAGCGGCCCGGCACAGAAGTGATGGGAAGCTTGAACCGTTCGCAATGCACACAGGAGCTGGCAACATTGAGTCGTGAGACGCATATATGGCCACTAAAACATGCCTCAATGTCGATAAGAGTCCTGGCAAACCCCAAGTGTCCAGCTGTAACGTTATTTGGCATTTCGTGTAGAACGGAGAAGGGGCTAGCCGGAACGACGAGCAAGAAGAGCGCACCGTTAGACGAGTAATGTGTTTTCCGTAGAGCATACCATTGCGAATGCAGAAAGGTTCTGGAGATGTAGCGTCAGGAGCTTTTTTTCAAAAAATGGTACCAAGTTGGGATTTTTGCGCTGTTCTCGCTTGAAAGTGGCGAGATCCTCCAGTTTTGAGGGAACGGCAACAAGATAGACATCAAAGTTGTCATCGCAAAGAGTATCCCAGAGGGGCAGCCACGAGAAGAAGTCAGCATCAGCGTGCTGGAGATCACTTTTGCATGGCACAGTAAAGGTAAACGCCTGAAGGCGTAATGCACAGCGGGCCAACCGACTGCAGAGGTCGCGCAGACTCACCATTCAGCAAAGCGGATGGCAGGTGATGACCGTAAAGGCAGGTTCATAAAGGTACGAATGATACCGTTGTATGCCGAAAACAGCAGCAAGACGCTTCCTCAGTCACGGTATACATCCGTGCAGGCTTGCTGGGGGTGCGACTTGAGTAAGCGCCAACATTTTGATTCCCACCATGCCCTTTATTGAGCATAGCACCCACGCCAATGCCGCTGGCGTAAGTGCGGAGTTCAGTAGGATCCTGGGGGCTGAAATGACGCTGTGTGGGCCGCGAGGTAAGAAATTTGAGCTGGCGAAACGCAGAAATCACTCGGGATTCCATTTGAAATGAATACCTTTCTGCAACAGCATGTGAGCGGTTAGCGGGTGCAGGTAGTTGAGGAAACTTGAGGATGCAGCACCGAAATAAGAGGAAAGTCAGAAGCTCCTGCGTTATTTAAAGACATGGGCTCTATGACGCAGTTGGCAGCTTCAGTCTTCTGTGGGTCGGGCCCAACACAATCATTGCAAACCAGATGTCCAAACACAACGATTTTGCATTCTCCAAAGCGACACTTAGAGTTCAGAACCAGACTGGATTTCTTCATGGTGTTAAAAAGAATGGCTAAACGGTTGTTATGCTCGGCGAATCTCCTCCCGAAAATCACTACGTCATCTAGGTAACACGTGATAATTTGCCCCTTAAGTGCGTGCTAAAGCTGTCTAAAAAATTTTTAAAAGTAGCCAGAGTGTTGCACAAGCCGAAAGGCATCGCTATAAATTCATATAAACCATCCCAAATCAGGAACGCAGTCTTCTGAGTCTTTTAGATTCACCAGCTGGATCTGCCCGAATCAGGACCGTAAATACACAGAGGAAATGTAGGAAGCTTAATGAAGACTGTCAGTGGCCTCATCAAGGTTCAGCAGCGGGTAAACATCCTTAGAGATAGTGTTGACTCCAAATACCCATTCACTATCTTTCAGTTTCGCGAGAATCACGATGGTGCCCATGGGCTCAATTGTTGCTAATTAATTCCTTGCTGCAGCGTATAGCGGATGTGCTCGCCAATAATCTTGCATTCTATAGGTAAGGTACAATTAGACGTCGGCGGGCAGACTCGGATGTTGATAATGTTATGGGTGAGGGAAGGTGGAATCGATGGAGGCAGATCTCTAGCGAAATCGAACACGCAGATATGTTTCAAAAGAACTTTCATCAATATCCGGCGGTCGGTGATGGGTGCGATTTAACATGGACAGTAACTTGGAATCGGTCAGATCGGGACGTCTAATTGGACGGGCAACACTGCCACTGACCGTGCAACTGGCAGTGAAAGCATTCTTCAAAGACGGCGAGTTTCAAACCACGCTGCAATACGACAGGTTCGTTGGAATGGTTAGCAGTCCTACGCGTTGAGTGGTGCTCCTTCAATCGAACACTGCGGGGCTCCAGCACAAATTTCGCTGCAAGGAAAGCGGTTCCACCAGGACGTAGAAGATATTGGAAACCGCTCCCGAGGAATCAACTGCAACAAAGATGGCGGACTTCGCCGGAATCATGGCATCTTCATAGAATGAAAATGCTTGGCTAGCCCGCGGCGATTCTTTTGTTAGGGCCGATCGGAGGGTGCGGCTTATTAGCGCCCTACCACTGTTAAAGTCGAGAGTTATTCCAGACTGTTGTAAAAAGTCACAACCCCGAATAGTGAACGTCTCCTTGTGACGTTCCAGTGGTTAGTATGAACCACATGGCCCTTCTGCAAGTACTTCTACAAGACGGAGTCGTGCTTCGGTCAGAGGCTAGAGAGTTGTTTCGTGGTTATGCGTGGCGTAGGGACCCGAAGCCCACCAGGAGCGCCGTCTCGGAGGAGAAATCATTCCACAAAAAACGTAAGAACTTCTGCTGCGGCGCCGTTAGCCTGGCTTTCGCTTTGGTGTGGCTGGTCAAGTAATCGATTGCCTCGATGACTCGTTTGTTCCCCGCTGATGTAGTTGGAAAGGGGTCGAGGAGATCCATCCTAATTTGTTGAAAGGGATTATTCGGAGGCGGAATTGGGTTTAGAAGACCAGCTGGTCTGATTGGGGTCGTCTTGCGTTGCTGTCACTCATGACACGTTTTCACATAATGAGCAACGTCAGCAGGTAATCGTAGCCAGTGACAATTCTCCTGTATTCGGTGCAACCTGCGCGCACGCTCGGGATGCCCTGCTGTCGGCTGTTTGTTCCGCGCATGCAGAATCACTTGTTTGAGGTTTTTTTTGGCAGAACGAGAAGGTTCGTGGTCCTGTTGGATGCGAGATTATTCTTCACGGCATCATTGTTTGGGCGAATAACGATAAATGACGCCTAAGCACAGCAAAAGAAGCGACCTTTCCTTCCAGGTAATCTGCCAGGTCTTTCAACTCAGGGTTCGAGCGCTGCTGCTATGCAAACCTGCTGGTACTTACCGGCCCCAAGAAGCCGTCTCTGTCGTCACTGTCGACCGCGCATCAACGGGGGCTCGTGCCAAGCAGTCAGCTTGGGAATGTTTGCACCCGAAACTATATACGACTGTGATGTGGAATTTTTAAAGGTGCAGGCTCCATCACAGCAGACGGCCGGAGCACTATATTAAGTGGTCGAGTCAGCACAGAGCATGGTGATCACTGAAACTCTGAATGGTCATGCGTACAAATGGGGGCAAAATTTTGATGTGGCCCAAATAATGGCAAGACATGCTTTCTCTGTCGTGAAAGATTTAACTCCAGCTCTTGACAGGAAACGGCTAGCATACACAATAACTCTTTTCTGTCTGCCAATTTTTTTGAACAAGAATGGCGCCTAATCGAACTCTTCTAGCGTCGGTATTTCTGTCTCGGCGTTTTGGTATATCGACCAGGGTATTCTTTTTTTCGATGACCTGTGTCGCCTGTATGGCGCATACCGGGTGCTCGACCCCATTGCTGCCGGCATTAAAAAAATGTTTGTTTCAATACAAATCGCAAATGATCTTGTTTTCGAATGGCAATGACCATGCTGCGACACAATCTGCTTCAGGCAGTGGCTCGCGGAACTATGAAAACTGAAATCTGGAGCTACGCTGCTGGTTATGTTGAACAAGGAGCAAACGAAGCACTCTACACCTTCGACGCCACACAATAGAGCAAGGTCTCTGCAACCACTGCAGCTTACAAACAAGCTTCGGTAGCCGCCGTAAACACCGATCTTTCCCAGTTGGAGCAGATGTCTCAGTGACAGTTTCGCTAAGAAATCTAAAAACTCATGAGGTACATATTTTAACTTTCAGGCCCAGTGCACGCCATTATGTGTTGCGAAAAATAACAAAATGCCTCACTTTTATTTTTCTCTATTTTATTGAAATAAAATACATTTTATTTGCAAGGCACGCGAAAATCTGCTTTCAGTTTATCTTCGTCTCGCTCGACTAAGCACAATTGTGCTTCGACTTGAAATGAATAGTGAAAAAGAGGCAGTAGAATCCATCCACGCTGCCAGTTGCAGCTCGCCGCCACTCTTATATACTTTCGACTGCAGCGCAACCGAAAGCATGGATATTTTTGTATCTTTTCAGCTTCTTTCAGAGACTTTAGAATCAACTGGCATGAAGACTAAAAGTACATATTTGCATTTTTTTTGCGCCAGGCACACTGCATTTATCAGCTGTACTTGCAGACGAACTCTGGGAAACGACTACTGCGCCTTATCGTTCTTGGTTGGTGCTGTACTCCTGCAGCGTGGCACACATAACGCAGCGCCATGCATGCATGATGCAAGGCTGAGCAAAGGCGGCTTTGGAATGTGCGTTGTTTTTCTTTCGTTCTTGTGATAAGGCCCGCGTTTTTTTTTTCGGTAGTCGTTGCGTGTTGCCATTGTACGCCCAGTATATAGTAGTGTGTGTTCGGTTGGAGTTGCTGTTTTCCGGCGTGGAAACGATGAACACGTCGAGAAGCGTGGAACCTTTTCACCTTAAAAATGTGCTCGCCTTCAACGCTGCAAGCGGCTCCAACCTTTCTGGCAGCAGCATCTACCAAGCAGGAAGTGAGAAAAAAGAATGAAGAAGGGCTTTAGGCAAGCCGTCGATTCTTCGTTCGATACGTTCTAGGTAAGGCATCGATTAGAGTACGTTCCTATGTCTGCTTTGCTACGCTTGGGATACGCTAATGCGCTGCGCACGGGTTTCTCGTCGCCAGGTGCTACATTCAAATTTCAGGGCGTAGTGCAGCTTAAGTCCTAGCCATATCACGGCTTTTGCGAGCGGTTCTACGTTACTATCTGCGGGACTCGGTAATATTTTTCGGTGAAACTTGCGGCCGTATACCATTTGTGTCGTTGGTTACAGCTGCTTTCAGTAAACTGCTTTTACTAGGCCCTTAGGAAAGCAAAGTAAGGGCTCAGTGTTTAATAATAACCAATTAAATGAAAAAAAAACTCAGCGAAGCAAATTATAGGTTCGTTAAAAATAATGCCTGAAGCACCGCCCAGAAAGTACGGATTCTAAGAACAAGTATATGACTTACTGTTCTGCGTTCAAAACTTTTCATATATTCACGTTTGAACTGGCAGCTCTTCGTTGCTTGCGAGGTACAGTATATTCAGAGCTTCACGCGACGTTCACAGACTGCTCGTATCAATGACTTTCATTTTCTATTCCCTTTTTATTTCTTTTGAGCACGAAGTCTAATGCGCAGGCAAAGAAGCAGCTATTCCTCGCTTATAATGCCTGTAAGAATGCCTATCATCAGTGCTCTACAGACCTCCTCAGAGATCACTCTCCTTGTGCTTACCTGCCTGTAGCGGGTTGTAAAAACAAACAGCAGTTGTTTTACAAATATCAATATGCACATTTAGATTTCTTTTTCATATCTACACAGTCGTACCAATGTAGACATCTTTGGTGGCTGACATCAGTGAATAAGTGCTAAATTTGTGTGTGTTGTTGTGTGTGTGTGTGTGTGTGTGTGTGTGTGTGTGTGTGTGTGTGTGTGTGTGTGTGTGTGTGTGTGTGTGTGTGTGTGTGTGTGTGTGTGTGTGTGTGTGTGTGTGTGTGTGTGTGTGTGTGTGTGTGTGTGTGTGTGTGTGTGTGTGTGTGTGTGTGTGTGTGTGTGTGTGTGTGTGTGTGTGTGTGTGTGTGTGTGTGTGTGTGTGTGTGTGTGTGTGTGTGTGTGTGTGTGTGTGTGTGTGTGTGTGTGTGTGTGTGTGTGTGTGTGTGTGTGTGTGTGTGTGTGTGTGTGTGTGTGTGTGTGTGTGTGTGTGTGTGTGTGTGTGTGTGTGTGTGTGTGTGTGTGTGTGTGTGTGTGTGTGTGTGTGTGTGTGTGTGTGTGTGTGTGTGTGTGTGTGTGTGTGTGTGTGTGTGTGTGTGTGTGTGTGTGTGTGTGTGTGTGTGTGTGTGTGTGTGTGTGTGTGTGTGTGTGTGTGTGTGTGTGTGTGTGTGTGTGTGTGTGGCAAACTGTTGATGGAAACAAAGTAAACCTGCTGAGCAGTCTTGTGTGTTCTTACTAGCTCTCTTGCTAGCGTAATTTCTGGCTGACAATTTCGATGGAGCCTGATGTCCGCCATATAATGTTCTCTTTTCCTGTTATGAAAAGGAAATGAAACGTCCCACACTGTTGCTGCTGCACGCCTTAAGGGGGCCGAGGTCTTCTAAATTCGCAGGCACACAGCCTTTCCCTCGGTCTCCTTCCACCCCTTTGCGAAACATAAAACGTGCGTATATGTATGTATGTAGCACAAGCAATTAAGGCTGGTTTCGTTAGTCACAAGAGTATTGGCTATATATGTTAAGAAGAATGAGGACTCACATCTTATGCATCCACCAGTCACGGAGTGTTGAGACGACGGTGGTCGAGACCATTTCTGGTAATTCACACTTGTGAATTGAGAAAGGCTTGCAAGCAGCTTTCATTTGGGATCACGGAGCGCCTTAAATGAGCAGTAATCAGCATGGCTGTCTACAGCGCACAGTGTGCTGTGTGCTGCACGGATGTCATCTACTGATAATTCCAATGTAGCAGGCTTGGCCACACTGATGGAACTACCTTCAGCTTTTTGCCTTCCAGCAGCTGATATTGCCTGCGATGACTGGCAGATACGTAACATTACCATGGTAAAAAAAAAATTTTGTGCTCGCTGTCATAATATTTTATGTGCAGCTCCCCTGATGTCCAGCATTCTCTTTCATCACAATTCTGGCATCCTAATAATGTTCTACGTAAAGAAAGTTGGTATTTAAGTGAAAATGTGTTTGAAAACAAATTATATAGCCAGAAACACCGTGAATTCATTATTTCTTCATCATCATCATCATCATCATCATCATCATCATCAGCCTGACTATACCTACTGCAGGGCGAAGGCCTCTCCCATATTTCTCCACTTAACCCGGTTCTGTGCTAGCTGCATCCACTTGACCCCTGCGAACTTCTTAATCTCATCCGCCCACCTAACTTTCTGCTGCCATCTGCTACGCTTTCCTTCCCTTGGAATCCAGTTTTTTACCCTAAGCGACCATCGGTTATGCTCTCTTCGCACTACATGTCCTGCCCATGTCCATTTCTTCTTCTTAATTTCCACTAGAATGTCGGTAACTTGAGTTATTTCTCTGACCCACTCTGCACGCTTACTATCTCTTAATGTTACCCCTACCACTTTTCGTTCCATAGCCCTCTGGGTTGTCCTCAACTTAAGTAGAACTCTCTTGGTTAGCCTCCACGTTTCAGCGCCATAGGTGAGTACAGGTACGATGCAACTATTATATACTTTCATCTTTAGCGATACCGGTAAGCTGCTAGACATAATCTGCGAGTGCTTGCCAAATGCGCTCCATCCCAATCTTATTCTTCTTGTTATTTCCTCTTCATGGTCCGGATCTGTGGTTACTATCTGTCCTAAGTAGACATATTCGCCTACTACTTCCAGTACTTCACTACCTAATGTAAACTGCTGTTCCTTCCCGAGGCTGTTGAACATTACCTTAGTCTTCTGCATATTGATTTTCAAGCCTAACTTTCTACTTTTCCTCTCTAGGTCATCAATCATTATTTGTAGTTCATCTCCCGAGTTGCTTGGCAAGGCAATGTCATCAGCAAATCGCAGATTACTGAGGTATTCTCCATCTACCCTTATCCCTAACTGCTCCCATTCCAAGTCTCGGAATACTTCCTCTAAGCAAGCTGTGAATAGTACTGGGGAGATTGTGTCTCCTTCCCTAACACCTTTCTTTATGGGCATTTCGTTACTTTCTTCATGCAGAACTATGGTCGCTGTGCAGCCACTGTATATACCTTCCAGCACTTTCACGTACGCCTCGTCTACCCCCTGATTTCGCAATGCCTGCATCACCACCGAGGTTTCAACTGAGTCACATGCTTTTTCGCAATCAATGAATGCTATGTATAAGGGCTGGTTATATTCCGAGCATTTTTCTAACACCTGATTGATGGTATGAATATGATCGATAGTAGAGTACCGTTTCCGAAACCTTGCTTGATCCTTTGCTTGATTGAAGTCTAAGGTTGTCCTGATTCTATTAGGGATTACCTTAGTAAATACCTTATACGTAACAGACAGTAAGCTGATTGGTCTGCAATTTTTAAGGTTCTTAGAGTCCCCTTTCTTATGAATGAGGATAATGTTTTGCATTCTTCCATGACTCCGGTACCGTCGATGACACCAGGCATTGCGTATACAAGGTGGCCAGTTTTTCTAACACGATATCCCCCCGTCCTTCAGCAAATCCGTAGTTATCTGATCCTCTCCTACTGATTTCCCCCTTTTCATAGTTTCTAATGCTTTCTTGACCTCGTCCTTTGTCATTGGTGGAACGTCTGAATGTTTTTCCCTACCGCCAATCTCATTACGGTCCTGACTACTTTGGCTACTATAGAGATTTGTATAGAACTCCTCGGCTACTTTGACTATCTTATCCATATTCGTGATGACGTTGCCCGCCTTGTCCCTTATCGCATACATCTCGTTTTTGCCTATGCCCAATTTCTTCATTACCGCTTTAAGGCTTCCCCCGTCCTTTACAGCATGCTCAATTTTCTCCATGTTATACTTCCTTATATAGGCCACCTTGCGCTTATTGATTAGCTTTGATATCTCGGCCAATTCGATCCGGCCTGTTGGATTGGAAGCTTTCATACTCTGGCGTTTCTTAATCAAATCTTTCGTTTCCTTAGACAGCTTACCGGTATCATCTCTAACTATCCTACCGCCAACTTCTACCACGCACTCAGTAATGATATCTCTGGAAATTATTGTTCATTGCTTCTAGGGTAATGTCACTATTCTCGTTTAGAGCTGAATATCGATTCTGTAGCGAGATCCTGAACTCTTCTGCCCTCCCCTTACCGCTAATTCGTTGATGGGTTTCTTTCTTACTAATTTGTTGCGTTCCTTCTTCAGATTTAGCTAATTTGGGACCTCACCATCCTGTGGTCACTGCATCACACTTTCCCGATTACCTCTACATCTTGCATAATGGCGGGGGTTGAACACATTATGAAGTCAATTTCATTTTTAGTCTCCCCGTTCGGCACTTTCCATGTCAATTTCCGGTTCTTCCGTTTGCTGAGGAAGGTACTTCATGATTCTTAAGTTATTGCGCTCTGCAAACTCAACTAGTAACTCCCCTCTTATATTCCTAGCACCAATGCCATAGTCACCTACTGCCTTGTCTCCTGCCTGCTTTTTCCCTACCTCGGCATTGAAGTCGCCCATTAGTACAGCATACTGCGTCTTTACTTTTCGCATTGCCGATTCTACATCTTCGTAGAAGCTTTCAACTGCCTGGTCATCATAACTACATGTAGGTGCATAGGCCTGTACAACCTTCAGTTTATACCACTTATTAAGCCTAATTACGACGCCTGCCACCCTCTCATTAATACTATAGAATTCATCGATGTTACCCGCTATATACTTATTGACAAGGAAACCTACTCCTAGTTCTCGCCTCTCCGGTAAACCTCGGTAACACAGTACATGTCCATCCTTCAGTACAGTATGTGCCTCATTCGGCCTCCAAACCTCACTAAGCCCTATGACATCCCATTTCATATCCTCTAGTTCTTCTAACAGCACTGCTAAACTAGCTTCACTAGCTAAGGTTCCAGCATTAAACGTTGCCAGGGTCAGTTTCCAATGGCGGCCTGTCCAGCGGAGCCAGGCTTTCTTAGCACCCCCTGCTGCGTCACAGGTCTGACCGCCGCCGTGGTCAGTTGTTCCGCAGCCGCTGGTGACTGAGGGCCGGGGTTTTGTGGAGCTTATCATGAGATGCTGCGGCCAATTACTGCACCAGGGTGGCCAACTCCTGTTCTGGTGAGGGAGTGCGTTGCCGGAAATGTTCACCGGCATCAGGTCGCACCCCAAACCTGTTTATGCAATTCCATCGACACGCGGATTTTTTTTTAGTCCAGGTGGAGAATTGCGCGGCACCGGGATTTGAGCCCCGGTCCTCTTGCATGCGAGGCGGATGTTCTAACGCTACGCCACCGCTGCAGCCGTTATTTCTTAACATCAATTTAATAGCATTGATTACACTGAACCCAACCCTGGCGCGTTTCAGTGGGTTATTGATGTCAGTTCACGACGCAGTAGAAAGTGGCATTCAAAATTCTGAGCTGTGAGCCTTGGTGATGTCAACAAGTTCTGCACCGAAAAGAAATGCTCTGTGCACACAGAACAGTGATATTATTTTTGGAGAACAGTAGCTAAAGTGAAAGCTGTGTAACAGTGTGCTACGTACAAAAATTGCTGGGCAGCGCATGCCCGACAAGGTTACCTCTACTTTTTCTTTGCGGTTCTAGGGCACATTTCCCAGTAGTGGCAAGCCATCTGGTCGCAGACAAGGCAAAAAGTGTGAATGCATTTTTATCATTGTGGTAGCAAATCCGCAGGCTATACCAAATTGGGTATTTTCAGTAGTTGTCTCTGTAGCCACGTACATGCAATCCATTCGAGCCCTGCGGACAGCTTTGCTAACTACTGCACCTATGACAACTTGCAAGTGCAGCCCACAGCATAGGATTCCAGACGGTCTCGTCCGGACTGACATATACTAGCTCTGCAGTAAGGCACGATTCATGGTGTGTTGATGCTTAGCACAGCTTGTAGCAGATGAAGTGCACGTCCCATTGTTCCTTCAGTTTTTGTTTGGCTTCTCCTACAATGGTAGTCTGGCTTGATTTTTGTTGGTAACGAAAGACTAGATGTATTACAAGCATGTGTCCACTTCCGAGGCGCTGCTCTTTTTTGTTTGCAGTTTGCAGCTCTAAGCAATCAAAACGCATGCGACTAGCCTGAGACTGCTCCTTTGTGACCCAAAGGGTGGGTTTTCTGTATAATTCGCAAGTTGTAACTGGGCTGTAGCATGTCTGCTTTTAAAGTGTTTAGCTTGACCGGTGCTGTTGGCCGCAAACTTTTATGCAGTGTGTATTCTTAGTAAAATATATATTAGCTCTGACATGTCTCAGCATGAGACACAGTATTGTTTCCAGTAGGTTGAATATGGACGACTCATGATAGTTTGAGGCATTCATGACACTAATGCCCTGCAAATATTTCCGCCCATAGTTCGCAGTGCCTCTTTATGTACTGGTATATTTCCTGCACACAATTGTCCTTTTTACTTTTAGAGCACCATTTATATTTTATAAGGTGATAAATATTTCTTGTAGATGTCAGCATAGCCTGTGCTCTTGCTTTATTAATGTAATAAAGGGAACTTTTATTCCAATGATGGCAAGTGCTGAGGTATTTGCTGCAGGAATATTACAGATCATGTAGTGCAATACCTGGTTTTAGAATGAAATATTGAAATGCCCTGAGTCACTGCTGTATTAAACTTGAAATAAATCGAGACATGATATATACCTTCTTGGGGAATTCAAATACAGAAATAAAAACAAAATGAAGATGCATATTTTTGGTATACCCGCAGGCAACGAAATGTTGCCTGGAGTTCGTACTTCTGTCAGTGCTCACGTGATGCCTGTCTATGCAGCTGCGTCTTTTCCTCCTGCATGAAGATCCTTAGCTGTATCGGCTAGAGTATCCAGGTCTGCTGCTTGTTCAGCATGGAATCTTAAAGGGTGAAGAAAATAAGCTCCAAATAGCTTAGTTATCATGCATGCTAGCAGCTCTCGTGTTCATTTTGCTCTGCATAGATAGACCATTCCACTGTAAAGAAATTACCTAGAGCAAGGGCTTGGAAAATACTTTCACAGTTGTGATAGGATTAATTTCATGCTAACTACTTATTGGATCGAATCAACTTACAGACTGCCTTACGAAGCAGAGCTTTAATAAGACAAGTCGTCGGGCTTGTTGATGCAGTTCATTACACACTGATGAAGCACAGTAATACAAAACATAAATTAGATACTGCACTTTACTTATTCTGGAAACCACTGAAACATTGCATGCCCCATGACACACTACAAGGCAGCAAAAAATTAAACAAAACATATCAGTAAGGCATGAAAAATGTTGAAACTAGAAAATGTGACACAAGACGAGGAAGAACCAGAACAGTGTGATAGGAAAACAGGCAATTGCTTTTTTTTTTAACAGTGAACGTGTAACTCTAGAAAGCTTTGACGAAGATGTTTACAAAATGGTTCGAAAGCATATAACTAAATAGATGCGCAACCAGCTAAAGCATGGCATACAAATGGAAGGTTGATATTGCATGAAAATGTGGGGATCAGGCATATAAACAAGAAAAAGAAAACCACACATGAACGATAAAGGTGACCACAATAACGCGGCGAAATAGAGAAGATGAGATGCAGTAAACATCAGAAGGAAAAACAAGGCTAAAATATTTTGACAGAAGATAGAGTTCTTAAGAACTCTATAATCTGTTTCTTCTCTATAACTGTATAAATGTTTCTCCTCTGGCGAAGAGGAGAAACAATTGGCAGCAAAAAATAGATCTGTAAAAAATAGTTGGGCAGAATGAGAAAGAAAGACAATCTCTTTACCAAAACTGAAACCAAAGGTGTGCTTACACATCTGCACTTGAGCATTATTATCTTGGCTCCTTCCACTACTTCACATGTCAGCTAATTCCAGGACTTTTTGAAATTGTTTTCTTTTAGAACAATGGGTGGCATGGCATTTTGAGCCACAAATTTGCCAGTGCGCTGAGAGGTTCCAGATTCTTAGCTGCAGTAGCCTTTTACTTATTTATTGACCTGTTTGACCAGTGTATACCCAGCGGCAAGATGATGAGTTTCAGTAGGCAAAGCAGTAAACGCATCGCACTAAGGGTTTGTATGCTGCATGGCACAGCCTAGTTATATTTTTATTTATAGTGCGAAAGAATGCCACTCGGGGACAGAAAAGACATCTACCCCTGCTTTCTTTCCCATTTTTGTAACGTTTTGCAAAACACGGTGAATGTGTGAAAGACAGAAACTTTTTTGTTTTGTTTTAGTGGTTCAGGTGATGATCACTTTTTTGGTGCTTGTTATTTTCAGAATTTTGTCTGCAACCGAGCAATAAAAATATGTACAGTACAATTGTGTTACCCCAAACATCTGGTTTGAGGAGCTTTCCTGTACCATGTTCTTGCATGATGTATCAAAGCATTAATAATGGTTGGCCGGATAAGTCTCTTTCGACCATCATTGAGTGCATGAAGTCACAGGGCAGAACGAGCTTTGATGTCCCTAGTTTGAAGTGGCCAGCACACGTAATTGGGCCTGAAGAAGGTTCTTAGCTACAGGTAGCAGACGGAATCATTAACCAGAATTTCATGTGTTAATTCTCGAGAACGCTTCACATTCTCGAGAAATCTAAAAACGTGCGGCACTTAATAAAAAAGGGGTGGTCGTAACATTCTCGAAGGACTAGGAAATCATTCAAAATGTGGAAAAGTGTTTCAATGCATGACGGAACTCTTCGAAGCTGCTTCAAAGAGAGGCTTATGGCCAATTTTCTGGTTCCTTTCTTGTCTTTTACAATGAAGTGTTTCTAGAGAAATTACCTCTAGTTTCGAGTGTTTAGGGCTAGCATCACTCGAATTAGCACATCAAATATTGGATGATGATTACCTGCACTTCCTGGAGCTAAGAATTCTCTTCACACCTGATCACAAGCACTGGCCGTTCAAACCTGGATGACAGAAGTTCATCCTGCTATATGATACCACTAAGTCAAAGCTGGTCAAACGAAACATGAAGTATACGATCATTAGGGATTTAAATAGGTTGTGTGAGCACAAGTGCCAGGAAAGCTCCTCAAACAAGGTGTGGGCTCAAACAACCAGGGCAGCCGCCATTCCTTTCTTCTGTTGTAGAAAAAAATTCTAAAAATAGTATGCATGAAAAAAGCGACTCGTCACCTGAAACACCAATTGAAGCAAAACAATAAGGTTGTTATTTTTTTATGCATGAACCAAGTTTCATAAAAAGTTCAGCAGTGTGAAAACAAAAAGCAGGGATATGTTTCTCCTGCTTCATAGGGCATTTCGAACTCAATTCCATTATCTTGGTGCCTGGTATACATCGGTCAAACTGGCCTATGTGTCAATGAAAGGCCAGTGCAGTATAACAACCATTATTACGTATGTTCTTACGGAACTTGTCAGTGCTCCGCCAAATTGTGGCCTACAAAATCCATACAGCATGATGTTCAGAGGCTACGCATTTAAAAAAGAATTCGTAGAACAAGCTGACGTGAAATAACGGAAGCCGCGAAAATTTTGAGGCTCAAAGGTGAATGTGTAAGCACACCCTCTGTTTCAGTCTGATAAAGTGTCTGCCTTTTTTCTTGTTTTATCTGACCTTTCCTTGGATTGGCAGACAAATGTACATGCTTTTTCGTACCTTATTGTATCCCAGACTTTTTGCTTTCTTTGCTCTTAGCGTTCACAGCACTATTTTGTGTAGATATATGTTAGCCTTTTTCTTCTTTCAGTATTGACTGCACATCATTCCCCCTGTGTAGTCATTGCTATTCATGTGCAGTTTCCTTGATTATATGACAAATCACCGAGTTTACATGCATAGTGCCTTTCAACTCTTTCGCATGCTTTGATGTGTTTGTGCATGTAGAGGTATAGTTTTTAGACTTGGTTTTAAAACACCTTTTGGTCGAATCATTCCACAGGGTTACTTGGCTGTTTTAAAAAAAATTTGCATATTTTTTTTTTCAGTGTTCTGATTCCTCCTCTCCCTGTACCATCTTTTGTTGTTTTAAAATTTTCCATGGCACTCTTTTCCATATATGTACATTGAAGGTGGCATTTGTCTTAGTTATATGTATATGCAGTGGTTCGGATGGTTTCTATAACAAAGCTGAAGTTCACTAAATATGCCATCGTGTTTTGTGCTAGTCAGCTCTGCCTCCGAGCCTAAGTGCGGTTGACCCCAAATACCGGTGTTTTCCAGTAAATTCGGTGCAGGATTTTGTTAGCAGACAGTGGACAGTGCCCTGTAGTTGTGTTGTGAATGTGCCTAAAGTCCGATTAGTGTTCACACAACTTGGCAGAAGGAATGAAGTAGCAAGTGCTAGCAATAAGTGGGTACTTAATGTTTGTTGTTGTAATTCATGCATTGCAATGCTTATTGGAAACGTTTTCGCTGAGAATAGAGACCATTCTATGCCTCATGGAAAGTCATCGATTAAAGCAAAAATAAAGGAAGCTTACTCGAGTCCGCTATCCACCACCTTTGATTTTAGTTTTAGTGGAATGACGCGGCATGTTGATTTAACAAAACAAAGGTGCACCTGAATTAAATCAATCACAGTAATGAAGCTTGCCTAATATTTTAGACCACTTGTGGGGGAGGGATTTTTTACCCTGCACTGTTTGACACTGTCTGGCATAATGCAGCCACAGTGGCTCTAGATACAGCACAGCCTGCTTTTTACGCTATGTTCAGTGTTTCTCAAGTGGGGGTCACTGACCTTAGGGGATGCGCAAAGCGCTTCTAGTACTGTGTGAAACCTATGACGAAGCAAAAAAGAGAAAGGTCATGCAATAGCTCTGGCCTGGCTAGACAGGTCTTGCAATGTTAAATGGAAGGAAGTTCAAAGCCGACTGAAATTTAGTACGCGCATCAGGGAGAAGAAGAGACAGCGTGTGCAGCATTTGGAGATGCCGGCATTGGTGAAACTCAAGCTGTGGCTGCGCTGCTAAATGTCGCTGAAATGCAGAGTGTATCGGGTGTATGCGTCCGACGAGCAAGCGGCTCTAGCTGCCTGCGTACCGGCGTTGTCGCATTGCCTTTTCCCCTTGTCTGCTGCAGGCTATGGTGCTTTAGCTGATATGGTGTGAATTTTTTATAGACCAGTTTAGCCTTGACTTAGTTCAGCGACCTGCTCTCCAAACTGCGGCAGCAGACTGCACGATTTCGTGCCCCCGCCCTCAGGTTCCAAGGCATCCCTGACACATCCAGGGCTAGGAACCATTGCTATGATGTATATCTATCTCCTCCAGGCCCAGTTCGCGAGCTTAAAAAAATGTATCCACTGATTCGATATCCTCTTGTGATCCAGCATACCTAAATATTTTATCAATGTGTGTCAGGTACACATCTGAAGCTGTGAGAAATTTTGCTATAGCTTGGCCAAGTAGGCCAAAAACGGATAATTTAACTTCACCTGCATTTTTTGGTTTTTGTTTCCATTCAGGTTGATTTTTTTGAACCACTTATTTAGGGTTGCTTGCAGCTCTTATTCGTAGGGTTGTATGCAGCGATTCTATTACTAAGCTCTCATATCGGTCCTTCTACTATACTAGGGAGTGCTAGAGGAATCACTGAAATACAGCAGTTGGCCTCGAAACGCACTTGTGGTGTCATGCTATGATTGCTTCCTGAAATTGTGGGCTTGAAAAAGTGATTCAGTCAGTTACTGCAGCCTCATTGCACTAATGTTCTTGTATTATGCGGCACATTTTGTCAACAGTTTGTTCTCCAGGTCTCACAATCCAGTAAAGATTCGTAGACTAGGCATTTTTCTTCTTGAAATTTGGTTTAAAGCCAATATCTTTGCTTGTAAAAATCCCTTCCAAAACATGCCAACACTGATGCCACAGCTGTTTTGAAAGCGAGTGATTTCACTCGAAACTAATGAATTGCAGCATTTCTACATCAACTCTAAGGACTGCATTTGAACGATTGTGCTTTCACTCCATCCCGAACACCTTTCAGGTGCAAGTTTGACAGTTTACAGATGCGGAGTTCCTCATATCGTTCATTGCTAGCTTGCAAGAAAAACTACTGTGAGAGTTTTGCCTTTCCCATCCTACTAGCAGCAACCCAGATCGGACAAGAACCGCAGTAAATTTCTACATACACAAATCAAGCCACAGACTCAAGAAGATAGCCTGAAAATGCTGAATACAGATAGCTGTCTCAGTGTTCTATAAGCTAGGAGGACTCAGCAAAAGAGTCGACTAAGAATAATATTATTATTCTTGCTGCCAAGTGGGCACAATATTAAGTGCGAAACGCGGACTATTTAAAACCCAGTGCTACCTTTGTTCTTTATGAGATACCCCTATTGTGTGGTGCGTCCTACATTGGATGAACAGGAAGATGCGTCAACCGGAGTCTGATGGAACAAACGTAGTCGCTGAAGGCCGGCATAGGAAGCAACCTGCCCATTCAGCACAAACAATCTCCTTGTCTTCCAGCCCTTGACAAGAACAGTTTGAAAAGATATGGAAGGTGCGCACAGGAGATACATATGATACTTATCTTAATCAAACCAATGAAAACACGTCGTTCATCTGTCCTTCTATCAACCTACAGGACGCCCGGTGCAGAACAATCATGAGGACTTGCAGCGGTGCCGGATTTGTAGACGCTCGTACCATCCTAGGTTCAAGTGCCCTGCTCGGGCGGTGGGCTGTAACAGCTGCAGAGCCAAAGGACACTTCGCTGTGGTCTGCATGAAGAACCCCCCTAACCGAGAGGTAGGCGTTTCCGCTCTACAGTCGGAGCCAGAAAGCTAGTTTATGGGAATGTTTAGTGGAGCTGAATCTAGGTTTGTTCAGGTAGCAATAAATGGAGTGCCGGTTGGTGCTAAGGTCGATTCCGGAGCGGAAGTCTCGATCGTTCCGCTCGATTTCCCCGGAGTGCCTTCGCGGTAACAGCCCTCTCGTGCAGTGTTGACAGGGGCAGGTGGTCAACGCCTCACCTTGAAGGGAACTTTTGAGGCAGAAGTCGTTCGGAAGCAGCAGGTCTCACAACAGATGCTCTATGTGGTAGACTCTGGGGATAGTAGTTTATTGGGGCTACCCGCCATTGAGGCCCTTGGTGTGGTGAAGTTTGTTGATGTCCTATCGGATAAAGAGTTTGAAACCATGTACGCCCAATTGTTCTCTCGTCTTGACACGATGTCCGGCGAGTACACTATTTGGCTGAAAGAGGTTGCTTCTCCTTTCGGCATAAGCACTTCTCGTCGTGTTCCGATTTCGTTAAGAGAAGCTGTAAAAGCCGAACTACTCAAAAAGGAACAAGAAAAAGTAATTAGACACGTTGATTAGCCAACCAAGTGGTGTGAGGGCATTGTGCCAGTGCTCAAACCGTCGGGCGCAGTGCACATCTGCGTCGATTTATCTTGGCTAAACAAAAGTGTGTTGAGGGAGCGTTTCGTGTTGCCGAAAGTTGATGTGTTGCGCGTGCTTGTGGGAGCATCTTATTTTTCGATGTTAGACGCTAACTTGGGCTTTCGTCAAATTAAACTGACGGGGGCATGTCAGTTGCTCACCAATTTCGTCACGCCCTTTGGGCGCTACTGCTCCCACCGATTACCATTTGAGGTAACGTCTGCCCCAGAATATTTTCAGAAGTGCATGGGCAAAATCTTGGACGGTCTGCCATGGGTAGTAAACCTGATGGATGATTTACTGAGTTTTGGTTCATCAAATACTGTATATGTTGATAGATTACATGCCGTTCTGAGGAAGCTTGTTGCAGCCGGCATAACACTCAATCGAGCTAAATGTTTTCTGGCGTTCGTGAGGTATCGTTTTTGGGCTACGTTGTTGATACAACCGGCATCAAACAAACCGGACCCTGAAAAAGTACTACCAATCAAAGGAATGAATGCGCCGGCAGCAGTACCAGGTGCGCGCAGGTTTCTAGGCATGGCAACTATTTGGGAAGGTTTGTTCCAAACCAAGCTGAACTAGAGGCGCCGCTTCGTGAACTGCTCGTGAAGGGCAAAGAGTGGCATTGGGGCCAATCGCAGGAGAGAATGTTTGATGCTTTGACCAGCTGGTGCAGTCAGCAACGTGTGTTACAATTTCAATCCGACGCTTCCCACGGTGTTATCAACTGACGCATCTTCGTTCGGCATCGGAGCAGTGCTGTTTCAAGTGCAGTTAAACGGCAGAAATGGCTGTTGCATTTATTTCCCGTGCCTTGACGCCAACGAAGCAGAGGTGCGGGCAAATTTAAAAGAAGTGCTGGCTCTCACCTCAGCGGCCGAACGCCTGGAAGGTTATTTAAGAAGACTCGACTTTCAGTTTGAAACCGATCCGGCCCCTCCTTACTCTTTGGGAAAATCTCCAAATGATGTGTTACCGCCGAGGATCCAAAGGTTTCGCATGAGGCTTATGAGGTTTTCCTTCACCATTGTCTATGTCCCAGGAAAACAGATTGTCACTGCTGATGCCCTTTCTCCGGTACCTCTTAAAGAAACAAGTCCGGTGATGGGCCAGTTTTCCCCTAGTGAGATTTCAAGTTTTGTTAAAGGCTCCGTCAGAGAAGTTACGTGTTCTGCCTATCTCAATAAGGTGCAGCAGGCGCAAAAAGGCGATGAAACCTACCAGCAGCTCTTGTTATACTGCTGGAATGGTTGGCCGCGGTTTGCAAATGTTAATAGCTGGTTGATGCATTTTTGGCAGCACCGAGCACATCTTATAGAATGTGACGGGGTGCTAATGTTTGATCACTGTCTAGTCATCGCTCAGGCGATGCGATCCGAAGTCCTTACAGCGTTGCATGAAGGCAATCAAGGGATAGTAAGATTTCGTGCTCGAGCTCGCGAATCTGTCTGGTGGCCGGGGATTAGTTCAGAGTTGGTTTCAGTGGTGAATAGCTGCTTAGAATGCGCTAGACTGAGAGTACAAAGGGCAGAACCAATGGTACCATCGAAGTCGACTTTGCCCTGGCAGAAACTAAGAGCAGACATGTTTTATTTCAGCCAAGAACATTATATTGTGGTTATAGACTGCTTTTCACGCTTTCTGGAGGTTGGTTTTTTACTGTCGTCGAATTCTACTGCTGTTATAATACAGCTGAAAAGTTTGTTTGTCAGGCGTGGCATACCGGGTACATTGGTGACTGATAATGGCAGCCAGTTTTCCTCTCAAGAGTTCAAGGAATTTGCAAGAGCATACGGGTTTACACATGTCACGTCAAGCCCCAGGTATCCGCAATCTAACGGTGCAGCAGAGCGCACTGTCCAAACCATCACAAGATTGCTGGAAAAGTCGGCAGATCCATACTTGGCGCGTGTTAGCATACAGGAACACTTCTGGTCCTTTGGGCAAAAGGCCTGCTGAACTACTGATGAACAGACGTTTGCGTTCAATCATACTGTGGCATCCCAGCCGGCTGAGGCCTTCGAAGTCGAGAAACCTAAAAGTCTTTGTCAGCAGCGGCGCAACTTCGACAGCCATCATGCGGTTAGACATCTTAAACAGCTGCAAGCCGGCAATCGGGTGTGGATCAAAGACAGTCGGGTCAGTGCTACAGTTTTAAGACGGGCTTCTCGGCCGCGCTCCTACGTCGTCAAGACAGACGCGGGCCTTGAACTGGAAAGGAACCGGCGTGCATTGATTCTGTACAAGCCAAAACCCGGAAACTATCATCCCTCGAGTGACATCCCAGAGATTCCATCCTCACTGCAATCTGTACAGCCCCCGGAACAAAGCAGTGTCGGAGAACAGTTCCAAGACGGGAAATTCAGTCCCTACTTCTCCCTCCCCTTCTAATGCTGCTCCAGCTGCACCAGAACCAGGCAATAGTACAACGTCCGGTGCCTATGTCACCCTTTATGATCGCGAAGTAAAGAAGCCACAACGTTATGGCTTCACTTAACCGGTGACCAAACCTGCTGGGTATCCATCGAAAGTGGCGGACTAGCTGCGGTTTACAATAGCGCTCTTTTCGCGGTAAGGTTTGCATTGTTAGTCACCTAGCTGTTAATTTTTATTCGTTATTATTCCTTTGTAATTTAATTTTCAATTGTTGCTTTTCACCTGTCGTTGTGCATAGGTTATTTCTTTTTTTTTATTTTATTTTTCACCTATTCTTGTTCATGTTTGGTTTTGTGTATTTTTTCCTTCTCGCTATTGCTTTTGTAAAAAAAAAGGGGGGGGGGGTGGAGATGTGGTGTAATTCAGCCTTGTGCGCACATTATCATGCGCAACCGTGATAAGGCGGTGCACGTCGGAGACATCGCCGTATGTGGCTATATAAGGAACCTGTAATTAAAGAGGGGGGTTCTTTTGCCCTCAACAGTGAACTAGCCTTTCTGTGCTCGCACCGGAGCCGCGCTGTCCGCTTCACAACGCGCTTCCCCTTCCGCTCTGTTTACGCGTCATTTATAATCGTTGCTTCCGCAATGGCCTCCTCGTGAAGCATTCGCAACCAACAGCCCGCGCAGCTTGTGCCTAAAAGCCTCCGGCAGCAAATTCTGTAGGCGTTGCACGATGAGCCCACAGCAGGCCAGCTCGGGTTTGTGTGCACGTTTTGTCGATCCAGAAGTACTACTGGCCGCGACTGCCTGCTAAAGTTGCCCACTACGTCAAGACGTGTCGTGAGTTCCAACGCCGCAAGACGCCGCGGTCACACGAGCGGGACTACTGAACCCGATTCGGCCCCCAACCCTGCCCTTTCAACAAATTGGGATGGATCCCCTGGCACATTTCCATCTTCATCTCTGGGTAGCAAGTGGATCATCGTGTCCACTTACTACCTTACCAGTGACGCCGAAGCAAAAGCACTGCCGTAATAGTACCGCGGCAGAAGTCGCCAAATTTTTTGTCGAACAAATTCTCTTACGCCACAGCGTTCCAGAAGGGCTCATCACGGACAGGGAAACTGCGTTTACGGCAGAGTTGACGCAAACCATCTTGGAATACAGTCATACAAGGCATCGGCGAACAACTGCGTACCATTCGCACAACAATGGACTTACGGAGCGCTGAAGAAAACGATCGCGGACATGATCGCCATGTACGTCGATGCTAAACACAAGACGTTGGACGCCTTCTTGCCGCACGTGATCTGCGCTTATAACACGGCAGTTCAGGAGATGGCCAGAGCGACCCTTTGCAAGCTTGTGTACGGTAGGGAGCCCACGACGACGCTCGACGCAATTGTTCCGCACATAAACAACGAGGAAAACTTTGACGTCGCCGCCTACTAGCAGCATGCAGAGGAAACCCGACGACTCACACGGCTGCGTATTGAAGACCAACAGCGTACCGACACCAGATGATACAATGTACGGTGAAACCACACAGAGTAAAATCCAGGAGACCAAGTGTGGGTTTGGACTCCATTTCGCCGCCATGGACTAAGTGAAAACTTACTGCGTCGATACTTTGGGCGATACAAATTCCTTCGCCGCGTCGGACAACTCGACTATGAAGTTAATCCCGATGGTACGACAGCTTCACAACGACGACGTGCGCAGACAGAAATCGTTAATGTTGTTCATCTAAATGCTTATTACGCGCGTTAAAGGATCCATGGTGTCTAAACATTGTAATATTTATGCTTAGGTTGCTTTGTTTATTTTGGAACATCAACACAAAATTTATTAAAGGGAGAGCAATGGCGCGAAACCAATAAACCTGTATTTGTTTTCAATACAGTTTGTTTTCATTACTATACCGCCGGCATGCGGTATTATCACCGATTATGGTACGCATATCAATTCCATATTTCTTAGTTACTGCTCGATGTCGCGAGACACACCTTTATCAGTTTCTTTGTCGTGCAAGATGCGCCCAGATCTGTCTCGAATATTACGGCAAATCGCGTATATTTCTAAAATATTCCAGGTTGTGCAAGTAAGTTTGAGACGTTATCTGCATTGTTCTGAGCCACCTTTAAATTGAGCGTTGGCGTGTACAAGCATTCTTTGTTCGACGACCGCCTAGCACGATTGTTGTTATCGCCGCCGCCGAATCGCAGTCAGCCCAATAAAGTTTCTTCAGTGCACTCACAGACTCTTCAGTTGTGTCACCGACGTTGTCAGCACCATGTGGCAATATTTCCAAAACGTGCGTGTGCATTAACCCAAATAAAAAGTTCGACACCTGTGAAACATCGGGTGAGCGGCAAACAGATAAAATTTTGAACCAAATTGTCTCTTCAGTGCTTTGTGTATTTGCTTACAACTTGAAATTTCTTTGGGGTGTAGAAGTATGCAGCTTTCCTAAAAAGCTTTGGTTAAGTATACATTTTACTATCTGGGCTCTCTTTCCTGATGGCGCTTCACAACGGCACTACTGATATTAGGAAATTGGTGGATAAATTTCATGGAAGGTAAATCTAAATTAAACACGAACATTTAAATATAACCTTCGCCAAATTGTAAAGTCGATACAATTGAGCAGTGACCTAAATTAAAAATCATAAAAAAAGGTTCAGCATCTATCACCACTCCGTTTCAAATGGGATGCTCCTGACATTCATCCATCTATCCACTGCCATAAGGGTGTCATGGTGACATTATATAGAATAGGACATGATGTCATGATAGGACGTAACTTCGTGATGGTGTCGTTGCCGGCCACAGTAACATCATTACAGCAAACACCATTAGCTGCGCACAATAGATGGAAAAAGTTCTCTCTTAAACTGCATAGCTTTTAAAAATCGTCCCCCGCAGAGGATTAAACTCCTACCCCTACCCCTACTCCTACCCCTGGCCCGGAGCTTTGGCACCCTGTGTCATCTTGAGCCGTCGGCAACGGGTTCCTGGGACGACGCATCACCTGGCTGTTCCCCAGCCTGCTAAACCCGACACCACATCGCCGTTCTCCACCCCCGCCCAGTCCGCCGCCTTGACCAAAAGACACGGAGAAACACAAGCAGCCCAACTTTAAAATCCCACCGACCTAAGACGCCACGAACACGTGCAAGGACACATCACAAGACACAGAGCATGAAAGACCTGACCGAAAGCTCCGACCGACCCGAAACGCCAACCAGATGAACCCACCGACCCGATACAACACTACACGTAAAGACATCATCCCAGCCTGTGCCGCTTGATGCGTACCTAGGACCCAGCCATCAAATTCTGGCGTTCGGTTCAACGAAAGCTTCCTGGGCCAGGCTTCATTGGTCATCATGGCGGCAAGCCGTTACCTTCTTTCTCTTCTTTCTTCACTGGCCTGCACAAGATCACCGTCATTTCACAAATCTGATCAACTTTGACTTCTTCGTCCACCCATCGGGACGATTGCGGCACAGGTGCCGCAATCGTCCCGATGGGTTGCGGCACAGGTGTTGGCAAATGAGCGGCAAATGAGTTGCGGCACAGGTGCCGCAACTCATTTTCGCACTGTGAAGAGGCACGTACCCCGAGGAGCTTTGCTCAGCCCTCTTATGTTCAATATTGGCGTTATACATACATATAACAAGATACCTTGCACGAGGAGTACGCAATACAATTTTTGCAGAATATATCTGCATATGGAGTGCGTCACGTTCGCGTTAAATTACGCAGCAACGTCTTTAGAGAGCGTAACTGCACATCTCAATGTACCTGGATCCCCGGGGTCTTCGTCTTTCATCAGAAAAAAGTGTTGCTATGGCTGTCACAAGAAAAAGGATGACTAAATACCCGCTCCGTTTGGGCGGACGGTCAATACCGTATGTCTGATCACAGCAATTCCTAGATGTTATGATTGACAGTAATCTCTTGGTTACCTCAGATCAAAAACTCCGAGGGAGGATCACTGCAGCATCAAAGTTTTCAGATTCATGGCGGGAACACGATGGGGCAGAAACTGCTAGTCAATGCTTCTGCTTGAAAAAGCCTACGTTGAAGGATCGTTACGCTATTTACCGACGCTTCAAATATTGTCTACAACAAGCAAGATGTTTCTTGAAGTTGCGTGGAACAGCTACTTGCGGATATGTCTAGGACTCTTAAAGGGATGCTAGAAGCAGGATGTCTGCGGCTAGATGTGATTGCCGCCTAAGAAACTAGGCGTACCCATCTCCGACATGTCCTCCAAGGGAAGAAGCACTTCATATACCGTGTTCGCCTATCACTGCAACTCTGGATTTAATGAAGCTGTACAGTTTATGCCCCTCCCTACTATTGATCAGCCACGAAATCTGATATCTCTCGCTTTTCCGCACGGAGGTTATCGTCTCTAAAGCTGAATAAGTCGGTTCCTGGCATGAATGCGAAGAGCAGCATGCCACAGGCAGCACTTCTGCAAGCCTCTCTCGCCTACTTAGCCAAGGAATGAACGCAGTGCATACAATTATTCACTTACGGCTCAACTACTCAAGACACGTCTTCCTGTGGCCTTTATGTGCTAACAACAAACCATGTCCTGTCTTACCGGTTGCAGGGGAAAATATCCTCTACGACAGCTGAGCTACTATATTCTGCGCCAAACCCCCGGACGATGGTTATTCTTCATTGATTCCAGAGCATCTCTACAGATCTTAGATAACATGCTGAAGAAAACCAATCATCAGCCTGTTTTTCTTGGCATCGGGTATGTACATCATTTGGACGCCGGCCACATCATGACATTTCAGTGGATACCAGCTAAACTGTGGCATCAAAGCCAATGAAAAAGCAGATGAAGCGGCTTGTAAAGGCCACTAACATCAGAGATGCGTTCGGACGTTTTGCACGAAAACTGATACATTCTAACGGGCTAACAAATTTGCTTCCGAAGCAAAGTACCGACTTTGGAGCTCGCTAAGACGTCACTACCAATTTGTTTACTCAATTCACCCACATCTAAGATGAATACTCCCTCCAAAATTCCCTCGCCAAATAGAAACTGTTCCTTCCCCTATTGTCGGGTTGATGTGTTCCTTCGCCTATTGTCCCGTTTTTCGCACTGTTTATAGTTTTATCTGAAATGAACCAACTCGCCCGCAAAAATATTCTCCCCAGTGCCTCTAACAATGGACAGTGTTTTAGGTCCCTTAGCCTGCCGTAGGCAACGGAGGCTCGCAAAGTTTTTATTTGCGTATTTGAAAGAGATTTGACTTCTTGACAAACTCTAAATGCACCTTGCATGTTACCCGCAGTCAATGTTTACGCTGTGAACTCTATAAGCACATTTGTGGGAATATGCATTTCATCGTTTCATTTTATATTACTCTACGATGCACCTTAAACACATCTCATGGGCGCATTTTACCTACCTCATTTCTTTTATTTTACTCACCGTTCTTTTTCCATCTCTCCCTACCCAATTCCCCTTACTACGCAGAATAGCATGCCACCTAAATCTAAGCGCCGTCTAAATTCTCTATTTTTCATTAAAGCCTCTCGCTCTCTCTCTCTCACGCGCAGGACTTTAATATGCCGCACAAGCGATCGCACGAAAAAGCATTTGACTCAGTTGAAACCTCGGCGGTGATGCAGGCATTGCGAAATCAGGGGGTAGACGAGCAGTACGTGAAAGTGCTGGAAGATATATATAGTGGCTGCACCGCAACCATAGTTCTGCATAAAGAAAGTAACAAATTCCCATAAAGAAAGGCGTTAGGCAAGGAGACACAATCTCCCCAGTACTATTCACAGCTTGTTTAGAGGAAGTATTCAGAGACTAGGAATGGGAGCAGTTAGGGATAAGGGCAGATGGAGAACACCTCAGTAATCTGCGATTTGCTGATGACATTGCCTTGCTAAGCAGCTCGGGGGATGAACTGCAAATAATGATTGGTGACCTAGACATGAAACGTAGAAAGGCAGGCTTGAAAATCAATATGCAGAAGACTAAGGTAATGTTCAACAGCCTCGGGAAATAAAAGCAGTTTACATTAGGTAGCGAAGTACTGGAAGTAGTAGGCGAATATGTCTACTTAGGACAGGTAGTAACCGCAGATCAGGACCATGAAAAGGAAATAACAAGAAGAATAAGATTGGCATGGAGCGCATTTGGCAAGCACTCGCTTACCGGCATCGCTCAAGAGGAAAGTATGTAACAGTTGCATCTTACCTGTACTCACCTATGGGGCTGAAACATGGAGGCTAACCAAGAGAGTTCTACTTAAGTTGAGGGCAACCGAGAGGGCTATGGAACGAAAAATGGTATGGGTAACATTAAGAGATAGGAAGCGTGTAGAGTGGGTCAGAGGAATAACTCAAGTTACCGACATTCTAGTGGAAATTAAAAAGAAGAAATGGACATGGACAGGACATGTAGTGCGAAGAGAGGATAACCGATAGCCGCTTAGGGTAACAAACTGGATTCCTAGGGAAGGAAAGCGTACCAGGGGGCGGCAGAAAGTTAGGTGGGCGGAGGAGATTAAGAAGTTCACAGGGGTCAAGTGGATGCAGTAAGCACAGCACCGGGTTAAGTGGAGAAATATGGGAAAGGCCTTCGCCCTGCAGTAAGTATAGTCAGGCTGATGATGACGATGATGACAAGAGATCGTTTTTTGGAACAAAAAAACCCTCCTCTATGCTTGCAAAACTACGAGGTTCCTGTAGCTCGACCATTGTTCCCTTGCAGCGCTAATTTATATCGTCAAAACACTAACCTCTGTTATTGTTATTCTAAACTTCAAAACGCTGCTGCGAAAGAAATAGGATAAGCATATATTACGCGTTGCGTAATGTTATGACTGGCAGTCAATGCTGAGATCTCTCTGACACTCGATAATGCGCATGGGAAGCACCGCAGAAGTATACCTGCTTTAAATGTCTCCTTGTTTCTGCATATCTGATGCCTACATTACAAAGACAAAATTGAAATCGCTGAAATACGGTTGTTCATCATCAGATGGAATCCCGGAGCAATCGACAGCGGGAGAGGCTGAGACACCTGGTCGAGTTGCTTTTTGAAGTGTCACTTAGAATGGCTCACCATTTGCTGAGCGACAATACTGGTGCCACCTTTCGGAAACCAACCCACACCACCGACCTAAATACAGGTGCTGATCCCCCACATCGCCACTGAGTATTCCAGTGAGCTGGCATATATCAACACGTCCCTACCGAGCCTTACTCAAACCTCTGGGGCATAGGTGCGCTCTTTTATTAGTAAATAAAGAAATCTCATTCACAATGCATATTTAAGGTTTACGTGTCATCAGTGCATTTTTTATGAGTTGCACAAAGAGCTCAATAAATGAGAATGCCTCCAAGCAACGGATTGGCAAGAAAAAATGAGACTAGTATATAGATCCCGATCCTATCAATATGCATGCTAGAAGGTAGGCTTGATTTTCAAATATTACGGTGCCAATGTATCAGGGTGCATGAAAATATTTAGAAGCCAGTGAAACATCTCATCACACAGATTACAATAGCCGACGCTTTTTAAATGTCAAAATATATATCCTTCATCTGTTTTTAGCCCGACTATATACTGGCTCGGGTAGCGGTTGGGTCGAATGCAAATAAATGTACGACATTTGGGACCTTTTCCAATGCTGAGTTGGTGTTTACCCGCTGCCGTTGCGATAACTGGGAACACCCTGTAATATGTGAGAGTAAAAACACCTATGTTTAGAACAGAGCAACAATTACGGTTATGTTTTAGGCAGGTATTGACCATACGGAAGACAAGTAGTTTAACATTACAATATCTCTTGCTTGTACGTTTGAGGTTCTGTCATGACTAACGCCACCCAGTGACATTAGTAGCAAACTCATGAGGAAGAAAAAAACTCGGTTATATTTGGTATTCTATTCATAATGGAGTCCACTTCAATGCTTTTTCAGAGGCGAATTCCCCAGCACAGCCACGAATACATTTTATCTAACAACCAGTTTGGTCTTAATATGTGCCTTTGTTACTCGGATAAAACAGAAATATGTGTCTTAGAGGCCAGCTGCATTTTTCCCGTGCTGAAAACTTCAGGTGAATGGGAGGAGCAATTTTGACATTTGACTCTTGTGATGTGGCAGCAAACATTATGATATTCATCTTTGTACCCATGTACGAGAGCACTGTACTACAGCAGTAGCTGATCACGCCTCGTGTAAAACTGCGGCATACTCCCGCGCTGTTTAGTAAAAAAGTTCCAATCGCTGTACAGTAAATATTTTGTCTTCAAGAAATTTCCTCCGCCCCTTCATATAACCTAGTTAAATTCGTGATCCAGATACGCCACCTTAATAAAGGCACAGACCACATTGTGCCAGACAGACTGCGGAGACCAGCGACGAATGAGTAGACAGTACAGCTATTTCCAGAATGGCTTACACACGCCGAGGCGCGTCAAGATCGAAGCGACAGCGGCGGCGGCTCTATTCAATTGCTAGTGCTCTTGCGGATTTGGTTTTGGGATAGCGAAACTCCTAAAATAACTTCAAGATTGATTTGTGTCAACTAAGAAGAGCCCAAATTTATAGTTGGTGATAAAAGCCTACATACTTTACACTGGCTTATACAGAGAAATAAAGCATCTGAACTCATTTCAGAGCGACATCTCTAACTGCGCTAAAAACATTTAAAAAATAGACTGCCGCAACTCATCCCACAGATGGCGCCTTTGTTTCAGTAATGCCAAATTCAATGCCCCATTTGCTTAACACAACGCATTATAGGGTCTCCGATGTATCCAGATGAAAACACGCGCTTTTTTATCGACTGCTACTGTGGCCACTAAGGACCAAACTGGTAAATTTCAGACGTTATAAATATTTTCTTCCAAAAATTCTATAATAAATGCAGACAGTAAGTAACCAGATGGTGAAGACGGTGTTTACTTCATTTGTATAAATCGAGCTATCGCGTGGCTTCGTACCACTTGCTCCTCAGTGTGTTTTTCTAAGGAGCTTGCGTGGCGTTCACGAATGTGACTTCATTGAACAAAAAAGAAGGAGTAACATCCACAGCACACTGTTGGCACCCACTGACATTTTGGAATAGGCTAGCCACAACATTTGGGGCTATGGCACTTAGACAATTCAGGTTATTGTATTGTCAAAAAGGAGTTCCAAGGTTGAGCCGACAATTTCAACAAGTGTCAGCACTCACGTTCAAGGCTCTTAAGAGGAGTCGTTGCGCCCCTTAGGCTTCTAATCAAGCACGACGGCTAGATTAGAGCGTCTTTAGGGGATTCAACACCGTGTGTGGTTTGAGTTTATTTACAACGAAAGCACTTAATTTTGAAATTAGTTTTTCTTGAAATTAAGTATAGCCCCTACGGCGATTGGTACAATGATGGGAGCTAAAACATTTTCCCCGCATATCTAAAAAAACCAGCACTGCGTCTGAACAATAGAAAGGATGTCTGCAATGTGCATTTATTATTTATGAGAACCATTCGACTATATGAAAGCCACGCCCACGGTTTCCGTTTGTAGAAAACTCAATGCAGGCTCCTCTTCTTTAGGTCTGCAAAAAAGCACTGTGCTCCATGATCGCTCTCTATTCTGTATATTGAGCAAAATGCTTATGCACTACTGTGGCCACAAATGTTATATATGTAACATTTTTACTATGTCTGAAGAAGTCGGCCCTAGGCCTAAACGCCAATTAGTTTTACAGTTCAGTTCAGTTCAGTCGTTCAGTCGTGTCCGACTCTTCGTGACTCTATGGACCATATCACGCCACGCTTTCGGGTCTCTCACTATCTTCCTAACATCACATAACTTCATCTGCAGCGCCTCGAGGATGCCATCTAACCATCGCGTTGCTGCCTACCCCTTCTCCGGGGACCCTCAACCTTTCCCAACATCATATCTTTCTCCAGCGACTCCTTCCTTCTATTCAGATGACCATAGTAGCTGAGCTTTAACTTTAGAATTTGACCCTCCAATGAGCAGTCAGGGTTTAGGGTCGACAATACTCAGTTTTACAACCTCGCACCTAACCTTCCAGATCTCATATAGTTGCGATAGTCGCAGTGAAGCATTATTATGGTCTCTCTGCGAACATTTGCCCAGCCGGAAGATATGTAAAGCCTGCGAAACGGTTAGAACTTCCCCGCTAACTCGCTGCACGGATCTCGTTTTGGAAGAACTGATAAAAATGTATCTATATTCATTCCAACTATGTGATATCATTATACGTCCTACGGTAGGACTTAGGCTACAGGTTTCCAGAAGATAAAAATAAATAAAGCATTGTACAATTTTATTATATATTACATAATATTCAACAAAGCCTCCTTGAAGTGGCGTCTGGTGAAATTCCCAAATTACTCCAGAAGATTCTGATTCGTACTCGGGAGTTTGGAATATGCACTGCTCACCGTATCCAGGCTCCTTACCTTCGGTCAAGGGAAATTTCTCTCCGTCAATAATAACCTGAGAAAATATGTTAGAAAGTGAATACGAAGTAAATCTGGTTAAGCAGCCTTTATTGTTATTTCTGATACCATGAATTCCGGCATTTGAAGTGAACTTCAAAATTTGTAATGGGGGAAATATTAAAAACTAGTAGTAATCACAAAGCGTAAAATGTAACAGCATTTATTTATTTCGCACTTGAACATCCACCTGGGGAATATGTTTGAGGAAATTCAGTTTCGCCAATAACTTCAGATTTCATGTCCTCGAAAGCTTTTTTTGTGCGTGAAAGGCAATCGGGCTCTTCGCATTCTCCTGTGCATGGTAGCTGAGAACAGCGCCATACATTGCTAAAACACAGCCACAGAATTATAGTATAAGGATTGAAGGTCGGGCCTTCTAGAAAACAGGTCAGCGAGTCATGGTATCGCCCGGCGAGTGACAAATCCAGACTACTAAAAGTACCGATTTATTAAGCATATACGTAAAAGCATTAAATGAAAAGAATTGGGTGCCACTGCGCTGGAAACAACTGTCGAAGCGCGCGAAGATAGACCACAAATCATAAAACAGAACGAGGTTCAGGGCTTTACGCGGCAATACAAAACACGCGGCGACGAGAATAGGCCGACCGATAGGGCCACAGCGCTAACGGCGGCCCAAGAAACATTGCTCCTTGCGTGGCAACTACTCGCGCAAACACTCCTAAGCCATTATTGCAGGCACTGCTTCTGTCTTCGTTTCGCAGCTCTTCGATCCGTCGTCCTTCTGGTCCCGCTGGTCCGTCACGCTAGCTGATCACCCCTCGCTGGCTTCCCATCGGGAAAAAGACGCCAGCCTTCCTTCCGACACGCTTATCTACCCCAGTTTCCACGCCGATAACATGCCGCCCTCGCGAATGGCAGCTCGCACATGTGTACTCGCGCTACCCCCCCCCCCCCCCGCCCGACTTCTCAAGACAGGACTCCTCCCGAGACGTCAAACGCCGAAAGAAAGAAAGGGAGGGGGAGTAGTACAAAAACACCTACGATGGTGCAGGTGCCTCTTATCTGGTAGACCGAGTGCCGAAAAGTATTTTTCTGCCCGCTCGTAGTACTTTCCGAAGTCGGCGACATTGACTAGTACGGTCTCTCGAGCATTGTACATGACAAAGCATTTACGCGAGCTGTGATAGACGCTTTATTACCACGAAAGGGCCTGTCCATCGAGGAGCGAGAGAGGTAGCAAATCCGTTTGCTGCATCAATTAGTAGGGGTGAGCGCGGAGTAATTTATCCCCAACCTCAAACTGCAAATGGCGCCGGCCGTTGCTGTACTGGCGGCTGTGCTCCAGAAGGGCGAGGTCTATATTCTCTCTGCCCCCCTTAATGGTTCCGGCGACACGACGCGACCGATCCTGGGTGAACATGGAATAACTGGGAGTCTAATTCAGAGGCATCTACAAATGCATGCACAATAAGCAACCGGAGCTGAGGACCGAAAACACTCGCTGGCGTAGAGACCTTTGACCAGTTTCCCGTAGTCCTTGTAATCAAGGCCATGTCCTGCAAATGGGAATCAGTCTGTGACGTTCCATGAAAGCCGTGAGCATTTTTTCAGGTTTATGTTGACCTGCTCTGTGATGTTGGCCTGAGGGTGGGTAGGGCGTAGTCTTTTTGGGCTGTCCGCCAAGAGCTTCGCAGGTGTCAGCAAATGTCCTGCTTGTAAAATACGTCGCATTATCAGTGATCAGCTGCCCCGGGAAGGCAAAGCTGTTGAATGCGTCTAGAGCTTATCCCAGATTACCTTCGACTCTAGTTTACGCAGCGGGTACAATTCTACACATTTAGAGAAACGGTCAAAACCATCAGCAAAAGCGGTGTCGCTTCCCTGCTCTAGGATAAAGGCGCATTACGTCACGGGCAACAATTTTCCACGGGTAACCGCTCTCCACAGGTTGGAAGTAGCAAGGTCGTTTCCCTCCCCTTGGTTTCGCTGTCTGGTATGTGAGACAAGTACGGACGTACACCAGGACATTCTTTCCCATACGGGGACATGTCGCGACGCAACACAACTTTTCATGTTTTTTTTGCCATCGGTCTGGCCTGTGAGACGTGTATTGTGAAAAGTACTCTAAAAGAGCTTGCGATGGTTTTTCAGTACGGCAGCACGAAATAGGGATGGTGCAGATACGTGTGCGTGTCAGTTGATGGTGCTTGTCAGTTGCAAGCACCCAAAACGATACCTGCTCCATGTCAGTCCAGGCCGACAGTCCGTGTCGGCAGCGCGTAAATACCGCAGAAGTCCATTCTCCGCCTCTAAGTAGCAGTTGTACCTGCCGCTAGGCAGTGTGTTTCCTGCAGGATTGGTGTTGTCCAGACTTTTCCGTATCTGGGTATACTGGTGCTAGTTTAGCTGAGCGTCGAGGAGCTGTTGACGGGAGGCCACTGTGAACGAGGCATCTACGGCTTTTGACACAGCCGGGACGTGCGGTGCGTTCTCGCCGTAAGCATATAGCGGAGCTATGGACAGGGCGTCCGTTGTCTTGTCCTCGCGAAATGGGCGCACATTTCTATTAAGCCGACGCGGTGCGAAGCCCGCGCGGCGACGCCTAGAAGGTTCGACGACTTTTCAGCACCGCCTCCTTACCCGCGCCAGGAGAGCGCGTGGCCTTGTACGCATCGGCATCACCCTCTTTCTCATCACCCGGCGATGACGGCGACTCTCAGTTGGGAAGATGCGAGCCGTCTCCAGAAGGCTTGACGGCGCGCGGCACGGCGGGAACAAAATGGACTGCTTCAACGAACAAATTTAAGTGTGTTGCGTCAGCTTTGGTGCGCGGGAACAGACGGACGCGGCGCGCCCTGTTTATGGAGGTCGCGTCGCTTGTGTGAGTCAGTCATTAGGGAGTTTTAGAATAGGGGGACCCAAGGCTTGGGGCCCCCAAGGAAATAGCGTGCGGCGGCGCAACGTGCCAGTCGAGCGGCGAGTTTTAGAATAGGGGTTTTCCCGACGCAGCGGATCCGGGCTTGCGTTCGTCGATTGCAGCGCCACGACGGTAAACCAAGAAAAAGCATTTAAATATATAAGAGCCAACAACGCTATTTTTTTCATCAAAAAGTGCTACTATTGCACAAAACTATATTGAAACTACCAGTTATATAAACTGTTTTTGTCATACAAGACGAACTCGGCCAATTGTCAATCCAGGCCGAGGCCGGGAAAACTCATTTGAACCTTCCGCGCTTTCCGCCGTCTGGTCCCCATGGCAACCAAACGAGGCGAACACGCTAGGCCTAGCAGCTCGGTAAATCCGGAAGCAATCAGAAAATATAGGGCGTTTTATCGCTAAAATTTGGTTGTGCGGGCATCATGAGACTTAGCATAAGCTTCGTTGGCCTTTCGTTTGCCATGAACGCGTGACACCATGGAGCGGTGACGACGAATGTGTGCCGAGGCGAGCGGCCGCCGCTTGGCCGAGCGCCGCCATGTTGCCGTAACCCAAGCGACCCAACGGCGGCTTGGGGCGAACGCTATTTTGGAAAAATAGGGGCCGCCCCAAGCGTTAACCCAAGACCCCAAGCGCGCCTTACGTTCTGCGCATGCGCATTTCGACGCCCCAAGCTCCTTGGGGGCCCCAAAGCTTGGGGCCCCCTACTCTAAAACTCTCTATTGTGAGAGCTAGTATTGCGGCGCGTTCATAAGTGCTACAGCTCGACTGCCGGGGTTCACCCGCTGATGGAAGCCTACAGACCTGCGCAGAGCGGCGCTCGTCTTACATGAGAGCCACATCGGGACTCTTGAGGCGTCGGTCTGCAACAGTGCCCGGTGAACAATTTGGTGCTTATTTATTTAACTCTCGTGTATTGTTCTGTGTTGTAAGCCTCTGTGTTATTGAATGCCTCTTTAGTTGCGTGATTAGCGTTCTTTTTCTGTGAACCTCTTCTCTGTGCATTTTAGGGTTCGTGTGTATTGCTCTGTATCGCCTCTTGCTGTGTGTAACGTTTGTTTTGTTTGTTACTTCTTACTTCGACCCTTACTCTGGCTTGCGCCGGCGAAAACTGGGCACCAAGCGGCCACCCCCTTTTGTCACTACAAGGTAATTGAATTCCGGCTGAGCTTGCCACGAAGGCGAGGACACCTCCTTTGCGACCAAAACAGCTACCCCACTCACTCTAAGGGTGTCTGGGAGAGTGCGCACCATTAAGGGCGCATCATTAATAACCTATAATTGTAACGGTTACAATTATTCTGCCATCTGCGACAGGACGTTTGGTACTCTCAGGTTCAGAGGACGGAGAACGAGTTGTAATAGTTTAAGAAGACATCGTAAAATGTGTAGCAGCAGAGCGACAGCGAGAGGTACCGCGCGGAAGCGGTTGTATAAGGTCGATTGAGCAGAGCTATGTGTTACATTAGGCATTTGAGACTGAAGATGAATCTCAAGATTATTGCGTTGGGCCTAGAGGAGGGTCTAAAAGGAGCTGAACTGCGAGAAGGGGTTGACAAAAAGAGAGAGAGATTAAAGCAGATAGAGAGAGAATGACAGAGGAAACAAGCAGAGGCGGAGAGACAACGAGAAGAAAGAGAGGAATAATGGCTCAGGAAGCAAGCAGAAAGAGAGGGACAATTTCAGATGAAGCAAGAAGAGGCAGAAAAGAAAAGAGAAAAATGAGAGAGCGAGAGAGAATCGAACAAGCGTAGGTTAGAGAAAGAAAGGGGGATATTAATAGAGAGAGATATTCTTTTGAGAAAGCTGGCTGAAGTTTAACGTTTGAGAAAACTATTAGTGAACCTCTGGACGTTACTGTTCTTTATGTTAGAAAGTACAGGGGAACGTTTGATGCGTTGATAGCCCCGGATGCTGTGGAAACTAGCTCCAGAAGTAAGAGTGAGGTTGCGGAACAGCCCGCTCCTGCAACAGAAATTTCAGAAAGGGAGGACTTAAATGGAGCTAAAATTTCTCAGGAAGCTGAGAATGCGCAGTCCGAGACGGCAGGTTTCACAGAAGCTGCAAATGCAGTTGTTCGAGCCAGAAGGCTTATGATGTGCTTTTCGCCTGAAGAGGAAGAAGGGCAGCATTCTATTTCTACGTTAGATTGCACCATGTCTGAGTGCATGACTTGAAAGTTCGGATGAACGTGGTAGTGCAGATCGTAAAATTATGGATTCAGAGATGAAAATCGATGACTGCATTGCGATGAAAGAGTTCCAGGAAACGTCTAGGGTACAAGAGGTAGTTAAATGTCAGAGAAATCAGTGTTCAGTTAAAGTTTCGCTCTGCTCCAAGAAGGTACGGCCGGAAAGAAAATGAAGAAAATGAGAAGAATTAAGAGAGAACAAAGCGGCTCCCACGAGATACTTGATCAAGAGAATGTTCTGATTATGCGAGTGAAACCGAATCAAACGTAACTCGGCTGACAAAGCGGAAAAAGTAAGAAAGAAAAGAAACTCAACACTACTGATGTAGTCAAGGTCGAGCGGGAAGACGCTCGAAGAAAGACAAGGAAGAAGCTGCTAATGGATTGGAAAGTAAGCGCTCAACGACCTGTACTGACCGAGATGAACAGGCCCAGTGGGTTATTCTGAGATCAATGTCAAACATCCAGTCGGAAAGCACACCTAGATGTGAGCTGAAAGATAATTGAAGAACGCGGCGGTAAGAGACGCTCAGAAGAGAGTAGAAAAGGGAGCAGAACGCGTGAAAGGAAGAAAAGCCAGTGCTTTGAGAAAACGAAAACTGGCGTGTCTGAAAGTTTGAGAATAACTAATCTGTCCCAGAGAGAAGGCTGCGGCCGCTTTTCGAAATATAGGCGAAAGTGTGCCGATATTGTGGACTTCTTATTGAAAGGTTCTCTGTGTGGCTGCTTTTTATGTGTGTCCTGAAAACAGTGAGTCATGTTTGTGAACATCACTATAGGCATGTGTGAATTTTAGGATGTCAATGGTGTTTGTGAAACTTGGAATATGTTCGTTATGTTTCGAGTCGCCCCATGAAAATTGTCAGCGCATGCGTGTGCGCGCGATGTCCGTGTGTATTGAAAATATCGTAGGACAATATTCTTTAAGCGAGAGACAGTATCACGAAATCGGCGCACATTTTTATTAAGCGGACGCGGAGCGAAGCCCGCGGGGCGCCACATCGAAGGTTTGACGACTTTCGAAAGACGCCTCCTGCCGCGTTGTAAGCATCAGCACCACCCTCTTTCTCATCAATCGGCGATGACGGTGACTCATCAGTCAGGAAGATGCGAGCCATCTCCAGAAGGTTTGACGGGGCCTAACCAATGACGGCGCGTGGCTCGACGGGAGAAAAAGGGACTGCTTCAACGAACAACTCTAAGTGTGTGTGCGCGTCAGCTTTGGCGCGCTGGAACAGACAGACGCGGAGCGCCCTATTTATGGAGGTCGCGTTGCTTGTGTGAGTCAGTCATAGTGTGTGAGCTAGTATTGTGGCGTGTTCGCAAGTACTACGGCTCGACTCCCGGGGTTCGCCCGCTGCTGGCAAGCCCACAGACGAGGGAGCGGCGCAAGTCTTACATGACGGCGACATCGTGACTGTCGAGGCGTCGGTCTGCAACAGGGCCCGGTGAACAATTTGGTGTTTGACTCTCTCTTGTATTGTTGTGTGTTGTAAGCCTCTGTGTTATTGAATGAATCTTTAGTTGCATGCTTAGCGTTGTTTTCTGAGACCCTCTCGTCTGTGCATTTTTAGGGTTCGTGTGTATTCATCTGTATCATCTCTTGCTGTGTATAAACTTTGGTTTGTTACTTCCTACTCCGACCCCTACTCTCGCTTGAACCAGCGAAAGCAGGGCACCAAACGGGCACCCCCTTCTATCAATACAATGTAGTTGAATTGCAGCCAAGGTTGCCACGCAAGTCGAGGGCATGTCTTTTGCGATCGGAACAGCTACCCCTACTCACTCTAAGAATGTTTGGGAGTGTGCGCACCATTAAAGGTGCATCGTTGATAACATATTAATTAGTAACAGTTAAAACTTGTTGAAGTTGACTTTCTTGTATACCACCCTGTAAATATACTTCTGAAGAGCGAGAGCCCAGCGGGCTAGACATCCGGCTGGGGTTTACAGCTTTGACAAACAAGACAGTGCCTGATGGTCAGTCTGAATAGTAAAATCAGCCCCATCCTAATCACATCAATCATTTTAGTCGTCCAATCTCCAAGCACTATTTTCCTGTTACCGTCTAGTTCAATCCGGCGATGTGATAGTGCGGCTTGCAAATACCAAACGACAAAGCTTTCCTTCATGCTCTTGAAGTAAAACAACACCAATTTCTTACTAATTTGCATCAGTCTGCACCGTAAAGGGGCAGTTTAGGTCCGGTAGCCTCAGATGAGCAGTTTGAGTTTGAGTTTATTTTGATTTAGACAAAACTGTCTGGGTGAAGAGGGCTAAAGGTGACACGCGTGGTCACCTGACTGGGCCCTAGACACCCTGCATTCATGCAGACAGAGTTTGGAACACAGCAAGAACACAGCAAGTTTGGAGCATAGCAAGAACACAGCAAACGATTTCATGTTGCAATATATACATAGGAAAAAAAACACCTTTGTTACAAAACAAACAATACCCACAGATAGGTTTGCTTGACAAAAAAAACACCTTTGTTTCAAAAAAATAATACAAACAGATACGTTAATTTGACAGAGCGAAAAGAAAGACATTCCAGAAGAACTTGATCTTCCAAACAGTGTATAATATGCGAACATTGCATTGCTTACACACACCAGCTGGTTTAAACTTATTCACGTGGCATTCACTGAAGAAAATGACTAAAGAAGAAAATTTTTGCCTGTTTCCGGAAGGCAGGCAGAAAGGAACAGGTTTTCATAATATCAATCAGGTGAGGATAGAGGTTCAGGAGGTTAGGAATTTGCCAACTGAATAATTGTCTACCATAATTCGTCCGGCAGTTGTTCTTGATAAAAATGGTTTTCCTAAATTCGTAATGTGGCTCATGTTTTGTATATTTGAATATGAATAGTGCTGGATTCCTTTTAAAATCTGAAAAGGCAACCTCTGACAATCGCGGCTTAAATAATGATTCAATGTCCAGAATTCGATTTGGCCTAAAATGTAATGATGTCGAGTCATGTCGTGATAGATTTTCAATAAAGCGGACACCTTTCTTCTGTAATAAATAGAGGCTTTCCATATTTGTCCTCGAAGTGCTGCCCCACACAAGCAGGCAGTATCGGCGATAGCCGTTTAAAGCGCCTAAAACAATACCTGTTCCGCGTCAGTCCAGGACCAACGGGAACCTTTCCGGAGGAGGTGATAAAGGCGTCTTGCGAAGTCGGCGCAGTTTGGAATGAGGTGGCGGTATAAATCGATCACACCCAAGAATCTCTGCAGGCTTTTGGCATTTCTTGATGGTGGCAGCTGAAATATGGCCTGCAGTTTCTTGTCATCAGATCGGACTGTGCTCTGTTCAACAATGAAACCAAGAATGTTAATTCTCCGTGAAACCAAACGCACTTTGCGTGTTTAATCGTGAAGCCTGCGTCCTGCATTCATCGGGAAATTGTGGCTAAATGTATCAGATGATCATATAGGCTTTCTGAAAGCAGCACAGCGTATTCCATCTCAGCCATTGCATTGTTGAATTTAGCGTCTCCGAGCACGATATCCCTTACTCGCTGAAAGTTAGCAGTTGAAATGTATAAACCGAAAGGCCATCAGTCAAACTCTAATAATTCCCGATGGCAAGTGAATTCAGGTTTTTCCATGTCACTTAAATCAATCGGTATTGGCAGAAAACCCCTCCTGTATCCGAGAGCAGCGAATAACTTTGCTGAAAACGGTACAAGTCTCTGACTGTGAAGACGTTCATCCGCCGATAGTCTACACACAATCGTGCTATGCCATCGTTCTTAGGCGGAATAACAATAAGAAATGTACAAGGCTTTTTGAGGGTCTTTCTGCACCAGTAGCCACCATTTCGTCTTCAGCGGCATCCAGAGGTGCTCAGTTGTGGATGGTCAACGGCCTCGGGTCGAAACGGATTGAGCAAGACTTTCCGGCTTCGATCGTGTGCGTTGGCACATTAGCATTCCTAGGAGCATCCGTAAACATGATAGCGAAGTGCTCAAGTGCCGCCACTATTCTGAATCTTTCTGCTTTTAACCCTGTGAAAGACTGCAGAACAATGAGAACACCACCTTCTTCCACACCGACTGAGGGGAGGGGGTCTGCGACTAGAGTTTATTGGCGCTCGGTTACATTTGCAAAGACCTTGAGCGGTTCTGCATTACTACCATATTAGTAGATGCCTTAATGATGATCGGCAATGATTCCTGCTTTCGAGAAGTTATGGCCAAAATTACCGGACAGGAGAGTCCGCGAAGATTCAGAAAGCACTGCATTATCTTCCGACCATTCACCTTAAACTGTTAAGCATGCAGCAGAGGTTGCCGTTGCTACCTATTGCGATGCCATATGAAGCTTTTTTTTAACCTCACAAAACTTCAAGTCTTAAGTTGCGTGCTTGTTTGACTTCAATACCGAAAACAGAAACACTGAAAACTGTGTCCAGTAAAGCGGGCACTTCCATTTTCCCTATATTGATGCCCACCAATGGTGCATTATCAGGGCGGGCATCCTGGAGAGGCAAACCGAACGGCATCGCTTACTCTTCGGTCCTTGATGTACTGTTGTGCCGGTGGGGTTATCACACAGTAGCCCACCGTCAACAGGGTTGTGCCAATGGATCCCGCAACTGCCACCAATGTTGTGCCGGTGGGGTTATCACACAGTAGCCCACCGTCAACAGGGTTGTGCCAAGGAGTTGGTAATGCAGCGCTCGTCACCCGTTTCGTGAACGAGGGCTGTCAGCTCCCTGGGCGGTAGCGATGAATCCGAGTCGGCGTTGGTGAGGTGAAGAAAAGGCTTTATACACTATTTACATGCATTTACACAAGATCGGCTCTGGGGCCGAAAGCTAACATAGCCATACGCGACTGTTCTCGCGCAGCGACGGCCGGGGAGATTCCGCCGCGTCCGCACTGTCAGGAGGCGAACTGCTCCCGATGGACGCTAGTGACGAACTCACACTCGGAGTCTCGAACGGAAGCACTTGAGACTCCGTTGCCGAGAACCGTTGACGCTCAAAATGGTCCAATCCGACGGCAGCACTTTCGCAGGGCCAATGGGAGAGCTTGCTGCGCTCTCGCTTCAAATATGCCGCGGGGCGAGAAGGGGTTCACCGTCAGGGCCACGGCGCGCCGTGCTGTCTGTACGTTCAGCGCATGCTGAAACACGTCGCTTCTGTCCCTTTGGTACGGCTCGCCTCCAGTGCATTGGTGCTTTGCAGAGAAGTATCCAAAGTTTGTGAAGGAGGCGTTCGCCGAAGAAGTTTGGCGTCCGGCTGAATTTCTAGGCGGCTTTGGCCAGGCACAACAGCACCCCCGCCATCAGACAATGCGCCGGGAAGACGAGCTACTCGCATGTGGCTCGGATGCCGGGCGCGCTCGTTCGCCAGGTTCCTCCAAGCTCACGTCCAGTGTCCGGGCGCCAGGTAGCCTCACGTGCCTCGGGTTCCACTCGCCAGGTCAGGATCTCTGCCGACAGCCTTGTTGCCGGGGCACGCCGATCAACTTCGCCCGGGTCGCTCCGATGCCCTTGCCACTCGCCACTGGTAACGGTAGACTTTTCTGCGGCTTGCAAAACCGACCGACAACAGGCAACACCCAACACAAGCAAGTACCCTCGGTCACCCGTCAAACACCAGACAGAGGCAAAATTTCAAATTTAATTAGCTAAATTGTTGTCCCCTTTTTGCTCCCACTACAACAAGAGACAAGTGTATAGGATGCGGTACACAAGGTTCAAACAACAATTTTGCATATTAAAGATACATTAAGTAGCAAGGAAAATTATCAATCAGTAATGAAAAAGAGTCTCCTTGAAATCACTTAGACCGTAAACCACAACTGAGGAAGCAGCCTGGTCATTCAATTTTGCCCCGATCTGCCTACAACATTACCGTTGGCGACGAAACGCTCGTCTTAGGTAGCTATGTCTCAAATGCATGACTGAAAGCATCCGAGTTCGCATTGTGCTGCTCTCTTCAAGCGGCAGAATGCGTAGCAGTATTCGGGCGGTTTGGCTCTCCTCCCTCCGCTACAGCCTCGGCTGTCCATTTCTCTACGAGACCTTTCTTTCCACTTTATGCGTGAAAGAACGGACGTGCACAAGTTTCTCGCTTTGCTGAACGATCTGTCTCGTTCCTTACGCTTGCCGCACAAATCGTACATTTTCTCAGCACGGGTGCATTTGTGCCGCTGAGATCGCCGCTTCTTTTCCTTTGGCGATCTTTTGCGTTTTCTCACCTTTCGATGAAAGCATTCTTTCATGCACCTGCCTTTCCGCTCTTTTCGGCGGCGGCACTTGAGTTTTTGCTTTCTTTCTTTTTGTGCCAACTCTTTCAAGCTGCCGGTAACCGGAGCTAGTACGGCGCCGACATCGTCGGAGTGCGGCGCCGCGCCTGCATCGCGGCCAGCAGCGCATGACTCACTGCCAGTCGCGTCCGAACAAGGACAAGGCTCGCTCACACCAGCCCCCGAGCTAGGCATATCCTCTGCAGGCTCGCCACTCAAGTTACACTGATCTGCCGGTGTGCCGCATCGCTCAGCGCTAACCGGCGCACGATCACGTTCGTCCGACAGCTGCGGCGCTTCGGATCGCGTGAGGTCCATGTTCGCACTAGGGTTGTTTTCGCCAATACAACTGAGCGCGTCAGTACACGAAACATGGCTCCTCTCTAGTCGCTCGCTGTCGACTTCACAGGTGTGGTTCTCGACAGCGTCCGCGTCATGGGTCTGCTTCAGCTGTTCAACACTCGTGGGCTGCGCAGTTTCCATGAGCGCCACTTCGTTTTTCCGCGAGTGATGATCTACGACAACGCTGATCTCGGACATTGCCAGTTTGTCGTCTCCCATCCTGACTACATCTCCGCCATGCTTGACAACTTCTGCTTTTGAGTTGTCAGGCGGTTGATTTACAGCCAGTTCCTCACTGTCGATTAGTGGAGTCGGATTGGTTACAGCTATGTGAGGCGGCGTGCAGGACGGTGTCATTGCGGATTTCTCGCCGATGGTGTCGGCTCCAACCGTCTCAGCTGCCAGTGGCTCGACCAAGGTAACCCTAGACACTTCTGTTCGAGACTCGATCAGCTCGCTGCTGCTATCGCGTTGCTCGGCCGCTTCCCCAAGCTGTGTCTCATTCTCAGGTGCAAGCACAATTTGCTCTGAGACTTCCTGACTGTCTAGCCATTCGGTTACATCGGCTTTCAATTGATACGCCAAATCAAAGTACGCCGTGTTACAATGTTTCTCGCTCTCATATCTTTTCCGAAGATCCTGAGGCGTTATCCGATATCGTATCAGCAATGAGTCTTTTAGTGCATCGTAATTTTTCAAGCGGTCGCCAACCAATCGCTTGATTTCTTCCGACGCTTCAGCGGAGAGAAGAGCTACCAACTTCTGCGCCCAACTATCTCGCTCGAAACGTTTACTTCTGCAGACATTCTCGAAGTCTGCCAAATACATTGCCATATCCTCGGCGATGAGGAACGGTGGTGGACAGTCTCGCGGTATTGAACCGTTACAATGAATGGCATTAAAAGCTTTTATCTTTTCCACGCTCATTCTATGTGTTGAAACCTCCAGCTGCATCAGTTGCCATACACGGGCGTCCTCTTTCTCGTGACGTTCATCGCGCTTTTGGCGTTCTAGCTTTTCACGCTCCTCGCGCTTTTGGAGTTCTAGCCTTTTGGCTTCCTCCTTCCCTTTTCTCTCTTGAATATCATCCCAGGCCTCTGCGGCTTCCTCAACCGTCACGTCCTCTGCCTGCATGATCTCAAGGATTTCCTTTTTTGTTTTTGTTGAGCCCAAATCGATGCCCAACTCGTCACAAATTTGGAGAAGTTCTCTGACCTTGTAACTCTCCATCTTTACACCGGCCTCTTGTTGATTGCCTTTTTAGAATAGTGTACTATACGTTCGCTATCTCGCTCCTAGCAAGAGATGCGCAAGCCTTTCTCACACTGATTCCCTTCTCAGCATCCCCTGGTTTTCAAAACACTTCCTGTAGGCTTGAAACACGCAAGGTTAACACAATGCTACGCTCAGCCTTTCTCTAAGCTACCCTGTGTGTTAGAGAAGTCTGGCGTTTGAGGGAAACTTCAGGTACTCACCGCGCCGAGGTGCCTGACGCCGGTCAATCCCGCAGCTGCCATCCAATGTTGTGCCGGTGGGGTTATCACACAGTAGCCCACCGTCAACAGGGTTGTGCCAGTGGATCCCACCGCTGCCACCAATGTTGTGCCGGTGGGGTTATCACACAGTAGCCCACCGTCAACAGGGTTGTGCCAATGGATCCCGCAACTGCCACCAATGTTGTGCCGGTGGGGTTATCACACAGTAGCCCACCGTCAACAGGGTTGTGCCAAGGAGTTGGTAATGCAGCGCTCGTCACCCGTTTCGTGAACGAGGGCTGTCAGCTCCCTGGGCGGTAGCGATGAATCCGAGTCGGCGTTGGTGAGATGAAGAAAAGGCTTTATACACTATTTACATGCATTTACACAAGATCGGCTCTGGGGCCGAAAGCTAACATAGCCATACGCGACTGTTCTCGCGCAGCGACGGCCGGGGAGATTCCGCCGCGTCCGCACTGTCAGGAGGCGAACTGCTCCCGATGGACGCTAGTGACGAACTCACACTCGGAGTCTCGAACGGAAGCACTTGAGACTCCGTTGCCGAGAACCGTTGACGCTCAAAATGGTCCAATCCGACGGCAGCACTTTCGCAGGGCCAATGGGAGAGCTTGCTGCGCTCTCGCTTCAAATATGCCGCGGGGCGAGAAGGGGTTCACCGTCAGGGCCACGGCGCGCCGTGCTGTCTGGACGTTCAGCGCATGCTGAAACACGTCGCTTCTGTCCCTTTGGTACGGCTCGCCTCCAGTGCACTGGTGCTTTGCAGAGAAGTATCCAAAGTTTGTGAAGGAGGCGTTCGCCGAAGAAGTTTGGCGTCCGGCTGAATTTCTAGGCGGCTTTGGCCAGGCACAACAGTACCTGGTGCCGTGTTTCACGCTCCAACGGGTGGTGGTGGTGGTGAACTCTTTTATTGCGCCCCAAAACAGGGGACCAGTCAAATGACCGGTACGCTGACTTAGAGGAGGTCGGCGGGGATCCTTTGGGATGCCGCGGCCTCCACTGCGCGCTGGATAAGCAAGCGTTGGTCTGCTGGCTCGGAAGTACACAGGAGAGACTCCCACGTCTCTGGGGTGTTTGCGTTGTCTGTGTTGTAATGTGTACAAGTCCACACCATGTGTATGAGTGTGGCCGGAGTTGAGCAGTGTTTACACATGGGGGCTATCTGATCCGGAAAGATCCTGCTGTATAAGAGGGAATGTGAGAAGCTGCCAGTTTGTAATTTGCGCCATTGGACGGCCTCGCGTCTAGTTAGATCGCGGTGTGCGGGAGGATATGTGCACCTTTGGAGTCGGTAGTGCTGGAGAATGTCCGTGTAAGTGGTGAGTAGAGAAGCGCGTGAGATATTAGTGTCAGCGGAAGCAGGGTGGCTGATCATACTCTCGCCTCGGCAGCTGAGATCTCGAGCGAGAGTGTGTGCCTTGGCGTTTCCGCTGAGCGACTCGTGGGCTGGAGCCCAAAGAAGTAAGTGAGATGTGGAAGAGGGTGCTGTAGAACGTAGAATGTGTAACGCCTGGCAAGAGATACGGCCAGCATCGTAATTGCGAATAGCCTGTTGAGAGTCACTGATGACGACTTTCGTATTAGAGTCGGCTAGCGCTAGCGCAATGGCAACCTCCTCTGCTGCGGTGACTGTTTCTGCATTGCGAATGCTGCAGGCTGTGTACCAGCTGCGGTGAGGAGCGAGAGCTACCGCCACCATCGAGATGGTAAGAGGCGTCCGTATACGTGACGTCCGGACGTCCACTGAAGCGTTTCTCGAATTGACGAGCCCTGTCGGGCCGTCTCTCGGCGTGGTGTTCAGGGTGCATCCGTTTGGGAATGGGAGGAATGCGGAGATTTAGGCGATATTCCGGTGTAAGTTCAGCGTAACTTGGGGCCGATCTCGGCGGGGAGATGCCAACTTGCTGCAGTACCGCTCGGCCAGCGTGTGTGAGTGAGAGCCACTCATACTGGGCGGTGAGGGTTGCCTCGATCAGTTCGCTCACGGTATTGGAGATTCCGAGAGCCATGAGCTTATGGGTACCTGTGGACATGGGAAGACCTAGGGCCGTCTTGTATGCTTTTCGAAGTGACGCATCTAGCCGTTCGCTTTCGGCACGAGTGAGACGTAAGTAGGGTCCAGAGTAGGTGATGCGGGAGCAGATGAAAGCTTGAACGAGGCGCAGGAGGTTGGGCTTTCGCATGCCATGAATGCGTGTTGGAGATTCGCTTAAGGAGGCGTCCGATCTGTACAACCGACTGGTCGATGCGTTGGATCGTGATGTTGTTGCTGCCGTTGGCCTGTAGATGCAAGCCCAAGATCCTGATGTTGTCTGTTCGAGGAATCGGGTTTCCTTGCACCTGGAGGTTGATGTCAGGAAGTATATTTGAAGGGCGTCGTCCCGGGGAAGGGATGATGGTGATATACTCGGACTTTGTCCCCGAGCAAGTGAGGCCAACTGTACTTAGATAATCGCCAATCCGTTCGATCGTGGTCTGTAAAGTCTCTTCAATCTGGCCGTCACTGCCGCGCTTGATCCAAAGTGTGAGGTCGTCAGCATAAATGCTGTGATGCAGGTGGGGGATGTCGGCCAATAGCTTCGGCAGGCCTATCAGTGCGACGTGAAAAAGCATCGGCGAAAGTACGGCGCCTTGCGGCGTGCCACGGTTTCCCGGAGAGAGGATGGAAGGATCTCCAGTGCCGGCTGTAAGTTGCACAGTGCGGTCGGTGAGAAAGTTTCGGATGTACGCATACATGCGATGTCCAACACCGAGAGCTTGAAGTTGTTGAAGAATCGCCTCATGGAGGACGTTGTTGAATGCCTTGGCAACATCGAGGCCGACGACGACTTTCGTGTCTAGTGTACGTCTCATGACCACCTGATGATGGAGAAGAAGCATAATGTCCGGGGCCGCTAAATGAGGGCGGAAGCCGAACATTGTGTCTTGTAGAAGATAGTTGTCTTCAAGGTATCGTGAGAGTCTGGTCTGGATAACGTGTTCCCTCAGCTTCCCAACGGAGGACGTGAGAGAGATGGGACGGAGGTTGGCCAAGGTTGGTGGTTTGCCCGGCTTGGGGATGAAGACTAGATTGGCGCATTTCCACTCTTGAGGGATGATACCGCTGCCAAACATTCTTGAAAATAGTCGGTAAGTGCATGAATGGATGCGTCGTCTAGATTCCTAAGCATTTTATTTGAAATGCGGTCAGGGCCGGCCGCCGAAGTCGTCTTGAGGCAATTGAGTTCTGCTCGGACCTCCGCAAAAGTGATTGGAGCGTCTAAACAGAGATTGTCCGCGCCCTGATAGAAGGGGAGGTTGGTTGTTGGTTAAGGGCGGATGTAAGTATTTAAAAGCTCTTGTTTGAGCTCGTCAGACGTGCCAGGATACTGGTGGAAGATTCGCTCGAGTTGTTGGCGTGTCTGGAGCTTGCCTCCTGCTGGGTCGAGTAAATGTCGAAGGAGGCTCTACGTCTTACGAGCGTTTGCAGTCTTGTTCATCTGGTCACATATGTTGTGCCAGCTCTGTCGAGTGAGTTCTATGGCATAGTTTTCGATATTCGTATGTGCGCGGGCCAGTCTACGCCGGATAATGCGGTCCCATTTCCTAGCGGCAAGTAGAGCTTCGAGCGATTTCTTGCACTCCTGCAGATGGGCGTAGTAGCGGTCGCAGTGTGGGATACTGTCCTCTAACTCGACGGTTTGAGTGGCGTCGGACACTTGTTTGACAATTTCGGTTGTCCGCGCCTTGATATCAGTAATAGCGGGAGGTTTGTCCTGCTGTTTCCTGTGCGTCCGGAAGGAGTCCCAGTCAATCACCTGAGCCAGTCGCGTACATTGCCTGGTGGGCTCGTGTATTACGATTTCGAGTACGAAGTGATCACTCCCAAAGTTTACGTGAGAGTGACACCAAGTCGCTTTAACTCCTGAGGTCGTAAAGGCAAGATCCGGCGTTGTATCACGGTGTAGGCCTGTACCGTGTCTAGTGGGGTAGGACACGTCCGTGATAAGGGTCAGCTGATGCGTATGCCAGTCATTCCAAAGGCGTCGACCTTTAGCAGAGTCATAGTGGTATCCCCAAGCGCGGTGATGCGCATTAATTCACCGAGAATGAGGAGGGGTTGTCCCTGCGTCAGGAAAAGTGGACCGAAAATATCCTTATGAGCTCGGGGAGGGCTGTAGACATTAATTATAAACAGACTAGTGCAACGTTTACGCGAGGGTCGAGGTAATATTTCTAAGAAGACGTATTCGGGGAAAGTTGGATCTAAATTGTGCTGGATGACAGTGAGATTACGTTTGACGAGAGTAGCTATTCGTGGTTTTACTCGTTCCGATAGGTATGTACTGTAACCGGCAAATTTCGTGTTCTTGTCGCATTCCTGGAGAGCTATTAGTTCGGGGCGATCACTCGCGGTGAGGAACTGCTGGGGGACCGGACGCTAACGCGCGAACCCACGACAGTTCCACTGCCAGATGGTCGTGTTACCCGAGCTGCTCGCCATGATTAGGCTGGGATAGTTGTGGGGTTTGAACGGGTGTCGGCGCAGGGGCCGCGGGTACCACGGCAGCGAGGAGTTTGCCCTGTGCTCTTATAGCTTTGCCCAGCATCTCAAATTGTTGCGTGACTTGTGAGCCGATTGTGTGGAGTGAGCGTTCGATGTATGCTTCTAAAGCCTTGATGCGAGTTTGACTTAGGTTGCAGCTTTCCTCAACTTTGGCAAAACGCGCCTGCCAACCCTCCGCGGGTGAGTCGGTGTTGGATGTTGCTTTGCGTTTTTGTGCGGATCGATTGGGAGGAGCGATATCCATAGGTACTGATTCACATGATCCCTGCGGATGCGGGGGAGACGGAGTGAGTGTGGCCGTTGGCTTTTCGAGAGCCTCTACTCTGAGTATAAGCTGTTGGATGACTGCTGTCAGTTCCATAATCGCTTTGTGTGTGTTAGAGTAGTGGGAGTCCCTTCCTGCGTACTCACCGGTTCTTGACGTTCTAGTAGACCAGGTAGAGATGGTGGAAGCCCAGGTGGCTGATGCAATGAATGAGGAGAGTCCCCTGTTTGCTGGACGACTGCAGGTGGCCCGGAATTGGTCCGGGAGGTCCCCTGAGAACCCACTGTGGAGCGGGAGACTTGAGCGGTGGAAAAGAGCTCGAGCGGTCTCGGTGCTGCCACTGCTGGCTATCGGAGCGTTGCCGGTCCCATCGGCTGGCGCGCTGGAGTGTGATCCGCTTGGCGGTCTCTTGGGTCTTGAGTTTCTCTTCCTCAGCATTTCGAATTTTCTCCCACTTCCTGCGCTTGACTTCGTAAGGAATCCTGAAGATTTCCGTACAGCGACTATCGCCCGTGAGGTGATCTTGCCGCACAGGCGGCAGATTGGTTTGCACGTGTGGTCGTTGGTAGGATTGGATAGTCTGCAACCTCTGAAGTTGGTAGTTTTGCTTGCACAAAGATCGGCTCGATGATCGAGCTCGCCACACCGATAGCACACCTCGTACTTCTTGAATAAGTTGCATCTGTGGCGACTATTGCAAATGTCGACCCAAGTAGGCACTTCGCGCTGAGCGAATGTGATGAGTACTGCGGTGGTGTTCCCGAGCCGCCGAAAGTCCACAATGGGGGGGGGGGGGGTTACGGTTGTCTTGTAACTCTGCTTGAATTGTATTTCGATCCAGTCGGAGGTCGACGCCGCGAATCACACCACGGCTCGAACTATCATCTGGAGCGCAGTAGACGCATATCTCCTACGCCTTGTTGTCAACGGCGATCTCTTTATGTTGCATCACCCGTTCAGCTCTTTCGGCGACTGGATCAGTATTCTGGATCAGGTTAGCTTGTATTAGGTCTTCGTGGCGAACAGCGTCCCTGGTGAAGCGAGCAGCAGTGCAAATCGCTTCCAGTAGTTGGTAGGTTGTAATCTTAGAGAGTAGCAGTTCGCCCCGTGGGCGCACAATTAGCTTGAGAGCGTTGCTGGGTAAGCGAGGCTGCTTCGATGCTACAGGTTTTTTGTCTAGTAAGCGTCCTCGCTGCCGAGGCGTGAGTTCAGCTTCCGTCTTCGCACGTAGCTTATTGTCGATTTGGGACGCTTGGTTCGGTCCCGCTTTGTCTCCAGGGAAATCTGGCACGGCAGGCCCTGATGTTGTTCACGCTTCCCGGAGCTTGTTTACTTTAGTCAACCAATCACTGGCTGCGAATTCTTCTCGAGAAATTGGGATGTCTTCTACGGGGACCCTCATAGCGAACTACGGCGCGCGGGCACGGTCCACGGCGCAGCCCAGCTGGCGAACGCTGCTGCGACGCAGAGCTCCGTATTCTTCGGCGCGGCGCAGTAGGCCTAGCGAGGCATCTGGCTTGGTCACGGGGAAAAGTTGACCTAAACTGGTCAAAACTCGTTTTACGTACTTCTGGTTGGTGTCCCTGGATTCCGCTCGTCTTCAGAAAACCGGTGATATCAACGGAAATATTGTAGGGTCTCACTATTTAGGGTAAAAACACGAAATAAGCGGAGCTCATGTGGAGTTCGTCCGTCGCCCTCTGCCGCCAGGTGGCGTCTCCCTCCAATGGGCAGGCCCTCAGTAGTAATACCGGGGCTATCTGGGCTAGACAGGCCAACTTTACCCGTCCTCTGTGTCGCTTAGGCTGATGTCGGCTGCAGCCCTGTATCCTTGCAGCAGGGTGATGCGATGACAAAAATACCAGGCTCCGTGCTGGCCCCGTTGCTCCTTCTCCCGCATGGTAGAGGGCAGCAGCCGGAGGAGGCCCGGCCTGGTCTACGACCTCATGCAGTCGGGGCATCACTGGAGAAGACCCGGGCTGGCCTGCCACCCCATGCAGTCGGCTCGTCACCGGGGAGGCCCTGTCTCGCCTGCCACCCCGTGCAGTCGGCTTATCAGCGGAGGAGGTGCACGAGGGCCTGCGACCTCGTGAAAGTCGCCAGCCATCGCACGGCAGCGGGGGGTCACAACGCCGTGTGCTGTCGATGATCCATGCCATGCCGAGGACGGCTCCAGGCAAGTCTTCGCTGGAGGAGGTGGCTTGTAGTGGAGCTCCGTCAGGAAAGGTGGCTCAATGCGGGACACTTCTCTGACCACGTTGCCGAAGTCCTTGAACTCGCGGCGCTTGAGGTATGGCTGGTACCTTGGATGGCATCGATGTATGTCATGACTACCTTCTTTTGGCTGCGTAGTTTCAGGATCTGCCCGCTCATGCAGCTCTTGAAGACTGTGCAAAACTCGAGCAAACTCTCTTTTTCGCCATGTGTCCTGGCACAAAGCTCGTCTTACAAGAGGATGATGCCGTCAGACGGCAAAACTCTTCTCGAAATTCTCGAAAACGCCCTATAAGAACCTGCTTTGTTGCAAAAGGCAGTTGGCGACGCCGCCAGGTTACTGCGGAGCCTACAAAGCGCGTGTCTACCGCGCTGTCAGAAATTGCCATTTTCATCTAATAGTCATCAATTCCATGAAGAAAGTCGGAAACAGATGTCTTGCCCGCTTCTCGTTCAAACATCGGCTAGGGCAAATTCAGCTGCAGCTGATTATCGGGATACAAAGGACTGCGCGCTAATGAACTTGACTCGCTTGCACCATTTCCCTGAAATGGGCATCCGATACAAGTAGCTGGAAAAGAAGGCCAATCATTCTGCTACCGAAATCTAACGATTCGCTTCTCTTGTCTGCTATTAGCTCATGCATGGAACCCGCGTGGGCGGGAAGTCGAAATGCATCTGTTAGTTGGCCCTTTGCGCCAGATACGTTGAGATAACTCGTCATGGTTACGCTGACTGTTGTCACAAAAACTGCGACGCTCGCTGGACAAACCAAAACTCGACAAAAATCACGCTGGGTTCCTGGTGAAGCCCTGGCCTTCTAGAAAACAGGTCCGCGAGCAATGGTCTCACCCGAAGCGTGAGAATTATCCAGACTCTTAAAAGCACGGGCTTATTCCGGATAAAGCGAAAAGAAATCAATTAAAAGAAACAACATTGGCAAAAATTGCGCTGGACACACGCTGTCGAGGTGCGAGACAATAGACCACCAACGATAAAACAGAGGCTCAAACCTTTACGGGCCAATACAAAACACACTGCGATGAGAATAGGGCGAGCGATAGGGCCAGCTCGCTAACGGCGGTGCAAGAAACATTGCTCCTCACGTGGCAGCTACTCACGCAAATACGCCTAAGCCATTCTTGCAGATACTGCTTGCGTCTTAGATTCACATGTCTTCGTTCTATTGTCCGTGCACATCCCGTTGGCCCATGACCCTCGCTGGCCGCCCCTCGCTGGTCTCGCTCGAGAAAAATCCATGAGCCTTCCTTCCGACTCGCTTATCTACCCTAGTTTCCGCGCTAACATGCCGCCCTCTCGAATGGCAACTCGCTTATGCGAAACAGAACAGAATAGAACAGAACAGAAACAGAAAAAAGCGCGTGCGGTTTGATGGGATAAGATAGGATAGGAAATACGTTATTATCTCTAGGAAGGTCTTGTGCTAGTGGCATGTGGTTTGAAACACTGAAAGGGGCTGTGGAGCCCCACATGATTTTCAACGTAGAAATCGTAGATCGTTGGGAAACAAAATCGTACGATGAAACAATAGAACTGAGCAGGTGAAAGTTTTCCTGCACCACAGCTCCTCCCCCTCTCCAAAAAGGCCATGATGAAGGTCGCAACTATGACAATCTGTTTAAGGTACTCATGAATACGAAGTCTCTCGCGAATTTATTGTCGGAGCTTTGTCGTGACAGTGAATGCATTCTTTATATTATAATTTTGTTATGTATGCAACCTAATGTGCAGAGCCTTTGCATGGTATGGGCAAACATAGTAAGAATTGTTTTGAAGCTTCCTTTTGCTTGTAGCTGTCGTAATCAGCATTTTGGCTGCGTCGTAGCTGCTTCCCTAACTGATCGTTGCCAATGAAGCCAAAAGTAGTTTTTTTGCAATGTTTAATCCTCGCTCGTAGAATACGAGCGAAGATTCTTTAGTGCCGCGCATTAGACAAATTTGTTGCATTCGAGTTAGATTCTATATGTAAAATACAAATTGTACGTATTTGTCAAAATATTTAGGAATGCGCGGATGGTGGAGCAACTGCAACTGTGGCAGTGACAACTGCTGCTCAACGAAGGGTGTTTCGACCGTCTCCTTTCAGACAGGTCGTAGTGGAAATTGATTGTTGCACCGTTTATTGCTAAAAACTGTTTTATTGAGGCTCATCCAGCAGCGCTGCCCTAGCAATCAGTGGGTATTAACAGGAAGAATATAGGGCGTAGGAAGGTTAGAAAGAAAAATTCGGTACCAATTTTACTAAATGGTGGATACGTACTGTGCCATCTCTGCACGACTGCTAGGTGCGTTATTTTCGCTCAGTAAGCTGTGGGCCCCCCCTACCCATTTTACCGTTTCGATCCGAGCGCGCTTTTTCCTGTTTGTATTAGTGTTTGCTCAGGCAGTGTGAGTGCGCATGAGCGAGTTGCCATTAAGGGGGCGGTATGCTATCGTCGCGGAAACTAGGGTTGATAAGCACATCAGAAGCAAGGTGCGTGGTTTTTGCCCGTTGCGAGTACAGCGAGGAGCGGCCAGTGAACGGCAGCAGGATGTGGATGGACAACGCAACGAATACCTGCAAGACGAAGAGAGCAGCAGTACTTGCAGACATGAATTAGCCGCATTTGCTAATTTTGTGTGTTACTGCCACAAGAGGGGCAATGTTTCTTGCTCCCCCGATAGCGATTTGGCCCTAACGCTAGCCCTGTTTGCACCGCAGTGTGTTGTTGTTGTTGTTCTCCTCTAATTTGATGGCACATACCCACATAGGGGAATCAGAAAAGAATTGGAGCGCAGCGATATTTGAATTTGAGATAGATAATTACATCGCAAAAACAGTTATTGCTAGGGAATAGAGAAGAAAAGTTAAATACGACAAGCCATTGTAAAAAAGGAGAATAAATGACGCACAAATTAGGAGAACACTGAGATCTGCATTTACAGATGAAAAATAAATACAAAGCATAATTATCAAGGCAGGCGTTTTGATTCTATTTAAAAGTTTTGAATGGCATTAAAAAAAAGACTTCTGGCGGCACCCAAGCACTGTGGCACCGAACGATAATAAGATCTAGCTGCTCAAATTAGGTGCTATCTGTGTCAACGGCTTCTCCAAATACCCTTTTCTCAGCATGGTAAAACGGCGGCAAAACAGCAAGAAATGTTCTATTGTTTCCGGTTACCCTCAGAATGCGCAGACGGGAGCAAGCGCAAACCAGACCTGCGCATATATAAATTTAGAGGGGGAATACGGCAGCTCAGCCTGGTTAAGAGACTTAAGTCTGCCTTGACTGACATGGTTTCCTACTCCAGGGATACTTGAGATGCATGTAGTCGTCCGATGATAAAATATATCCAGACTGCGTGCTTAATAAGGAACGCCTATGAAATCGTGCTTCTGTTATGTACGCTGTTGCCAATAGGATTAGCAACACGGGGCCATTGAGAGACTGTTTAGCTACTGCATCATCAACCTCATTGGCTGTCATATTAGTGTGGCCTGGGACCCACACTATATGTATGAGGCTCAAATGCGAAGGGAGCAATGAAAGAAAGGTGTTTAATATTGGCTAATCCATATTCTAAGAAAGCAATGAGTGCAAGGAATAAGTCTGTAATTACAATTACTGGTGAGTATGGTGGTTCCAGTCGGCACAGTGCAAGCGCCACCACCAGCAACTCAGCCTGGAAACTCGGGGTGAAATCTTAAAGGCGAACAGAAAAAGCCCAGTCTAGAAGCGGACAGTACATTCCAACGCCTGCCTTTTCATGAAATGAGAGGCATCAGTTGCTTTCATTATACTAATGGGAAGACTTTGTGAATGGTCATGAAATGTTCCAATAAAAATTCGAGGTGATAAGTGTTTTCCGCCATCGGGGAAAATGTCATCACAGACAATTTGAAACAAAGATCCACTGAATTTTGTTGGAAGGACTTTAGTAAAGACTACGTTCAAAGGTTGCAATACATTTTAAACTAGCATTACCTGCGGGGTATAAAACCGAAGCCACTTGAATCTAAAAAATTTATAGGTAGCGATGAGATTCGTATATTTTAAGATACGTGTGTGCAGTCAAGAATTGCAATCTAGCAAACAACGGTGGTGCTCGGAATTCAAGGAATAGTACATTGTTAGCCACAAATTTGCGGAGCCCAAGGCATAATCGAAGCGCTTCCCGATCTAAAAGAACAAGCGGACGAATTTTCTTAGTTGGAAAAGCAGGAAATAACAAAGATTCAGTTTTGTTACCTTGGCCAGATATCATCATCATCAGCCTGATTATACCCACTGCAGGGCGAAGGACTCTCCCATATTTCTCCACATAACTCGGTGCTGTGCTAGCTGCATCCACTTGACCCCTGCGAACTTCTTAACCTCATCCGGCCACCTAACTTTCTGCCGCAACCTGCTACGCTTTCCTTCCCTTGGAATCCAGTTTGTTACCCTAAGCGACCATCGGTTATCCTCACTTTGCACTACATGTCCTGCCCATGCCCATTTCTTCTTTTTGATTTCCACTAGAACGTCAGTAACTTGAGTTATTTCTCTGACCTACTTTGCACGCTTCTTATCTCTTAATGTTACCCCTACCATTTTTCGTACCATAGCCCTCTGAGTTATCCTCAACTTAAGTAGACCCCCTTTAAGTTAGCCTCCACGTTTCAGCCCAATAGGTGAGTAGAGGTAAGATGGAACTGTTGTATACATTCCTCTTGAGCGATAGCGGTAAGCTGCTAGTAATAATCTGCGAGTGCTTGCCAAATGCGCTCCATCCCAATCTTATTTTTCTTCTTATTTCCTTTTCATGGTCCGGATCTGCGGTTACTACCTGTTCTAAGTAGACATATTCGCCTACTACTTCCAGTGCTTCGCTACCAAACGTAAACTGCCGTTCCTTCCCGAGGCTGTTGAACATTACCTTAGTCTACGGCATAATAATTTTCAAGCCTACCTTTCTACTTCTCCTGTCTAGGTCATCAATCATTAATTGCAGTTCATCCCACTAATTACTTAGCAAGGCAATATCCTCAGCCAATCTCAGATTACTGAGGTATTCTCCATCTACCCTTATCCCTAACTGCTCCCATTCCAAGTCACTGAATACTTCCTCTAAGCAAGCTGTGAATAGTACTGGGGAGATTGTGTCTCCTTGCCTAACACCTTTCTTTATGGGAATTTTGTTACTTTCTTTATGCAGAACTATAATTGCTGCGCAGCCACTATATATATTTTCCAGCACTTTCACGTACGGCTCGTCTATCCCCTGATCTCGCAATGCCTGCATCACCGCCGATGTTTCAACTGAGTCAAATGCTTTTTTGTAATCAATGAATTCTATGTATAAGGGCTGGTTTTATTCCGAGCATTTTTCTATCACCTGAATAATGGTATGGATATTGCCGCGAAAACTTCAAAACTATGTTCTTTTTTAACAGCCGCCGGCATACAGGCTTATCACTCTGATTCTCTCTGATCGCGTATCAGTTCCGTAATTTTTGTTTGTTAATGTTCGATGTCGCTAGTCACACCTTCACCAATTTCGTTGTAGCGCAAGATGCACCAAGATCTATCTCGAAGATTCCGGCCACTCGTGTGTCTTTCCACAATGTTCCAGTCCGTGCTGGTAGCTGTTTGCGACGTTATCTAGATTGTTCTGTGCAGCCTTTAAATTGAGCGTTGACGAGGGTGACGAGCATTCTTTGTTCGACGATCGACAAGCACGTTTGTTTCTATCGCCGCCGCCGAGTTGCTTAATTCTTTTGCCGGCGCAAGTCAGCCCAAATAAAGAGTTTCTTTAGTGCAATCATCGACCCTTCATTTGTGTCATCGATCTCGTCACCACTACGTAACGTCTGGTGGAGGTGCTGCCTTTCAATCCTTCAAGCGAAGACTCAAGCCGTGTTCCTGTCTCCCTGGAAGACCAGCCTACAGGTCACCTAGCCAACCACCGACTTCAAGGCCTACAACCCGAACACGGTCTGCTGCCTAACCTCATTCGATCTCGGAAGGCATCGACGCTGACAATGGCCCAGCCTACAGCACCAGTTGTTTTCGTCCAACCCCGTGAGGCCCCCTGCTTCCATGGACGACCGGATGAAGATGCTGCAGACTGGATGGACCTTTTCGACCGTGTGGCTGAATTCAACGGCTGGAACGACGCTGCGAAACTCAGGCAGGTCTACTTTGTTCTTCTAGGACATGCTCGAGTTGTGTTCGAAAATCATGAACCAGCTATAAAGGATTGGGACATTTTCAAGGAAGCGTTTTTGACTGCCTTTTCAAGCGTCGTCCGAAAGGAAAGAGCCCAGGCCCTCCTTCAGTCAAGAGTTCAACTTCCTAACGAGCCTGTCCTGGCGTACGTTGAAGAGATGAAGCGCCTCTTTCGCCGCGCCGACCATAACATGACTGAAGGTGAGCGAGTCAAATGTTTAATGCGAGGCGTCAAATAATCGCTTTTAGCAAATCTTGTCCGAACTCCGCCAAAAACCGTGGCGGAAGTTGAAACGGAAGCGTCTGCCATCGAGAAGACGTTGTACACCCGGATGCGCCACTACGAGCGACCACTTCAGCCAGACTACTCAAGCCACTACCCCAGCGCATCTGCAAGTGGAGAGAACCTTCGGGACCTCATCCGGGAGATCGTGCGAGAGGAGCTCCGCCGATTGATGCCATCATCGCAAAAACCCCAGATGGCGACGCTCGCGGACGTCGTTCGTGAAGAAGTCCAGCAGGCGCTGGGCGTTCCTCAAGCGACGGCTGCGACTGTTCCGCACAAGAGGCAACAGCAATGAACTACGCTGGTGCGTTACGTCGCCCTGCGCCCCCGACGTGATGACTTTCCGAGCCCTCGCCGCTACCATCCTGTTCCTGAAAACCGCCCCTTGGCCCCCGCCCCCCAAGCCTACCAACGACCCCCAAACCCCAGGAAGTGCGACGCCTGGAGGACTGCAAACAACCGGCCATTATGCTTCCACTGCGGTGAGGCCGGCCACATTCTGCGCCACTGCCCGTACCGACGAATCGGTCTCCGCGGATTTGCAGTCGACGCTCCACGACCACGCCCAGGTCAACGACCACAAGAAATTGACAACTATCTGCGTAGCGGTGAGATTGCGCCACCAAGCCGTCGGTTCAGATCTCCATCGCCGTACAGGGCCCGCTTTGCGTCGCCAGGCCGTACCTATGATGAGAGTATGCGCGGAAGGTCCCCAAGCCCGCGCAGGGGAAAGTAAACAGAGCAACCTTTGGAGGTGAGATTGCTCAACGGCGAAAAGACGAACATTCTCCGCCGCAGACGACCACTAACGACGACGCAGCCATTTCACCGCAGCTTCACACGACGACATCGACGACAACACGACCAGAGTGCAAGCAGCAGAGAATGCCACTGAAGTAACAACGGTATGCCTCGGCCATGACCTGAAGAAACGACGGAGCTGAGATTGGACACTAAGGCCTACGTGCAATGCGAGGGCGCGTACAAGTGACCTTGAAGTTGATATCGACGGTCGAAGAGTCACTGCCCTAGTAGACACCGGAGCTGACTATTCAGTCATTAGTGGACCGTTAGCCTCTCAGCTCGGAAAAGTTACCACCGCTTGGGATGGCCCGCTGATTCGCACCGCGGGTGGCAACCTGATCACTCCATCGGGACGATGCACTGTACGAATAACCGTAAATGGGCCTACTTACCCCACCAGCTTTGTGGTCTTGCAGCAGTGCTCCCGCGACGTGATTTTAGGCATGGACTTCCTAAATGAACATAGGGCTATCATCGACCTGCGATCCAAGCTCATCAAGCTCTCTGCAGACAAAGCCATTCTTGCTACGACGACGTCGATGCAACACATCCCTCTAAACGTCTTCGATGAAGAATTGACCGTCCCGCCCCGATCAAGCATCGCAGTCTGCGTAGGTAGCGCAAACATCGAAACCACTGAAGGCATCGTCGAAGGAAATATCCAATTGCTCTTAGAACGAGGTGTCGGCATCGCAAGAAGCATCACGAAATTCCGGAGAGGTCAAGCTCAGGTTCTGGTAACAAACTTCACCGAAGAATACCGGCATCTCAACAAGGGCCCGACGATCGCTTTTCTCGGCGAATTAGCGGACATCAAAGATGTGTTCGCCCTCCACGACCAAACGCTGGAAGACGCACCGGACCTATTCCGTCAGCCGACATTTGGCATCAACCCGGCATTGACCCACAACAGGAAAGACCAGATTCTCAGTCTGCTTCGAAGCTACGGGAAGTGCTTCTCATCGTCATCGAAGGTACAACGAGCACCACTGGCCAAGCACCGCATAATAACGGACGAATATATATTTTCCAGCACTTTATGCAGAACTATGATTGCTGTGCAGCCACTATATATATTTTCCAGCACTTTCAAGTACGGCTCGTCTACCCCCTGATCTCGCAATGCCTGCATCACCGCCGAGGTTTCAACTGAGTCAAATGCTTTTTCGAAATCAATGAATATTATGTATAAGTGTTGGTTATATTCCGAGCATTTTTCTATCACCTGATTGATGGTATGGATATGATCAATAGTAGAATACCCTTTCCGAAAACCTGCTTGATCTTTTCCTTTATTGCAGTCTAAGATTGTCCTGATTCTATTAGCGATTACCTTAGTAAATACCTTATAGGTAACAGACAGTAAGCTGATTGGTCTGTAATTTTTAAGGTCCTTAGAGTCCCCTTTCTTATGAATGAGGATAATGTTTGCACTCTTCGATGGTTCCGGCACCGTCGATGACACCAGGCACTGCGTATACAGGGTGGCCAGCTTTTCTAACACGATATTCCCTCCGTCCTTCAACAAATCTGTAGTTATCTTATGCTCTCCAGCTGATTTCCCCCTTTTCATCGTTTCTAATGCTTTCTTGACCTCTTCCTTTGTCACTGTTGAAACGTCTGACTGTTTTTTCCTACCGCCAATCTCATTACGGTCCTGACTACTTTGGCTACTGTAGAGATTTGTATAGAACCCCTCGGCTACTTTGGCTATCTTGTCCGTATTCGGGATGACGTTGCCCGCCTTGCCCTTATCGCTTACATCTGTTTTTTTCCTATGCCCAATTCCTTCTTTACTGCTTTAAGTCTTCCCTCTTCTTTACAGAATGCTAAATTTTCTCCATGTTATACTTCCTTATATCGGCCACCTTGCGCTTATTGATTAGCTTTGATATCTCGGCCAGTCCGATCTGCTCTGTTGGATTGGAAGCTTTCATACTCTGGCGTTTCTTAAACAAATTTTTCGTCTTCTTAGACAGCTTACTGCTATAATCTCTAACTATCCTACCGCCTACTTCTACCGCGCACTCAATAATGATATTTCTGAAATTGTTGTTCATTGCTTCTAGTTTAATGTCCTCGTCCTCGGTTAGAGCTGAATATCTATTCTGTAGCGAGATCCTGAACTCTTCTGCCCTCCCCCTCACCGCTAGTTCGTTGATGGGTTTCTTTCTTTGTCTATGTTGGCGAAATAGAACGTGCATAATAGGGCTTCAGACAGGACACATGCGCTATTTCAGAGGTTGGTGCTGTGGTCGAGGACTTCGGTAGTACAGATTCAACTTGGTATGTGACGTCGGTAACGAGGCGCAAAACACTGTAAGGGCCTGCGTAACAGGGCAAACGTTTACACAAGCCTGCTCGACGGCACGGGAGCCGCAGCAGGACGAGAGATCCAGGAGTGTAGTGGACATCACGGTGGCGACTGTCGTCCCGGAACGTTTGAAAATCTTGGGATGCAGAGAGCCTGGCACAAGCTCTCCGGCGGGCATCGCGAGTGCGAGCAACGGCATCACTTGCGTAAGTACTGTTGGCGTCAGCCATGGGTAGGGAGCTGCCGAAGGGCGGTAGTGGGTTTCAGCCAAATAATAAATAAAATGGGGAGTATCCAGTGGTAGAATGGGCAGAGGAATTGTAGGCGAATGTCACAAAAGGCAGATGAACGTTCCAATCGCGGTGGTCGTCAGATACATACATTGCCAACATGCCTGTGAGGGTATGGTTCATACTTTCCGTGAAGCCGTTGGTCTGAGGGTGATAGGCGGTGGTGAATTTGTTGCGGACGGAGCACGAACGCAGAATTCGGTCAACCACTCGCGACAGGAAGCAAAGGCCACGGTCAGTTAGTAGTTGACGAGGGGCACCATGATGAAGGATCACGTTTTCTAGAAGGAAGTCAGCAACGTCTGTGGCGCAGCCGGTCGGCATGGCTCGGCTAATAGCGTACCGACTAGCGTAATTGGTGGCGACGGCGATCCATTCGTTCCTCGAGGCGAAAACTGCGAAGGCGCCAAGAAGGTAAACGCCAACACGGGGAAACGGGTCAGTCGGTATGGGGATTAGCTGCAAACGACCTGAAGACAAAATTGTGGGCTTGTTCCGACGCTGACACAGTTCACATGCGGCAACGTACTGCTGGACGGAGCGGTAGAGCCCCGGCCAATAGAAACGTTGGCACAGACAGTCGTATGTGCGAGAGACACCCAGGTGGCCAGCCGTGGGAACATCATGAAACTGTTCAAGGATGGTGAAAAGCAGGTGTTGGGGAACGACGAGCAAAAGATCTGTGCTATCTGGTCGCATATTACGTCGGTATAGGGTGTTCTCATGGAGCGAAAATAAGCGAGAGATGGATCAGGGAGGCCAGAGGTAAGACGAAGGACAATGGAATGCAGCGAAGGGTCTAAGCGCTGTTCGTCGGCAACGTTAGAAAAGGCCGAGGCAGGCAAGACACATGCGTCATTATCAGAGTCGGTAGGGCTAGGGGAGCTGACGGGATGGCGGGACAAGCAGTCTGCATCTTGGTGAAGCTGGCCGGACTTGTAGAGGACGCAAAAGGTAGCGCCCAGCGCCCCAAACGACAGGTAGGTTCTTTGAGAGGGGAAAGCCAAAACAAGGCATCACGGTCTGTTACAACCGTAAAAGGGCGGCCAAGCAAATAATGGCGGAATTTTGTAATAGCCTAGACAAGAGCCAGGCACTCCCACTCTGTGGTCGAATAATTTTGTTCGGGCGTTGAGAGGAGCGGCTGGCATACGCAATCACCTTTGTACGGCCGTGTTGTCGCTGAGCGATTATAGCTCCTAAGTCATAGCCACTTGCGTCAGCGCGGAGTTCAGTATTGGCGAATGGGTTGAAATGGGCACGACGGGTGTAGTTGTCAGATCAGCAATAAGCTCTGAGAAAGCTGCAGCTTGTTCAGACCTCCAAGAGAATGAAACGTCTTTCTTGAGGAGGCGGGTGAGAGGACGAGCAAGGGCTGTGAACTTCGGAACGAATCGTCTGAAGTATGAACACAGACCAATAAAACTTCGAACATCGCTGCACGATCGCGGAGTGGGAAACTCTCTGACGGCACGACTCTTGTCAGGGCCAGGCTGAACGCCGGAAGCATTAACCAAGTAACCAAGGACTGATTTCTCGGTGACCGAAGCTGCACTTCTTGGAGTTTAGTTGAAGTCCGGCACGGCGACAAAGCGAAAGGATTGTAGAAAGGCGAAGGAAATGGCTGTCAATTGTAGAAGAAAAAACAATTACAGTCGTCAAGATAACACAAACAAAAGGTCCACTTGAAGCCTCTGAGCAAAGAGTTCATTATGCGGTCGAAGGTTGCTGGGCATTGCAAAGGCCAACAGGCATGACTTTAAAATGATAGAGGCCGTCAGGGGTGATGAACGCTGTTTTTTCATGGTTTCTCTCGTCGACGGAGATCTGGCAGTAGCCGGAACGAAGGTCGATGGACAAAAGGTAGCTAGCTCCGTGCAAACTATCATGCGCGTCGTCGATACGCGGAAATGTATAGAAATCTTATTTTTTGTTATCTTATTCAAATGGCGGTTGTCAACGCAGACTCTCCAACTGTTATCCTTCTTCTTGACCAATGCGACAAGAAGGGATGCCCAGGGGCTACGTCGTTCGCTAACGTCTTCTCGGCCTCTGTTTGAATGACGCGTCGCTCGGCAAGCGAAACACGACAAGGCCCCTTGTGAATAGGATTGGATTCACCGGTGTCAATGCGGTGGCTGACAACTATAGTTTGACCCAATGGGCGGGTTCCGAAGTCAAAAAGGTCACTGTAGGTGAGCAAAAGCTTGTATAACTCGGCGGCCAAATCAGGTTGGAGATCAGCTGCAGTCATGCTGGTAATAAGACCAGTGCCTGATGTGGAGGACGAAGGAGCGATTTCAGTGACGGCAGCTGGATGATCCGTAGTCAGATCTAATATGGCACAGTCAGTCATCGGGGACATCGCAGCGAGTGAAATTCGCTTGGGCAGAACTTGAGTTGACAAGCTTACGTTAAGGACAGGGAGAGTGGTGCGGTTCTGAGAGATGTGCACAATTAGATGAGGAAGGGTGACGTGCCGCTCCAGCATGACATCAGTAATGGTACACGTGAGACAGTCGCTGTCCGGGACGGGTGGGAATGGCGAAACAGGGATGTAAACGGCAGTTTCAGGAGGAAGGTGGCTGAACTGTGCTGATCGAAGGTGCGGTGAGCAGGCGGGGACTTCAGAGCAGAGCGGAAGGTCCAAGCGACTTAAGCCGGTAGACAAGTCAATAAGGGCAGAGTGGGCTGTTAAAAAGTCAATGCCAAGGATAACGTCGCGGGGGCATTCGTGGAGGACAGTGAACAACACTGAGGCATGACGGCCAGCAATGGTAACTCGCGCCGTACACGTGCCCACCCCTGCAGCAGGGCTACCATTGGTGATGCTAACTGTGGACGAGACGGCTGGAGTAAGGACTTTATTGAGGCGACACCGAAATGAGGAGCTGAGAACGGGCAGTTGGACGCCTGTATCAATGAGAGCAGAAACGGGAACTCTATCCACAAGGACGTCGATACGGTTATTTTGTAGGGCAGGGGTCGGCAGAGGTTTTGTCTGGAGGTGAATCCTTTCGATCTCTTTTGACAAACTGGATCTCCGTAGCGGCCGTCACGTTGGTACCCAGACAATGACTGCAAACGCCGCTACTTCTACTGCCGCCACACCTGCGGTCGTCATAGCCCACCCCCGTGACCCCGCACCTCCACCAAGAGATGTTACGGGGAAGATGTACAGTCTGAAAGCTGTCCGCACAACTAACGTTGATGACAGCACCGATTTCACCACCCTTAGCGTCGTCTTCTTCTCGGAGTCTGTTGCACTTCCTCATCCTCAGCACAGCTAGCGAATACTGCTAAGTAGCAATATCAACGAAAGACTACAGGAATATCGAAGTGGCGTAACTAGTTCATTACTCAAGAACATTCCAGTGCAGTAAGAATTGTGAGCGAAAAAACAGGTTCTAATGAACAGTGCTTTCCTGTATTTTAAAGAACAACCATTCCGAAGAAATGTACCTACTAACTGAGTAGCAAATTAGAAGCAGCCAAGATGTCTAACCTCAAGAGTCAGTCAGTACGTTAGTACGCCTTTCAGTTCCCTTTCATACTAAGAGATCGCATTTTCCCGTCTTGTGTTATGTGATTTTAACCTGGTTTTGGCAGGTATTTTCTTAGCATTTTCTTTTACATGTCTTTAAATCTCTTGTCCCTTTGCTTACTGGTATTCATTGGTACAGCTTCTTTTTTGCCACGAATTGTTATCGGGTGGCCGTTTTAATTGTTAGCTTTCATGCATTTTAGAGTTTTCACATGTCGTCATTTGCCATGATTGTTTCTAATAGCCCTGTGAATTGTTGGCTGTCATGTGTGCCAGAAGTTTTGGTCTCGAACAATCCTTATTGCACCTGTTCTATTTCACCGCTTTTAAAGAGATAGTTTTATCTGTACAGAGCGTTGCGTACCGCTTGTTACACAATAAGAAGGGCAAGTTGAATAAGCTATTTTGGCTGCTTTTCTTGTCCTAGTTCGCTGACTGCTCTATCTGAACTTTTCAACATTTGACCTCGCTTGAGGCTTGACAAGTGTTGTCATTCTGGTTTTCCACTGGTGGGCAGTTGCGGGAGATACATGTCTAGTGGTTGGCGCCCTCCTCGAATACAGGTGCAGTTTAGCGCTAGTATGTCTATTTTCCCGTCTTCTGCCCGTGTGTAGCATGCGCGGTTTACTTACACCAACATATTTTCATTTAACTGAAAGGACCAGGTTGCCGTTGATGGACGCGGAATAGTCGCGATGGTCAGGGTGTGGCAACCGTAAGAGATAATGTCCTAAGCAAAGCCGGGTTGAGCTGAGAGATTAGCGCCGCCTGGTCGACTTTTCCACCATTTTTAAGTGTTTCTGTCGAAAAGGGACGAAATGACTCTGCATGAGCGTTCACAAACCACGCGTACCTGTGAAAAGCCTACATGTAATGGTTGTAGAAAAGCTAGTGACAGAAGAAATAAAGTTGCAAATTTACCAAAAAATAGTGGACGATGACAGTGACACATTAAAGACCTTCGGATTCCTACTACAGCGCACAGCTCGGCTGCATCTAAGACAAAGAGATGCTTGTAGCTTCACTTATTTATATCGAGGTGCACATTTGCAATAAAAGATATTATTTTACTTATTTCCGTCAAAAGCGCTATCTAAGCACCTTCAGGACGTTGCCTATCATGCGTGATATTGGTGCAGGCGATTTGCACAAGGGGAATGACATGGCACTAAATTTATATACATATTGTAACAGTTGTTACACTGAAGAACTCCTGCAGCTGCTGAACGAGGGCACCAAGAGAGCTGAATCAGGGAACACGGGCAACGGGAACGGGTCTACACTTCAACGTCCTGTATACTTCTTCCGATTGCCATCTTTCTTCTACCTCTAACACACGCGTCACTGCCCCCTCTTCTGTAGCATTGCCCCGAAGCGGTGTGACCGTCAGATAGTACAGCGGAGAGAAAAAGCGTTCAAGAGTTACACCACGAGTCTGACACCACGGAATAGACTGCAGGCAGCCTGAAGGTCACTCTGGGAGCCGATCGTTGCTGGCTTCATTCGCACCACGTGGACAACGTCGCTGAGCTCGCTGTTGCGCGATCAGCGAGGTGGTGAGGCAAGTTCAAATTCGTACGTCACGTCGCTGAGCTCGCTGTTGTGCGATCAGCGAGCTTATGAGGCTGGTGCAAATTCGAAAGCCACGTCGCTGACGCGGTGGACAACAAAGTGAGGGCTGATACAGCGGCGCAGTATCTTTTCAGACAGCACGTGCCGACGAACGAGCAGCCAGACCCACGCTTATTCGCCTGGGTTCTAGGTAGCGTAGCGCCATTCAAGGTTGTAGCGGTCAGGATCGATCTGCTGCTGCTGGTGAATACGGTGTCTAGCTAGTTACCGCGCTTCTTCCGCGCGCTGAAAAGTTGCGACGTCGACGTCAAGTTCAGTCTCACTATCAGAGGGTAGCATAGCGTGCCGCGGGGTGGTAAACTGCAGACCGAAGACTACTGTAAACGGAGTTAACCGCGTCGTTAACCGCGTCGTTCAATGCCAAGGTACGGAAAAAACAGGCAGGATACCAGGCAGCAGGTGACTATGGCACTGGTTCTAGGAATGGCAGAGGGGAGATACTAGTTGATTTTGCAGATCGTAATAAGTTAAAAATCATGAATACCTTCTTCAGCAAACGGAAAAACCGGAAATGGACATGTGGATAGTTCTAACGGGAAGACTAAATATGAAATTGATTTCACACTGTTTTCAACCCCCGCCATTATGAAAGTTGTAGAGGTAATCGGGAAAGTGCGATGCAGTGACCACAGGATGGTGAGGTCCCGAATTAGCCTAAATCTGAAGAAGGAACGCAACAGATTAGTAAGAAAGATACCCATCAACGAATTAGCGGTGAGGGGGAGGGGAAAAGAGTTCAGGATCTCGTTACAGAATAGATATTCACCTCTAACCGAGGTTGGCGGCATTACCTTAGAAGCAATCAACATTACTTTCAGAGATATCATTACTGAGTGCGCCGTAGAAGTAGGCGGTAGGATAGACAAAGAGGATACCGGTAAGTTGTCTACGGCGACGAAATATTTCATTAAGAAGCGGCAGAGTATGAAAGTTTGTAATCCAAGAGACCAGATAGAATTGGCCGCGATATAAAAGCTAATCAATAAGCACAAGGTAGCGATATAAGGAAATATAACATGGAGAATTTGAGCATGCTGTAACGAACGGAGGAAGCCTTAAAGCGGTAAAGAAGAAATTGAGCATAGGCAAAAACCAGATGTATGCGCTAAGGGACAAGGCGGGCAACGTCATCACGAGTATGGAAAAGATAGTCAAAGTAGCCAAGGAGTTCTATATAGATCTCTACAGTAGCCAAAGTAGTCAGGACCATAATTTGATTGGCGGCAGGGAAAAACAGTCAGACGTTCCACCAGTGACGAAGGACGAGGTCCAGAAAACATTAGAAACTATGAAAAAGAGGAAATCAGCTGGGGAGTATCAGATAACTACAGATTTGTTCAAGGATTGGGGGGATATCGTGCTAAAAAAATCTGGCCACCCTGTATACGCAGTGCCTGGTGTCATCGAAGTTACCGGAACCATAGGAGAATGCAAACATTATCCTCATTCACAAGAAAGGGAATGCTAAGGACCTTAAAACTTACAGACAAATCAGCTTACAGTCTGTTACGTATAAGGTATTTACTAATGTAAACGCTAACAAAATCAGGACAATCTTATACTGCAATCAAGCAAAGGATCACGCAGGTATTCGAAAACGGCACTCTACTATCGTTCATATCCTTACCATCAACCAGGTGATAGAAAACTCGTTGGCATATAAACAGCCCTCTTATATAGCGTTGAATGATTACGAAAAAGCATTTGACTCAGTAGAAACGTCGGCAGTGATGCAGGCATTGTGAAATCAACGGGTAAACGAGCCGTACGTGAAAGTGCTGGAAGATATATATAGTGGCTGCACACCAATCATAGTTCTGCATAAGGAAAGTATCAAAGAAAGGTGTTCGGCAAGTAGACACGATCTCCCCAGTACTATTCACAGCTTGCTTAGAGAAAGTATTCAGAGACTTGGAATGGGAGCAGTTAGGGATAAGGGTAGATGGGGAATACCTCAGTAATCTGCGATTTGCTGATGGTATTGCCTTTCTAAGTAACTCTTGGGATGAGCTGCAAAAAATTACTGATGGCCTAGACAGGAAACGTAGAAAGGTAGGCTTGAAAATGAATATGCAGAATACTAAGGTAATGTTCTACAGCCTCGGGAAAGAACGGCAGTTTACGTTAGGTAGCGAAGCACTGGAAGTAGTAGGCGACTACTTCTACTTAGGACAGGTAGTAACCGCAGATATGGACCATGAAAAGAAAATAACAAGAAGAATAACATTGGGATGGAGCGCAATTGGCAAGCACACGTAGGTTATGACTAGCAGCTTACCGGTACCGCTAAAGAGGAAAGTATAGAATAGGTGCGTCTTGCCTGTATTCACATATGGGGCTTAAATGTGGAGGCTAACCTAAAGGGTTCTACTCTTAAGTTGAGTCAACGCAGAGGTCTAAGGAACGAAAAAGGGTAGGGGTAATATTAAGAGGCAGCGTGCAGATTGGGTCCGAGAAATAACTAAAGTTACTGACATCCTAGTAGAAATGAAGAAGAAGAAATGGGCATGGGCAGGACATGTACAGCGAAGAGAGAATAACCGATAGTCGCTTGGGGTAACAAACTGGATTCCAAGGGAAGAAAAGTGTAGCAGGGGCGGCAGAATGTTAAGTGGGCGAATGAGGTTAAGAAGTTCGCAGGGGTCACGTGGATGCAGCTAGCACAGAACCGGGCTAATTATCGAACTATGGGAGAGGCTTTCGCCCTGCAGTGTGTATAGTCAGGCTGATGGTGATGAGCCGCGTCGTTTCTTGCTGCGCGCCGTTATGCGCGAATATTGCGCATGTTTGGTAACCGACTTCAGCATACATGAAAAATATTTTGATCAAGGCCCTGTTGAGGCATTCCACCAAGGCATTTGTCTGCGTGTGGTAGGTCGTTGTACGTCTATGACTGGTGTGCGTGGTTTCAGTACAGACTGCGTGAAGAGGGCCGTAAATGCAGTTCCATGGTCAGTAATGATAGCTGCTGGAGCGCCTTAACACAGGATCGATATTTGGACAAAGAATTCGGTGACTTCAGCAGCAGTACCGTTTGCAAGTGACGTGGTCTAACCGTACCGTGTCATGTAATCTGTCGGGACCACAATCTACCATTTTTTATGGACTCCTTAGGAAACGGGCGGAGGAGGTCTATGTCAGTTTGCTGAAAAGGTGGCTTTGGTGTTGCTATGGGCTGCAGAAAGAAGGCTGGCTTCAGAGAAGATTTTCGCCGTTGGCAATCGCGGCAAGTTACGTATTGATGCACTGATGGAAGTAAAGTGATACTTCTGCCGAATCTTTGCCAGTGGGCGCCTGAACCCCAAGTGGCCGGCGGATGGTTCATCATCACAAGCGCTCAAGATTTTGTAGCGCAACTGGGATGGCACAACGTCCAAGAAGCAGGAACATCTCCTGGTTGCTTTCAAAGTTTCGATTGTAGAAGTCTCCACACAGCTGAATGATGGACTGTAGTCCACGGCGAAACACTCGAGCTACAGTATCATTAAAACACTCCAGGTACTCAATGAGTAGCGCCAACTTAGACTCGGTCCGTTAAAGCTGTGCCATACGGGAGACGCTAATGTCCCAATGAACAGGGCAATCTCCAGTGATGTCTTACGTAGCGGTTCCACAGGCGCTTGTGATAAACAGTCGGCCTCTTGGTTCTGCCGTCCCGATTTATAGACGACCGCCAAGTCATACTGCTGAAACCAGCCGTCCAGAAGCGTCTTTATTGCTGGCTAGCAGCATAGCTAATGATAGCTGACAACACAAAACGGTCGCCCGTAGATGTGTGGTCGGAACTTACCCAGAGCCCAGATGGCAGCAAGACACTACTTTTCTGTCATCGAGCAGTTCCTTTCCAATCAAGAAAGTGTGCAGCTCGTGTAGGTGATGACTCGTTCTGCATCGTCTTGCCACTGCATGACGATAGCTCGGAGGGCGACAATGCTGGTGTCAGTGCGACATAAGTGTTTGCATTTTCGTCAAAATGAGCTAGTATTGATAGACATTGAAGGCGGCAGCGGAATTCCTCGAAAGCTTCTTCTTGGGCACTCCCCCATACAAAGGGTGTGTCATCTCGAATAAAGGCGATCAATGGCTCAGTTAGGCGAGAAAATCTTTGAAAAAGCGGTGGTGATACGAGCAGAGGCCCAAAAAGCGTCGAAGGGCCTTCATGTCGGTTGGGCGTGGGAAAAGGCAGATGGCAGAAGTCTTGTGGGGATATAGAAGTACACCTTGTGCGCGGACATGTCCGAAGAAAGGGAGCTTCCCGAAGGCAAAATGGCATTTCCCTGGCTTGATAGTTGTGCAGACTGGAGAGCTTGAAGGACAATGCGCCATCACTGCCAGTGTTGTTTGAAGCAAGACAAAAAAATTACCACGTCTTCCAGGTACGCACGCAAGACTGCTACTTCTGAAAAGCTAAAACATAAAAAACAGCAATGACTGACGAAAGACAAGCAGAAGGAGGGCACACAACTGCGCTGAGTAACAACTTTGATTCCAAAAACAGCCGAACCGTGTCTTATATACAGCCAGAAGAAGGGGAAATCGATGAGCATGCGCCCATCACAAAACCTAGCTCGGCTTCCACCCAACAACTGTCAGAACTAACATATCAACACCAACGAAGAGGTGACGCTGCCAGAAAGCAAACAGATGGATAACAGGAGCATTAAAAAGCGCACCACAAAAAAAAACAGCGGGATTATACAAAACGCGTGTAAAAGGTATTGACGAAAGGCAACAAACAACCCAACTTAAAAGATGAAAAAGAAAGAACAAAACGAGATAAGATTAGGAACGGCAGCAATGCGATTACAGAGTGAAAAAACAGAATACCGACAGGTATTCTGTTGTCAGTGAAAGGTAGAAAAACGAAAAAAAAAATGAAAAAGCCAACCACCAATCCGGTAAAAGAATGAAAAAAAAAAAGTTCGACACAGTGAACAAACTAAACCCAACACCATATCGACAGCTGTGCGGCAAGTCAACAGAACACAGCAGTTAAATCAGTGGCAAGGAAAAATGATGCTATAATTAATTAAGAGTAAAAGACACGTCAGTGACAATTACGAACACAGAATGCGGGAGCAAAACCTGAGGACAAAGGCATCAAATACCTTAAAAATATGTTAGCAGAAAATAAGACGGACCGGAGCGCGAGAGGGTAGCGCACAAAGAGGCAATTCATTACGGGCAAGCAAAAGGATGTGTAGAATCAATGCGAGGCGGAGAGGAAGGAAAGCTTTTTCTAGCAGGGCAACAGGCGGTGTGCTAACACATATATCGTTTTGCTTGTTGATATTGTCAGCTTCTACAAATTCTTGTGTGAATCGATTTTTGTGCATGACCAGAGTTTGTGTTTGCAAGAACTTTGATAAGAGGCGGCTGCAAAGGCTGACACCCCGACGATGAGCCAGAATCCCAGACCTTTTCTCATTAGCATTGTCTTTTTGCTCTAGTGTCCCCTTGTTTACGCAACTCCCTGCCTGACCAATATACTTTTGCCGCTAGGTAATGGGATCGAATAAACGACACCCCGTGAACTTGCCACAAACGGATCCCGATGCATTGTAGCGCATTCTAGAATTTTTTCCCCGGAACCATTAACCTGCCTACAAAGTTTGGCGAGGCGTAAGGAGACGGAAAAAAAAAAAACTTTTACTCCTACTTTATTTCATATTTTTTTTTAAGATTATGTGAAACATGGTAGATATAGGGTACAACAGCCCTTTTTATTATGAACCAGTCATTCCTGGGCGATTGGTTATTTTCTTGCATAACTCAGAATTCTTTCAGCCACCGAAGACTGTAGTAGGGTCGGGTAACATGAATGTAGTAATATTTGGGCTTGGTTAACGAAATTCCGCTCTAGACAATGCTCACAGGAATTACGTACAGTGTTGCGGGAGGTGGCCTGAATTATTTTTCCTTTTATTAATTTAGAATGGTGCCAACTCGAAAGATATGCGTGACTTGTTAGATCTGCGCTCAAGCTCTAGCAGACGCGTTTTGCTGAAATAAAAAACAACTAGAGATTCAAGAAACGGATTTAGATCCATTTTTTTTTGTCAAGTAGTTAAAAAAAGAGGATAAAGGGATTCTGTGAAGATATTAAGCACCCTCTTGGCTTCGACAGTAAACGCGCTTTCAGGGCAGTCAAGGAGAATTAGGTAATCGCCGACGTACCTGAAGATTTTCAGAACTAGCAATTTTTTTTAACTTTTCGGTTACGTCTCTGTCCTGCACAACCTGAAAACAATCGTTCAAGATTGGACCGACGCAAAATCTTATACACATAGCCTACTGCATAGGTCTGCATAAAGAAAGTAACAAAATTCCATTAAAGAAAGGTGTTAGGCAAGGAGACAACGATCTCCCCAGTACTATTCACAGCTTGCTTAGAGGAAGTATTCAGAGACTTGGAATGGGAGCAGTTAGGGATAAGGGTAGATGGAGAATACTTCAGTAATCTGTAATTTGCTGATGATATTGCCTTGCTAAGTGACTCGGGAGATGAACTGCAAATAATGATTGATGACCTAGACAGAAAAAGTAGAAATGTAGGCTTAAAAATCAATATGCAGAAAACTAAGGTAATGTTCCACAGCCTCGGGAAGGAACAGCAGTTTACGTTAGGTAGGGAAGCACTGGAAGCAGTAGGCGAATATGTCTACTTAGGACAGGTAGTAACCGCAGATCCGAAAGGAAATAACAAGGATAAGATTGGGACAGAGCGCATTTGGCAAGCACTCGCAGATAATGACTTGCAGCTTACCGCTATCGCTCAAAAGAAAAGAATACAACAGTTGCATCTTACCTGTACTGACCTATGGGGCTGAAACGTGGAGGCTAACCAAAAGGGTTCTACTTAATTTTAGGACAACTCAGAGGGCTATGGAAGGAATAATGGTAGGGGTAACATTAAGAGATAGGAAGCGTGCAGAGTGGGTCTGAGAAATAACTCAAGGTACCGACATTCTAGTGGAAATTAAGAAGGAGAAATGGGCATGGGCAGCACATGTAGTGCGAAGAGAGGATGATCGATGGTCGCTTAGGGTAACAAACCGGATTCCGAGCGATGGAATGCGTAGCAGGGGGCGGTAGAAAGTTAGGTGGGCGGATGAGGCTAAAACGTTCGTAGGGGTCAAGGGGATGCAGCTAGCACAGAACCGGGTTAATTGGAGAAATATGGGAGAGGCCTTCGCCCTGCAGTGGGTGTAGTCAGGCTGATGTTGATGATGATGATGATGAGGTTCACCCTAGAATTGTACGAACAAAAGCCCGCCAGCGAGAAAACGTTTGTTGGCCAGCCAAGGACAGGCAAGTCGATTTAGCTATCCAGTCATGTAGTATATGCCAGGCAGCGGACAACAACACGGAGGTTATGGCTGCACTATTGAACCTGGTCCCCTTACCAGAGGAACCATGGCTAAAGCTAGGAATGGACATTGTTGGCCCATTTGAGAGAGCGCCGCACCATATTCGATATGCAATCACGCTGGTCGACTACTTTTCTAAGTGGCCCGAGGTATATTTTTGAAACCCAGCCACAGCATGCACAGTCACTAGCTTCTTGGTGTCAGTGTTTGCACGTGAAGGTTACCCAGAAGAAATTGTTTGCGATAACGGGCCACAGTTTTCATCTTGTGAGTTCCGAGCTTTTCTGCAGGATCGCAGCATCCGCTTGCGGTATTCTGCCTATACTATCCACAAGCAAATGGTCAAGTAGAACGGTTTAACACAGTTTTAAAAAGTCTTGTTTAAGTAGCTGCACTCGAGCAGCGTCCCTTGCGCAAAACGGTAACAGAATGCTTAGGCGTTTGCCGTTGCACGCCGCGTGCCACAGTTGCAGTTGCCCCAGGCCTTCTCCTGCATGAATGTCTGCCAAGAACTAGGTTTGATGTGGTTGCGTACGCGTTAGCCATATTTTCGACGGACTCTAATGCAGACTTCCACCGCCTACGCGAGCAGCTGAAGCAAAAGCAACAATCCAGTAAACTCCACACAGACGCTCGCAAGGCCGCAAGGGAAACCAAAGTGGATGATGGTGACTTTGTACAGGTTCGGAGACCTACAACTGCCTTTAAAGGTGACTTCACTTTTAGCAGCCCAAGAAAAATGATAAGAAAGCAGGGGCAATCGTCTTTTTACCTTGATGATGGAAAAACGTGGAACGTTTCTAAATTTTCGAAGATGCCACGAGCTTTTGCATCCCTTTGTAGGTGGGGTGAAAGGAATGGTACAAATGATACCACTACGGAAAGTAGCTCACCGCCTACCATGGACGGACCCGTTTCAGAAGCGCCAACCGGGACTTCAGCTGTAGCGGCTGCTAAGCAGCCGCCTATGCCACCAGTGACTTGATGTGAGCCGGAAGAGACTTCGCCTGCCGCCAGTGGGTTCTCTGAAGCACCGGGACAACAGCGTGGGGTACAGCCACCAAGGAACAGACGACCCCCAGACCCCTATGGACACTTAGTGCAGAAGAACTCGTTGGGCTGCAGTGAGCACGAACCTGTCACTCTCCGCAATAGCGTTGAGTTTGCTGAGTGTGAAAGATATATACATTATTGAACGTGTATCTTCTTTTTTTCTATATATTTTTGTATTAAGTGCTAGGACAAGCACGTCGTCGTTACTGTAAATATAATTCGGTAAACGAGCACTAACGTACTACCACTACTAAATTACTAACCCATGGAGCCGTTTTTATAAGGAAGGGAATATGTTGTATATTTGGTTTCGGTTCGAGTTTGTGATCCCCGACCACCAGAGGCACCAGTGTCGCTCTTTGTATATAAGTGACTGCACGTCGAAATAAAGGGGATTTCTTGGTTGCTTGGCAGTGCGTGTATATGTGCGGCACACGCCGCTACAAGAATTTCCTTGTCACGATTTTAGCTGCGGTGTTCTGTTGACTTGCCGCACAGCTGTCGCTATGGTGTAGTCTTTAGTGTGTTCACTGGGGCGAGTTTTTTGTTATTTTATTAGTCGCATTTGTTGGTTTTCAATTTATTTCCTTTTTACCTTTAACTGGTCTTAGTGCCTATTTTCCTGCCAGTATTTTGGAGGTTTGGAGAAATATGGGAGAGGCCTTCGCCCTGCAGTAGGTATAGTCAAGCTGATGATGATGGTGATGATTTGAGACACGGTGCCTCTTGAATGTTTTTCTCGCTCTGCAATCGCTTTGCGGCAGTATTTAATGTTCTCTCGTTTTATTGACACCTTTTACACGCGTTTTTTATACGCTGTCAGCGGTTGTTTGTTTTTGTTTTGATTTTGTTTTGTTTGTGTTTTTCTGCTTCTCTTATCCATCTGTTCGCTTTCTGGCAGCGTCACCTCTTCGTTGGTGCTAATAAGTTAGTTGTGGCAATTTGTTGGGCGGATGCCACTGCTAATTTTTTTGAGACGGGTGCATGCGCATTAATACCTCTAGAAGGCGCTGTTCGGTTGCTTTCAGAATAAATTTGTTAGCCAGCGCTGAGGTGCGCCCTTTTTCTTGCCTTTCGGCTACCATTGCAGTTTTTCTTTATGCACTACCAACTTGCCCAGCAGCAAACATTTCTCGGATAAAACAGTGTCCATTATGCGTTGAAACGTGGCCCAAGCGGAGCAAAGCCCAAACAGTACCACTTTAAATTCTTACAGACCGTCGGGTGTCACGAAACCCGTTTTCAAGCTGTCTCGCTCGTCCACCGCTATTTGCCAATATACGTGTTTCAGATCTAAGGGAAAGAACAACCTGGCGTCTCGGCGTCGATCAAGCGCATACGATCATGGGGTTTGGATACAAGTCTTTTCAGTAACATTATTCAGTTTTCTGTAATCAACAAAAAACCGCAAGATTTTGTCTTTCTTTTTCACCAGGACCACCGGCGACGCCAAGATACACGTTGACAGCTGTATACCATTGTCTGCAAGCATTTCGTTGAATTCCGTTCTATAATAGGCTCCTGCTCTTTAGGCGGAATACGGTATGGACACTGACAAACTGGTGGCGTGGCCGAATCGGTGACTATGCGGTGCTTGCCTACCGACGTACGTTCGACCTTATAGCTCGTCGCAAAGCAATCTTTAAAAACAGCTAGCAGGGACTACAAAAGGTTCTTCAGAGGAGATGACAAGCCCAGGTTGATTTTAACCTTCTGAAGGGCCCTACATAGTTCGGCCTCATTGCAGATTCATCTCCACGGGGCACAGGTTCGGCAACACATCCACGTCGTGGAGGAAGGCGGCAGCCGGTCTCTTGGCGAGGTTCCGAATGTCACTGGTGAAAGTCTTCAGGGAAACTGTCGCATTCAGTTCGACAAGACCGTGTGCAGTAGTCATTCCCTTCTCGAGCAACAGCGAAGAATGAATGTCCGCAAAATCTTTGTAGTCGTGAAACGACTCATTTTTCACTAGCGCCAGCACCCTAGACCGTGGGGGCAGCAAAACGTCATCTCCGACAATACGCAGAGCGTTGACTCCTGGATCTTTTGTGTGGATGTGCGCTATGGCTTGTTTCATCGAAAATGTGAATCGTGCCTCGCGTAGATCGATCACATCACCGTTTGCATGAATAAAGTCGAGGCCCAGGATCAAATATCTCGATCACTCGCCCAAGACTGCGAATTCACCCATGTAGACGAAATCGTGGATACCGATTCGGGCTGTGCCCCTACTGGCTGGGCTAATGAGGTGACATCCAGCAATGCGAATACTAGGGCCCAACCATGGCCTCAGTACCATGCTCATTTCCGAGGCGTGGTCGTGGCTCATCACTGAATAGGCTGCTCGAGTATCAAGTAAAGTGATCGCGTCAGTTGCTTCAATTGTCACACGCAGATCAGAAGTAGCACGTCGGAAGCTTTGGCTACCCTGCCCTGTGAGAACTCAGTGTATCGCCGTATCAGCGGCGGCGAACTTCAGTTTTCCCGACAGCAGCGGCCTTGCCTCCGGAGACCGCTGGAATTAGTTTTCCTGACATGGAGACCGCAGTCTTGATTAGCTAGCTTGTCGGTGAGGGCTTGGGGAATGGTAGCGCAGAGGAGACGACGATCTACAGCCATAGCGGCTGTATGTCCCAGGCCTCTGACGGGCCGGCAGATGAACTTCAACTTCGAGTGTTCGTTCGCCGTTCCGTGGGCATTTATCATCGAGGCGAAACCTCGCAGACCCACTCGGCGATACGGGCAGGCCCTAGAGGTGACCCGCCTCATCCCAGTGGTAGAAAAGTGGCCGCCAGTCCGGTGCATGCCACACTTCACAGTTCCATGGCCGCTGATAGGCTCGTCGAGACACACGGGTAAAACAAGACTGCTGCACTGCTTGAATCGCGGTATTCACGTCGTAGCCTGGTGCTGCCACCCGGCATAGGACAGATGCATTGGTAGGTCTGACCTCAGTCTGTCTAGCAACCTCAGAGAGTTGTTGCTGCGCTACCAGGCACACCTCGTCCCGGACTTCAGATAGCGATGTAATTGAAGGCTCGCTAGAACGCAGCTGGAGGGCTTGTTGTTCTTCCTTAACGATCGACCAGATTACGTCCCGTAAAACGGCCACATCGCTTCCTAGCGGCATTAAACGAAACAGCGGGCCTAAGCATGCTTATACCGAATTTTATTTCCGGGGCCGTTGCAGGAGAGTAGTCTTTGTGGTAGTCGCCTCCATGAGGAATTCGGCAACAGTACGCGGTGGACTGTGCAGAATTGCGGCGAAAAGCTGCTGCGTGACTCTTCGTAAGAAGGGCCGAATCTACTCCTCCACCATGAAGGAGTCGGCACGCTTGAAGAGGGGCGTCATATCTTCAACATCATGCGGACGCATTCTTCACTTCGCTAGTTACGGAAATGAAGCGCAGCTTGAGCTTTCTCCCGGCGGTCCGTGTTGGGAAATATATATAGTAGATTTCGGTGATATTGTTACGGTACGCTGTCACAGACGGCGACGAAGTGCTGGATTCAGCAAAGAACAAAGACGCTGAAGCTAGTCTCTAGACGGTCCTTCGAGCATGTCCCTGACGGCGAACTGTTGAGGCTACGACCTCGTAACCTCGTGTTGTGCCTCGTAACATCTTGGTGGAGGTGCTGGGTGCGACACCAATACTACAAGCTGGATCTCCGCAGTGGTCGCTAGCTTGGTGCTAGCACTATGCAGACCGACTCAGCCTCTTCTACAGCGGCACAGCCAGCTCCAACTGTCGTCGTGGCACCGCCTCGTGATCCGGGCACCTTTTGCGGCACTAATGACGTCGACATCGAAGACTGGCTCGCTATGTACGAGCGAATCAGTAAGCACAACCGATGGAACGCACCACTGATGCTTGCGAACGTCATTTTCTACCTCGCTGCTACGGCGCGGGTCTGGTTTGAGACGCACGAAGAAGATCTGACATCCTGGGAGATGTGCAAAGTGAAGCTTCGGGACCTCTTTGGCAAGGCGATCGGACGCAGGCTCGACGCCAAAAAGGACCTAGCATCGCGAGCACAATCATCGACCGAATCCAATATATCGTACACACAAGACGTACTAGCTCTCTGCCGCAAAGTGAACAGCGCCATGCCCGAGTGTGACTAGGTGGGCTATATCTTAAAGGGAAACGGTGCCCTTTCGGAAACGGTACGTTTTGCAAACGGTACTCTACTATCGATCATATTCATACCATCAGCAAGGTGATAGAAAAATGCACGGAATATAACCAGCCCTTATACATACCATTCATTGATTACGAAAAAGAATTTCACAGTTGAAACCTCTGCGGTGATGCAGGCATTGCGAAATCACAGGGTAGACGAGCTGTGCTTGAAAATGCTGGAAATATATATAGTGGCTGCACAGCAACCATAGTTCTGCATAACGAAAGTAACAAAATTCTCATAAGGAAAGGTGTTAGGCAAGGAGATATGATTTCCCCAGTACTATTCACAGCTTGCTTAGAGGAAGTATTCAGAGACTTAGAATGAGAGTAGTTAGGGATAAGGGTAGATGGAGAATACCTCAATAATCTGCGATTTGATGATGACATTGCCTTGCTGAGTAACTCGGGGGATGAACTGCAAAAAAGGGATTGATGACCTAGACAGCAAAAGTAGAAAAGTAGGCTTCAAAACCAATATGCAGAAAACTAAGGTAATGCTTAACAGCCTCGGCAAGGAACAGCAGTTTACAATAGGTAGGGAAGCACTGGAAGTAGTAGGCGAATATATCTACTTTGGACAGGTAGTAACCGCCGATCCGGACCATGAAAAGGAAATAACAAGCAGAATAAGATTGGGATGGAGCGCATTTGGCAAGCACTCGCAGATTTTGACTACCAGCTTATCGGTATCGCTCAAGAGGAAAGTGTACTACAGTTGCATCTTACCTGTACTCACCTATGGGGCTTAAACGTGGAGGCTAACCAAAAGGGTTCTACTTAAGTTGAGGACAACTCAGAGGGCTATGGAACGAAAAATGGTTGGGGTAACATTAAGAGATAGGAAGCGTGCAGAGTGGGTCAGAGAAATAACTCAAGGTACCGACATTCTAGTGGACATTAAGGAGAAATGGGCATGGGCAGGACCTGTAGTGCGAAGAGAGGATGACCGATGGTCGCTTAGGGTAAAAACCGGATTCTAAGGGAAGGAAAGCGTAGCAGGGGCGACGGAAAGTTAAGTGGGCGGATTTAAGTTCGCAGGGGTCAAAGGATTCAGCTAGCACAGAACCGGGTTAATTGGAGAAATATGGGAGAGGCCTTCACCCTAGAGTGGGTATAGTCAGACTAATTAATTAATTTATTTATTTATTTATAGGTACTGCGATCTGGTACAGATCATAGCAATGACGACGATAATGATGATGATATTAAAGGGAATTGTTGACGACGCTTTAATTCTTCTCTATTGCAAAGACTGTACGACGGTCGACTCTTTCCTTGAGGTCTGTCGGTGGTTTAAGCAAGCTAAACATCGTCATATTGCTCCCCGCTTCCACCACGTGCCAAATACGGTTGGTACGTCTTTGTGCGAGGATGTTCAAACACTGCAGCAGCCATCCCATCAGTCAAACTTGACCAGGATCGTTCGCAGAGAGCTGGAGGCAATTACCCCTGTCACATTTACACCTCAGCCGGCGAACTTATTTTGTCGTTCGCCAAAAATTCGCGAATGCAGGTCTTAATGCGAACCTAAGCCTCAGCTCTGGTCAACCGTCCGCACAGCCATCTGTCCAGGCCACCATTTCGGCGGTAGCTGCTGCGGCTCCGACTGCGCCCTTCCGACTCGATGCCGCTACAGCACCCCGGAAGAATGACGAACATTGGGAAACCGACCCACCTGTTTCAACTGCTGACATGCCGGCCACATTACTCGCCACTGCCGTAGCCGTTGGGTCCGGTCATCTCGACTTCGCTACTATCATGGCAGCGCCGCCTACGGACCACACCCAAGCTCTCTCCATGATACGCCCTCTCGTGACTTCAACTCGCCATCCCCGCGCATATCCAGCTGCTCTCCTCCCCCAGACCCGCCGTTCGTGCTCGCCCCAACGTCGCCGTTCATCATCCCCTCACTTCTCTGGCCCTCTCCCGGAAAAATGATAAATGCAGTTACCGGCGGTGAAGCTGCATTGACGATCTAGCCCGAAAATCCTCTGCTGAATTTCGCTCATCGCAGCAATCTTGCTGATATCTGTGTAGTTGGTGTGCCTGTTACCACCCTCATTGTAACTGGAGCCCAAATTATAGTCCTCAGCTCTTCGTTTCGCCGCCGACTCAAAAAACGTTGTCACACCCGCCTCTTCATCAGCCATTCCTGTCACTGATGGAGGGGTCGCTGCCGTCGTGGGACTGTGCACTGCGCGCGTGAGCATTTGTGGTCGAACTATCCCTGCGCTCTTCCCTGTAATCGACCGCTGTTCCCACGATGTGATCCTCGGCATCGACGCTTTGACGGCCCACTCTGCCCTGATTGATTGTTCAAGTGGCTTCCTTCGTTTGGACCTGATTTCCTGCTCCGAACACACAGATATCAAGCCACGCCCCGCGCCATCGAGTTTGTTCGCCTACCGCCCGAAGCTGCCATGTATGTTCCTCTGGCCCCATTTCCTGCTATTCCTGATGGTACATACATCACTTGTCCAATCACCGATGTTGTTCTCCACCATAACGTCATCCTATTTCACACTGTCGTGACCGTCATGGATAACAGAACCTATCTTCCCGTCTTAACTTCAGCCGATCTGTCGAAGTTTTGCCCCATGGCATTGTACTCGCTGACTTGTTTCCGTTGGCTGACTGCGAAGTTTCTGAGCCCCCGTATCAGCTTCTCGCTCGACCATTTTTACTCCCTTGATAGCAGCGAATTTCACACCTGAGCAAGCCAGTGCTCTCTCCGACCTTTTGTTTTTGTACAGCCACATATTTGACTTTGGGGACCAACCTTTGAGCCAGATATCTGTCGTCGCATCAATAGTGGTGATGCCATGCCCATTCACCGAAGGCCTTATCATGTCTACGTTGCTGACCGCCACGTGATACAGGAAGAGGTCGACAAGATGCTCACAAACAATATTATTGAGCTTTCCTGCAGTCCCTGGGCGTCCCTTGTTTTTTGAGTCAAAAAGATTAAACTTGGAGTTTCTGAGTCGATTACCGCCACCTCAGTCAGATAACTAAAAAAGACGTTTATCCGCTCCCAAGAATTGACGACGCCCTGACTGCTTGCATGATGCCAGCTATTGTTTTTTCGATCGATATGCGCTCCGGCTACTGGCAAATAGCTGTCTACGAACGGGAACAAGAGAAAACCGCATTTGTCCCCCCCCCCCTGACGGGCTATATCAATTCAAGGTCATGCCATTTGGGCTCTGTAACACTCCTGCGACCTCCGAGTGCATGGTGTTACTCGCTTCTCCATGGCTACAAGTGAACAACGTGCTTATGCTACTTAGATGACATTGTGGCTTTCTCTCCCACGTTCACAAGTCACCTTCAATGGCTTTCCACAACACTGGCCGTCTTCCGCCGCGCTGGTATTCAACTCAATGCAAACAAATGCAGCTTCGGCCACGCCAGATCAATATTATGGGACATTTGGTTGACGCAACTGGTGTCAAGCTTGACCTTGATAAAGTTCGTGCACTCCACAAGTTTCCTACAGTACGTAATACAAGTGATGTGCGAAGTTTTCTCGGGCTCTTCTCCTACTCCCGTCGCTTCATTCGGAAATTTGCTGACCTTACACATCCCCTCACCTCCCTTCTGCAAAATAACGTGAATTTCTCGTTGAGCCGTGAGCAAGCAGAGGCCTTCACAACGCTCATTTCCGCCCTCACCACTCCTCCTGTCCTGGCACACTTCGACCCGTCTGCACCTACAGAACTGCGCACTGACGCTAGCGGACATGGTATTGGCGCAATCCTTGTCCAGTACTAGCACGGCCACTCTCGTGTGATTGCCTATGCCAGCCGTCTCCTATCTCAGTCCGAGCACAAATATACCGATACGAAGCGCGAATGGCTCGCACTTGTTTGGGCATTGACCAAATTCCACCCTCATTTGTTTGCGCGGCCATTCAACGTAGTGACGGACCATCATGCCTACTGTTGGCTGTCCTCACTTAAGGACCCTACCGGCCGCTTAGTTGTCTGGGCTTTGCGATTAAAAGAATACATGTTTACTGTTGTGTACAAGACAGGCCGTCTACATCAAAACTCCGACTGCTTGTGCCGCCACCCCGTTGACCCTCCTGAACGTCCTGACAACACTGCTGATGACTGCGTTTTGTCCCCCTCGGACTTTCTCCACATCGGCGACGAGCAGAGTCGTGATCCATCCCTGCGCCCCATTATTGATCACCTGCGCAACGACTGCTCCGATTCGTCCATTGTAGTGTGGTAAACTTCGTCTTCATAGCCACTGCCATGCATCGCGTGCTGGCGCGCTCGAGGACGAAGAAGTTGGTCGCTGCCTTGCTGTTTCGCCACGCCAAACGCTCCACTGCATTTATTTTTTTTTCGATGTAGTTATACATCTCAAAATCTAATATCTCTGCAACCCAATTCTTGGCCGATGCCCCTGTGTGGGTATGTGCCATCACATTAGAGGAGAACAACAACAACAACGCTTCACTGCGAGTTCCTCCTGAGCGGCTATATCTACCTGAATAAACACACCCCTACAATTGGTGCAGGTGCTGCTGGGTACGTTCCCATCCACCCTGAAACTCAGAAGCTGCACATTGCCCTCTGCTTCCACCATGCCGGACGAGATCACCTCGACATCGCCACCCATACCAGCCACGCTACTGTGTTCTGGCGTTCTACGGCAGCGTGAGCCATGCCTCTTCAGTGGCACGGCTGACCAAGACGTAGACGACTGGTTGTCGGCATATGAATATGTCAGCAGTTACAATAGATGGGACGACACTATCAAGCTAAGTAACCTAATCTTTTACCTGACCGACGTGGCGAACCTCTGGTTTCGCAATCATGAGGCAGACCTGCCATCTTGGTCTGCATTTAAGAAGAACTTTGCGGAAGTGTTCGGTCGTCCTGCAGTTCGCAAGCTCCGAGCAGAACAACGCTAGCGTGAGCGCACTCAGCATGCCGTAGAGTCATTCACAAGTGATATAGAGGACATTGTTGACCAGTGCAAACGTGTCGACCCACTAATGTCCGAAGCAGCTAAGATCGGACACATCTTGAAAGGTATCTCCGAGGACGCGTGTCAGATGCTCTGGGTGAAAAATCCTGCCTCCGTCAGTGATGTGATTAAACTTTGCCAGAGCTACGACGAGCTCCGAAAGCAGCGCGCTTCTACCCGGCGCTCCGGTGTTAGAGACGACACCATCTCTGCACTAGCACTGGGCAGTTCTACTTCATCAGAGGACAGCCCTTTGATTCAACAGATCAAAGCCTTCGTTCGCGAAGAGGTCGCCCGCCAACTATCCCTGGTCCCTCAATTACAAGACACTGGTCGCCTTGTTCCTACCATGGCTCCATCCTTGGCCCCTACCATACGGCGTGTCGTGGAAGACCATATCGCTGATGTCCTTCCGCCCAGCGCCGTGCTCCCGCCCAGCCCCGTGCTGCCTCCCAGCCCTGTGCAGGCGCAAGTAACGGTACCATTGACGTACGCCCAAGTTACAGCCAGGCCGCTAATGACAACCGCACCTGTTGCCTACCAGGCCGCCCCTTCCAACCATCCTTCGCCTTTGCCTGGGTCGGCATCCCATGTCCCTATTCCAAGGGTACGCCAACGCCCTACGAACCCTTGGTGCACCTCGGAAAACCGGCCAATCTGCTACTCTTGCGGGCTGCCGGGCCATATAGCCCGTCTTTGCCGCCAACGCTTTCCACCTTCTCGCCCTGAGCCCTGGAACTACTCGTACGACGCCGACCAGCCCTCGCCCGGAACTCAATCCGGTTCCGACTTCTTTTCTCGGGACAATCAAACGTATACCCTCTTGTTGACACGGGCGCTGCCGTATCCGTCATCAGTGAATCTATTTGTCGTCGTCTTCGCAAGGTGACCACTGCACTACGCGACTTTTCGCTTCGCACCGCTTCATCCCAGCGCATTCATCCCTCAGCAGCGTGCACGGCCCGTGTTCTCATCGAAGACGTCTTATGCACCATCGAGTTTATTGTGTTGGCTCAATGCTCACACGACATCATCCTGGGCTACGATTTCCTTTCCACTCATCGTGGCGTTATTGACTGCGCCCGCGCGGATGTTGCCTTTTTTCCTGTGTGTGATACTGTTTTGTGTGACGTCCGTACCCAGTCTGCGAAACTCCTTGCCGCCAATGACACAGACATTCCTCCATTTTCTGCTGCCCTCGTTCCACTCTCCTGTGAAATTGTTACTACTTCGACTGTCTTCTTCACACCGTCCGATGTCGCTTCATGCCATCCATACCTCCTGCTTCCATTTGCTGTTCTCAAGTTTGAAGGAGGTCTTAGTGCAATGTATGTATCGAGTTCATTTTCGTGCCCATCGGTCCTGTTACGCGGTGAGTGTCTCGGTAGTATTGAAGAACTTGATCCCGCGCGTGTAAATACTCTTCCTGCAACGCCTACTTCATTAGACGTTAATGTTCTTAGCTCCTGCGATATAGCGACCTCTTCGACACTACCTGATGTTCTTCAACAAGCTATTGACTTAGATCTTCCACCCGCGCAACGCGATCAGCTCTCTGCCCTTCTACGGAGCTTCACTTCTGCCTTCGACCTTCCTCACACTGCTTTGGGTCGCACGTCTGTCGTTACGTACACAATCGACACTGGTACAAACGCACCTTTACGACAGCGTCCTTATCGCGTGTCGGCCTCTGAGCGCCAAGTCATTGCTGATAACGTGGACGATATGCTTCGCCGGGACGTGATACAGCCATCAAACAGTCCATGGGCTTCTCCGGTTGTTTTGATCACCAAGAAACATGGTTCCATCCGGTTTTGCGTCGATTACCGTAGGCTAAACAAGATCACGCGTAAAGACGTCTATCCTCTGCCACGAATCGACGACGCCTTGGACTGTTTACAGGGAGCTGAGTATCTCTCCTCTTTGTATTTGCGCTCCGGCTACTGGCAGGTACCGATGGCTGATGATGACCACTCGAAAACTGCCTTTATAACACCGGATGGCTTATACGAGTTCAACGTTATGCCCTTTGGCCTTTGCAATGCCCCAGCTACTTTCGAGTGCCTGATGGACACTGTTCTTCGTGGACTCAAGTGGCAGACCTGTCTTTGTTATCTAGATGACATCGTAGTTTTCTCTATCGATTTTTCTTCCCACCTTCTCCGCCTAAAGCATGTCCTCACGTGTCTCGCCAACGGTGGGCTTCAGTTGAATTTGAAGAAGTGCCACTTTGCTGCTCGAAAACTCACAATTTTAGGTCACGTAGTCTCTAAGGACGGCATTCTTCCCGACCCCACCAAACTTCGCGCAGTTGCAGAGTTCCCGAAGCCAACCTCCCTGAGCAGCTTCGGAGCTTTATCGGCCTCTGCTCCTACTTTCGACGCTTCATCTTGAACTTCGCCTCTATGATTGCTCCTCTGACCCGGCTCCTTGCCGGCAACTTCGTCCTTTCCGCCTGGACTCCAGCCTGCGATAAAGCCTTCGACACTTTACGCTGCCTTTTGGTTTCGCCTCCCATTCTACGCCACTTTGATCCGACTGCGCCTACGGAGATTTACACTGATGCCAGCGGTATCGAGCTTGGTGCCGTCCTTACCTAACGTAAGCCTGGTTACAGCGAGTATATTGTGGCATATGCCAGCCGAACATTGACAAAAGTAGAGTCCAATTATTCAGCCACAGAAAGGAATGTTTAGCCATTATTTCGGCTATCGGAAAATTTCGTCCCTATGTGTGTGGCCGACCGTTTTATGTTGTGACCGATCACCACGCTTTTTGCTGGCTAGCCTCTCTGAAAGACCCATCCGGTCTCCTTTCTCGCTGGGCTCTCCGTCTCCACGAGTATGACATCCATGTCATTTCGCGATCAGGCCTGAAGCATACGGACGCAGATGCTCTTTCCCACTCGCCATTGCCTAGTGATACCTCGTCTGAGCACGTCTGTGCTTACGATTTGTCGACTCTGTCCACTGTCGACATGGTTACGAGCAGCGGAATGATCCGTGCATCAGTGCACTTTTGCATCTTCTTTCAAGTCCTACTCCCGGTCATTCATCCAAAGCGCTCGTCCGGCAAGCCCACCACTTCTCCATTCGTGACGGTCTTCTCTATCACCGCAATTATTTGCTTGAAGGACGGAAGTGGCTTCTAGTCATCCCGCGTTATCTCCGCGCCAACATTTGTGCTGCGTACCATGGTGACCCACAGTGTGCCCACGGTGGCGTATTGAAAACCTACACGCGCCTACGTCTGCGATTTTATTGGCGTGGAATGTACCGCTTTGTACGACATTTTGTGCGCGCTTGCGAATTTTGTCAACGCCGAAAAACTCCACAGAAGTCCCCTGTTTCGTTGCAGCCGTTACCCTGCCCTGCACGTTCGTTTGACCGCGTTGGCATAGATCTCTATGGCGCTCTCTCACTACTTCCGCTGGAAACCGGTGGATTATCGTGGCAGTAGACCATCTTACTCGCTACACTGAAACATCACCGTTACCCTCTGCCTCCGCAAGAGACGTTGCTTTGTTCCTTCTCAACAATTTGATTCTTCGCCACGGGACTCTGAAGGAACTGCTCAGTGACCGCGGACGCGTTTTCTTGTCCGAAGCTGTTGAGGCCCTACTGAAAGAATGCAGCATCATTCACCGCACCGCAACTTGTTACCACCCTCAGACGAATGGCCTGACCGAGCGCTTCAACCGTACTCTGAGTGACATGCTGGCCCTGTACGTCAACGACGCTCATTCCAACTGGGACCAAGTTCTTCCCTTCGTAACCTACGCGTACAATACTGCGATACAGACCACCACTGGATTCTCTCCTTTCTTCTTTACGGGCGCGAGCCAACCTGTACAATGGACGCTCTCTTTCCCTACCGCCCTGATGTCTCTGAATCGATGCCACTCTCGGACGCCGCCCAGTACGCAGAAGAATGCCGTCAGCTCGCCAGTTCGCTTACAACGGAAAACCAGTGCCAACAAAAACACCACCGCGACACCGGCGAGCCTTCTACATATGCACCTAACTGCCTGGTATGGCTCTGGGTCCCTGCCACAACCACCGGCCTTTCAAAGAAGCTTCTTGCTCGATACCATGGTCCATACCGAGTCCACCAACAAACATCTTTTGTCAACTACGTAGTTGAGACTGCTACGCCCTCTGTGGACTTGCGTCGCCGTGGACGCGAAACATTTCATGTGAACCGAATCAAGCCATACTACGATCCACCTCTTCTGTCGGCTCCATAAGTCACCATAAGTCACCTCTACCCGGGGGGAAAATGTAGTGTGGTAAACTTCGTCTTCATAGCCACTGCCATGCATCGCGTGCTGGCGCGCTCGAGGACGAAGAAGTTGGTCGCTGCCTTGCTGTTTCGCCACGCCGGACGCTCCGCTGCGAGTTCCTCCTGAGCGCCTATATATATCTGAACGGTCTTACTGAGTGCCTTAGTCGTACACTGGCCGACATGATGTCAATGTATGTTTCTGACCATCACGGTGACTGGAAAATCTCTTTACCCTTCCTAACATTCGCCTATAACTCATCACGGCATGATACCACTGGATACGCTCCCTTTTATCAACTCTTCGGCCGCGACCCTCTACTTTCCTGCGACACCTTACTGCCTCTTGACGATTCATCCTGCAGTTACGCTTGTGATGCCTTTGCCCGCTCTGATGCCGCCCGTCATGTTGCTCGAAACCGGCTTGGTGCGTCTCAGCGTTCTCAAAATCACCGTTACGATCTCCATCACCGTGACGCCTACTACCCTCCTAGCTCCCTCGTACTCCTCTGGCTCCCACGATCCGACGTAGAGGCATGTGCGAGAAACTTGTGCCCCGCAACATAGACCCTTACCACGTCTTGCGGCAATTTGCCGACGTTACGTACGAATTTATGCCTCTCAGCCGCTAGTCTCCTACAAACCATCATCCAGAAGCATGCATGTCACCCGTCTCAAACCTTATATTTCGCGCTCACCTGTGTAGTCTAGGCAACGGGGCTGTGCTTCTCCCGCGGAAGGGGGGGGGGTATTTTTACGGTACGCAGTCACGGACGATGACGAAGTGCTGGACTCGGTAAAGAATGAAGACGCTGAAGCTAGGCTCCAGAGGACCCTGCGAGTGTTTCCCTGATGATGATGATGATGATGATGATGATGATGATGATGATGCGTTCGCAGGTAGGGAAGCGTCCCCAGCATGACTCCACCAGATGTGTAACAGTTGTTACACTGAATAACTACTGCAGCCACTGAACGAGGGCATCGAGAGAGCTGAACCACGGAACGCGGACAACGGGAATGGGCCTACACTTCAATATCCTCTACTTCTTCTGATTGCGATCTTTCTTCTCCTTTAACACACGCGTCAATATTGATAGGGCCAAATGCAATTTCTATTGATCACGTAGGGTTATTGGCCAAAGTAAGTTACAAAAGCAAACTTGTTCAAATGATAGTTGGACGGATTGAGAACACAACACGGCACTTGTGTTTTCGCTTCGTCCTTTGTTAGTCCTGTTCGCACATGATCGCAATGCAACAAGCCCATTTCTATGCTCTTGTTCACATGCCTGCCGCTGAAAGCTTCTTCCCTGTCGTATTAAGGGGGACCTCATTGTGTGCGTTATTCACGCGACATCTTTTAGGTTTTGGTTCTTTTGGTTCTTTTACTTGTGTCTTTTTTACGCGGTTTTCATGTCCATTCTAGTGCCTGTGGGCATCGTTTGTTTTGTGCTTGAATTTTTTTTCCAAATTTCGGCCCACTTTAATGTTGATTATCTCTTATGGGCGTCTTTCATGCCATCCACGACGCGACTGCTATTGATAGGTTTACTATTACGTTTTGTGCTCGTTTCCCCAAACCCACATTGGCACTGTCGCCAGATAAGGCGTTGGGTCCATCAATGCCATGTGTGTTTATTATAAACGCTAGAGTTACTAGTTGCCCTGTGTTCTTTCCTTGTCTTGCTTCTGTCCTATCGATTCTCCGGCTTTTTTCTTACTATTGTTAAAAGCCACATTTCCCCGAACTATGTTGTCATCTTTGTGGCATCCAGATTAAGAGCGAAACATGGCATGCAGGCATCTGACACCTGGCATCTGACAGCTAACATAGCCTGGTGCTAACTAGATCGCTGGTTGTATGACGTCACGAGTCGGAGTGACACTACCAAGATGACAGGAACTACCACCATAGAGAGTTACTTCATTTGAGATATCGAGGAACGTTGCAATGCAAGGACGTCAAGCAGGTCTGTCTCGTGGTGAGAGAAGTGGATGCGTTGTGCGCCGAAGAAGTTTTCTTAAGAGAAGCCTATCCTCCAGAGAAGAAGAATCCCTTTAAATGGGACGAAGAGGTGCTGCGTGGCGAATTTCTTCATTTACAAAGCCTTAGTTCAGGTGTCGGTTGCTAGGTCCGCAGTGCACATGAGCTGTTAATGAGAATTTCTCATACATGTCCAGACTCTGCGAAAGTTCGGAATTCTTGACATGTCATAAACTACGAATAATGACAGGTGAATTTGTGACGATGTCAGTTTGGCTTCTACTCTTAAGGAGAAGAGAACACTATAGCCAAAGAAGAAGAACACAGAAGAGAACATAGAAGAAAACACAGGAAATGCAATAATTCTCGAATAGCCAGCAACTTGACCCGTGTTGATTGTCACGACGTTGAGCAGGCGTTCAAAAAGACCAGGGCTACAGTTTTCGTTTATTTCGTTTAGCTTTTCTTAGCAATTCACAGCATTCTAGAACAAGCACTCACTGCTTTCTGTGAACAGTACGTGAAGGATTGAGTTGTTGAACCGCAGCCGTAGTGTTTCGTCGTGCACAACGCATAGAAGGGTCCTGTGACTTAGGAACTTCCAAATTATCCCAATACTTAGTTTGGTAGCCTTAGAAAAAAATCTTATATATAGACTTTCAGCAATGTTGGGCAAAATGTGAATTATTTGTTCTCGAATGTTTTGAAGATGTTAGCAGCCTTAGCTTAAAGAGTACAATGCCCATTGGTGGCTCTGACATCGAACCCCTTACCTGCTCTGACAAACAACCACGCCTCGTCAGAAGAGTGCCACTTTTTGCATTCAAAATTGAGCATAATGGAAATAATTTTCAGACTCTACACTTTGACACAGAGCCTTTCTTAGCATCACTTGCCCTTTTTCTGATTTTGCGTATTTGACTGCGGCGGATAAGTAGCGAGCTACTTGCTTTGATTACAGTGATGAAAAAATTAATCATTACAAGCTAAAGAAAGCTGATCGTTCCTTGAGTAGAATTGGTAGCTAGCGAAGCACCGCTATGTGGTTGGGAGTTACCTCTGGGGTTTCGAATTGCTTGGCGCTCTTGCATGTCGGCAATCGCTGCGATTGTAACCACGTTTACGAAACCCGATCGACAACAAACAAAAAGCAGTTTCCGGGGACCGAGATCACTGACTGTGCCGGTGCTTCCTGTTTATCTCCTACACCTACGCTCGAACTCTACATTTCTAATTTCGTTGTTACAAAAGACCGCAGCGCCTTAAAGCGTTCTTTAAAAGCGCCATTCAGTCTCCCATATAATGAAAGGATATTAGTGGGCTATAATTTCACTTTATATGCTTTACCAATTGTTTTAGTTCATTTCACTTGGTACGTCCGTGATCGCCTACGATTTTGAGTACATCAGGAGCACATATTTCTGGTTTCGCCTCTGTTCTTTACCTAATGCATGCAATTTGAAACTGCCACAAAGAACGTCTTCTGTCTTTCTTATTTATCACAATCTTCATTTTTACTCAGCAGTTCTGCCTTACATTGAGCGTTTCATGGTTCTTACTTGTCGGCTATTCACCCCGTCTGCTAGTACCCGCTGCCCTAGTCTCACCGCATGCACCACGTAACGTCCGTTATCTCCCACACGTCTCATTCGTGCTTTTTATATATCGCAGTCGTTTTCCCGCGACCCAAGTAACACGTCCGAACTCACCGACTCATGCCCTAGTCATCACGTAGGGCGCTTGGCAGTGCTGTGGAGTCTCCAGCAGCGAAGTTCACCTTTCAGGCAGAGCTATTTTTCGCATTGGCTTCTAGACGCCCAGTGATGTAGATTTCAAATTCTGCACTCAAAGCGGCAGAGAAACTTGAGGTAACAAGCTTTATTATTTGCCGCTTTAAAATAAACTGGTAGGACGCAAGATAATGCAAGCCGTTATATTATGATCCGTTCGCATTTTTCCCTCGTGAGTTAAAGCAAGCGTCTTTGCCTAGCTTCTGTCATAATTATTTGTGAGTTCCCGAGAAAAATATTTGCAATCTGACGCCCATTTATGCTACAATATCCCACCCCCTTCGTGCTACACCTGGAACCTTTCTCATCCTGCGCATTTGCTTTCTTTTTATATACGAAATGCACGCTGCCCCTGACGATGGCAACAATGCTATGAAATATTTGCCACAAAGAGATAAAGATGAGCACCCTGTAAACTATAGTAAATTTAAAGAAATGCTCTTAGGATTTAAAAACGCGAGTGTTAAAAATAACTTAACTATTGTAGCGCACGACACATTGGTAAGTCGTCTCACATGAAAAGCCAAGCTTACACACAAGCTAAAAACACTAAACCGCATAAAAAGCATTTGCAAAATCGCAGCGAGAACAGAATGTAAATGTAAGCTTGCTTACAACAAGTTTCCGGCATTGACCATTATTTGTAATATATGTTTTAAGGATACTTCCTTCACTCCTTTAGTTTTAATCCCACCTTGGCGTTCATCAGCACGCTCTACTTTAATAGTTTCGTCAAAAACAACAAATGCCAAAGGAGTTAAATTGCCCTTTGCTATGATATCAATTTCAAAAGGTAATCTGAAATGAAAAACAGCCATTTGTACTTCAACAAGCCGTGAGCGGTCTCTAGGCAATTCACAATAATAGTGATTATTTAAGTTAAACACCGAAATGAATTGTAGTAGATATAAATGCTTTTAGATATCATCCCTGTGCATTTCATGATGTAAAACCTTCGCTCTCTACTGCGTGCCTATTTTCTTCAAACATTATCTCAAACCTGAAATTACCAACAACAGTGCCCAATTCTTCAGATACAAGTCCTCCTTTCGTTTTTAGCAGGTGTCTGCGCTCCTGCTTTTCTCTCCCTTCAACCGAATGGTTTCCGCTGAGGCGAATCCTCAATTATTGCTTTACGTTTATAGAAACCGCAAAAGGGTTTGGAACTTCGACAGAAGAGCAAACCGGGTTTCTGCTTTCATGTTTGCTACATGAGTGGATTGCGATAGTCCGGCGCGAATTTCGGTACAGGTACACAGGTTATCTCATCTAACGAGCTTCACCAATATTCCTTTTCACCGTGCGCGTGCAGTCCATTTTTTGGCAAGTGAACTGATTCCCATACGGCTTCTATTAAAATCACTCCCACATGCATGCTTGCTAGCAGAAATGAGCGACACCCCCGTCAACCCTCATGAACTTTCGTTGTTGCTAAAAGCGTGGCATATGCGCATATCGTAATACGCACAATATATATATATATATATATATATAAAAGGGAAATGAGGGTGCTCGTTATAATACATGTAGGAAAGTAGCCAACAGTCAGAGAGGCAAAGGAAAGCATTGGGGATTGTAATTTATGTCTTTTTTTTAATTCTTACTTCGATAATCACATAAATTAGTAATGCAATTTGTTCAGAGGAAAGATAATTAAACTCAACGTAGAAGAAAACAACAACGTGCCGATCGTGGGAACCATATCTAGTTTATGTGATTACCGAAGTAAAAGTAAAAAAGACAAAGTACAATCCCTAATGCTTTCCTTGTCCTCGCCGACTGTTGGCATCTTTCATTCATGTATTATATATATATATATATATATATATATAGAGGGTTTTGAATATTTGGGGGCTGGGATTTAAAACATTCCTATGCAAAATCTACTACACCATTCGAGCTGAAATAACGTTCACAAAGTAGCAAAATATCGTGTACGTTATCTGATAAGTGATTCAACATCGGTACTTGCCTAGATTTTCCGAAATCGAGAAAAAACTGCTCTCGGCGGCGTGCACAATTTTCGCAGAAGAGAGTCGAAAAGCTATTTTAACATGGTGCGTTATCTGTCGGGCAGCGAGGCAAGCGCGCCAACGGCCGGGATGGAGCTTGTCTCACTGCTCGACAGATGACGCATCATGTTAAAATAGCTTTTCGACTCTCTTCTGAGAAAATTGTGCACGCCACCGAGAGCAGTTTTTTCTCGATTTCGAGAAATCTAGGCAAGTACCGATGTTGAATCACTTATCAGATAACGTAGACTATACTTTGCTACTTTGTGAACGTTATTTCAGCTTGAATGGGTTAGTAGATTTTGCATAGGAATTTTTTAAATCCCAGCCCCTTTGAGAGTTGAGAGTGGCGCTGGTGAACACTCTCAGGGTTCGTATGCAGATAACATTAATATCCAAGAAAGTAGCTAAGGGGACAGCGGCTGATGTAGATCAGTTGGAAGAGTACCGGACACGATATTCGGAGGTCGTGGGTTCGGTTCCCACCATCATCACTATATTTTTTCTTCTACTTTGCGTTTAACTATCTTTCCCCTGAACAGATTGCGTTACTAATTTATGTGATTATCGAAGTAAAAATTTAAAAAAAAGACGAAGTACAATCCCCAATGCTTTCCTTGGCCTCGCCGACTGATGGCTTCTTTCCTTTATGTATTATAACAAGCACCCTCATTTCCCCTTCATTTATCTGCTTATAGCTTACGGGGGTCTCGGTTCTGGCAGTATTGAAGCCATATGTAGCATTAGAGGGTTCTAGCACAGCTTTCGCCCTCGCTCTTGATCACGTTCTACGTGACGCTGGTGGTAGCACAGGACGTTCCACGTCCGCCGCTTTGGTTGAGGGTGGTGCTGGTGAACACTCTCAGCGTTCGTATGCAGACAACATCAATACCCAAGAAAGTAGCAGAGGGGACAGCGGCTGATGTAGCTCAGTTGGAAGAGCACCGGATGCGATATTCGAAGGTCGTGGGTTCGGTTCCCACCATTTGGCACATTGTTTTTATTCTACTTTGCGTTTAACTATCTTTCCCCTGAACAGATTACATTACTAATTTATGTGATTATCAAAGTAAAAATTAAGAAAAAAGACAAAGTACAATCCCCAATGCTTTTCTTGGCCTAGCCGACTGTTGGCTTGTTTCCTTGATGTATTATAAAGAGCACCCTCATTTCAACATTGCTATAACGTCTTGCTGTAATGTCGCAGACAGTGTTACAGGCCAACGATCAGACAGAAGCTGTTGTATTACCTACTGCCTCAGATGTTGAGTGGCCTGCTCTACCATCAAAGGCCAACGCCAGGCCTCATCCCAGTTTGGTTGCCACACGTACTGCAAAATTGCGACAACCCCGACAGCCAGCAGGTAAAAGAAATGCTGGAACAGCTGGTTCGTTCAATGCGGGTGCTGTTCTCCATCATCAACACGCAAACAGTAAAGTTTACTGTTCAGTTTTTGGACGCATTTGAGCCGCTCTTGGCGGCATTGCAATAATTCACAATGGCGCAACAAACTAATCCCACCTCTGTGACGATGCACTTGCGCCGCAGTGTAGTGATGCAATGGAATGCCCGAGGCCTGCGTGGTAGGCTGAGTGACTTCCGACAGCGGGTACAGAAGTACCGCTTTCCTGTGATTCTGATCTGTGAGCCCAACATGCCGGCTGCTTTCCGCCTTTCTGGATATGTTCTGCTATGGTCTAGAGAAGCAGACGAAACAAGCAAAGTGCTGGTATGTGTACGCCAAGACATTGCGCACGTCCGCAATGCTCTGCAGCCCCACAACACGAACCACTACATTTGTTTGACGTTAACCCTGAAAGGACGAGTATGTTCTGTAATTGGCGCTTATATTCCACCGAGGGATGGCTTGGACAAATCATATCTATTTGCAACAATCCAGTGTTGTGCAGCTCCTCGTATTATTGTGGGGGACTTTAATGCTCACCACTCTGAGTGGGGTAGTGCCATAATTAGCAATAGAGGACGAGAACTGTCAGACTTTATGCATACGCAAGATCTCATCAATATAAACGACGGCTCACCGACGTTTCTACGCGGAACAACCTACAGCAGCTGCTTGGATGTCGCGTTTGTTTCCAGAAGCCTCCATCCCTCCGTTTCTTGGTGTAGTGATGTGGAAACACATGGGAGTGATCACATACCGACGTACATATGCATCAAGCGGTTTGCACCTGCCACTTCACCTCGTGTGCAATACACAGACTGGCCCGCATTTAGGGCAGCGGTGGAGACTTCCAGCGTGGACCTCCAGTCACCATCTCAAATAGAGGGACTCATTACTTCCTCTCTCAGTGAGAACACTCGCTATGTTAGTGTGCCGGTGTCAGTGTCCAGCATCGACGTGGAATTCGAGCGGCTTCACGCGATCCGTCGGCGGGCTCAAAGGAAATACAGAAGAACGAAATCCGCGCACGTTCTCGCACTTTCTCGCCAAGCTAAACGACAAGTTTTGCGCCACCTGGAAAGATTAGGACGACAACGTTGGAGACAGTTCTGCTCATCACTGGATCCCTGTAAGCCCCTGTCGCGTATCTGGCATGTTGCGAGAAGCTTGCGCACACCTCCGCGAGAAAGGCACCCTTTTCGTGCCCTGGCCCTTTACCAAAGCCGCAATGAAGTTGACGTAGCTGAAGATGTTTGTAAAATGGTTGTGGGCACAAGCCAGTTACCGATTTCAGAGGTTTTTGCACCACCTTCGCCAAATGATCAATACGACGTGCCCTTTACAATAGCTGAATTAGACGCCGCTCTTGCTTCTTGTCGGCATTCATCTGCACCTGGTCCTGACGGGATTACTTATTCAACCTTATCAAACCTAGGCAAGGATGGTAGAACTGCACTACTTAATTATTTCAATGATATATGGGCTTCTAGTACTGTTCCTGAACACTGGAAAATTAGCCACCTGGTTGCTCTTTTGAAGCCTGGAAAGCCTCCTCTCGAACTTACCTCATACCGGCCACTTGCCCTAGCAAGCTGTGTTGGAAAAGTTATAGAGCGCATGGTGCTGGCAAGACTTGAGTGGTATCTAGAGAGTAATGATCTTTATCCGAATATGATGACTGGATTTCGCCGCGGACGCTCTTCCATTGACAGCGTCATCGACCTTGTGGCGACAGTAGAACACGAAAAGCGTCACCGTCGACTAGTAGCTGCTGCATTTTTAGATATAAAGGGAGCTTACGACAACGTCCTCCATCAAGCTATTCTTGATGGACTTGACGACGTGGGAGTTGGTGGCCGGCTGTACTTGTGGATTGTAAGCTATCTCAGCGGCCGCCCTGTTTACATGACTACGCCTGAAGGAGATACTACCCGCTTTCAGGTCGGTCGTGGACTTCCACAGGGAGGAGTTCTCAGCCCAACTTTATTTAACGTTGCGCTAATTGGCCTGGTGAATGAACTGCCAACTGACATCCACATAGGTGCATATGCTGACGACATCTGCATCTGGGCCTCTGGTTCGACGCGCCCACAACTACGTGCGAGACTGCAACGAGCTGTGTCATCAACATCCATGTACTTACGGCGTCAAGGTTTATTTTTAGCGGCAGAAAAGTGTGCAGTGATCGCGTTTACGGGAACATGTGTCAGCCGCTACCCGATTATCCTTCATGGAGTCGTAATACCATACGTCTCCAGGCACAGATTCTTGGGAGTAATTATTGACCACCGACTATCTTGGTCGAAACATATTGCTAGAGTGAAGAAAAGGCTAATTAATTTTTGCCATATACTTCGTTACATAGCTGGCATCAAATGGGGTCCAACTGAGCGCTCCTTATTACGGCTTTACAAGGCTCTGTTTGTTGGCTACATCCGGTACAGTCTCCCAGTACTCTCTAGTATGAGCTTTTCCTGCTTGCGGACATTAGAGAGCGTGCAAGCGCAGGCACTGAAAATATGCCTTGGACTGCCCAGATGCACCTCTAACAAAGTCACAATTGAAGAGGCACACGCTCGTCCAATTCCATATACTTGTCACACGAACCACTTCGTGTATATTTACTAGTACGTACAAGGCACCGTTTTCACCCACTCAGCAAGATTCTGGATGAGAGGCCGGACTGCAGTTTTACAAGTGCACTCCGCTGCCATCAGTCGCAAGTACCGACAGGATATGCCCTCCCATATCGTCCCACCCAACCACCATGGACGATGGATAAACCTTTGGTGCACCTTCGTGTTCCCGGAATACTAAAGAAATCAATGGAACCAATTAGTGGACTAAAACAAATTACTCTGGCACAGATCTGGCCACAATATCCCAGTTATATTCATGTATACACCGATGGATCTGTGTCAGCCCAGGCATCCGCTGCAGCTGTGGTCATACCAGCTCAGAAAACGACTCTGCATTTCCTTTTGGGACATACCTCTGCATCAACCGCTGCCGAACATGTAGCCATTCGGGAATGTATTCGCTATATATGTGGGAAACCACCTCAAAAATGATGTATATTCACGGACTCGAAGACTGCATTACAAATTTTGGAAAACTTCTTACGCCACACTGCCTATCAGTCCCTGGCACTAAACATTATGGAGCTCATCACATCTGCCCAGCTGCAAGGCCACAAGATAATGTTTCAATGGATCCCTGCCCACTGCGGCCTCCATGGGAATGAGCAGGCCGATGTTGAAGCGAAAAGCGCACTCATCAATGGCTTCCAAAGAGCTGTGCCTTTTTCAAGAGCGGATAAGACGTGTCTTCTCAAGATTTGTATGAATATTGCTACAGCAGCTTACTGGGCTCAACCAGACGCCCGACACATCCGTCTAAGAAGGCTCGATCGAACATTCAAATTTAATGTTCCGAGTGATATTCCGCGTCATCAGGCATCCTTGATACATAGACTTCGTTTAAACGTGGCTTTCACGCGCAAGTACTTACATTTAATTGGACAGATGAACTCACCGGAATGTTAAACTTGTGGCACCCCAGGGACTGTGGACCATGTATTATTGCTGTGCCCAGAGTACGCGAACGAAAGAAATGTGCTAGCTGCTTCCTTGAAGCGTTTAGCAAAGAGGCCTCTGTCGGAGGAACTGCTCCTGGGAGCTTGGCAGGACAAGGGGAAGGGCATCCAGGCAGTGCGTGCTCTTTTCCGTTATTTGAGCGCCAGCGGACTTGATTCGCGCTTGTAAAGCAAGCTGCTGTGTCTGTATACATATTTCATATACCTTCTCCCACATCGTCACCCATCATGACCTACTTTCTTAAGTCCTTCCCCTTCCCCAGTGCAGAGTAGCAGGCCAGATTTGAATTATTCGGGCCAACCTCTCTGCCTTTTCCTTTCAATAAATCCATCTATCTATCTCATTTCCCCTTTATGTATCTGCTTATAGCTTACGGGGGTCTCGGTTCTGCCAGTCTTGAAGCCATAGGTAGCGTAAGACGGTTCTAGCACAGCTTTCGCCCTTGCTCTCGATCACGTTCTACGTGACGCTGGCGGTAACACAGGACGTTCCATGTCCGCCGCTTTGGTTAAGGGTGGCGCTTGTGAACACTCTCAGGGTCCGTATGCAGACATTAAAACCCAAGAATATAGCAGAGGGGACAGCGGCCGATGTAGCTCAGTCGGAAGAGCACCGGACGCGATATTCGGAGGTCGTGGGTTCGGTTCCCACCATCGGCACGTTGTTTTTTCTTGTACTTTGCGGTTAACTATCTTTCCCCTGAAAAGAATACATTACTAATTTATGTGATTATCAAAGTAAAAATATAAACAAAAAAGATAAAGTACAATCCCCAATGCTTTCCTTGGCCTCGCCGACTGTTGGCTTCTTTCCTTCATGTATTATAACGAGCACCCTCATTTCCCCTTCATCTATCTGCATATAGCTTACGGGGTCTCGGTTCTGGCAGTCTTGAAGCCATAGGTAGCGTAAGAGGGTTCTAGCATAGCTTTCGCCCTCGCTCTTGATCACGTTCACGTGACGCTGGCGGTATAACCGGACGTTTCACGTCCGCCGATTTGGTTGAGGGTGGCGCTGGTGAACACTCTCAGGGTTCATATGCAGACAACATTAATACCCAAGAAAGTAGCAGAGGGGACAGCGGCCGATGTAGGTCAGTTGGAAAAGCACCGGACGCGACATTCGGAGGTCGTGGGTTCGGTTCCCACCATCGGCACGTTGTTTTTTCTTCTACTTTGAGTTTACCTATCTTTCCCCTGAACAGATTGCATTACTAATTTATGTGATTATCGAAGTAAAAATTAAAAAAAAAAGACAAAGTACAATCCCCAATGCTTTCCATGGCCTCGCTGACTGTTGGCTTCTTTCCTTCATGTATTAAAACGAGCACCCACATTTCCCCTTCATTTATCTGCTTATAGCTTACGGGGGTCTCGATTCTAGCAGTCTTGAAGCCATAGGTAGCGTAAGAGGGTTCTAGCACAGCTTTCGCCATCGCTCTTGATCACGTTCTACGTGACGCTGGCGGTAACACAGGATGTTCCACGTCCGCCGCTTTGGTTGACGGTGGCGCTGGTGAATACTCTCAGGGTTCGTATGCAGACAACATTAATTCCCAAGAAAGTAGCAGAGGGGACAGCGGCCGATGTCGCTCAGTTGGAAGAACACCGGACGCGATATTTGGAGGTCGTGGGTTCGGTTCCCACCATCGGCATGTGTTTTTTCTTCTACTTTGCGTTTAACTATCTTTCCCCTGAAGAGATTACAGTACTAATTTATGTGATTATCGAAGTAAAAAATAAAAAAATGCAAAGTACAATCCGCAATGCTTTCCTTGGCCTCGCCGACTGTTAAATTCTTTCCTTCATGTATTATAACGAGCACCCTCATTTCCCCTTCATTTATCTGCCTATAGCTTACGAGGGTCTCGGTTCTGGCAGTCTTGAAGCCATAGGTAGCATTAGAGGGTTCTAGCATAGCTTTCGACCTCGCTTTTGATCACGTTCTACGTAACGCTGGCGCTAAATAAGGACGCTCCACGTCCGCCGCTTTGGTTGAGGGTGGCGCTGGTGAACACACTCGTTTTTCGTATGCAGACAACATTAATACCCAATAAAGTAGCAGAGGGGACAGCGGCCAACATAGCTCAGTTGGAAGAGCATCGGACGTGATATTCGGAGGTCGTGGGTTCGGTTCCCACCATCGGCACGTTGTTTTTTCTTCTACTTTGCGTTTAACTATCTTTCCCCTTAACAGATTACATTACTAATTTATGTGATTATCGAAGTAAAAATTAAAAAGAAGACAAAGTACACTCCCCAATGCTTTCCTTGGCCTCGCCGGCTACTGAATTCTTACCTTCATGCATTATAAAGAGCACCCTCATTTCCCCTTCATTTATCAGCTCATAGCTTACGGGGGTCTCGGTTCTGGCAGTCTTGAAGCCATAGGTAGCGTAAGATAGTTCTAGCACACATTTCGCCCTCGCTCTTGATCACGTTCTACGTGACTCTGGCGCTTACACAGGATGCTCCACGTCCGCCGCTTTGGTTGACGGTGGCGCTGGTGAACACTCTAAGGGTTCGTATGCAGACAACATTAATACCCAAGAAAATAGCAGAGGGGACAGCGGCAGATGTAGCTCAGTTGGAAGAGCACCGGACGCGATATTCGGAGGTCGTGGGTTCGGTTCCCACCATCGGCACGTTGTTTTTTCTTCTACTGTGTGTTTAACTATGTTTCCCCTGAACAGATGACATTACTAATTTATGTGATTATCGAAGTAAAAATTAAAAAAAAGACAAAGTACAATCCCCAAAGTTTTCCTTGGCATCGCCGACTGTTGGCTTCTTTCCCGCAAGTATTATAACGAGCACCCTCATTACCCCTTCATTTATCTGCTTATAGCTTACGGGGCTCTCGGTTCTGGCAGTCTTGAAGCCATAGGTAGCGTAAGAGGGTTCTAGCACAGCTTTCGCCCTAGCTCTTGATCACGTTCTACGTGCCGCTGGCGGTAAAACAGGACGTTCCACGTCCGCCGCTTTGGTCGAGGGTGGCGCTGGTGAACACTCTCAGGGTTCGTATGCAGGCAACATTAATACCCAAGAAAGTAGCAGAGGGGACAGTGGCCGATGTAGCTCAGTTGGAAGAGCACCGGACGCGATATTCGGAGGTCGTGGGTTCGGTTCCCACCATCGGCACGTTGTTTTTCTTCTACTTTGCGTTTAACTATCTTTCACCTGAACAGATTACATTACTAATTTATGTGATTATCAAAGTAAAAATAAAAAAAAGACAAAGTACAATCCCCAATGCTTTCCTTGGCCTCGCCGACTGTTGGCTTCTTTCATTCATGTATTATAACGAGCACCCTCATTCCCACCTTCATTTATCTGCTTATATCTTACGCGGGTCTCGGTTCTGGCAGTCTTGAAGCCATAGGTAGCGTAAGAGGGTTATAGTAGAGCTTTCGCCCTCACTCTTGATCACGTTCTATGTGACGTTAGCGGTAACACAGGACGTTCCACGTCCGCCGCTTTGGTTCAGGGTGGCGCTAGTGAACACTCTCAGGGTTCGTATGCAGACAACATTAATACCCAAGAAAGTAGCACACGGGACAGCGGCAGATGTAGGTCAGTTGGAAGAGTACCGGACGCGATATTCGGAGGTCGTGGGTTCGGTTCCCACCATCGGCACGTTGTTTTTTCTTCTACTGTGGGTTTAACTATCTTTCCCCTGAACAGATGAAATTATGTGAGGTTCTCTTCTTTGAATCTTCTGGCCACCTTATTCTGTGGCTTATTCAGAAACAGCAATCTAAATAGACGAGCAGACTGACCAAGCTAACAAAGAATACTTTTATGTACAGACATGGACGGGACGAAAGTAGAACGAGCAAGTGGGACGATGGCAAACACAAATTGTCAAAAAGTCACCAAGTTGTTGGATGGAGAAGCCGGTGCAGACGCTCCGGGTAGTCAGAGTTTTGAAGGGTCGGTGCAGTAGGGCCTCGGTAAGCCCAGCGGAAGGCTAGGCCACCGGACGGGGCCCAGTAGAGTCAAGAGGCCTCGAGTTGCCTTTCCACGGCCGAAGCGTCAGGCCTCCACGACGTGCCTGGGCTCAGCACGGCGCCGAACGCTCGTGCCAGTGAAGAGCTGGCGCTGTGGCACTCCCGGGCTCAACCACCGTTCCGAGTTTCGTGGACGACAGGAGAAGAGGACAGGATATGGCCGGCAGGCCCCAGGTCTAGATCCCCGGGTCAGGCCTGGCAGAAGACGCACCGCCCCGAGCTCCTTGGACAGCCAAACGGCTCCGCTGCTCGCCTGTTCTCCCCTGCTCGTGTCTCGCGTTCCTCGAGCCAACCTTCTCGTTTTCCTCTTCTTCTTTCTCCTTTCTTCGTTTCTTTCTTCGTCTTTGATCAAATTATCACATGTTCTTCACAAATATGCCCTCCCTTTGAGAAGTTTCTTCTTTCGGGAAAAAAAAAACTTGGGCCATGACACTGATGCACTCTTTCGGAGGACGACGGCACACCACAACACTGCTGCACCCATCACTGCACATCCCACACAGTGGCCCTAACATTGCTATTGTCTGCTGAGAGTCTGAGTCACTCGCGCACACAAAATAAAAAAAAAACATTCCTACTAATACAAGTAACATTAACACTCAACACTTATCAGAAGAAATAAACTCTTAGGAACATACTATGAACAGCACGACGACACCTCCAGAAGACAGCACAGAGATTAAGATTGTCTCCCGTATCATTCTCGATTCAAGATTCAACAGTTGACTATCATGTATCGAGTCTCGGTTCCCCAGTTCACTCTGGGACCAAGGTTCTTCACTGAACGTTGACAACGGAGTTTTCGACTCGACGTTATTAAGAACTACGAAGGAAAGTTTGTAGGGCATTCACTGGCTGGCGCTCTTCGTAGCTTTTTGTGTTAATGGACATGCGTCCTAACGGAGGGTTCCTCAGGTTTCCTTTCGGGACAATCCTCTGACATGCATCACACGACCTCACAAACCGCTTAATGTCAGCTTGCACCCCTGGCCAGTAAAAGTCATCAAGCACTCTTGCGGTAGCTTTTCTGACACCCTGGTGGCCGACAAGTGCACTCCCATGTGCCTGCACGAGGACCTGACGGCGCAAAACCTTCGGAACGACCACTTGTTTATTTTTTTTTCCTGGACAAAGTTGATAGGTCCAGTACAAAATGCCATCACTTAGATGGAAGGTGTAGGCCATCTGCCCTTTTCCGTGATAGGTTTTCTTAAGCTTGCGACGACACACGTCTAAGCTGGCGTCCTCTTCTTGTTTCTTGCGAAAACCAAAACGAGATAAGGGGAGTACGGTTTGAGTGACATCCAAACCAGTCCCTGAAACTTTCACCGCCAGAACCTGGAAAGAAGCGCTGGACCCATCATCACTGGCAGGTATGCTTCTCTGGCCCGTCAAGACTGTTGGAGCGTCGGCGAATGGGACGCTTGCACCCGGAACGTTGCCGATAATTACGTCATATGATGGCGCCGACAGGCACCTAGCAATAGCTTTGCCTGTGAAGTATGGCGACTTGATAATAGCCTCCGCCTCAGGCGCTTCGATGTCAGAACCATCCGCTAAACGTAAAGATGCTCGCTCACCGGTATATGCAGCCTCGGGCACCAAAGCCTGACGCACCACGATGCTATTAGAACCAGTGTCGCGCAGCACCGACACTGCTTGTCCGAACACTTCTCCATGCTCCACTGGCATGTTGTTAATAATCTGAGATGGACTAAGAGCCGAATCGTCCCTTCGAACATCTAGGCATGTTCTTCCCAGCTGACGACCAGGGCGGGAATCTCGAGGGGACGTGCAGCAAGCAGACGTCTCCCGGTCATTTGAATTTCCGTGTCGACACAACTGGATTTCATGCCCAGATATGCGACATAATGTGCAATATGGGGGCTTCGGGTATGTACGGCAATCCGCCGACCTATGTCCGATCTCTTCACAGATGAAGCATCGAATTCTAGTCTTTGGGTTTGGGGCTGCGTCCTGCGGTTTCGCAGAATTCTGCTCAGCTCTATTTTTAAAAATCGCGAGGTTATTCTGTCGCTGAGCCTCAAGAAGGTGATCGGCGGCCTCAGCAATCTCGTCCACTGTTTTACAATCACGTTCTCGCAAGAAGAGAACTAAACGATCGTGACAGCTGTTTAAAAACTGCTCCGCCACTATCATGTCCCGAACCACTTCAAACGTGCGACCTTGTCCTCGCATCTCAACCCAGCGGTCAAAAAAACTTAACAGCCTTGTGGTGTACTGGGAAGCTGTCTCACCATCTTGCGGCTTGCTTCCACGAAACTTCTCTCTGTAGCCCTCAGCCGTGAACCGAAACCTCCGAAGTAAGGCAAGATTCGCTACATCGTAATTGACTGAGTCCTCAGGAGAGAGTCGTCCAAAGACTCTGAGAGATTCTCCGCCGAGGCCCAGACTCAAAGCCGTGGCCCACTTCTTTCGGCCAACCTTGGCCAATGGCGACATGTTCAAAACGCTTCAAATACGTGTACAAATCGTCCCTTTCCTCATTAAACAGTGGAATCAATCCATGAGGACTAATTGGGAAAGACGGAGCTGGTACGGTACCGTGCTCAGCGCTTCCAGCAGTAGGGGCGTTTTCTCCCAATTCCGCAAGTCGTACTCGTAGCTGCAAATTCTGGTTTTCTTGCTCCAAGCGCTGCTTCGCCGCTTCACGTTCTGCAGCTCTCTCTTCGCGTTCCACAACTCTCTCTTGGCGTTCGGCAGCTTTGTCTTCCCTTGCCTTCTGCAATTCTTTCTCTACCCACTCGCGCAACTCGATTCCCTGCAAACCTATACGTTCACCTCCCGCGAGCAACTCTGGTGCAATCATTTTTCTCAAATCTCTAGCCCCGGGAAAATGTTGCTTGGCCGGCCTCGTCCTGCCGTGGACGCCAAAATTGTGAGGTTCTTTTCTTTGAATCTTCTGGCCACCTTATTCTGTGGGTATTCAGAAACAGCAATCTAAATAGACGACCAGACTGACCAAGCTAACAACGAATACTTTTATGTACAGACATGTACGGGAGGAAAGTAGAAAGAGCAAGTGGGACGATGGCAAAACACAAATTGTCAAAAAGTCACCAAGTTGTTGGATGGAGAAGCCGGTGCAGACGCTCCGGGTAGTCAGTTTTGAAGGGTCGGTACAGTAGGGCCTCGGTAAGCCCAGCGGAAGGCTAGGCCACCAGACGGGGCCCAGTAGTGGCAAGAGGCCTCGAGTTGCCTTTCCACGGCCGAAGCGTCAGGCCTCCACGACGTGCCTGGGCTCAGCACGGCGCCGAACGCTCGTGCTAGTGAAGAGCTGGCGCTGTGGCACTCCCGGGCTCGACCACCGTTCCGAGTTTCGTGGACGACAGGAGAACAGGACAGGATACGGCCGGCAGGCCCCAGGTCTAGATCGCCGGGTCAGGCCTGGCAGAAGACGCACCGCTCCGAGCTCCTTGGACAGCCAATCGGCTCCGCTGCTCGCCTGTTCTCCCCTGCTCGTGTCTCGCGTTCTTCGAGCCAACCTTCACGTTTTCCTCTTCTTCTTTCTCCTTTTTTTCTTTGATCAAATTATCACATGTTCTTCACACATTACTAATTTATGTGGTTATCGAAGTAAAAATTAAAAAAAAGACAAAGTACAATCCCCAAAGTTTTCATTATTAATATAAACAGCGCGAACACGAAAACAAGGGACAAGAAACACGAAAGCCACAGTACATGCGCTGACTCACAACTAAGACTAAGCCGTTTACTCCAAGGCCCAGAAAAACAAACATGAAGACAACGAAACAGTCACGTGAAAAAACCCTGGGTTCACCTGCTGCATAAAAATTACTTTAAAAAATCACTTAAAAAAGACACCTCTTTGCTTGAAAGAGCAAGTGACGTCTTGCTCTTTCAACCAGTCGTGGCCGAGTGGTTTGGGCGCCCGCCTCGACTGCGGGAGGTGGCCAGTTCGAAACCCACCGCCGGACACCCACTGGTAAAATGGGTACAAGCGTCCCCCGGCCCGGCGCCCGGCTCTCTCAGGGGTGTGCGTTTGGAAGAGGCTCTGCTAACCCTGCTGTGCTCCTTAGAGGGCTTAAAGTTTCGAACAATTAATGACCTGCAAAGGTCGGGTTCTCACAGCGCTAAAAAAAAAGGCCACATAGTGGGCTGTTGCCGCGCAAGGCGGACTTATTTTTGTCCGATGGCGGAACGAATCACTGCCACATCGGAGCAACTATTTGGGCCGTGACCCCTTTTCCCAAGCATTTCACCCCAGAAGAGCCGAGCACCAGGCCGGAGGAAAGCTTGTACCCATTTAAAAACCGGTGGGTAACCGGCGGCACCACGGTTACCGCCGGTTACCCACCAGTTTTTAAATGGGTACAAGCTTTCCTCCGGCCTGGTGCTCGGCTCTTCTGGGGTGAAATGCTTGGGAAAAGGGGTCACGGCCCAAATAGTTGCTCCGATGTGGCAGTGATTCGTTCCGTCATCGGACAACAATAAGTCCGCCTTGCGCGGCAACAGCCCATTATGTGGCCCTTTTTTTTGAGTGCTCGAAACCCTTTTGACAGCTGCCCACACCCAGTTTGTTTCCTTTTAGCGCTGTGAGAACCCGACCTTTGCAGGTCATTAATTGTTCGAACCTTTAAGCCCTCTAAGGAGCACAGCAGGGTTAGCAGAGCCTCTTCCAAACGCACATCCCTGAGAGAGCCGGGCGCCGGGCCGGGGGACGCTTGTACCCATTTCACCAGTGGGTGTCCGGCGGTGGGTTTCGAACTGGCCACCTCCCGCAGTCGAGGCGGGCGCCCAAACCACTCGGCTTCTTGTCCCTTGTTTTCGTGTTCGCGCTGTTTATATTAATAATGAATAAGTACCAACTAGCCCAACAAAGTATCTTGGTACCCCAAAGTTTTCCTTGGCATCGCCGACGGTTGGCTTCTTTCCTTCAAACATTATAACGATCACCCTCATTTCCCTTCATTTATCTGCTTATAGCTTACGGGGGTCTCGGTTCTGGCAGTCTTGCAGCCATAGTTAGCGTGAGAGGGTTCTAGCACAGCTTTCGCCCTCACTCTTGATCACGTTCTACGTGACGCTGGCGGCAACACAGGACGTTCCACGTCCGCCGCTTTGGTCGAGGGTGGCGCTGGTAAACACTCTCAGGGTTCGTATGCAGACAACATTAATACCCAAGAAAGTAGCAGAGGGGACAGCGGCCGATGTAGCTCAGTTAGAAGAGCACCGGATCCGACATTCGGAGGTCGTGGGTTCAGTTCCCACCATCGACGCGTTGTTTTTTCTCCTTTTTCCGTTTAACTATCTTTCCCCTGAACAGATCAGATTACTAATTTATGTGATTATCGAAGTAAAAATAAAAAAAGACAAAGTACAATCCCCAATGCTTTCCTTGGCATCGCCGACTGTTGGCTTCTTTCCTTCAAGTATTATAACGAGCACCCTCATTTCCCCTTCATTTATCTGCTTATAGCTTACGGGGGTCTCGGTTCTGACAGTCTTGAAGCCATAGGTAGCTAAGAGGATTCTATCACAGCTTTCGCCCTCACTCTTGATCACGTTCTATGTGACGCTGGCGGTAACACAGGACGTTCCACGTCCGCCGCTTTGGTTCAGGGTGGCGCTGGTGAACACTCTCAGGGTTCGTATGCAGACAACATTAATACCCAAAAAAGTAGCACACGGGACAGCGGCAGATGTAGCTCAGTTGGAAGAGCACCGGACGCGATATTCGGAGATCGTGGGTTCGGTTCCCATCATCGTCACGTTGTTTTCCCTCTACTTTGCGTTTAACTATCTTTCCCCTGAACAGATTACATTACTAATTTATGTGATTATCGAAGTAAAAATTAAAAAAAAGAAAAAGTACAATCAACAATGCTTTCCTTGGCCTCGCCAACTGTTGGCTTCTTTCCTTCAAGTATTATAACGAGCACCCTCATTTCCCCTTCATTTATCTGCACATAGCTTACGCGGGTCTCGGTTCTGGCAGTCTTGAAGCCATAGGTAGCGTAAGAGGATTCTATCACAGCTTTCGCTCTCACTCTTGATCACGTTCTACGTGACGCTGGCGGTAACACAGGACGTTCCACGTCCGCCGCATTGGTCGAGGGTGGCGCTGGTAAACACTCTCAGGGTCCGTATGCAGACAGCATTAATACCCAAGAAAGTAGCAGAGGGGACAGCGGCCGATGTAGCTCAGTTGGAAGAGCACCGGACCCGACATTCGGAGGTCGTGGGTTCAGTTCCCACCATCGACGCGTTGTTTTTTCTTCTAGTATCCGTTTAACTATCTTTCCCCTGAACAGAATAGATTACTAATTTATGTGATTATCGGAGTAAAAATAAAAAAAAAGACAAAGTACAATCCCCAATGCTTTCCTTGGCATCGCCGACTGTTGGCTTCTTTCCTTCAAGTATTATAACGAGCACCCTCATTTCCCCTTCATTTATCTGCTTATAGCTTACGGGGGTCTCGGTTCTGGCAGTCTTGAAGCCATAGGTAGCTAAGAGGATTCTATCACAGCTTTCGCCCTCACTCTTGATCACGTTCTATGTGACGCTGGCGGTAACACAGGACGTTCCACGTCCGCCGCTTTGGTTCAGGGTGGCGCTGGTGAACACTCTCAGGGTTCGTATGCAGACAACATTAATACCCAAAAAAGTAGCACACGGGACAGCGGCAGATGTAGCTCAGTTGGAAGAGCACCGGACGCGATATTCGGAGATCGTGGGTTCGGTTCCCATCATCGTCACGTTGTTTTTCCTCTACTTTGCGTTTAACTATCTTTCCCCTGAACAGATTACATTACTAATTTATGTGATTATCGAAGTAAAAATTTAAAAAAAAACAAAGTACAATCCCCAATGCTTTCCTTGGCCTCGCCAACTGCTGGCTTCTTTACTTCATGTATTATAACGAGCACCCTAATTCCCCCTTCATTTATCTGCTTATATCATACGCGGGTCTCGGTTCTGGCAGTCTTGAAGCCATAGGTAGCGTAAGAGGGTTCTAGCACAGCTTTCGCCCTCGCATTTGATCACGTTCTACATGACGCTGGCGGTAACAGACGACGTTCCACGTCCGCGGCTTTGGTTGAGAGTGGCGCTGGTGAACACTCTCAGGGTTCGTATGCAGACAACATTAATACCCAAGAAAGTAGCAGAGGGGACAGCGGCCAATGTAGCTCAGTTGGAAGAGCACCGGACGCGATATTCGGAGGTCGTGGGTTCGGTTCCCTTCATCGGCAAGTTGTTTTACTTCTACTTTGCGTTTAACTATCTTTCCCCTGAACAGATTACATTACTAATTTATATGATTATTTAAGTAAAAATTAAAAACAAGACAAAGTAAAATCTCCAATGCTTTCCTTGGCCTCGCCGACTGTTGGCTTCTTTCCTTTATGTATTATAACGAGCACCCTCATTTCTCCTTCATTTATTGGCTTATATCTTACGCGGGTCTCGGTTCGGGCAGTCTTGAAGCCATAGGTAGCGTAAGAGGGTTATAGCACAGCTTTCGCCCTCGCTCTTGATCACGTTCTACGTGACGCTGGCGCTATCACAGGATGTTGCACGTCCGCCGCTTTGGTTGACGGTGGCGGTGGTGAACACTCTCAGGGTTCGTATGCAGACAACAATAATACCCAAGAAAGTAGCAGAGGGGACAGCGGCCGATGTAGCTCAGTCGGAAGAGCACCGGACGCGATATTCGGAGGTCGTGAGTTCGGTTTCCACCATCGGCACGTTGTTTTTTCTTCTACTTTGCGTTTAACTATCCTTCCCCTGAACAGATTACATTACTAATTTATATGATTATTTAAGTAAAAATTAAAAACAAGACAAAGTACAATCCCCAACGCTTTCCTTGGCCTCGCCAACTGTTGGCTTCTTTCCTTCATGTACTATAACAAGCCCCCTCATTCCCCTTCATTTATCTGCTTAAAGCTTACGGGGGTCTCGGTTCTGGCAGTCTTGAAGCCATAGGTAGCGTAAGAGGGTTATAGCACAGCTTTCACCCTCGCTCTTGATCACGTTCTACGTGACACTGGCGCTAACACAGGATGTTCCACGTCCGCCGCTTTGGTTGACGGTGGCGGTGGTGAACACTCTCAGGGTTCGTATGCAGACAACATTAATACCCAACAAAGTGGCAGAGGGGACAACGGCCGATGTAGCTCAGTTGTAAGAGCAGCGGACGCGATATATGGAGGTCGTGGGTTCGGTTCCCACCATCGGCAAGTTGTTTTTCTTCTACTTTGTTTTTAACTATCCTTCCCCTGAACAGATTACATTACTAATTTATGTGATTATCGAAGTAAAAATTAAAAAAAAGATAAAGTACAATCCCCAATGCTTTCCTTGGCCTCGCCGACTGTTGGCTTCTTTCCTGCATGTATTATAACGAATACCCTCCTTTCCCCTTCATTTATGTGCTTATAGCTAACTGGGGTCTCGGTTCTGGCAGTCTTGAAGCCATAGTTAGCGTAAGAGGGTTCTAGCACAGCTTTCGCAATAGCTCTTGATCACGTTCTACGTGACGCTGGCGGTAAAACAGGACGTTCCACGTGCGCCGCTTTGGTTGAGGGTGGCGCTGGTGAACACTCTCAGGGTTCATATGCAGACAACATTAATACCCAAGAAAGTAGCAGAGGGGACAGCGGCCGATGTAGCTCAGTTAGAAGAGCACCGGACGCGATATTCGGAGGTCGTTGGTTCGGTTCCCACCATCGGCACGTTGTTTTTCTTCTACTTTGCGTTTAACTATCTTTCCCCTGAACAGAATACATTACTGCTTTATATGATTATCGAAGTAAAAATTAAAAAAAGACAGTACAATCCCCGATGCTTTCCTTGGCCTCGCCGACTGTTGGCTTCTTTCCTTCATGTATTATAACGAGCACCCTCATTTCCCCTTCATTTATCTGCTTATAGCTTACGGGGGTCTCGGTTCTGGCAGTCTTGAATCTGTAGGTAGCGTACGAGGGTTCTAGCACAGCTTTCGCCCTCGCTATTGATCAGGTTCTACTTGACTCTGGCAGTAACACAGGACGTTCCACGTCCGCCTCTTTGGTTGAGGGTGGCGCTGGTGAGCGCTCTCACGGTTCGTATGCAGACAACAATCATACCCAAGAAAGTAACAGAGGGGACAGCGGCAGATGTAGCTTAGTTGGAAGAACACCGGACGCGATATTCGGAGGTCGTGGGTTCGGTTCCCACCATCGGCACTTTGTTTTTTCTTCTACTGTGGGTTTAACTATCTTTCCCCTGAACAGATGACATTATTAATTTATTTGATTATCGAAGTAAAAATAAAAAAAAAGACAAAGTACAATCCCAATGCTTTCCTTGGCCTCGCCAACTGTTGGCTTCTTTCCTTCATGTACTATAACGAGCCCCCTCATTTCCCCTTCATTTATCTGCTTATAGCTTACGGGGGTCTCGGTTCTGGCAGTCTTGAAGCCATAGGTAGCGTAAGAGGGTTATAGCACAGCTTTCACCCTCGCTCTTGATCACGTTCTACGTGACGCTGGCGCTAACACAGGATGGTCCACGTCCGCCGCTTTGGTTGACGGTGGCGGTGGTGAACACTCTCAGGGTTCGTATGCAGACAACATTAATACCCAAGAAAGTGGCAGAGGGGACAACGGCCGATGTAGCTCAGTTGTAAGAGCATCGGACGCGATATATGGAGGTCGTGGGTTCGGTTCCCACCATCGGCAAGTTGTTTTTTTTCTACTTTGCGCTTAACTATCTTTCCCCTGAACAGAATACGTTACCAATTTACGTTATTATCGAAGTAAAAATTAAAAAGAAGACAAAGTACAATCTCCAATGCTTTCCTTGGCCTCGCCCACTGTTGGCTTCTTTCCTGCATGTATTAAAACGAGCACCCTCATTTCCCCTACATTTATCTGCTTATAGCTTACTGGGGTCTCGGTTCTGGCAGTCTTGAAGCCATAGTTAGCGTAAGAGGGTTCTAGCACAGCTTTCGCCCAAGCTCTTGATCACGTTCTACGTGACGCTGGCGGTAAAACCGCACGTTCCACGTCCGCGTTCTGGTTAAGGGTGGCGCTTGTGAACACTCTCAGGGTCCGTATGCAGACATTAAAACCCAAGAATATAGCAGAGGGGACAGCGGCCGATGTAGCTCAGTCGGAAGAGCACCGGACGCGATATTCGGAGGTCGTGGGTTCGGTTCCCACCATCGGCACGTTGTTTTTTCTTGTACTTTGCATTTAACTATCCTTCCCCTGAACAGATTACATTACTAATTTATGAGATTATCGAAGTAAAAATTAGAAAAAAAGACAAAGTACAATCCACAGTGCTTTCCTTGGCCTCGCCGACTGTTGGCTTCTTTCCTGCATTTATTATAACGAGCGCCCTCATTTCCCCTTCATTTATCTGCTTATAGCTTACTGGGGTCTCGGTTCTGGCATCTTGAAGCCATAGGTGGCGTAAGAGGATTCTAGCACAGTTTTCGCCCTTGCACTTGACCACGTTCTACGTGACGCTGGCGGTAACGCATGACGTTTCATGTCCACCGCTTTGGTTGAGAGTGGCGCTGGTGAACACTCTCAGGGTTCGTATGCAGACAACATTAATACCCAAGAAAGTAGCAGAGGGGACATCGGCCGATGTAGCTAAGTTGGAAGAGCACCGGACGCGACATTCGCAGGTCGTGGCTTCGGTTCCCACCATCGTCACGTTGTTTTTTCTTCTACTTTACGTTTAACTATCTTTCCCCTGAACAGAATACATTACTAATTTATATGATTATCGAAGTAAAAATTAAAAAAAAGACAAAGTACAATTCCCAAAGTTTTCCTTGGCATCGCCTACTGTTGGCTTCTTTCCTTCAAGTATTATAACGAGCACCCTCATTTCCCCTTCTTTTATCTGCTTATAGCTTACGGGGGTCTCGGTTCTGGCAGTCTTGAAGCCATAGGTAGCGTAAGAGGGTTGTAGCACAGCTTTCGCCCTCGCTCTTGATCACGTTCTACGTGACGCTGGCGCTAACACAGGATGTTCCACGTCCGCCGCTTTGGTCGAGGGTGGCGCTGGTGAACACTCTCAGGGTTCGTATGCAGACAACATTATTACCCAAGAAAGTAGCAGAGGGGACAGCGGCCGATGTAGCTCAGTTGGAAGAGCACCGGACGCGATATTCGGAGGTCGTGAGTTCGGTTCACACCATCGGCACGTTGTTTTTCTTCTACTTTGCGTTTAACTATCTTTCCCCTGAACAGATTAGATTACTAATTTATGTGATTATCGAAGTAAAAATAAAAAAGACAAAGTACAATCCCCAATGCTTTCCTTGGCCTCGCCGACTGTTGAATTCTTTCCTTCATGTATTAAAACGAGCACCCTCATTTCCCCTTCATTTATCTGCTTATAGCTTACAGGGGTCTTGGTTCTGGCAGTCTTCAAGCCGTAGGTAACTTAAGAGGGTTCTACCACAGCTTTCGCCCTCGCTCTTGATCACGTTTTACGTGACGCTGGCGGTAAAAGAGGAAGTTCGAAGTCCGCCGCTTTGACTGAGGGTGGCGCTGGTGAACACTCTCAGGGTTCATATGCAGACAACAATAATACCCAAGAAAGTAGCAGAGGGGACAGCGGCCGATGTAAGTCAGTTGGAAGAGCACCGGACGCGATATTCGGAGGTCGTGGTTTCGGTTCCCACCATCGGCACGTTGTTTTTCTTCTACTTTGGGTTGAACTATCTTTCCCCTGAACAGATTACATTTCTAATTTTTGTGATTATCGAAGTAAAAATTAAAAAAAAAAGATAAAGTACAATCCCCAATGCTTTCCTTGGCCTCGCCGACTGTTGGCTTCTTTCCTGCATGTATTATAACGAGCACCTTCCTTTCCCCTTCATTTATCTGCTTATAGCTAACTGGGGTCTCGGTTCTGGCAGTCTTGTAGCCATAGTTAGCGTATGAGGGTTCCAGCACAGTTTTCGCGCTTGCACTTGATCACGTTCTACGTGACGCTGGCGGTAAAGCATGACGTTTTATGTCCGCCGCTTTGGTTGAGAGTGGAGCTGGTGAACACTCTCAGGGTTCGTATGCAGACAACATTAATACCCAAGCAAGTAGCAGAGGGGACAGCGGCCGATGTAGCTAAGTTGGAAGAGCACCGGACGCGACCATCGCAGGTCGTGGGTTCGCTTCCCACCATCGTCACGTTGTTTTTTCTTCTACTTTACGTTTAACTATCTTTCCCCTGAACAGAATACATTACTAATTTATATGATTATCGAAGTAAAAATAAAAAAAAGACAAAGTACAATTCCCAAAGTTTTCCTTGGCATCGCCTACTGTTGGCTTCTTTCCTTCAAGTATTATAACGAGCACCCTCATTTCCCCTTCTTTTATCTGCTTATAGCTTACGGGGGTCTCGGTTCTGGCAGTCTTGAAGCCATAGGTAGCATAAGAGGGTTATAGCACAGCTTTCGCCCTCGCTCTTGATCACGTTCTACGTGACGCTGGCGCTAACACAGGATGTTCCACGTCCGCCGCTTTGGTCGAGGGTGGCGCTGGTGAACACTCTCAGGGTTCGTATGCAGACAACATTATTACCCAAGAAAGTAGCAGAGGGGACAGCGGCCGATGTAGCTCAGTTGGAAGAGCACCGGACGCGATATTCGGAGGTCGTGAGTTCGGTTCACACCATCGGCACGTTGTTTTTCTTCTACCTTGCGTTTAACTATCTTTCCCCTGAACAGATTAGATTACTAATTTATGTGATTATCGAAGTAAAAATAAAAAAGACAAAGTACAATCCCCAATGCTTTCCTTGGCCTCGCCGACTGTTGAATTCTTTCCTTCATTTATTAAAACGAGCACCCTCATTTCCCCTTCATTTATCTGCTTATAGCTTACAGGGGTCTTGGTTCTGGCAGCCTTCAAGCCATAGGTAACTTAAGAGGGTTCTACCACAGCTTTCGCCCTCGCTCTTGATCACGTTTTACGTGACGCTGGCGGTAAAACAGGACGTTCGAAGTCCGCCGCTTTGACAGAGGGTGGCGCTGGTGAACACTCTCAGGGTTCATATGCAGACAACAATAATACCCAAGAAAGTAGCAGAGGGGACAGCGGCCGATGTGAGTCAGTTGGAAGAGCACCGGACGCGATATTCGGAGGTCGTGGGTTCGGTTCCCACCATCGGCACGTTGTTTTTCTTCTACTTTGCGTTTAACTATCTTTCCCCTGAACAGATTACATTATTAATTTATATGATTATTGAAGTAAAAATTAAAAACAAGACAAAGTAAAATCCCCAATGCTTTCCTTGGCCTCGCCGACTGTTGGCTTCTTTCCTTTATGTATTATAACGAGCACCCTCATTTCCCCTTCATTTATCTGCTTATATCTTAAGCGGATCTCGGTTCTGGCAGTCTTGAAGCCATAGGTAGCGTAAGAGGGTTATAGCACAGCTTTCGCCCTCGCTCTTGATCACGTTCTACGTGACGCTGGCGCTAACACAGGATGTTCCACGTCCGCCGCTTTGGTTGACGGTGGTGGTGGTGAACACTCTCAGGGTTCGTATGCAGACAACATTAATACCAAAGAAAGTGGCAGAGGGGACAACGGCCGATGTAGCTCAGTTGTAAGAGCATCGGACGCGATATATGGAGGTCGTGGGTTCGGTTCCCACCATCGGCAAGTTGTTTTTCTTCTACTTTGTGTTTAACTATCCTTCCCCTAAACAGATGACATTACTAATTTATGTGATTATCGAAGTAAAAATTAAAAAAAAAGACAAAGTACAATCCCCAAAGTTTTCCTTGGCATCGCCTTCTGTTGGCTTCTTTCCTTCAAGTATTATAACGAGCACCCTCATTTCCCCTTATTTTATCTGCTTATAGCTTACGGGGGTCTCGGTTCTGGCAGTCTTGAAGCCATAGGTAGCGTAAGGGGGTTATAGCACAGCTTTCGCCCTCGCTCTTGATCACGTTCTACGTGACGCTGGCGCTAACACAGGATGTTCCACGTCCGCCGCTTTGGTCGACGGTGGCGCTGGTGAACACTCTCAGGGTCCGTATGCAGACAACATTAAAACCCAAGAATATAGCAGAGGGGACAGCGGCCGATGTAGCTCAGTCGGAAGAGCACCGGACGCGATCTTCGGAGGTCGCGGGTTCGGTTCCCACCATCGGCACATTGTTTTTTCTTGTACTTTGCATTTAACTATCCTTCCCCTGAACAGATTACATTACTAATTTATGAGATTATCGAAGTAAAAATTAGAAAAAAAGACAAAGTACAATCCACAATGCTTTCCTTGGCCTCGCCGACTGTTGGCTTCTTTCCTGCATGTATTATAACGAGCACCCTCATTTCCCTTCATTTATCTGCTTATAGCTTACGGGGGTCTCGGTTCTGGCAGTCTTGAAGCCATAGATAGCGTAAGAGGGTTCTAGCACAGCTTTCGCCCTAGCTCTTGATCACGTTCTACGTCACGCTGGCGGTAAAACAGGACGTTCCACGTTCGCCGCTTTGGTTGACGGTGGCGCTGGTGAAAACTCTCAGGGTTCATATGCAGACAACATTAACACCCAAGAAAAGAGCAGAGGGGACATCGGCCGATGTAGCTTAGTTGGAAGAGCACCGGACGCGAAATTCGGAGGTCGTGGGTTCGGTTCCCACCATAGGCACGTTGTTTTTCTTCTACTTTGCGTTTAACTATCCTTCCCCTGAACAGATTACATTACTAATTTTTGTGATTATCGAAGTAAAAATTAAAAAAAAGACAAAGTACAATCCCCAATGCTTTCTTTGGCCTCGCCGACTGTTGGCTTCTTTCCTGCATGTATTATAACGAGCACCCTCCTTTCCCCTTCATTTATCTGCTTATAGCTAACTGGGGTCTCGGTTCTGGCAGTCTTGTAGCCATAGTTAGCGTAAGAGGGTTCTAGCACAGCTTTCGCCCTAGCTCTTGATCACGTTCTACGTGCCGCTGGCGGTAAAACAGGACGTTCCACGTCCGCCGTTTTGGTTGAGGGTGGCGCTGGTGAACGCTCTCAGGGTTCGTATGCAGACAACATTAATACCCAAGAAAGTAACAGAGGGGACAGCGGCAGATGTAGCTCAGTTGGAAGAACACCGGACGCGATATTCGGAGGTCTTGGGTTCGGTTCCCACCATCGGCACGTTGTTTTTTCTTCTACTGTGGGTTGAACTATCTTTCGCCTGAACAGATTACATTACTAATTTTTGTGATTATCGAAGTAAAAATTAAAAAAAAGACAAAGTACAATCCCCAATGCTTTCTTTGGCCTCGCCGACTGTTGGCTTCTTTCCTTCATGTATTATAACGAGCACCCTCATTTCCTCTTCATTTATCTGCTTATAGCTTACGGGGGTCTCGATTCTGGCAGTCTTGAAGCTGTAGGTAGCCTAAGAGGGTTCTAGCACAGCTTTCGCCCTCGCTCTTGATCAGGTTCTACGTGACTCTGGCAGTAACACAGGACGTTCCACGTCCGCCGCTTTGGTTGAGGATGGCGCTGGCGAACGCTCTCAGGGTTCGTATGCAGACAACATTAATACCCAAGAAAGTAACAGAGGGGACAGCGGCAGATGTACTCTGTTGGAAGAACACCGGACGCGATATTCGGAGGTCGTGGGTTCGGTTCCCACCATCGGCACGTTGTTTTTTCTTCTACTGTGGGTTTAACTATCTTTCCCCTGAACAGACGACATTACTAATTTATTTGATTATCGAAGTAAAAATAAAAAAAGACAAAGTACAATTCCCAAAGTTTTCCTTGGCATCGCCTACTGTTGGCTTCTTTCCTTCAAGTATTATAACGAGCACCCTCATTTCCCCTTCTTTTATCTGCTTATAGCTTACAAGGGTCTCGGTTCTGGCAGTCTTGAAGCCATAGGTAGCGTAAGACGGTTATAGCAGAGCTTTCGCCCAAGCTCTTGATCACGTTCTACGTGACGCTGGCGGTAAAACAGCACGTTCCACGTCCGCGTTTTTGTTAAGGGTGGCGCTTGTGAACACTCTCAGGGTCCGTATGCAGACAACATTAAAACCCAAGAATATAGCAGAGGGGACAGCGGCCGATGTAGCTCAGTCGGAAGAGCACCGGACGCGATCTTCGGAGGTCGTGGGTTCGGTTCCCACTATCGGCACGTTGTTTTTTCTTGTACTTTGCATTTAACTATCCTTCCCCTGAACAGATTACATTACTAATTTATGAGATTATCGAAGTAAAAATTAGAAAAAAAGACAAAGTACAATCCACAATGCTTTCCTTGGCCTCGCCGACTGTTGGCTTCTTTCCTGCATGTATTATAACGAGCCCCCTCATTTCCCCTTCATTTATCTGCTTATAGCTTACGGGGGTCTCGGTTCTGGCAGTCTTGAAGCCATAGGTAGCGTAAGAGGGTTATAGCACAGCTTTCACCCTCGCTCTTGATCACGTTCTACGTGACGCTGGCGCTAACACAGGATGTTCCACGTCCGCCGCTTTGGTTGACGGTGGCGGTGGTGAACACTCTCAGGGTTCGTATGCAGACAACATTAATACCCAAGAAAGTGGCAGAGGGGACAACGGCCGATGTAGCTCAGTTGTAAGAGCATCGGACGCGCTATATGGAGGTCGTGGGTTCGGTTCCCACCATCGGCAAGTTGTTTTTCTTCTACTTTGCGCTTAACTATCTTTCCCCTGAACAGATTACATTACCAATTTACGTTATTATCGAAGTAAAAATTCAAAGAAAGACAAAGTACAATCTCCAATGCTTTCCTTGGCCTCGCCCACTGTTGGCTTCTTTCCTGCATGTATTATAACGAGCACCCTCATTTCCCCTTCATTTATCTGCTTATAGCTTACTGGGGTCTCGGTTCTGGCAGTCTTGAAGCCATAGTTAGCGTAAGAGGGTTCTAGCACAGCTTTCGCCCAAGCTCTTGATCACGTTCTACGTGACGCTGGCGTTAAAACAGACCGTTCCACGTACGCGTTTTGGTTAAGGGTGGCGAAGGTGAACACTCTCAGGGTCCGTATGCAGACAACATTAAAACCCAAGAATATAGCAGAGGGGACAGCGGCCGATGTAGCTCAGTCGGAAGAGCACCGGACGCGATCTTCGGAGGTCGTGGGTTCGGTTCCCACCATCGGCACGTTGTTTTTTCTTGTACTTTGCATTTAACTATCCTTCCCCTCAACAGATTACATACTAATTTATGAGATTATCGAAGTAAAAATTAGAAAAAAAGACAAAGTACAATCCACAATGCTTTCCTTGGCCTCGCCGACTGTTGGCTTCTTTCCTGCATATATTATAACCAGCACCCTCATTTCCCCTTCATTTATCTGCTTATAGCTTACTGGGGTCGCGGTTCTGGCAGTCTTGAAGCCATAGATAGCGTAAGAGGGTTCTAGCACAGCTTTCGCCCTAGCTCTTGATCACGTTCTACGTCACGCTGGCGGTAAAACAGGACGTTCCACGTTCGCCGCTTTGGTTGAGGGTGGCGTTGGTGAAAACTCTCAGGGTTCATATGCAGACAACATTAACACCCAAGAAAAGAGCAGAGGGGACAGCGGCCGATGTAGCTTAGTTGGAAGAGCACTGGACGCGAAATTCGGAGGTCGTGGGTTCGGTTCCCACCATAGGCACGTTGTTTTTCTTCTACTTTGCGTTTAACTATCCTTCCCCTGAACAGATTACATTACTAATTTTTGTGATTATCGAAGTAAAAATTAAAAAAAAAGACAAAGTACAATCCCCAATGCTTTCTTTGGCCTCGCCGACTGTTGGCTTCTTTCCTGCATGTATTATAACGAGCACCCTCCTTTCCCCTTCATTTATCTGCTTATAGCTAACTGGGGTCTCGGTTCTGGCAGTCTTGTAGCTATAGTTAGCGTAAGAGGGTTCTAGCACAGCTTTCGCCCTAGCTCTTGATCACGTTCTACGTGCCGCTGGCGGTAAAACAGGACGTTCCACGTCCGCCGTTTTGGTTGAGGGTGGCGCTGGTGAACACTCTCAGGGTTCATATGCAGACAACATTAATACCCGAGAAAGTAACAGAGGGGACAGCGGCCGATGAAGCTCAGTTGGAAGAGCACCGGACGCGATATTCGGAGGCAGTGGGTTCGGTTCTCACCATTGGCACGTTGTTTTTCTTCTACTTCACGTTTAACTATCTTTCCCCTGAACAGAATACATTGCTAATTTATATGATTATCGAAGTAAAAATTAAAAAAAGACAGTACAATCCCCAATGCTTTCCTTGGCCTCGCCGACTGTTGGCTTCTTTCCTTCATGTATTATAACGAGCACCCTCATTTCCCCTTCATTTATCTGCTTATAGCTTACGGGGGTCTCGATTCTGGCAGTCTTGAAGCTGTAGGTAGCGTAAGAGGGTTCTAGCACAGCTTTCGCCCTCGCTCTTGATCAGGTTCTACGTGACTGGCAGTAACACAGGACGTTCCACGTCCGCCGCTTTGGTTGAGGGTGGCGCTGGTGAACGCTCTCAGGGTTCGTATGCAGACAACATTAATACCCAAGAAAGTAACAGGGGACAGCGGCAGATGTAGCTCAGTTGGAAGAACACCGGACGCGATATTCGGAGGTCTTGGGTTCGGTTCCCACCATCGGCACGTAGTTTTTTCTTCTACTGTGGGTTGAACTATCTTTCCCCTGAACAGATTACATTACTAATTTTTGCGATTATCGAAGTAAAAATTAAAAAAAAAGACAAAGTACAATCCCCAATGCTTTCCTTGGCCTCGCCGACTGTTGGCTTCTTTCCTGCATGTATTATGACGAGCACCTTCCTTTCCCCTTCATTTATCTGCTTATAGCTAACTGGGGTCTCGGTTCTGGCAGTCTTGTAGCCATAGTTAGCGTAAGAGGGTTATAGCACAGTTTTCGCCCTTGCACTTGATCACGTTCTACGTGACGCTGGCGGTAACGCATGACGTTTTATGTCCGCCGCTTTGGTTGAGAGTGGCGCTGGTGAACACTCTCAGGGTTCGTATGCAGACAACATTAATACCCAAGAAAGTAGCAGAGGGGACAGCGGCCGATGTAGCTAAGTTGGAAGAGCACCGGACGCGACATTCGCAGGTCGTGGGTTCGGTTCCCACCATCGTCACGTTGTTTTTTCTTCTACTTTACGTTTAACTATCTTTCCCCTGAACAGAATACATTACTAATTTATATGATTATCGAAGTAAAAATAAAAAAAAAGACAAAGTACAATTCCCAAAGTTTTCCTTGGCATCGCCTACTGTTGGCATCTTTCCTTCAAGTATTATAACGAGCACCCTCATTTCCCCTTCTTTTATCTGCTTATAGCTTACGGGGGTCTCGGTTCTGGCAGTCTTGAAGCCATAGGTAGCGTAAGAGGGTTATAGCACAGCTTTCGCCCTCGCTCTTGATCACGTTCTACGTGACGCTGGCGCTAACACAGGATGTTCCACGTCCGCCGCTTTGGTCGAGGGTGGCGCTGGTGAACACTCTCAGGGTTCGTATGCAGACAACATTATTACCCAAGAAAGTAGCAGAGGGGACAGCGGCCGATGTAGCTCAGTTGGAAGAGCACCGGACGCGATATTCGGAGGTCGTGAGTTCGGTTCACACCATCGGCACGTTGTTTTTCTTCTACTTTGCGTTTAACTATCTTTCCCCTGAACAGATTAGATTACTAATTTATGTGATTATCGAAGTAAAAATAAAAAAGACAAAGTACAATCCCCAATGCTTTCCTTGGCCTCGCCGACTGTTGAATTCTTTCCTTCATGTATAAAAACGAGCACCCTCATTTCCCCTTCATTTATCTGCTTATAGCTTACAGGGGTCTTGGTTCTGGCAGTCTTCAAGCCATAGGTAACTTAAGAGGGTTCTACCACAGCTTTCACCCTCGCTCTTGATCACGTTTTACGTGACGCTGGCGGTAAAACAGGACGTTCGAAGTCCGCCGCTTTGACTGAGGGTGGCGCTGGTGAACACTCTCAGGGTTCATATGCAGACAACAATAATACCCAAGAAAGTAGCAGAGGGGACAGCGGCCGATGTAAGTCAATTGGAACAGCACCGGACGCGATATTCGGAGGTCGTGGGTTCGGTTCCCACCATCGGCACGTTGTTTTTCTTCTACTTTGCGTTTAACTATCTTTCCCCTGAACAGATTACATTATTAATTTATATGATTGTTGAAGTAAAAATTAAAAACAAGACAAAGTAAAATCCCCAATGCTTTCCTTGGCCTCGCCGACTGTTGGCTTCTTTCCTTTATGTATTATAACGAGCACCCTCATTTCCCCTTCATTTATCTGCTTATATCTTACGCGGATCTCGGTTCTGGCAGTCTTGAAGCCATAGGTAGCGTAAGAGGGTTATAGCACAGCTTTCGCCCTCGCTCTTGATCACGTTCTACGTGACGCTGGCGCTAACACAGGATGTTCCACGTCCGCCGCTTTGGTTGACGGTGGCGGTGGTGAACACTGTCAGGGTTCGTATGCAGACAACATTAATACCAAAGAAAGTGGCAGAGGGGACAACGGCCGATGTAGCTCAGTTGTAAGAGCATCGGACGCGATATATGGAGGTCGTGGGTTCGGTTCCCACCATCGGCAAGTTGTTTTTCTTCTACTTTGCGTTTAACTATCCTTCCCCTAAACAGATTACATTACTAATTTATGTGATTATCGAAGTAAAAATTAAAAAAAGACAAAGTACAATCCCCAAAGTTTTCCTTGGCATCGCCTACTGTTGGCTTCTTTCCTTCAAGTATTATAACGAGCACCCTCATTTCTCCTTATTTTATCTGCTTATAGCTTACGGGGGTCTCGGTTCTGGCAGTCTTGAAGCCATAGGTAGCGTAAGAGGGTTATAGCACAGCTTTCACCCTCGCTCTTGATCACGTTCTACATGACGCTGGCGCTAACACAGGATGTTCCACGTCCGCCGCTTTGGTTGACGGTGGCGGTGGTGAACACTCTCAGGGTTCGTATGCAGACAACATTAATACCCAAGAAAGTGGCAGAGGGGACAACGGCCGATGTAGCTCAGTTGTAAGAGCATCGGACGCGCTATATGGAGGTCGTGGGTTCGGTTCCCACCATCGGCAAGTTGTTCTTCTTCTACTTTGCGCTTAACTATCTTTCCCCTGAACAGATTACATTACCAACTTACGTTATTATCGAAGTAAAAATTCAAAGAAAGACAAAGTACAATCTCCAATGCTTTCCTTGGCCTCGCCCACTGTTGGCTTCTTTCCTGCATGTTATATAACGAGCACCCTCATTTCCCCTTCATTTGTCTGCTTATAGCTTACTGGGGTCTCGGTTCTGGCAGTTTTGAAGCCATAGTTAGCGTAAGAGGGTTCTAGCACAGCTTTCGCCCAAGCTCTTGATCAGGTTCTACGTGACTGGCAGTAACACAGGACGTTCCACGTCCGCCGCTTTGGTTGAGGGTGGCGCTGGTGAACGCTCTCAGGGTTCGTATGCAGACAACATTAATACCCAAGAAAGTAACAGAGGGGACAGCGGCAGATGTAGCTCAGTTGGAAGAACACCGGACGCGATATTCGGAGGTCGTGGGTTCGGTTCCCACCATCGGCACGTTGTTTTTCTTCTACTTCACGTTTAACGATCTTTCCCCTGAACAGAATACATTACTAATTTATATGATTATCGAAGTAAAAATTAAAAAAGACAGTACAATCCCCAATGCTTTCCTTGGCCTCGCCGACTGTTGGCTTCTTTCCTTCATGTATTATAACGAGCACCCTCATTTCCTCTTCATTTATCTGCTTATAGCTTACGGGGGTCTCGATTCTGGCAGTCTTGAAGCTTTAGGTAGCGTAAGAGGGTTCTAGCACAGCTTTCGCCCTCGCTCTTGATCAGGTTCTACGTGACTCTGGCAGTAACACAGGACGTTCCACGTCCGCCGCTTTGGTTGAGGGTGGCGCTGGTGAACGCTCTCAGGGTTCGTATGCAGACAACATTAATACCCAAGAAAGTAACAGAGGGGACAGCGGCAGATGTAGCTCTGTTGGAAGAACAGCGGACGCGATATTCGGAGGTCGTGGGTTCGGTTCCCACCATCGGCACGTTGTTTTTTCTTCTACTGTGGGTTTAACTATCTTTCCCCTGAACAGATGACATTACTAATTTATTTGATTATCGAAGTAAAAATAAAAAAAGACAAAGTACAATTCCCAAAGTTTTCCTTGGCATCGCCTACTGTTGGCTTCTTTCCTTCAAGTATTATAACGAGCACCCTCATTTCCCCTTCTTTTATCTGCTTATAGCTTACGGGGGTCTCGGTTCTGGCAGTCTTGCAGCCATAGTTAGCGTGAGAGGGTTCTAGCACAGCTTTCGCCCTAGCTCTTGATCACGTTCTACGTGCCGCTGGCGGTAAAACAGGACGTTCCACGTCCGCCGTTTTGGTTGAGGGTGGCGCTGGTGAACACTCTCAGGGTTCATATGCAGACAACATTAATACCCAAGAAAGTAACAGAGGGGACAGCGGCCGATGAAGCTCAGTTGGAAGAGCACCGGACGCGATATTCGGAGGTCGTGGGTTCGGTCCCCACCATCGGCACGTTGTTTTTCTTCTACTTCACGTTTAACTATCTTTCCCCTGAACAGAATACATTACTAATTTATATGATTATCGAAGTAAAAATAAAAAAAAAAGACAAAGTACAATTCCCAAAGTTTTCCTTGGCATCGCCTACTGTTGGCTTCTTTACTTCAAGTATTATAACGAGCACCCTCATTTCCCCTTCTTTTATCTGCTTATAGCTTACGGGGGTCTCGGTTCTGGCAGTCTTGAAGCCATAGGTAGCGTAAGAGGGTTATAGCACAGCTTTCGCCCTCGCTCTTAATCACGTTCTACGTGACGCTGGCGCTAACACAGGATGTTCCACGTCCGCCGCTTTGGTCGAGGGTGGCGCTGGTGAACACTCTCAGGGTTCGTATGCAGACAACATTATTACCCAAGAAAGTAGCAGAGGGGACAGTGGCCGATGTAGCTCAGTTGGAAGAGCACCGGACGCGATATTCGGAGGTCGTGAGTTCGGTTCACACCATCGGCACGTTGTTTTTCTTCTACTTTGCGTTTAACTATCTTTCCCCTGAACAGATTAGATTACTAATTTATGTGATTATCGAAGAAAAATAAAAAAGACAAAGTACAATCCCCAATGCTTTCCTTGGCCTCGCCGACTGTTGAATTCTTTCCTTCATGTATTAAAACGAGCACCCTCATTTCCCCTTCATTTATCTGCTTATAGCTTACAGGGGTCTTGGTTCTGGCAGTCTTCAAGCCATAGGTAACTTAAGAGGGTTCTACCACAGCTTTCGCCCTCACTCTTGATCACGTTTTACGTGACGCTGGCGGTAAAACAGGACGTTCGAAGTCCGCCGCTTTGACTGAGGGTGGCGCTGGTGAACACTCTCAGGGTTCATATGCAGACAACAATAATACCCAAGAAAGTAGCAGAGGGAACAGCGGCCGATGTAAGTCAGTTGGAAGAGCACCGGACGCGATATTCGGAGGTCGTGGGTTCGGTTCCCACCATCGGCAGGTTGTTTTTCTTCTACTTTGCGTTTAACTATCTTTCCCCTGAACAGATTACATTATTAATTTATATGATTATTGAAGTAAAAATTAAAAACAAGACAAAGTAAAATCCCCAATGCTTTCCTTGGCCTCGCCGACTGTTGGCTTCTTTCCTCTATGTATTATAACGAGCACCCTCATTTCCCCTTCATTTATCTGCTTATATCTTACGCGGATCTCGGTTCTGGCAGTCTTGAAGCCATAGGTAGCGTAAGAGGGTTATAGCACAGCTTTCGCCCTCGCTCTTGATCACGTTCTACGTGACGCTGGCGCTAACACAGGATGTTCCACGTCCGCCGCTTTGGTTGACGGTGGCGGTGGTGAACACTCTCAGGGTTCGTATGCAGACAACATTAATACCCAAGAAAGTAGCAGAGGGGACAGCGGCCGATGTAGCTCACCCGGAAGAGCACCGGACGCTATATTCGGAGGTCGTGGGTTCGGTTTCCACCATCGGCACGTTGTTTTTTCTTCTACTTTGCGTTTAACTATCCTTCCCCTGAACAGATTACATTACTAATTTATGTGATTATCGAAGTAAACATTAAAAAAAAAGACAAAGTACAATCCCCAATGCTTTCCTTGGCCTCGCCAACTGTTGACTTCATTCCTTCATGTACTATAACAAGCCCCCTCATTTCCCCTTCATTTATCTGCTTATAGCTTACGGGGGTCTCGGTTCTGGCAGTCTTGAAGCCATAGGTAGCGTAAGGGGGTTATAGCACAGCTTTCGCCCTCGCTCTTGATCACGTTCTACGTGACGCTGGCGCTAACACAGGATGTTCCACGTCCGCCGCTTTGGTCGACGGTGGCGCTGGTGAACACTCTCAGGGTCCGTATGCAGACAACATTAATACCCAAGAAAGTAGCAGAGGGGACAGCGGCCGATGTACCTCAGTCGGAAGAGCACCGGATGCGATATTCGGAGGTCGTGGATTTGGTTCCCACCATCGGCACGTTGTTTTTTCTTCTACTTTGCGTTTAACTATCCTTCCCCTGAACAGATTACATTACTAATTTATGTGATTATCGAAGTAAAAATTAAAAAAAGACAGTACAATCCCCAATGCTTTCCTTGGCCTCGCCGACTGTTGGCTTCTTTCCTTCATTTATTATAACGAGCACCCTCATTTCCTCTTCATTTATCTGCTTATAGCTTACGGGGGTCTCGATTCTGGCAGTCTTGAAGCTGTAGGTAGCGTAAGAGGGTTCTAGCACAGCTTTCGCCCTCGCTCTTGATCAGGTTCTACGTGACTCTGGCAGTAACACAGGACGTTCTACGTCCGCCGCTTTGGTTGAGGGTGGCGCTGGTGAACGCTCTCAGGGTTCGTATGCAGACAACATTAATACCCAAGAAAGTAACAGAGGGGACAGCGGCAGATGTAGCTCTGTTGGAAGAACACCGGACGCGATATTCGGAGGTCGTGGGTTCGGTTCGCACCATCGGCACGTTGTTTTTCCTTCTACTGTGGGTTTAACTATCTTTCCCCTGAACAGATGACATTACTAATTTATTTGATTATCGAAGTAAAAATAAAAAAAGACAAAGTAGAATTCCCAAAGTTTTCCTTGGCATCGCCTACTGTTGGCTTCTTTCCTTCAAGTATTATAACGAGCACCCTCATTTCCCCTTCTTTTATCTGCTTATAGCTTACAAGGGTCTCGGTTCTGGCAGTCTTGAAGCCATAGGTAGCGTAAGACGGTTATAGCACAACTTTCGCCCAAGCTCTTGATCACGTTCTACGTGACGCTGGCGGTAAAACAGCACGTTCCACGTCCGCGTTTTGGTTAAGGGTGGCGCTTGTGAACACTCTCAGGGTCCGTATGCAGACAACATTAAAACCCAAGAATATAGCAGAGGGGACAGCGGCCGATGTAGCTCAGTCGGAAGAGCACCGGACGCGATCTTCGGAGGTCGTGGGTTCGGTTCCCACCATCGGCACGTTGTTTTTTCTTGTACTTTGCATTTAACTATCCTTCCCCTGAACAGATTACATTACTAATTTATGAGATTATCGAAGTAAAAATTAGAAAAAAAGACAAAGTACAATCCCAATGCTTTCCTTGGCCTCGCCAACTGTTGGCTTATTTCCTTCATGTACTATAACGAGCCCCCTCATTTCCCCTTCATTTATCTGCTTATACCTTACGGGGGTCTCGGTTCTGGCAGTCTTGAAGCCACAGGTAGCGTAAGAGGGTTATAGCACAGCTTTCGCCCTAGCTCTTGAACACGTTCTACGTCACGCTGGCGGTAAAACAGGACGTTCCACGTTCGCCGCTTTGGTTGAGGGTGGCGCTGGTGAAAACTCTCAGGGTTCATATGCAGACAACATTAACACCCAAGAAAAGAGCAGAGGGGACAGCGGCCGATGTAGCATAGTTGGAAGAGCACTGGACGCGAAATTCGGAGGTCGTGGGTTCGGTTCCCACCATAGGCACGTTGTTTTTCTTCTACTTTGCGTTTAACTATCCTTCCCCTGAACAGATTACATTACTAATTTTTGTGATTATCGAAGTAAAAATAAAAAAAAAGACAAAGTACAATCCCCAATGCTTTCTTTGGCCTCGCCGACTGTTGGCTTCTTTCCTGCATGTATTATAACGAGCACCCTCCTTTCCCCTTCATTTATCTGCTCATAGCTAACTGGGGTCTCGGTTCGGGCAGTCTTGTAGCCATAGTTAGCGTAAGAGGGTTCTAGCACAGCTTTCGCCCTAGCTTTTAATCACGTTCTACGTGCCGCTGGCGGTAAAACAGGACGTTCCACGTCCGCCGTTTTGGTTGAGGGTGGCGCTGGTGAACGCTCTCAGGGTTCGTATGCAGACAACATTAATACCCAAGAAAGTAACAGAGGGGACAGCGGCAGATGTAGCTCAGTTGGAAGAACACCGGACGCGATATTCGGAGGTCTTGGGTTCGGTTCCCACCATCGGCACGTTGTTTTTTCTTCTACTGTGGGTTGAACTATCTTTCCCCTGAACAGATTACATTACTAATTTTTGCGATTATCGAAGTAAAAATTAAAAAAAAGACAAAGTACAATCCCCAATGCTTTCCTTGGCCTCGCCGACTGTTGGCTTCTTTCCTGCATGTATTATAACGAGCACCTTCCTTTCCCCTTCATTTATCTGCTTATAGCTAACTGGGGTCTCGGTTCTGGCAGTCTTGTAGCCATAGTTATCGTAAGAGGGTTCTAGCATAGTTTTCGCCCTTGCACTTGATCACGTTCTACGTGACGCTGGCGGTAACGCATGACGTTTTATGTCCGCCGCTTTGGTTGAGAGTGGCGCTGGTGAACACTCTCAGGGTTCGTATGCAGACAACATTAATACCCAAGAAAGTAGCAGAGGGGACAGCGGCCGATGTAGCTAAGTTGGAAGAGCACCGGACGCGACATTCGCAGGTCGTGGGTTCGGTTCCCACCATCGTCACGTTGTTTTTTCTTCTACTTTACGTTTAACTATCTTTCCCCTGAACAGAATACATTACTAATTTATATGATTATCGAAGTAAAAATAAAAAAAAAGACAAAGTACAATTCCCAAAGTTTTCCTTGGCATCGCCTACTGTTGGCTTCTTTCCTTCAAGTATTATAACGAGCACCCTCATTTCCCCTTCTTTTATCTGCTTATAGCTTACGGGGGTCTCGGTTCTGGCAGTCTTGAAGCCATAGGTAGCGTAAGAGGGTTATAGCACATCTTTCGCCATCGCTCTTGATAACGTTCTACGTGACGCTGGCGCTAACACAGGATGTTCCACGTCCGCCGCTTTGGTCGAGGGTGGCGCTGGTGAACACTCTCAGGGTTCGTATGCAGACAACATTATTACCCAAGAAAGTAGCAAAGGGGACAGCGGCCGATGTAGCTCAGTTGGAAGAGCACCGGACGCGATATTCGGAGGTCGTGAGTTCGGTGCACACCATCGGCACGTTGTTTTTCTTCTACTTTGCGTTTAACTATCTTTCCCCTGAACAGATTAGATTACTAATTTATGTGATTATCGAAGTAAAAATAAAAAAGACAAAGCACAATCCCCAATGCTTTCCTTGGCCTCGCCGACTGTTGAATTCTTTCCTTCATGTATTAAAACGAGCACCCTCATTTCCCCTTCATTTATCTGCTTATAGCTTACAGGGGTCTTGGTTCTGGCAGTCTTCAAGCCATAGGTAACTTCAGAGGGTTCTACCACAGCTTTCGCCCTCGCTCTTGATCACGTTTTACGTGACGCTGGCGGTAAAACATGACGTTCGAAGTCCGCCGCTTTGACTGAGGGTGGCGCTGGTGAACACTCTCAGGGTTCATATGCAGACAACAATAATACCCAAGAAAGCAGCAGAGGGGACAGCGGCCGATGTAAGTCAGTTGGAAGAGCACCGGACGCGATATTCGGAGGTCGTGGGTTCGGTTCCCACCATCGGCACGTTGTTTTTCTTCTACTTTGCGTTTAACTATCTTTCCCCTGAACAGATTACATTATTAATTTATATGATTATTGAAGTAAAAATTAAAAACAAGACAAAGTAAAATCCCCAATGCTTTCCTTGGCCTCGCCGACTGTTGGCTTCTTTCCTTCAAGTATTATAACGAGCACCCTCATTTCCCCTTCATTTATCTGCTTATATCTTACGCGGATTTCGGTTCTGGCAGTCTTGAAGCCATAAGTAGCGTAAGAGGGTTATAGCACAGCTTTCGCCCTCGCTCTTGATCACGTTCTACGTGACGCTGGCGCTAGCACAGGAAGTTCCACGTCCGCCGATTTGGTTGACGGTGGCGGTGGTGAACACTCTCAGGATTCGTATGCAGACAACGTTAATACCCAAGAAAGTAGCAGAGGGGACAGCGGCCGATGTAGCTCAGCCGGAAGAGCACCGGACGCTATATTCGGAGGTCGTGGGTTCGGTTTCCACCATCGGCACGTTGTTTTTTCTTCTACTTTGCGTTTAACTATCCTTCCCCTGAACAGATTACATTAATAATTTATGTGATTATCGAAGTAAACATTTAAAAAAAAGACAAAGTACAATCCCCAAAGTTTTCCTTGGCATCGCCTACTGTTGGCTTCTTTCCTTCAAGTATTATAACGAGCACCCTCATTTCCCCTTATTTTATCTGCTTATAGCTTACGGGGGTCTCAGTTCTGGCAGTCTTGAAGCCATAGGTAGCGTAAGAGGGTTATAGCACAGCTTTTGCCCTCGCTCTTGATCACGTTCTACGTGACGCTGGCGCTAACACAGGAAGTTCCACGTCCGCCGCTTTGGTTGACGGTGGCGGTGGTGAACACTCTCAGGATTCGTATGCAGACAACATTAATACCCAAGAAAGTAGCAGAGGGGACAGCGGCCGATGTACCTCAGTCGGAAGAGCACCGGATGCGATATTCGGAGGTCGTGGGTTCGGTTCCCACCATCGGCACGTTATTTTTTCTTCTACTTTGCGTTTAACTATCCTTCCCATGAACAGATTACATTACTAATTTATGTGATTATCGAAGTAAACATTTAAAAAAAGACAAAGTACAATCCCAATGCTTTCCTTGGCCTCGCCAACTGTTGGCTTATTTCCTTCATGTACTATAACGAGCCCCCTCATTTCCCCTTCATTTATCTGCTTATACCTTACGGGGGTCTCGGTTCTGGCAGTCTTGAAGCCACAGGTAGCGTAAGAGGGTTATAGCACAGCTTTCACCCTCGCTCTTGATCACGTTCTACGTGACGCTGGCGCTAGCACAGGATGTTCCACGTCCGCCGCTTTGGTTGACGGTGGCGGTGGTGAACACTCTCAGGGTTCGTATGCAGACAACATTAATACCCAAGAAAGTGGCAGAGGGGACAACGGCCGATGTAGCTCAGTTGTAAGAGCATCGGACGCGCTATATGGAGGTCGTGGGTTCGGTTCCCACCATCGGCAAGTTGTTTTTCTTCTACTTTGCGCTTAACTATCTTTCCCCTGAACAGATTACATTACCAACTTATGTTATTATCGAAGTAAAAATTCAAAGAAAGACAAAGTACAATCTCCAATGCTTTCCTTGGCCTCGCCCACCGTTGGCTTCTTTCCTGCATGTATTATAACGAGCACCCTCATTTCCCCTTCATTTGTCTGCTTATAGCTTACTGGGGTCTCGGTTCTGGCAGTCTTGAAGCCATAGTTAGCGTAAGAGGGTTCTAGCACAGCTTTCGCCCAAGCTCTTGGTCACGTTCTACGTGACGCTGGCGGTAAAAGAGCACGTTCCACGTCCGCGTTTTGGTTAAGGGTGGCGCTTGTGAACACTCCCAGGGTCCGTATGCAGACAACATTAAAACCCAAGAATATAGCAGAGGGGACAGCGGCCGATGTAGCTCAGTCGGAAGAGCACCGGACGCGAAATTCGGAGGTCGTGGGTTCGGTTCCCACCATAGGCACGTTGTTTTTCTTCTACTTTGCGTTTAACTATCCTTCCCCTGAACAGATTACCTTACTAATTTTTGTGATTATCGAAGTAAAAATTAAAAAAAAAGACAAAGTACAATCCCCAATGCTTTCTTTGGCCTCGCCGACTGTTGGCTTCTTTCCTGCATGTATTATAACGAGCACCCTCATTTCCCCTTTATTTATCTGCTTATAGCTAACTGGGGTCTCGGCTCTGGCAGTCTTGAAGCCATAGTTAGCGTAAGAGGGTTCTAGCACAGCTTTCGCAATAGCTCTTGATCACGTTCTACGTGACGCTGGCGGTAAAACAGGACGTTCCACGTGCGCGGCTTTGGTTGAGGGTGGCGCTGGTGAACACTCTCAGGGTTCATATGCAGACAACATTAATACCCAAAAAAGTAGCAGAGGGGACAGCGGCCGATGTAGCTCAGTTGGAAGTGCACCGGACGCGATGTTCGGAGGTCGTGGGTTGGGTTCCCATCATCGGCACGTTGTTTTTCTTCTACTTTGCGTTTAACTATCTTTCCCCTGAACAGATTAAATTATTAATTTATGTGATTATCGAAGTAAAAATTAAAAAAAAGACAAAGTACAATCCCCAATGCTTTCCTTGGCATCGCCGACTGTTGGCTTCTTTCCTTCAAGCATTATAACGAGCACCCTCATTTCCCCTTCATTTATCTGCTTATCGCTTACGGGGGTCTCGGATCTGGCAGTCTTGAAGCAATAGGTAGCTAAGAGTATTCTATCACAGCTTTCGCCCTCACTCTTGATCACGTTCTATGTGACGCTGGCGGTAACACAGGACGTTCCACGTCCGCCGCTTTGGTTCAGGGTGGCGCTGGTGAACACTCTTAGGGTTCGTATGGAGACAACATTAATACCGAACAAAGTAACAGAGGGGACAGCTGCAGATGTAGCTCAGTTGGAAGATCACCGGACGCGATATTCGGAGGTCGTGGGTTCGGTTCCCACCATCGGCACGTTGTTTTTTCTTCTACTGTGGGTTTAACTATCTTTCCCCTGAACAAATGACATTACTAATTTATTTGATTATCGAAATAAAAATAAAAAAAAGACAAAGTACAATCCCCAAAGTTTTCCTTGGCATCGCCGACTGTTGGCTTCTTTCCTTCAAGTATTATAACGAGCACCCTCATTTCCCCTTCATTTATCTGCTCATAGCTTACGGGGGTCTCGGTTCTGGCAGTCTTGAAGCCATACGTAGCGTAAGAGGATTCTATCACAGCTTTCGCCCTCACTCTTGATCACGTTCTACGTGACGCTGGCGGCAACACAGGACGTTCCACGTCCGCCGCTTTGGTCGAGGGTGGCGCTGGTAAACACTCTCAGGGTTCGTATGCAGACAACATTAATACCCAAGAAAGTAGCAGAGGGGACAGCGGCCGATGTAGCTCAGTTAGAAGAGCACCGGATCCGACATTCGGAGGTCGTGGGTTCAGTTCCCACCATCGACGCGTTGTTTTTTCTTCTTTTTCCGTTTAACTATCTTTCCCCTGAACAGATCAGATTACTAATTTATGTGATTATCGAAGTAAAAATAAAAAAAGACAAAGTACAATCCCCAATGCTTTCCTTGGCATCGCCGACTGTTGGCTTCTTTCCTTCAAGTATTATAACGAGCACCCTCATTTCCCCTTCATTTATCTGCTTATAGCTTACGGGGGTCTCGGTTCTGACAGTCTTGAAGCCATAGGTAGCTAAGAGGATTCTATCACAGCTTTCGCCCTCACTCTTGATCACGTTCTATGTGACGCTGGCGGTAACACAGGACGTTCCACGTCCGCCGCTTTGGTTCAGGGTGGCGCTGGTGAACATTCTCAGGGTTCGTATGCAGACAACATTAATACCCAAAAAAGTAGCACACGGGACAGCGGCAGATGTAGCTCAGTTGGAAGAGCACCGGACGCGATATTCGGAGATCGTGGGTTCGGTTCCCATCATCGTCACGTTGTTTTTCCTCTACTTTGCGTTTAACTATCTTTCCCCTGAACAGATTACATTACTAATTTATGTGATTATCGAAGTAAAAATTAAAAAAAAGAAAAAGTACAATCAACAATGCTTTCCTTGGCCTCGCCAACTGTTGGCTTCTTTCCTTCAAGTATTATAACGAGCACCCTCATTTCCCCTTCATTTATCTGCACATAGCTTACGCGGGTCTCGGTTCTGGCAGTCTTGAAGCCATAGGTAGCGTAAGAGGATTCTATCACAGCTTTCGCTCTCACTCTTGATCACGTTCTACGTGACGCTGGCGGTAACACAGGACGTTCCACGTCCGCCGCATTGGTCGAGGGTGGCGCTGGTAAACACTCTCAGGGTTCGTATGCAGACAGCATTAATACCCAAGAAAGTAGCAGAGGGGACAGCGGCCGATGTAGCTCAGTTGGAAGAGCACCGGACCCGACATTCGGAGGTCGTGGGTTCAGTTCCCACCATCGACGCGTTGTTTTTTCTTCTAGTATCCGTTTAACTATCTTTCCCCTGAACAGAATAGATTACTAATTTATGTGATTATCGGAGTAAAAATAAAAAAAAAGACAAAGTACAATCCCCAATGCTTTCCTTGGCATCGCCGACTGTTGGCTTCTTTCCTTCAAGTATTATAACGAGCACCCTCATTTCCCCTTCATTTATCTGCTTATAGCTTACGGGGGTCTCGGTTCTGGCAGTCTTGAAGCCATAGGTAGCTAAGAGGATTCTATCACAGCTTTCGCCCTCACTCTTGATCACGTTCTATGTGACGCTGGCGGTAACACAGGACGTTCCACGTCCGCCGCTTTGGTTCAGGGTGGCGCTGGTGAACACTCTCAGGGTTCGTATGCAGACAACATTAATACCCAAAAAAGTAGCACACGGGACAGCGGCAGATGTAGCTCAGTTGGAAGAGCACCGGACGCGATATTCGGAGATCGTGGGTTCGTTTCCCATCATCGTCACGTTGTTTTTCCTCTACTTTGCGTTTAACTATCTTTCCCCTGAACAGATTACATTACTAATTTATGTGATTATCGAAGTAAAAATTTAAAAAAAAACAAAGTACAATCCCCAATGCTTTCCTTGGCCTCGCCAACTGCTGGCTTCTTTACTTCATGTATTATAACGAGCTCCCTAATTCCCCCTTCATTTATCTGCTTATATCATACGCGGGTCTCGGTTCTGGCAGTCTTGAAGCCATAGGTAGCGTAAGAGGGTTCTAGCACAGCTTTCGCCCTCGCATTTGATCACGTTCTACGTGACGCTGGCGCTATCACAGGATGTTCCACGTCCGCCGCTTTGGTTGACGGTGGCGGTGGTGAACACTCTCAGGGTTCGTATGCAGACAACAATAATACCCAAGAAAGTAGCAGAGGGGACAGCGGCCGATGTAGCTCAGTCGAAAGAGCACCGGACGCGATATTCGGAGGTCGTGAGTTCGGTTCCCTTCATCGGCAAGTTGTTTTACTTCTACTTTGCGTTTAACTATCTTTCCCCTGAACAGATTACATTACTAATTTATATGATTATTTAAGTAAAAATTAAAAACAAGACAAAGTAAAATCTCCAATGCTTTCCTTGGCCTCGCCGACTGTTGGCTTCTTTCCTTTATGTATTATAACGAGCACCCTCATTTCTCCTTCATTTATCTGCTTATATCTTACGCGGGTCTCGGTTCGGGCAGTCTTGAAGCCATAGGTAGCGTAAGAGGGTTATAGCACAGCTTTCGCCCTCGCTCTTGATCACGTTCTACGTGACGCTGGCGCTATCACAGGATGTTCCACGTCCGCCGCTTTGGTTGACGGTGGCGGTGGTGAACACTCTCAGGGTTCGTATGCAGACAACAATAATACCCAAGAAAGTAGCAGAGGGGACAGCGGCCGATGTAGCTCAGTCGAAAGAGCACCGGACGCGATATTCGGAGGTCGTGAGTTCGGTTTCCACCATCGGCACGTTGTTTTTCTTCTACTTCGCGTTTAACTATCCTTCCCCTGAACAGATTACATTACTAATTTATGTGATTATCGAAGTAAACATTTTAAAAAAAAGACAAAGTACAATCCCCAACGCTTTCCTTGGCCTCGCCAACTGTTGGCTTCTTTCCTTCATGTACTATAACAAGCCCCCTCATTCCCCTTCATTTATCTGCTTAAAGCTTACGGGGGTCTCGGTTCTGGCAGTCTTGAAGCCATAGGTAGCGTAAGAGGGTTATAGCACAGCTTTCACCCTCGCTCTTGATCACGTTCTACGTGACACTGGCGCTAACACAGGATGTTCCACGTCCGCCGCTTTGGTTGACGGTGGCGGTGGTGAACACTCTCAGGGTTCGTATGCAGACAACATTAATACCCAACAAAGTGGCAGAGGGGACAACGGCCGATGTAGCTCAGTTGTAAGAGCATCGGACGCGATATATGGAGGTCGTGGGTTCGGTTCCCACCATCGGCAAGTTGTTTTTCTTCTACTTTGTTTTTAACTATCCTTCCCCTGAACAGATTACATTACTAATTTATGTGATTATCGAAGTAAAAATTAAAAAAAAAGATAAAGTACAATCCCCAATGCTTTCCTTGGCCTCGCCGACTGTTGGCTTCTTTCCTGCATGTATTATAACGAATACCCTCCTTTCCCCTTCATTTATGTGCTTATAGCTAACTGGGGTCTCGGTTCTGGCAGTCTTGAAGCCATAGTTAGCGTAAGAGGGTTCTAGCACAGCTTTCGCAATAGCTCTTGATCACGTTCTACGTGACGCTGGCGGTAAAACAGGACGTTCCACGTGCGCCGCTTTGGTTGAGGGTGGCGCTGGTGAACACTCTCAGGGTTCATATGCAGACAACATTAATACCCAAGAAAGTAGCAGAGGGGACAGCGGCCGATGTAGCTCAGTTAGAAGAGCACCGGACGCGATATTCGGAGGTCGTTGGTTCGGTTCCCAACATCGGCACGTTGTTTTTCTTCTACTTTGCGTTTAACTATCTTTCCCCTGAACAGAATACATTACTGCTTTATATGATTATCGAAGTAAAAATTAAAAAAAGACAGTACAATCCCCGATGCTTTCCTTGGACTCGCCGACTGTTGGCTTCTTTCCTTCATGTATTATAACGAGCACCCTCATTTCCCCTTCATTTATCTGCTTATAGCTTACGGGGGTCTCGGTTCTGGCAGTCTTGAATCTGTAGGTAGCGTAAGAGGGTTCTAGCACAGCTTTCGCCCTCGCTATTGATCAGGTTCTACTTGACTCTGGCAGTAACACAGGACGTTCCACGTCCGCCTCTTTGGTTGAGGGTGGCGCTGGTGAGCGCTCTCAGGGTTCGTATGCAGACAACAATCATACCCAAGAAAGTAACAGAGGGGACAGCGGCAGATGTAGCTTAGTTGGAAGAACACCGGACGCGATATTCGGAGGTCGTGGGTTCGGTTCCCACCATCGGCACTTTGTTTTTTCTTCTACTGTGGGTTTAACTATCTTTCCCCTGAACAGATGACATTATTAATTTATTTGATTATCGAAGTAAAAATAAAAAAAAAGACAAAGTACAATCCCAATGCTTTCCTTGGCCTCGCCAACTGTTGGCTTCTTTCCTTCATGTACTATAACGAGCCCCCTCATTTCCCCTTCATTTATCTGCTTATAGCTTACGGGCGTCTCGGTTCTGGCAGTCTTGAAGCCATAGGTAGCGTAAGAGGGTTATAGCACAGCTTTCACCCTCGCTCTTGATCACGTTCTACGTGACGCTGGCGCTAACACAGGATGGTCCACGTCCGCCGCTTTGGTTGACGGTGGCGGTGGTGAACACTCTCAGGGTTCGTATGCAGACAACATTAATACCCAAGAAAGTGGCAGAGGGGACAACGGCCGATGTAGCTCAGTTGTAAGAGCATCGGACGCGATATATGGAGGTCGTGGGTTCGGTTCCCACCATCGGCAAGTTGTTTTTCTTCTACTTTGCGCTTAACTATCTTTCCCCTGAACAGAATACGTTACCAATTTACGTTATTATCGAAGTAAAAATTAAAAAGAAGACAAAGTACAATCTCCAATGCTTTCCTTGGCCTCGCCCACTGTTGGCTTCTTTCCTGCATGTATTATAACGAGCACCCTCATTTCCCCTACATTTATCTGCTTATAGCTTACTGGGGTCTCGGTTCTGGCAGTCTTGAAGCCATAGTTAGCGTAAGAGGGTTCTAGCACAGCTTTCGCCCAAGCTCTTGATCACGTTCTACGTGACGCTGGCGGTAAAACCGCACGTTCCACGTCCGCGTTCTGGTTAAGGGTGGCGCTTGTGAACACTCTCAGGGTCCGTATGCAGACATTAAAACCCAAGAATATAGCAGAGGGGACAGCGGCCGATGTAGCTCAGTCGGAAGAGCACCGGACGCGATATTCGGAGGTCGTGGGTTCGGTTCCCACCATCGGCATGTTGTTTTTTCTTGTACTTTGCATTTAACTATCCTTCCCCTGAACAGATTACATTACTAATTTATGAGATTATCGAAGTAAAAATTAGAAAAAAAGACAAAGTACAATCCACAGTGCTTTCCTTGGCCTCGCCGACTGTTGGCTTCTTTCCTGCATTTATTATAACGAGCGCCCTCATTTCCCCTTCATTTATCTGCTTATAGCTTACTGGGGTCTCGGTTCTGGCATCTTGAAGCCATAGGTGGCGTAAGAGGATTCTAGCACAGTTTTCGCCCTTGCACTTGATCACGTTCTACGTGACGCTGGCGGTAACGCATGACGTTTCATGTCCACCGCTTTGGTTGAGAGTGGCGCTGGTGAACACTCTCAGGGTTCGTATGCAGACAACATTAATACCCAAGAAAGTAGCAGAGGGGACATCGGCCGATGTAGCTAAGTTGGAAGAGCACCGGACGCGACATTCGCAGGTCGTGGCTTCGGTTCCCACCATCGTCACGTTGTTTTTTCTTCTACTTTACGTTTAACTATCTTTCCCCTGAACAGAATACATTACTAATTTATATGATTATCGAAGTAAAAATTAAAAAAAAGACAAAGTACAATTCCCAAAGTTTTCCTTGGCATCGCCTACTGTTGGCTTCTTTCCTTCAAGTATTATAACGAGCACCCTCATTTCCCCTTCTTTTATCTGCTTATAGCTTACGGGGGTCTCGGTTCTGGCAGTCTTGAAGCCATAGGTAGCGTAAGAGGGTTGTAGCACAGCTTTCGCCCTCGCTCTTGATCACGTTCTACGTGACGCTGGCGCTAACACAGGATGTTCCTTGTCCGCCGCTTTGGTCGAGGGTGGCGCTGGTGAACACTCTCAGGGTTCGTATGCAGACAACATTATTACCCAAGAAAGTAGCAGAGGGGACAGCGGCCGATGTAGCTCAGTTGGAAGAGCACCGGACGCGATATTCGGAGGTCGTGAGTTCGGTTCACACCATCGGCACGTTGTTTTTCTTCTACTTTGCGTTTAACTATCTTTCCCCTGAACAGATTAGATTACTAATTTATGTGATTATCGAAGTAAAAATAAAAAAGACAAAGTACAATCCCCAATGCTTTCCTTGGCCTCGCCGACTGTTTAATTCTTTCCTTCATGTATTAAAACGAGCACCCTCATTTCCCCTTCATTTATCTGCTTATAGCTTACAGGGGTCTTGGTTCTGGCAGTCTTCAAGCCGTAGGTAACTTAAGAGGGTTCTACCACAGCTTTCGCCCTCGCTCTTGATCACGTTTTACGTGACGCTGGCGGTAAAAGAGGAAGTTCGAAGTCCGCCGCTTTGACTGAGGGTGGCGCTGGTGAACACTCTCAGGGTTCATATGCAGACAACAATAATACCCAAGAAAGTAGCAGAGGGGACAGCGGCCGATGTAAGTCAGTTGGAAGAGCACCGGACGCGATATTCGGAGGTCGTGGTTTCGGTTCCTACCATCGGCACGTTGTTTTTCTTCTACTTTGGGTTGAACTATCTTTCCCCTGAACAGATTACATTTCTAATTTTTGTGATTATCGAAAAAAAATTAAAAAAAAAGATAAAGTACAATCCCCAATGCTTTCCTTGGCCTCGCCGACTGTTGGCTTCTTTCCTGCATGTATTATAACGAGCACCTTCCTTTCCCCTTCATTTATCTGCTTATAGCTAACTGGGGTCTCGGTTCTGGCAGTCTTGTAGCCATAGTTAGCGTATGAGGGCTCTAGCACAGTTTTCGCGCTTGCACTTGATCACGTTCTACGTGACGCTGGCGGTAAAGCATGACGTTTTATGTCCGCCGCTTTGGTTGAGAGTGGCGCTGGTGAACACTCTCAGGGTTCGTATGCAGACAACATTAATACCCAAGCAAGTAGCAGAGGGGACAGCGGCCGATGTAGCTAAGTTGGAAGAGCACCGGACGCGACCATCGCAGGTCGTGGGTTCGCTTCCCACCATCGTCACGTTGTTTTTTCTTCTACTTTACGTTTAACTATCTTTCCCCTGAACAGAATACATTACTAATTTATATGATTATCGAAGTAAAAATAAAAAAAAAGACAAAGTACAATTCCCAAAGTTTTCCTTGGCATCGCCTACTGTTGGCTTCTTTCCTTCAAGTATTATAACGAGCACCCTCATTTCCCCTTCTTTTATCTGCTTATAGCTTACGGGGGTCTCGGTTCTGGCAGTCTTGAAGCCATAGGTAGCATAAGAGGGTTATAGCACAGCTTTCGCCCTCGCTCTTGATCACGTTCTACGTGACGCTGGCGCTAACACAGGATGTTCCACGTCCGCCGCTTTGGTCGAGGGTGGCGCTGGTGAACACTCTCAGGGTTCGTATGCAGACAACATTATTACCCAAGAAAGTAGCAGAGGGGACAGCGGCCGATGTAGCTCAGTTGGAAGAGCACCGGACGCGATATTCGGAGGTCGTGAGTTCGGTTCACACCATCGGCACGTTGTTTTTCTTCTACCTTGCGTTTAACTATCTTTCCCCTGAACAGATTAGATTACTAATTTATGTGATTATCGAAGTAAAAATAAAAAAGACAAAGTACAATCCCCAATGCTTTCCTTGGCCTCGCCGACTGTTGAATTCTTTCCTTCATTTATTAAAACGAGCACCCTCATTTCCCCTTCATTTATCTGCTTATAGCTTACAGGGGTCTTGGTTCTGGCAGCCTTCAAGCCATAGGTAACTTAAGAGGGTTCTACCACAGCTTTCGCCCTCGCTCTTGATCACGTTTTACGTGACGCTGGCGGTAAAACAGGACGTTCGAAGTCCGCCGCTTTGACAGAGGGTGGCGCTGGTGAACACTCTCAGGGTTCATATGCAGACAACAATAATACCCAAGAAAGTAGCAGAGGGGACAGCGGCCGATGTGAGTCAGTTGGAAGAGCACCGGACGCGATATTCGGAGGTCGTGGGTTCGGTTCCCACCATCGGCACGTTGTTTTTCTTCTACTTTGCGTTTAACTATCTTTCCCCTGAACAGATTACATTATTAATTTATATGATTATTGAAGTAAAAATTAAAAACAAGACAAAGTAAAATCCCCAATGCTTTCCTTGGCCTCGCCGACTGTTGGCTTCTTTCCTTTATGTATTATAACGAGCACCCTCATTTCCCCTTCATTTATCTGCTTATATCTTAAGCGGATCTCGGTTCTGGCAGTCTTGAAGCCATAGGTAGCGTAAGAGGGTTATAGCACAGCTTTCGCCCTCGCTCTTGATCACGTTCTACGTGACGCTGGCGCTAACACAGGATGTTCCACGTCCGCCGCTTTGGTTGACGGTGGTGGTGGTGAACACTCTCAGGGTTCGTATGCAGACAACATTAATACCAAAGAAAGTGGCAGAGGGGACAACGGCCGATGTAGCTTAGTTGGAAGAGCACCGTACGCGAAATTCGGAGGTCGTGGGTTCGGTTCCCACCATAGGCACGTTGTTTTTCTTCTACTTTGCGTTTAACTATCCTTCCCCTGAACAGATTACATTACTAATTTTTGTGATTATCGAAGTAAAAATTAAAAAAAAAGACAAAGTACAATCCCCAATGCTTTCTTTGGCCTCGCCGACTGTTGGCTTCTTTCCTGCATGTATTATAACGAGCACCCTCCTTTCCCCTTCATTTATCTGCTTATAGCTAACTGGGGTCTCGGTTCTGGCAGTCTTGTAGCCATAGTTAGCGTAAGAGGGTTCTAGCACAGCTTTCGCCCTAGCTCTTGATCACGTTCTACGTGCCGCTGGCGGTAAAACAGGACGTTCCACGTCCGCCGTTTAGGTTCAGGGTGGCGCTGGTGAACGCTCTCAGGGTTCGTATGCAGACAACATTAATACCCAAGAAAGTAACAGAGGGGACAGCGGCAGATGTAGCTCAGTTGGAAGAACACCGGACGCGATATTCGGAGGTCTTGGGTTCGGTTCCCACCATCGGCACGTTGTTTTTTCTTCTACTGTGGGTTGAACTATCTTTCGCCTGAACAGATTACATTACTAATTTTTGTGATTATCGAAGTAAAAATTAAAAAAAAGACAAAGTACAATCCCCAATGCTTTCTTTGGCCTCGCCGACTGTTGGCTTCTTTCCTTCATGTATTATAACGAGCACCCTCATTTCCTCTTCATTTATCTGCTTATAGCTTACGGGGGTCTCGATTCTGGCAGTCTTGAAGCTGTAGGTAGCGTAAGAGGGTTCTAGCACAGCTTTCGCCCTCGCTCTTGATCAGGTTCTACGTGACTCTGGCAGTAACACAGGACGTTCCACGTCCGCCGCTTTGGTTGAGGGTGGCGCTGGCGAACGCTCTCAGGGTTCGTATGCAGACAACATTAATACCCAAGAAAGTAACAGAGGGGACAGCGGCAGATGTACTCTGTTGGAAGAACACCGGACGCGATATTCGGAGGTCGTGGGTTCGGTTCCCACCATCGGCACGTTGTTTTTTCTTCTACTGTGGGTTTAACTATCTTTCCCCTCAACAGATGACATTACTAATTTATTTGATGATCGAAGTAAAAATAAAAAAAGACAAAGTACAATTCCCAAAGTTTTCCTTGGCATCGCCTACTGTTGGCTTCTTTCCTTCAAGTATTATAACGAGCACCCTCATTTCCCCTTCTTTTATCTGCTTATAGCTTACAAGGGTCTCGGTTCTGGCAGTCTTGAAGCCATAGGTAGCGTAAGACGGTTATAGCAGAGCTTTCGCCCAAGCTCTTGATCACGTTCTACGTGACGCTGGCGGTAAAACAGCACGTTCCACGTCCGCGTTTTGGTTAAGGGTGGCGCTTGTGAACACTCTCAGGGTCCGTATGCAGACAACATTAAAACCCAAGAATATAGCAGAGGGGACAGCGGCCGATGTAGCTCAGTCGGAAGAGCACCGGACGCGATCTTCGGAGGTCGTGGGTTCGGTTCCCACTATCGGCACGTTGTTTTTTCTTGTACTTTGCATTTAACTATCCTTCCCCTGAACAGATTACATTACTAATTTATGAGATTATCGAAGTAAAAATTAGAAAAAAAGACAAAGTACAATCCACAATGCTTTCCTTGGCCTCGCCGACTGTTGGCTTCTTTCCTGCATGTATTATAACGAGCCCCCTCATTTCCCCTTCATTTATCTGCTTATAGCTTACGGGGGTCTCGGTTCTGGCAGTCTTGAAGCCATAGGTAGCGTAAGAGGGTTATAGCACAGCTTTCACCCTCGCTCTTGATCACGTTCTACGTGACGCTGGCGCTAACACAGGATGTTCCACGTCCGCCGCTTTGGTTGACGGTGGCGGTGGTGAACACTCTCAGGGTTCGTATGCAGACAACATTAATACCCAAGAAAGTGGCAGAGGGGACAACGGCCGATGTAGCTCAGTTGTAAGAGCATCGGACGCGCTATATGGAGGTCGTGGGTTCGGTTCCCACCATCGGCAAGTTGTTTTTCTTCTACTTTGCGCTTAACTATCTTTCCCCTGAACAGATTACATTACCAATTTACGTTATTATCGAAGTAAAAATTCAAAGAAAGACAAAGTACAATCTCCAATGCTTTCCTTGGCCTCGCCCACTGTTGGCTTCTTTCCTGCATGTATTATAACGAGCACCCTCATTTCCCCTTCATTTATCTGCTTATAGCTTACTGGGGTCTCGGTTCTGGCAGTCTTGAAGCCATAGTTAGCGTAAGAGGGTTCTAGCACAGCTTTCGCCCAAGCTCTTGATCACGTTCTACGTGACGCTGGCGTTAAAACAGCACGTTCCACGTCCGCGTTTTGGTTAAGGGTGGCGAAGGTGAACACTCTCAGGGTCCGTATGCAGACAACATTAAAACCCAAGAATATAGCAGAGGGGACAGCGGCCGATGTAGCTCAGTCGGAAGAGCACCGGACGCGATCTTCGGAGGTCGTGGGTTCGGTTCCCACCATCGGCACGTTGTTTTTTCTTGTACTTTGCATTTAACTATCCTTCCCCTGAACAGATTACATACTAATTTATGAGATTATCGAAGTAAAAATTAGAAAAAAAGACAAAGTACAATCCACAATGCTTTCCTTGGCCTCGCCGACTGTTGGCTTCTTTCCTGCATATATTATAACCAGCACCCTCATTTCCCCTTCATTTATCTGCTTATAGCTTACTGGGGTCGCGGTTCTGGCAGTCTTGAAGCCATAGATAGCGTAAGAGGGTTCTAGCACAGCTTTCGCCCTAGCTCTTGATCACGTTCTACGTCACGCTGGCGGTAAAACAGGACGTTCCACGTTCGCCGCTTTGGTTGAGGGTGGCGTTGGTGAAAACTCTCAGGGTTCATATGCAGACAACATTAACACCCAAGAAAAGAGCAGAGGGGACAGCGGCCGATGTAGCTTAGTTGGAAGAGCACTGGACGCGAAATTCGGAGGTCGTGGGTTCGGTTCCCACCATAGGCACGTTGTTTTTCTTCTACTTTGCGTTTAACTATCCTTCCCCTGAACAGATTACATTACTAATTTTTGTGATTATCGAAGTAAAAATTAAAAAAAAAGACAAAGTACAATCCCCAATGCTTTCTTTGGCCTCGCCGACTGTTGGCTTCTTTCCTTCATGTATTATAACGAGCACCCTCATTTCCCCTTCATTTATCTGCTTATAGCTTACGGGGGTCTCGATTCTGGCAGTCTTGAAGCTGTAGGTAGCGTAAGAGGGTTCTAGCACAGCTTTCGCCCTCGCTCTTGATCAGGTTCTACGTGACTGGCAGTAACACAGGACGTTCCACGTCCGCCGCTTTGGTTGAGGGTGGCGCTGGTGAACGCTCTCAGGGTTCGTATGCAGACAACATTAATACCCAAGAAAGTAACAGGGGACAGCGGCAGATGTAGCTCAGTTGGAAGAACACCGGACGCGATATTCGGAGGTCTTGGGTTCGGTTCCCACCATCGGCACGTTGTTTTTTCTTCTACTGTGGGTTGAACTATCTTTCCCCTGAACAGATTACATTACTAATTTTTGCGATTATCGAAGTAAAAATTAAAAAAAAAGACAAAGTACAATCCCCAATGCTTTCCTTGGCCTCGCCGACTGTTGGCTTCTTTCCTGCATGTATTATAACGAGCACCTTCCTTTCCCCTTCATTTATCTGCTTATAGCTAACTGGGGTCTCGGTTCTGGCAGTCTTGTAGCCATAGTTAGCGTAAGAGGGTTATAGCACAGTTTTCGCCCTTGCACTTGATCACGTTCTACGTGACGCTGGCGGTAACGCATGACGTTTTATGTCCGCCGCTTTGGTTGAGAGTGGCGCTGGTGAACACTCTCAGGGTTCGTATGCAGACAACATTAATACCCAAGAAAGTAGCAGAGGGGACAGCGGCCGATGTAGCTAAGTTGGAAGAGCACCGGACGCGACATTCGCAGGTCGTGGGTTCGGTTCCCACCATCGTCACGTTGTTTTTTCTTCTACTTTACGTTTAACTATCTTTCCCCTGAACAGAATACATTACTAATTTATATGATTATCGAAGTAAAAATAAAAAAAAAGACAAAGTACAATTCCCAAAGTTTTCCTTGGCATCGCCTACTGTTGGCTTCTTTCCTTCAAGTATTATAACGAGCACCCTCATTTCCCCTTCTTTTATCTGCTTATAGCTTACGGGGGTCTCGGTTCTGGCAGTCTTGAAGCCATAGGTAGCGTAAGAGGGTTATAGCACAGCTTTCGCCCTCGCTCTTGATCACGTTTTACGTGACGCTGGCGGTAAAACAGGACGTTCGAAGTCCGCCGCTTTGACTGAGGGTGGCGCTGGTGAACACTCTCAGGGTTCATATGCAGACAACAATAATACCCAAGAAAGTAGCAGAGGGGACAGCGGCCGATGTAAGTCAATTGGAACAGCACCGGACGCGATATTCGGAGGTCGTGGGTTCGGTTCCCACCATCGGCACGTTGTTTTTCTTCTACTTTGCGTTTAACTATCTTTCCCCTGAACAGATTAGATTACTAATTTATGTGATTATCGAAGTAAAAATAAAAAAGACAAAGTACAATCCCCAATGCTTTCCTTGGCCTCGCCGACTGTTGAATTCTTTCCTTCATGTATAAAAACGAGCACCCTCATTTCCCCTTCATTTATCTGCTTATAGCTTACAGGGGTCTTGGTTCTGGCAGTCTTCAAGCCATAGGTAACTTAAGAGGGTTCTACCACAGCTTTCGCCCTCGCTCTTGATCACGTTTTACGTGACGCTGGCGGTAAAACAGGACGTTCGAAGTCCGCCGCTTTGACTGAGGGTGGCGCTGGTGAACACTCTCAGGGTTCATATGCAGACAACAATAATACCCAAGAAAGTAGCAGAGGGGACAGCGGCCGATGTAAGTCAATTGGAACAGCACCGGACGCGATATTCGGAGGTCGTGGGTTCGGTTCCCACCATCGGCACGTTGTTTTTCTTCTACTTTGCGTTTAACTATCTTTCCCCTGAACAGATTACATTATTAATTTATATGATTATTGAAGTAAAAATTAAAAACAAGACAAAGTAAAATCCCCAATGCTTTCCTTGGCCTCGCCGACTGTTGGCTTCTTTCCTTTATGTATTATAACGAGCACCCTCATTTCCCCTTCATTTATCTGCTTATATCTTACGCGGATCTCGGTTCTGGCAGTCTTGAAGCCATAGGTAGCGTAAGAGGGTTATAGCACAGCTTTCGCCCTCGCTCTTGATCACGTTCTACGTGACGCTGGCGCTAACACAGGATGTTCCACGTCCGCCGCTTTGGTTGACGGTGGCGGTGGTGAACACTGTCAGGGTTCGTATGCAGACAACATTAATACCAAAGAAAGTGGCAGAGGGGACAACGGCCGATGTAGCTCAGTTGTAAGAGCATCGGACGCGATATATGGAGGTCGTGGGTTCGGTTCCCACCATCGGCAAGTTGTTTTTCTTCTACTTTGCGTTTAACTATCCTTCCCCTAAACAGATTACATTACTAATTTATGTGATTATCGAAGTAAAAATTAAAAAAAGACAAAGTACAATCCCCAAAGTTTTCCTTGGCATCGCCTACTGTTGGCTTCTTTCCTTCAAGTATTATAACGAGCACCCTCATTTCTCCTTATTTTATCTGCTTATAGCTTACGGGGGTCTCGGTTCTGGCAGTCTTGAAGCCATAGGTAGCGTAAGAGGGTTATAGCACAGCTTTCACCCTCGCTCTTGATCACGTTCTACATGACGCTGGCGCTAACACAGGATGTTCCACGTCCGCCGCTTTGGTTGACGGTGGCGGTGGTGAACACTCTCAGGGTTCGTATGCAGACAACATTATTACCCAAGAAAGTGGCAGAGGGGACAACGGCCGATGTAGCTCAGTTGTAAGAGCATCGGACGCGCTATATGGAGGTCGTGGGTTCGGTTCCCACCATCGGCAAGTTGTTCTTCTTCTACTTTGCGCTTAACTATCTTTCCCCTGAACAGATTACATTACCAACTTACGTTATTATCGAAGTAAAAATTCAAAGAAAGACAAAGTACAATCTCCAATGCTTTCCTTGGCCTCGCTCACTGTTGGCTTCTTTCCTGCATGTTATATAACGAGCACCCTCATTTCCCCTTCATTTGTCTGCTTATAGCTTACTGGGGTCTCGGTTCTGGCAGTCTTCAAGCCATAGTTAGCGTAAGAGGGTTCTAGCACAGCTTTCGCCCAAGCTCTTGATCAGGTTCTACGTGACTGGCAGTAACACAGGACGTTCCACGTCCGCCGCTTTGGTTGAGGGTGGCGCTGGTGAACGCTCTCAGGGTTCGTATGCAGACAACATTAATACCCAAGAAAGTAACAGAGGGGACAGCGGCAGATGTAGCTCAGTTGGAAGAACACCGGACGCGATATTCGGAGGTCTTGGGTTCGGTTCCCACTATCGGCACGTTGTTTTTTCTTCTACTGTGGGTTGAACTATCTTTCCCCTGAACAGATTACATTACTAATTTTTGTGATTATCGAAGTAAAAATTAAAAAAAAAGACAAAGTACAATCCCCAATGCTTTCCTTGGCCTCGCCGACTGTTGGCTTCTTTCCTGCATGTATTATAACGAGCACCTTCCTTTCCCCTTCATTTATCTGCTTATAGCTAACTGGAGTCTCGGCTCTGGCAGTCTTGTAGCCATAGTTAGCGTAAGAGGGTTCTAGCACAGCTTTCGCCCTAGCTCTTGCTCACGTTCTACGTGCCGCTGGCGGTAAAACAGGACGTTCCACGTCCGCCGTTTTGGTTGAGGGTGGCGCTGGTGAACACTCTCAGGGTTCATATGCTGACAACATTAATACCCAAGAAAGTAACAGAGGGGACAGCGGCCGATGAAGCTCAGTTGGAAGAGCACCGGACGCGATATTCGGAGGTCGTGGGTTCGGTTCCCACCATCGGCACGTTGTTTTTCTTCTACTTCACGTTTAACGATCTTTCCCCTGAACAGAATACATTACTAATTTATATGATTATCGAAGTAAAAATTAAAAAAGACAGTACAATCCCCAATGCTTTCCTTGGCCTCGCCGACTGTTGGCTTCTTTCCTTCATGTATTATAACGAGCACCCTCATTTCCTCTTCATTTATCTGCTTATAGCTTACGGGGGTCTCGATTCTGGCAGTCTTGAAGCTGTAGGTAGCGTAAGAGGGTTCTAGCACAGCTTTCGCCCTCGCTCTTGATCAGGTTCTACGTGACTCTGGCAGTAACACAGGACGTTCCACGTCCGCCGCTTTGGTTGAGGGTGGCGCTGGTGAACGCTCTCAGGGTTCGTATGCAGACAACATTAATACCCAAGAAAGTAACAGAGGGGACAGCGGCAGATGTAGCTCTGTTGGAAGAACAGCGGACGCGATATTCGGAGGTCGTGGGTTCGGTTCCCACCATCGGCACGTTGTTTTTTCTTCTACTGTGGGTTTAACTATCTTTCCCCTGAACAGATGACATTACTAATTTATTTGATTATCGAAGTAAAAATAAAAAAAGACAAAGTACAATTCCCAAAGTTTTCCTTGGCATCGCCTACTGTTGGCTTCTTTCCTTCAAGTATTATAACGAGCACCCTCATTTCCCCTTCTTTTATCTGCTTATAGCTTACGGGGGTCTCGGTTCTGGCAGTCTTGAAGCCATAGGTAGCGTAAGACGGTTATAGCACAGCTTTCGCCCTTGCTCTTGATCACGTTCTACGTGACGCTGGCGCTAACACAGGATGTTCCACGTCCGCCGCTTTGGTCGAGGGTGGCGCTGGTGAACACTCTCAGGGTTCGTATGCAGACAACATTAATACCCAAGAAAGTAGCAGAGGGGACAGCGGCCGATGTAGCTCAGTTGGAAGAGCACCGAACGCGATATTCGGAGGTCGTGGGTTCGGTTCACACCATCGGCACGTTGTTTTTCTTCTACTTTGTGTTTAACTATCTTTCCCCTGAACAGATTACATTATTAATTTATATGATTATTGAAGTAAAAATTAAAAACAAGACAAAGTAAAATCCCCAATGCTTTCCTTGGCCTCGCCGACTGTTGGCTTCTTTCCTTTATGTATTATAACGAGCACCCTCATTTCCCCTTCATTTATCTGCTTATATCTTACGCGGATCTCGGTTCTGGCAGTCTTGAAGCCATAGGTAGCGTAAGAGGGTTATAGCACAGCTTTCGCCCTCGCTCTTGATCACGTTCTACGTGACGCTGGCGCTAACACAGGATGTTCCACGTCCGCCGCTTTGGTTGACGGTGGCGGTGGTGAACACTCTCAGGGTTCGTATGCAGACAACATTAATACCCAAGAAAGTAGCAGAGGGGACAGCGGCCGATGTAGCTCAGCCGGAAGAGCACCGGACGCTATATTCGGAGGTCGTGGGTTCGGTTTCCGCCATCGGCACGTTGTTTTTTCTTCTACTTTGCGTTTAACTATCCTTCCCCTGAACAGATTACATTACTAATTTATGTGATTATCGAAGTAAACATTAAAAAAAAAGACAAAGTACAATCCCCAATGCTTTCCTTGGCCTCGCCAACTGTTGGCTTCATTCCTTCATGTACTATAACAAGCCCCCTCATTTCCCCTTCATTTATCTGCTTATAGCTAACTGGGGTCTCGGTTCTGGCAGTCTTGTAGCCATAGTTAGCGTAAGAGGGTTCTAGCACAGCTTTCGCCCTAGCTCTTGATCACGTTCTACGTGCCGCTGGCGGTAAAACAGGACGTTCCACGTCCGCCGTTTTGGTTGAGGGTGGCGCTGGTGAACACTCTCAGGGTTCATATGCAGACAACATTAATACCCAAGAAAGTAACAGAGGGGACAGCGGCCGATGAAGCTCAGTTGGAAGAGCACCGGACGCGATATTCGGAGGTCGTGGGTTCGGTCCCCACCATCGGCACGTTGTTTTTCTTCTACTTCACGTTTAACTATCTTTCCCCTGAACAGAATACATTACTAATTTATATGATTATCGAAGTAAAAATAAAAAAAAGACAAAGTACAATTCCCAAAGTTTTCCTTGGCATCGCCTACTGTTGGCTTCTTTCCTTCAAGTATTATAACGAGCACCCTCATTTCCCCTTCTTTTATCTGCTTATAGCTTACGGGGGTCTCGGTTCTGGCAGTCTTGAAGCCATAGGTAGCGTAAGAGGGTTATAGCACAGCTTTCGCCCTCGCTCTTGATCACGTTCTACGTGACGCTGGCGCTAACACAGGATGTTCCACGTCCGCCGCTTTGGTCGAGGGTGGCGCTGGTGAATACTCTCAGGGTTCGTATGCAGACAACATTATTACCCAAGAAAGTAGCAGAGGGGACAGCGGCCGATGTAGCTCAGTTGGAAGAGCACTGGACGCGATATTCGGAGGTCGTGAGTTCGGTTCACACCATCGGCACGTTGTTTTTCTGCTACTTTGCGTTTAACTATCTTTCCCCTGAACAGATTAGATTACTAATTTATGTGATTATCGAAGAAAAATAAAAAAGACAAAGTACAATCCCCAATGCTTTCCTTGGCCTCGCCGACTGTTGAATTCTTTCCTTCATGTATTAAAACGAGCACCCTCATTTCCCCTTCATTTATCTGCTTATAGCTTACAGGGGTCTTGGTTCTGGCAGTCTTCAAGCCATAGGTAACTTAAGAGGGTTCTACCACAGCTTTCGCTCTCACTCTTGATCACGTTTTACGTGACGCTGGCGGTAAAACAGGACGTTCGAAGTCCGCCGCTTTGACTGAGGGTGGCGCTGGTGAACACTCTCAGGGTTCATATGCAGACAACAATAATACCCAAGAAAGTAGCAGAGGGAACAGCGGCCGATGTAAGTCAGTTGGAAGAGCACCGGACGCGATATTCGGAGGTCGTGGGTTCGGTTCCCACCATCGGCACGTTGTTTTTCTTCTACTTTGCGTTTAACTATCTTTCCCCTGAACAGATTACATTATTAATTTATATGATTATTGAAGTAAAAATTAAAAACAAGACAAAGTAAAATCCCCAATGCTTTCCTTGGCCTCGCCGACTGTTGGCTTCTTTCCTTTATGTATTATAACGAGCACCCTCATTTCCCCTTCATTTATCTGCTTATATCTTACGCGGATCTCGGTTCTGGCAGTCTTGAAGCCATAGGTAGCGTAAGAGGGTTATAGCAAAGCTTTCGCCCTCGCTCTTGATCACGTTCTACGTGACGCTGGCGCTAACACAGGATGTTCCACGTCCGCCGCTTTGGTTGACGGTGGCGGTGGTGAACACTCTCAGGGTTCGTATGCAGACAACATTAATACCCAAGAAAGTAGCAGAGGGGACAGCGGCCGATGTATCTCAGCCGGAAGAGCACCGGACGCTATATTCGGAGGTCGTGGGTTCGGTTTCCACCATCGGCACGTTGTTTTTTCTTCTACTTTGCGTTTAACTATCCTTCCCCTGAACAGATTACATTACTAATTTATGTGATTATCGAAGTAAACATTAAAAAAAAAGACAAAGTACAATCCCCAATGCTTTCCTTGGCCTCGCCAACTGTTGGCTTCATTCCTTCATGTACTATAACAAGCCCCCTCATTTCCCCTTCATTTATCTGCTTATAGCTTACGGGGGTCTCGGTTCTGGCAGTCTTGAAGCCATAGGTAGCGTAAGGGGGTTATAGCACAGCTTTCGCCCTCGCTCTTGATCACGTTCTACGTGACGCTGGCGCTAACACAGGATGTTCCACGTCCGCCGCTTTGGTCGACGGTGGCGCTGGTGAACACTCTCAGGGTCCGTATGCAGACAACATTAATACCCAAGAAAGTAGCAGAGGGGACAGCGGCCGATGTACCTCAGTCGGAAGAGCACCGGATGCGATATTCGGAGGTCGTGGATTTGGTTCCCACCATCGGCACGTTGTTTTTTCTTCTACTTTGCGTTTAACTATCCTTCCCCTGAACAGATTACATTACTAATTTATGTGATTATCGAAGTAAAAATTAAAAAAAGACAGTACAATCCCCAATGCTTTCCTTGGCCTCGCCGACTGTTGGCTTCTTTCCTTCATTTATTATAACGAGCACCCTCATTTCCTCTTCATTTATCTGCTTATAGCTTACGGGGGTCTCGATTCTGGCAGTCTTGAAGCTGTAGGTAGCGTAAGAGGGTTCTAGCACAGCTTTCGCCCTCGCTCTTGATCAGGTTCTACGTGACTCTGGCAGTAACACAGGACGTTCTACGTCCGCCGCTTTGGTTGAGGGTGGCGCTGGTGAACGCTCTCAGGGTTCGTATGCAGACAACATTAATACCCAAGAAAGTAACAGAGGGGACAGCGGCAGATGTAGCTCTGTTGGAAGAACACCGGACGCGATATTCGGAGGTCGTGGGTTCGGTTCGCACCATCGGCACGTTGTTTTTCCTTCTACTGTGGGTTTAACTATCTTTCCCCTGAACAGATGACATTACTAATTTATTTGATTATCGAAGTAAAAATAAAAAAAGACAAAGTACAATTCCCAAAGTTTTCCTTGGCATCGCCTACTGTTGGCTTCTTTCCTTCAAGTATTATAACGAGCACCCTCATTTCCCCTTCTTTTATCTGCTTATAGCTTACAAGGGTCTCGGTTCTGGCAGTCTTGAAGCCATAGGTAGCGTAAGACGGTTATAGCACAGCTTTCGCCCAAGCTCTTGATCACGTTCTACGTGACGCTGGCGGTAAAACAGCACGTTCCACGTCCGCGTTTTGGTTAAGGGTGGCGCTTGTGAACACTCTCAGGGTCCGTATGCAGACAACATTAAAACCCAAGAATATAGCAGAGGGGACAGCGACCGATGTAGCTCAGTCGGAAGAGCACCGGACGCGATCTTCGGAGGTCGTGGGTTCGGTTCCCACCATCGGCACGTTGTTTTTTCTTGTACTTTGCATTTAACTATCCTTCCCCTGAACAGATTACATTACTAATTTATGAGATTATCGAAGTAAAAATTAGAAAAAAAGACAAAGTACAATCCACAATGCTTTCCTTGGCCTCACCGACTGTTGGCTTCTTTCCTGCATGTATTATAACGAGCCCCCTCATTTCCCCTTCATTTATCTGCTTATAGCTTACGGGGGTCTCGGTTCTGGCAGTCTTGAAGCCATAGGTAGCGTAAGAGGGGTATAGCACAGCTTTCACCCTCGCTCTTGATCACGTTCTACGTGACGCTGGCGCTAACACAGGATGTTCCACGTCCGCCGCTTTGGTTGACGGTGGCGGTGGTGAACACTCTCAGGGTTCGTATGCAGACAACATTAATGCCCAAGAAAGTGGCAGAGGGGACAACGGCCGATGTAGCTCAGTTGTAAGAGCATCGGACGCGCTATATGGAGGTCGTGGGTTCGGTTCCCACCATCGGCAAGTTGTTTTTCTTCTACTTTGCGCTTAACTATCTTTCCCCTGAACAGATTACATTACCAATTTACGTTATTATCGAAGTAAAAATTCAAAGAAAGACAAAGTACAATCTCCAATGCTTTCCTTGGCCTCGCCCACTGTTGGCTTCTTTCCTGCATGTATTATAACGAGCACCCTCATTTCCCCTTCATTTATCTGCTTATAGCTTACTGGGGTCTCGGTTCTGGCAGTCTTGAAGCCATAGTTAGCGTAAGAGGGTTCTAGCACAGCTTTCGCCCAAGCTCTTGATCACGTTCTACGTGACGCTGGCGGTAAAACAGCACGTTCCACGTCCGCGTTTTGGTTAAGGGTGGCGCTTGTGAACACTCTCAGGGTCCGTATGCAGACAACATTAAAACCCAAGAATATAGCAGAGGGGACAGCGGCCGATGTAGCTCAGTCGGAAGAGCACCGGACGCGATCTTCGGAGGTCGTGGGTTCGGTTCCCACCATCGGCACGTTGTTTTTTCTTGTACTTTGCATTTAACTATCCTTCCCCTGAACAGATTACATTACTAATTTATGAGATTATCGAAGTAAAAATTAGAAAAAAAGACAAAGTACAATCCACAATGCTTTCCTTGGCCTCGCCGACTGTTGGCTTCTTTCCTGCATATATTATAACGAGCACCCTCATTTCCCCTTCATTTATCTGCTTATAGCTTACTGGGGTCGCGGTTCTGGCAGTCTTGAAGCCATAGATAGCGTAAGAGGGTTCTAGCACAGCTTTCGCCCTAGCTCTTGAACACGTTCTACGTCACGCTGGCGGTAAAACAGGACGTTCCACGTTCGCCGCTTTGGTTGAGGGTGGCGCTGGTGAAAACTCTCAGGGTTCATATGCAGACAACATTAACACCCAAGAAAAGAGCAGAGGGGACAGCGGCCGATGTAGCATAGTTAAAAGAGCACTGGACGCGAAATTCGGAGGTCGTGGGTTCGGTTCCCACCATAGGCACGTTGTTTTTCTTCTACTTTGCGTTTAACTATCCTTCCCCTGAACAGATTACATTACTAATTTTTGTGATTATCGAAGTAAAAATAAAAAAAAAGACAAAGTACAATCCCCAATGCTTTCTTTGGCCTCGCCGACTGTTGGCTTCTTTCCTGCATGTATTATAACGAGCACCCTCCTTTCCCCTTCATTTATCTGCTCATAGCTAACTGGGGTCTCGGTTCTGGCAGTCTTGTAGCCATAGTTAGCGTAAGAGGGTTCTAGCACAGCTTTCGCCCTAGCTTTTAATCACGTTCTACGTGCCGCTGGCGGTAAAACAGGACGTTCCACGTCCGCCGTTTTGGTTGAGGGTGGCGCTGGTGAACACTCTCAGGGTTCATATGCAGACAACATTAATACCCGAGAAAGTAACAGAGGGGACAGCGGCCGATGAAGCTCAGTTGGAAGAGCACCGGACGCGATATTCGGAGGTCGTGGGTTCGGTTCTCACCATCGGCACGTTGTTTTTCTTCTACTTCACGTTTAACTATCTTTCCCCTGAACAGAATACATTACTAATTTATATGATTATCAAAGTAAAAATTAAAAAAAGACAGTACAATCCCCAATGCTTTCCTTGGCCTCGCCGACTGCTGGCTTCTTTCCTTCATGTATTATAACGAGCACCCTCATTTCCCCTTCATTTATCTGCTTATAGCTTACGGGGCTCTCGATTCTGGCAGTCTTGAAGCTGTAGGTAGCGTAAGAGGGTTCTAGCACAGCTTTCGCCCTCGCTCTTGATCAGGTTCTACGTGACTGGCAGTAACACAGGACGTTCCACGTCCGCCGCTTTGGTTGAGGGTGGCGCTGGTGAACGCTCTCAGGGTTCGTATGCAGACAACATTAATACCCAAGAAAGTAACAGAGGGGACAGCGGCAGATGTAGCTCAGTTGGAAGAACACCGGACGCGATATTCGGAGGTCTTGGGTTCGGTTCCCACCATCGGCACGTTGTTTTTTCTTCTACTGTGGGTTGAACTATCTTTCCCCTGAACAGATTACATTACTAATTTTTGCGATTATCGAAGTAAAAATTAAAAAAAAGACAAAGTACAATCCCCAATGCTTTCCTTGGCCTCGCCGACTGTTGGCTTCTTTCCTGCATGTATTATAACGAGCACCTTCCTTTCCCCTTCATTTATCTGCTTATAGCTAACTGGGGTCTCGGTTCTGGCAGTCTTGTAGCCATAGTTATCGTAAGAGGGTTCTAGCATAGTTTTCGCCCTTGCACTTGATCACGTTCTAAGTGACGCTGGCGGTAACGCATGACGTTTTATGTCCGCCGCTTTGGTTGAGAGTGGCGCTGGTGAACACTCTCAGGGTTCGTATGCAGACAACATTAATACCCAAGAAAGTAGCAGAGGGGACAGCGGCCGATGTAGCTAAGTTGGAAGAGCACCGGACGCGACATTCGCAGGTCGTGGGTTCGGTTCCCACCATCGTCACGTTGTTTTTTCTTCTACTTTACGTTTAACTATCTTTCCCCTGAACAGAATACATTACTAATTTATATGATTATCGAAGTAAAAATAAAAAAAAGACAAAGTACAATTCCCAAAGTTTTCCTTGGCATCGCCTACTGTTGGCTTCTTTCCTTCAAGTATTATAACGAGCACCCTCATTTCCCCTTCTTTTATCTGCTTATAGCTTACGGGGGTCTCGGTTCTGGCAGTCTTGAAGCCATAGGTAGCGTAAGAGGGTTATAGCACATCTTTCGCCATCGCTCTTGATAACGTTCTACGTGACGCTGGCGCTAACACAGGATGTTCCACGTCCGCCGCTTTGGTCGAGGGTGGCGCTGGTGAACACTCTCAGGGTTCGTATGCAGACAACATTATTACCCAAGAAAGTAGCAAAGGGGACAGCGGCCGATGTAGCTCAGTTGGAAGAGCACCGGACGCGATATTCGGAGGTCGTGAGTTCGGTGCACACCATCGGCACGTTGTTTTTCTTCTACTTTGCGTTTAACTATCTTTCCCCTGAACAGATTAGATTACTAATTTATGTGATTATCGAAGTAAAAATAAAAAAGACAAAGTACAATCCCCAATGCTTTCCTTGGCCTCGCCGACTGTTGAATTCTTTCCTTCATGTATTAAAACGAGCACCCTCATTTCCCCTTCATTTATCTGCTTATAGCTTACAGGGGTCTTGGTTCTGGCAGTCTTCAAGCCATAGGTAACTTCAGAGGGTTCTACCACAGCTTTCGCCCTCGCTCTTGATCACGTTTTACGTGACGCTGGCGGTAAAACATGACGTTCGAAGTCCGCCGCTTTGACTGAGGGTGGCGCTGGTGAACACTCTCAGGGTTCATATGCAGACAACAATAATACCCAAGAAAGCAGCAGAGGGGACAGCGGCCGATGTAAGTCAGTTGGAAGAGCACCGGACGCGATATTCGGAGGTCGTGGGTTCGGTTCCCACCATCGGCACGTTGTTTTTCTTCTACTTTGCGTTTAACTATCTTTCCCCTGAACAGATTACATTATTAATTTATATGATTATTGAAGTAAAAATTAAAAACAAGACAAAGTAAAATCCCCAATGCTTTCCTTGGCCTCGCCGACTGTTGGCTTCTTTCCTTTATGTATTATAACGAGCACCCTCATTTCCCCTTCATTTATCTGCTTATATCTTACGCGGATTTCGGTTCTGGCAGTCTTGAAGCCATAAGTAGCGTAAGAGGGTTATAGCACAGCTTTCGCCCTCGCTCTTGATCACGTTCTACGTGACGCTGGCGCTAGCACAGGAAGTTCCACGTCCGCCGCTTTGGTTGACGGTGGCGGTGGTGAACACTCTCAGGATTCGTATGCAGACAACGTTAATACCCAAGAAAGTAGCAGAGGGGACAGCGGCCGATGTAGCTCAGCCGGAAGAGCACCGGACGCTATATTCGGAGGTCGTGGGTTCGGTTTCCACCATCGGCACGTTGTTTTTTCTTCTACTTTGCGTTTAACTATCCTTCCCCTGAACAGATTACATTAATAATTTATGTGATTATCGAAGTAAACATTTAAAAAAAAGACAAAGTACAATCCCCAAAGTTTTCCTTGGCATCGCCTACTGTTGGCTTCTTTCCTTCAAGTATTATAACGAGCACCCTCATTTCCCCTTATTTTATCTGCTTATAGCTTACGGGGGTCTCGGTTCTGGCAGTCTTGAAGCCATAGGTAGCGTAAGAGGGTTATAGCACAGCTTTCGCCCTCGCTCTTGATCACGTTCTACGTGACGCTGGCGCTAACACAGGAAGTTCCACGTCCGCCGCTTTGGTTGACGGTGGCGGTGGTGAACACTCTCAGGATTCGTATGCAGACAACATTAATACCCAAGAAAGTAGCAGAGGGGACAGCGGCCGATGTACCTCAGTCGGAAGAGCACCGGATGCGATATTCGGAGGTCGTGGGTTCGGTTCCCACCATCGGCACGTTATTTTTTCTTCTACTTTGCGTTTAACTATCCTTCCCATGAACAGATTACATTACTAATTTATGTGATTATCGAAGTAAACATTTAAAAAAAAGACAAAGTACAATCCCAATGCTTTCCTTGGCCTCGCCAACTGTTGGCTTATTTCCTTCATGTACTATAACGAGCCCCCTCATTTCCCCTTCATTTATCTGCTTATAGCTTACGGGGGTCTCGGTTCTGGCAGTCTTGAAGCCACAGGTAGCGTAAGAGGGTTGTAGCACAGCTTTCACCCTCGCTCTTGATCACGTTCTACGTGACGCTGGCGCTAGCACAGGATGTTCCACGTCCGCCGCTTTGGTTGACGGTGGCGGTGGTGAACACTCTCAGGGTTCGTATGCAGACAACATTAATACCCAAGAAAGTGGCAGAGGGGACAACGGCCGATGTAGCTCAGTTGTAAGAGCATCGGACGCGCTATATGGAGGTCGTGGGTTCGGTTCCCACCATCGGCAAGTTGTTTTTCTTCTACTTTGCGCTTAACTATCTTTCCCCTGAACAGATTACATTACCAACTTATGTTATTATCGAAGTAAAAATTCAAAGAAAGACAAAGTACAATCTCCAATGCTTTCCTTGGCCTCGCCCACCGTTGGCTTCTTTCCTGCATGTATTATAACGAGCACCCTCATTTCCCCTTCATTTGTCTGCTTATAGCTTACTGGGGTCTCGGTTCTGGCAGTCTTGAAGCCATAGTTAGCGTAAGAGGGTTCTAGCACAGCTTTCGCCCAAGCTCTTGGTCACGTTCTACGTGACGCTGGCGGTAAAAGAGCACGTTCCACGTCCGCGTTTTGGTTAAGGGTGGCGCTTGTGAACACTCCCAGGGTCCGTATGCAGACAACATTAAAACCCAAGAATATAGCAGAGGGGACAGCGGCCGATGTAGCTCAGTCGGAAGAGCACCGGACGCGAAATTCGGAGGTCGTGGGTTCGGTTCCCACCATAGGCACGTTGTTTTTCTTCTACTTTGCGTTTAACTATCCTTCCCCTGAACAGATTACCTTACTAATTTTTGTGATTATCGAAGTAAAAATTAAAAAAAAAGACAAAGTACAATCCCCAATGCTTTCTTTGGCCTCGCCGACTGTTGGCTTCTTTCCTGCATGTATTATAACGAGCACCCTCATTTCCCCTTTATTTATCTGCTTATAGCTTACTGGGGTCGCGGTTCTGGCAGTCTTGAAGCCATAGATAGCGTAAGAGGGTTCTGGCACAGCTTTCGCCCTAGCTCTTGATCACGTTCTACGTCACGCTGGCGGTAAAACAGGACGTTCCACGTTCGCCGCTTTGGTTGAGGGTGGCGCTGGTGAAAACTCTCAGGGTTGATATGCAGACAACATTAACACCCAAGAAAAGAGCAGAGGGGACAGCGGCCGATGTAGCTTAGTTGGAAGAGCACCGGACGCGAAATTCGGAGGTCGTGGGTTCGGTTCCCACCATAGGCACGTTGTTTTTCTTCTACTTTGCGTTTAACTATCCTTCCCCTGAACAGATTACATTACTAATTTTTGTGATTATCGAAGTAAAAATTATAAAAAAAGACAAAGTACAATCCCCAATGCTTTCTTTGGCCTCGCCGACTGTTGGCTTCTTTCCTGCATGTATTATAACGAGCACCCTCCTTTCCCCTTCATTTATCTGCTTATAGCTAACTGGGGTCTCGGTTCTGGCAGTCTTGTAGCCATAGTTAGCGTAAGAGGGTTCTAGCACAGCTTTCGCCCTAGCTCTTGATCACGTTCTACGTGCCGCTGGCGGTAAAACAGGACGTTCCACGTCCGCCGTTTTGGTTGAGGGTGGCGCTAGTGAACACTCTCAGGGTTCATATGCAGACAACATTAATACCCGAGAAAGTAACAGAGGGGACAGCTGCCGATAAAGCTCAGTTGGAAGAGCACCGGACGCGATATTCGGAGGTCGTGGGTTCGGTTCTCACCATCGGCACGTTGTTTTTCTTCTACTTTACGTTTAACTATCTTTCCCCTGAACAAAATACATTACTAATTTATATGATTATCGAAGTAAAAATTAAAAACAGACAGTACAATCCCCGATGCTTTCCTTGGCCTCGCCGACTGTTGGCTTCTTTCCTTCATGTATTATAACGAGCACCCTCATTTCCCCTTCATTTATCTGCTTATAGCTTACAGGGGTCTCGGTTCTGGCAGTCTTGAAGCTGTAGGTAGCGTAAGAGGGTTCTAGCACAGCTTTCGCCCTCGCTCTTGATCAGGTTCTACGTGACTCTGGCAGTAACACAGGACGTTCCACGTCCGCCGCTTTGGTTGAGGGTGGCGCTGGAGAACGCTCTCAGGGTTCGCATGCAGACAACTTTAATACCCAAGAAAGTAACAGAGGGGACAGCGGCAGATGTAGCTCAGTTGGAAGAACACCGGACGCGATATTCGGAGGTCGTGGGTTCGGTTCCCACCATCGGCACGTTGTTTTTTCTTCTACTTTACGTTTAACTATCTTTCCCCTGAACAGAATACATTACTAATTTATATGATTATCGAAGTAAAAATTAAAAAAAGACAAAGTACAATCCCCAAAGTTTTCCTTGGCATCGCCTACTGTTGGCTTCTTTCCTGCATGTATTATAACGAGCACCCTCATTTCCCCTCCATTTATCTGCTTATAGCTAACTGTGGTCTCGGTTCTGGCAGTCTTGAAGCCCTAGGTGGCGTAAGAGGATTCTAGCACAGCTTTCGCCCTTGCACTTGATCACGTTCTACGTGACCCTGGCGGTAACGCATGACGTTTCATGTCCGCCGCTTTGGTTGAGTGTGGCGCTGGTTAACACTTTAGGGTTCGTATGCAGACAGCATTAATACCCAAGAAAGTAGCAGAGGGGACAGCGGCCGATGTAGCTCAGTTGGAAGAGCACCGGACGCGATATTCGGAGGTCGTGGGTTCGGTTCCCACCATCGTCACGTTGTTTTTTCTTCTACTTTACGTTTAACTATCTTTCCCCTGAACAGAATACATTACTAATTTATATGATTATCGAAGTAAAAATTAAAAAAGACAGTACAATCCCCGATGCATTCCTTGGCCTCGCCGACTGTTGGCTTCTTTCCTTCATGTATTGTAACGAGCACTCTCATTTCCCCTTCTTTTATCTGCTTATAGCTTACGGGGGTCTCGGTTCTGGCAGCCTCGAAGCCATAGGTTGCGTAAGGGGGTGATAGCACAGCTTTCGCCCTCGCTCTTGATCACGTTCTACGTGAGGCTAGTGGTAACACAGGACGTTCCACGTCCGCCGCTTTGGTTGAGGGTGGCGCTGGTGAACACTCTCAGGGTCCGTATGCAGACAACATTAAAACCCAAGAATATAGCAGAGGGGACAGCGGCCGATGTAGCTCAGTCGGAAGAGCACCGGACGCGATATTCGGAGGTCGTGGGTTCGGTTCCCACCATAGGCACGTTGTTTTTCTTCTACTTTGCATATAACTATCCTTCCCCTGAACAGATTACATTACTAATTTATGTGATTATCGAAGTAAAAATTAAAAAAAGACAGTACAATCCCCGATGCTTTCCTTGGCCTCGCCAACTGTTGGCTTCTTTCCTTCATGTATTATAACGAGCACCCTCATTTCCCCTTCATTTATCTCCTTATAGCTTGCGGGGGTCTCGGTTCTGGCAGTCTTGAAGCTGTAGGTAGCGTAAGAGGGTTCTAGCACAGCTTTCACCCTCGCTCTTGATCAGGTTCTACGTGACTCTGGCAGTAACACAGGACGTTCCACGTCCGCCGCTTTGGTTGTGGGTGGCGCTGGTGAACGCTCTCAGGGTTCGTATGCAAACAACATTAATACCCAAGAAAGTAACAGAGGGGACAGCGGCAGATGTAGCTCTGTTGGAAGAACACCGGACGCGATATTCGGAGGTCGTGGGTTCGGTTCCCACCATCGGCACGTTGTTTTTTCTTCTACTGTGGGTTTAACTATCTTTCCCCTGAACAGATGACATTGCTAATTTATTTGATTATCGAAGTAAAAATAAAAAAAATACAAAGTACAATTCCCAAAGTTTTCCTTGGCATCGCCTACTGTTGGCTTCTTTCCTTCAAGTATTATAACGAGAAACCCTCATTTCCCCTTCTTTTATCTGCTTATAGCTTACGGGGGTCTCGGTTCTGGCAGTCTTGAAGCCATAGGTAGCGTAAGAGGGTTATAGCACAGCTTTCGCCCTCGCTCTTGATCACGTTTTATGTGAGGCTGGCGCTAACACAGGATGTTCCACGTCTGCCGCTTTGGTCGAGGGCGGCGCTGGTGAACACTCTCAGGGTTCGTATGCAGACAACATTATTACCCAAGAAAGTAGCAGAGGGGACAGCGGCCGATGTAGCTTAGTTGGAAGAGCACCGGACGCGATATTCGGAGGTCGTGGGTTCGGTTCACACCATCGGCACGTTGTTTTTCTTCTACTTTGCGTTTAACTATCTTTCCCCTGAACAGATTAGATTACTAATTTATGTGATTATCGAAGTAAAAATAAAAAAATACAAAGTACAATCCGCAATGCTTTCCTTGGCCCCGCCGACTGTTGAATTCTTTCCTTCATGTACTAAAACGAGCACCCTCATTTCCCCTTCATTTATCTGCTTATAGCTTACGGGGGTCTCGGTTCTGGCAGTCTTGAAGCCATAGGTAGCGTAAGAGGGTTATAGCACAGCTTTCGCCCTCGCTCTTGATCACGTTTTACGTGACGCTGGCGGTAAAACAGGACGTTCCATGTCCGCCGCTTTGGTCGAGGTTGGCGCTGGTGAACACTCTCAGGGTTCGTATGCAGACAACATTAATACCCAAGAAAGTAGCAGAGGGTACAGCGGCCGATGTGGCTCAGTTGGAAGAGCACCGGACGCGATATTCGGAGGTCGTGGGTTCGGTTCCCACCATCGGCACATTGTTTTTCTTCTACTTTGCGTTTAACTATCTTTCCCCTGAACAGATTACATTACTAATTTATATGATTATTGAAGTAAAAATTAAAAACAAGACAGTAAAATCCCCAATGCTTTCCTTGGCCTCGCCGACTGTTGGCTTCTTTCCTTTATGTATTATAACGAGCACCCTTATTTCCCCTTCATTTATCTGCTTATATCTTACGCGGGTCTCGGTTCTGGCAGTCTTGAAGCCATAGGTAGCGTAAGAGGGTTACAGCACAGCTTTCACCCTCGCTCTTGATCACGTTCTACGTGACGCTGGCGCTAACACAGGATGTTCCACGTCCGCCGCTTTGGTTCAGGGTGGCGCTGGTGAACACTCTCAGGGTTCGTATGCAGACAACTATAATACCCAAGAAAGTGGCAGAGGGGACAACGGCCGATGTAGCTCAGTTGTAAGAGCATCGGACGCGATATATGGAGGTCGTGGGTTCGGTTCCCACCATCGGCAAGTTGTTTTTCTTGTACTTTGCGTTTAACTATCCTTCCCCTAAACAGATTACATTACTAATTTATGTGATTATCGAAGTAAAAATTAAAAAAAAGACAAAGTACAATCCCCAAAGTTTTCCTTGGCATCGCCTACTGTTGGCTTCTTTCCTTCAAGTATTATAACGAGCACCCTCATTTTCCCTTATTTTATCTGCTTATAGCTTACGGGGGTCTCGGTTCTGGCAGTCTTGAAGCCATAGGTAGCGTAAGGGGGTTATAGCACAGCTTTCGCCCTCGCTCTTGATCACGTTCTACGTGACGCTGGCGCTAACACAGGATGTTCCACGTCCGCCGCTTTGGTCGACGGTGGCGCTGGTGAACACTCTCAGGGTCCGTATGCAGACAACATTAATACCCAAGAAAGTAGCAGAGGGGACAGCGGCCGATGTACCTCAGTCGAAAGAGCACCGGACGCGATATTCGGAGGTCGTGGGTTCGGTTCCCACCATCGGCACGTTGTTTTTTCTTCTACTTTACTTTTAACTATCCTTCCCCTGAACAGATTACATTACTAATTTATGTGATTATCGAAGTAAACATTTAAAAAAAAAGACAAAGTACAATCCCAATGCTTTCCTTGGCCTCGCCAACTGTTGGCTTCTTTCCTTAATGTACTATAACGAGCCCCCTCATTTCCCCTTCATTTATCTGCTTATAGCTTACGGGGGTCTCGGTTCTGGCAGTCTTGAAGCCATAGGTAGCGTAAGAGGGTTATAGCACAGCTTTCACCCTCGCTCTTGATCACGTTCTACGTGACGCTGGCGCTAACACAGGATGTTCCACGTCCGCCGCTTTGGTTGACGGTGGCGGTGGTGAACACTCTCAGGGTTCGTATGCAGACAACATTAATACCCAAGAAAGTAGCAGAGGGGACAGCGGCCGATGTAGCTCAGTTGGAAGAGCACCGGACGCGACATTCGGAGGTCGTGGGTTCGGTTCCCACCATCGGCAAGTTGTTTTTGTACTTTGCGTTTAACTATCCTTCCCCTAAACAGATTACATTACTAATTTATGTGATTATCGAAGTAAAAATTAAATAAAAGACAAAGTACAATCCCCAAAGTTTTCCTTGGCATCGCCTACTGTTGGCTTCTTTCCTTCAAGTATTATAACGAGCACCCTCATTTCCCCTTATTTTATCTGCTTATAGCTTACGGGGGTCTCGGTTCTGGCAGTCTTGAAGCCATAGGTAGCGTAAGGGGGTTATAGCACAGCTTTCGCCCTCGCTCTTGATCACGTTCTACGTGACGCTGGCGCTAACACAGGATGTTCCACGTCCGCCGCTTTGGTCGGCGGTGGCGCTGGTGAACACTCTCAGGGTCCGTATGCAGACAACATTAATACCCAAGAAAGTAGCAGAGGGGACAGCGGCCGATGTACCTCAGTCGGAAGAGCACCGGACGCGATATTCGGAGGTCGTGGGTTCGGTTCCCACCATCGGCACGTTGTTTTTTCTTCTACTTTACTTTTAACTATCCTTCCCCTGAACAGATTACATTACTAATTTATGTGATTATCGAAGTAAACATTTAAAAAAAAAGACAAAGTACAATCCCAATGCTTTCCTTGGCCTCGCCAACTGTTGGCTTCTTTCCTTCATGTACTATAACGAGCCCCCTCATTTCCCCTTCATTTATCTGCTTATAGCTTACGGGGGTCTCGGTTCTGGCAGTCTTGAAGCCATAGGTAGCGTAAGAGGGTTATAGCACAGCTTTCACCCTCGCTCTTGATCACGTTCTACGTGACGCTGGCGCTAACACAGGATGTTCCACGTCCGCCGCTTTGGTTGACGGTGGCGGTGGTGAACACTCTCAGGGTTCGTATGCAGACAACATTATTACCCAAGAAAGTAGCAGAGGCGACAGCGGCCTATGTAGCTCAGTTGGAAGAGCACCGGACGCGATATTCGGAGGTCGTGGGTTCGGTTCCCACCATCGGCACGTTGTTTTTTCTTCTACTTTACGTTTAACTATCCTTCCCCTGAACAGATTACATTACTAATTTATGTGATTATCGAAGTAAACATTTTAAAAAAAAGACAAAGTACAATCCCAATGCTTTCCTTGGCCTCGCCAACTGTTGGCTTCTTTCCTTCATGTACTATAACGAGCCCCCTCATTTCCCCTTCATTTATCTGCTTATAGCTTACGGGGGTCTCGGTTCTGGCAGTCTTGAAGCCATAGGTAGCGTAAGAGGGTTATAGCACAGCTTTCACCCTCGCTCTTGATCACGTTCTACGTGACGCTGGCGCTAACACAGGATGTTCCACGTCCGCCGCTTTGGTTGACGGTGGCGGTGGTGAACACTCTCAGGGTTCGTATGCAGACAACATTAATACCCAAGAAAGTGGCAGAGGGGACAACGGCCGATGTAGCTCAGTTGGAAGAGCACCGGACGCGATATTCGGAGGTCGTGGGTTCGGTTCCCACCATCGGCACGTTGTTTTTTCTTCTACTTTGCATTTAACTATCTTTCCCTGAACAGATGACATTACTAATTTATGTGATTATCGAAGTAAAAATTAAAAAAAAGACAAAGTACAATCCCAATGCTTTCCTTGGCCTCGCCAACTGTTGGCTTCTTTCCTTCATGTACTATAACGAGCCCCCTCATTTCCCCTTCATTTATCTGCTTATAGCTTACGGGGGTCTCGGTTCTGGCAGTCTTGAAGCCATAGGTAGCGTAAGAGGGTTATAGCACAGCTTTCACCCTCGCTCTTGATCACGTTCTACGTGACGCTGGCGCTAACACAGGATGTTCCACGTCCGCCGCTTTGGTTGACGGTGGCGGTGGTGAACACTCTCAGGGTTCGTATGCAGACAACATTAATACCCAAAAAAGTGGCAGAGGGGACAACGGCCGATGTAGCTCAGTTGGAAGAGCACCGAACGCGATATTCGGAGGTCGTGGGTTCGGTTCCCACCATCGGCACGTTGTTTTTTCTTCTACTTTGCATTTAACTATCTTTCCCTGAACAGATGACATTACTAATTTATGTGATTATCGAAGTAAAAATTAAAAAAAAAGACAAAGTACAATACCCAATGCTTTCCTTGGCCTCGCCGACTGTTGACTTCTTTCCTTCATGTACTATAACGAGCACCGTCATTTCCCCTTCATTTATCTGCTTATAGCTTACGGGGGTCTCGGTTCTGGCAGTCTCGAAGCCATAGGTAGCGTAAAAGGCTCCTAGCGCAGCTCTAACTCTCGCTCTTGATCACATTCTACGAGGCGCTGGCGGTAAACACGGTCGTTCCACGTCCGCCGATTTAGTTGAGGGTGGCGCTGGTGAACACTCTCAGGGTTCGTATGCAGACAACATTATTACCAAAGAAAGTAGCAGAGGCGACAGCGGCCGATGTAGCTCAGTTGGAAGAGCACCGGACGCGATATTCGGAGGTCGTGGGTTCGGTTCCCACCATCGGCACGTTGTTTTTTCTTCTACTTTGCGTTTAACTATATTTTCCCTGAAAAGATTGCATTACTAATTTATGTGATTATCGAAGTAAAGATTTAAAAAAAAAGAGAAAAGTACAATCCCCAATGCTTTCCTTGGCCTCGCCGACTGTTGACTTCTTTCCTTGGTGTATTATAACGAGCACCCTCATTTCCCCTTCATTTATCTGCTTATAGCTTACGGGGGTCTCGGTTCTGGCAGTCTTCAAACCATAGGTAACTTAAGAGGGTTCTACCACAGCTTTCGCCCTCGCTCTTGATCACGTTTTACGTGACGCTGGTGGTAAAACAGGACGTTCCATGTCCGCCGCCTTGGTCGAGGTTGGCGCTGGTGAACACTCTCAGGGTTCGTATGCAGACAACATTAATACCCAAGAAAGTAGCAGAGAGGACAGCGGCCGATGTAGCTCAGCCGGAAGAGCACCGGACGCGATATTCGGAGGTCGTGGGTTCGGTTTCCACCATCGGCACGTTGTTATTCTTCTATTTTGCGTTTAACTATCCTTCCCCTGAACAGATTACATCACTAATTTATGTGATTATCGAAGTAAGCATTTAAAAAAAAAAGACAAACTACAATCCCCAATGCTTTCCTTGGCCTCGCCAACTGTTGGCTTCTTTCCTTCATGTACTATAACAAGCCCCCTCATTTCCCCTTCATTTATCTGCTTATAGCTTACGGGGGTCTCGGTTCTGGCAGTCTTGAAGCCATAGGTAGCGTAAGAGGGTTACAGCACAGCTTTCACCCTCGCTCTTGATCACGTTCTACGTGACGCTGGCGCTAACACAGGATGTTCCACGTCCGCCGCTTTGGTTGACGGTGGCGGTGGTGAACACTCTCAGGGTTCGTATGCAGACAACTATAATACCCAAGAAAGTGGCAGAGGGGACAACGGCCGATGTAGCTCAGTTGTAAGAGCATCGGACGCGATATATGGAGGTCGTGGGTTCGGTTCCCACCATCGGCAAGTTTTTTTTCTTGTACTTTGCGTATAACTATCCTTCCCCTAAACAGATTACATTACTACTTTATGTGATTATCGAAGTAAAAATTAAAAAAAAGACAAAGTACAATTCCCAAAGTTTTCCTTGGCATCGCCTACTGTTGGCTTCTTTCCTTCAAGTATTATAACGAGCACCCTCATTTCCCCTTATATTATCTGCTTATAGCTTACGGGGGTCTCGGTTCTGGCAGTCTTGAAGCCATAGGTAGTGTAAGGGGGTTATAGCACAGCTTTCGCCCTCGCTCTTGATCACGTTACGTGACGCTGGCGCTAACACAGGATGTTCCACGTCCGCTGCTTTGGTCGACGGTGGCGCTGGTGAACACTCTCAGGGTCCGTATGCAGACAACATTAATACCCAAGAAAGTAGAAGAGGGGACAGCGGCTGATGTACCTCAGTCGGAATAGCACCGGAAGCGATATTCGGAGGTCGTGGGTTCGGTTCCCACCATCGGCACGTTGTTTTTTCTTCTACTTTACGTTTAACTATCTTTCCCCTGAACAGATGACATTACTAATTTATGTAATTATCAAAGAAAAATTTAAAAAAATACGAATTACAATCCCCAATGCTTTCCTTGGCCTCGCCGACTGTTGGCTTCTTTCCTTCATGTATTATAACGAGCACCCTCATTTCCCTTTCATTTATCTGCTTATATCTTACGCGGGTCTCGGTTCTGGAAGTCTTGAAGCCATACGTAGCGTAGGAGGGTTCTAGCACAGCTTTCGCCCTCGCTCTTGATCACGTTCTACGTGACGCTAGCGGTAACACAGGACGTTCCATGTCCGCCGCTTTGGTCGAGGTTGGCGCTGGTGAACACTCTCAGGTTTCGTATGCAGACAACATTAATACCCAAGAAAGTGGCAGAGGGGACAACAGCCGATGTAGCTCAGTTGGAAGAGCACCGGACGCGATATTCGGAGGTCGTGGGTTCGGTTCCCACCATCGGCACGTTGTTTTTTCTTCTACTTTGCATTTAACTATCTTTCCCTGAACAGATGACATTACTAATTTATGTGATTATCGAAGTAAAAATTAAAAAAAAGACAAAGTACAATACCCAATGCTTTCCTTGGCCTCGCCGACTGTTGACTTCTTTCCTTCATGTACTATAACGAGCACCGTAATTTCCCCTTCATTTATCTGCTTATAGCTTACGGGGGTCTCGGTTCTGGCAGTCTCGAAGCCATAGGTAGCGTAAAAGGGTCCTAGCGCAGCTCTAACTCTCGCTCTTGATCACATTCTACGAGGCGCTGGCGGTAACAACGGTCGTTCCACGTCCGCCGATTTAGTTGAGGGTGGCGCTGGTGAACACTCTCAGGGTTCGTATGCAGACAACATTATTACCCAAGAAAGTAGCAGAGGCGACAGCGGCCGATGTAGCTCAGTTGGAAGAGCACCGGACGCGATATTCGGAGGTCGTGGGTTCGGTTCCCACCATCGGCACGTTGTTTTTTCTTCTACTTTGCGTTTAACTATCTCTTCCCTGAAAAGATTGCATTACTAATTTATGTGATTATCGAAGTAAAGATTTAAAAAAAAAGAGAAAAGTACAATCCCCAATGCTTTCCTTGGCCTCGCCGACTGTTGACTTCTTTCCTTCGTGTATTATAACGAGCACCCTCATTTCCCCTTCATTTATCTGCTTATAGCTTACGGGGGTCTCGGTTCTGGCAGTCTTGAAGCCACAGGTAGCGTAAGAGAGTTGTAGCACAGCTTTAGCCCTCGCTCTTGATCACGTTCTACGTGACGTTGGCAGTAACACAGGACGTTCCACGTCCGCCGCTTTGGTTGAGGGTGGCGCTGGTGAACACTCTCAGGACTCGTATGCAGACAACATTAATACCCAAGAAAGTAGAAAAGGGGACAGCGGCCGATGTAGCTCAGTCGGAAGACCACCGGACGCGATATTCGGAGGTCGTGGGTTCGGTTCCCACCATCGGCACGTTGTTTTTTCTTCTACTTTGCGTTTAACTATCTTTCCCCTGAACAGAATACATTACTAATTTATGTGATTATCGAAGTAAAAATATAAAAAAATAAAGACAAGGTACAATTCCAAATGCTTTCCTTGGCCTCGCCTTCTCTTGGCTTCTTTCCTTCATGTATTATAACGAGCACCCTCATTACCCCTTCATTTATCTGCTTATAGTTTACGGGGGTCTCGGTTCTGGCAGTCTTGAAGCCATAGATAGCATAACAGGGTTCTAGCACAGCTTTCGCCCTCGCTCTTGATCACGTTCTACATGACGCTATCGGTAAACCAGGACGTTCCACGTCTGCCATTTGGTAAGGGTGGCGCAGGTGAACAGTCTCAGGGTCCGTATGCAGACAACACTAATACCCAAGAAAGTAGAAGAGGGGACAGCGGCTGATGTAGCTCAGTCGGAATAGCACCGGAAGCGATATTCGGAGGTCGTGGGTTCGGTTCCCACCATCGGCACGTTGTTTTTTCTTCTACTTTGCATTTACCTATCTTTCCCCTGAACAGATGACATTACTAATTTATGTAATTATCAAAGAAAAATTTAAAAAAATACGAATTACAATCCCCAATGATTTCCTTGGCCTCGTCGACTGTTGGCTTCTTTCCTTCATGTATTATAACGAGCACCCTCATTTCCCTTTCATTTATCTGCTTATATCTTACGCGGGTCTCGGTTCTGGAAGTCTTGAAGCCATACGTAGCGTAGGAGGGTTCTAGCACAGCTTTCGCCCTCGCTCTTGATCACGTTCTACGTGACGCTAGCGGTAACACAGGACGTTCCATGTCCGCCGCTTTGGTCGAGGTTGGCGCTGGTGAACACTCTCAGGTTTCGTATGCAGACAACATTAATACCCAAGAAAGTAGCAGAGGGTACAGCGGCCGATGTGGCTCAGTTGGAAGAGCACCGGACGTGATATTCGGAGGTCGTGGGTTCGGTTCCCACCATCGGGACGTTGTTTTTCTTCTACATTGCGTGTAACTATCTTTCCCGTGAACAGAATACATTACTAATTTATGTGATTATCAAAGTAAAAATATAAAAAAATAAAGACAAAGTACAATCCCCAATTCTTTCCTTGGCCTCGCCTTCTCTTGGCTTCTTTCCTTCATGTATTATAACGAGCACCCTCATTTCCCCTTCATTTATCTGCTTATAGTTTACGGGGGTCTCGGTTCTGGCAGTCTTGAAGCCATAGATAGCGTATGACGGTTCTAGCACAGCTTTCGCCCTCGCTCTTGATCACGTTCTACGTGACGCTATCAGTAAACCAGGACGTTCCACGTCTGCCACTTTGGTAAGGGCTGCGCAGGTGAACACTCTCAGGGTCCGTATGCAGACAACATTAATACTCAAGAAAGTAGAAGAGGGGACAGCGGCCGATATAGCTCAGTCGAAATAGCACCGGAAGCGATATTCGGAGGTCGTCGGTTTGGTTCCCACCATCGGCACGTTGTTCTTTCTTCTACTTTGCGTTTACCTATCTTTCCCTTGAACAGATTACAATACTAATTTAAGTGATTATCGAAGTAAAGATTTAAAAAAAAAGAGAAAAGTACAATCCCCAATGCTTTCCTTGGCCTCGCCGACTGTTGACTTCTTTCCTTCGTGTATTATAACGAGCACCCTCATTTCCCCTTCATTTATCTGCTTATAGCTTACGGGGGTCTCGGTTCTGGCAGTCTTGAAGCCACAGGTAGCGTAAGAGAGTTGTAGCACAGCTTTAGCCCTCGCTCTTGATCACGTTCTACGTGACGTTGGCAGTAACACAGGACGTTCCACGTCCGCCGCTTTGGTTGAGGGTGGCGCTGGTGAACACTCTCAGGACTCGTATGCAGACAACATTAATACCCAAGAAAGTAGAAAAGGGGACAGCGGCCGATGTAGCTCAGTCGGAAGACCACCGGACGCGATATTCGGAGGTCGTGGGTTCGGTTCCCACCATCGGCACGTTGTTTTTTCTTCTACTTTGCGTTTAACTATCTTTCCCCTGAACAGAATACATTACTAATTTATGTGATTATCGAAGTAAAAATATAAAAAAATAAAGACAAGGTACAATTCCCAATGCTTTCCTTGGCCTCGCCTTCTCTTGGCTTCTTTCCTTCATGTATTATAACGAGCACCCTCATTACCCCTTCATTTATCTGCTTATAGTTTTCGGGGGTCTCGGTTCTGGCAGTCTTGAAGCCATAGATAGCATAACAGGGTTCTAGCACAGCTTTCGCCCTCGCTCTTGATCACGTTCTACGTGACGCTATCGGTAAACCAGGACGTTCCACGTCTGCCATTTGGTAAGGGTGGCGCAGGTGAACACTCTCAGGGTCCGTATGCAGACAACATTAATACCCAAGAAAGTAGAAGAGGGGACAGCGGCTGATGTAGCTCAGTCGGAATAGCACCGGAAGCGATATTCGGAGGTCGTGGGTTCGGTTCCCACCATCGGCACGTTGTTTTTTCTTCTACTTTGCATTTAACTATCTTTCCCCTGAACAGATGACATTACTAATTTATGTAATTATCAAAGAAAAATTTAAAAAAATACGAATTACAATCCCCAATGCTTTCCTTGGCCTCGCCGACTGTTGGCTTCTTTCCTTCATGTATTATAACGAGCACCCTCATTTCCCTTTCATTTATCTGCTTATATCTTACGCGGGTCTCGGTTCTGGAAGTCTTGAAGCCATACGTAGCGTAGGAGGGTTCTAGCACAGCTTTCGCCCTCGCTCTTGATCACGTTCTACGTGACGCTAGCGGTAACACAGGACGTTCCATGTCCGCCGCTTTGGTCGAGGTTGGCGCTGGTGAACACTCTCAGGTTTCGTATGCAGACAACATTAATACCCAAGAAAGTGGCAGAGGGGACAACGGCCGATGTAGCTCAGTTGGAAGAGCACCGGACGCGATATTCGGAGGTCGTGGGTTCGGTTCCCACTATCGGCACGTTGTTTTTTCTTCTACTTTGCATTTAACTATCTTTCCCTGAACAGATGACATTACTAATTTATGTGATTATCGAAGTAAAAATTAAAAAAAAGACAAAGTACAATACCCAATGCTTTCCTTGGCCTCGCCGACTGTTGACTTCTTTCCTTCATGTACTATAACGAGCACCGTAATTTCCCCTTCATTTATCTACTTATAGCTTACGGGGGTCTCGGTTCTGGCAGTCTCGAAGCCATAGGTAGCGTAAAAGGGTCCTAGCGCAGCTCTAACTCTCGCTCTTGATCACATTCTACGAGGCGCTGGCGGTAACAACGGTCGTTCCACGTCCGCCGATTTAGTTGAGGGTGGCGCTGGTGAACACTCTCAGGGTTCGTATGCAGACAACATTATTACCCAAGAAAGTAGCAGAGGCGACAGCGGCCGATGTAGCTCAGTTGGAAGAGCACCGGACGCGATATTCGGAGGTCGTGGGTTCGGTTCCCACCATCGGCACGTTGTTCTTTCTTCTACTTTGCGTTTACCTATCTTTCCCTTGAACAGATTACAATACTAATTTAAGTGATTATCGAAGTAAAAATTAAAAAAAAGACAAAGTACAATCCCCAATGCTTTCCCTGGCCTGCCGACTGTTGGCTTCTTTCCTTCATATATTATAAAGAGCACCCTCATTTCCCCTTCATTTATCTGCTTATAGCTTACGGGGGTCTCGGTTCTGGCAGTCTTGAAGCCATAGGTAGTGTAAGAGGGTTCTAGCACAGCTTTCGCCCTCGCTCTTGATCACGTTCTACGTGACGCTGGCTGTAAACCAGGACGTTCCACGTCCGCCGCTTTGGTTAAGGGTGGCGCTGGTGAACACTCTCAGGGTCCGTATGCAGACAACATTAACACCCAAGAAAGTAGCAGAGGGGACAGCGGCCGATGTAGCTCAGTCGGAAGAGCACCGGACGCTATATAGAGGTCGTGGGTTCGGTTCCCACCATCGGCACGTTGTTTTTTCTTCTACTTTGCGTTTAACTATCTTTCCCCTGAAAAGATTACATTACTAATTTATATGATTATCGAAGTAAAAATTAAAAAAAAGAGAAAAGTACAATCCCCAATGCTTTCCTGGGCCTCGCCGACTGCTGACTTCTTTCCTTCATGTATTATAACGAGCACCCTCATTTCCCCTTCATTTATCTGCTTATAGCTTACGAGGGTCTCGGTTCTGAGTCTTGAAGCCATAGGTAGCGTAAGAGGGTTCTAGCACAGCTTTCGCCCACGCTCTTCATCACGTTCTACGTGACGCTCGCAGTAACACAGGACGTTCCACGTCCGCCGCTTTGGTTGGTGGCGCTGGTGAACACTCTCAGGACTCGTATGCAGACAACAATAATACCCAAGAAAGTAGAAAAGGGGACAGCGGCCGATGTAGCTCAGTCGGAAGACCACCGGACGCGATATTCGGAGGTCGTGGGTTCGGTTCCCACCATCGGCACGTTGTTTTTTCTTCTACTTTGCGTTTAACTATCTTTCCCCTGAACAGAATACATTACTAATTTATGTGATTATCGAAGTAAAAATATAAAAAAATAAAGACAAGGTACAATTCCCAATGCTTTCCTTGGCCTCGCCTTCTCTTGGCTTCTTTCCTTCATGTATTATAACGAGCACCCTCATTACCCCTTCATTTATCTGCTTATAGTTTTCGGGGGTCTCGGTTCTGGCAGTCTTGAAGCCATAGATAGCATAACAGGGTTCTAGCACAGCTTTCGCCCTCGCTCTTGATCACGTTCTACGTGACGCTATCGGTAAACCAGGACGTTCCACGTCTGCCATTTGGTAAGGGTGGCGCAGGTGAAGACTCTCAGGGTCCGTATGCAGACAACATTAATACCCAAGAAAGTAGAAGAGGGGACAGCGGCTGATGTAGCTCCGTCGGAATAGCACCGGAAGCGATATTCGGAGGTCGTGGGTTCGGTTCCCACCATCGGCACGTTGTTTTTTCTTCTACTTTGCATTTAACTATCTTTCCCCTGAACAGATGACATTACTAATTTATGTAATTATCAAAGAAAAATTTAAAAAAATACGAATTACAATCCCCAATGCTTTCCTTGGCCTCGCCGACTGTTGGCTTCTTTCCTTCATGTATTATAACGAGCACCCTCATTTCCCTTTCATTTATCTGCTTATATCTTACGCGGGTCTCGGTTCTGGAAGTCTTGAAGCCATACGTAGCGTAGGAGGGTTCTAGCACAGCTTTCGCCCTCGCTCTTGATCACGTTCTACGTGACGCTAGCGGTAACACAGGACGTTCCATGTCCGCCGCTTTGGTCGAGGTTGGCGCTGGTGAACACTCTCAGGTTTCGTATGCAGACAACATTAATACCCAAGAAAGTAGCAGAGGGTACAGCGGCCGATGTGGCTCAGTTGGAAGAGCACCGGACGTGATATTCGGAGGTCGTGGGTTCGGTTCCCACCATCGGGACGTTGTTTTTCTTCTACATTGCGTGTAACTATCTTTCCCGTGAACAGAATACATTACTAATTTATGTGATTATCGAAGTAAAGATATATAAAAAAATAAAGACAAAGTACAATCCCCAATGCTTTCCTTGGCCTCGCCTTCTCTTGGCTTCTTTCCTTCATGTATTATAACGAGCACCCTCATTTCCCCTTCATTTATCTGCTTATAGTTTACGGGGGTCTCGGTTCTGGCAGTCTTGAAGCCATAGATAGCGTATGACGGTTCTAGCACAGCTTTCGCCCTCGCTCTTGATCACGTTCTACGTGACGCTGGCGGAAACACAGGAGGTTCCACGTCCGCCGCTTTGGTTAAGGGTGGATCTGGTGAACACTCTCAGGGTTCGTATGCAGACAACATTAATACCAAAGAAAGTAGCAGACGGGACAGCGGCAGATGTAGCTCAGTTGGAAGAGCACCGGACGCGATATTCGGAGGTCGTGGGTTCGGTTCCCACCATCGGCACATTGTTTTTCTTCTACTTTGCGTTTAACTATCTTTCCCCTGAACAGATGACATTACTTATTTCGATAATTACCGAAGTAAAATAAAAAATAGACAAAGTGCAATCTCCAATGCTTTCCTTGGTCTCGCCGACTGTTGGCTTCTTTCCTTCATATATTATAAAGAGCACCCTCATTTCCCCTTCATTTATCTGCTTATAGCTTACGGGGGTCTCGGTTCTGGCAGTCTTGAAGCCATAGGTAGTGTAAGAGGGTTCTAGCACAGCTTTCGCCCTCGCTCTTGATCACGTTCTACGTGACGCTCGCTGTAAACCAGGACGTTCCACGTCCGCCGCTTTGGTTAAGGGTGGCGCTGGTGAACACTCTCAGGGTCCGTATGGAGACAACATTAACACCCAAGAAAGTAGCAGAGGGGACAGCGGCCGATGTAGCTCAGTCGGAAGTGCACCGGACGCGATATTCGGGGGTCGTGGGTTCGGTTCCCACCATCGGCACGTTGTTTTTTCTTCTACTTCGCGTTTAACTATGCTTCCCCTGAACAGATTACATTACTAATTTATGTGATTATCGAAGTAAAAATTAAAAAAAGGCAAAGTACAATCCCCAATGCTTTGCTTGGCCTCGCCAACTGTTGGCTTCTTTCCTTCATGTATTATAACGAGCACCCTCATTTCCCCTTCATTTTTCTGCTTATAGCTTACGGGGGTCTCGGTTCTGGCAGTCTTGAAGCCATAGGTAGCGTAAGAGGGTTATAGCACAGGTTTCGCCCTGGCTCTTGATCACGTTCTACGTGACGCTGGCGCTAACACAGGATGTTCCACGTCCGCCGCTTTGGTTGATGGTGGTGCTGGTGAACACTCTCAGGGTCCGTATGCAGACAACATATAATACCAAAGAAAGAAGCAGAGGGTACAGCCGCCGATGTAGCTCAGTTGGAAGAGCATCGGACGCGATATATGGAGGTCGTGGGTTCGTTTCCCACCATCGGCAAGTTGTTTTTCTTCTACTTTGCGTTTAACTATCTTTCACCTGAACAGATTACATTTCCAAGTTACGTGATTATCGAAGTAAAAATTAAAAAAAAAGACAATGTGAATCCCCAATGCTTTCCTTGGCCTCACCGACTGTTGGCTTCTTTCCTTCATGTATTATAACGAGCACCCTCATTTCCTTTTCGTTTATCTGCTTATAGCTTACGGAGGTCTCGATTCTGGCAGTCTTGAAGCCAAAGGTAGTGTAAGAGAGTTCTAGCACAGCTTTCGCCCTCGCTCTTGATCATGTTCTACGTGACCCTGGTGGTAACACAGGACGTTCCACGTCCGCCGCTTTGGTTGAGGGTGGCGCTGGTGAACACTCTCAGGGTTCGTATGCAGACAACATTAATACCCGAGAAAGTAGCAGAGGGGGCTGCGGCCTATGTAGCTCAGTTGGAAGAGCACCGGACGCGATATTCGGACGTCGTGGGTTCGGTTCCCACCATCGGCACGTTGTTTTTTCTTCTACTTTGTGTTTAACTATCTTTCCCCTGAACAGATTACATTTTTTATTTATGTGATTATCGAAGTAAAAAGAAAAAAAAGACAAAGTATATTCCCCAATGCTTTCCTTGGCCTCGCCGACTGCTGGCTTCTTTCCTTTATGTATTATATCGAGCACCCTCATTTCCCATTCATTTATATGCTTATAGATTACGGGGGTCTCTGTTTTGGCAGTCATCAAGCCATAGGTAGCGTAAGATGGTTCTAACACAGCTTTCGCCCTCGCTATTGACCACGTTCTACGTTACGCTGGCGGTAACACAGGACGTTCCACGTCTGCCACTTTGGTAAGGGTGGCGCAGGTGAAGACTCTCAGGGTCCGTATGCAGACAACATTAATACCCAAGAAAGTAGCAGAGGGGACAGCGGCCGATGTAGCTGAGTTGGAAGTGCACCGGACGCGATATTCGGAGGTCGTAGATTCGGTTCCCACCATCGGCACGTTGTTTTTTCTTCTACTTTGCGTTTAACTATCTTCCCTTGAACAGATTACATTTCCAACTTACGTGATTATCGAAGCAAAAGTTAAAAAAGACAAAGTATCATCCCCAATGCTTTCCTTGGCCTCGCCGACTGTTGGCAGGTATTATAACGAGCACCCTCATTTCCCTTTCATTTGTCTTCTTATATCTTACGCGGGTCTCGGTTCTGGAAGTATTGAAGCCATATGTAGCCTAAGAGGGTTCTAGCACAGCTTTCGCCCTCGCTCTTGATCACGTTCTACGCGACGCTGGCGGAAACACAGGAGGTTCCACGTCCGCCGCTTTGGTCGAGGTTGGCGCTGGTGAACACTCTAAGGGTTCGTATGCAGACAACATTAATACCCAAGAAAGTAGCAGAGGGTACAGCGGCCGATGTAGCTCAGTTGAAAGAGCACCGGACGCGATATTCGGCGGTCGTGGGTTCGGTTCCCACCATCGGCACGTTGTGTTTTCCTCTACTTTGCGTTTAACTATCTTTCCACTGAAAAGATTACATTACTAATTTATGTGATTATCGAAGTAAAAATTTAAAAAAAAGACAAAGTACAATCCCCAATGCTTTCATTGGCCTCGCCAACTGTTGGCTTCTTTCCTTCATGTATTATAAAGAGCACCCTCATTTCCCCTTCATTTATCTGCTTATATCTTACGCGGGTCTCGATTCTGAAAGTCTTGAAGCCATACGCAGTGTAAGTGGGTTCTAGCACAGCTTTCGCCCTCGCTCTTAATCACGTTCTACGTGACGCTGGCGGTAACACACGACTTTCCACGTCCGCCGCTGTGGTTGAGAGTGGCGCTGGTGAACACTCTCAGGGCTCGTATGCAGACAACATTAATACCCAAGAAAGTAGCAGACGGGATAGTGGCAGATGTAGCTCAGTTGGATGAGCACCGGACGCGATACTCGGAAATCGTGGGTTCGGTTCCCACCATCTGCACGTTGTTTTTTCTTCTACTTTGCGTTTAACTATCTTTCCCCTGTACAGATGACATTACTAATTTATGTAAATATCAAAGTAAAATTTAAAAAAATTACAAAGTACAATCCCCAATGCTTTCCTTGGCCTCGCCGAATGTTGGCTTCTTTCCTTCATGTATTATAAAGAGCACCCTCATTTCCCCTTCATTTATCTGCTCATAGCTTACGTGGGTCTTGGTTCTGGCAGTCTTCAAGCCATAGGTAGCATAGGAGGGTTCTACCACAGCTTTCGCCCTCGCTCTTGATCACGTTCTACGTGACGCGGGCGGTAAAACAGGACGTTCTACGTCCGCCGCTTTGGTTGAGGGTGGCGCTGGTGAACACTCTCAGGGTTCGTATGCAGACAACATTATTACCCAAGAAAAGAGCAGAGGGGACAGCGGCTGATGTCGCTGAGTTGTTGTTGTTGTTGTTGAAAACTTTTATTGTCCAACAGAGAAGGACCACACCGCCTGGGCCGCTCTGTCTCACCCCCCTGTAAGGGGGAGGGGACTTAGCAGCCCAGCCGCACGGGATGGTCGCATTAGATGCTGGCCGGTTTGGTTTCGCCGGCGGCCTCTGCTGCCAGTTGGACGGCGGTGAGTTGGAGCTCAGGGTCTGAGCTTCGCAATAAGGTTTCCCAGGCTTCCCTACTGCTAATGTTTTGCGCCCTGCCTGGGGAGTAAGCGCACTCCCAAATTATATGGTCGAGGGTTCCTCTCGCCCCACACTTTTTACATTTATCGTCCTCGCAGTCCGATCGAATATGTTTATTTAGTACTGGGTTTGGGTATACTCCAGTCTGCAGGCGTCTCCACGCCATTGCCTGACCTCTATTTAACGCCGTGTTTGGTGGGGGAAACGCCTCCGGCATTGCCTGTAGTGTTCTGTAATGTCTTGATACGAGATTAATCGCCCTTCTCTATTATGTTCTGCCTGAGCCGAGCCATCCTGTGCAGCTCGGAGGTAGAGATCTCGAGCTGCACTGTGGGCCGCCTCGTTACCGCTGACATATTCGTGCGCCGGGGTCCAGATGATGTTGATCGTCCTATCAATCACTCCTTGTGCTAAAATTTTGGTGGTGAGGGGGTTTACCCTCCCCCTACTGAAATTTTGGATTGCAGTTTCACTGTCGCTAATAATATATCTAGCTTTGATGCCAACGCAAGCGATCGCTATCGCAGCTTCCTCCGCTATCTCGGTTTCTTTCCCTAGTATGGTAGCCACCGCGATGAGGGTGCCTCCACCATCTACCGCCGCTATAGTCATGTATCGACTGTGTCTGTTTCCTGCCGCATCTACGTAGGCAACTTCATTTGGGGGTTTGCTCCGATATATTGTTTCTATCGCTTCCGCCCTTTTCTGTCGCCTTTCCCTGTTAAACTCAGGGTGCATGTTTTTGGGTAGGGGAGGGATTCTTAGGTGCGCCCTGATTTTCCTGTCAATGTCAACCCTTTCCTTTTGCCCCCTGTCTGTGGCTATTCCAAGGTTACTTAGCGTAGCTCTTCCCACTCGCGTAGTGCTGAGTCTTTCAAGTTGCGAGGTTTTAACCGCTTCCGTGATTTCTGAAATCGTATTGTGCAGTCCTAGGGCCAGTAGCTGCTCCGTCGATGTACATGTTGGGAGGCCTAGGGCCTTTTTAACGCATTTTCTGATGAGCGCGTCTATCTTTCTCCTCTCATCTGCCTTTAGGTTCAGATATGGCGTGGCGTAGCCCACTCTGCTAATGACGAAGGCTTGTACCAATCTCAGGAGGTTTTTTTCCTTGAGGCCGCCTCCGTTACGTGAGACCCTCCTGATGAGGTTTAATGTCTGGGTCGCGTGGTTTTCTAACATTTTAATGGTGATCGTGTTCCTTCCGTGTGTTTGTAAGTGGAGTCCCAATATTCGTATTGTCTCTACTTTTGGTATCTCCCTTCCTTCCACGTACACCTGTGGGTCAGAGGGAGGTTTGTTCCTGAGTGCCTTGTCATTATACACGAAGATTTCTGATTTTTCAGGCGCACATTTAAGTCCTCTGTCCGCCGCGTACTTAGAGATGACATCTGCTGCCGCCTGCAGCGTTTCATTGATCTCTGCGTCGCTCCCTCTGTTGATCCAGAGATTGATGTCGTCTGCGTACAGGCTGTAATTTAAGTTGTAATTCCCAATTTTCCGCAATTCCTTCGGGAGCCCTCTCATGGCCATGTTGAAAAGGGTGGGTGACAGTACCGATCCCTGAGGTGTCCCCCTGTTACCTAGCCTGATCACCCCAGATTGTATTTCCTGGAAAGTTATAACCGCCGTGCGGTCCGTTAAGAAATTTCTGACATAGCGATAAGTTTTTAGCCCTATTCCTGCCTGCTGGAGCCCTTCCAAGATGGCTTCGTGCTTGACGTTGTCGAAGGCCCTTTTTAGGTCCAGTCCCATAATGACTTTCGCATCTTTGGTTCTGGAATTAATTATGTCTTGCTGCAGCCGGAGCATGACGTCCTGTGTGCTCAGATGGGGCCTGAAGCCATACATCTCGTCTGGCCATTTCTCTTTTTCCTCCATATAATTTGAAATTCTGGTCTGAATGATGTGTTCCATTAACTTTCCTACACATGACGTGAGCGATATAGGCCGGAGTTGGAAGAGCACCGGAAACGATATTCGGAGGTCGTGGGTTCGGTTCCCACCATCATCACGTTGTTTATGCTTCCACTTTGAGTTTAACTATCTTTCCCCTGAACAGATTACATTACTAATTTATGGGATTATCGAAGTAAAAATTAAAAAAAATAAAGGCAAAGTACAATCCCCAATGCTTTCCTTGGCCTCGCCTTCTCTTGGCTTCTTTCCTTCATGTATTATAACGAGCACCCTCATTTCTCCTTCATTTACCTGCTTATAGCTTACGGGGGTCTCGGTTCTGGCAGTCTTGAAGCCATAGGTAGCGTAAGAGAGTTCTAGCACAGCTTTCGCCCTCGCCCTTGATCACGTTCTACGTGACTATGGCGGTAACACAGGACATTCCACGTCCGCCGCTTTGGTTGAGGGTGGCGCTGGTGAGCACTCTCAGGGTTCGTATGCACACAACATTAATACCCAAGAAAGTAGCAGAGGGGACAGCGGCCGATGTAGCTAAGTTGGAAGTGCACCGGACGCGATATTCGGAGGTCGTGGATTCGGTTCCCACCATCGGCACATTGTGTTTTCTTCTACTTTGCGTTTAACTATCTTTCCACTGAAAAGATTACATTACTAATTTATGTGATTTTCGAAGTAAAAATTAAAAAAAAGACAAAGTACAATCCCCAATGCTTTCCTTGGCCTCGCCGACTGTTGGCTTGTTACCTTCATGTATTATAAAGAGCACCCTCACTTCCCCTTCATTTGTCTGCTTATAGCTTACGGGGGTCTCGGTTCTGGCATTATTGAAGCCATAGATAGCGTAAGAGGGTTCTAGCACAGCTTTCGTTCTCGCTCTTGATCACGTTCTACGTGACGCTAGCGGTAAACCAGGACGTTCCACGTCTGCCACTTTGGTAAGGGTGGCGCAGGTGAACACTCTCAGGGTCCATATGCAGACAACATTAATACCCAAGAATGTAGAAGAGGGGACAGCGGCCGATGTAGCTCAGTCGGTAGAGCACCGGAAGCGATATTCGGAGGTCGTGGGTTCGGATCCCACCATCGGCAAGTTGTTTTTCTTCTACTTTGCGTTTAACTATCTTTCTCCTGAACAGATTACATCACTAATTTATGCGATTATCGAAGTAAAAATTAAAAAAAAGACAAAGTACAATCCCCAATGCTTTCCTTGGCCTCGCCGACTGTTGACTTCTTTCCTTCATGTATTATAACAAGCACCCTCATTTCCCCTTCATTTATTTTCTTATAGCTTACAGGGGTCTCGGTTCTGGCAGTCTTGAAGCCACAGGTAGTATAAGAGAGTTCTAGCACAGCTTTCGCCCTCGCTCTTGATCACGTTCTACGTGACGCTCGCGGTAACACAGGACGTTCCACGTCCGCCGCTTTGGTTGAGGGTGGCGCTGGTGAACACTCTCAGGGTCCGTATGCAGACAACATATAGTACCAAAGAATGTAGCAGAGGGTACAGACGCCGATGTAGCTCAGTTGGAAGAGCATCAACGCGATATATGGAGGTCGTGGGTTCGGTTCCCACCATCGGCAATTTGTTTTTCTTCTACTTTGCGTTTAACTATCTTTCACCTGAACAGATTACATTTCCAACTTACGTGATTATCGAAGTAAAAATTAAAAAAAAGACAATGTGAATCCCCAATGCTTTCCTTGGCCTCACCGACTGTTGGCTTCTTTCCTTCATGTATTATAACGAGCACCCTCTTTTTCCTTTCATTTATCTGCTTATATCTTACGCGGGTCTCGGTTCTGGAAGTCTTGAAGCCATATGTAGCGTAAGAGGGTTCTAGCACAGCTTTCGCCCTCGCTCTTGATCACGTTCTACCTGACGCTGGCGGTAACACAGGACGTTCCACGTCCGCCGCTTTGGTCGAGGTTGGCGCTGGTGAACGCTCTCAGGGTTCGTATGCAGACAACATTAATACCCAAGAAAGTAGCAGAGTGTACAGCGGCCGATGTAGCTCAGTTGGAATAGCACCGGACGCGATATTCGGCGATCGTGGGTTCGGTTCCCACCATCGGCACGTTGTTTTTTCTTCTACTTTGCGTTTAACTATCTTTCCCCTGTACAGATGACATTACTACTTTATGTGATTGTCGAAGTAAAAATTAAAAATTAAAGACAAAGTACAATCCCCAATGCTTTCCTTGGCCTCGCCTTCTCTTGGCTTCTTTCCTTCATGTATTATAACGAGCACCCTGATTTCTCCTTCATTTACCTGCTTATAGCTTACGGGGGTCTCGGTTCTGGCAGTCTTGAAGCCATAGAGAGCGTAAGAGAGTTCTAGCACAGCTTTCGCCCTCGCTCTTGATCACGTTCTACGTGACGCTGGCGGTAACACAGGACGTTCCACGTCCGCCGCTTTGGTTGAGGGTGGCGCTGGTGAACACTCTCAGCGTCCATATGCAGACAACATTAATACCCAAGAAAGTAGAAGAGGGGACAGCGGCCGATGTAGCTCAGTCGGTAGAGCACCGGAAGCGATATTCGGAGGTCGTGGGTTTGGATCCCATCGTCGGCACGTTGTTTTTCTTCTACATTGCGTTTAACTATCTTTCCCCTGAAAAGATTACATTACTAATTTATGTGATTATCGAAGTAAAAATTAAAAAATAAAGACAAAGTACAATCCCCAATGCTTTCCTTGGCCTCGCCGACTGTTGGCTTCTTTCCTTCATGTATTATAACGAGCACCCTCATTTCCCCTTCATTTATCTGCTTATATCTTACGCGGGTCTCTATTCCGGAAGTCTTGAAGCCATACGCAGTGTAAGAGGGTTCTAGCACAGATTTTGCCCTCACTCTTAATCACGTTCTACGTGACGCTGGCGGTAACACACGACGTTCCACGTCCGCCGCTGTTGTTGAGAGTGGCGCTGGTGAACACTCTCAGGGTTCGTATGCAGACAACATTAATACCCAAGAAAGTAACAGGAGGGATAGTGGCAGATGTAGCTCAGTTGGATGAGCACCGGACGCGATATTCGGAGGTCGTGGGTTCGGTTCCCACCATCGGCACGTTGTTTTTTCTTCTACTTTGCGTTTAACTATCTTTCCCCTGAACAGATGACATTACTAATTTATGTAAATATCAAAGTAAAATTTAAAAAAATACAAAGTACAATCCCCAATGCTTTCCTTGGCCTCGCCGAATGTTGGCTTCTTTCCTTCATGCATTATAAAGAGCACCCTCATTTCCCCTTCATTTATCTGCTCATAGCTTACGGGGGTCTAGGTTCTGGCAGTCTTCAAGCCATAGGTAGCGCAAGAGGGTTCTACCACAGCTTTCGCCCTCGCTCTTGATCACGTTCTACGTGACGCTGGCAGTAAAACAGGACGTTCCACGTCCGCCGCTTTGGTTGAGGGTGGCGCTGGTGAACACTCTCAGGGTTCGTATGCAGACAACTTTAATACCCAAGAAAAGAGCAGAGGGGACAGCGGCTGATGTAGCTCAGTTGGAAGAGCACCGGACGCGATATTCGGAGGTCGTGGGTTCGATTCCCACCATCGGCACGTTGTGTTTCTTCTACATTGCGTTTCACTATCTTTCCCCCGAAAAGATTACATTACTAATTTATATGATTATCGAAGTAAAAATTTAAAAAAAAACGACAAAGTACCATCCCCAATGCTTTCCCTGGCCTCGCCGACAGTTGGCTTCTTTCCTTCATGTATTATAACGAGCGCCCTCATTTCCCCTTCATTTATCTGCTTATAGCTTACGGGGGTCTCGGTTCTGATAGTCTTGAAGCTATAGGTACCGTAAGAGGGTTCTAGCACAGCTTTCACCCTCGATCTTGAACACGTTCTACGTGACGCTCGCGGTAACACAGGACGTTACACGTCCGCCTCTTTCGTTGAGGGTGGCGCTGGTGAACACTCTCAGGGTTCGTATGCAGACAACATTAATACCAAAGAAAGTAGCAGACGGGACAGCGGCAGATGTAGCTCAGTTGGAAGAGCACCGGACGCTATATAGAGGTCGTGGGTTCGGTTCCCACCATCGGCACGTTGTTTTTTCTTCTACTTTGAGTTTAACTATCTTTCCCCTGAACAGATGACATTACTTATTTATGTAATTATCGAAGTAAAATAAAAAAAAGACAAAGTACACTCTCCAATGCTTTCCTTGGTCTCGCCGACTGTTGGCTTCTTCCCTTCATATATTATAAAGAGCACCCTCATTTCCCCTTCATTTATCTGCTTATAGCTAACGGGTGTCTCGGTTCTGGCAGTCTTGAAGCTGTAGGTAGCGTAAGAGGGTTCTAGCACAGCTTTCGCCCTCGCTCGTGATCACGTTTTACGTGACGCTGGCGGTAAAACAGGACGTTCGAAGTCCGCCGCTTTGACTGAGGGTGGCGCTGGTGAACACTCTCAGGGTTCGTATGCAGACAACATTAATACCCAAGAAAGTAGCAGAGGGGACAGCGGCCGATGTAGCTCAGCCGGAAGAGCACCGGACACGATATTCGGAGGTCGTGGGTTCGTTTTCCACCATCGGCACGTTGTTTTTTCTTCTACTTTGCGTTTAACTATCCTTCCCCTGAACAGATTACATTACTAATTTATGTTATTATTGAAGTAAAAATTGAAAAAAAAAACAAGACAAAGTACAATCCCCAATGCTTTCCTTGGCCTCGCCAACTGTTGGCTTCTTTCCTTCATGTACTATAACAAGCCCCCTCATTTCCCCTTCATTTATCTGCTTATAGCTTACGGGGGTCTCGGTTCTGGCAGTCTTGAAGCCATAGGTAGCGTAAGAGGGTTATAGCACCGCTTTCACCCTCGCTCTTGATCACGTTCTACGTGACGCTGGCGCTAACACAGGATGTTCCACGTCCGCCGTTTTGGTTGACGGTGGCGGTGGTGAACACTCTCAGGATTCGTATGCAGACAACATTAATACCCAAGAAAGTGGCAGAGGGGACAACGGCCAATGTAGCTCAGTTGTAAGAGCATCGGACGCGATATATGGAGGTCGTGGGTTCGGTTCCCACCATCGGCAAGTTGTTTTTCTTCTACTTTGCGTTTAACTATCCTTCCCCTAACAGATTACATTACTAATTTATGTGATTATCGAAGTAAAAATTAAAAAAAAAGACAAAGTACAATCCCCAAAGTTTTCCTTGGCATCGCCTACTGTTGGCTTCTTTCCTTCAAGTATTATAACGAGCACCCTCATTTCCCCTTATTTTATCTGCTTATAGCTTACGGGGGTCTCGGTTCTGGCAGTCTTGAAGCCATAGGTAGCGTAAGGGGGTTATAGCACAGCTTTCGCCCTCGCTCTTGATCACGTTCTACGTGACGCTGGCGCTAACACACGATGTTCCACGTCCGCCGCTTTGGTCGACGGTGGCGCTGGCGAACACTCTCAGGGTCCCTATGCAGACAACATTAACACCCAAGAAAGTAGCAGAGGGGACAGCAGCCGATGTACCTCAGTCGGAAGAGCACCGGACGCTATATTCGGAGGTCGTGGGTTCGGTTCCCACCATCGGCACGTTGTTTTTTCTTCTACTTTGCGTTTAACTATCCTTCCCCTGAACAGATTACATTACTAATTTATGTGATTATCGAAGTAAACATTTAAAAAAAAGACAAAGTACAATCCCAATGCTTTCCTTGGCCTCGCCAACTGTTGGCTTCTTTCCTTCATGTACTATAACGAGCCCCCTCATTTCCCCTTCATTTATCTGCTTATAGCTTACGGGGGTCTCGGTTCTGGCAGTCTTGAAGCCATAGGTAGCGTAAGAGGGTTATAGCACAGCTTTCACCCTCGCTCTTGATCACGTTCTACGTGACGCTGGCGCTAACACAGGATGTTCCACGTCCGCCGCTTTGGTTGACGGTGGCGGTGGTGAACACTCTCAGGGTTCGTATGCAGACAACATTAATACCCAAGAAAGTGGCAGAGGGGACAACGGCCGATGTAGCTCAGATGTAAGAGCATCGGACGCGATATATGGAGGTCGTGGGTTCGGTTCCCACCATCGGTAAGTTGTTTTTCTTCTACTTTGCGCTTAACTACCTTTGCCCTGAACAGATTACATTACCAATTTACGTTATCATCGGAGTAAAAATTCAAAGAAAAAGTACAATCTCCAATGCTTTCCTTGGCCTCGCCCACTGTTGGCTTCTTTCCTTCATGTATTATAACGAGCACCCTCATTTCCCCTTCATTTATCTGCTTATAGCTTACGGGGTCTTGGTTCTGGCAGTCTTCAAGCCATAGGTAGCGTAAGAGGGCTCTACCACAGCTTTCGCCCTCGCTCTTGATCACGTTCTACGTGACGCTGGCAGTAAAACAGGACGTTCCACGTCCGCCGCTTTGGTTGAGGGTGGCGCTGGTGAACACTCTCAGGGTTCGTATGCAGACAACTTTAGTACCCAAGAAAAGAGCAGAGGGGACAGCGGCTGATGTAGCTCAGTTGGAAGAGCACCGGACGCGATATTCGGAGGTCGTGGGTTCGATTCCCACCATCGGCACGTTGTGTTTCTTCTACATTGCGTTTCACTATCTTTCCCCTGAAAAGATTACATTACTAATTTATATGATTATCGAAGTAAAAATTAAAAAAAAACGACAAAGTACAATCCCCAATGCTTTCCCTGGCCTCGCCGACAGTTGGCTTCTTTCCTTCATGTATTATAACGAGCACCCTCATTTCCCCTTCATTTACCTGCTTATAGCTTACGGGGGTCTCGGTTCTGGTAGTCTTGAAGCTATAGGTACCGTAAGAGGGTTCTAGCACAGCTTTCACCCTCGATCTTGAACACGTTCTACGTGACGCTCGCGGTAACACAGGACGTTCCACGTCCGCCGCTTTGGTTGAGGGTGGCGCTGGTGAACACTCTCAGGGTTCGTATGCAGACAACATTAATACCAAAGAAAGTAGCAGACGGGACAGCGGCAGATGTAGCTCAGTTGGAAGAGCACCGGACGCTATATAGAGGTCGTGGGTTCGGTTCCCACCATCGGCACGTTGTTTTTTCTTCTACTTTGCGTTTAACTATCTTTCCCCTGAACAGATGATATTACTTATTTATGTAATTATCGAAGGAAAATAAAAAAAAGACAAAGTACACTCTCCAATGCTTTCCTTGGTCTCGCCGACTGTTGGCTTCTTTCCTTCATATATTATAAAGACACCCTCATTTCCCCTTCATTTATCTGCTTATAGCTTACGGGGGTCTCGGTTCTGGCAGTCTTGAAGCTGTAGGTAGCGTAAGAGGGTTCTAGCACAGCTTTCGCCCTCGCTCTTGATCAGGTTCTACGTGACTCTGGCAGTAACACAGGACATTCCACGTCCGCCGCTTTGGTTGAGGGTGGCGCTGGTGAACGCTCTCAGGGTTCGTATGCAGACAACATTAATACCCAAGAAAGTAACAGAGGGGACAGCGGCAGATGTAGCTCTGTTGGAAGAACACCGCACGCGATATTCGGAGGTCGTGGGTTCGGTTCCCACCATCGGCACGTTGTTTTTTCTTCTACTGTGGGTTTAACTATCTTTCCCCTGAACAGATGACATTACTAATTTATTTGATTATCGAAGTAAAAATTAAAAAAAGACAAAGTACAATCCCCAATGCTTTCCTTGGCCTCGCCGACTGTTGAATTCTTTCCTTCATATATTAAAACGAGCACCTTCATTTCCCCTTCATTTATCTGCTTATAGCTTACAGGGGTCTTGGTTCTGGCAGTCTTCAAACCATAGGTAACTTAAGAGGGTTCTACCACAGCTTTCGCCCTCGCTCTTGATCACGTTTTACGTGACGCTGGCGGTAAAACAGGACGTTCGAAGTCCGCCGCTTTGACTGAGGGTGGCGCTGGTGAACACTCTTAGGGTTCATATGCAGACAACAATAATACCCAAGAAAGTAGCAGAGGGGACAGCGGCCGATGTAAGCCAGTTGGAAGAGCACCGGACGCGATATTCGGAGGTCGTGGGTTCGGTTCCCACCATCGGCACGTTGTTTTTCTTCTACTTTGCGTTTAACTATCTTTCCCCTGAACAGATTACATTACTAATTTATATGATTATTGAAGTAAAAATAAAAACAAGACAAAGTAAAATCCCCAATGCTTTCCTTGGCCTCGCCGACTGTTGGCTTCTTTCCTTTATGTATTATAACGAGCACCCTCATTTCCCCTCCATTTATCTGCTTATATCTTACGCGGGTCTCGGTTCTGGCAGTCTTGAAGCCATAGGTAGCGTAAGAGGGTTATAGCACAGCTTTCGCCCTCGCTCTTGATCACGTTCTACGTGACGCTGGCGCTAACACAGGATGTTCCACGTCCGCCGCTTTGGTTGACGGTGGCGGTGGTGAACACTCTCAGGGTTCGTATGCAGACAACATTAATACCCAAGAAAGTAGCAGAGGGGACAGCGGCCGATGTAGCTCAGCCGGAAGAGCACCGGACGCGATATTCGGAGGTCGTGGGTTCGGTTCCCACCATCGGCACGTTGTTTTTCTTCTACTTTGCGTTTAACTATCTTTCCCCTGAACAGATTACATTACTAATTTATATGATTATTGAAGTAAAAATAAAAACAAGACAAAGTAAAATCCCCAATGCTTTCCTTGGCCTCGCCGACTGTTGGCTTCTTTCCTTTATGTATTATAACGAGCACCCTCATTTCCCCTCCATTTATCTGCTTATATCTTACGCGGGTCTCGGTTCTGGCAGTCTTGAAGCCATAGGTAGCGTAAGAGGGTTATAGCACAGCTTTCGCCCTCGCTCTTGATCACGTTCTACGTGACGCTGGCGCTAACACAGGATGTTCCACGTCCGCCGCTTTGGTTGACGGTGGCGGTGGTGAACACTCTCAGGGTTCGTATGCAGACAACATTAATACCCAAGAAAGTGGCAGAGGGGACAACGGCCGATGTAGCTCAGTTGTAAGAGCATCGGACGCGATATATGGAGGTCGTGGGTTCGCTTCCCACCATCGGCAAGTTGTTTTTCTTCTACTTTGCGTTTAACTATCCTTCCCCTAAACAGATTACATTACTAATTTATGTGATTATCGAAGGACAAATTAAAAAAAAAGACAAAGTACAATCCCCAAAGTTTTCCTTGGCATCGACTACTGTTGGCTTCTTTCCTTCAAGTATTATAACGAGCACCCTCATTTCCCCTTCATTTATCTGCTTATAGCTTACTGGGGTCTCGGTTCTGGCAGTCTTGAAGCCATAGTTAGCGTAAGAGGGTTCTAGCACAGCTTTCGCCCAAGCTCTTGATCACGTTCTACGTAATCCTGGCGGTAAAACAGCACGTTCCACGTCCGCGTTTTGGTTAAGGGTGGCGCTTGTGAACACTCTCAGGGTCCGTATGCAGACAACATTAAAACCCAAGAATATAGCAGAGGGGACAGCGGCCGATGTAGCTCAGTCGGAAGAGCACCGGACGCGATCTTCGGAGGTCGTGGGTTCGGTTCCCACCATCGGCACGTTGTTTTTTCTTGCACTTTGCATTTAACTATCCTTTCCCTGAACAGATTACATTACTAATTTGTGAGATTATCGAAGTAGAAATTAGAAAAAAAGACAAAGTACAGTCCACAATGCTTTCCTTGGCCTCGCCGACTGTTGGCTTCTTTCCTGCATGTATTATAACGAGCACACTCCTTTCCCCTTCATTTATCTGCTTATAGCTAACTGGGGTCTCGGTTCTGGCAGTCTTGTAGCCATAGTTAGCGTAAGAGGGTTCTAGCACAGCTTTCGCCCTAGCTCTTGATCACGTTCTACGTGCCGCTGGCGGTAAAACAGGACGTTCCACGTCCGCCGTTTTGGTTGAGGGTGGCGCTGGTGAACACTCTCAGGGTTCATATGCAGACAACATTAATACCCAAGAAAGTAACAGAGCGGACAGCGGCCGATGAAGCTCAGTTGGAAGAGCACCGGACGCGATATTCGGAGGTCGTGGGTTCGGTTCTCACCATCGGCACGTTGTTTTTCTTCTACTTCGCGTTTAACTATCTTTCCCCTGAACAGAATACATTACTATTTTTTATGATTATCGAAGTAAAAATTAGAAAAAGAAAGTACAATCCCCAATGCTTTCCTTGGCCTCGCCGACTGTTGGCTTCTTTCCTGCATGTATTATAACGAGCACCCTCCTTTCCCCTTCATTTATCTGCTTATAGCTAACTGGGGTCTCGGTTCTGGCAGTCTTGAAGCCATAGTTAGCGTTAGAGGGTTCTAGCACAGCTTTCGCCCTAGCTCTTGATCACGTTCTACGTGACGCTGGCGGTAAAACAGGACGTTCCACGTCCGCCGCTTTGGTTGAGAGTGGCGCTGGTGAACACTCTCAGGGTTCGTATGCAGACAACATTAATACCCAAGAAAGTAGCAGAGGGGACAGCGGCCGATGTAGCTCAGTTGGAAGAGCACCGGATGCGACATTCGGAGGTCGTGGGTTCGGTTCCCACCATCGTCACATTGTTTTTTCTTCTACTTTACGTTTAACTATCTTTCCCCTGAACAGAATACATTACTAATTTATATGATTATCGAAGTAAAAATTAAAAAAAGACAGTACAATCCCCGATGCTTTCCTTGGCCTCGCCGACTGTTGGCTTCTTTCCTTCATGTATTATAACGAGCACACTCCTTTCCCCTTCATTTATCTGCTTATAGCTTACAGGGGTCTCGGTTCTGGCAGTCTTGAAGCTGTAGGTAGCGTGAGAGGGTTCTAGCACAGCTTTCGCCCTCGCTCTTGATCAGGTTCTACGTGACTCTGGCAGTAACACAGGACGTTCCACGTCCGCCGCTTTGGTTGAGGGTGGCGCTGGAGAACGCTCTCAGGGTTCGTATGCAGACAACATTAATACCCAAGAAAGTAACAGAGGGGACAGCGGCAGATGTAGCTCAGTTGGAAGAACACCGGACGCGATATTCGGAGGTCGTGGGTTCGGTTCCCACCATCGGCACGTTGTTTTTTCTTCTACTTTACGTTTAACTATCTTTCCCCTGAACAGATGACATTACTAATTTATTTGATTATCGAAGTAAAAATTAAAAAAAAGACAAAGTACAATCCCCAATGCTTTCCTTGGCCTCGCCGACTGTTGAATTCTTTCCTTCATGTATTAAAACGAGCACCCTCATTTCCCCTTCATTTATCTGCTTATAGCTTACAGGGGTCTTGGTTCTGGCAGTCTTCAAGCCATAGGTAACTTAAGAGGGTTCTACCACAGCTTTCGCCCTCGCTCTTGATCACGTTTTACGTGACGCTGGCGGTAAAACAGGACGTTCGAAGTCCGCCGCTTTGACTGAGGGTGGTGCTGGTGAACACTCTCAGGGTTCATATGCAGACAGCATTAATACCCAAGAAAGTAGCAGAGGGGACAGCGGCCGATGTAAGTCAGTTGGAAGAGCACCAGACGCGATATATGGAGGTCGTGGGTTCGGTTCCCACCATCGGCAAGTTGTTTTTCTTCTACTTTGCGTTTAACTATCCTTCCCCTAAACAGATTACATTACTAATTTATGTGATTATCGAAGGAAAAAATAAAAAAAGGACAAAGTACAATCCCCAAAGTTTTCCTTGGCATCGACTACTGTTGGCTTCTTTCCTTCAAGTATTATAACGAGCACCCTCATTTCCCCTTATTTTATCTGCTTATAGCTTACGGGGGTCTGCGTTCTGGCAGTCTTGAAGCCATAGGTAGCGTAAGGGGGTTATAGCACAGCTTTCGCCCTCGCTCTTGATCACGTTCTACGTGACGCTGGTGCCAACACAGGATGTTCCACGTCCGCCGCTTTGGTTGACGGTGGCGGTGGTGAACACTCTCAGGGTTCGTATGCTGACAACAATAATACCCAAGAAAGTGGCAGAGGGGACAACGGCCGATGTAGCTCAGTTGTAAGAGCATCGGACACGATATATGGAGGTCGTGGGTTCGGTTCCCACCATCGGCAAGTTGTTTTTCTTCTACTTTGCGCTTAACTATCTTTCCCCTGAACAGATTACATTACCAATTTACTTTATTATCGAAATAAAAATTCAAAGAAAGACAAAGTACAATCTCCAATGCTTTCCTTGGCCTCGCCCACAGTTGGCTTCTTTCCTGCATGTATTATAACGAGCACCCTCATTTCCCCTTCATTTATCTGCTTATAGCTTACGGGGGTCTCGGTTCTGGCAGTCTTGAAGCTGTAGGTAGCGTAAGAGGGTTCTAGCACAGCTTTCGCCCTCGCTCTTGATCAGGTTCTACGTGACTCTGGCAGTAACACAGGACATTCCACGTCCGCCGCTTTGGTTGAGGGTGGCGCTGGTGAACGCTCTCAGGGTTCGTATGCAGACAACATTAATACCCAAGAAAGTAACAGAGGGGACAGCGGCAGATGTAGCTCTGTTGGAAGAACACCGCACGCGATATTCGGAGGTCGTGGGTTCGGTTCCCACCATCGGCACGTTGTTTTTTCTTCTACTGTGGGTTTAACTATCTTTCCCCTGAACAGATGACATTACTAATTTATTTGATTATCGAAGTAAAAATTAAAAAAAGACAAAGTACAATCCCCAATGCTTTCCTTGGCCTCGCCGACTGTTGAATTCTTTCCTTCATATATTAAAACGAGCACCTTCATTTCCCCTTCATTTATCTGCTTATAGCTTACAGGGGTCTTGGTTCTGGCAGTCTTCAAACCATAGGTAACTTAAGAGGGTTCTACCACAGCTTTCGCCCTCGCTCTTGATCACGTTTTACGTGACGCTGGCGGTAAAACAGGACGTTCGAAGTCCGCCGCTTTGACTGAGGGTGGCGCTGGTGAACACTCTTAGGGTTCATATGCAGACAACAATAATACCCAAGAAAGTAGCAGAGGGGACAGCGGCCGATGTAAGCCAGTTGGAAGAGCACCGGACGCGATATTCGGAGGTCGTGGGTTCGGTTCCCACCATCGGCACGTTGTTTTTCTTCTACTTTGCGTTTAACTATCTTTCCCCTGAACAGATTACATTACTAATTTATATGATTATTGAAGTAAAAATAAAAACAAGACAAAGTAAAATCCCCAATGCTTTCCTTGGCCTCGCCGACTGTTGGCTTCTTTCCTTTATGTATTATAACGAGCACCCTCATTTCCCCTCCATTTATCTGCTTATATCTTACGCGGGTCTCGGTTCTGGCAGTCTTGAAGCCATAGGTAGCGTAAGAGGGTTATAGCACAGCTTTCGCCCTCGCTCTTGATCACGTTCTACGTGACGCTGGCGCTAACACAGGATGTTCCACGTCCGCCGCTTTGGTTGACGGTGGCGGTGGTGAACACTCTCAGGGTTCGTATGCAGACAACATTAATACCCAAGAAAGTAGCAGAGGGGACAGCGGCCGATGTAGCTCAGCCGGAAGAGCACCGGACGCGATATTCGGAGGTCGTGGGTTCGGTTCCCACCATCGGCACGTTGTTTTTCTTCTACTTTGCGTTTAACTATCTTTCCCCTGAACAGATTACATTACTAATTTATATGATTATTGAAGTAAAAATAAAAACAAGACAAAGTAAAATCCCCAATGCTTTCCTTGGCCTCGCCGACTGTTGGCTTCTTTCCTTTATGTATTATAACGAGCACCCTCATTTCCCCTCCATTTATCTGCTTATATCTTACGCGGGTCTCGGTTCTGGCAGTCTTGAAGCCATAGGTAGCGTAAGAGGGTTATAGCACAGCTTTCGCCCTCGCTCTTGATCACGTTCTACGTGACGCTGGCGCTAACACAGGATGTTCCACGTCCGCCGCTTTGGTTGACGGTGGCGGTGGTGAACACTCTCAGGGTTCGTATGCAGACAACATTAATACCCAAGAAAGTGGCAGAGGGGACAACGGCCGATGTAGCTCAGTTGTAAGAGCATCGGACGCGATATATGGAGGTCGTGGGTTCGCTTCCCACCATCGGCAAGTTGTTTTTCTTCTACTTTGCGTTTAACTATCCTTCCCCTAAACAGATTACATTACTAATTTATGTGATTATCGAAGGACAAATTAAAAAAAAAGACAAAGTACAATCCCCAAAGTTTTCCTTGGCATCGACTACTGTTGGCTTCTTTCCTTCAAGTATTATAACGAGCACCCTCATTTCCCCTTCATTTATCTGCTTATAGCTTACTGGGGTCTCGGTTCTGGCAGTCTTGAAGCCATAGTTAGCGTAAGAGGGTTCTAGCACAGCTTTCGCCCAAGCTCTTGATCACGTTCTACGTAATCCTGGCGGTAAAACAGCACGTTCCACGTCCGCGTTTTGGTTAAGGGTGGCGCTTGTGAACACTCTCAGGGTCCGTATGCAGACAACATTAAAACCCAAGAATATAGCAGAGGGGACAGCGGCCGATGTAGCTCAGTCGGAAGAGCACCGGACGCGATCTTCGGAGGTCGTGGGTTCGGTTCCCACCATCGGCACGTTGTTTTTTCTTGCACTTTGCATTTAACTATCCTTTCCCTGAACAGATTACATTACTAATTTGTGAGATTATCGAAGTAGAAATTAGAAAAAAAGACAAAGTACAGTCCACAATGCTTTCCTTGGCCTCGCCGACTGTTGGCTTCTTTCCTGCATGTATTATAACGAGCACACTCCTTTCCCCTTCATTTATCTGCTTATAGCTAACTGGGGTCTCGGTTCTGGCAGTCTTGTAGCCATAGTTAGCGTAAGAGGGTTCTAGCACAGCTTTCGCCCTTGCTCTTGATCACGTTCTACGTGCCGCTGGCGGTAAAACAGGACGTTCCACGTCCGCCGTTTTGGTTGAGGGTGGCGCTGGTGAACACTCTCAGGGTTCATATGCAGACAACATTAATACCCAAGAAAGTAACAGAGCGGACAGCGGCCGATGAAGCTCAGTTGGAAGAGCACCGGACGCGATATTCGGAGGTCGTGGGTTCGGTTCTCACCATCGGCACGTTGTTTTTCTTCTACTTCGCGTTTAACTATCTTTCCCCTGAACAGAATACATTACTATTTTTTATGATTATCGAAGTAAAAATTAGAAAAAGAAAGTACAATCCCCAATGCTTTCCTTGGCCTCGCCGACTGTTGGCTTCTTTCCTGCATGTATTATAACGAGCACCCTCCTTTCCCCTTCATTTATCTGCTTATAGCTAACTGGGGTCTCGGTTCTGGCAGTCTTGAAGCCATAGTTAGCGTTAGAGGGTTCTAGCACAGCTTTCGCCCTAGCTCTTGATCACGTTCTACGTGACGCTGGCGGTAAAACAGGACGTTCCACGTCCGCCGCTTTGGTTGAGAGTGGCGCTGGTGAACACTCTCAGGGTTCGTATGCAGACAACATTAATACCCAAGAAAGTAGCAGAGGGGACAGCGGCCGATGTAGCTCAGTTGGAAGAGCACCGGATGCGACATTCGGAGGTCGTGGGTTCGGTTCCCACCATCGTCACATTGTTTTTTCTTCTACTTTACGTTTAACTATCTTTCCCCTGAACAGAATACATTACTAATTTATATGATTATCGAAGTAAAAATTAAAAAAAGACAGTACAATCCCCGATGCTTTCCTTGGCCTCGCCGACTGTTGGCTTCTTTCCTTCATGTATTATAACGAGCACACTCCTTTCCCCTTCATTTATCTGCTTATAGCTTACAGGGGTCTCGGTTCTGGCAGTCTTGAAGCTGTAGGTAGCGTGAGAGGGTTCTAGCACAGCTTTCGCCCTCGCTCTTGATCAGGTTCTACGTGACTCTGGCAGTAACACAGGACGTTCCACGTCCGCCGCTTTGGTTGAGGGTGGCGCTGGAGAACGCTCTCAGGGTTCGTATGCAGACAACATTAATACCCAAGAAAGTAACAGAGGGGACAGCGGCAGATGTAGCTCAGTTGGAAGAACACCGGACGCGATATTCGGAGGTCGTGGGTTCGGTTCCCACCATCGGCACGTTGTTTTTTCTTCTACTTTACGTTTAACTATCTTTCCCCTGAACAGATGACATTACTAATTTATTTGATTATCGAAGTAAAAATTAAAAAAAAGACAAAGTACAATCCCCAATGCTTTCCTTGGCCTCGCCGACTGTTGAATTCTTTCCTTCATGTATTAAAACGAGCACCCTCATTTCCCCTTCATTTATCTGCTTATAGCTTACAGGGGTCTTGGTTCTGGCAGTCTTCAAGCCATAGGTAACTTAAGAGGGTTCTACCACAGCTTTCGCCCTCGCTCTTGATCACGTTTTACGTGACGCTGGCGGTAAAACAGGACGTTCGAAGTCCGCCGCTTTGACTGAGGGTGGTGCTGGTGAACACTCTCAGGGTTCATATGCAGACAGCATTAATACCCAAGAAAGTAGCAGAGGGGACAGCGGCCGATGTAAGTCAGTTGGAAGAGCACCAGACGCGATATATGGAGGTCGTGGGTTCGGTTCCCACCATCGGCAAGTTGTTTTTCTTCTACTTTGCGTTTAACTATCCTTCCCCTAAACAGATTACATTACTAATTTATGTGATTATCGAAGGAAAAAATAAAAAAAGGACAAAGTACAATCCCCAAAGTTTTCCTTGGCATCGACTACTGTTGGCTTCTTTCCTTCAAGTATTATAACGAGCACCCTCATTTCCCCTTATTTTATCTGCTTATAGCTTACGGGGGTCTGCGTTCTGGCAGTCTTGAAGCCATAGGTAGCGTAAGGGGGTTATAGCACAGCTTTCGCCCTCGCTCTTGATCACGTTCTACGTGACGCTGGTGCCAACACAGGATGTTCCACGTCCGCCGCTTTGGTTGACGGTGGCGGTGGTGAACACTCTCAGGGTTCGTATGCTGACAACATTAATACCCAAGAAAGTGGCAGAGGGGACAACGGCCGATGTAGCTCAGTTGTAAGAGCATCGGACACGATATATGGAGGTCGTGGGTTCGGTTCCCACCATCGGCAAGTTGTTTTTCTTCTACTTTGCGCTTAACTATCTTTCCCCTGAACAGATTACATTACCAATTTACTTTATTATCGAAATAAAAATTCAAAGAAAGACAAAGTACAATCTCCAATGCTTTCCTTGGCCTCGCCCACAGTTGGCTTCTTTCCTGCATGTATTATAACGAGCACCCTCATTTCCCCTTCATTTATCTGCTTATAGCTTACTGGGGTCTCGGTTCTGGCAGTCTTGAAGCCATAGTTAGTGTAAGAGGGTTCTAGCACAGCTTTCGCCCAAGCTCTTGATCACGTTCTACGTGACGCTGGCGGTAAAACAGCACGTTCCACGTGCGCGTTTTGGTTAAGGGTGGCGCTTGTGAACACTCTCAGGGTCCGTATGCAGACAACATTAAAACCCAAGAATATAGCAGAGGGGACAGCGGCCGATGTTGCTCAGTCGGAAGAGCACCGGACGCGATCTTCGGAGGTCGTGGGTTCGGTTCCCACCATCGGCACGTTGTTTTTTCTTGTACTTTGCATTTAACTATCCTTCCCCTGAACAGATTACATTACTAATTTGTGAGATTATCGAAGTAAAAATTAGAAAAAAAGACTAAGTACAATCCACAATGCTTTCCTTGGCCTCGCCGACTGTTGGCTTCTTTCCTGCATGTATTATAACGAGCACCCTCATTTCCCCTTCATTTATCTGCTTACAGCTTACTGGGGTCGCGGTTCTGGCAGTCTTGAAGCCATCGATAGCGTAAGAGGGTTCTAGCACAGCTTTCGCCCTAGCTCTTGATCACGTTCTACGTGACGCTGGCGCCAACACAGGATGTTCCACGTCCGCCGCTTTGGTTGACGGTGGCGCTGGTGAAAACTCTCAGGGTTCATAAGCAGACAACATTAACACCCAAGAAAAGAGCAGAGGGGACAGCGGCCGATGTAGCTCAGTTGGAAGAGCGCCGGACGCGAAATTCGGAGGTCGTGGGTTCGGTTCCCACCATAGGCACGTTGTTTTTCTTCTACTTTGTGTTTAACTATCCTTCCCCTGAACAGATTACATTACTAATTTTTGTGATTACCGAAGTAAAATTTAAAAAAAAAGACAAAGTACAATCCCCAATGCTTTCCTTGGCCTCGCCGACTGTTGGCTTCTTTCCTTCATGTATTATAACGAGCACCCTCCTTTCCTATTCATTTATCTGCTTATAGCTAACTGGGGTCTCGGTTCTGGCAGTCTTGTAGCCATAGTTAGCGTAAGAGGGTTCTAGCACATCTTTCGCCCTAGCTCTTGATCACGTTCTACGTGACGCTAGCGGTAACAAAGGACGTTCCACGTCCGCCGCTTTGGTTGAGGGTGGCGCTAGTGAACAGTCTCAGGGTTCGTATGCAGACAACATCAATACCCAAGAATGTAGCAGAGGGGAATGTGGCCGATGTAGCTGAGTTGAAAGAGCACCGGACGCTATATTTGGAGGTCGTGGGTTCGATTCCCACCATCGGCACGTTGTTTTTTCTTCTACTTTACGTTTAACTATCTTTCCCCTGAACAGATTACATTACTAATTTATATGATTATCAAAGTAAAAATTAAAAAAAGACAGTACAATCCCCAATGCTTTCCTTGGCCTCGCCGACTGTTGGCTTCTTTCCTTCATGTATTATAACGAACACCCTCATTTCCCCTTCATTTATCTGCTTATAGCTTACGGGGGTCTCGATTCTGGCAGTCTTGAAGCTGTAGGTAACGTAAGAGGGTTCTAGCACAGCTTTCGCCCTCGCTCTTGATCAGGTTCTACGTGACTCTGGCAGTAACACAGGACGTTCCACGTCCGCCGCTTTGGTTGAGGGTGGCGCTGGTGAACGCTCTCAGGGTTCGTATGCAGACAACATTAATACCCAAGAAAGTAACAGAGGGGACAGCGGCAGATGTAGCTCCGTTGGAAGAACACCGGACGCGATATTCGGAGGTCTTGGGTTCGGTTCCCACCATCGGCACGTTGTTTTTTCTTCTACTGTGGGTTGAACTATTTTTCCCCTGAACAGATTACATTACTAATTTTTGTGATTATCGAAGTAAAAATTAAAAAAAAAGACAAAGTACAATCCCCAATGCTTTCCTTGGCCTCGCCGACTGTTGGCTTCTTTCCTGCATGTATTATAACGAGCACCCTCCTTTCCCCTTCATTTATCTGCTTATAGCTAACTGGGGTCTCGGTTCTGGCAGTCTTGTAGCCATAGTTAGCGTAAGAGGGTTCTAGCACAGCTTTCGCCCTAGCTCTTGATCACGTTCTACGTGCCGCTGGCGGTAAAACAGGACGTTCCACGTCCGCCGTTTTGGTTGAGGGTGGCGCTGGTGAACACTCTCAGGGTTCATATGCAGACAACATTAGTACCCAAGAAAGTAACAGAGGGGACAGCGGCCGATGAAGCTCAGTTGGAAGAGCACCGGACGCGATATTCGGAGGTCGTGGGTTCGGTTCCCACCATCGGCACGTTGTTTTTCTTCTACTTCACGTTTAACTATCTTTCCCCTGAACAGAATACATTACTAATTTATATGACTATCGAAGTAAAAATTAAAAAAGACAGTACAATCCCCAATGCTTTCCTTGGCCTCGCCGACTGCTGGCTTCTTTCCTTCATGTATTATAACGAGCACCCTCATTTCCCCTTCATTTATCTGCTTATAGCTTACGGGGGTCTCGGTTCTGGCAGTCTTGAAGCCATAGTTAGTGTAAGAGGGTTCTAGCACAGCTATCGCCCTATCTCTTGATCACGTTCTACGTGACGCTGGCGGTAAAACAGGACGTTCCACGTCCGCCGTTTTGGTTGAGGGTGGCGCTGGTGAACACTCTCAGGGTTCATATGCAGACAACATTATTACCCAAGAAAAGAGCAGAGGGGACAGCGGCCGATGTAGCTCAGTTGGAAGAGCACCGGACGCGAAATTCGGAGGTCGTGGTTTCGGTTCGCACCATAGGCACGTTGTTTTTCTTCTACTTTGCGTTTAACTATCCTTCCCCTGAACAGATTACATTATTAATTTATGTGATTATCTATCTAAAAATAAAAAAAAGACAAAGTACAATCCCCAATGCTTTCCTTGGCCTCGCCGACTGTTGGCTTCTTTCCTGCATGTATTATAACGAGCACCCTCCTTTCCCCTTCATTTATCTGCTTATAGCTAACTGGGGTCTCGGTTCTGGCAGTCTTGAAGCCATAGTTAGCGTAAGAGGGTTCTAGCACAGCTTTCGCCCTAGCTCTTGATCACGTTCTACGTGACGCTGGCGGTAAAACAGGACGTTCCACGTCCGCCGCTTTGGTTGAGAGTGGCGCTGGTGAACACTTTAGGGTTCGTATGCAGACAGCATTAATACCCAAGAAAGTAGCAGAGGGGACAGCGGCCGATGTAGCTCAGTTGGAAGAGCACCGGACGCGATATTCGGAGGTCGTGGGTTCGGTTCCCACCATCGACACGTTGTTTTTTCTTCTACTTTACGTTTAACTATCTTTCCCCTGAACAGAATACATTACTAATTTATATAATTATCGAAGTAAAAATTAAAAAAAGACAGTACAATCCCCGATGCTTTCCATGGCCTCGCCGACTGTTGGCTTCTTTCCTTCATGTATTATAACGAGCACCCTCATTTCCCCTTCTTTTATCTGCTTATAGCTTACAGGGGTCTCGGTTCTGGCAGTCTTGAAGCCATAGGTAGCGTAAGAGGGTTCTAGCACAGCTTTCGCCCTCGCACTTGATCACGTTTTACGTGACGCTGGCGGTAAAGCAGGACGTTCGAAGTCCGCCGCTTTGACTGAGGGTGGTGCTGGTGAACACTCTCAGGGTTCATATGCAGACAACATTAATACCCAAGAAAGTAGCAGAGGGGACAGCGGCCGATGTAAGTCAGTTGGAAGAGCACCAGACGCGATATATGGAGGTCGTGGGTTCGGTTCCCACCATCGGCAAGTTGTTTTTCTTCTACTTTGCGTTTAGCTATCCTTCCCCTAAACAGATTACATTACTAATTTATGTGATTATCGAAGGACAAATTAAAAAAAAAAGACAAAGTACAATCCCCAAAGTTTTCCTTGGCATCGACTACTGTTGGCTTCTTTATTCAAGTATTATAACGAGCACCCTCATTTCCCCTTCATTTATCTGCTTATAGCTTACTGGGGTCTCGGTTCTGGCAGTCTTGAAGCCATAGTTAGCGTAAGAGGGTTCTAGCACAGCTTTCACCCAAGCTCTTGATCACGTTCTACGTGACGCTGGCGGTAACGCATGACGTTTCATGTCCGCCGCTTTGGTTGAGAGTGGCGCTGGTGAACACTTTAGGGTTCGTATGCAGACAGCATTAATACCCAAGAAAGTAGCAGAGGGGACAGCGGCCGATGTAGCTCAGTTGGAAGAGCACCGGACGCGATATTCGGAGGTCGTGGGTTCGGTTCCCACCATCGTCACGTTGTTTTTTCTTCTACTTTACGTTTAACTATCCTTCCCCTCAACAGATTACATTACTCATTTATGTGATTATCGAAGTAAAAATAAAAAAAGACAAAGTACAATCCCAAATGCTTTCCTTGTCCTCGCCAAATGTTGCCGTCTTTCCTTCATGTATTATAACGAGCACCCTCATTTCCCCTTCATTTATCTGCTTATAGCTTACGGGGGTCTCGGTTCTGGCAGTCTTGAAACCATAGGTAGCGTAAGAGGGTTATAGCACAGCTTCCGCCCTCGCTCTTGATCACGTTCTACGTGACGCCGGCGCTAACACAGGATGTTCCACGTCCGCCGCTTTGGTTGACGGTGGCGCTGGTGAACACTCTCAGGGTTCGTGTGGAGACAACATTAATACCCAAGAAAGTAGCAGAGGGGTCAGCGGCCGATGTAGCTCAGTTGTAAGAGCATCGGACGCGATATATGGAGGTCGTGGGTTTGGTTCCCACCATCGGCAAGTTGTTTTTCTTCTACTTTGCGTTTACCTATCTTTCCCCTGAACAGATTACATTACCAATTTACGTTATTATCGAAGTAAAAATTAAAAAAAGACAAAGTACAATCTCCAAAGCTTTCCTTGGCCTCTCCGACTGTTGGCTTCTTTCCTTCATGTATTATAAAGAGCACCCTCATTTCCCCTTGATTTATCTGCTTATAGCTTACGGGGGTCTCGGTTCTGGCAGTCTTCCAGCCATAGGTAGCGTAAGACTGTTGGCGTAAGCCATAGGTAGCGTAAGACAGCTTTCGCCCTCGCTCTTGATCGCGTTCTACGTGACGCTGGCGGTAAACCAGGACGTTCCACGTCCGCCGCTTTGTTTAAGGGTGGCGCTGGTGAACACACTCAAAGTCCGTATGCAGACAACATTAATACCCAAGAAAGTAGCAGAGGGGACAGCGGCCGATGTTGCTCAGTCTGAAGAGCACCGGACGCGATATTCGGAGGTCGTGGGTTAGGTTCCCACCATCGGCACGTTGTTTTTTCTTCTACTTTGCGTTTACCTATCTTTCCCCTGATTAGAATATGTTACTAATTTATGTGATTATCAATGTAAAAATTAAAAAAAGACAAAGTACAATCCCCAATGCTTTCCTTGCCATTACGGAAATGCCATATCTGGACTTTTAAAAAAAAATCCGGATCAGGTATATCAGGAATTGGGCAGATATGGTATATTAGGACAGATCTAGGCCAGATAAGGCATATCTGCCCAATTCCTGATTTCGAGTACCAGATAAGGCATATCTGGTTGTATATGCATGATCTGCCCAATTCCTTATTTCGAGTACCAGATAAGGCATATCTGGTCAGATATGCCTTATCTACTCAATTCCTGATTTAAAGATCTAACCCGCATGGCAGGTAGATTTTGAACTATAGATCTATATATCTGCATATCAACATAACACTTTATTACAACACACACAAAACAATTTCAGTATTCCAGCTAAACGCACGCTCAATCAAGTTTGCCAAGGGAAACCTGAATTTCCCCTTTCATTTCAAACCTTACAGGAAAATAGCTTCGAAACCACAGGTTTTCTTTTTTCCCTGCCTATATGGAATCGCTCAAAGACGGTCCTGAATTACGTGTGTATACCGAGGGTCAAAGTCATACTCATCCGTTAGTAAATATTGAGATTCTACTCATTTAGGCGCGATACTATAACAAACTAATGGGATATCTGAACAGAATAATGTCTACACAAGAAGCTAAAGTGAAAGACATTAACCTATTAAATTAGATATTACATTTTATTCTACTCTTTTACACACAGAGCTTTAACCAGTAAATGCTTTTAGTTTGAGCTGGTTTACTTGCGAAGCTAAATAAAATAAACGGCTAATACTTGAACTAGACTATTGAGAGGGAATTTAAAGGTTTGTCGATACCCGGAAAAGGTACCACTAAACCGCAGGGCGATAAAACACACACTGCTGGGACTGCTAATATTACCTAAACCTTAGCAAAGTACATTAGACTGTCAGGAAGTACTGGTGTTACCTTAAGCAGAGACTGCAGTGCAAAATGAGCGAACGCGCCTAACTCGTTGTTGCTTTTGATATTAAGAGAGAAAACAAAGAAAAAAGCATGTCCGGTGGCATTTGTCATGACAGCGACAGCTCTGCCCCTAAACGAAATCATGCATGAAGCTAGTTAGGTAGTGCAAATATAATAATAATAATAAACAACGAAGGACCCTATCCACCCACTGAAATTTGTTAAAATTGCTGGAGCGAAAGACAAATTAGCAAAGAAATGTACGTAAAAATATCACATACTGGCAATTACCATCCAATTTACTGATTGGAAAATTTTCCCATCAAAATAATAAACTGAACAATATCCTGAGGCTGGCAAGTGCTAGTTCCCGACAAGAAGTCTCACGCTTACGGTTTTGGTGATCGGGCGTGAAGATGAGGCGGCACGATGAGGGTGAGATCTGACGCAATGGTGAAGATTTGTCCGGGTCACCCAGGGCAGAAGCCTCGAAAAGCTCAATCGACCATCAGGTTCGCTGCCAAGGCTGGGGAGGCAGCTTCCACCCGCAGTGGGACACAGTAATTTCCTATGTGCCGACAGTCAGACTGAAGCTCTTGTAGATTTGCTGTCGCATTTCTGTTACATGCCCACAGCTAATAGCGATATAATAGCACACTAATAGCACTAATAGCACACACACACCAGCATACACACGCAGCACGCCCGACAGCCGCACCGAACTCCGATGTATGCCACCGCGAAAGGAACGAGACAAGTGCTTAGGCGCACGGAGTGGAAAGGGGGAGTAGAAAGAAGCAAGCCCACACAAAACAGAGAGCTCGCGGCCTACGCGGTATAGAGCGTGGCAGTGAGGAGGAGAGATGAAATACGATTCCGCGACGCAGGGGCTGATACTGTTTGAGAGGGAAGAGGGGAACGCGGGAGAGGAGGAGTCACTGTCTAGCCAGTGCGGCCCTCCACGTAGCAACCGCCAGCTGTCTCTGAGGGTGAGTCACTATCTAGACAGCTCGGAGGGGGCCGTATACTGAACTGCCACCATTTTCTTGATACTTTGAATCGCTCAACTTAACTGACCATGTGCTTGAGCACCGGACTGCCGCCGCATTTTAAATGAAAATGCGAGTTAGTAGACGGAAAGAGGAGCATGTAGCCATAACCCAGCGCCCTCCTGGATTAAGGAACACATGGTGTAATAATTATAGTGCAGCGAAATCTGCAGAAATTTGAAATATTAGGAGTCGTAGCTATTTTCTAAATTGGATACAATTAACACTAAGCATGCAGGCCATGCTGAGTGTAGCGCGACCACATGATGCCAATATTGAATATTTGCAGAAGGTAGATGAAAGCCATATATTGCTAATATACAATCACTATGGCGCGTACATAATTAAGGCCCCGATGAGGTTATATAAAGTCCTGTTGATGCCAGGCATATATGGCCCTGGGCTGTCTATATAAGGTCATGACGATGCCATATATGCCCTTTATCAGGCCACATAAGGTCGCGAGGATACCATATATGCCCCTGATCAAGCCATATAAGGTCCCGTCACTCGTTCTGATATGGATTATATGTTGTATGATATGGCCAAATCTGAGCCATATAAGGGCAACATTTTGCGCATATATGACCTTATCTGGCCCAGATAAGGTCTTATTTGCTGCCTTATATATTTGTATCTGGCAGCATATGTTCCATATCTGGAGCAGATATGGGATTTCCGTAAGGGTCGGCACGTTGTTTTTTCTTCTACTTTGCATTTAACTATCTTTCCCCTGAACAGATTACATAGCTAATTTATGTGATTATCTAAGTAAAAATTAAAAAAAAGACAAAGTAAAATCCCCAATGCTTTCCTTGGCCTCGCCGACAGTTGGCTTCTTTCCTTCATGTGTTATAACGATATAGTGGCGGTGTTATTAAATCACAAAGATAGAACAACTATGATTCCAGCAATGAGGGGTATAGTTTTGTCCCCATTTTAGTCGGATAATAATCAACTCTACTGTTGTTTGAAGCACCTACTTGGCATGAACTCTGGCCTCTCTGGGCGATAAATGTGTCTTGGACCTCACGTTGGGAAGGCGGCTGCTATGAACCGGCAACGGCACCAATCTTTTCATTCTTTCTTTCCTTCTTTCCCTCACCCCTCTGGCTATATAATACCTCTTGAGCCGAAAATAAACCGGCGTTCTTTTGGCCTGGCTATGCTGTCTGATGCATCACCCGGGAGCGGCGTTACCATTGACTACGCCTTTCCAACAGTGGCGTTCCCATTGACTATGCCTTTCCAACAGTGGCGACGAGGCTGAAGCAAGGATATCGGGCCCAGGACAGCGCCAGATATGGGTCACAAGCTACCGGACTTCGATGAGGAAAAAGATAAGTCGCAAGCTTACCTGGTGAAAGTAGAAGCGTACTTTGAGGCCAATGAAATCTCAGCTGATTCAAAGAGGGCTTTACTCGTAGCCCCTCTTGGGATAAAGGCCGTTCAAGTTTTTTGCAGTAAAGTAGCGCCAGCAAAAACAATTTCGTTGAGCTACGACAAGGTAGTCGAGACCTTGAACAGCTACTATGATCCTACACAAAACGAATAAGCAGAAAGTTTCAAGTTCTTCAACCGCTATCAGAAAGAACAAGAATCCGTGTAGGAATTTATTGTCGCTATGCGACAAATAGCACAGAACTGCAATGTTTCGTCAATGCTAGACAGAATGATCAGAGACCGCATCGCGTGTGGCGTCAGATCGAAGAGTTTACAAAAGCAGCTTCTGGCAATAAAAGACCTGTCGCTAAAGGAAGCAGAGGCTCTAGCACTAGCAGCAGAAAGCGCCGAACTTGATTCGCGAGGCATAACCGGGGAAGCTCGGCATCCAAACGTGTTCAAGATAACTCATCGGTGCCAACCAGAGATACGAACGCAATGCCAGTGCTGCGGTAACTGCGTCCACAAGACTGCAGTATGTCACTTTAACAGGTGGCAATGTTTCAAATGCAGACGATACGGGCATCTAGCGAAGCTGTGCTCAGCGGCTGACAGCGTTAACAGAACTGGTACCATGGAAGCACAGAAGCGGCAGGAATCGGAAGACAGTGATAGCAGTACATCGCAGATATGGTCCCTCCGTACGGCGGCGCAGACGCTGCTACCGCCCATTCAGAAAACATTCACATGGAACGGCGTTGACCTAAAAATGGACATTGATACAGGATCCCCAGTCTGCGTCATTTCAAAAGCTATTTATGACAAACATCGCAATGAATGGCCTCCGCTCGCGAAATCGCCGATAAAATTATCGTGCTGTCTCTAGAAGCTACCAGTGCTTGGCGTCATGAACATGGACGTGCGTTATCAAGCAACTACAGTGGAATGCAATCTGGTGGTGTTAAACTGCAAAGGCCCCAGTCTTTGTGGCCGGGATTTATTGCAGAAACTGGAGGACACCGGAATGACTCTCCTGCACTTTAAGGCACAGACCAACATGGCCAGCACGATTCCGCCAGCTGCCCATCAACCTGCCTGGGAAATGCTGAACAGCTATGCTGATCTTTTCAGAGAGAGCACCGGACTCTTGAAAGGCCCGCCAGCACGGATTCATCTCAAGAGCGGAGCAACCCCGAAGTTTTTCAAGGCAAGGAAGGTTCCTTTTGCGTACAAAGAAAAAGTGTCACAGGAGTTGGGTAGGCTTATGGAAGCAGTGATAATATCGCCTGTACCATATTCGGAATGTGGCCACACCCATTGTTCGCGTCTTGAAGAAGGACGGCTCAGTGGGCCTTTGCGGAGATTTTAAAGCCACACTAAATCCTGTGTGTGAGATTGAGCAATGCCCGCTACCAGTTATTGACGACATGTTTGCAAATTTAGCGGGAGGAGAACGGTTCAGTGTGCTAGACCTGCGAGATGCCTATAGCCAGGTCGCGTTGAACGAGGAGTCGCGGAAACTGGCCGTCATCAACACTCAAAAAGGGCTATACTGCTACAATCGGCTACCATTTGGAATCTCTTCTGCGCCAGCCATCTTTCAGCGGCAAATTGAATCCGTGCTCCAAGGGTTAACCGGCGTGCAGGTCTATCTGGATCATGTGCTGATAGCTGACAAGAGCCAAGATAACTCAAACCTGAAAGCAGTACTGCAACGCTTCAGGGAAAATGGCATTAAGCTGTGCGCTGACAAATGTCGCTTCGCCGAGAGAGCACAGTAACATATCTCGGTCACCGCATTGATAAAAACGGGTTGCACCCGGTTGAAAAGAACATCGATGCTATCAGACTAGCCCCTTCTCCGCGTAATGTTAGAGTTGCGTGCCTTTCTTGGGTTTATCACCTTCTACCATAAGTTTCTCCCTAACCTGTCCACCTTACTTGCGCCTTTGTATAAGCTACTGACGAAAGGAGCAAGGTGGATGTGGAGCGGTAAAGAACAAGCAGCATTCGGAGTGTCGAAAAAGGCTCTTTGCGCAGCCCTTGTGTTGACATATTTCAATCCGAAGCTCGAACTACTTTTGAAATGCGATGCCTCGCCTCACAGTGTGGGAGCGGCACTTTTCCATCGCATCAATGGGGAAATGAGGCCCATCGGATTTCGGTCCCGGACCTTAACTTCGGCCGAAAGGAAGTATTCTCAGATCGAACCTGAAGCGTTGGCTCTCGTTTTTGGTGTTTCACGTTTCCGGGACTACCTCCTTGGCCGGGAGTTCACCCTGGTGAAGGATCATCGGCCACTGCTCGGCCTTCTACGAATGGATCGTCGGACCCCCATCATGGCCGCCGCGAGAATACAAAGATGGGCTCTTCTGCTGGGAGCGTACAAATACAAGCTGCTTTGCAAATCCGGAAAAATAATGGTTAACGCGGACACCCTAAGCCGTTTACCTCAAACCTTGCAGGAAACGGAGACCGCACCGGAAGGAGACGCAGAGTTTGTCCTCGCCATCGACCAGTGGGACCAGTCGGCCATCACTATAGAAGAATTGCGGTCACTCACAGAAACAGACGTGGTACTAGCACTTGTCCGCAGGTACGTCCAGGAGGGTTGGCCCAAAGCATGTTGCTCCGGTAACACGGAGATGTTGCATTACTACAAAAAGCGACATGAATTATCTGTTCAGGATGGCCTCCTACTGTGGGGAAATCGTGTAGTAGTCCCCAAACAGGCGCGCGGTAGACTGCTGATGATATTGCACGAAGCCCATCAGGGCGTCTGCACCATGAAGAAGGTAGCACGGTCCAAATTTTGGTGGCCGGAGACCGACCGGGACATTAGCCGAATAGCCGATGAATGCAGAAACTGTGTCCAGGCTTTACCAATGCCTCCAGCACGTGAACCAGTAAACTGGCCAGCTACAGAAGAAAAATGGTCCCGATTGCACCTCGATTTCGCTGGACCTATCAGGGACAACATGTTGCTGATCGTGGTTGATTCCCACAGCAAATGGATCGAGGCCATTCCACTCTCGAGTGCAACGTCAAGCAGCACGGTAAACGCGCGGCGTACGCTCTTCAGCCAGTTCGGACTACCGCGCACTGTAGTAACTGATAACGGCACGCCCTTTACCGGGTCGGATTTCGCCGAATTCATGAACAGGAATGGCATTGCCCACATTCGAGCACCGCCCTACCACCCACAAAGCAATGGGCTGGCAGAACGCGCGGTCAGAACGGTTAAGGATGGGTTAAAGAAGATGCCTGGCGTGGATCTCTCAACCGCACTCGCACGAGTTTTGTGTCGATACCGGAATGCCCCAAGGCAGTCGAGCCTATCACCTTCAGAGTTACTGTTAGGTTATCGACTACGCACCAGACTTGACACGTGTTTTCCTCTCAGGAACAAACCTGTCCAGAGCAGGGCAGCTACACCAGAGTCGGATGACGCCAGCGGCAGTTTAGCTCCGGGGGACCCTGTACTAGTCCGTAACTACGGTGTTGGTGACAAGTGGACACCCGGAAAGGTGAAGTCAACAACAGGAGCTCGACTAATCACCGTCAAGATGGAGGATAATGTGGTGGTCCGTCGTCATGCTGATCAAATCCCCAAGCGCAACGTCGAGGGATCCACACTCACGGGTACAGACAGTTCAGCAGCAGAACCAGTGGACCACCCGCTGGCTATTCAGAACAACGCATCCACGTCAGAGCCCGCAGACCCTGCTCCCCAAGAGACACAGCTGCGCAGGTCTACCCGGGTCAAGAAACCTGTGGATCGCTATGGTTATTAGGAGGAAGGGATGCTATCGCCATCTATGAACCGGCAACGGCACCAACCTTTTCATTCTTTCTTTCCTTCTTTCCCCTCACCCCTCTGACTATATAATACCCCTTGATCTGGAAATAAACCGTCGTACTTTTGGCCGGGCTACGCTGTCAGATGCATCACTCGGGAGCGGCGTTCCCATTGACTACGCCTTTCCAACAGTGGCATTCCCATTGACTGCGCCTTTCCAACACCCGAGAAAGTAGCAGAGGGGACAGCGGCCGATGTAGCTCAGTTGGAAGAGCACCGGACGCGATATTCGGAGGTCGTGGGTTCGGTTCCCACCATCGGCACGTTGTTTTTCTTCTACTTTGCGTTTAACTATCTTTCCCCTGAACAGATTACATTACTAATTTATGTGATTATTGAAGTAAAGATTAAAAATAGACAAAGTAATATCCCCAATGCTTTCCTTGGCCTCGCCGACTGTTGGCTTCTTTCCTTCATGTATTATAACGAGCACCTTCATTTCCCCTTCATTTATCTGCTTATATCTTACGCGGGTCTCGGTTCTGGCCATCTTGAAGCCATAGGTAGCGTAAGAGGGTTCTAGCACAGCTTTCGCCTTCGCTCTTGATCACGTTCTACAGGACGCTACCGGTAATACAGGACGTTCCACGTCCGCCGCTTTGATTGAGGGTGGCGCTGGTGAACACTCTCAGGGTTCGTATGCAGAAAACAGTAATACCCAAGAAAGTAGCAGAGGGGACAGCGGCCGATGTAGCTCAGTTGGAAGAGCACCGGGCGCGACATTCGAAGGTCGTGGGTTCGGTTCCCACCATCGGCACGTTGTTTTTCTTCTACTTTGCATTTACCTATCTTTCCCCTGAACAGATGACATTACTTATTTCTATAATTACCGAAGTAAAATAAAAATAGACAAAGTGCAATCTCCAATGCTTTCCTTGGTCTCGCCGACTGTTGGCGTCTTTCCTTCATATATTATAAAGAGCACCCTCATTTCCCCTTCATTTATCTGCTTATAGCTTACGGGGGTCTCGGTTCTGGCAGTCTTGAAGCCATAGGTAGTGTAAGAGGGTTCTAGCACAGCTTTCGCCCTCGCTCTTAATCACGTTCTACGTGACGCTGGCTGCAAACCAGGACGTTCCACGTCCGCCGCTTTGGTTAAGGGTGGCGCTGGTGAACACTCTCAGGGTCCGTATGCAGACAGCATTAACACCCAAGAAAGTAGCAGAGGGGACAGCGGCCGATGTAGCTCAGTCGGAAGAGCACCGGACGCGATATTCGCAGATCGTGGGTTCGGATCCCACCATCGGCACGTTGTCTTTTTCTTCCACTTTGCGTTTAACTATCTTTCCCTTGAACAGATTACAATACTAATTTATGTGATTATCGAAGTAAAAATTACCAAAATAAAGACAAAGTACAATCCCCAATGCTTTCCTTGGCCTCGCCGACTGTTGGCTTCTTTCCTTCATGTAATATGACGAGCACCCTCATTTCCCCTTCATTTATCTGCTTATATCTTAGGCGGGTCTCGATTCTGGAAGTCTTGAAGCCATACGCAGTGTAAGAGGGTTCTAGCACAGCTTTCGCCCTCGCTCTTAATCACGTTCTACGTGACGCTGGCGGTAACACACGACGTTCCACGTCCGCCGCTGTGGTTAAGGGTGGCGCTGGTGAACACTCTCAGGGTCCGTATGCAGACAGCATTAACACCCAAGAAAGTAGCAGAGGGGACAGCGGCCGATGTAGCTCAGTCGGAAGAGCACCGGACGCGATATTCGCAGGTCGTGGGTTCGGTTCCCACCATCGGCACGTTGTTTTTTCTTCTACTTTGCGTTTACCTATCTTTCGCCTGAAAAGATTACATTACTAATTTATGTGATTATCGAAGTAAAAATTAAAAAAAAAAGAGAAAAGTACAATCCCCAATGCTTTCCTTGGCCTCGCCGACTGTTGACTTCTTTGCTTCGTGTATTATAACGAGCACCCTCATTTCCCCTTCATTTATCTGCTTATAGCTTACGGGGGTCTCGGTTCTGGCAGTCTTGAAGCCACAGGTAGCGTAAGAGAGTTGTAGCACAGCTTTCGCCCTCGCTCTTGATCACGTTCTACGTGACGTTGGCAGTAACACAGGACGTTCCACGTCCGCCGCTTTGGTTGAGGGTGGCGCTGGTGAACAGTCTCAGGGTTCGTATGCAGACAACATCAATACCCAAGAAAGTAGCAGAGGGGAATGTGGCCGATGTAGCTGAGTTGAAAGAGCACCGGACGCTATATTCGGAGGTCGTGGGTTCGATTCCCACCATCGGCACGTTGTTTTTTCTTCTACTTTACGTTTAACTATCTTTCCCCTGAACAGATTACATTACTAATTTATGTGATTATCGAAGTAAAAATTAAAAAAAAGACAAGATACAATCCCCAATGCTTTCCTTGGCCTCGCCGACTGTTGGCTTCTTTCCTTCATGTATTATAACGAGCACCCTCATTTCCCCTTCATTTATCTGCTTATAGCTTACGGGGGTCTCGGTTCTGAGTCTTGAAGCCATAGGTAGCGTAAGAGGGTTCTAGCACAGCTTTCGTCCACGCTCTTGATCACGTTCTACGTGACGCTCGCAGTAACACAGGACGTTCCACGTCTGCCACTTTGGTAAGGGTGGCGCAGGTGAACACTCTCAGGGTCCGTATGCAGACAACATTAATACCCCAGAAAGTAGAAGAGGGGACAGTGGCCGATGTAGCTCAGTCGCAATAGCACCGGAAGTGATATTTGGAGGTCGTGGGTTTGGTTCCCACCATCGGCACGTTGTTTTTTCTTCTACTTTGCGTTTAACTATCTTTCCCTTGAACAGATTACAATACTAATTTAAGTGATTATCGAAGTAAAAATTAAAAAAATAAAGACAAAGTACAATCCCCAATGCTTTCCCTGGCCTCGCCGACCGTTGGCTTCTTTCCTTCATGTATTATAACGAGCACCCTCATTTCCCCTTCATTTATCTGCTTATAGCTTACGGGGGTCTCGGTTCTGGCAGTCTTGAAGCCATACGTAGCGTAAGAGGATTCTATCACAGCTTTCGCCCTCACTCTTGATCACGTTCTACGTGACGCTGGCTGTAAACCAGGACGTTCCACGTCCGCCGCTTTGGTTAAGGGTGGCGCTGGTAAACACTCTCAGGGTTCGTATGCAGACAACATTAATACCAAAGAAAGTAGCAGACGGGACAGCGGCAGATGTAACTCAGTTGGAAGAGCACCGGACGCGATATTCGGAGGTCGTGGGTTTGGTTCCCACTATCGGCACATTGTTTTTTCTTCTACTTTGCGTTTAACTATTTTTCCCCCTGAACAGATTACATTTCCAACTTACGTGATTATGGAAGCAAAAATTAAAAAAAGACAAAGTACCATCCCCAATGCTTTCCTTGGCCTCGCCGACTGTTGGCTTCTTTCCTTCATGTATTATAACGAGCACCCTCATTTCCCCTTCATTCGTCTGCTTATATCTTACGCGGGTCTCGGTTCTGGAAGTATTGAAGCCATATGTAGCCTAAGACGGCTCTAGCACAGCTTTCGCCCTCGCTCTTGATCACGTTCTACGTGACGCTGGCGGTAACACAGGACGTTCCACGTCCGCCGCTTTGGTCGAGGTTGGCGCTTGTGAACACTCTAAGGGTTCGTATGCAGACAACATTAATACCCAAGAAAGTAGCAGAGGGTACAGCGGCCGATGTAGCTCAGTTGAAAGAGCACCGGACGCGATATTCGGCGGTCGTCGGTTCGGTTCCCACCATCGGCACGTTGTTTTTTCTTCTACTTTGCGTTTAACTATCTTACCCCTGAACAGATGACATTACTACTTTATGTGATTATCGAAGTAAAAATTAAAAAAATAAAGACAAAGTACAATCCCCAATGCTTTCGTTGGCCTCGCCTTCTCTTGGCTTCTTTCCTTCATGTATTATAACGAGCACCCTCATTTCTCCTTCATTTACCTGCTTATAGCTTACGGGGGTCTCGGTTCTATCAGTCTTGAAGCCATAGGTAGCGTAAGAGAGTTCTGGCACAGCTTTCGCCCTCCCTCTTGATCACGTTCTACGTGACGCTGGCGGTAACACAGGACGTTCCACGTCCGCCGCTTTGGTTGAGGGTGGCGCTGGTGAGCACTCTCAGGGTTCGTATGCACACAACATTAATACCCAAGAAAGTAGCAGAGGGGACAGCGGCCGATGTAGCTCAGTTGGAAGTGCACCGGACGCGATATTCGGAGGTCGTGGTTTCGGTTCCCACCATCGGCACGTTGTGTTTTCCTCTACTTTGCGTTTAACTATCTTTCCACTGAAAAGATTACATTACTAATTTATGTGATTATCGAAGTAAAAATTAACAAAATAAAGACAAAGTACAATCCCCAATGCTTTCCTTGGCCTCGCCGACTGTTGGCTTCTTTTCTTCATGTATTATGACGAGCACCCTCATTTCCCCTTCATTTATCTGCTTATATCTTAGGCGGGTCTCGATTCTGGAAGTCTTGAAGCCATACGCAGTGTAAGAGTGTTCTAGCACAGCTTTCGCCCTCGCTCTTAATCACGTTCTACGTGACGCTGGCGGTAACACACGACGTTCCACGTCCGCCGCTGTGGTTGAGAGTGGCGCTGGTGAACACTCCCAGGGTTCGTATGCAGACAACATTAGTACCCAAGAAAGTAGCAGACGGGATAGTGGCAGATGTAGCTCAGTTGGATGAGCACCGGACGCGATATTCCGAAATCGTGGGTTCGGTTCCCACCATCGGCACGTTGTTTTTTCTTCTACTTTGCGTTTAACTATCTTTCCCCTGAACAGATGACATTACTAATTTATGTAAATATCAAAGTAAAATTAAAAAAAATACAAAGTACAATCCCCAATGATTTCCTTGGCCTCGCCGAATGTTGGCTTCTTTCCTTCATGTATTATAAAGAGCACCCTCATTTTCCCTTCATTTATCTGCTCATAGCTTACGGGGGTCTTGGTTCTGGAAGTCTTGAAGCCATACGTAGCTTAAGAAGGTTCTAGGACAGCTTTCGCCCTCGCTCCTGATCACGTTTTTCGTGACGCTGGCGGTAACACAGGACGTTCCACGTCCGCCGCTTTGGTCGATGTTGGCGCTGGTGAACACTCTCAGGGTTCGTATGCAGACAACATTAATACCCAAGAAAGTAACAGAGGGGACAGCGGCCGATGTAGCTCAGTTGGAAGAGCACCGGACGCGGTATTCGGCGGTCGCGGGTTCGGTTCCCACCATCGGCACGTTGTTTTTTCTTCTACTTTGCGTTTAACTATCTTTCCCCTGAACAGATGACATTACTACTTTATGTGATTATCGAAGTAAAAATTAAAAAAATAAAGACAAAGTACAATCCCCAATGCTTTCCTTGGCCTCGCCGACTGTTGGCTTCTTTCCTTCATGTATTATAAAGAGCACCCTCATTTCCCCTTCATTTGTCTGCTTGTAGCTTACGGGGGTCTCGGTTCTGGCAGTCTTGAAGCCATAGATAGCGTAAGAGGGTTCTAGCACAGCTTTCGTTCCTGCTCTTGATCACGTTCTACGGGACGCTAGCGGTAAACCAGGACGTTCCACGTCTGCCACTTTGGTAAGGGTGGCGCAGGTGAACACTCTCAGGGTCCATATGCAGACAACATTAATACCCAAGAAAGTAGCAGAGGGTACAGCGGCCGATGTAGCTCAGTTGAAAGAGCACCGGACGCGATATTCGGCGGTCGTGGGTTCGGTTCCCACCATCGGCACGTTGTTTTTTCTTCTACTTTGCGTTTAACTATCTTACCCCTGAACAGATGACATTACTACTTTATGTGATTATCGAAGTAAAAATTAAAAAAATAAAGACAAAGTACAATCCCCAATGCTTTCGTTGGCCTCGCCTTCTCTTGGCTTCTTTCCTTCATGTATTCTAACGAGCACCCTCATTTCTCCTTCATTTACCTGCTTATAGCTTACGGGGGTCTCGGTTCTATCAGTCTTGAAGCCATAGGTAGCGTAAGAGAGTTCTGGCACAGCTTTCGCCCTCCCTCTTGATCACGTTCTACGTGACGCTGGCGGTAACACAGGACGTTCCACGTCCGCCGCTTTGGTTGAAGGTGGCGCTGGTGAGCACTCTCAGGGTTCGTATGCACACAACATTAATACCCAAGAAAGTAGCCGAGGGGACAGCGGCCGATGTAGCTCAGTTGGAAGTGCACCGGACGCGATATTCGGAGGTCGTGGTTTCGGTTCCCACCATCGGCACGTTGTGTTTTCCTCTACTTTGCGTTTAACTATCTTTCCACTGAAAAGATTACATTACTAATTTATGTGATTATCGAAGTAAAAATTAAAAAAAAAGACAAAGTACAATCCCCAATGCTTTCCTTGGCCTCGCCGACTGTTGGCTTCTTTCCTTCATGTATTATAAAGAGCACCCTCATTTCCCCTTCATTTGTCTGCTTGTAGCTTACGGGGGTCTCGGTTCTGGCAGTCTTGAAGCCATAGATAGCGTAAGAGGGTTCTAGCACAGCTTTCGCCCTCCCTCTTGATCACGTTCTACGTGACGCTGGCGGTAACACAGGACGTTCCACGTCCGCCGCTTTGGTTGAGGGTGGCGCTGGTGAGCACTCTCAGGGTTCGTATGCACACAACATTAATACCCAAGAAAGTAGCAGAGGGGACAGCGGCCGATGTAGCTCAGTTGGAAGTGCACCGGACGCGATATTCGGAGGTCGTGGTTTCGGTTCCCACCATCGGCACGTTGTGTTTTCCTCTACTTTGCGTTTAACTATCTTTCCACTGAAAAGATTACATTACTAATTTATGTGATTATCGAAGTAAAAATTAACAAAATAAAGACAAAGTACAATCCCCAATGCTTTCTTTGGCCTCGCCGACTGTTGGCTTCTTTTCTTCATGTATTATGACGAGCACCCTCATTTCCCCTTCATTTATCTGCTTATATCTTAGGCGGGTCTCGATTCTGGAAGTCTTGAAGCCATACGCAGTGTAAGAGTGTTCTAGCACAGCTTTCGCCCTCGCTCTTAATCACGTTCTACGTGACGCTGGCGGTAACACACGACGTTCCACGTCCGCCGCTGTGGTTGAGAGTGGCGCTGGTGAACATTCCCAGGGTTCGTATGCAGACAACATTAGTACCCAAGAAAGTAGCAGACGGGATAGTGGCAGATGTAGCTCAGTTGGATGAGCACCGGACGCGATATTCCGAAATCGTGGGTTCGGTTCCCACCATCGGCACGTTGTTTTTTCTTCTACTTTGCGTTTAACTATCTTTCCCCTGAACAGATGACATTACTAATTTATGTAAATATCAAAGTAAAATTAAAAAAAATACAAAGTACAATCCCCAATGATTTCCTTGGCCTCGCCGAATGTTGGCTTCTTTCCTTCATGTATTATAAAGAGCACCCTCATTTTCCCTTCATTTATCTGCTCATAGCTTACGGGGGTCTTGGTTCTGGAAGTCTTGAAGCCATACGTAGCTTAAGAAGGTTCTAGGACAGCTTTCGCCCTCGCTCCTGATCACGTTTTTCGTGACGCTGGCGGTAACACAGGACGTTCCACGTCCGCCGCTTTGGTCGATGTTGGCGCTGGTGAACACTCTCAGGGTTCGTATGCAGACAACATTAATACCCAAGAAAGTAACAGAGGGGACAGCGGCCGATGTAGCTCAGTTGGAAGAGCACCGGACGCGGTATTCGGCGGTCGCGGGTTCGGTTCCCACCATCGGCACGTTGTTTTTTCTTCTACTTTGCGTTTAACTATCTTTCCCCTGAACAGATGACATTACTACTTTATGTGATTATCGAAGTAAAAATTAAAAAAATAAAGACAAAGTACAATCCCCAATGCTTTCCTTGGCCTCGCCGACTGTTGGCTTCTTTCCTTCATGTATTATAAAGAGCACCCTCATTTCCCCTTCATTTGTCTGCTTGTAGCTTACGGGGGTCTCGGTTCTGGCAGTCTCGAAGCCATAGATAGCGTAAGAGGGTTCTAGCACAGCTTTCGTTCCTGCTCTTGATCACGTTCTACGGGACGCTAGCGGTAAACCAGGACGTTCCACGTCTGCCACTTTGGTAAGGGTGGCGCAGGTGAACACTCTCAGGGTCCATATGCAGACAACATTAATACCCAAGAAAGTAGCAGAGGGTACAGCGGCCGATGTAGCTCAGTTGAAAGAGCACCGGACGCGATATTCGGCGGTCGTGGGTTCGGTTCCCACCATCGGCACGTTGTTTTTTCTTCTACTTTGCGTTTAACTATCTTACCCCTGAACAGATGACATTACTACTTTATGTGATTATCGAAGTAAAAATTAAAAAAATAAAGACAAAGTACAATCCCCAATGCTTTCGTTGGCCTCGCCTTCTCTTGGCTTCTTTCCTTCATGTATTCTAACGAGCACCCTCATTTCTCCTTCATTTACCTGCTTATAGCTTACGGGGGTCTCGGTTCTATCAGTCTTGAAGCCATAGGTAGCGTAAGAGAGTTCTGGCACAGCTTTCGCCCTCCCTCTTGATCACGTTCTACGTGACGCTGGCGGTAACACAGGACGTTCCACGTCCGCCGCTTTGGTTGAAGGTGGCGCTGGTGAGCACTCTCAGGGTTCGTATGCACACAACATTAATACCCAAGAAAGTAGCCGAGGGGACAGCGGCCGATGTAGCTCAGTTGGAAGTGCACCGGACGCGATATTCGGAGGTCGTGGTTTCGGTTCCCACCATCGGCACGTTGTGTTTTCCTCTACTTTGCGTTTAACTATCTTTCCACTGAAAAGATTACATTACTAATTTATGTGATTATCGAAGTAAAAATTAAAAAAAAAGACAAAGTACAATCCCCAATGCTTTCCTTGGCCTCGCCGACTGTTGGCTTCTTTCCTTCATGTATTATAAAGAGCACCCTCATTTCCCCTTCATTTGTCTGCTTGTAGCTTACGGGGGTCTCGGTTCTGGCAGTCTTGAAGCCATAGATAGCGTAAGAGGGTTCTAGCACAGCTTTCGTTCCCGCTCTTGATCACGTTCTACGGGACGCTAGCGGTAAACCAGGACGTTCCACGTCTGCCACTTTGGTAAGGGTGGCGCAGGTGAACACTCTCAGGGTCCATATGCAGACAACATTAATACCCAAGAAAGTAAAAGAGGGGACAGCGGCCGATGTAGCTCAGGGGGTAGAGCACCGGAAGCGATATTCGGAGGTCGTGGGTTCGGATCCCACCATCGGCACGTTGTCTTTTTCTTCTACTTTGCGTTTAACTATCTTTCCCTTGAACAGATTACAATACTAATTTATGTGATTATCGAAGTAAAAATTAAAAAAATAAAGACTAAGTACAATCCCCAATGCTTTCCTTGGCCTCGCCGACTGTTGGCTTCTTTCCTTCATGTATTATAAAGAGCACCCTCATTTCCCCTTCATTTGTCTGCTTGTAGCTTACGGGGGTCTCGGTTCTGGCAGTCTTGAAGCCATAGATAGCGTAAGAGGGTTCTAGCACAGCTTTCGTTCCCGCTCTTGATCACGTTCTACGGGACGCTAGCGGTAAACCAGGACGTTCCACGTCTGCCACTTTGGTAAGGGTGGCGCAGGTGAACACTCTCAGGGTCCATATGCAGACAACATTAATACCCAAGAAAGTAAAAGAGGGGACAGCGGCCGATGTAGCTCAGGCGGTAGAGCACCGGAAGCGATATACGGAGGTCGTGGGTTCGGTTACCACCATCGGCACGTTGTTTTTCTTCCACATTGCGTTTAACTATCTTTCCCCTGAAAAGATTACATTACTAATTTATATGATTATCGAAGTAACAATTAAAAAAAAGACAAAGTACAATCTCCAATGCGTTACTTGGCCTCGCCGACTGTTGGCTTCTTTCCTTCATGTATTATAACGAGCACCCTCATTTCCTCTTTGTTTATCTGCTTATAGCTTACCGGAGTCTCGGTTCTGGCAGTCTTGAAGCCATAGGTAGCGTAAGATGGTTCTAGCACAGCTTTCGCCCTCGCTTTTGATCACGTTCTACGTGACGCTCGCGGTAACACAGGACGTTCCACGTCCGCCGCTTTGGTTGAGGGTGGCGCTGGTGAACACTCTCAGGGTTCGTATGCAGACAACATTAATACCAAAGAAAGTAGCAGACGGGACAGCGGCTGTTGTAGCTCAGTTGGAAGAGCACCAGACGCGATATTCGGAGGTCGTGGGTTCGATTCTCACCATCGGCACGTTGTGTTTCTTCTACAATGCGTTTCACTATCTTTCCCCTGAAAAGATTACATTACTAATTTATATGATTATCGAAGTAAAAATTAAAAAAAAACGACAAAGTACAATCCCCAATGCTTTCCCTGGCCTCGCCGACAGTTGGCTTCTTTCCCTCATGTATTATAACGAGCACCCTCATTTCCCCTTCATTTATCTGCTTATAGCTTACGGGGTCTCGGTTCTGATAGTCTTGAAGCTATAGGTACCGTAAGAGGGTTCTAGCACAGCTTTCACCCTCGATCTTGAACACGTTCTACGTGACGCTCGCGGTAACACAGGACGTTCCACGTCCGCCGCTTTGGTTGAGGGTGGCGCTGGTGAACACTCTCAGGGTTCGTATGCAGACAACATTAATACCAAAGAAAGTAGCAGACCGGGCAGCGGCAGATGTAGCTCAGTTGGAAGAGCACCGGACGCTATACAGAGGTCGTGGGTTCGGTTCCCACCATCGGCACGTTGTTTTTTCTTCTACTTTGCATTTAACTATCTTTCCCCTGAACAGATGACATTACTTATTTATGTGATTATCGAAGTAAAAATTAAAAAGAAGGCAAAGTACAATCCCCAATGCTTTCCTTGGCCTCGCCAACTGTTGCCTTCTTTCCTTCATGTATTATAACGGGCACCCTCATTTCCCCTTCATTTATCTGCTTATAGCTTACGGGGGTCTCGGTTCTGGCAGTCTCCAAGCCATAGGTAGCGTAAGATGGTTCTAGCACAGCTTTCGCCCTCGATATTCATCACGTTCTACGTGACGCTGGCGGTAACAGAGGACGTTCCACGTCCGCCGCTTTGGTTGAGGGTGCCGCTGGTTAACACTCTCAGGGTTCATATGCAGACAACATTAACACCCAAGAGAGTAGCAGAGGGGTAGCGGCCGATGTAGCTGAGTTGAAAGAGCACCAGACGCGGTATTCGGAGGTCGTGGGTTCGGTTCCTACCATCGGCACGTTATTTTTTCTTCTACTTTGCATTTAACTATCTTTCCCCTGAACAGATTACATTTCCAACTTACGTGATTATCGAAGTAAAGATTAAAAAAACGACAAAGTACCATCCCCAATGCTTTCCTTGGCCTCGCCGACTGTTGGCTTCTTTCCTTCATGTATTATAAAGAGCACCCTCATTTCCCCTTCATTTGTCTGCTTATAGCTTACGGGGGTCTCGGTTCTGGCAGTCTCCAAGCCATAGGTAGCGTAAGATGGTTCTAGCACAGCTTTCGCCCTCGCTATTCATCATGTTCTGCGTGACGCTGGCGGTAACACAGGACGTTCCACGTCCGCCGCTTTGGTTGAGGGTGCCGCTGGTTAACACTCTCAGGGTTCATATGCAGACAACATTATTACCCGAGAAAATAGCAGAGGGGGCTGCGGCTGATGTATCTGAGTTGAAAGAGCACCGGACGGGATATTCGGAGGTCGTGGGTTCGGTTCCCACCATCGGCACGTTGTTTTTTCTTCTACTTTGTGTTTAACTATCTTTCCCTAACAGATTACATTATTAATTTATGTGATTATCGAAGTAAACAGAAAAAAAAGACAGTATATTCCCCAATGCTTTCCTTGGCCTCGCCGACTGTTGGCTTCTTTCCTTCATGTATTATATCGAGCACCCTCATTTCCCCTTCATTTATCTGCCTATATCTTACGCGGGTCTCGGTTTTGCCAGTCTTCAAGCCATAGGTAGCGTAAGATGGTTCTAGCACAACTTTCGCCCTCGCTATTGATCACGTTCTACGTGACGCTGGCGGTAACACAGGACGTTCCACGTCCGCCGCTTTGGTTGAGGGTGGCGCTGGTTAACACTCTCAGGGTTCAAATGCAGACAACATTATTACCCAAGAAAGTAGCAGAGGGGTAGCGGCCGATGTAGCTGAGTTGAAAGAGCACCGGACGCGGTATTCGGAGGTCGTGGGTTCGGTTCCTACCATCGGCACGTTGTTTTTTCTTCTACTTTGCATTTAACTATCTTTCCCCTGAACAGATTACATTTCCAACTTACGTGATTATCGAAGTAAAGATTAAAAAAACAACAAAGTACCATCCCCAATGCTTTCCTTGGCCTCGCCGACTGTTGGCTTCTTTCCTTCATGTATTATAAAGAGCACCCTCATTTCCCCTTCATTTGTCTGCTTATAGCTTACGGGGGTCTCGGTTCTGGCAGTATTGAAGCCATAGATAGCGTAAGAGGGTTCTAGAACAGCTTTCGTTCTCGCTCTTGATCACGTTCTACGTGACGCTAGCGGTAAAGCAGGACGTTCCACGTCTGCCACTTTGGTAAGGGTGGCGCAGGTGAACACTCTCAGGGTCCATATGCAGACAACATTATACCCAAGAAAGTAGAAGAGGGGACAGCGGCCGATGTAGCTCAGTCGGTGTAGCACCGGAAGCGATATTCGGAGGTCGTGGGTTCGGATCCCACCATCGGCACGTTGTCTTTTTCTTCTACTTTGCATTTAACTATCTTTCCCTTGAACAGATTACAATACTAATTTATGTGATTACCGAAGTAAAAATTAAAAAAATAAAGACAAATTACAATCCCCAATGCTTTCCTTGGCCTCGCCGACTGTTGGCTTCTTACCTTCATGTATTATAACCAGCACCCTCATTTCCCCTTCATTTATCTGCTTATATATTACGCGAGTCTCGATTCTGGAAGTCTTGAAGCCATACGCAGTGTAAGACGGTTCTAGCACAGCTTTCGCCCTCGCTCTTAATCACGTTCTACGTGACGCTGGCGGTAACACACGACGTTAGACGTCCGCCGCTGTGGCTGAGAGTGGCGCTGGTGAACACTCTCAGGGTTCGTATGCAGACAACATTAATACCCGAGAAAGTAGCAGAGGGGACAACGGCTCATGTAGCTCAGTTGGAAGAGCACCGGACAAGATATTGGGAGGTCGTGGGTTCGGTTCCCACCATCATCACGTTGTTTATGCTTCTACTTTGAGTTTAACTATCTTTCCCTGAACAGATTACATTACTAATTTATGGGATTATCGAAGTAAAAATTAAAAAAAAGGACCAAGTACAATCCCCAATGCTTTCCTTGGCCTCGCCGACTGTTGGCTTCTTTCCTTCATGTATTATAACGAGCACCCTCATTTCGCTTTCATTTATCTGCTTAAATGTTACGCGGGTCTCGGTTCTGGAAGTCTTGAAGCCATAGGTAGCGTAAGAGTGTTCTAGTACAGCTTTTACCCTCGATCTTGAACACGTTCTACGTGACGCTCGCGGTAACACAGGACGTTCCACGTCCGCCGCTTTGTTGAGGGTGGCGCTGGTGAACACTCTCAGGGTTCGTATGCAGACAACATTAATACCAAAGAAAGTAGCAGACGGGACAGCGGCAGATGTAGCTCAGTTGCAAGAGCACCGGACGCGATATTCAGAGGTCGTGGGTTCGGTTCCCACCGTCGGCAAGTTGTTTTTCTTCTACTTTGCGTTTAACTATCTTTCACCTGAACAGATTACATTTCCAACTTACGTGATTATCGAAGTAAAAAATTAAAAAAAAGACAATGTGCGTCCCCAATGCTTTCCTTGGCCTCACTGACTGTTGGCTTCTTTACTTCATGTATTATAACGAGCATCCACATTTCCTCTTCGTTTATCTGCTTATAGCTTACGGGGGTCTCGGTTCTGGCAGTCTTGAAGCCACAGGGAGTGTAAGAGAGTTCTAGCACAGCTTTCGCCCTCGCTCTTGATCACGTTCTACGTGACGCTGGTGGTAAAACCAGGACGTTCCACGTCCGCCGCTTTTTGTTAAGGGTGGCGCTGGTGAACACTCTCAGGGGCAGTATGCAGACAACATATAATACCAAAGAATGTAGCAGAGGGTACAGCCGCCGATGTAGCTCAGTTGGAAGAGCATCGGACGCGATATATGGAGGTCGTGGGTTCGGTTCCCACCATCGGCAAGTTGTTTTTCTTCTACTTTGCGTTTAACTATCTTTCACCTGAACAGATTACATTTCCAACTTACGTGATTATCGAAGTAAAAAATTAAAAAAAAAAGACAATGTGAGTCCCCAATGCTTTCCTTGGCCTCACTGACTGTTGGCTTCTTTACTTCATGTATTATAACGAGCACCCTCATTTCCTCTTCGTTTATCTGCTTATAGCTTACGGGGGTCTCGGTTCTGGCAGTCTTGAAGCCACAGGGAGTGTAAGAGAGTTCTAGCACAGCTTTCGCCCTCGCTCTTGATCACGTTCTACGTGACGCTGGTGGTAACAGAGGACGTTCCACGTCCGCCGCTTTGGTTGAGGGTGGCGCTGGTGAACACTCTCAGGGTTCGTATGCAGACAACATTAATACCCGAGAAAGTAACAGAGGGGCTGCGGCCTATGTAGCTCAGTTGGAAGAGCAACGGACGCGATATTCGAAGGTCGTGGGTTCGGTTCCCACCATTGGCACGTTGTTTTTTCTTCTACTTTGTGTTTAACTATCTTTCCCCTGAACAGATTACATTATTAATTTATGTGATTATCGAAGTAAAAATTAAAGAAAAAGGCAAAGTAGAATCCCCAATGCTTTCCTTGGCCTCGCCAACTGTTGCCTTCTTTCCTTCATGTATTATAACGGGCACCCTCATTTCCCCTTCATTTATCTGCTTATAGCTTACGGGGGTCTCGGTTCTGGCAGTCTCCAAGCCATAGGTAGCGTAAGATGGTTCTAGCACAGCTTTCGCCCTCGATATTCATCACGTTCTACGTGACGCTGGCGGTAACACAGGACGTTCCACGTCCGCCGCTTTGGTTGAGGGTGCCGCTGGTTAACACTCTCAGGGTTCATATGCAGACAACATTAATACCCAAGAAAGTAGCAGAGGGGTAGCGGCCGATGTAGCGGAGTTGAAAGAGCACCGGACGCGGTATTCGGAGGTCGTTGGTTTGGTTCCTACCATCGGCACGTTATTTTTTCTTCTACTTTGCATTTAACTATCTTTCCCCTGAACAGATTACATTTCCAACTTACGTGTTTATCGAAGTAAAGATTAAAAAAACGACAAAGTACCATCCCCAGTGCTTTCCTTGGCCTCGCCGACTGTTGGCTTCTTTCCTTCATGTATTATAAAGAGCACCCTCATTTCCCTTTCATTTATCTGCTTATATCTTACGCGGGTCTCGGTTCTGGAAGTCTTGAAGCCATACGTAGCGTAAGAGCGTTCTAGCACAGCTTTCGCCCTCGCTCTTGATCACGTTCTACGCGACGCTGGCGGTAACACACGACGTTCCACGTCCACGGCTTTGATTGAGGGTGGCGCTGGTGAACACTCTCAGGGTTCGTATGCAGACAACAATAATACCCAAGAAAGTAGCAGAGGGTACAGCGGCCGATGTAGCTCAGTTGGAAGAGCACCGGACGCGATATTCGGAGGTCGTGGGTTCGGTTACCACCATCGGCACGTTGTTTTTCTTCCACATTGCGTTTAACTATCTTTCCCCTGAAAAGATTACATTACTAATTTATATGATTATCGAAGTAACAATTAAAAAAAAGACAAAGTACAATCTCCAATGCGTTCCTTGGCCTCGCCGACTGTTGGCTTCTTTCCTTCATGGAATATAACGAGCACCCTCATTTCCCCTTCATTTCTCTGCTTATAGCTTACGGGGGTCTCGGTTCTGCCAATCTTGAAGCCATAGGTAGCGTAAGAGCATTCTATCACAGCTTTCGCCCTCGCTCTTGGTCACATTCTACGTGACGTTGGCGGTAATACACGACGTTCCACGTCCGCGGCTTTGATTGAGGGTGGCGCTGGTGAACACTCTCAGGTTTCGTATGCAGACAACAATAATACCCAAGAAAGTAGCAGAGGGGACAGCGGCCGATGTAGCACAGTTGGAAGAGCACCGGACGGGACATATCGGCGGTCGTGGGTTCGTTTCCCACCATCGGCACATTGTTTTTAATTCTACTTTGAGTTTAACTATGTTTCCCCTGAACAGATTACATTACTAATTTATGTGATTATCGATGTAAAAATTAAAAAAAAGACAAAGTACAATCCCCAATGCATTCCTTGGCCTCGCCGACTGTTGGCTTCTTTCCTTCATGTATTATAACGAGCACCCTCATTTCCTCTTCGTTTATCTGCTTATAGCTTACCGGAGTCTCGGTTCTGGCAGTCTTGAAGCCATAGGTAGCGTACGAGAGTTCTAGCACAGCTTTCGCCCTCGCTCTTGATCACGTTCTACGTGACGCTCGCGGTAACACAGGACGTTCCACGTCCGCCGCTTTGGTTGAGGGTGGCGCTGGCGAACACTCTCAGGGTTCGTATGCAGACAACATTAATACCAAAGAAAGTAGCAGACGGGACAGCGGCAGATGTAGCTCAGTTGGAAGAGCACCGGACGCGATATTCAGAGGTCGTGGGTTCGGTTCCCACCATCGGCACGTTGTTTTTCTTCTACTATGCGTTTAACTATGTTTCCCCTGAACAGATGACATTACTAATTTATATGATTATCGAAGTAAAAATTAATAAAAAACGACAAAGTACAATCCCCAATGCTTTCCCTGGCCTCGCCGACAGTTGGCTTCTTTCCTTCATGTATTATAACGAGCACCCTCATTTCCCCTTCATTTATCTGCTTATAGCTTACGGGGGTCTCGGTTCTGGCAGTCTTGAAGCCATAGGTAGCGTAAGAGGGTTCTAGCACAGCTTTCGCCCTCGCTCTTGATCACGTTCTACGTGGCGCTCGCGGTAACACAGGACGTTCCACGTCCGCCGCTTTGGTTGAGCGTGCCGCTGGTGAACACTCTCAGGGTCCGTATGCAGACAACATTAATACCCAAGAATGTAGCAGAGGGGACAGCGGCCGATGTAGCTCAGTCGAAAGAGCACCAGACGCGATATTCAGAGGTAGTGGGTTCGGTTCCCACCATCGGCACGTTGTTTTTCTTCTACTTTGCGTTTAACTATCCTTCCCCTGAAAAGATTACATTACTAATTTATGTGATTATCGAAGTAAAAATAAAAAAAAACGACAAAGTACAATCCCCAATGCTTTCCCTGGCCTCGCCGACAGTTGGCTTCTTTCCTTCATGTATTATAACGAGCACCCTCATTTCCCCTTCATTTATCTGCTTATAGCTTACGGGGGTCTCGGTTCTGGCAGTCTTGAAGCCATAGGTAGCGTAAGAGCATTCTATCACAGCTTTCGCCCTCGCTCTTGGTCACATTCTACGTGACGCTGGCGGTAACACACGACGTTCCACGTCCGCGGCTTTGATTGAGGGTGGCGCTGGTGAACACTCTCAGGTTTCGTATGCAGACAACAATAATACCCAAGAAAGTAGCAGAGGGGACAGCGGCCGATGTAGCACAGTTGGAAGAGCACCGGACGGGACATTCGGTGGTCGTGGGTTCGGTTCCCACCATCGGCACATTGTTTTTTATTCTACTTTGAGTTTAACTATGTTTCCCCTGAACAGATTACATTACTAATTTATGTGCTTATCGATGTAAAAATTAAAAAAAAGACAAAGTACAATCCCCAATGCATTCCTTGGCCTCGCCGACTGTTGGCTTCTTTCCTTCATGTATGATAACGAGCACCCTCATTTCCTCTTCGTTTATCTGCTTATAGCTTACCGGAGTCTCGGTTCTGGCAGTCTTGAAGCCATAGGTAGCGTACGAGAGTTCTAGCACAGCTTTCGCTCTCGCTCTTGACCACGTTCTACGTGACGCTCGCGGTAACACAGGACGTTCCACGTCCGCCGCTTTGGTTGAGGGTGGCGCTGGTGAACACTCTCAGGGTTCGTATGCAGACAACATTAATACCAAAGAAAGTAGCAGACGGGACAGCGGCTGTTGTAGCTCAGTTGGAAGAGCACCAGACGCGATAATCGGAGGTCGTGGGTTCGATTCCCACCATCGGCACGTTGTGTTTCTTCTACAATGCGTTTCACTATCTTTCCCCTGAAAAGATTACATTACTAATTTATATGATTATCGAAGTAAAAATTAATAAAAAACGACAAAGTACAATCCCCAATGCTTTCCCTGGCCTCGCCGACAGTTGGCTTCTTTCCTTCATGTATTATAACGAGCACCCTCATTTCCCCTTCATTTATCTGCTTATAGCTTACGGGGTCTCGGTTCTGATAGTCTTGAAGCTATAGGTACCGTAAGAGGGTTTTAGCACAGCTTTCACCCTCGATCTTGAACACGTTCTACGTGACGCTCGCGGTAACACAGGACGTTCCACGTCCGCCGCTTTGGTTGAGGGTGGCGCTGGTGAACACTCTCAGGGTTCGTATGCAGACAACATTAATACCAAAGAAAGTAGCAGACCGGACAGCGGCAGATGTAGCTCAGTTGGAAGAGCACCGGACGCTATATAGAGGTCGTGGGTTCGGTTCCCACCATCGGCACGTTGTTTTTTCTTCTACTTTGCGTTTAACTATCTTTCCCCTGAACAGATGACATTACTTATTTATGTGATTATCGAAGTAAAAATTAAAAAGAAGGCAAAGTACAATCCCCAATGCTTTCCTTGGCCTCGCCAACTGTTGCCTTCTTTCCTTCATGTATTATAACGGGCACCCTCATTTCCCCTTCATTTATCTGCTTATAGCTTACGGGGGTCTCGGTTCTGGCAGTCTCCAAGCTATAGGTAGCGTAAGATGGTTCTAGCACAGCTTTCGCCCTCGATATTCATCACGTTCTACGTGACGCTGGCGGTAACAGAGGACGTTCCACGTCCGCCGCTTTGGTTGAGGGTGCCGCTGGTTAACACTCTCAGGGTTCATATGCAGACAACATTAATACCCAAGAAAGTAGCAGAGGGGTAGCGGCCGATGTAGCTGAGTTGAAAGAGCACCAGACGCGGTATTCGGAGGTCGTGGGTTCGGTTCCTACCATCGGCACGTTATTTTTTCTTCTACTTTGCATTTAACTATCTTTCCCCTGAACAGATTACATTTCCAACTTACGTGATTATCGAAGTAAAGATTAAAAAAACGACAAAGTACCATCCCCAATGCTTTCCTTGGCCTCGCCGACTGTTGGCTTCTTTCCTTCATGGATTATAACGAGCACCCTCATTTCCCCTTCATTTCTCTGCTTATAGCTTACGGGGGTCTCGGTTCTGGCAGTCTTGAAGCCATAGGTAGCGTACCAGAGTTCTAGCACAGCTTTCGCCCTCGCTCTTGATCACGTTCTACGTGACGCTCGCGGTAACACAGGACGTTCCACGTCCGCCGCTTTGGTTGACGGTGGCGCTGGCGAACACTCTCAGGGTTCGTATGCAGACAACATTAATACCAAAGAAAGTAGCAGACGGGACAGCGGCAGATGTAGCTCAGTTGGAAGAGCACCGGACGCGATATTCAGAGGTCGTGGGTTCGGTTCCCACCATCGGCACGTTGTTTTTTCTTCTACTATGCGTTTAACTATGTTTCCCCTGAACAGATTACATTACTAATTTATGTGATTATCGATGTAAAAATTAAAAAAAAGACAAAGTACAATCCCCAATGCATTCCTTGGCCTCGCCGACTGTTGGCTTCTTTCCTTCATGTATTATAACGAGCACCCTCATTTCCTCTTCGTTTACCTGCTTATAGCTTACGGGGGTCTCGGTTCTGGCAGTCTTGAAGCCATAGGTAGCGTAAGAGGGTTCAAGCACAGCTTTCGCCCTCGCTCTTGATCACGTTCTACGTGGCGCTGGCTGTAAACCAGGACGTTCCACGTTCGCCGCTTTGGTTAAGGGTGGCGCTGGTGAACACTCTCAGGGTCCGTATGCAGACAACATTAATACCCAAGAATGTAGCAGAGGGGACAGCGGCCGATGTAGCTCAGTCGAAAGAGCACCAGACGCGATATTTAGAGGTAGTGGGTTCGGTTCTCACCATCGGCAGGTTGTTTTTTCTTCTAGTTTGCGTTTAACTATCCTTCCCCTGAAAAGATTACATTACTAATTTATGTGATTATCGAAGTAAAAATTAAAAAAAAAGGCAAAGTAAAATCCCCAATGCTTTCCTTGGCCTCGCCAACTGTTGCCTTCTTTCCTTCATGTATTATAACGCGCACCCTCATTTCCCCTTCATTTATCTGCTTATAGCTTACGGGGGTCTCCGTTCTGGCAGTCTCCAAGCCATAGGTAGCGTAAGATGGTTCTAGCACAGCTTTCGCCCTCGATATTCATCACGTTCTACGTGACGCTGGCGGTAACACAGGACGTTCCACGTCCGCCGCTTTGGTTGAGGGTGCCGCTGGTTAGAACTCTCAGGGTTCATATGCAGACAACATTAATACCCAAGAAAGTAGCAGAGGGGTAGCGGCCGATGTAGCTGAGTTGAAAGAGCACCGGACGCGGTATTCGGAGGTCGTGGGTTCGGTTCCTACCATCGGCACGTTATTTTTTCTTCTACTTTGCATTTAACTATCTTTCCCCTGAACAGATTACATTTCCAACTTACGTGATTATCGAAGTAAAGATTAAAAAAACGACAAAGTACCATCCCCAATGCTTTCCTTGGCCTCGCCGACTGTTGGCTTCTTTCCTTCATGTATTATAAAGAGCACCCTCATTTCCCCTTCATTTATCTGCTTATATCTTACGCGGGTCTCGGTTTTGCCAGTCTCCAAGCCATAGGTAGCGTAAGATGGTTCTAGCACAGCTTTCGCCCTCGATATTCATCACGTTCTACGTGACGCTGGTGGTAACACAGGACGTTCCACGTCCGCCGCTTTGGTTGAGGGTGCCGCTGGTGAACACTCTCAGGGTCCGTATGCAGACAACATTAATACCCAAGAATGTAGCAGAGGGGACAGCGGCCGATGTAGCTCAGTCAAAAGAGCACCAGACGCGATATTCAGAGGTAGTGGGTTCGGTTCCCACCATCGGCAGGTTGTTTTTTCTTCTAGTATGCGTTTAACTATCCTTCCCCTGAAAAGATTACATTACTAATTTATGTGATTATCGAAGTAAAAATTAAAAAAAAAGGCAAAGTACAATCCCCAATGCTTTCCTTGGCCTCGCCAACTGTTGCCTTCTTTCCTTCATGTATTATAACGGGCACCCTCATTTCCCCTTCATTTATCTGCTTATAGCTTACGGGGATCTCGGTTCTGGCAGTCTCCAAGCCATAGGTAGCGTAAGATGGTTCTAGCACAGCTTTCGCCCTCGATATTCATCACGTTCTACGTGACGCTGGCGGTAACACAGGACAGTCCACGTCCGCCGCTTTGGTTGAGGGTGCCGCTGGTTAGCACTCTCAGGGTTCATATGCAGACAACATTAATACCCAAGAAAGTAGCAGAGGGGTAGCGGCCGATGTAGCTGAGTTGAAAGAGCACCGGACGCGGTATTCGGAGGTCGTGGGTTCGGTTCCTACAATCGGCACGTTATTTTTTCTTCTACTTTGCATTTAACTATCTTTCCCCTGAACAGATTACCTTTCCAACTTACGTGATTATCGAAGTAAAGATTAAAAAAACGACAAAGTACCATCCCCAATGCTTTCCTTGGCCTCGCCGACTGTTGGCTTCTTTCCTTCATGTATTATAAAGAGCACCCTCATTTCCCCTTCATTTATCTGCTTATATCTTACGCGGGTCTCGGTTTTGCCAGTCTTCAAGCCATAGGTAGCGTAAGATGGTTCTAGCACAACTTTCGCCCTCGCTATTGATCACGTTCTACGTGACGCTGGCGGTAACACAGGACGTTCCACGTCCGCCGCTTTGGTTGAGGGTGGCGCTGGTTAACACTCTCAGGGTTCATATGCAGACAACATTAATACCCAAGAAAGTAGCAGAGGGGTAGCGGCCGATGTAGCTGAGTTGAAAGAGCACCGGACACGGTATTCGGAGGTCGTGGGTTCGGTTCCTACCATCGGCACGTTGTTTTTTCTTTTACTTTGCATTTAACTATCTTTCCCCTGAACATATTACATTTCCAACTTACGTGATTATCGAAGTAAAGATTAAAAAAACGACAAAGTACCATCCCCAATGCTTTCCTTGGCCTCGCCGACTGTTGGCTTCTTTCCTTCATGTATTATAAAGAGCACCCTCATTTCCCCTTCATTTGTCTGCTTATAGCTTACGGGGGTCTCGGTTCTGGCAGTCTCCAAGCCATAGGTAGCGTAAGATGGTTCTAGCACAGCTTTCGCCCTCGCTATTCATCATGTTCTACGTGACGCTGGCGGTAACACAGGACGTTCCACGTCCGCCGCTTTGGTTGAGGGTGCCGCTGGTTAACACTCTCAGGGTTCATATGCAGACAACATTATTACCCGAGAAAATAGCAGAGGGGGCTGCGGCTGATGTATCTGAGTTGAAAGAGCACCGGACGCGATATTCGGAGGTCGTGGGTTCGGTTCCCACCATCGGCACGTTGTTTTTTCTTCTACTTTGTGTTTAACTATCTTTCCCCTAACAGATTACATTATTAATTTATGTGATTATCGAAGTAAACAGAAAAAAAAAGACAGTATATTCCCCAATGCTTTCCTTGGCCTCGCCGACTGTTGGCTTCTTTCCTTCATGTATTATATCGAGCACCCTCATTTCCCCTTCATTTATCTGCCTATATCTTACGCGGGTCTCGGTTTTGCCAGTCTTCAAGCCATAGGTAGCGTAAGATGGTTCTAGCACAACTTTCGCCCTCGCTATTGATCACGTTCTACGTGACGCTGGCGGTAACACAGGACGTTCCACGTCCGCCGCTTTGGTTGAGGGTGGCGCTGGTTAACACTCTCAGGGTTCAAATGCAGACAACATTAATACCCAAGAAAGTAGCAGAGGGGTAGCGGCCGATGTAGCTGAGTTGAAAGAGCACCGGACGCGGTATTCGGAGGTCGTGGGTTCGGTTCCTACCATCGGCACGTTGTTTTTTCTTCTACTTTGCATTTAACTATCTTTCCCCTGAACAGATTACATTTCCAACTTACGTGATTATCGAAGTAAAGATTAAAAAAACAACAAAGTACCATCCCCAATGGTTTCCTTGGCCTCGCCGACTGTTGGCTTCTTTCCTTCATGTATTATAAAGAGCACCCTCATTTCCCCTTCATTTGTCTGCTTATAGCTTACGGGGGTCTCGGTTCTGGCAGTATTGAAGCCATAGATAGCGTAAGAGGGTTCTAGAACAGCTTTCGTTCTCGCTCTTGATCACGTTCTACGTGACGCTAGCGGTAAAGCAGGACGTTCCACGTCTGCCACTTTGGTAAGGGTGGCGCAGGTGAACACTCTCAGGGTCCATATGCAGACAACATTATACCCAAGAAAGTAGAAGAGGGGACAGCGGCCGATGTAGCTCAGTCGGTGTAGCACCGGAAGCGATATTCGGAGGTCGTGGGTTCGGATCCCACCATCGGCACGTTGTCTTTTTCTTCTACTTTGCATTTAACTATCTTTCCCTTGAACAGATTACAATACTAATTTATGTGATTACCGAAGTTAAAATTAAAAAAATAAAGACAAATTACAATCCCCAATGCTTTCCTTGGCCTCGCCGACTGTTGGCTTCTTACCTTCATGTATTATAACCAGCACCCTCATTTCCCCTTCATTTATCTGCTTATATATTACGCGAGTCTCGATTCTGGAAGTCTTGAAGCCATACGCAGTGTAAGACGGTTCTAGCACAGCTTTCGCCCTCGCTCTTAATCACGTTCTACGTGACGCTGGCGGTAACACACGACGTTAGACGTCCGCCGCTGTGGCTGAGAGTGGCGCTGGTGAACACTCTCAGGGTTCGTATGCAGACAACATTAATACCCAAGAAAGTAGCAGAGGGGACAACGGCTCATGTAGCTCAGTTGGAAGAGCACCGGACAAGATATTGGGAGGTCGTGGGTTCGGTTCCCACCATCATCACGTTGTTTATGCTTCTACTTTGAGTTTAACTATCTTTCCCTGAACAGATTACATTACTAATTTATGGGATTATCGAAGTAAAAATTTAAAAAAAGGACCAAGTACAATCCCCAATGCTTTCCTTGGCCTCGCCGACTGTTGGCTTCTTTCCTTCATGTATTATAACGAGCACCCTCATTTCGCTTTCATTTATCTGCTTATATGTTACGCGGGTCTCGGTTCTGGAAGTCTTGAAGCCATAGGTAGCGTAAGAGTGTTCTAGTACAGCTTTTACCCTCGATCTTGAACACGTTCTACGTGACGCTCGCGGTAACACAGGACGTTCCACGTCCGCCGCTTTGTTGAGGGTGGCGCTGGTGAACACTCTCAGGGTTCGTATGCAGACAACATTAATACCAAAGAAAGTAGCAGTCGGGACAGCGGCAGATGTAGCTCAGTTGCAAGAGCACCGGACGCGATATTCAGAGGTCGTGGGTTCGGTTCCCACCGTCGGCAAGTTGTTTTTCTTCTACTTTGCGTTTAACTATCTTTCACCTGAACAGATTACATTTCCAACTTACGTGATTATCGAAGTAAAAAATTAAAAAAAAAGACAATGTGCGTCCCCAATGCTTTCCTTGGCCTCACTGACTGTTGGCTTCTTTACTTCATGTATTATAACGAGCATCCACATTTCCTCTTCGTTTATCTGCTTATAGCTTACGGGGGTCTCGGTTCTGGCAGTCTTGAAGCCACAGGAAGTGTAAGAGAGTTCTAGCACAGCTTTCGCCCTCGCTCTTGATCACGTTCTACGTGACGCTGGTGGTAAAACCAGGACGTTCCACGTCCGCCGCTTTTTGTTAAGGGTGGCGCTGGTGAACACTCTCAGGGGCAGTATGCAGACAACATATAATACCAAAGAATGTAGCAGAGGGTACAGCCGCCGATGTAGCTCAGTTGGAAGAGCATCGGACGCGATATATGGAGGTCGTGGGTTCGGTTCCCACCATCGGCAAGTTGTTTTTCTTCTACTTTGCGTTTAACTATCTTTCACCTGAACAGATTACATTTCCAACTTACGTGATTATCGAAGTAAAAAATTAAAAAAAAAAGACAATGTGAGTCCCCAATGCTTTCCTTGGCCTCACTGACTGTTGGCTTCTTTACTTCATGTATTATAACGAGCACCCTCATTTCCTCTTCATTTATCTGCTTATAGCTTACGGGGGTCTCGGTTCTGGCAGTCTTGAAGCCACAGGGAGTGTAAGAGAGTTCTAGCACAGCTTTCGCCCTCGCTCTTGATCACGTTCTACGTGACGCTGGTGGTAACAGAGGACGTTCCACGTCCGCCGCTTTGGTTGAGGGTGGCGCTGGTGAACACTCTCAGGGTTCGTATGCAGACAACATTAATACCCGAGAAAGTAACAGAGGGGCTGCGGCCTATGTAGCTCAGTTGGAAGAGCACCGGACGCGATATTCGAAGGTCGTGGGTTCGGTTCCCACCATTGGCACGTTGTTTTTTCTTCTACTTTGTGTTTAACTATCTTTCCCCTGAACAGATTACATTATTAATTTATGTGATTATCGAAGTAAAAAGAAAAAAAAAGACAAAGTATATTCCCAAATGCTTTCCTTGGCCTCGCCAACTGTTGGCTTCTTTCCTTCATGTATTATATCGAGCACCCTCATTTCCCCTTCATTTATCTGCATATAGCTTACGGGGGTCTCGGTTTATGCAGTATTCAAGCCATAGGTAGCGTAAGATGGTTCTAGCACAGCTTTCGCCCTCGCTTTTGATCACGTTCTACGTGACGCTGGCGGTAACACAGGACGTTCCACGTCCGCCGCTTTGGTTGAGGGTGCCGCTGGTTAACACTCTCAGGGTTCATATGCAGACAACATTAATACCCAAGAAAGTAGCAGAGGGGTACCGGCCGATGTAGCTGAGTTGAAAGAGCACCGGACGCGGTATTCGGAGGTCGTGGGTTCGGTTCCTACCATCGGCACGTTGTATTCTCTTCTACTTTGCGTTTAACTATCCTTCCCCTGAAAAGATTACATTACTAATTTATGTGATTATCGAAGTAAAAATTAAAGAAAAGGGCAAAGTAGAATCCCCAATGCTTTCCTTGGCCTCGCCAACTGTTGCCTTCTTTCCTTCATGTATTATAACGGGCACCCTCATTTCCCCTTCATTTATCTGCTTATAGCTTACGGGGGTCTCGGTTCTGGCAGTCTCCAAGCCATAGGTAGCGTAAGATGGTTCTAGCACAGCTTTCGCCCTCGATATTCATCACGTTCTACGTGACGCTGGCGGTAACACAGGACGTTCCACGTCCGCCGCTTTGGTTGAGGGTGCCGCTGGTTAACACTCTCAGGGTTCATATGCAGACAACATTAATACCCAAGAAAGTAGCAGAGGGGTAGCGGCCGATGTAGCTGAGTTGAAAGAGCACCGGACGCGGTATTCGGAGGTCGTTGGTTTGGTTCCTACCATCGGCACGTTATTTTTTCTTCTACTTTGCATTTAACTATCTTTCCCCTGAACAGATTACATTTCCAACTTACGTGATTATCGAAGTAAAGATTAAAAAAACGACAAAGTACCATCCCCAGTGCTTTCCTTGGCCTCGCCGACTGTTGGCTTCTTTCCTTCATGTATTATAAAGAGCACCCTCATTTCCCTTTCATTTATCTGCTTATATCTTACGCGGGTCTCGGTTCTGGAAGTCTTGAAGCCATACGTAGCGTAAGAGCGTTCTAGCACAGCTTTCGCCCTCGCTCTTGATCACGTTCTACGCGACGCTGGCGGTAACACACGACGTTCCACGTCCGCGGCTTTGATTGAGGGTGGCGCTGGTGAACACTCTCAGGGTTCGTATGCAGACAACAATAATACCCAAGAAAGTAGCAGAGGGTACAGCGGCCGATGTAGCTCAGTTGGAAGAGCACCGGACGCGATATTCGGAGGTCGTGGGTTCGGTTACCACCATCGGCACGTTGTTTTTCTTCCACATTGCGTTTAACTATCTTTCCCCTGAAAAGATTACATTACTAATTTATATGATTATCGAAGTAACAATTAAAAAAAAGACAAAGTACAATCTCCAATGCGTTCCTTGGCCTCGCCGACTGTTGGCTTCTTTCCTTCATGGATTATAACGAGCACCCTCATTTCCCCTTCATTTCTCTGCTTATAGCTTACGGGGGTCTCGGTTCTGCCAATCTTGAAGCCATAGGTAGCGTAAGAGCATTCTATCACAGCTTTCGCCCTCGCTCTTGGTCACATTCTACGTGACGTTGGCGGTATTACACGACGTTCCACGTCCGCGGCTTTGATTGAGGGTGGCGCTGGTGAACACTCTCAGGTTTCGTATGCAGACAACAATAATACCAAAGAAAGTAGCAGAGGGGACAGCGGCCGATGTAGCACAGTTGGAAGAGCACCGGACGGGACATATCGGCGGTCGTGGGTTCGTTTCCCACCATCGGCACATTGTTTTTAATTCTACTTTGAGTTTAACTATGTTTCCCCTGAACAGATTACATTACTAATTTATGTGATTATCGATGTAAAAATTAAAAAAACGACAAAGTACAATCCCCAATGCATTCCTTGGCCTCGCCGACTGTTGGCTTCTTTCCTTCATGTATTATAACGAGCACCCTCATTTCCTCTTCGTTTATCTGCTTATAGCTTACCGGAGTCTCGGTTCTGGCAGTCTTGAAGCCATAGGTAGCGTACGAGAGTTCTAGCACAGCTTTCGCCCTCGCTCTTGATCACGTTCTACGTGACGCTCGCGGTAACACAGGACGTTCCACGTCCGCCGCTTTGGTTGAGGGTGGCGCTGGCGAACACTCTCAGGGTTCGTATGCAGACAACATTAATACCAAAGAAAGTAGCAGACGGGACAGCGGCAGATGTAGCTCAGTTGGAAGAGCACCGGACGCGATATTCAGAGGTCGTGGGTTCGGTTCCCACCATCGGCACGTTGTTTTTCTTCTACTATGCGTTTAACTATGTTTCCCCTGAACAGATGACATTACTTATTTATGTAATTATCGAAGTAAAATAAAAAAAGACAAAGTACACTCTCCAATGCTTTCCTTGGTCTCGCCGACTGTTGGCTTCTTTCCTTCACATATTATAAAGAGCACCCTCATTTCCCCTTCATTTATCTGCTTATAGCTTACGGGGGTCTCGGTTCTGGCAGTCTTGAAGCCATAGGTAGCGTAAGAGGCTTCTAGCACAGCTTTCGCCCTCGCTCTTGATCACGTTCTACGTGGCGCTGGCTGTAAACCAGGACGTTCCACGTCCGCCGCTTTGGTTAAGGGTGGCGCTGGTGAACACTCTCAGGGTCCGTATGCAGACAACATTAATACCCAAGAATGTAGCAGAGGGGACAGCGGCCGATGTAGCTCAGTCGAAAGAGCACCAGACGCGATATTCAGAGGTAGTGGGTTCGGTTCCCACCATCGGCACGTTGTTTTTCTTCTACTTTGCGTTTAACTATCCTTCCCCTGAAAAGATTACATTACTAATTTATGTGATTATCGAAGTAAAAATTAAAAAAAAAAGACAAAGTACAATTCCCAATGCTTTCCTTGGCCTCGCCAACTGTTGCCTTCTTTCCTTCATGTATTATAACGGGCACCCTCATTTCCCCTTCATTTATCTGCTTATAGCTTACGGGGGTCTCGGTTCTGGCAGTCTCCAAGCCATAGGTAGCGTAAATGGTTCTAGCACAGCTTTCGCCCTCGGTATTCATCACGTTCTACGTGACGCTGGCGGTAACACAGGACGTTCCACGTCCGCCGCTTTGGTTGAGGGTGCCGCTGGTTAACACTCTCAGGGTTCATATGCAGACAACATTAATACCCAAGAAAGTAGCAGAGGGGTAGCGGCCGATGTAGCTGAGTTGAAAGAGCACCGGACGCGGTATTCGGAGGTCGTGGGTTCGGTTCCTACCATCGGCACGTTATTGTTTCTTCTACTTTGCATTTAACTATCTTTCCCCTGAACAGATTACATTTCCAACTTACGTGATTATCGAAGTAAAGATTAAAAAAACGACAAAGTACCATCCCCAATGCTTTCCTTGGCCTCGCCGACTGTTGGCTTCTTTCCTTCATGTATTATAAAGAGCACCCTCATTTCCCCTTCATTTATCTGCTTATAGCTTACGCGGGTCTCGGTTTTGCCAGTCTTCAAGCCATAGGTAGCGTAAGATGGTTCTAGCACAACTTTCGTCCTCGCTATTGATCACGTTCTACGTGACGCTGGCGGTAACACAGCACGTTCCACGTCCGCCGCTTTGGTTGAGGGTGGCGCTGGTTAACACTCTCAGGATTCATATGCAGACAACATTAATACCCAAGAAAGTAGCAGAGGGGTAGCGGCCGATGTAGCTGAGTTGAAAGAGCACCGGACGCGGTATTCGGAGGTCGTGGGTTCGGTTCCTACCATCGGCACGCTGTTTTTTCTTTTACTTTGCATTTAACTATCTTTCCCCTGAACAGATTACATTTCCAACTTACGTGATTATCGAAGTAAAGATTAAAAAAACGACAAAGTACCATCCCCAATGCTTTCGTTGGCCTCGCCGACTGTTGGCTTCTTTCCTTCATGTATTATAAAGAGCACCCTCATTTCCCCTTCATTTGTCTGCTTATAGCTTACGGGGGTCTCGGTTCTGGCAGTCTCCAAGCCATAGGTAGCGTAAGAGTGTTCTAGCACAGCTTTTACCCTCGATCTTGAACACGTTCTACGTGACGCTCGCAGTAACACAGGACGTTCCACGTCCGCCGCTTTGGTTGAGGGTGGCGCTGGTGAACACTCTCAGGGTTCGTATGCAGACAACATTAATACCAAAGAAAGTAGCAGACGGGAAAGCGGCAGATGTAGCTCGGAAGAGCACCGGACGCGATATTCAGAGGTCGTGGGTTCGGTTCCCACCATCAGCACGTTTTTTCTTCTACTTTGCGTTTAACTATCTTTCCCCTGAACAGATGACATTACTTATTTATGTAATTATCGACGTAAAATAAAAAAAAGACAAAGTACACTCTCTAATGCTTTCCTTGGTCTCGCCGACTGTTGGCTTCTTTCCTTCATATATTATAAAGAGCACCCTCATTTCCCCTTCATTTATCTGCTTATAGCTTACGGGGATCTCGGTTCTGGCAGTCTTGAAGCCATAAAGCTTTCCTTGGCCTCGCCGACTGTTGACTTCTTTCCTTCATGTATTATAACAAGCACCCTCATTTCCCCTTCATTTATCTGCTTATAGTTTACGGGGGTCTCGGTTCTGGCAGTCTTGAAGCCACAGGGAGTGTAAGAGAGTTCTAGCACAGCTTTCGCCCTCGCTCTTGATCACGTTCTACCCCTTACAAAAATCCTATATCTGCTCCAGATATGGAACATATGCTGCCAGATACAAATATATAAGGCAGCAAATAAGACCTTATCTGTGCCAGATAAGGTCATATATGTGCAAAATGTTGCCCTTATATGGCTCAGATTTGGCCATATCATGCAACATATAATCCATATCTGAACGGGTAACGGGACCTTATATGGCTTGATCAGGGGCATATATGGTATCCTCGCGACCTTATGTGGCCTGATAAAGGGCATATATGGCATCTTCATGACCTTATATAGACAGACCAGGGCCATATGCCTGGCATCAACAGGACTTATATAACCTCATCGGGGCCTTAATTATGTAGGCGCCATAGTGATTGTATATTAGCAATCTATGGCTTTCGTCTACCTTCTGCAAATAGTCAATATTGGTATCATGTAGTCGAGCTTCAATTTTTCTACACTCAGCATGGCCTGCATGCTTAGTGTTAATTGTATCCAATTTAGGAAATAGCTACGACTCCTAATATTTCAAATATTCTGCAGATGCCGCTGCACTATAATTATTACACCATGTGTTCCTTAATCCAGGAGGGCGCTGGGTTATGGCTACATGCTCCTCTTTCCGCCTACTAACACGCATTTTCATTTAAAATGCGGCGGCAGTCCGGTACACAAACGCATGGTCGGTTAAGTTGAGCGATTCAAAATATCAAGAAAATGATGGCAGTTCAGTATACGGCCCCCTCCGAGCTGTCTAGACGGTGACTCACCCTCAGAGACAGCTGGCGGTTGCGGCGTGGAGGGCCGCACTTGCTAGACAGTGACTCCTCCTCTCCCGCGTTCCCCTCTCAAACAGCGGCGGCTCCTGCGTCGCGGGCTCGCATTTCATCTCTCCTCCTCGCTGCCACGCTCTATACCGCGTAGGCCGGGAGCTCTCCGTTTTGTATGTGCTTGCTTCTTTCTCCTCCCCCTTTCAACTCCGTGCGCCTAAGCACTTGTCTCGTTCCTTTCGCGGTGGCAGACATAGGAGTTCGGTGCGGCTGGCAGGCGTGCAGCATTTTGTGTATGCTGGTGTGTGTGTGCCAGCGCCTGTTCGCTATTAGCTGTGTGCATGTAACAAAAATGCGACAGAAAACCTACAAGAGCTTCAGTGTGACTGTCGGCACAGAGGAAATTACGGTGTACCACTGCGGGTGGAAGCTGCCTCCCCAGCCTTGGCAGCGAACCTGATGGTCGATTGAGCTTTTCGAGGCTTCTGCCCTGGGTGGCCCGGCCAAATCTTCACCATTGCGTCGGATCGCACCCTCATCGTGCCGCCTCATCTTCACGCCCGCGATCACCAAAACCGTGAGCGTGAGACTTCTTGTCGGGAACTAACGCTTGCCAGCCTCAGGATATTGTTCACTTTATTATTTTGATGGAAAAATTTTCCAATCAGTAAATTGGATGGTAACTGCCAGCATGTGATATTTTTCCGTTCATTTCGTTGCTAATTTGTCTTTCGCTCCAGCCAATTTAACAAATTTCAGTTGGTAGATAGGGTCATTCGCTGTTTATTATTATTATTATTTGCGCTACCTAAGTAGCTTCATGCTTGATTGGTTTAGGGGCAGAGCTGTCGCTGTCATGACAAATGCCATAGGACATGCTTTTTTCTTTGTTTTCTCTCTTAATTTCAAAATCAACCACTAGTTAGGCGCGTTCGCTCATTTTGCACTCCAGTCTCTGCTTAAGGTAAAACCAGTACTTCCTGACAGCCTATATGTACTTTGCTAAGGTTTAGGTATTATCAGCAGTCCCAGCAGCGTATGTTTTATCGCCCTGCGGTTTAGCGGTAGCTTTTCCGGGTATCGACAAACCATTAAATTCCCTTGCAATAGTCTAGTTCGATTATTAGCCGTTTATTTTATTTAGCTTCGCAAGTAAACCAGCTCAAACTAAAAGCATTTACTAGTTAAAGCTCTGTGTGTAAAAGAGTAGAATAAAAATGTAATATCTAATTTCATAAGTTAATGTCTTTCACTTTAGCTTCTCGTGTAGACATTATTCTGTTCAGATATGCCATTAGTTTGTTATAGTATCGCGCCTAAATGAGTAGAATCTCAATATTTACTAAAGGATGAGCATGTGTTTGACCATCGGTATACACACGTAATTCAGGCCCGTCTTTGAGCGATTACATATAGGCAGGGTAAAAAGAAAACCTGTCGTTTCAAAGCTATTTTCCTGTAAGGTTTGAAATAAAAGGGGAAATTCAGGTTTCCCTTGGCAAACATGATTGAGCGTGCATTTAGCTGGAATACTGAAATTGTGTTGTGTGTGTTGCAATAAAGCGTTATGTTGATATGCAGATATATAGATCTATAGTTCAAAACCCACATGCCATGCGGGCTAGATCTTTAAATCAGGAATTGGGTAGATAAGGCATATCTGGTAAGATATGCCTTATCTGGTACTCGGAATCAGGAATTGGGCAGATCAGGCATATACAACCAGATATGCCTTATCTGGTACTCGAAATCAGGAATTGGGCAGATATGCCTTAGCTGGCCTAGATCTGTCTTAATATACCATATCTGCCCAATTCCTGATATACCTGATCTGGATTTTTTTTATAAGTCCAGATATGGCATTTCCGTAAGGGACGTGACGCTGGTGGTAAACCAGGACGTTCCACGTCCGCCGCTTTTTGTTAAGGGTGGCGCTGGTGAACACTCTCAGGGGCAGTATACAGACAACATATAATACCAAAGAATGTAGCAGAGGGTACAGCGGCAGATGTAGCTCAGTTGGAAGAGCACCGGACGCGATATTCAGAGGTCGTGGGTTCGGTTCCCACCATCAGCACGTTGTTTTTCTTCCACATTGCGTTTAACTATCTTTCCCCTGAAAAGATTACATTACTAATTTATATGATTATCGAAGTAAAAATTAAAAAAAAGAAAAAGTACAATCTCCAATGCGTTCCTTGGCCTCGCCGACTGTTGGCTTCTTTCCTTCATAGATTATAACTAGCACCCTCATTTCCCCTTCATTTATCTGCTTATAGCTTACGGGGGTCTCGGTTCTGGCAGTCTTGAAGCCATAGGTAGCGTAAGAGGATTCTATCACAGCTTTCGCCCTCGCTCTTGGTCACATTCTACGTGACGCTGGCGGTAAATCACGACGTTCCACGTCCGCGGCTTTGATTGAGGGTGGCGCTGGTGAACACTCTCAGGGTTCGTATGCAGACAACAATAATACCCAAGAAAGTAGCAGAGGGGACAGCGGCCTCATGTAGCACAGTTGGAAGAGCACCGGACGGGACATTCGGCGGTCGTGGGTTCGGTTCCCACCATCGGCACATTATTTTTTATTCTACTTTGGGTTAAACTATCTTACCCCTGAACAGATGACATTACTACTTTATGTGATTATCGAAGTAAAAAATAAAAAAAAGACAAAGTACAATCCCCAAAGCTTTCCATGGCCTCACCGACTGTTTGCTTCTTTCTTTCATGTATTATAACGAGCACCCTCATTTCCTCTTCGTTCATCTGCTTATAGCTTACGGGAGTCTCGGTTCTGGCAGTCTTGAAGCCATAGGTAGCGTACGAGAGTTCTAGTACAGTTTTCGCCCTCGCTCTTGATCACGTTCAACGTGACGCTGGTGGTAACACAGGACGTTCCACGTCCGCTGCTTTGGTTGAGGGTTTCGCTGGTGAACACTCTCAGGGTTCGTATGCAGACAGCATTAATACGCAAGAAAGTAGCAGAGGGGACAGCGGCCGATGTAGCTCAGTTGGAAGAGCACTGGACACTATATTCGAGGTCGTGGGTTCGGTTCCCACCATCATCACGTTGTTTTTGCTTCTACTTTGAGTTTAACTATCTTTCACGTGAACAGATTACATTTCCAACTTACGTGATTATCGAAATAAAAATTAAAAACAAAAGACAAAGTACAATCCCCAATGCTTTCCTTGGCCTCGCCGACTGTTGGCTTTCCTGCATGTATTATAACGAGCACCCTCATTTCCCCTTCATTTATTTGCTTGTAGCTTACGGGGGTCTCGGTTCTGGCAGTCTTGAAGCCGTAGGTAGCGTATGAGGGTTCTAGCACAGCTTTCGCCCTCGCTATTGATCACGTTCTACGCGACGCTGGCGGTAACACAGGACGTTCCACTTCCGCCGCTTTGTCGAGGGTGGCGCTGGTGAACACTCTCAGGGTTCGTATGCAGACAACATTAATACCCAAGAAAGTAGCAGAGGGTACAGCGGCCGATGTAGCTCAGTTGGAAGAGCACCGGACCCGACATTCGGAGGTCGTGGGTTCGGTTCCCACCATCGACACGTTGTTTTTCTTTTTCTTTGCGTTTAACTAACTTTCCGCTGACCAGATTACACTACTAATTTATGTGATTATCGAAGCACAATTTAAAAAGAAAGACAAAGTACAATCTCCAATGCTTTAATTGGCCTCGCCGACTGTTGGCTTCTTTCCTTCATGTATTATAACGAGCACCGTCTTTCCCCCTTCATTTATCTCTTATAGCTTACAGGGGTCTCGGTTCTGGCAGTCTTGAAGCCATAGGTAGCGTAAAAGTGTCCTAGCAAAGCTTTCGCCCTTGCTCTTGATCACGTTCTACGTGACGCTGGTGGTAACACAGGACGTTCCACGTCCGCCGCTTTAGTTGAGGGTGGCGCTGGTGAGCACTCTCAGGGTTCGTATGCAGACAACATTAATACCCAAGAAAGTAATGAGGGGACAGCGGCCGATGTAGCTCAGTTGGAAGTGCACATGACGCGATATTCGGAGGACGTGGGTTCGGTTCCCACCATCGGCACGTTGTTTTTTCTTCTACTTTGCGTTTAACTATCTTTCCCCTCAACAGATTACATTACTAATTTATGTGATTATCGCAGTAAAAATTAAAAAAAATAAAGACAATGTACAATTCCCAATGCTTTCCTCGGCCTCGCCGACTGTTGGCTTCTTTCCTTCATGTATTATAACGAGCACCCTCATTTCCCTTTTATTTATCTGCTTATATCTTACGCGGGTCTCGGTTCTGGAACTCTTGAAGCCATACATAGCATAAGAGGGTTCTAGGAAAGCTTTCGCCCTCGCTCTTGATCACGTTCTACGTGACGCTGGCGGTAACACAGGACGTTCATCGTCCGCCGCTTTGGTCGAGGTTGGCGCTGGTGAACACTCTCAGGGTTCGTATGCAGACAACATTAATACCCAAGAAAGTAGCAGAGGGTACAGCGGCCGATGTAGCTCAGTTGGAAGAGCACCGGACGCGATATTCGGAGGTCGTGGGTTCGATTCCCACCATCGGCACGTTGTTTTTCTTCTACATTGCGTTTAACTATCTTTCCCCTGAAAAGATTACATTACTAATTTATATGATTATCGAAGAAAAATAAAAAAAGACAAAGTACACTCTCCGATGCTTTCCTTGGTCTCGCCGACTGTTGGCTTCTTTCCTTCATATATTATAAAGAGCACCCTCATTTCCCCTTCATTTATCTGCTAATAGCTTACGGGGATCTCCGTTCTGGCAGTCTTGAAGCATAGGTAGCGTAAGAGGGTTCTAGCACAGCTTTTACCCTCGATCTTGAACACGTTCTACGTGACGCTCGCGGTAACACAGGACGTTCCACGTCCGCCGCTTTCGTTGAGGGTGGCGCTGGTGAACACTGTCAGGGTTCGTATGCAGACAACATTAATACCAAAGAAAGTAGCAGACGGGACAGCGGCAGATGTAGCTCAGTTGGAAGAGCACCGGACGCGATATTCAGAGGTCGTGGGTTCGGTTCCCACCATCGGCACGGGTTTTTTTCTTCTACTTTGCGTTTAACTATCCTTCCCCTGAACAGATTACATTACTAATTTATGTTATTATTGAAGTAAAAATTAAAAAAAAGGCAAAGTACAATCCCTAATGCTTTACTTGGCCTCGCCAACTGTTGCCTTCTTTCCTTCATGTATTATAACGGGCACCCTCATTTCCCCTTCATTTATCTGCTTATAGCTTACACGGGTCTCGGTTCTGGCAGTTTCCAAGCCATAGGTAGCGTAAGATGGTTCTAGCACAGCTTTCGCCCTCGCTATTCATCACGTTCTACGTGACGCTGGCGGTAACACAGGACGTTCCACGTCCGCCGCTTTGGTTGAGGGTGGCGCTGGTTAACACTCTCAGGGTTCATATGCAGACAACATTAATACCCAAGAAAGTAGCAGAGGGGTAGCGGCCGATGTAGCTGAGTTGAAAGAGCACCAGACGTGGTATTCGGAGGTCGTGGGTTCGGTTCCTACCATCGCCATGTTGTGTTTTCTTCTACTTTGCGTTTAACTATCTTTCCCCTGAATAGATTACATTTCCAACTTACGTGATTATCGAAGTAAAAATTAAAAAAAAAGACAAAGTACCATCCCCAATGCTTTCCTTGGCCTCGCCGACTGTTGGCTTCTTTCCTTCATGTATTATAGCGAGAACCCTCATTTCCCTTTCATTTATCTGCTTATATCTTACGCGGGTCTCGGTTCTGGAAGTCTTGAAGCCATACGTAGCGTAAGAGGGTTCTAGCACAGCTTTCGCCCTCGCTCTTGATCACGTTCTACGCGACGCTGGCGGTAACTAAGGACGTTCCACGATCGCCGCTTTGGTTGAGGGTGGCGCTGGTGAACACTCTCAGGGTTCGTATGCAGACAACATTAATACCCAAGAAAGTAGCAGAGGGTACAGCGGCCGATGTAGCTCAGTTGGAAGAGCACCGGACCCGACATTCGGAGGTCGTGGGTTCCGTTCCCACCATCGGCACGTTGTTTTTTCTTTTTCTTTGCGTTTAACTAACTTTCCGCTGACCAGATTACACTACTAATTTATGTGATTATCGAAGCACAATTTAAAAAGAAAGACAAAGTACAATCTCCAATGCTTTAATTGGCCTCGCCGAATGTTGGCTTCTTTCCTTCATGTATTATAACGAGCACCGTCATTTCCCCTTCATTTATCTCTTATAGCTTACGGGGGTCTCGGTTCTGGCAGTCTTGAAGCCATAGGTAGCATAAAAGGGTCCTAGCAAAGCTTTCGCTCTTGCTCTTGATCACGTTCTACGTGACGCTGGTGGTAACACAGGACGTTCCACGTCCGCCGCTTTAGTTGATGGTGGCGCTGGTGAGCACTCTCAGGGTTCGTATGCAGACAACATTAATACCCAAGAAAGTAATGAGGGGACAGCGGCCGATGTAGCTCAGTTGGAAGTGCACATGACGCGATATTCGGAGGTCGTGGGTTCGGTTCCCACCATCGGCACGTTGTTTTTTCTTCTACTTTGCATTTAACTATCTTTCCCCTGAAAAGATTACATTACTAATTTATGTGATTATCGAAGTAGAAATTAAAAAAAGACAATGTGAATCCGCAATGCTTTCCTTGGCCTCACCGACTGTTGGCTTCTTTCCTTCATGTATTATAACGAGCACCCTCATTTCCCCTTCATTTATCTCTTATAGCTTACGGGGGTCTCGGTTCTGGCAGTCTTGAAGCCATAGGTAGCGTAAAAGGGTCCTAGCAAAGCTTTCGCCCTTGCTCTTGATCACGTTCTACGTGACGCTGGTGGTAACACAGGACATTCCACGTCCGCCGCTTTAGTTGATGGTGGCGCTGGTGAGCACTCTCAGGGTTCGTATGCAGACAACATTAATACCCAAGAAAGTAGCAGAGGGGACAGCGGCCGATGTAGCTCAGTTGGAAGAGCACCGGACGCGATATTCTGCGGTCGTGTGTTCGGTTCCCACCATCGGCACGTTGTTTTTTCTTCTACTTTGCGTTTAACTATCTTTCCCTTGAACAGATTACATTACTAATTTATGTGATTATCGCAGTAAAAATTAAAAAAAATAAAGACAATGTACAATCCCCAATGCTTTCCTCGGCCTCGCCGACTGTTGGCTTCTTTCCTTCTTGTATTATAACGAGCACCCTCATTTCCCCTTCATTGATCTGCTTATATCTTACGCGGGTCTCGGTTCTGGCTGTCTTGAAGCCATAGGTAGCGTAAAAGGGTCCTAGCACAGCTCTCGCCCTCGCTCTTGATCACGTTCTACGCGACGCTGGCGGTAACGCAGGACGTTCCACGTCCACCGCTTTGGTTGAGGGTGCCGCTGGTGAACACTCTCAGGGTTCGTATGCAGACAACTTTAATACCCAAGGAAGTAGCAGAGGGGACAGCGGCCGATGTAGCTGAGTGGAAAGAGCACCGGACGCGATATTCGGAGGTCGTGGGTTCGATTCCCACTATCGGCACGTTGTTTTTTCTTCTACTTTGCGTTTAACTATCTTTCCCCTGAACTGATTACATTAATAATTTATGTGATTATCGAAGTAAAAATTAAATAAAAAAGACAAAGTACAATACCCAATGCTTTCCTTCGCCTCGCCGACTGTTGACTTCTTTCCTTCATGTATTTTAACGAGAAAACTCATTTCCCTTCATTTATCTGCTTATAGCTTACGGGGTTCTCGGTTCTGGCAGTCTTGAAGCCATAGGTAGCGTAAGATGGTTCTAGCACAGCTTTCGCCCTCACTCGTGATCACGTTCTACGTGACGCTGGCGGTAACACAGTACGTTCCACGTCCGCCGCTTTGATTGAGGGTGGCGCTGGTGAACACTGTCAGGGTTCGTATGCAGAGAACAATAATACCAAAGAAAGTAGCAGAGGGGACAGCGGCCGATGTAGCTCAGTTGGAAGAGCACCGGGTGCGACATTCGGCGGTCGTGGGTTCGGTTCTCACCATCGGCACGTTGTTTTCTATTCTACTGTCGGTTTAACTATCTTTCCCCTGAACAGATGACATTACAACTTTATGTGATTATCGAAGTAAAAATTAAAAAAAAGACAAAGTGCAATCCCCAATGCTTTCCTTAGCCTCACCGACTGTTGGCTTCTTTCCTTCATGTATTATAACGAGCACCCTCATTTCCTCTTCGTTTATCTGCTTATAGCTTACGGGGGTCTCGGTTCTGGCAGTCTTGAAGCCATAGGTAGCGTATGAGGGTTCTAGCACAGCTTTCGCCCTCGCTCTTGATCACGTTCTACGTGACGCTGGCGGTAACACAGGACGTTCCACGTCCGCCGCTTTGGTTGAGGGTGGCGCTGGTGAACACTCTGAGGGTTCGTATGCAGACAACGTTAATACCCTAGAAAGTAACAGAGGGTACAGCGGCCGATGTAGCTCAGTTGGAAGTCCACCGGACGCGATATTCGGAGGCCGTGGGTTCGGTTCCCACCAGCGGCACATTGTTTTTTTTTCTACTTTGCGTTTAACTATCTTCCCCTGATTATATTACGTTACTAATTTATGTGATTATCAAAATAAAAATTAAAAAAAAAGACAAAGTACAATCCCCAATCCTTTCCTTGGCCTCGCCGAATATTGGCTTCTTTCCTTCATGTATTATAACGAGCACCCTCATTTCCCCTTCATTTATCTGCTCATAGCTTACGGGGGTCTCTGTTCTTGCAGTCTTGAAGCCACACATAGCGTAAGAGGGTTCTAGCACAGCTTTCGCCCTCACTCTTGATCACGCTCTACGTGAGGCTGGCGGTAACACAGGACGTTCCACGTCCGCCGCTTTGGTTGAGGGTGGCGCTGCTGAACACTCTCAGGGTTCGTATTCAGACAACGTTAATACCCAAGAAAGTAACAGAGGGTACAGCGGCCGATGAAGCTCAGGTGGAAGAGAACCGGACCTGACATTCGGAGGTCGTGGGTTCGGTTCCCACCATCGGCACATTGTTTTTTTTTTTTTCTACTTTGCGTTTAACTATCTTTCCCCTGATTACAATACGTTACTAATTTATGTGATTATCAAAATAAAAATTAAAAAAAGACAAAGTACAATCCCCAATGCTTTCCTTGGCCTCGCCGAATATTGGCTTCTTTCCTTCATGTATTATAACGAGCACCCTCATTTCCCCTTCATTTATCTGCTTATAGCTTACGGGGGTCTCTGTTCTTGCAGTCTTGAAGCCATACATAGTGTAAGACGGTTCTAGCACAGCTTTCGCCCTACTCTTGATCACGTTCTACGTGAGGCTGGCGGTAACACAGGACGTTCCACGTCCGCCGCTTTGGTTGAGGGTGGCGCTGGTGAACACTCTCAGGGTTCGTATGCAGACAACGTTAATACCCAAGAAAGTAACAGAGGGGACAGCGGCCGATGTAGCTCAGTTGGAAGTGCACCGGACGCGATATTCGGAGGTCGTGGGTTCGGTTCCCACCACCGGCACGTTGCTTTTTCTTCTACTTTGCGCTTAACTATCTTTCCCCTGAACAGATTACATTAATAATTTATGTGATTATCGAAGTAAAAAAAAAGACAAACTACAATCCCCAATGCTTTCCTTGGCCTCGCCGGCTGTCGGCTTCTTTCCTTCAGGTATTATAACGAGCACCCTCCTTACCCCTTCATTTATCTGCTTATAGCTTACGGGGCTCTCGGTTTTGGCAGTCTTGAAGCCATAGGTAGCGCACTATGGTTCTAGCACAGCTTTCGCCCCCGCTCTTGATCACGTTCTACGTGACGCTGGCGGTAACACAGTACGTTCCACGTCCGCCGCTTTGGTTGAGGGTGGCGCTGGTGAACACTCTCAGGGTTCGTATGCAGACAAAATTAGTACCCAAGAAAGTAGCAGAGGGGACAGCGGCCGATGTAGCTGAGTTGAAAGAGCACCGGACGCGATATTCGGAGGTCGTGGGTTCGGTTCCCACCATCGGCACGTTGTTTTTTTCTTTTTCATTGCGTTTAACTAACTTTCCGCTGAACAGATTACATTACTAATTTATGTGATTATCGCAGCACAAATTAAAAAAAGACAAAGTACAATCCCCAATGCTTTCCTTGGCCTCGCCGACTGTTGGCTTCTTTCTTTCATGTATTATAACAAGCACCCTCTTTTCCCCTTCATTTATCTGCTTATAGCTTACGGGGGTTTCGGTTCTGGCAGTCTTGAAGCATAGGTAGCGTAAGAGGGTTCTAGCACAGCTTTCGCCCTCGCTCTTGATCACGTTTTACGTGACGCTGGCGGTAACACACTACGTTCCACGTCCGCCGCTTTGGTTGAGAGTGGCGCTGGTGAACACTCTCAGGGTTAGGATGCAGACAACATTAATACCCAAGAAAGTAGCAGACGGGACCGCGGCCGATGTAGCTCAGTTGGAAGAGCACCGGACGCGATATTCGAAGGTCGCGGGTTCGGTTCCCATCATCGGCATGTTGTTTTTTCTTCGAGTTTGCGTTTAACTATCTTTCCCCTGAACAGATTACATTACTAATTTATGTGATTATCGAAGTAACAATTAAAAAAAAAGACAAAGTGCTATCCTCAATGCTCTCCTCGGCCTCGCCAACTGTTGGCTTCTTTCCTTCATGTATTATAACGAGCACCCTCATTACCCCTTCATTTATCTGCTTATAGCTTACGGGGCTCTCGGTTTTGGCAGTCTTGAAGCCATAGGTAGCGCACTATGGTTCTAGCACAGCTTTCGCCCCCGCTCTTGATCACGTTCTACGTGACGCTGGCGGTAACACAGTACGTTCCACGTCCGCCGCTTTGGTTGAGGGTGGCGCTGGTGAACACTCTCAGGGTTCGTATGCAGACAAAATTAATACCCAAGAAAGTAGCAGAGGGAACAGCGGCCGATGTAGCTCAGTTGGAAGAGCACCGGATGCGATATTCGGAGGTCGTGGGTTCGGTTCCCACCATCGGCACGTTGTTTTTTCTTCTACTTTGCGTTTAACTATCTTTCCCCTGAAAAGATTACATTACTAATTTATGTGATTATCAAAGAAAAAATTAAAAACAGACAAAGTACAATCCCCAGTGCTTTCCTTGGCCTCGCCGACTGTTGGCTTCTTTCCTTCATGGATTATAACGAGCACCCTCATTTCCCCTTCATTTATCTGCTGATAGACTACGGGGGTCTCGGTTCTGGCAGTCTTGAAGCCATAGGTAGCGTAAGAGGATTCTATCACAGCTTTCGCCCTCGCTCTTGGTCACATTCTTCGTGACGCTGGCGGTAACACAGGACGTTCCACGTCCGCCGCTTTGATTGAGGGTGGCGCTAGTGAACACTCTCAGGGTTCGTATGCAGACAACAATAATACTAAAGAAAGTAGCAGAGAGGACAGCAGCCGATGTAGCTCTGTTGGAAGAGCACCGGACGGGACATTCGGCGGTCGTGAGTTCGGTTCCCACTATCGGCACATTGTTTTTTATTCTACTGTGGGTTTAACTATCTTGCCCCTGAACTGATGACATTACTACTTTATGTGATTATCGAAGTAAAAATTAAAAAAAAGACAAAGTACAATCCCCAATGCTTTCCATGGCCTCATCGACTGGTGGCTTCTTTCCTTCATGTATTATAACGAGCACCCTCATATCCTCTTCGTTTATCTGCATATAGCTTACGGGGGTCTCGGATCTGGCAGTCTTCAAGCCATAGGTAGCGTAAGAGGGTTCTAGCACAGATTTCGCCCTCGTTCTTGATCACGTTCTACGTGGCGCTGGCGGTAACACAGGACGTTCCACGTCCGCCGCTATGGTTGAGGGTGGCGCTGGTGAACACTCTCAGGGTTCGTATGCAGACAACATTAATACCCAAGAAAGTAGCAGAGGGGACAGCGGCTGTTGTAGCTCAGTTGGAAGAGCACCGGACACGTTATTCGAGGTCGTGGGCTCGGTTCCCACCATCATCACGTTGTTTTTGCTTCTACTTTGAGTTTAACTATGTTTCCCCTGAACAGATTTACATTACTAATTTATGTCATTATCGAAGTAAAAATAAAAAAAAGACAAAGTACAATCCCCAATGCTTTCCTTGGCCTCGCCAACTGTTGCCTTCTTTCCTTCGTGTATTATAACGAGCACCCTCATTTACCCTTCATTTATCTTCTTATAGCTTACGGGGGTCTCGGTTTTGACAGTCTTGGAGCCATAGGTTGCGTAAGAGGGTTCTAGCACAGCTTTCGCCCTCGCTCTTGATCACGTTCTACGTGACGCTGGCGGTAACACAGGACGTTCCACGTCCGCTGCTTTGGCCGAGGTTGGCGCTGGTGAACACTCTCAGGGTTCGTATGCAGACAACATTAATACCCAAGAATGTAGCAGAGGGGACAGCGGCCGATGTAGCTCAGTTGGAAGAGCACCGGACGCGATATTCGGAGGTCGTGGGTTCGGTTCCCACCATCGGCATGTTGTTTTTTCTTCTACTTTGCGTTTAACTATCTTTCCCCTGAACAGATTACATTACTAATTTATGTGATTATCGCAGTAAAAATTAAAAAAAAAAATAAAGACAATGTACAATCCCCAATGCTTTCCTCGGCCTCGCCGACTGTTGGCTTCTTTCCTTCATGTATTATAACGAGCACCCTCATTTCCCTTCATTGATCTGCTTATATCTTATGCGGGTCTCGGTTCTGGCAGTCTTGAAGCCATAGGTAGCGTAAAAGGGTCCTAGCACAGCTCTCGCCCTCGCTCTTGATCACGTTCTACGTGACGCTGGCGGTAACACAGGACGTTCCACGTCCGCCGCCCTGGTTGAGGGTGGCGCTGGTGAACACTCTCAGGGTTCGTATGCAGACAACATTGATACCCAAGAAAGTAGCAGAGGGGACAGTGTCCGATGTAGCTGAGTTGAAAGAGCACCGGACGCGATATTCGGAGGTCGTGGGTTCGGTTCCCACCATCGGCACGTTGTTTTTTCTTCTACTTTGCGTTTAACTATCTTTCCCCTGAACTGATTACATTACTAATTTATGTGATTATCGAAGTAAAAATTAAATAAAAAAGACAAAGTACAATACCCAATGCTTTCCTTAGCCTCACCGACTGTTGGCTTCTTTCCTTCATGTATTATAACGAGCACCCTCATTTCCTCTTCGTTTATCTGCTTATAGCTTACGGGCGTTTCGGATCAGGCAGTCTTGAAGCCATAGGAAGCGTAAGAGGGTTCTAGCACAGCTTTCGCCCTCGCTCTTGATCACGTTCTACGTGGCGCTGGCGGTAACACAGGACGTTCTACGTCCGCCGCTTTGGTTGAGGGTGGCCCTGGTGAACACTCTCAGGGTTCGTATGCAGACAACATTAATACCCAAGAAAGTATCAGAGCGGACAGCGGCCGATGTAGCTCAGTTGGAAGTCCACCGGACGCGATATTCGGAGGTCGTGGGTTCGGTTCCCACCATCGGCACATTGTTTTTTTTTCTACTTTGCGTTTAACTATCTTTCCCCTGATTACAATACGTTACTAATTTATGTGATTATCAAAATAAAAATTAAAAAAAGACAAAGTACAATCCCCAATGCTTTCCTTGGCCTCGCCGAATATTGGCTTCTTTCCTTCATGTATTATAACGAGCACCCTCATTTCCCCTTCATTTATCTGCTTATAGCTTACGGGGGTCTCTGTTCTTGCAGTCTTGAAGCCATACATAGCGTAAGACGGTTCTAGCACAGCTTTCGCCCTACTCTTGATCACGTTCTACGTGACGCTGGCGGTAACACAGGACGTTCCACGTCCGCCGCTTTGGTTGAGGGTGGCGCTGGTGAACACTCTCAGGGTTCGTATGCAGACAACGTTAATACCCAAGAAAGTAACAGAGGGGACAGCGGCCGATGTAGCTCAGTTGGAAGTGCACCGGACGCGATATTCGGAGGTCGTGGGTTCGGTTCCCACCACCGGCACGTTGTTTTTTCTTCTACTTTGCGCTTAACTATCTTTCCCCTGAACAGATTACATTAATAATTTATGTGATTATCGAAGTAAAAAAAAAGACAAACTACAATCCCCAATGCTTTCCTTGGCCTCGCCGGCTGTCGGCTTCTTTCCTTCAGGTATTATAACGAGCACCCTCCTTACCCCTTCATTTATCTGCTTATAGCTTACGGGAGTCTCGGTTTTGGCAGTCTTGAAGCCATAGGTAGCGTAAGATGGTTCTAGCACAGCTTTCGCCCTCGCTCTTGATCACGTTCTACGTGACGCTGGCGGTAACTAAGGATGTTCCACGTCCGCCGCTTTGGTTGAGGGTGGCGCTGGTGAACACTCTCAGGGTTCGTATGCAGACAACATTAGTACCCAAGAAAGTAGCAGAGGGGACAGCGGCCGATGTAGCTGAGTTGAAAGAGCACCGGACGCGATATTCGGAGGTCGTGGGTTCGGTTCCCACCATCGGCACGTTGTTTTTTTCTTTTTCATTGCGTTTAACTAACTTTCCGCTGAACAGATTACATTACTAATTTATGTGATTATCGCAGCACAAATTAAAAAAAGACAAAGTACAATCCCCAATGCTTTCCTTGGCCTCGCCGACTGTTGGCTTCTTTCCTTCATGTATTATAACAAGCACCCTCTTTTCCCCTTCATTTATCTGCTTATAGCTTACGGGGGTTTCGGTTCTGGCAGTCTTGAAGCATAGGTAGCGTAAGAGGGTTCTAGCACAGCTTTCGCCCTCGCTATTGATCACGTTTTACGTGACGCTGGCGGTAACACACTACGTTCCACGTCCGCCGCTTTGGTTGAGAGTGGCGCTGGTGAACACTCTCAGGGTTAGGATGCAGACAACATTAATACCAAAGAAAGTAGCAGACGGGACCGCGGCCGATGTAGCTCAGTTTGAAGAGCACCGGACGCGATATTCGAAGGTCGCGGGTTCGGTTCCCATCATCGGCATGTTGTTTTTTCTTCGAGTTTGCGTTTAACTATCTTTCCCCTGAACAGATTACATTACTAATTTATGTGATTATCGAAGTAACAATTAAAAAAAAAGACAAAGTGCTATCCTCAATGCTCTCCTCGGCCTCGCCAACTGTTGGCTTCTTTCCTTCATGTATTATAACGAGCACCCTCATTACCCCTTCATTTATCTGCTTATAGCTTACGGGGCTCTCGGTTTTGGCAGTCTTGAAGCCATAGGTAGCGCACTATGGTTCTAGCACAGCTTTCGCCCCCGCTCTTGATCACGTTCTACGTGACGCTGGCGGTAACACAGTACCTTCCACGTCCGCCGCTTTGGTTGAGGGTGGCGCTGGTGAACACTCTCAGGGTTCGTATGCAGACAAAATTAATACCCAAGAAAGTAGCAGAGGGGACAGCGGCCGATGTAGCTCAGTTGGAAGAGCACCGGACGCGATATTCGGAGGTCGTGGGTTCGGTTCCCACCATCGGCACGTTGTTTTTTCTTCTACTTTGCGTTTAACTATCTTTCCCCTGAAAAGATTACATTACTAATTTATGTGATTATCAAAGAAAAAATTAAAAACAGACAAAGTACAATCCCCAGTGCTTTCCTTGGCCTCGCCGACTGTTGGCTTCTTTCCTTCATGGATTATAACGAGCACCCTCATTTCCCCTTCATTTATCTGCTGATAGACTACGGGGGTCTCGGTTCTGGCAGTCTTGAAGCCATAGGTAGCGTAAGAGGATTCTATCACAGCTTTCGCCCTCGCTCTTGGTCACATTCTTCGTGACGCTGGCGGTAACACAGGACGTTCCACGTCCGCCGCTTTGATTGAGGGTGGCGCTAGTGAACACTCTCAGGGTTCGTATGCAGACAACAATAATACTAAAGAAAGTAGCAGAGAGGACAGCAGCCGATGTAGCTCTGTTGGAAGAGCACCGGACGGGACATTCGGCGGTCGTGAGTTCGGTTCCCACTATCGGCTCATTGTTTTTTATTCTACTGTGGGTTTAACTATCTTGCCCCTGAACTGATTACATTACTACTTTATGTGATTATCGAAGTAAAAATTAAAAAAAAGACAAAGTACAATCCCCAATGCTTTCCATGGCCTCATCGACTGTTGGCTTCTTTCCTTCATGTATTATAACGAGCACCCTCATATCCTCTTCGTTTATCTGCATATAGCTTACGGGGGTCTCGGATCTGGCAGTCTTCAAGCCATAGGTAGCGTAAGAGGGTTCTAGCACAGATTTCGCCCTCGTTCTTGATCACGTTCTACGTGGCGCTGGCTGTAACACAGGACGTTCCACGTCCGCCGCTATGGTTGAGGGTGGCGCTGGTGAACACTCTCAGGGTTCGTATGCAGACAACATTAATACCCAAGAAAGTAGCAGAGGGGACAGCGGCTGTTGTAGCTCAGTTGGAAGAGCACCGGACACGTTATTCGAGGTCGTGGGCTCGGTTCCCACCATCGTCACGTTGTTTTTGCTTCTACTTTGAGTTTAACTATGTTTCCCCTGAACAGATTTACATTACTAATTTATGTCATTATCGAAGTAAAAATAAAAAAAAGACAAAGTACAATCCCCAATGCTTTCCTTGGCCTCGCCAACTGTTGCCTTCTTTCCTTCGTGTATTATAACGAGCACCCTCATTTACCCTTCATTTATCTTCTTATATCTTACGGGGGTCTCGGTTCTGACAGTCTTGGAGCCATAGGTTGCGTAAGAGGGTTCTAGCACAGCTTTCGCCCTCGCTCTTGATCACGTTCTACGTGACGCTGGCGGTAACACAGGACGTTCCACGTCCGCTGCTTCGGCCGAGGTTGGCGCTGGTGAACACTCTCAGGGTTCGTATGCAGACAACATTAATACCCAAGAATGTAGCAGAGGGGACAGCGGCCGATGTAGCTCAGTTGGAAGAGCACCGGACGCGATATTCGGAGGTCGTGGGTTCGGTTCCCACCATCGGCACGTTGTTTTTTCTTCTACTTTGCGTTTAACTATCTTTCCCCTGAACAGATTACATTACTAATTTATGTGATTATCCCAGTAAAAATTAAAAAAAAATAAAGACAATGTACAATCCCCAATGCTTTCCTCGGCCTCGCCGACTGTTGGCTTCTTTCCTTCATGTATTATAACGAGCACCCTCATTTCCCTTCATTGATCTGCTTATATCTTATGCGGGTCTCGGTTCTGGCAGTCTTGAAGCCATAGGTAGCGTAAAAGGGTCCTAGCACAGCTCTCGCCCTCGCTCTTGATCACGTTCTACGTGACGCTGGCGGTAACACACGACGTTCCACGTCCGCCGCTTTGGTTGAGAGTGGCGCTGGTGAACACTCTCAGGGTTAGGATGCAGACAACATTAATATCTAAGAAAGTAACAGAGCGGACAGCGGCCGATGTAGCTCAGTTGGAAGTGCACCGGACGCGATATTCGGAGGTCGTGGGTTCGGTTCCCTTCATCGGCACGTAGATTTTTCTTCTACTTTGCGTTTAACTATCTTTCCCCTGAAAAGATTACATTATAATTTATGTGATTATAAAAATAAAAATTAAAAAAAAAGACAAAGTACAATCTCCAATGCTTTCCTTAGCCTCGCCTTCTGTTGGCTTCTTTCCTTCATGTATTATAACGAGCACCCTCATTTCCCCTTGATTTATCTGCGTATATCTTACGCGGATCTCGGCTCTGCAAGTCTTGAAGCCATACGTAGCGTAAGAGTGTTCTAGCACAGCTTTCGCCCTCGCTCTTAATCACGTTCTACGTGACGCTGGCGGTAACACACGACGTTCCACGTCCGCCGCTGTGGTTGAGAGTGGCGCTGGTGAACACTCTCAGGGTTCGTATGCAGACAACATTAATACCGAAGAAAGTAGCAGACGGGATAGTGGCAGATGTAGCTCAGTTGGATGAGCACCGGACGCGAAATTCGGAGGTCGTGGATTCGGTTCCCACCATCGGCACGATGTTATTTCTTCTACTTTGCGTTTAACTAACTTTCCCCAGAAAAGATTACATTAAAAATTTTTGTGATTATCGAAGTAAAAATTAAAAAAAAAACACAAAGTATAACTCCCAATGCTTTCCTTGGCCGCGCCGACTGTTAGCTTCTTTTCTTCATGGATTATAACGAGCACCCTGATTTCCTCTTCGTTTATCTCCTTATAGCTTACGGGAGTCTCGGTTCTGGCAGTCTTGAAGCCATAGGTAGCGTAAGAGAGTTCTAGCACAGCTTTCGCCCTCGCTCTTGATCACGTTCTACGTGACGTTGTTGGTAACACCGGACGTTCCACCTCCGCCGCTTTGTTTGAGGGTGGCGCTGGTGAGGGTGGGGTTCTAATGCAGACAACATTAATACCCAAGAAAGTAGCAGAGGGGACAGCGGCCGATGTAGATCAGTTGGAAGAGCACCTAACGCGATATTCGGAGGTCGTGGGTTCGGTTCCCACCATCGGCACGTTGTTTTTTATTTTACTGTGGGTTTAACTATCTTGCCCCTGAACAGATGACATTACACTTTATGTGATTATCGAAGTTTAAATATAAAAAAAAAGACAAAGTACAATCTCCAATGCTTTCCTTGGCCTCGCTTTCTGCTGGCTTCTCTCCTTCATGTATTATAACGAGCACCCTCATTTCCCCTTCATTTATCTGCTTATATCTTAAGCTGGTCTCGGTTCTGCAAGTCTTGAAGCCATACGTAGCGTAAGAGGGTTCCAGCAAAGCTTTCGCCCTCGCTCTTGATCACGTTCTACGTGACGCTGGCGGTAACACACGATGTTCCACGTCCGCCGCTTTGGTTGAGAGGGGCGCTGGTGAACACTCTCAGGGTTCGTATGCAGACAACATTAATATCCAAGAAAGTAGCAGAGGGGACAGCGGCCGATGTAGCTCAGTTGGAAGAGCACCGGACGCGATATTCGGAGGTCGTGGGTTCGGTTCCCACCATCGGCACGTTTTTTTCTTCTACTTTGCGTTTAACTATCTTCCCCTGAACAGATTACATTACTAATTTATTGTATTATCGAAGTAAAAATTAAAAATAAGGCAAAGTACAATCCCCAATGCTGTCCTTGGCCTCGCCGACTGTTGGCTTCTTTTCTTCATGTATTATAACGAGCACTTCCCCTTTATTTATCTTTATATATATATATTTACACAGGCTTTAAGCTGCGGGCCTTACCGGTCCCGGCCTGTGAAAGAATGGGCCTCGGCCGGGCTCTGGCCTACGAATGATCGGCTAGTCTAACCGAATGCCCACTGCTTATGTTTTCTGTGGTAAAATGGCGGTGCCAGTTGCCTACAGTTGCAGTTGATGACAGTTCTTCACTGCAAAAACTTCTTATTTTATGGTAATGTGTATGCAATGTTAGGGATCTAAAAACAAAATTAGAGCAGCGGGAAAAGCTAACGAGTAGATACAAAAAACTCGCTAATCAATATTCGAACTTCGGTCAAGTTTTCGAGTGCCATTCTGTCCTCTGCATAGAATACACGACACGGGCTGTCTCTCTGAGATTTTGCTCCTGTTTTCCCTTTTCGCAGCCATTACCAAGCTTTTGGAAGCTCTTATCATCAAAGGCCACTCTACGCAGGGCCGGTGCCTCCGAAAAAGGACCCGCTTCCGTCCTTTTACCTGTTCCTGCCGCAATGCCTTCTGTACCGCATCGATTGAAAGCTCGTATGTTCTCCGTTTATTTTCAAGACACCAACTTGCGGTGAACGACACGTGTGCCACGCAAAAGGTTGTCTGCGTTACAGTAGCTGGGCTACAGGGAGCTGAAGAAGGTTGGCTGAATGGAGGTGGAACTGCGTGAGAACAAGTGGCGCTATCACACGCGCTGTGCGCGAGATTGCTGGCGTTCGCTTCTAGCGCGAAACAGCGGAAGAAGCTGGAGAAGGTGTGCTCTCTAGCAGCGTCAGCGCATTAGAATTTAATGATCGCTTTTGCGCATTTCGCAGTGCACGCGCACGCGCCATATGAGCGTTGCGAAAAACTTAAAAAGAAAACAAATAAATCCCATATACTTGTGATTAGAGCGCCTTTGATCCCCCGGGACCCCCACCACCGCTTCGTTTAAAAAGTCTGACACGAAACATGAATATATTCTTTGAATTGTAGACAAAAAAAAAAAGCATAAAACGGAAAGGGTGCACTCGGCTTTACTTCCAGTCGCAATGCACCGTCGACAGCTAGCAAGACTCCCTCAATTCTGAGATAATGTTGGTGGGAATGCGTTTGAAAAACAAGAAGAAAGTTCTGCTAGGAGGGCAGCCCACCCACTCCAGCAACACTGCTAATACCAGAAGAACGCCTTGGGGCACTGAGTTGAAGGTGTATGTGTGCAAATGGCAGCACTATCCTGAGAGTTTCGTCGCAATCTGGCAGCCGGGTCCGTCACCAGTGTCGTTTTTCTTTTCTGCGTCCTCGGTCCGACTGAGGGGTCGCGATTCACCGCGGTCGTCAGACATGCTAAACGAATTATTCAGTGCATGCGGTTAGGTGGCTTTTTTTTGAGAGGTGAAAATGTTAACGCGTATTTTGAAACCCACAAGTTTTTTGCGCAGTCTTGAATTCTCCGTCAAGCCCGTTTGCAGTAGGCGTGAATAAGCTCAGTTCAGCAGCGCCCTCGGATGTCTACGGTAAATTCTTACGCAATGTGTATGTCAGGTTACAGGTGTTGGTTCGTTATTTTGCGGCTCGTTTTTTCACAGTGTTAGTAGTTAGGTTTTCGGCACTGCATATGCGCTTTCCATGTTTGTTTGCCTGTCCAGACTGAAGCAGTTCATGAGACGTGTATATACAGGCGAAAGGGCGCGTATGTTATTTCCTTCTCAGTTACTATCCATTGCGCCGCTTTCGTGATATATGAACACAGATTTAAGCAGAATTGAAGAAAAACCAATCAAACCTTATGCATGAAACGTTCTCTCGTTCTTGCACCCCGTACTCTAGGCCAACACTGTCTTTTGTTTCGGTCCCGTACGATTTCCAACTACAGGAATCGAAATGAAAAAAATGTTGATTTTCGCAACTATCTGGTTGTATTTTGGTAGCCGTTATGACACCCGTAAACTCAACAGTAAATGTAGCTCCATGATTTAATTCGTTTCCTATAGTGCTGCGCGTGGCCACTGGCGGCATCGGACCCAAACATCCGTTTCATCCGCCGCAGCTCCCAGACGGCGAATAATGCACAAATGAAACTGCAGCGCATCAGGCAGGAAATTAGGCGCTATCTTCCTCCCTGTAATTAGTCTACTTTATTTAATCAATCAGTGAGCAGAAATTCTTAAAGTGATATCTCCCACTGCATGACTTTGTCTCGTACCAACATGTGCGGGAAAGAAAATGGGTGTTACGACTGATATGGGATAAAAGGCAGGTGCTATGAATGTAGTGACTGCAATGCAGCTTGTATGTTTGGTTAGGGTCGCGAGTTCCCCGTTTGCGTTTGGTCGAGTGAATTGCAAAGGTATTGGTTATCTTTTCCCCGATTCTTGGTTACATGATATCTTTTCCCTAGGATTTGATTAACTGGGGAAATCATTTTTTCTTTTCCTAACCATTATCTAGTGATGAAAGTAAACTGTTGTACACGAGTAATCACATAGCCATATGTAGTGGAAATTCTCCTCGTCCCATTCTGGATAAGCTAGGCGAAGAGTAGGATACATTAGCTCACTTGCCGGAGTCAAGCAGTCTTTATAGCATAGGCGATCACACACCGAGCATCCGCTTTCGAAGGGGTTATTCGTGAATCGTCGTTGAACTTCAAGCGTAGCCGAGTCCAATTCACTAACTCTTCTCGCATACTCTGAATGTCGTTGCCCTTCCAAGTCCTCCGTTGACACAGTGAAACCAGCGTTCACAAGTGACGCTTCCCCTCTCTTTTTCAAACGTACAGCATGTTCTTGCGACGTCTCTTCTGCGCGCCGCTTCCTCCTGGTCTCGTTATACTTTACTGTCGAGCCAGCACGACCAACACGCTCCTTTTCAAGCCGCTGTTACCATTCTTCTTCTGTTTCCTAAACGCGTCGTTGTCGCCTTGTTGTATTCCAACATTCCTGACTGCTACGTGAATACGTCGACAAAAAGTATTCACTGTTTAAAGCGTCCATTACAGTGTCATTTTCCTCCTTTTACTCTAAAGTTTGAGAGAATAGGTGAAGGCCGCGCCTCCATTCGGTATCAGCGCTGCTCCAGCTGCAGCGCGCCGTGCTTACCGACCACCGCCGCCACCCGACGACCGAACATTCAGCGGCATCAAAGCTGCCATCGCTGGTGCTACGCTCCTCGTCCATCCCAAATGTGACACGCTCACATCCGTCATGGTTGTTGCATCGGACACCGCTGTCGGCGTCTTCTTGCAACAGTTCGTGGCCGGGATTTGGCAGCTAATCGCCTTCTTTTCCAAGAAGCTTGCACCCCCTGAGCGCCGCTACAGTACCTTCGGCCGATAGCTGCTGGCAATATATTCAGCCGTGAAGCACTTCCTTCATTTTCTCGAAGGGCGTATTTTTCATATATATCTTGACTGACCACTAACCTCTACGTCTGCGCTGGCATCAGCAGTTCTTCCTGCGCTCCTCGGGAAGCCAGGCAGCTCGCCTATATTTCCGAGTTTACCAGCGGCATTCGTCACGTCAGCGCAAGTCTAACATATTTGCCGACGCTCTTTATTGCGCTGAAGTCAATGCGATGGGCGATCGATGGCCAATCATCGGCTGCACGACTATGGCCGCTGCTCAGCGAGCCGATGCAGAGCTGCAACGGCTTCGCACGCGCGACACCTCTCTGGTATTGGAGGAAGTCTTGCTGCCTGACTGCGCCGTTCCTCTCGTCTATGATACGTCGACCGGTTGCCCTGGTCCCTATGTGTCTCCATCATACCGCTGAACCGTCTTTGGTGCCGTGTATTCTTTGGTCCATCCTGGCATCCGCGAAACTTGGCGCCTCGTCACGGCTCGTTATGTCTAGCCTCGCATCAACTATTCGAAGTTCGCCTCTGGTCGCGCACGTGCCTCAGCTGCCAGTAAAGTAAGGTGCACCGGCACACTGCGACTCCTCTTGTATCCTTCCCGTCCCCGGACGCCCGCTTAAGCCATCTTCACGTCTACATTGTCGGTACTCTTCTTCCCTGCGGAAACCACCGCTACCTGTTATCTGCATTGACAGGTTCTCGAGGTCGCCTAAAGCGATGCCCTTCTTCTGGATATAACGGCGGAGTCGATCGGAATAGCGCCGATCACATTATGGATAAGCTGCTGCGGTGTCCCACCGTTACTACTGATCGCGGCCGTCAGTTTGACTTAGCACTTTTTGCTAACCTATCTCAGCTCCTCAGCATCAACCATATTAATATGACCTCTTACCACCCTATCTCGAACGGTATCACTGAACATTTTCACCGGCAGCTGAATGCTTCAGTTATGTCGTCCGCTTTCCCTTCATCAAAGATAGAGCGCCTACCCTTCGTCCCACTTGGCGTCCACACCGCACTTCGCAGTGACACGTCTACCTGTGCAGCAGATTTAACGTTTGGCACAACGCTCTGTGTCCTCGGCGAAGTCTTTGAACCCTCGCCAGCCATGCTTGCTGACGTCACAGATTACGCCTGCCGACTACGTAGCGCGATGAGCACTGTCATTCTACCACGTCAGCGCCAATATTCCCTTCTCACCCACGTCCCCCCAGACCTTCAGGGGTGAACACAAGTCTTCGTTCGCCATGACACTGTACGTCCACTCTTACGACTACCATACGATCGTCTGTTCTAGGTGATCCGGCGCGCTCCTAAGCACTTTATACTGCGCATCAGCGTCCGGGAGGACTCGATCCCCGTTTCTCGCCCTAAACCTGCCCACCTTGACTCAGACGTTAACGATAAACTGTGTCACTGCAACACCTCCCGATTGTGCCGGTTCTCATCGCGTTCGATTCACACTCCCAGTGTCCGCCTTTCGCCATTCCCTACTGTTACTGATTTATTTAGAGGAAGGGAAAGGCACGGTAACTGTCTCACTTGTTTTCTGTGGACACCGCAACCGCGCCGTAAGGGAAGGGAGGAAGATGGGAGTGAGAGTGGAAAGAGAGAAAGAGGAGCCGTAGTGAAGGGCTACGGAGTAATTTCGACCACCTGGGGATCTTTAACGTGCGCTGACATCGCACAGCACACGACGCCTCTTCGTTTCGCCTCCATCGAAACGCAGCCGCCGAGGTCGGGTTCGAACCCGGGTACTCCGGCACAGTAGTCGGGCGTCTTACCACTGCACCACCCCGGCGGGGCTCGCCATTCCCTTTCGCTCATGGCTTCATCAATTGAGGGGGGGGGGGGGACTGTGGCATGCCATTGTGGCCTCGGCGCAAAAAAAAGGACAGCCTCAGCATGCCTGCCAAGCACGCGCAGTTCGTTCTTCGTGGCAGGAGGGCTGAATTCCGACGGTTCTCTGTCCCGTTCGCGCCTGTCTCAGCGGGTGTTGGCAATATATTTGTGGAGACCCGACAACGAGTGTGTCCGTTGTTCATCTGCACAGGACCACTAAAGTACGAGGAGGTAAAAGCCATTATAGTGCGTGGAATAGTAGCTCTCCATTACCGCCTCTCTATCTCCCTCTCTTCTTTCACTCCCACCTTTATCCCTTCCTTTACGGCATGGTACATGTGTCCGCGGAGAATTGTGACAGATACGGCGCCTTTTCTATTCAGTAAATCAATTTCAAAAGCCGCTGATGCCTGCTGTACTAACACCTCCCAGACATCTGGGTCTGCTTCTGTTTGTTGTGTGGTGTGTTCGAGGAGCGGAAAATGAAAGGCGCCGCACGGACGCCTGGATGGGACGCCCGGTGTGGTTCGCTTCGTATATGCATGGATGGAGGGATGACAACTTTTATTGTTCACCTTAAATAAATGCCCCTTATCCACCCCCCCCCGGCACGCAGGCCTAGGGGATAGGGGCTGAAGCCTCCGCAACTAAAGGCTAACACAGAGATTTTGTCTCTTCGCGGCTTCGGCCCCCAGGCGGACGGCTTGTTTCTGCCGAGCGAGGTCTTTACTCCGCAGCAGGGCTTCCCAGCTCTCTTTGGTATTGATATTTTCTTCGACTCCAGGGGAATCGACGCATTCCATAATGTGGTCGAGATTACCCCTCTCCCCACATGCTTTACAAAGATAATTTTCCTGTTCCCCTGGTAGTATGTGAAATGCCAATACTGGATTAACAAACGTTCCAGCTTGCAGTCGCCGCCATGCGGTCGCCTCTCTATTATTTACTGTCTTATCCGGTAGAGGCAGTAGTTTTCTCTTTAATCTATAATTTTCAACGATTACACAATATGTTTGCCCGCGTTCGTCTATGTTCTGGCAATCCGGCAGTTCTACGTTTACCCGGAAATAGATAGCTCGGGCTAACTCGTGTGCCGCTTCATTGCCAGGAGCCGACGCGCGCGCTGGGGTGCGTATTAGGTTGAATTTGCGGGTAAACGCTTTGCCGGCCAAGATCCTCGCCGCTTCAGGCAAGATTCTGTCTTTCATTAAATTCTAGATAGCAGTTTCACTATCGCTGACTACAAATTTTGCTTCCGTTCTAACGCAAGCGGGCGCTATAGCAACTTTTTAGGCCGTCTATATGTTGCGGATGCGTATAGTAGCTGCCAACTTGGGGGCTCCTAGTCCGCTGACTACTGAGGCAACCGTCGCGCCAGACTTCCCACTAGCTGCGTCCACGTAGGCAACTTCTTTGGGATCCATGTTTCCGAAGCGCTTTGTTAGCGCTTCGGTTTTCTTAATCCTCTTCTCGGTATTATGCTCCGGATGCATATTCCTCGGGAGTGGGGGTATCACTATTTTCTCCCTACATTTAGGGGGGACGTTAGTTCTAAGCTGCAGCCCGCGGTCAGACTGCAAGCCTGCCATCTGCAAGATGGCTCGGCCAGTGGTGGTGCTGCTAAGTCTCTCTACCTGAGACATGCGAACTGCGTTTGCGTATTCTTCCCAGTTATATGCACCCCCATAGAGAGGAGTTTCTCCGTAGAGGTGCACATCGGGATTCCTAGGGCTCTCTTGATACATCTTCGGATGAGAGTGTCTAATTTCGTCTTTTCATCCGCTCTAAGATTTAGAAAGGGTGTAGAGCAGCACACGCGGCTAAAGATGTAAGTCTGTACTAGCTTCAATAGGCTGCTCTCTTTGGCCTGTGCCCCTAAGGGAGATTCTCCTAAAGGTGCCTAGAACTTGCGATGCGTAGTCCTCTAGCGTTTTTCTGACGCCGTCATTGTGTCCATTTTCCTGGATAAAGAAGCCCATGATTCTGATCTTTCCTACTTTACGAACGGTTTTACCCTTGACTTTAATTTCGAATTTTGAGTCTATGCTTCTTCTAAGGAATCTAGGATTGTAGACGAATAGTTCCGATTTTTGCAGTGAGCACGAGAGGCTCCTGTCGGCGGCATCGGCAACCACCGTGTACGCTGCCTCCTGAAAACGCTCTTGTATGCTCGCATCGTTCCCCTGGTTGATCCAGAGGTCTCCTCACAAATGCTGCGCTGCTTAGTTCTACACCGACAAAGGAACTGGACAAACGCTGAGGTTAAGCGCAATCTACCAACTGAAGTTTTATTTCTTAGAAAAGGAAAAAGGAAGCACAAACACGCGACGTAATCTGAGGATCGCGAATACACATAAATCATAACAGTGCACTGTAACAGGAAGAACAACTCAGGAATTAAACCTTGAAAATGTGGAAAATAAGCAATAAACACTTTATCTAAGCCCGGGATGAATTCGCACTCAACCCCCCCCCCCCGCACATCTAACAGACACGCGCGGGTGACCTCATGCAAGTCTCTTGTCTCTTCTCAAAATATCTATTTCCCAGCGGGAAAGAGCTACGGAAGGAGCGCTAGCGTAATCGCCTTCTTTGCCAGAAACCATCCGAAAGGCCTCAATTACCTCACGCTTTTTCTTTTCTGTTGTCCGCGCCAAAATAACCGTGTTTTGGAAATATGGGCTGCAATCGTGTTTCAGGCAATGGTTCGCCAAGTTTTCTGCACCCTGCAGGGAACGACATTTCCTGCTGTGCTCCAAAAGCCTCCTGCTGTGTTCCAACTAGCTCAATCTCAAGCACTTCTTAACTTGACCCAGAGGTTTACGTCAACCGCGTATATGCTGAAATTTAGACCCTCAATTTTCTTGAGGGCCATGGGGAGTCCTTTCATGGTCACGATGAGGAGGAACGGCTATAGAACAGAGCCTTGAGGCGTGCTCTTGCTCCCTAACTCCACTGCGGGGGACTCGATGTCTTGGAACTTTATACAGACGTTTCTTTCTGACAGAAAGTCCCTTACGTTTTTGTAATTTTTCTTGCCTACACCTACGTCGATAAAGCCCTGAAGTATAGCCTCGTGCGTGACGTTATCAAGTCTAGCCACAAGATCAATTTAGAATCTTTTGACTTTGCGTCCAAGATATCGTGTTTTAATCTGGGCATCACGTCCTGTGTGTTCAGTCCAGGCCGGAAGCCAATCAATCATGAGGCCACAAGTCGTTTTGTTCCATGTACTTGGTGAGCCTAGTCTGCGCAACTCGCTCCATGCGTTTCCCTACACGTGAACTTAGGGAAATTAGCCTGATATTCTCAAGTTTGGGGGGCTTGCCCGGCTTTGGAATTAGTACAACGTTCACCTGCTTCCATTGCTGCGGTAGTTTCCCGTTGGTCCAAACTTCCTTCATTTACTCTGTAAGAGCGATGTTGGAGTCATCTAAGTTCCTGAGGATCTTATTTGGGATTCCATCGGGGCCGGGAGCAGATTTAGGTTTTAGGCTGAAAAATTCTTCCCTTACCTCAGTCTCCGTAATAGGAGCATCGAGTATCTCGTTCGTCGCTCCCGTGTACACCGGCAGGGCGCAGAAGGTGGTGTCTCCCAATGTACATTTGCTTTAATTTATCCATAAAATCGGCGTCTGTACCTTCGTACGCGTGTCTAGCTTTAGCCAACCTGATGCCCGATTGGGTTTTGGACTTATTGGATCTAGTAGGGGGCGTATCAGGCCAAATGTCTTGGAAAGGCTCATACCCTGTCCATTTCATCACACCTGTTGCACTAATTTTGTTCCCATAATTTAATCACGTAATTCTCGATTTCTTTTTGTGTTTAGCGTAATACATGAATCGCCTGGTGACGTCTTAACCTGTCGTGACGGTATATCGCGCGCCCCTTGTCAAACACAACTTATCCCCTTGACCACAGAACTACAGAAAATTCCTCACCTCGGTCACACGGCAGCAGATACGATAACTAAGCTCATCGCAACAATCGCACTAGACTTCTCGCCAGAAAAATCGGAATTACTAGTCATACACCCTAAAGGACGCACCTAGCAAACCAACATAGAAATCCGAATTCAGGGAAGACAGGTACCGCAGGTCCATACCATCCGCATTCTAGGACTATACGTGCAACAGGATGAAAAAAACCTAGACACAATGAAGCGACTCAAAAAGGGCGTTGCAAACAATGCGCAACTCATAAGAAAGTTGACAGGACGTGCACATGGGCTACGATGCATAGACACTCTTCGCGTAGTGCACGCCTATACCCTCAGCCGAATTCTTTATGCTACACCATACTTCAAACTATCATTCATTGAGGTCCAGCAAATAGTCTCCTTACTTCGGCAAACAACAAAGGCAGCACTTAAATTACCGAAAAGCCCTAGCAACGAGAGACTACTCGAACTCGGAGTCCATATCATAATACATGAACATCGAGTGGCCCGCTTACAAGCACAGATTGGCCGCTACAACTACCGGACGACACATACTCAGTAAGCTAGGCATCCCTGTTCTCGCAAACAATGCATCTCTAAGAACCCTCCCTACTCACACTTACACCTCAGTCTATGCAAAACCATTACCACGGAACATGCACCCCCACCATGAGCAAGGCCGCAGGAAGGCGCTCGGCAGAGCTCCACAGATGGCACGGGAATGAGCCCGGCGCAGTTCGGGTGGATGCCGCCTGCGATGCGACCGGATCCACGGGAGTTGTACACAACCCCCCCATTTCCCCCCTAAATTCCTAGCTTCCTTCAGGCGCCCCCCCCCCCTCCCCCGGAGTAAGCTAGGAGACCGCTGTAGCTATTGCTCTGGCATACACAGATGCCAATTATTTCCTTAGTGTTTCCAAAACTGTCATTCTAAATTATGCCAGGGGCTGGGTTCATCCTCCGGCGCACCGCCTGCTGCACATGTCCACCCCCCCCCCCTCCCCCGACGGGTTGAGCACATCTGGGTGCGTGCGCACTCGGGAAATCCAGGCAACGAGACCGCCGACTCCTTAGCCCGAAGGTCTAGAAACCAGAGACAGGCGGACCTCGTAGGGGATTTCTTGAAGGAGCGTATGCACTTCCTTGCTGAGCTCACTGAAAACTCCCGCGCTGAGCGCCTCATTTATCCGTTACCCCACCCATCCCTCACTACCAGAAAAGAGCCAATCAGGCGCCGCCTGCAGGCACGAACGCTGCCGACACCAGCTCTACGTTCCAAATTTAGGCCTATATCCCCCATATGCACTTTGTGCTCCCACCCTAAGGCCGCCCTTACCCACATTCTTTTATCCTGCCCGGCGTCTCCTCCCTCTGTCAGTCCGGTGTTTCTCCGAACCTGGGAGGACTGGGAGACCTCACTGCATCAGCGGAACTGGCCAGACAGAAGATCCTCGTCAGTCGAGTCGCATACGTCCTAGATCAGCATCACATGAACGTTTAGATCACGAGTGGGGTCTTGGGGAGACCTAGAAGGGCTGCGTCCCTCGAATTGTTTGTATAATAATGTTTTTCCTCCTCCTTCACAACCTGGATTTCATTTACCACATAAAAGTTCAGCAGCGTTCTATACTTTGTTTACAGCGAAGTAAAGGCGCAGTATCGTCCCTCGCGGAATTCCCCTATCATCCTCACGGTAGACAAGGATAGTTATGAAGAGCGTTTCACCATCCAGGGCGTGGCGCAGTTGGTAAAGCCCTGGGGTGAGGATCCAAGGGATGGATAGTCGGTTCCCGGTGGAGACAAGCTTTTACTGCGATAGCAATACAGCGCCAGGTTTCAAGCCGTCGCGTATCCCACGCGGACGCCATGCTTCACCTTGAACAGCCGAGGAGGAGGAGGAGCTTTTGCGGCGATGATACGTAAAAAATAAATAAACCTTGTCTCCTACCGGGGAATCGAATCTCCATCCCTGGGGTCCCCAGCCCAGTGTTTTACTACTGCGCCACGCCCGGGATTTTTTTTTCAGCATGGTATTTATTACATTCTTTTAAATTCAGCATACAGTTATATACATTATTTACAGAGTAATCAGCCTGTGGGCGAAACGTCCAATTAGAACATACAACACAACACCACACAACTAGAATATGACTTAGCACAACTTCACTAAAACGGTGGCAAGGAAAGATAACACATCAACAATGGCAGCCAGTCCGGTTGATAGTCACTATCTTCGTAAGTGTCTCTAAGCTGGTGTACCATCTGGCCGAAATGAGTAGCGGGGGAGACTAGAGGTTCAGCATTCCGATCCAACATACGCGTTTTCCACAGGCTGTGCAGTCCAAGGAGGAAAATCATGCCAAATGGTTCGTGGTCATGTTCGGTGGTTATCAAGTAACGCACACTGTGGGAATTCAAAATAGTCTTCCTTCAATGTTCTTTGCAGAACGTCCCAAAATAATATTACATCTTTGCAGGCAATAAAACAGTGTTCGATGGTTTCAGGTGTGTCACAACCGACAATTAACAGAAAAAACGAAAATATGTTTTTTCTGAAGCCACACTTTAACAGGCAAAGCCTCGGCATGAAGTTTAAAGAAAAACGTTTTAGTAGAAGGCGAGATTGACATTTTGAGCGCTCTGTTTAACACATCATACCCTATATAATTAGAATAGAGTGAACGATATAGGGGAGGCGGGAACAACATAGATATCAAATCTTGCTATACATTTTTTCGTGAAACAGAATAAGTACTCATAAGAGAAGCGAGCTGCCAGAAAACGCACTGAATCGCAAACTTCTTTCATAGAACCAAATAATAAGGGCCGATCGGTAAAATTGGAAGAGACCACTAAGTTTGGAAGAAGGGTCACTAGGTTAGTTTGCAGGGATGCTCTGGTAATTGGATGGGAGCTATTACGGAAAAAGAAGAAACGAGCAACTAACTGTCTGACGCAGACATGTGCCAAACCTATTCCGCCAGCAGAAACAGGCCTCAATAAGTTATCGCGCCGCATAGGCATAGGTTTGTGACGTTCATATGGTCGTCCGGTTTTGAGCCACGCCCGGGATTGTGAAACGTTTTTCATATATCCCCTTGTCTACTGTGCGAATGATTGCAAACTTCCGCAAGTGACAGGTACCGCTCCTTTTCTTCCCAGTGGACAAATTATAAAACGCCAGTGCAATGATGATGATGATGATAAACTCTTTATTTACGCCCAAAGAAGGGGAAGCAGCCAAAAGACTGGTTGCACTGCTTAGAGAAGGTCAGCAGGGATCCCTTGGAACTCTGCGGCCTCCAATGCGCGCAACATGGGCTGGCACCGTTGGGCGAGCTCGGTGGTACGCAAGAGGGACTCCCACGCATCCACTGTAGCTGTATTGTCTGCGTTGTGCGTATACAGGTCCACACCATGTGAATGAATGTGGCCGGTTGTGAGCAGTGCTTGCAAATAGGTGCAATACGATTTGGGAAAATTTTGCTATATAGCCATGGGTTTGGAAAGGTTTCGTTTGTATTTTGCGCCAATGGACGGCCTCGCGCCGGGATAGTTCCCGGTGTGCAGGGGGTTATAGACACCGTTCGAGCCGATAATGCTGGAGGATATCCGTGTATGTAACAAGGCGTGAATGAGTGCCTTGGGGAGTGTCAGAGGAAGCGGCAAGCTGAGGAGGGTGCTCCGCCCGGTAGCTGAGTTCTCGGGCTCGAGCATGCGCCTGTGCGTTCCCGCTGAGCGCCTCATGAGCTGGGGCCCATATGAGAAGACGAGGTGTAGACGGTAAGGGGAGAGATCGGAGGATAGTGTGCGCCGGTCGGGGTATACGACCTGCATCGAAGTTACGAATTGCCTGTTGGGAATCGCTAACGACTACTTTGGTGGAGGGGTCGGTCAAAGCTAGCGCGATGGCAACCTCTTCCGCGGTGGTAACAGTTGCGGCGTTGAGGACGCTGCAGGCGTTGTGCCAGTTTCGGTGCGGTGTCAATGCAACCGCAACCATAGCGGGGCGACGGGAGTGGTGGCAGACATCTGTGTATGTAACGTCGGGGCGACCGGTAAAACGTTTGTGGAGTTGCCGGGCTCGGTCGGCTCTGCGCTCTGTATGATACTCTGGATGCATACACTTGGGAAGCGGAGGTATACGACGACTGAGTCTCTGCTCAGGCGTGAGGTCCATATACGTAGAAGTCGCCCTCAGAGGAGTGATTCCTACCTAGCTCAGTACTGCACGGCCCGCATGTGTAAGCGAGAGGCGCTTATATTGGAAAGTTAGAGTCGCTTCAATCAGCTCATCGACTGTGTTGGAGATCCCGAGGCTCATCAGTTTGGTGGTGGAAGTGGATATGGGTAGACCCAATGCTGTCTTGTATGCCTTGCGCACTGATGCATCCAGTCGCTCCCGATCTGTTCGCGTGAGGCGAAGGTAAGGGGCAACGTACGCAATGCGCGTACAAACGAATGCTTGTACGAGGCGCAAAAGGTTGGATTCGCGCATGCCCTTATGCTTGTTGGCGCTCTCTTGAGTAGGCGGCTGATCTGGATTGCAGACTGATCTATTCGCTGTAGAGTAGTGGCGTTTCCTTCATTATCTTGTAGATGAAGGCCCAGAATACAGATTCGGTCGGTACGGGGTATGGGGCTACCCTGTACTTGCAGATTGAAGGATGCCAGAGGTGATCTGGGGCGTCTTCCCTGGGTTGGGACAATGATGTATTCAGACTTGGTGGCCCAGCAGGATAGGCCGACTGTGGCCAGGTAGGTACCAACGCGATCGATGGCTGTCTGCAGAGTCTCCTCGATCTGGCCGTCACTGCCGTGTGTAATCCACAGAGTGAGGTCGTCGGCGTACTGGTTGTGTTCGACAAGGGGCGCGCGATGTACCGTCACGACAGGTCATGATGTCACAAAGCGATTAAGAAGAGAAGAAGGAAAGAAGGAAAAGAAAAAGGAGGAAAAGAAGATGAAGAAAGCTAGTAACTTACTATCGCGTCATACTCTTAAAGGGTGAGCTTAAGTGTCCCCAAAAATGTGGCGCCACCTTACACTGATAGGGCTTGATAGGGGAATAATGTAGCAGGCGAAAGAAGCTTCCGCCGTTGCTACCGCAATTCAAGTAGTTTTAACAAGAGTTACACCACACGTAATTTATTTATTTTCTTTTAACTCACGCTCGCGAACGTTTGACAGCTCTGCTGAAAGCCTCCTACTGACAATCTTCTATCGACAACAATGAGGCAATAAAGGATTTCGCCTTAAAGCAAGGTTAGGCCAGATGAGGATGGCGGCAGCTGTTATTCTCTTGTTCGGCGTGGGCAGTGAAGTGCATTCGAATCGCGTTTGGATTTGTGATGATGGGACAGACGCGGTGGCGGCGTATGCTTTTGTGCGCTGGCCATAGCCAAAACTGAACATCATTTTCATAAACTCTCTACAAGGCAATAATAATTAAGTTTCATTGACGTTAATAATATCATCTTAAGAGGTATTGCTGCGTTCAAGAGTTTTGTCTGATCCTCTTATTTCGCAAGTTGTGCTCTCGATGCATGTTAGGGGCTTCCTCTTCGTTTTTGGACCGAAGAGCAAAAGGCAATGGCTCAACTGTCGGCACACAACGCGAACTGAAACATTAGGCCCGTCGTTTTTATATGCGGGATAGCTTTTTCCTATAACAAGCTAACTCTCATAGCACATGAATAATATGCTACTAATTGTATTCTTAAATAATACAACATGCGCCCATCGATCTGAGTCCCCTCGAGAATCTCTAGACGGAAGCCCGAAGCTAGTCAAGTCCTCAGAGGATAACTAAGGCCGTTTATTATAGTGAAAGCTTCCTAAAGAAAAGGCGAATATGCAAATAAATCTTTTTACTGAAGACAAAAAAATTCCAGCCGCCACCGTCCATGGCGTGCATGCAAGAGTGTGGCCGACACCGCGAATAGCAGACGACGTGTTGATGGTATGCTTTTGTGACGTCAGGGGGCAATGCTTGCCAGACGAGGAAGATGCGTTCAAAATAATAATAAAATCCCTTTAAAGGACATAATGCCGAGAATGAGTTCAAATGTCGAGGAATTATAATTTCACGTCTGTGGAGTGAAATGCAACAATTAGTTTATACTCAAGTGTTAGCTCTCACGACCACTTTAGAACGCACTGTGAGTAAGCTATTTGTAAGCTACTTCACGACTTTTATGGGGCTTCTATACTGAGACTTCATCTTTAGGCCTTCAGTGATGTTATGTCAATTGTTATCTCCTATCTGAATACAGTTTGCGATTATTGTCTTATAGTGGGCATAAGTTTTTAACATTATGGCTCACAAAAACGACCAATTTGGCGGCAGCTCTAGCGATTGTTTTGGACTGCAATGGCATTTAAAAGGCAGTTTACAACTCTCGGTTAGACCAAGTTAGACCAAGAGACTAAGATTCCAGATACTGCGTAGAAATCAATTGGGAGACAGAAAAAAGTAAAGAAATTCTTGTGGAGAACTGGTTGCGTGGAGAACTAGAGCATAATCTGGTTGCGTTTTGCTACGCACAGGGATGGTGCCGACAGTTTCAGGCCTGAACAAAAACTGCAGATTACAGCATTACTGTACTTTGGAACTACCGTATAGACGATGATGTAAGGAATGCAGAAATATATGCAAACATTAGCACAGATAATTCAAAATATTGTCTACGCTGTGAAAACTAAACAGTTCCTGAGAGTGCATATAGGGCTCCTGACGAATCAGGCGAATCCTTTCGCTGAGACGGTGTCCTTTCTGCAGAGACATTTTAAACTCACTAAGTTGATTAAGTGTGTTATGGGGCGGAAATTAGGGAAATACATTTTTTTTCGATTTCCTCAGGCTCATGCTTAAGTTCAATCGTAGAGTAAGTCTAATTGCTTCAATGGTGCATTTTATTCTCACTGCTCGTAGTGTCTGGCGTTGCGCTCTGCTGATCACTGATATTTAGTGCAGCCAAACTTAAACGTTCTACTGCTGTGTCGCAAGTAGCTGCGAAGTCCAAGCGGTTGCAGGTTATGTTGAGCACGATAGTGCATTATATGAGAGCGCTCTAGCTTTGTTACTTTTGATATCCTCTACAGCAGTCTATAACGCCGACATAACGTAGGGCAGCAAGCTATCTGTTCTGGCATTGGCGTTCAGATACGGAGCGAAACCTTGAATCTTTCTTTCTTTTTATCTAATGCAGGCGGTAAACTGACCCAAGCAGGAGGCACAATACATTACAGATACGGTAATGCAGAGAACAATGTACAACTTCATGAAATGGATGGAGAATATAGCAGCGTTACTCAAAAAATAAGTTCTCACACCAGCATAACAAAACAAGACCAGAACAACCACATATGTACTACAAACGTTTTAAATTTATTTATTAACTAAAATAAATTGGTTCACAGGAAGGGAAAGCGCAGTAACTGTCACACTTGCTCTGTGGACACCCGAACCGCGCCGTAAGGGAAGGGAGGAAGGTGGGAATTAAAGTGGAAAGAGAGAAAGAGGAGCCGTAGTGGAGGGCTACGGAGTAATTTCGACCACCTGGGGATCTTTAACGTGCGCTGACATCGCACAGCACACGGACGCCACTTCGTTTCGCCTCCATCGAAACGCAGCCGCCGCGGTCGGGTTCGAACCCGGGAACTCCGGCACAGTAGTCGGGCGTCTTAACACTGCACCACCCCGGCGGGGCTTATTTATTAACTGCCTTGAAGTAATTAATTGTTCTCTTTAAGCATGACTGTATATACTCCTCAATCTGGTTCTCCTGCTAGTATAGTATGCATCGGGAAAGCCTCGTTTTACGCTACTGAGAAACTGCAAGATATCGTGGCTAAGCAGGGTGTCTCAGAAAATAATGCCCAAACTTCAAATGGGTTGCTAGGGGACAGTAATTTCGGATATTTTCGGGATGTAGTTGTTTGCTACTGCTATTCATGAGTTACCAGTGTGTCCTTGTTAGAAAGTGTAAAATGGGGCCCACGATTTACTGGAATAGCTAAGAAAGTGTCTTAATTGCCTGTAGAATCCCCTGAAAACGTTTTTATTTGTGTTTCATGTTAACAGTCTGGACAGGTTCATGAAGTGTGAAACATGCACGAATAGGTGATGCATGCCGAATTTTTATTTGCCTTACGGATTTGACGTAGATGGCAGCTTTTAAGTATACTCAGGGGTGTCACTGGGCAGATACGCTACTAGTAAAAGATTTTAGGGACTACTAATGGGCCAGACATGTTATCTTTTTGCGTTCACTGATCGTAAAGAAGCTTATACAATTTCGTATCAAGTTCGTCTTGACAAACGGCTGTGCAAGCCCACACATGATTTCACGGAACGCTGTCCTCTTCTCGTGGCCTTTTAAATTCGCCCTCGGGGCTATTGCGTTAGCCAGTGTGGATAGCCGAATATCACCGCACTCTTCTCCTCACGAAAGTGGCAGGGCTTTATCCGGGAAGCATCAGGCGCTTTAGGTTTCGCCGAGAGACGATAGCCGGCGGTCAAGTGCAGCCGATAAAGGTGCAAGTGCATGCGTAATGCGCCACATTTTCGCTGCTAAGTCACGCTTTCTGATATGCTGTCGCAATATGTTTCGAGACGCGTGACAGGTGGCGTTACACCGTCGTAGTCATCTTTAGAACGCTTTTGCGAAACCCACAAAATGTTGGGAGAGTGATAATGTTTGTCAAGATAGTTCCGGCGATGCAGTCCTTCTCTGTGTTGCGTTTTCATGTCTCACTATAGTACACTCACTCTCAGCTTGTCCGTCTGGTGCAAGTGGGAAGCTTTACGGAGATGCTGCAGAGAAGAGGGTAACGAAACTTTTTTTATGAATACTGTAGACCTTCTTCAGGCGCATATAGGTGTTGGTAAAGTCACTCGTAAATGTCAACAGTAAAAACAAAAATGAACACAGCACAACTTGAAAATCATCTGCAGTTAAATAACATCAGTTTCATTGGTAAAGAAACGTTCAAGACAACAGGGTTAGTAATGTAAACAATTTCACTTGGTAACGAATTCCACATTTCCCACGGTTCGATCCCCACTGCGGTGGCTGCGTTTCGATGGAGGTGAAACGAAGTGGCGTCCGTGTGCTGTGCGATGTCAGCGTCAGCGCGCAATAAAGATTCTCAGGTGGTCGAAATTACTCTGTAGCCCTCCACTACGGCTCCCTTTTCGCTCTTTCCGCTTTCACTTCCACCTTCCTCCCTTCCCTTACGGTGCGGTTCAGGTGTCCACAGAGCAAGTTTGACAGATACTGCACCTTTACCTCCCTGTTAACCAATTAATATTGCCTTAGGTGGTGGTGGTAAAAACTTTATGCAATCTTGGGAGCCTTAAGTGATTACATCCCAATGTCGGGTCGGCTCTTAGCTGCGTGTTGTGGCCGGAAGCTGGTGCTTCCCAGCGACACCCGAAGTCCAGTCCGTCAGCCGCTTTTGAACGGCCGGATCAGAGCTAGACACCGCTGGCTCCTATCGCTCGAGGTCGAAGATTTACCAAGTGGCTGGACGGTTGAATTCCGAGCATTTGATCATAATCTGTTCAAAATCAGCTTTAGGGGCCCCACACAGGGTGCACCGCCGCGAGAACAGTCCTGGATAGATCAAAGCTAAGAAAGCAGGGGATGGGAATGTACGGGGCTGAAGCTGGCGCCAAGTAACCTGTTGTAGCTTAGTCAGAGATTTATGAGGAGGATGGTTCGTTGATCAAGGTAATGAAGAGATATTTCGCGATAGCATACCATGTGCTTGCGAGCATCTCCCCAGGCGGTGGCAGTCCCTGTTCGGCTGATGTATCCTCGAGCAAAAGTGTGAGCTGCTTCGTTGCCTGGGTGACCGACATGAGAGGGCACCCATATTAATTGAATAGGGTATTCTGGTTCGGGGAGGGAGGCGAGGAACCGGAAGGCTGGGACAGAGGTCCGACCGCGGGCGAAGTTCCGTACGGCGAATTTAGAGTCGCTAAAAATGGTGGTGCCTCGGGTAGTAGCTATAGCGAGGGCAACCGCCGCCTCTTCCGCCTCCAGGGAAGTGGAGGCAAACGTTGTACCGGCCGCGACCAGTTGCAAATAGTTGGAGACAGCACTGAGCGCGCACGCAGGGCGGCAGGGGTATGAGGCAGCATATACGTAAACGGTCTCTGGCTGGAATCCATAGTGTTCGTGACGAGCTTATACGCGTGCCGTGTAGCGAGCGACATGGTGCTCTGGGTGCATATTCGTAGTCAGGGGATGTACTTTAAGAACAAGATGTATCGCAGGGGGAAGTCTATGTTCTGTAGAGCAGTTACCGGGAGGTGAGAGATGGACGCGAGCAAGGATGTTCCGGCCGGTGACAGTATATCATCTTCACTCCAACAGGGCTGAATGGTGGGCTTCTGTGGGCTCAGCCAGGGAGTTATGGATGCCCATGTGAAGAAGGTATTCATTGTAGTTGTAGCGGGGTAAGTTGAGGGCGGCCTTGTACGCCTGTCGGATAAAGGCGTTAACCTTGTCTTCATCCGGCCACGTTAGGAAGACGTAGGAGAGGGACTACACAACAGGGTTCATGACAAATGCCTGTACCAGGCGTCTGAGGTCGTGCTCGCGCATGCCACGAGGGCTGTTGGCTATGCGGAAAACGAGGCGGTTTGTTTGCTGAACCATTACCGTCAGCTTAGTGATGGTTGCGGTATTCTTGCCATTATTTTGTAACATGATACCGAGAATCCCGATTTTGCCGACTTCTGGTATCCGGGTGTTGTCAACTGTCACAAAGATCGGGGGAGAAGGGACTTTGTCCGACATTAGGAGCTCGGAGTATAAGAAGCTCCAATTTGGTGGGGGAACAAGCCAAGCCGACATTTGCGGCGAAAGATACTGCAATGTCTGCTCCGGCCTGTAATGTATCGTCTATGGCGCTAATGTTATCTGTGGTGATCAACAGTGTAATATAAGGAATGGGACAGGAGTGGGGCAGGGCAGGGATTCGGTTGAGGGCGTGTGCCATGGGAATAAGGGTAATAGTAAAAAGTAGCGGAGAGAGGGCACAGCCGTGTGGGGGCCAATGCTACCGAGCTTGAAAAATGGAGATGAGAGCAAGCCGATGGCGCTTTCTGCTGCTGTGCGGTGACAAAGAAAGGCAGATATGTAGTGGTGGACACGCAAGCCGACTTGAAGTGATGAAAGAGCAACTAAAATGGCTACGTGACGGACATTATCAAAGGTCTTTGTGAGGTCTAGGGCAAGAATTGATTGGGTGCGCTTTGCGGGGCGGGGCTGAAGGACACCCTCTGACAGCAGCAGCGTAACATCTTGCGCGCAAAATTGTGGCCGGAAGCCGCCCGGTGTGTCAGGGAAAAGGTTGTGGTCGTCTATGTGGTTTTGGAGGCGTGCGAGCACTTGTTCAATGAGTTTGCCAAGACAAGAAGTGAGACATATGGGTCGGAGATTCTTGATGTCGAGTGGTTTGCCGGGTTTAGTGATAAATGTTTAGTTTAGTTTAGTTTAGTTTAGTGGGGTTTATTGGCACATAGGCTACTAAGGCCATCATGCGCCAAGCGCGAGGTTTAGTTGTTATGCGTGTGATGGGTGTGAAAGTTGGTTAAAAAATCTATAACTCGTTTAAAAATCTTGCTTCTTTTAGGAATGAAACAACACATGATGTATTTACGAGTGAGCCATCCCCTGACGTAGGCGAGGATGGAAAGGAATGATTAAGAAAGGATGGAATAAAGTGATAAATGTGATTCGGGCTTGTGTCTACTGGGTCGAAATGGTTCCCGTGCGCCAGCATTCGTTGAAAAGGTCCGTGACTGCATCGACAGACGGGTCACCCAAGTTACGAAGCATCTTCTTTGTGACTTGGTCCGTCCCCGGAGCTGATGTCCTGAGGTGGGGCATCGCCGCCCTGACTTCAGCTGAGGAGATTTCCTCATCAAGGGCAGGGTTGGAGAACCGGCGAAGGAAGGCAGGGGGTGGAAGGTGTTGTAGTGATGTAGTGATCAAGGAAGGCGTCATCATCTCAGGGAAAGCTGATGAATATAGCGGGTAATATTCTTACGCTGCGTGGCATTGGTGTGCCCAGGATCAGGGATGTAGCGTAAAAGCGACCAGGTGTCCTTAAATCCTAGATTACCGCTCATGCGGTCACAGACCTGCCCCACTGCTGTCTCGCTATTACTGCCGGTAACTCGTTAGGGGATATGGCAGATAAGTGAAGCTGCAGATTATTACACTTTATGCGGAAACCTCTGCAGTTACACTGCCACAAACTGATTCTGCTGGGGTATGCCGCCATGTTGGGTGCTATCAGTAATAGCTAAAGGGGTGGGTAGTACAGTGCAACTTCTGGGGAGAAGCTCGCAAACTTGGGTTTGTATTTGAGAAAACGAGGCTTCTTGAGCACTTTGATGCTTCTCAATAGTCTCTAGTCGTTTTGCGGCGTTCGTCATCCAGTTCCGGGTTTTGGGGCGGAAAGATTGTACCGAGCATTCCAAGACTACTTTGCCGTCATAAGGAGGGCAGTCTGCTCTGATATTCATGACTCGGAAGGAACTACCAAATTGGCTATCTTGCATTTTGCGAAAACGCCACGACCAGGTCTCGTAGCGCGCGAAGAGGAGGCGAAGGGGGGCGAGTTTAAGGAGTTCTGGAAATGGTGGAAGGTGGTGGGATTTGCGGCAATGTCGGCAACACTGAAGGGGACTGCTCTCACCTTAAAAGGAGTTGTAGCTGCAGTTCAAGCTCGGCACTTTCTTGACTCTGTATTATTAACTGGGCTCCACGTTCCGCGTTCTCTCGCTCGAGTGAGGAAGACTGCGGCCTCCAGCTCACCTGTTTCGTCGATTCCTGGACTGTTTGGCCCAGGATTGGCGGGAAAGTCATCGAGCAGCTTCTGCCGTGGCCATGGCAGGATCCCGTCTTGGAGCGCCTGCGGGTCTTCGAAGACGATCGAAACGTGCTTCTTGATGGTCTAGACGACTCGAGGGTTGTCTCAGGAGTTGGAGTGTCCGAAAGCGTTATCGGTGGTGTGGATTTTTGGGTTACATTTCCAGAGCGTTCGAAGCGCAATTTGCAGCGCTTGGTCTCCATGAAGTGGGCTTCACCGCATAAGTTGCCGGCGTTTGCTTGGGTGGATGGGCAACGCCGCAGTGGAAACACAGGTCCGTATTCTCCTTGGGACAGACGTCAGCATGGTGTCCAGGCTTCCGACAGTTGAAGCAAGCTTCAACTTTTGCCTTGAATGGTTAACAAAAATAAATAGTGCCGTAGAAGTTCGCGGTACCTATGCGGTGTCAATGAACGTGACCGAAATTGACTTGGCCCTGCCGAGCTGCCGGGCGTCGGCAATGATGAAAGACGTGTTCTGATTAAGGGCCACAAGGGCTTGGAAGATTTCGTCTTGCGTCTGATTGTAGATGGCTTCGTAGATAATGCCTTTTACGGCGTTGTCGGGTGCCGCGACATAAGCTTACAGCGCATACATCTGGTAGTTGAGTCGAAGTCCTTGCAGGCGGACAAACTGTTTCATATGAGTTTCGGAAGGTGTGCTCACCGCGAAAGAGTTGTGCGGGTTGATGCGCAACCTGTCGCTAACTCTGGCTTCATGGTAGTCGACTACAGCTCCGGCACAGAGCAGAGGCAGGAATGCACCTTCATTGACTAGACAAAGATCGAAGCCCCCGCCCGGTTGGAAAACAACCTTGCAGTCCGTTGTCGGCAACTAAAGAAGAGAAGCATGCCTCTTCAGCTTGGGAGTGGAAGCCTTGCCTTTCGGTTCGGAAGCAGTGTTGTTCGAACTTGTCGAGGCTGCAGCAGACGCGGGCGTTCCGCTGTCCGAAGCTTGCTTCAGGTTGGGGTAGAGCTTGTTCTGGGCCCGCACCGCACGGGTCCGACGAGGATCGTTATGAAGTTCTTCTGGTGAAATATGCTCTCCTTCTACGCCAACTGCCATCTTGAAAGATGAAGCAGTCAAGGTGTTTGGATGATGAGCAGCCGGCGGCGCTAGGCCTAACTGGCAAATGTACGAGCCCTTGATGAGCTAGACTTGTCGAGACGCGCTCGGTACAAAGAAGAAATCTTCGAAAGACGAAAAAATATGGACACAGATTATTCGAGCATAGCTGAAACTGGCGGAGCACCTTCACGGACCGATTTGATGAAGATCAGATCATCCAGCTCGTAATTCCGCCACGAAAGTTGAAAATCACAGGAGCCGATGTGAAATGCGTCCACTGGCTGCGAATGCTGGTGTTCGAGTCCCTGCCTTAGGTTGGTTGGCTGGTAACAACCTTATTTATAGCCCGGCAGAGCTTTCGCCGACGGGGCCTTACGTCGCCCACGTGGTGACGTCATGGTCTTGCCTCGTGGTCGCCTCGTGGACCCTCTGGGGTGAGCCCTCTGGGGCGGCCCCGAGTTGGTCACCTAGGCTGGGGCTGCGCAAGTCAGCGGCCAACCGCGGCGGGAAGGTTCCAGAGTTAGCACCGTGCCGGCTTTTGCTACTGTTCCTTGAAGTGCTATATCATCGTGGCAGACATTGCATATAATTGTCGGGTATGTGCTGGGGTAGAGCCTGTTGTACTGTTGCAGGTTGGGGTACATGAGCGTCTGCAGTTATCTAAGGGTCACTGTGTGTGCCCTGTCGAGCTTGTCGCTGGGAGGAGGGAGGGGTCGGCGGGCTAGAAAGAGGGTGTTGGTAATTACGTTGTAGCTGGTCCAGCAGCCTTTGGTGCTGGACGATCAACGACGGTCGCCAGCGCGGTGGTTCGCGAGCTCGCGCGCCTTGGCTTGTGCCGTCTCATTTCGGTTGCAGTGAGTATTCGATACTTCTCCCATGTGCGCCAGGAACCAGTTAATTCTCGTTTGAAATTCTTCCTCTCGCTGGTCTGTTCGATTGCTCAGAACTCGGGCCGCTCTCTGTGAGATTCATCTTTTGGCGAAGTTTTTGACTGTTTGACACGAGTCACAGAGAACCGTGGTATACGTCGGAACCGTGAGGGCGCGTGTCACCGCCGCTTCATCCGCCTCTTTTGAGCGTTCGCATGCTGCACTTGCCGTTATGCTCGTTTTGCCACACAAATCGACGACCGTGATCGCAAATCGCGAGCGTTCTGCGTATTCCGTGGCGTAGACGAACCTTGTGCTCATGTCGTCTCCGTGGCGGTGCAGGAGATCTCTGGCCCTGGGCACTCTTCTTGCCTGCGTTTGTTCCGGGTGGACATTCAGTGAAATCATTCCGATTCTTAGCAATTTACTGATCGCGTCCGGAATGGCGACTTTCTGGTCTTGTGTGTGGTAACGGATGCCGAGACTTTCTATGATCTGGCGGCCTGCTGTCATTCCCGTTAATCTTTCTAGTAGTGAAGTTCGCTGGGCCTCGTTGATTTCGCTAAGCGTGTTGTGAAGCTCAAGCTGGAGCAAGCAGTGCGTGCTTGTGCACTGGGGTAGACCCAGTGCTATCTTGTACAACCTACGGATGAGGATATTGATGTTCGCTTTTTCTCAATCGTCTTGTGCTTTAAATTAGTGATCGTTTCGCCGTTGACGCCGTTAGCTTCAATTTAAATGCCGATGACCCTAATTGTGTGCACTATCGGGAAGGTTGGCCCGCTTGTTGTGCGTAGTCTGATCTCTTATTCTCGCTTTGTCGCATTCCGACCACTCCCGGTTGTTCTGCCCCTCTGCGTGGTGCGATAAAGTAGGAGCTTCGACTTTTTCGGCGAATATCGTAATCCCGTACTCACAAGGTATTCATCTATTGTCTCAATTGCCTGTTGCAGGGGCGTTTTGATATGACCTAAAGGGTTATATCGCCGGCGTATATGATATGCCGGACGTCTTTCAGTTCTTGTAGCTTTTCTGCTAGCCCGATCATGGCCAGGTTGAACACTGTAGTCGAGATGATGGAGCCGTGCGGGTTGCCAGTGCTTCCCAACGTTTGCTCTCCTAGTTGGAGGCTCCCTGCCACTAAAACAGCTCGCCTCTCTGTAAAGAAATTTTTAACGTAATTGTACGTGCGTGCACCTAGGTTGTGCCGCGATATCTGGTGTAAGTTAGCCGATTGCGCGATTATATCTTAAGCGCTTTCAAGGTTGAGGCCGAGAATTGCTCTGGTGCATCTCGTCTTGCCGTCAAGCACGTGGTGCTTTAGTTGTATCATCGCACACTGCGTGGAAAATTGTGGATGGAATCCTATGATGGATGGTGGATATGCCCCTTTGTGCTCGAAGTGGGCTTGCTAAAGCAGCGCGTACTCCATGGTCTTGCCGACGCACGACGTTAGCGATATGGGGCGAATGTTGTCGAGGCTCGGCGCTTTTCTGGGATTCGGGATAGTATGATCCTCGCAGTTTTCCATTATTGCAGGAGGGTGCCGCGCTCCCAGCAGTCATTGATGAATGCCATTAACATTTCCATGCATTTGTCGTCGAGATTCTTCAGGGCGCGATTCGACACCGCGTCGGGGCCTGGCGCCGCTCTGTTGTGGAGCCTATGCACCGCCGGTCTGATCTCGTCTGCACTAAAGTCCTTATCCACCTCTACATTCGGAGCCCCCTCATATGGGCAATATTGTGCGGTCGAAGTATGTGGTAAGTACTTCGTTCGTAACCGGACGGTCACTGCATTTTCGCCGTACTTCTCGAGTTCCCTGTGTAATAGACGTGCGAGACAGTTCTTCTGGTGTGACTTGGTCTTGGTTTCATCCAACAGATACCTGAGCAGGTTCCACAGCTTCCCGTTGTGAACTGGTCGTCGATTGCATTGCATAACTCATCTCATTGCTGGAGGTTGAGCGTTCGGCGGTGCTCCTCGATGTTGCGGTTGATCTCCGCTATTTTCTTTCTGAGTCTCCGATTGAGTCTCTGTCCCTTCCACCTGGCCAGGACTGAATCCTTCGCCTCGATGAGATGCGCCAGGCCGCTGTTCATAATCTCAGTTTCAACCTCGGTTTCTATGGTCTTGGTTGATGCTTTGGCGTCTGCAACCAGAGAGCGGGTCGAAGCTTCGATGTCCGTGATTGTATTTTCTGAAGACTGTTTTGGTTTCCTTTCTTAAATCTTCCCCGTTGGTCCAATGCAATTTTAGCTTACGGCCCTGCGTCTTGTCCGGCGTCTGGGCGTGTATTTCGACAATCATGTCGTCGCTCCCCAGGTCGATCGATGTGTTTTTTCAGGTGGTGGCCGTCGCCCCGGCATTTCGGACAAGCATCAGGTACGGCGTCGTGTCCCTGGTAGAGGAGTTACCGATTATTGTCGGGTGAGCCGAGACCTTAATTTTATTTAAGTGAAGTCGAGTTGCTGCTCATCTTGCCCGAGTTGCCTTCCATTGGTCGTGCTGCATCTTTAAACCCATGCCGAGTCTGCCGCGTTGAATTCGCCCCTGCAGTGAGCTTCCGGAACCCGGCAACCTTCTTCTTCTGAAACAGCACACGGAAGCGTTGACGGTGGTTCCATGGGCTGCTGTCTACGTTCAATATGAATATGCTTTGTTTCGATGAGAGCGTGTTCTATCTGAACGCCGCTTAGTTCGTGTTCAAAGAATGTGAGACGCTTCCTAACGAGGGTGCATACACACCTCCCTTGATTTTGTTTACGTGCATTCCGTAGCCAAATCAGGTAGCTGCTTCGCTGAATGTTTCTTAAAAACGAATATTTAAACGTCGCACGACGCGCCCAGAATGTTCTAATATAGTAATTATGGTTATCTCGGTTAGAGTGACGCTGAGGATTTTCAGGTAGTCCTCCTTTACTATGTTTATTTTATGATGATAAAGATTTAAAGGAACTTCATAGCAGCAGCATCTTGTTGGCAAAACAAGGTCGGGATCGATGCAGTGATGCGCATCGCTGTTACGCTTTCATGACGTGAGTATTTCGAATATTTGAGCCGTAGTGCTTTCGACTGAAGTTTTCTAATTCTTCAATCAGATGCGCTAGATGGGGATCCCAAATTATGTTCGCATACTTAAGGACGGGTCGAGAGAAGGCAGTAAATTTTATGTCCGGTGAAGGCATTGCTAGCCTGCGGCAAAGAAAGCATGCAATAGAAGACGACGCAGAAGAAATGTGACTAATGTGTTGATAACTATGTCCAAGGTATTTTATTCGGCTAATACAGAATGTAATTGCCAATAAACAAACCTATTTTAGGAAATATTCCATCGAGAAGGTCAAAAATATTCATTAGAAAAGGACGACACCAATAGGTTTTGGAGTATTGGAGGTCAATGGATAAATGGACGAAAAGCGAAAACGATACGGTGACGGCCTACCACAAGGTTTCATTGCCAAGAATTAAAGAATGTAGATTCAATATGAGTTTAAAGTATAGCCTGTAGTCGGAGTCCTTGTCTAACCCTTTTTCAATCTATATAAGCATGGAATAAAGTCTTATTTCCGCATATAATTCGGACCTAATATTATTAAAGAAAATTGAAATCTCGGGTCTCACACAAATTTTAAGCAAATCAAATTTTTTGTGTTGAACGAATTTCCTCGAGATTAAAAAACTTATCATATTGTCGAACATGACAGGCTTTCTTTATTTAAAACAAATTCCAATAATTATGTTTTGTCGGAGATCACGATTAGCACGTGAATAAATTCTTCAGGACTGAAATGCGCTTCCAAATTTCCAAATACAGTGGTGCCACTACAGATGAAAGCGACTGTTGAAAAATGTTGAACAAAATAATATCGGTAGTTTATATGCTATATTTAACCACTTTTCAGCACATATTTTTCCAGTGGAGAGTGACGTCGTCAAGCATTGAAATATTTTGTAAATTCTAAGGGATTCAAAAGTTATTTGAGGCCTCACAGGGTATTAAAAATCAGGAAATTGGGGAAGCTTAATGCCTACTTCTTTGGAGGAAACTGAACAAAAAGTATTTATTTCTACTACAGGAAAAGCATTGATTTAAATAAGGTTGTGTTTTGGTGGCATATTACACAAAGAAGATATTGGAGTAAATGATTATTCTAGAAACATTGATGAGCTTTGCTCCTCAGCCGATCATGAACAGTATATGAAAAAGGAGCGTTTAGTTTTCACAGTTAGAGACAAATTTTTTGTCAATGCGATAGTATTATTCCTGTGAGCATGATTTGTTAGAAGGTTTTCCACTGTCATGCAGCCTTTTCGTTTTATTTTGAAAGTTTTCTACTCACTTATTACGCCAGGGTGAAGGCGGCGGTTCTGTCATGCTAATCGCAGAAATATAGTTTTTGATTTCCTGGATTATTGTTTCGAGAATTAGGCAGTGCATTTCCACTGTACGACTGTTAAATATCTCAATGAATGAGCTGCAAAAATGTGTTAGTTTAAGACTTAACTTAATCTGACGCCGAGGGCAACTCTGTTTTCTTTTTCGTGGTATAGTAATTTCGTCTGACAGGTTGCGCTGATGGATTGGTAAACTAGTGTAGTAATGTCAGCTAAAAAAGTTATCAGGATGTGTGATAGCAAAAGATCAATCAAGCCGGAGTTTATTTTAATGTCTTGCCGCTGAAGCCAGTAGAACTGGTTTGGCAGATTTACTTACAGCTACGAAAAAGCAGCGGAAAAAGAAGGCACGGATGGCTAACCGACTGGCGAGCGAGCACCGCGAGCGAAGAAGACGAGCGCGTGCCAGTCTGCTGAGCTCATCACATAGCGGCGCCAGTAATAACTTTGCGGTATTGCCCCTCCCGGTGGTGAAGGCGTTGTCCCGATGCCGAGTGGCGAGGTCGAGCTGAACCGTAGTCGAAGAGGATGTGGCGTTCACATAAAGCAGTCACAGGAAGAAAAAAAACACATGTAGCTTGACCTAGCGGGAGTAGAAGGGCTTCATCCTGGCGACATGTAGTTCTGATTGTGTTTGCCGTTGGGAGGAGCGAACAGTTTCTTGCGGGATCACTTCGTAGGTTACGGCGCTAAGCTGAGCAAAGTAGCGGCGCAGAAGCTTCTCGGAGTTACCCCGCTGGGTGTCCACACTTAAATCTGATCGCCAGGGTTGTAATTTACCTCCCTGTGATGAAGGTCATAACGCTGAGCATATTTAGCTAGCTGCTTCCGGACTCTCAGCCGGGCCAGGTGGAAGCGGCCTCAGCACGATGCACGAATAGGTCAGCAGCGGCATCCGATGGGTGGGTAATATATGGCAGTAGCAATGCGTCCAGCATAGTGACGGCTTCGCGACGGTACACCAAACGAACTGGTGTGAAGCGGGTCGTTTCCTGGACAGTGGTGTTATACGCAAATGTTGCACACTGTAGTATCTGGTCCCTGTTCTTATGGTCTTCGTCGACGTTCATAGAAAGCATATCAGTGATGGTCTTATTGAGTCGCTTAGTAAGGCCATTCGTCTAAGGATGGGAAGCTGTTGTTCTGTGGTGACAAGTGCCACTGAGCCGCATCACATCCTGGGTTAGAGTTGAATTAAATACCGCGCCTCTGTCAGTTAAACGACCGTAAGGGCACCGTGACAAAGGATTAGAATAACGAATGGAAAAAAAGCTCGCAATATCAGCGGAGGTGCCGCTGGAAAAACATTTCGTCTCACATTAGCGGCTGAGATAATCAATGGCGACTGTAATGTGCCGGTTGCAAAATGATGGCGTAGGAAATGGCCGGAGCAAGTCCATACTAACTTGGTGAAAAGGTATTCGCGGAGGTACAATAGGCTGCAGCAGGCCAGCCGGTTTGACAAGTGGTGTCTTTCGACGTTGGGAATCACGGCACATCTTAACGTTACGCTTAACAATAGCGGCAAGCTTAGACCAGTAGTATTTTTGTCGTACTCGTGCCAAGGTGCGAGAAAAACAGAGATGTCCGGCAGAAAGCTCATCGTGGCATGCCTTCAAAACGTCAGTACCGAGCGGCGTTGGGACCACCAGCACTGCATTCTGTGGAAGCGTAGCTTTTCTTGTAGATGAGGCCGTCACGCAAGCAGAACGACGACAGGCCATGCGGGAAAAGGCGAGGCGGCAATGAGGCGGTATCCTCGAGGTACTCAATAAGGGGCCGCAGTTCGGTGCCGTCTCGCTGCTGTTTAACGAGATCTGGCGTCGTGAGAGCGCCAAGAAAAAAAAGTTGTCATCTGTTTCAATTGAAGAAAGCGGGATAGGGTTTCGGAATAGACAGTCAGCGTCACTGTGTTTCTTGCCGGACTTGTACGCAATAGTGACGTCGAACTCCTGTAAGCGGAGACTCCAGCGGGCTAACCAGCCCCAGGGATATTTAAGGTTCGCTAACCAGTAGAGTTTGGGTTTAAACTGAACATTAAAAAACAAACATCATGGCGGCTTTCCCTATCAAGTCCTGGAGCATCAAGGGATAAGAAGTGGAAGCTGTGCTTCTTAGGCTCCAAGATTACCCCGGAAGGAGACTGCAGCCATGAACTTAGGAGACGCCTGCTTCTGGGAAAGAGAGCCATGGCTAGCCTTGACCGCCTAGTAAAGAGCAGAGACATTAGTCTGCCAACCAAGATCCGTATAACTCGTGCTATGGTCTTTCCAGTTGTGATGTATGGATGCGAGAGTTGGACTGTGAAGAAGGCTGACAGCCGAAGAATTGACGCGTTTGAATTGTGGTGCTGGCGGAGACGCTTGAGAGTTCCTTAGACGGCCAGAAGATCAAATCAGTCGATATTGTCGACCATAAACCCTGACTGCTCATTGCTGGGCCAAATTCTAAAGTTAAAGCTCAGCTACTCTGGTCATCTGATGAGAAGAGAGGAGACACTGGAGAAAGATTTGATGTTGGGAAAGGTTGAGGGTCACCGGAGAAGGGGTAGGCAGCGAACGCGATGGTTAGATGGCATCCCAGAGGCGCTGCAGATGAAGTTATTTGATGTTAGGAAGATAGTGAGAGACCGGAAGGCGTAATGCGATATGGTCCATAGGATCACGAAGAGTCGGACACGACTGAACGACTGAACTGAGCTGAACTGAACAAATAGAGTGAGTGGTGGTCGCTTACCACTCTAAACGGCCGACCATACAAATACGGCCGAAATTTCTTGACTGCCCCGGCAACTACAAGGCACTACTTTTCAGCAGCAGATAAATTCGCTTCGGAACGAGGCAGGGTGCGGCTGGCGTAGGCAATCACACGTTTAACGCCATCTTGCCGCTGAACGAGAACTGCCGCCAGGTCAACAATACTGGCGTCGGTGTGCAATTCTGTGTCGGCCTCCTCGCAGAAGTGGACAAGTATGGCGTTGTTTGTAGGCGCTTGCGAAGCCCCTAGAAAGCTCTTGGCTGCTCGTCGGCCCAGATAAAACGCTGGTCGCCTTTTGTTAGATGAGTCAGTGGTTCTGCTATTCGGGAGAGGGAGTGCAGAAATCGTCAGTACAATGCACAGAGGCCCAAAAACCGACGGACGGCACCTTTATCAGTAGGGGTGGGGAAGCAGCCATGGCAGCCGTCTTCTCTGGATCAGGGCTAATTCCCTCAGCGCTCACGACGTGCCCAGAAACTCCATCTGTTGGAATGCAACGGGGCATTTTTTTCCTGGTTTTCGTGAGAGTCTGGCACGCAGATAGCTTTTAGCACGGCCGTCAAGCGTTTGAGATGCTTCTCGTAGGTAGCAGAGAAAATGACAACGTCGTCAAGGTAAACGAGGCACATCTGCCATTTTAAGCCGGTTGGACAATGTCCATCATTCTTTGAAAAGTTGCGGGAACGCACCCCATGCCGAAGGGAAACACCCTAAAATCGTACACTCCGTCAGGAGTAATGAACGTGGTCTTGCCTCGATCAAGTTCATCGATTTCGATCTGCCAGTACCCACTGCGCAGATTGAGCGAAGAAAAGTATCGGGCATAACGGAGTCGGTCAAACGAGTCGTCGATTCAAGGCAAGGCGTGGACGTCCTTTTTCGTAATTTTGTTGAACCTCTTATAGCCGACGCAGATTCTGAGTGTTTCGTCCTTTTTAGCAACCAGCATAACTGGCGAGACCCATGGAGTTGTGGACGACTGGATCCCATCATCGCGGAGCATTTCATCAACCTGCGCCCCAATACCTCTCGTTCCTTCGCCGACACTCGGTATGGGTGCTGACGGATAGGGCTTTCGCTGGGATCACCTTTAATTCGATGTTTGTCTACTGACGTCTGTTTCACATTGGAAGCGATGGTAACGCCGTCATGGTAATGTGTCCACAATTGCATGAAGGGGGCATTTCTGGGTGAGAGACAAAGCAGGATTCACGTAAGTTTGAACAGTATGTCCGGTGCTCTCGGGAATGTTCTCATTGGCCAGCGAAAGGGCGCAGGGGGCGGAGGGCACTGACTTCGTCAAAATAAGCGATGGCTGTACCTTGCAGTAAGTGGCTGTATTCGGCGCTAATTTTCGTTAAAAGCAGTTCAGCTCCTTCGTTACTCAAGGCAAAGACCCTCTGAGCGACGCAGATTGTAGGATCAACAATAAATTCAGGTTCGTTTCCGCGAGGCCTTGAAGGGCGGGAGGGTTGTCGCACTGAATACTAACAGATAAGCTGGTTCGGGGAGGTAGAGTGACGTGGTCTTCGCAGACTCGGGAAACTGGCCTGGCTGTGTAGTCGTCGGAAATTGCGCTGTGAGTGGAAAAGTCACCATGAAGTCACAGAGGTCGATAATTTCACCGTTTTCCCTCAGAAAATCAAGGTCGAGAATCAGGTCCTTGGAGCATTCTGCGAAGCAACACGAGAACGTTACGTGGCGAATCTCAACGCGAGCGGCGCACACTCTGAGCGGCGTTACCACATGCCCTCCGGTTGTCCTTATCAGGGCTCCGGGCCAATGAGTCAAGAAGTTTAGCAGGATGGAAGCAAGGCCACAAATCATAAAGCAAAAATGAGCGCTGGTATCTACAAAGGCAGTCATGAGGTGGTTATCAACGACGATCGGTATCTCGGCGGAAGGTAGCTCACCGTCGACAGAGAGCGGAGTTTCAGGGATTGTAAGACTACAGGTCGTTCGTTGAATCGAATTGTGGTGTGCCATGTAAGTTGCTGTGATCATCTGGAGGTCGTTGGACTCGTTGGTCGTGCTGTGCGTCAAGTGGGGGCGTCGGAGGAAAGCTTCGGTGATCGTCGAAAAGTGGTCGGACTGTTGGTAGGAGCGGAGGCTCGGATATCGGTCTGTATGATCGAATTGGTGAGCGGAGGACGCTAGTTCTAGTTTTACTCGACGGCGACTCTACCACCGAGGGTCGCCATCCGAAGGTTTCCCGGCGCGGACGTGGGGACTGCCTGAAGGCATAACGGCATCTGGAGGAAAACTGTCGCAGTGATGGAGACTTCGACTGGCGTCACGGAAGGGACACAGGTGGGACGTTATCGCTGAGGTACTGGTAGATGTCCCGAGGTTGTTCACCATTACGACGCCGAGGAGCATCCGGTGAGAATTCGTGCAAGTCCATCCGACGGTACGGACAGTGACGCAGTACGTGACACGTGACGCAGCACAAAGGTAGATTGTGCGGCGTGCGCCACGCATGTTCTTTGCGAACGGGTGATCGAGCCTCAGGCAGACTAGTCACAACTGGATATCGGGGTGAAGGACTAGCGGGAGGGGCAGGGTTGAAGGCTGGAGATAGTTCTAGCGCAGGTGTATGCAACACGTTGCTTGCTGTACGTAATTATCTATGGCGCTGGTGGCTTGGGTGATGGCACTGATGGGACTGCTTGGCAGAGCTCTTCGCGCACAACATCCGAGGTGCCTCCATCCTGCCAGGTGGTAATGGTAGTCTCGCAGTTTTCTAACCACACCTTGGCGGCATCTTCTAGTGCGAAATAAACATTCCGCAACTTCCGCTCATCGTCCCACGCATTAAATACAGCGTCCCGGTCGTAGCTGGTCAACCAGACCTCACTCTCTTCACACGTGTCGCCATGGAACTGCGTGGGCATACGCGAAGCATGGAAGAGCAGCGGCTGGGCGCTCACAGGACGCTGAATGGTCTCACTTGCTGTTGTAGTAATCATGGTTCGAGGTGGGAAAACAAGAGGACCACACTCGGCAGCTAAGATTCTCAAGCGGCGGCTCGCCTTCGTACATGGGATGTACCCCCTCTACCACCCAAAATGTCACAGAAGCCACTAGAACTGGGAACGCAGGTTTGCTTACACCTACGCGAAAGCACCAGCAAAAGTAGGTACGGCTGGCTAACTGACTGGCGAGCAAGCACCCCGAGCGAAGACGACGAGCGCATGCCAGTCTCCCAAGCTCGCCACATGGCGGCGTCAATAATAACATTGTGGCAGTTTTGTGCAGGTGGTATAAGGAAGGGAGAGACCAAAGCGAGGAACATAAGCAGTATTGCCTTCAAAGAAAAATGAGACTTTAAAAGGGAGGAGGAGGTAAACTTTATTTAAAGAAGAGGTCGTAGGCGCGGGGTGGGTTGACGTTCCCGTCCCCGCGGTGGGCTCCTCTTCAAGGCCGGAGGCCAGGTGGCCGACCGACGATGTCGTTCGGCGACCTCTTCGGCCCGCTCCGTGACTCGGAGTTGAACCTCCGGATCGGAGCTGAGCAGCGCGGCCTCCCACTGAGATTGGGTAGAGAGCTGCAGACTCTGTGATGGCTTGTCTTGATTACATGAGTATAGGATGTGTGGTGTGTCTGCCTTTTGATGTCCACAGAGAGAACAGACAGGGCTGAACTGCTCTGCGAACCATATGGAGTACATGTACGGATCAAAGAAAGTGTGTTTGAAGCGGCCGCCAGGTGACTTGTTGTATTTTACTTAGAGATCGATGTGGTTCTGGGAAGATTTGTCTTTCTTTCTTGAAGTGGGTAGTAATTTCTTTGTAGGTTGTCATCCGCTCCCTGGCCGACCGGAGCTCAGGGCAGCGCACCTCCCGGTTAACTACGAATCCTCGGGCAAATTGGTGCGCTGCCTCGTTCCCAGGATGGTCCGAATGGGCAGGGACCCAGATCAATCTGATAAGGCGGGTATGGGAGATTTTGTGTAAGATTTTGATGGCTGCGGAGTGGGCCCTTCCTTTTGCAAAATTTCGAATTTCGTTTTTAGAGTCGCTAAGGATGTATTTGGCAGTGGTGGGGGTAATGGCTAAAGCTATGGCAGCCTCTTCGGCCTCCTCCGGAAATTTTGTTTTATTGATTGTCGCCGACGCGAGGGGAGAACCTCGATGATCGACAACTCCCAGGGAAAAGGCATCTCTGTCTTCATGTTCTGCCACGGCCACGTGCGCCGTGTCTTTCTGTACTGAAAATCTTTCGTGTAATTTTTGTGCTCTAGCACTTCTTCTGTCCGTATCATATTCTGGATGCATGTTTTTAGGCAGAGGACGGACTATTAATTGCTCGCGCAGGTGTCTTGGAATCAGCAAAGTGTGGGCCCGGGTCCCTTCATATTGTATTCCTGCTTTTTTAGGATGAAACGTCCGGTTTCAGTGCTTGATAGTCGTTCGTATTGTGCGTTGAGGTGTGCTTCCATCATTTCCGCTAAGGTGTATTGCATTCCTAACTTTAGTAGTGTTTCATTTGGGGTATGACAAGAGAGGTTAAGCGCAATTTTATAGGACTGCCTAATTAGTGAATCCAGGTCGTCTCTTTCTCTAACTGTGAGGGTGACGTATGGTGCACAGTAGGTAACTCTGCTAAGAACGAAGGCTTCTACTAGTTACCTGGTCTCAGCTTCTTTAACTCCTCCACGCCTATTCGCGATGCGTCTGAGGAGGAGGGAAATTTGGTTGACCGTGTTTTTCAGTGTGTCGTGTGTCGTTTTTTTGGTTTGACTGTATGAGCATTCCCAAGATTCTTAGTGTTTCCACTTCTTGGATGGATGCACCTTTCGTGTAGGTTTTGATCGCAAGCGCTTTATTCTTTCTTTGACGCTTTGGGTGCAGAATGAGTAATTCACATTTCTGGGGGGAACACGCGAGTCCCGCGGCTTAGCCTCCTCTACGACTACGTCTACCGCTTGTTGTAGTGTATCTTGTATCGTGCCAATACTCCCCTTGGTGTTCCAAAGGGTGATATCGTCCGCGTACAAAGAGTGTTCTAGGTCTGGAATTCTTGCGAGTTCGTGTGCCATTTCGATTAGGGTTATATTGAATAAAAAAGGGGAGAGGACCGATCCTTGCGGAGTTCCTCTATCTCCTAAAGTGAAGGTGTCGGATTTGATAGTGCCAATTTGAATTTTAGCCGTCCTATCGGAGAGAAAGTCCTTGATGTAGTTAAACGTTCTTGCGCCTGCATTCAGCAGTGAAAGGGATTCTAGGATTGCTTTGTGTTTATCGTTATCAAAGGCTTTGGTTAAATCTAGGGCTAGGATTGCCCTGGTACTCCTTTCTTGCTCATGAGATAGGACTTCGTTTGCTAGTCTTAGCATCGTATCCTGTGTTGATAAATGTGGTCTAAAGCCGACCATAGTTTTTGGATATAAATTCTCTTTTTGCATGTGGGACTGGAGTCTGTCTAGTATGACGTGCTCTATCAGTTTTCCTATGCAAGAAGTAAGCGAAGTAGGTCTGAGATTTTCGAGCGCGAGCTTTTTGCCAGGTTTTGGAATGAATTTAACGATGGAATGTTTCCAAGACGCTGGGAGCTTTCCCTCCCTCCAACACTCGTTCGCAAAGTCCGCGAGGGCTGTGATGGAAGCGTCGTCTTGATTTCTGAGTGTCTTATTGTTAATGCCGTCCTCTCCTGGGGCGGATGTTTTACGTACCTTGAAGAGGGCTGCTCTTATTTCCGCCATTGTTATGTCAGCATCAAGGATGGAGTTAGGCTCTCCTTTATAATCGGGCAGGGACTTCGTCTCACGGGTTGTGCAGAAGTATTTCTGCTGTAGCGTGTCTATAATATCTTGATCCGTGCCAGGGTCTATGTTCAACATTTTGGTGATTTCCTTTTGAGTGGTAGCTTTGTTGGATTCCGGATCAAGGAGATGCCGCAGAAGATTACACGTCTCCCTCGTGCCTAGATTGCCATTCACATTTTCACAGATATGGTTCCACTGCTGTCTCGCTAGTTCTGCGGTGTAGTGTTGAATTTCTTTCGTGAGTGTGACGATCCTGTTTCTAAGCTTTTTGTTATATTTTTGCTTAAGCCATCTTTTTTCTAGGCTCTGCCTTGCCTCCCACATGTGCGTAAGTCGGCTCTCAACCGTATTTACGCCTAAGTCATGTACTAGTTCCTTAGTGGCCTTTCCCACATCCGATAGGAGGGATTGTGTCCAGTGTTCTAAGTCTATGATTGGTTCGTTATTTTAGTCGCGGATAGTCCTAAGTTTGTCCCAGTCGGTGATTTTGTTTTTTCTGGGTTGGGGTTTGAGATTGGCAATGGTGATTTAGACATTATGATATAATGGTCACTTCCCAGATTTTGTCTGGTGTTGCTCCAGCTTAAGTCTGGGAGATTTTTGCCTATCGTTAGGTCCGGACACGTGTCCCTGGTCACGCTGTTGCCTATCCTAGTAGGTTGCATGGGGTCCGTGTATTGGGTGAGCCCTCTTTGCTGGATAAAATTCATTAGGGCCGTTCCTTTCCTAGATATGGTTGCGTGTCCCCATTGCACGTGTTGAGTGTTGAAGTCGCCCACATTTAGGGTTGGGTTTTGGCCAGCGATTTGGAGGGTTTTGAGTACAGCGGCTTTCGCTGGTCCAGCCGGTGCCCTGGGGTGGCTGTATGCATTTAGTACAAACAGAGAAGAGGAGTTTCTTCTGCTAGGCAGAATTTCAATTAATATACAATCGAGCTCTACGTTTTCAATCTCGTGGTTAACCACGGTAAGATTTCTATGTACCAACTTAGTGGTTAAAGGCTGTTCTTTGATGTGACATGGCAGAACCGCCCGGTACCCTGGCAGTTGTAGTCGAGACATTCTGGGTTCTTGAATCGCTATAACGTCAGGTTTTTCGGTTTGCGATTGAACGTGTAACTGCAGATTTGTTTTTTTTTGTTGCGCATAGACCTGCAGTTCCACTGCCAAATTGTAACGGTATTAGGATTGGCCATTTTGCTGGGATAGATCGATTGGCCCCGCTGGAGCTGAAGGGGGAAGCCGGTGTAAAATTTCCTGTAAAACGGTGTCAATTACTCCGAACTTGTGATTTACATCCTGTATGTGTTGTTCGAGTCTGTGTTAAATTATCAACTCTTTGGGTTAGACTATCGAGTTTCTGGCTGTGCTCCTCCACTTTTTGTTCGAGTTTTGGGGCTCTATCCTCCACTGAGGTATTTCTTACGTCAGCTGCTACTGCTCGTTTTTTGCGAGGTGTTTCTTCCTTGCTAACTACGCTTACTGGGGTTTCGACTGAGGCGGTCACAGTAGCTTCTATTTTTGTGACTTCCGGCAGTGGGAGTGGTTTCGGAGGTGAGTCCTTAGATATGGCGGGTGCTCTTAGTTTACTATTTTCCTCCTCCAAGCGTTTGATTCGATCCGTGAGAATTTGAATGTGGTGGAGCACCTGATCTAGTTTAGACTGTAATGTCTGCAGCTCCACCCCCTTCCCATGAGAGGCCACTCCTGCCCAGCTCACCTGTTTCGGCCCGGGGCTCTGAGTCCGGCTGCTAGTGCTGGCGCCTCCTCCATTGCTGCTGCTTCCGTTTCGTCCGCCGCTTCTGCTCCGTCCGCTACGGCTGCTGCTGCGTCCGCTGTCCAAGGACGGGAAGGAGCTCGAGCGGTCCTTCCTTTTGGTAGATGTTGGGTCGTCACATGTCCGTGATTTGGGTCTTGATTGGTGCTCCGACATTTTTGTTGGGTGTCGTTGAAATCGCTTCTTATCGCCTGTGCGGCGCCCTCCTCCCCAGATAATGCAGACCGGGTCGCAGACTTCTTTCAGGTGTTGGTTGCCGCAGTACGGGCACCGTTGTTGCGGTAGCTCCGGACAGACGTCTCTTCTGTGGCCGACTCTTCTGGAGTTCGTGCACGCCTCTACTTTTGGAATGATGGGGTAAACTGGGTACATGCCTCCGAAGTAGACAATGCTATCTGGGAGTGCGTCCGCGTCGAAGTGAAGCAGGAGGAACTTTGATGTTCTTCCCATGGTGCGTGCTTGAACGATGTCAGGGTTTTTTTTTTCGGAATTCGGTCATCATTTCTTGGTGCGTTTCGCCATCGTAAGCCCTATAGATAATGCCCTGCAGGGCCCTGTCCGGAGGGGCGATGTACGACTTCATAACAATGTCTTTGCCTTCTATTTTGATTTGCTTGACTGCGACGTAGCGTAGTGCATTTGCCTGCATCGGCGTCGATATGGTGATCACATTTTTTGCAGAGTTGGTTCTAGATTGTCGTTTTCGGCCGCGGACGCGGTGACGCCGCTCGCTGTTGCGATCGCTTGTCTGATAGATTTCTCGGTGTAGCGCGTGATGTCTACGCCACCCGTTGGTCTGTAGATGATTTTATAGTCCTTGAGTCGGGGTAGCGGTTTCTTGGGATGTAGCGGAGAGAGAGGTTTCGCCTTCGATTTCTCGAACTGCTCATTTTTCTTCTGAGGTGTTAATGGCTCAGCTTTCGGGTTCATGGTACGGTAAGAAACAATTGTCTTCCAATCTGGTGTTTCGAATTCGGCTGGGGAAGCGTTCTTTCCAACTACGGCGTATTCCATGACTGTCGCCGTGGCGTTCGCCCCGCATTAGGCCTGGCGTTCGGGTAAGGAAGGGCGCCGGATCGACGCTGGATTTAGACAGTCGGAGCTCGGTCTCCCGAGCTCCGATTCACTCAAGGTTCTTGTCCGTGTGTCGCAGTCCGGGATTATATGCGACCAGGCAGCCATTTCACAATTTGCGCCACTGATCAAAGCCACTGCTGTGGATACATGGAAGGATTTGATCAGCATACATAGTGCATTGTGTAATCGCTCTATAAAGATAGCGTCAGCGTCGCGAGGTCGGGGACCACACCTATTAAAACTGAGGTGTCGAGCGTTCGTCGTATTAAGCAGTATTTCCAGAGGAGAAAGGATATTAATTTCGGTGTAGTGCATATCATGGTTAAATGATATTAGGACGGCCAACCTTATTTCCCATACTGGGGAATACTGCGCTACTTGATAGACAGAGACAAGTGAAAGACGACACACGAATGAAGCGCAACCTTACAACTGTTTATTTTGATGGACAAAACGCGTACATATATATATATATATAGCATACTCGTCAAATCACAAACGCATCATTAATGCGTGTGATCACGCACGTTATCACTTCGATCACAACTCCGCATCTTCACAGCTATCATATCTAGCTCCTCTTTTGTGAGAGCCACAGATGATGTACTAACACACGTATCTTTTCCTGCTGACTCAATTAACAAGGCATCTACGATTTCTCTTTCAATTCTTTCCTTTTGTTTGCCTACAATTTCAGTCCTGTAGAATAATGGTTTACAGCCAATCTCACATCGCAAGCAATGTTGTGCAAGATTTCCATGGTGGCTGCTTACTCATTGCCAAAGAAATTAAAATTAGTTCACAAAGCCTATGAAAAGACTGTTTCATTTTAGGTGTTGAGCCGAGCTTCTGTTGTAATCACAACGTCATTTCTATGGATAGACATTTGGTTAGAAATAGAATCAAGGTTCGGCAGAATACGTCTGTTCATGCACAATACGTATAAGGGAAATTTCCGTGATCTATGTTTGTCCTCTATGTTTCCAGGTAACACACAATGTGGGGCCCTAGTAGATCCGATGTAGAAAAGGGGTGCGGGGGCAATTATCATAAAACCTGCATCAGTCCCCGATGGGGCAAAAGTGGGCCAGCCACATTTGTGCTTGCCTCTGTTCCTATGCATAAGTCCAATAGCGGCGTTGCTTGGGGCAATGCAGATCACATTTCTGCATCCAGACGACAAGGGTTCCTTGTCGGATATTCGAGGGCTATCGAACCTAAATATGAGCTCTTTATGGGAAACCATCACAGATCCGAAATGAGGCCGCCCACAATAAATCTCTGTGGGACCTACATCGACCGTAGTGGTGCAAGAAAACGGGTATGCCCACATGCTGCCCCAATCGACCCTTTGTAGGTTACTTGAGGGTAGGAGGAATACGAATAAGAGCTCAATTTGGGCAAGCCCTCGCGAAGCCCAAATGAGGCAGTCTTAGCTAAACCTCTTTAGGAGCCAAATCAGTCGTACTCAGGCTGGATGGCGGGCGTGCATACATGGTACCAAAATCGGTCCCTTGTGGGGAATTGGAAGGCATGTGCAACAGTAGGTCGGCTCTAGGTTCAAAAACAACACCCAGCCCAAATGGAGCTGGCCACACAAATCCGCTGCAGGTCCCACATTTGCCTTGGCGGGATAGAAGTAGAGCTTCCGTATAGGTTTGTAACATTTGTTAAGAATGATTACTGACGCAACGTAAATTCGGGCTCTTGTCGCAAGAAATAGTGCTAGCCCAAATGGGGCTGCCGAAATAATGGTTTGGTTTGGTCTTTGGTGTGTAACTTCCCAAAACAACTCAGGCTATGAGAGACGCCGTAGTGGAGGACTCCGGAAATTTCGACCACCTGGGGTTCTTTAACGTGCACTGACATCGCACAGCACACGGGCACCTTGCTTTTCGTCTTCATCGAAAAGCCGCCGCCGAGGCCGGGATTCGATCCCGCGTCCTTGAGAGCAGTAGTCGAGCGCCTTAATCACTGCGCCACCCCGGCGGGGTGGCGAATTAAAGCCGCTGTTGCTCCTATATTGGCCGAAATAATGCCGCTGTTGCTTCTGTATTGGCCGTAGCGGGGCTGAACATCCTAGCGTTTCCGCACACTATTGTGCAACCATTCTACCGTCACGGGTGCGTTCACTGCAACGCTGGTGCAGCGCAATGTCACTGCAATACAGCACAATCTTGACAGCTCCAAGGAAAACTACATTCTGCTCGAGATAGTGCCAAAAAGTTGAGATGACAAAAATCTCTTTATTCTAAATCTATACAGCCCGCCGAGAGATAGAGGAACGGGTATTCCGGAACTATTGGTCAGAAGCCTAAGATTGGCATCCAAAGCGCAGCTTCTAGTTGTCCGAAACTTCAACAAAAAGTTAACATAGATGGCAAGCGATACAGAACATAGATCTTTCCGTGTTAAACAACCCACAGGAATTCACGAGGCTAGGCAATAGCATCAGCGTCGATACGTCACCGGACCTCACCCTTACTAGGAATATAATGGAAGCCGAATGACCAAACACAGGTCACACACTAGGTAGTGACCACTATATTTTAGCCCCCACCTTCGAAACGGCTAAGTACAAAACAATAATCAAGAAGACAGATATTACGGATTGGGATAAATTCAGGGACCTAAGAGAGCAAACAGCCGAAGCAGAAATCACGAATCTTGATGACTGGATTGAGGCACTTAAAAAGGATATTAAGCAAACCACATCGGAGGTGCCGATAGAATAGGAGGGCAAATCTCCGACTTGCGGCTACTCCATATGTGGGAAGCCCACCTCAGCCTGCAAAAGAGACTGAGGGAGCACAAACACCTAACACCGCTAAGGAAACATAGCGAAACTAGAAAGCAGATAGAAGCCTACACACTACAGCTTCAAGAAAAGCAGTGGGGTCAGATATGGGACCGCATGAATGGGCAACTAGAATGTAAAAAAACGTGGCAAATGCTCATACATCTACTAGATCTGACACAGACAAAATCGACGCCGAACAATCAGCTCGCTAGACTGATCCATAAAAACGACGGCACCACGGAACAGTTCTTGCTAGAACTACAGGATTGATATCTCAGCAAGGCCTCTTGGGCTCAACTGCCAGACTACCGAGGACTCCCAAATCCAGAGCTAGATTCAGAAATAACGGAGGCAGAGGTTCGCTTCCGCCATGGGACAGCTCCGCACCATGTCCGTGGCAGGCCCCCGGGGGGGGGGGGGGCTTTAAACAAAGTAATAATGAATTTAGACGCAAAATCAGTAGAGGCAATCACGGGGCTCATGAATAAGTGCTGGAATGATGGTGAAATCCCTCAAGCCTGGAGGCATGCAATGATTACTTTTATTCTCAAACCAGGCAAGCAACTAGATAAAACCAATTTGCGGCCAATATCGCTCACTCCCTGCGTAGGCAAGCTAATGGAGCGTGTGATCCTAAGCAGACTGCAGGAGTACGCAGAGGACAAAGAGATCTTGCCACCAACTATGCTAGGATTCAGAGCTAATTTATCTACACAGGATGTCATGATTCAGCTCCAAGCAGACGTCATAGGCACTGGGAAACGCACGGGCGCCAAAACAATACTAGGGCTAGACCTTAACCCAAGAGAAAAAACCTTCCGATACATTCGCCCATTTCTCAGTCATAGGTCCGCCATAATTAAAATAGGCGAAATAGAATCATTACCTTTTCGGCTAGGGGTAGAGGGACACCACAAGGATCAGTACTGACACCATTTCTCTTCAATCTCTCCTTTATAAAGCTTCCACCCCGACTGGAAGCCATTCCTGGGCTGAGACATACTTTCTACGCAGATGACATCACACTGTGGACCACCAACAGGAATGACGGTCAGATAGAGGAAACGTTGCAACGCTCGGTAGACACTATCGCAGAGCTCGCAGGTCATTCAGGCCTATCATGCTCACACCCAAAATCAGAGCTATTGGTCATCAGGCCCAAACCCAGGGGTCCCGGTTCCAGGAGCCAAGCGCCCCCAACTCCGCTTAACGTGTACGTGGGGGGACTTCCAATCAAGGAGGTGCAGTCAATAAGGATATTAGGGCTGTATCTACAAGGTAGCAGGAAAAACAAAAAAAAACCTGTGAAAGCTGAAAACATCAGTTAATATGTCAATTAGGCTAATGAGAATTGCCAACCGTAGGAGAGGAGTAAAAAGAGACCTCTGTAGGATAGTGCAGGCATTTGTCATGACCAGGATGGTGTATGCGCTACCATACCTAAAACTAGATGCTGCGGAGAAAGACAAAGCCGTGACAATAATTAGGCAAGCATACAAAGCAGCCCTGGGGCTGCCGAACTTCACATCGACAGAATGACTCATGGGACTTGGAATACATAATACACTAAAGGAGCTCAAGGAGGCTCACCTCATAATGCAAAAGGAATGGCTTAAGCACACTAAGGCAGGCAGAGCCATACTGGAGCGCCTAGGTATAGGCATGGAACTTCCACCCGAGGACACAAAAACACAGCTACCCAAACTCCTTCGCAAGCGATTGACGATCAAACCACTACGAAAGAATATGCACCCTTCTTACCACAAAGGAGGGAGGAAAGCTAGGGCAATAGCTCTACGCTCAAAATACGCAAGAAGCGAAGGAGCTGTATATGTTGACGCGGCAGAATACACAACAAGAGGAGCGTTCGCACTGGCGGTGGTGGACGTGCACGGGAGGCTGCAGGCATCAGGTTCGGTAGTGACAAAATCTTCGGAAACCGCAGAAGAGGCAGCTGTGGCACCAGCCATAGCTAGCACCGACGCGGATATCATCATCATCATCATCAGCCTGATTATACCAACTGCAGGGCGAAGGCCTCTCCCATATTTCTCCACTTAACCCGGTTCTGTGCTAGCTGCATTCACTTGACCCCTGCGAACTTCTTAATCTCATCCGCCCACCTAACTTTCTGCCGCCCCCTGCTACGCTTTCTTTCCCTTGGAATACAGTTTGTTACCCTTAGCGACCATCGGTTATCCTCTCTTCGCACTACATGTCCTGCCCATGTCCATTTCTTCTTCTTAATTTCTACTAGAATGTCGGTAACTTGAGTTATTTCTCTGACCCACTCTGCACGCTTTCTATCTCTTAATGTTACCCCTACCATTTTTCGTTCCATAGCCCTCTGGGTTGTCCTCAACTTAAGTAGAACTCTCTTGGTTAGCCTCCACGTTTCAGCCCCATAGGTGAGTACAGGCAAGATGCAACTGTTGTATACTTTCCTCTTGAGCGATACCGGTAAGCTGCTAGTCATAATCTGCGAGTGCTTGCCAAATGCGCTCCATTCCAATCGTATTCTTCTTGTTATTTCCTTTTCGTGGTCCGGATCTGCGGTTACTACCTGTCCTAAGTAGACATATTCGCCTACTACTTCCAGTATTTCGCTAACTGCTGTTCCTTCCCGTGGCTGTTGAACATTACCTTAGTCTTCTGTATATTGATTTTCAAGCCTACCTTTCTACTTTTCCTGTCTAGGTCATCAATCATTATTTGCAGTTCATCCCCTGAGTTGCTTAGCAAGGCAATGTCATCAGCAAATCGCAGATTACTGAGGTATTCTCCATTTACCCTTATCCCTAACTGCTCCCATTCCAAGTCTGAATACTTCCTCTAAACAAGCTGTGAATAGTATTGGGGAGATTGTGTCTCCTTGCCTAACACCTTTCTTTATGGAATTGCATAAACAGGTTTGGGGTGCGACCTGATGCCGATGAACACCTCCGGCAACGCACTCCTTCACCAGAACAGGAGTTGGCAACCCTGGTGCAGTAATTGGCCACAATCTCCTATGATAACCTCCATAAAACCCCGGCCCTCAGTCACCAGCGCCTGCGGAACAACTGACCACGGTGGCGGTCAGACCTGTGACGCGGCAGGGGGTGCTAAGAAAGCCTGGCTCCGCTGGACAGGCCGCCATTGGAAACTGACCCTGGCAACGTTTAATGCTAGAACCCTAGCTAGTGAAGCTAGCTTAGCAGTTCTGTTAGAGGAACTAGAGGGCATGAATGGGATGTCATAGGGCTTAGTGAGGTTAGGAGGCCGAATGAGGCATATACTGTACTGAAGGATGGGCATGTACTGTGTTATCGAGGCTTACCAGAGAGGCGACAACTAGGAGTTCGTTTCCTTGTCAATAAGTATATAGCGGGTAATATAGATGAATTCTATAGTATTAATGAGAGGGCTGCAGGCATCGTAATTAGGCTTAATAAGTGGTATGAAATAAAGGTTGTACAGGCCTATGCACCTACATGTAGTTATGATGACCAGGCAGTTGAGAGCTTCTATGAAGATGTGGAATCGGCAATGCGAAAAGTAAAGACGCAGTATACTGTACTAATGTGCGATTTCAGTGCCAAGGTAGGGAAAAAACAGGCAGGAGACAAGGCAGTAGGTGACTATGGCGTTGGTTCTAGGAATATCAGGGGGGAGTTACTAGTTGAGTTTGCAGAGCGCAGTAACTTACGAATCATGAATACCTTCTTCAGCAAACGGAAGAACCGGAAATGGACATGGAAAAGTCCTAACGGAGAGACTAAAAATGAAATCGACTTCATAATGTGTTCAACCACCGCCATTATGCAAGATGTAGAGGTAATCGGGAAAGTGCGATGCAGTGATCACAGGATGGTGAGGTCCCGAATTAGCCTAAATCTGAAGAAGGAACGCAACAGATTAGTAAGAAAGAAACCCATCAACGAATTAGCGGTGAGGGGGATGGCAGAAGAGTTCAGGATCTCGCTACAGAATAGGTTTTCAGCTCTAACTGAGGATGGCGACATTACCCTAGAGGCAAGGATCAATAATTTCAGAGATGTCATTACTGAGTGCGCGGTAGAAGTAGGCGGTAGCATAATTAGAGAGGATACCGGCAAGCTGTCTAAGGAGACGAAAGATTTGATTAAGAAAAGCCAGAGTATGAAAGCTTCCAATCCAACAGACGAGATCGAATTGGCCGAGATATCAAAGCTAATCAATAAGCGCAAGGTGGCCGATATAAGGAAGTTTAACATGGATAAAATTGAGCATGCTGTAAAGAACGGGGGAAGCCCTAAAGCGGTAAAGAAGAAATTGGGCATAGGCAAAAACCAGATGTATGCGATAAGGGACAAGGCGGGCAACGTCATCACTAATATGGAAAAGATAGTCAAAGTAGCCGAGGAGTTCTATACAGCTCTCTACAGTAGCAATAGTAGTCAGGACCGTAATGAGATTGACGGTAGGGAAAAACAATCAGACGTTCCACCAGTGATTTTAAGGACGAGGTCAAGAAAGCACTAGAAACTATGAAAAGGGGGAAATCAGCTGGAGAGGATCAGATAACTACAGATTTGCTGAAGGACGGGGAGGATATCGTGCTAGAAAAACTGGCCACCCTGTATACGCAGTGCCTGGTGTCATCGACGGTACCGGAACCATTGAAGAATGCAAACATTATCCTCATTCGCAAGAAAGGGGACTCTAAGGACGCGCGGATATAATCTTCTGTGATTCTAAATTTGCTGTCCGTAGCTTTGCGGGGGGCATAATATCAACTGCAGCGCAGAAAATACTGATACTGACCAGGCAACCATACAGAGCAATTGAGGTGATATGGGTGCCGGCTCATTCGGGGATTCCGAGAAATGAGGCGGCCCCGAACATGGCTAGAGTTTTCGTCAACCGAGTCGGTGGTTCGTTCGTATCGATGGGTCACTCCAACGAGGGGCTGGCATCTTTTCACGATATCACAAGTCATTACAGATTGGAACGGCACAAATTTCCGCCACCTGACAAAACGTTGGATAAGGCACAGGAGACCGCTTGGAAGAGACTCCAGACGAGATCCTTTCTTAGCCCTTACCTATTAGCAAAAATGTACCAGGATGACTTTAACCCCGCGTGCAGGTTCTGTGGCGAAACAGCCACGCATGGTCACATACTATGGCAATGTAAAGAACCTCCACCGGAAGATCGAGTACAAATTCCTTTTCATGAGCGATGGGAGGCCGTTCTGGTCAGCTCGGCCCGGGCATTCAGGCCTTGGCCACCGAGTGGGCCAGTAAGGTTGCCGCCAGCCATGGACTGGAGGCCATCTAGAGCGGACCGTGTGCATCTGCATTTTGACGAAATAAATGTTTTCCAATCCAATTTCGATCCTTTATTTGTAGTAGACGTTGCCCTAAATTACTATATAGAGTTTTAAAACAATTGTTAGAGTTTTTAGTCGGTTAAAAAGATTACACGTCATTAGCTCTCGCGCTCATGCACATTGCGCTAAAATACTGAAACAGTGATTGCTAACTGTTGCTCTCTACGTCGTTTTCATGGACAGCCTGCAACTCTCAGCAGAATCCACCAGGGCCCGGGAAATAGCCCAGGCCAATGTTTTCCTGGACTGAGGAAACAACCCACGCTATTCCGTTAAACAATAAAAGTTTTCTCTCTCTCTTTCTCTTGCTTCTCTATTTTCTCTTCTGTCCGCACGTGGCTGCGAAAGTGGCTGAGCTATAGATCGAGTAGCATGCTTCCACAACAACCACAGAATATTGCTCTTCAAAACACACATCACAGCCTGAACAAGAGAACGCGTTCATTCACGCTTGTACCTGTAATCTAACCGCCTTGTACTGCGCTCGATTTCTAGCGTAAACCTCCATTAAGCTGGCGTCCCTGCGTGTTTCACGTCGGGGGCGTCCCGTGACTTGGTCGCCATGGCACCTGTAAACGTCCTGGAATCCATGGCCGACTTTGGTCATCGATATAGTTTTCCCTGCGAGAACCAGTCCCAAGACCGTCGTTGAGGTGGCAGCCTCAATAGGAGGTTTACCTCGTCTACTGTTTACAGCATATGGGCGCCCAGTCCTTTCAAGTGACAGGGATGAGCACAGCATCCATGACTCTAATCGTCGGCGCCGACTGCCTTGTCCTCGGCAGCGAGCGTATTCCAATTGTTCCAGTAGGGCCGCAAGGGGCCACCGATGCCTGTCTGTTCCTGCCGTCATACGTTTCAAACGAAAATCTCATCCTGTCCGCCACTGCGGGCCAGATCGGCTTCCGTAGGGGTGTTCTTACTGGGACGAGATTGTGCGGATGAAGATTTTATCCACGTCACCAGTACCAAATTACCTACGCGTCGCTGGCTTCGCGTTACCTTTGACTACATAGGTGTGCAGCATGTTTGCCGGAGGTGTAGTTCCTCATACCACTTTAGGTTATGGCGCAGTGCTCAGCGCCTTTTTGTGGTCGCTGTCGTGTCCATGGTCACCAAGGCGAATGTTGCACCCTGCCCTGCCGACGATGGGGTGATGACCAATCAGCCGTGACATGTCCTTTGCGCCGTTCCTATTCGGACGCGGCGGCAAATGCGTTTCCTCCGCTCACACCCGTGAAGCTTACAGCGCCGGGCCCTCTGCCATGCTAGCTGTGTCAGCTAAAGGCCAGAAGGAGATACAAGTAGACTCTGTGGAGGGCGTCACATCAGAAAAAGGGCGCAGTTCTAGTACACCGGTGGAAGAAACGGCCAGCAGTGGTGACGTGCCGTTTGACAAGCATACGGCCGGTCCAACTGTGGTTGAGGTTGCATGCGCAACCACGACTGAGGCCACGGTGGACCCCGGATCCTTGGGTGTGCCTTCTGCTATCAAATTAGCTCCTTCCACATCATCGCCGGAACCGCTGTGGATGTCTAAAGTTCGCGGCGTCCAAGCCAAGCATGGAGTTCGGGGAAAGAAGCTGCAGTCGGCGACTAAGGCTTTGACACCACCAAAACCCCATGGCGCCCTCGGAACGCCGGCTAGTCGTGTTACGAATCTTACGGTGACGCCTGCCACTGCTGGCATCTCAAAGATTCAGTTCAGTTTAGTCGTTCAGTCGTGTCCGACTCTTTGTGACCCTATGGACCATGTCACGCCACGCTTTCCGGTCGCTCACTATCTTCCTAACATCACATAACTTCATCTGCAGTGCCTCGAGGATGCCATCTAACCAACGCGTTCGCTGCCTACCCCTTCTCCGGCGACCCTCAACCTTTCCCAACATCAAATATTTCTCCAGCGACTACTCTCTTCTCATCAGATGACCAAAGTAGCTGAGCTTTAACTTTAAAATTTGACCCTCCAATGAGCAGTCAGGGTTTATGGTCGACAATATCGACTGATTTGATCTTCTGGCAGTCCAAGGAACTCTCAAGAGTCTTCGCCAGCACCACAATTCAAACGCGTCAATTCTTCGGCGGTCAGCCTTTTTCACAGTCCAACTCTCGCATCCATACATCACAACTGGAAAGACCATAGCACGAGTTATACGGATCTTGGTTGGCAGACTAATGTCTCTGCTCTTTACTAGGCGGTCAAGGCTCACCATTGATCTCTTTCCCAGAAGCAGGCGTCTCCTAATTTCATGGCTGCAGTCTCCTTCCGAGGTAATCTTGGAGCCCAAGAACAGAAAATCTGTCACAGCTTCCACTTCTTGTCCATTGATGCTCCAGGACTTGATAGGGCAAGACGCCATGATCTTTGTCTTTTTAATGTTCAGTTTAAGCCCAAACTTCTCACTCTCTTCTTGTACGCGGATCAGAAGTCTCTTGAGTTCCACTTCACTTTCTGCCATTAAAGTGGTATCATCCGCATATCTAAGGTTATTGATACATTTTCCAGCAATCTGCACTCCAGCTGAAGACTCGTCCAGACCGGCCTTCCTCATGATGCACTCTGCATATAGGTTAAATAGGCAGGGCGACAGTATGCAGCCTTGCCTCACTCCTTTCTCGATCGGAAACCAATCAGTAAGACCAAGCCCAGTTCTGACTGTGGCCTCTTGCCCTTCATACAGGTTCCTGAGGAGACAGATGAGGTGAATTGCAACTCCCATCTCTTGGAGAGCTTGCCACAATCTGCTGTGATCTACGCAGTCAAACACTTTCGCATAATCAATAAAGCAGAAGTAGACGGGTTTCTGGAACTCTCTTGCTTTTTCCATGATCCAGCGAAGGTTAGCAATTTGGTCTCTAGTTCCTCTGCCCTTGCAAAACCCAGCTTGCCCGTCCGGAAGCTCCCGATCCACATACTGCTGCAGCCTACCTTGGAGGATTTTCTACATCACCTTGATAGCATGCGAAATAAGCGCAATCGTGCGGTAGTTGGAACAATCTTTGGCACTGCCTTTCTTTGGAATGGGGATATAAACTGACCTCCTCCAATCCTGTGGCCACTGCAGGGTTGTCCAAATCTTCTGACATAATGTATGCAGAATGTTAACAGCGTCATGGTTGAGGGTTTGAAGCAGCTCAGCTGGAATGCCATCAATTCCGCTATCTTTGTTCTTAGCAAGGCTGGCTAAGGCCCATTCAACTTCACTCTTCAGGATGCCCGGCTCGAGATCAGTAATCACAACCGTCTTATGTTGGGTTTGCACATTCGGGTCCTTCTTGTACAGTTCTTCTGTGTATTCCTGCCACCTCTTCTTTATCTCTGAGGCTTCAGTGAGGTGCTTGCCTTGTTTGTCCTTTATCACACCCAGCTTAGCACAGAAGCTTCCTTTGATATCTTTGATTGTCTTATACAGAGCTCCAGTGTTCCTTAATTGGCTGTTGTCCTCAACTGCTTGGCACTGTATGTTCAGGAAGGCATTCTTATCTCTCCTTGCTACTTTCTGAAAATCCGCATTGAGAACCTTGTATCTTTCTCTTTCCCCCATAACTTTTGCCATCCTCCTTTCCTCAGCTATTTGCAAAGCCTCTTCAGATAACCAGTTTGCTTTCTTGCATTTCTTTTGCTTTGGAACTACCTTAGTAGCAACTTCTTGTATTATATCACGAACATCAGTCCACATCTCTTCGAGCTCTCTGTCTTCCAGATCTAATTCTTGAAATCGATTCCTCACTTCCACAGCATATTCTAATGGAATTTGATCCAGATCATTCCTGAAAGTCCTTATAGTTTTCTGCGTTTTCCTCAATCGAAGCTTAATTTTGGCAACAAGAAGCTGATGATCGGTGCCACAATCGGCCCCAGGCCTTGTTTTTACTGCTTGTATAGCGCTTCTCCATCTCTGCCGGCAAAGAATATAATCGATCTGATTCCTGTACAGACCGTCCGGTGAAGTCCATGTGTACAGGCGCCTCTCGGGCTGTTGAAAATGAGTATTCGCTATGGTCAGGTTGTTTTCTTGACAAAACTCTACTAGCCTCTGCCCAGCTTCATTTGGCTCGCCAAGACCGAACTTGCCTATAATTCCGGATATTTCTTCACTCCCGACCTTAGCATTCCAGTCTTCTATGAGAAAAACGACGTCTGATGATGGGGTGCGGTCTAAAAGGCATTGTAGGTCCGCATAAAATCTCTCAACGTCAGCTTCTTCAGCAGCAGTGGTCGGTGCATAGACTTGGATAACTGTTACGTTGAAAGGCTGACCTTGGATCCGAAGTGAAACCATTCGGTCGTTTTTGGGGTTGTACCCTAGCACTGCTTTGCCCATTCTTCTGTTTACTATGAGAGCGACCCCATTCCTTCTCTTGGATTCGTGCCCACAAAAAAAGACATAAGGGTCGCCGGAGTTAAATTCTCCCATTCCGGTCCACTTGAGCTCGCTGATACCCAAGATATCAATGTTCAATCTGTCCATTTCTCGCTTGACGACATCCAGTTTACCTTGCGTCATAGATCTTACATTCCATGTTGCTATGTGATATATCTCCTTGCAACATCGGACTTTCCGGTCGCTTCCCGACACATCCACAACTGAGCGTCCTTTTGGCTTTAGCGCAGCTGCTTCATTCGTCCTGGAGCTACAAGGAATCGCCCTTTGTTCATCCCGAGTAACATGTGGGACGCCTTCCAACCTGGGGGGCTCATCTTCCGGCGCCATATCATTAATGGTATTGTGACTGGCCATAGGGTTTCCTTGGCAGGAAATACTGGAGTGGGTTGCCATTACCTTCTCCAGTGAATCACATTTTGTCAGAACTCTCTGCCGTGACCTGTCTATCTTGGGTGGCCCTACACAGCAGAGTTCACGACTTCATCGAGTTTCGCAAGCCCCTCCGCCACGACAAGGCAGTGATCCAAAGATTAGTGGAGCCTTAAAGAAGCAAACGGGACGCGTGAAGAAGCTACCGGCAATGCGAAAGGATAAATTTGTGGCTGCGAGCAAGAAACGGGATATGGAAGACTTCAGCAGCTCATTCAGCCTTGGTGTCGGACAATCCCCGACACTTTCTACACTCAGTGAATGTGACATGGACACGGAGCTCCAGCGAGACGAGAATAAGTGATGCGTTTCGTCGCCCTCAGTATCTGACATGGTACGAGAAGGTCGCCCGGCGGAACATCCTCCAAAGAAGTCCCGTCCTTCTGGAGGACCAGGCAGCCCCGCTTAATATTAGTGCAAAGCACCTTCGTGATGCCACCTCAGGTCGCGCATCTGCCTTATTGGTTTCCTGAACTGAATACCAGATATGGCATTAGCACTCAAAATTCTTTCTTTAAATGCGCAAGGGTTTCGGAGCAAACGGAAGCAGACAAAAGTAGTGTATTTGGCTTTAAGAACACAATGCGATATCTTGTGTCCTCAGGAAACAAATTTCGCTACTATTTTGGTGCACCCCGCCGTACAGGGCCTTGTACGATGGAGGCCCAAGTGCAGATGATTTAAAAAGGGTAAAAAGAATGCAGGTGACACCAGGAGCAAAAACCTTCTTTTTTAAATTGCACACCGGTGTCACGAAATCGGAGCACATTTGTATCAAGCCGGCGCAGCGCGAGGCCCGTGCGGCGCCGCGTGGAGGCTTCCACAATGTTCGAGAAAAGCCTCCTTCCCCGCGCGAGAGAGCGCGTAGCTTTGTACGCGTCGCCGTCACCCTCTTTTCCATTGCCCGGGGATGACGGTGGTTCATCAGTCTGGAATGTACCAGATCTCTACAGAATTTTCTACGGGTCGTGGCTAATGAAGACGCGCGGCTCGACGGGAGGAAAAGGGAGCGCTCTAACCAGCGAAGCTAAGTGTGTGTGCGCGCTAGCCTTAGCGCGCCTTAACAGACAGATGCGGCGCGCCGTATTTAAAGAGACCGCGCCGCTTGTGTAGTCAGTAAGTCATCCAGTGTTTGCGACGTGTTCGATAGTGCTTCGGCTGGACTCCCGGGGATCACCCGTTGCTGACAAGCCCACGGTCCTGCGAGGGAGCGGCGCTCGTCTTGCATGGCGGCCACATCGTGACTCTCGAGGCGTCGTACTGCAACAGCGCCCGGTGAATAATTTGGTGTTTGTTTATGTGACTCTCTCGTGTTTGATCTGTGTTGTAAAGCCTCTGTGTTATTGAATCCCTCCGTAGTTGCATTCTTAGCTTTTGTATTTTGTGAACCTCTCGTCTGTGCATTTCAAGCGTTGTTGTGTATTCCTTTGTATCGACTCTTGCTGTGCATAAATTGTGTTTTGTTTTTTACTTCTGACTCCGGACCTTACTCTGGCTTGAACCGGCGACAGCTGGGCACCAAACGGCCAGCCCCTTCTGTCACTACAAGGTAGTTTAATTCTGGCTGAGCTTGCACACGCAAGTCGAGGGCATCTCCTTTGCGACCGGAACAGCTACCGCCACTCACTCTAAGGGTGTCTGGGAGTGTGCGCACCATTCATGGCGCATCGTTAGTAATCCCCGTAATTATTAACGTGTGACAACCGGAACCTTGCCGGTGAAAACATTTTTGGAGAAAAAGGGATTATTCATACCCTGGGATCACACTGTTTATTATGCAGGAAGCAAGAATCCATAGACCATGTTTTTGAACACAGTTGGGAATGAGTATATTTTTGGGACGTATTGCAAAGAACGCTAATGAAAGATTTTCCGCTAGACCCGCATGTCATTTGGTTCTTATGCGTAGAACGTGAGGATAGGGTACCGTTTGATATAATTATGCTCATGGGCTTCCATTGTATATGGCGCTCAAGAATGGCGGGTTACCATTGCGATAAACATGCACGGCCTGCCAGAATTTAGTTTCGGGAAAGCGTGGACAGGTGTTTGGCAATCCGGAAAGCTACAGGAGAACCTCCCAAGTGGCTCTCAAGGCTAGAGCCTTTGTTGTGTATGCGTGAATGTTAGCGTTTCATATGTAAATAGCGTCTGTAAATAGCATTAGAGTGATGTTTGTATATTTTGTTCTCGTGTCAAGACTAGGCAATAAAGAAAAAAAAGCCGGGGTGGCGTAGTGGTTACGGCACAAGACTACTGTTCCCAAGGACGCGGGATCGAATCCCGACCTCGGCGGCAGCTTTTCGATGGATGCGAAAAGGAAGGCGCCCTTGTGCTGTGCGATGTCAGTGCACGTTAAAGAACCCCAGGTGTTCGAAATTTCCGGAGTCCTCCACTACGGCGCCTCTCATAGCCTAAGTCGCTTTGGGACGTTAAACTCCACAAACCAAACCATCTTTTTGGTGCACTGGCTTTCAAGCGCCAGTTTCATTTGGAGTGCTTCTTTTCGTTTGCCACTTCGCGCTCGAGTGGCGTAGGAATTGTGCTGAACAGATGCGTTTTACACGACCATCACTTCTCATATAACGGGCTAGGGAGTGTGCTAGCGTTCGATTGTTCATTTTTGCTGTGAGGTTGCGCGTCTTGTGCATTTATGCGCCATCGGACGCAAGCATTCCAAATACCTTCTTTAAAGGGTTCAATGTTTACTTTCTGGATGGCCGCCACGCAAAAAAAGTAGGCGGTTTTAATTGTGTCAAAACTGACACGTAGATGTTCAAGGCCCTGGTCGAGGGCGACCGACTTGGAGCATACCTTATCTGCAGCGTCTAGTTCAGACCTTTGCTCTTCTTGAAGCGCACGAGCTCATGCATGGGTCGCGTTTCTGTTGGACATAGCGTCGCGGTTCATCGACAAGCAGACTTGGCCGCGCGTATGTGCCCCAGTCCCTTTCTACATGTGTGACGGCTATGATTGCTCTAGCCTTGCCTCAGGCGCCGATTCATATTTCTGACCACTGGCCAGTATTGCTCATTTCCATTCGTAGAGCTGGCTCATTTCGTCCGTGGTGTTTTGATGTGCACGTATTAATGATTCGCATTCGCGTGAGAGCTTGTCACGAGCTTTGCTGTCCTCGCTTAGTGATAGTGCTGAAAATGAATGGGGTACGCTCAAATCAATTTGGCGCATGCATAGTTCACTAGAGGGTCACGCACTTAAGCGACGCGTGTCTCTGGAGCTAGCACAAACAGCTACGAAGCTCCTCATTGCGTACAGGGCGGGTTAGCATTTCTTTTGGTGCGTGCTTGGTGTGACTAGTTACATAGCCGGTACCAGTTCCTTATTGAAGCATCGTCCCTTCCGGAAGTGGCGTGGTGTGGGGATGCGTAGTCAATCTGCATCTCCCGAGATGCTTCGATCTGCGCGGAGAACTTGCATCCGTAGCTTAGTGTTCAGCGACGCACTCCTATCTGCGTCCCTTCAGACTCGTGACAGTATGCGTTTCTTGGCGCACTTGAAAGAAATGGCGTCTTCGGATATCACAATTAATGTAGTGATGTAGGGCTGTAGAGACGCATCCAATGTTAACTGGATTGCCGCTTGTGAGCCCTAAGATGCATGATGTGCTTTTCGCACTTCCCACTTCAGAAGAGGTCAACACAGCCTTACCCCCGCCTGGGTGGCGCAGCAGTTACGGCGCTCGACTACTGTTCCCAAGGACACAGGATCGAATCCCGGCGTCGGCGGCCGCTTTTCGATGGAAGCAAAAAACAAGGCGCCTGTGTGCTGTGCGATGTCAGTGCACGTTAAATAACCCCAGGTGGTCGAAATTTCCGGAGTCCTCCATTAAGGAGTCTCTCATAGCCTGAGTCGCTTTGGGACGTTAAACCCCACAAATCAAACCAAAGACAGCCTTAGAGTCAATAAAACACAGGTCAGCTCCTGTGTCTGATGGACTCGCTGTAAAATTTTATTTAGATTTCCGGGACGTTGTCGGTCCAGTACTGTCCAATCTTCTTCGCCAGTGTTTTGAACATCTAGATTTTCCGGCCCGTTTACGGAGAGGGCGAATAATTCTGATATCAAAACGGGATTCTGGGTCATGTTGACCAGAAGAATGATGGCCGATCACGCTTCTAAACGTAGACTACAAGGCTCTCGCAGCCATCGTGGCTCCACGCTTGAGGGGTGTAATGACCTACCTCATTGGTTGCCATCAGATGTGCTCTGTTCCTGGCAGGGAAATACATAGGTTACCGTATACCACTCGTGATAGTATTGATTACAAACAGAGACGCTTAGCATGTGGCATCCTTGGTTCTTTAGATGTAGAAAAAATGTTTGATCGGCTAGAAGATGACTACATATTCGGCGTTCGGGATGCTTTCAAGTTTCCGCAAAATTTCGTATGCTTAATTTAAAGCATCTATTATGGCATTCAGTACACTATTGATGAACGGTTGGGACATACGCGTGCTCCTTTCCCTGTGACCTCCGGTGTCCGACAAGGTTGTCCCCTCTGGCCTCTTGTTTGCTCTCAGCTTATAGCCTTTATTGAGGGCCATCATTACAGACCAGAGTATCCGTAGCCTCCCGCTTCCAGGGTGTCAGCCGTTGCGAGTAACTGCTTGCGCGGATGACATTACGTTGTATCTGTGTAATGAAGCAAGCCTGCAGTGCTGCCTTTATCGTTTTGACAAATACAGCAAGGTGTTTGCCCTTACGGAAATTGCATATCTGCCCCAGATATGGAACATATGCTGCCAAATAGAAATATATAAGGCAGCAAATAAGACCTTATCTGGGCAAATCAAATCGAAAATCAGGCCAGATAAGGTCATATATGTGCAAAATGTGGTCCTTATATGGCTCAGAACCGCACTTCAGAGGGCATCTCTTTGGTACTTTGGATAGTATAGAGTGTAACAAAGGAGCTGAAACATTGCAGCTGGAGCATCACAGGACCGCTACAAATATTGGAAACATCTTTCCCGCTGTGTAAACGCAGAGGGGTACTGATTTAAAGTGGATAACCTTAACAGGTACAAATAAATTAATGAATACAATAATTTCTCATGGTTTTCTGACACACCTTATATATATATATATATATATATATATATATATATATATATATATATATATATATATATATATATATATATATATATATATAAAAGTGAAAAATTGCTTCATACTGTTTCCAAGTTTATTTGTAGTCGATGTTTCGGCAGGAGCCCTGCCTTTCTCAAGAATGAGGGTACATGATTCTTGTTCGTCTTCTTATAGGGTTGGCAAGAGGTGATACAAACAGAATATAGACACACACAGGTGAATCAGCTGGACACGCACAACACACACATACACACGCAGGTGCGGAGAGCAGGCTAGGCACAAAGGGTCATCAACCCAAGGCACCGGCCGCCGGGAGTCATCTGTATACAATACAATACACAATACAGGCAACCGCGAAACAACCTTGACAGGAAAAAAAAAGAAGAAAACAGGTGGGGGAACGTGTTTGCTGCAGGTGGTGAGAAAATTATTTTTCTTGTTCTCACTAAAAGATGGAAGCGCCCAGCGTGATGGAAAAACCAGGTGGACATTGCTGGTTAGAAGAACCTGACAGCGGCGAGTAAAGTTCGAGCAACTCGTGACGAGAGATGAACCTCAAAGAAAAAATAAGAAGAAAAAAAATAATAATAAATAGATATGTGGGACAGTAGAATGGTGAAATACTTTGAGGTTTTTGCTAAAAGATGTGAGCGCCAAGCATGAAGAAGGTTTTTACGAGAAGTGGGATGTGGAGGGTATCAAAGAAGCGAAAAAAGAGGGGGAAGAGGGGGAAGGAGAGAAAAAAAAGAAAAAGAGAAAAAAACGAGGGAAAACTGTAAAGGGATAATGATTGATATATATGTATATCATTAAGCTTGCAGGGCTCGTAAGGACGACATTGCCCCAATGTTTTCATTTATCCCAGTATTAACTGTCCTAAACTTATAAATAAAGTATGACTCGCGCTGCTCCCGCTCCCGTGTATTATTGAATGCCCCCTGAAGAACTGTTAGTTTGACTGAGTCGAATGAGTGCTGTTTCTGGTTGATATGTTTTGAAAAAGGAAGGTTGGGCAGAGAGCGGACATGAGCTCGGTGATTATTAAACCGCATTCGTAGAGGGGTAGCTGTCTGGCCAATATACTGCATGCGGCATACACCGCATTCTAGGAGATATATAACGTTTGAGGCATCGCAAAGTTACCATCTAGTCTCCACTTAAAATTTGACGCTGTGCTTGTTGCGCAGCTTGATGTCTGCATGTGCCTGCACACCTGGCATCTACTCTTTCCGCAAGGCCGGCACCCCAACCGCGGGTTATTACCTATTTTTGAGTGGACTAGGATGTTGCGGATGTTTATCGGTCGTCGGTAGAGAACCTGGGGAGGAGTCGTGAAAATACTGGAGAGAGGTTCGCTCTGTTCTAGAATGTTGAAATGTTTCTTTAGGATTTTGTTCACGTTGGGGGGGTTACTCGTGTAGGTGAGTACCAGGCTTGTTCGGCGGTCTATGTTTTCCTTTCGTGGACGTCCCTCCAGTATTTCCTCTCGGTTGAGTTCATATGCCTTCTTTATGGCGTCGTCAATAATAACTGGCGGGTACCGTTGTTTAGTCAGGACTTCCCGCATACGTTTTGCGTTTCGTGCGAAGTCCTGATCTTGGGAACAAATTCTTTTGAATCGATGAGCCTGAGAATATGGAATGCTAGTTTTTGAGTGATGAGGATGACAGCTTTGAAAATGTAAGTATTGTTGTCGGTCCGTGGGTTTTCTGTATACGCTTGTGGTGAGTGAACCTTCATGAACCGCAATTTCAACGCCGAGAAAGTTAATTTTGTTTCGGGAATATGTGTGCGTGAATGATATGCTAGGATGGAGGAGATTGAAGTTTTCAATGAAATATGTAGGAGTGATTGTTCTGTGTCAGTCCAAATTAAGAAAATATCATCCAAGTAGCGTTTGTATAGGGTGGGCTTAATAGGGGAAGTAAGTAAAAATTCAAATTCAATGCTATGCATGAAGGTATTAGCATAAGTAGGGGCCATTTTTGTACCCATGGCGGTGCCGTTAATTTGTAAGTAGTGTTCGTTGTCGAATTCAAAGTTGTTCTATTCTAGTACTAGTTTTCTCAATACCTCTAGGAATTCTGGAGTGGGGGATCCTTCCTTCCTATTCTGATTATAGGCCTCAATTAGAGCTTTGATTCTGTCGGAATGCGGGATATTTGTATATAGAGAGACTACATATAAGGTTACAAGGAAGGCCCCCTGAGGAAGATTTATACCTGCTATTTCGCGAAGGAAGTGGTTTGTGTCATGTATGTGGGATGGGTGTGTTTCAGGTATGTGTCCAATTAATGTGTCAATGTAACTGGAGATTGGTTCTGTGATTGTGCCGATGCCAGATAATATAGGGCGGCCAGGATTACCCGTTTTATGAATTTTCGGAAGCATGTAGAATCGGCCCGGCGACGGGTGTGAGGCGGTCAGGGCTTTGCATAATCGCAGGGAGATGTCCCCACTTTTTGCGAGCTCATTTAGGGTCCCTGCTATGAAATTTTGATGCTCTAGAGTGGGTTCCGGTTTTAGGTGTTTATAAAATGTAGTGTTAGAGAGTTGTCTAATTCCTTCCTCAATATACTTGTCCTTGTCCATGGCCACTATGCCGCCTCCTTTATCTGCCGGTTTGATGACCACATCTTTCCGTCTACTGAGCGCCTTCAATGCGTCACGTTCCTTTTTGGAAAGGTTTTGCTTCCCTGGTCTGTAGTCCTTATAAGCCCTGATTACATCGTTCTGGACGGCACTAATGTACATGTCCAAATGTTTATCTCTCCCCGTACTCGGAGTCCATTGGTGATTTTTAAGGCTGAATCCTTTGCCATGTGCCATGCTCTGTGTCCCTTCGAAAAAGTATTCCCTCAGTCTCAGAGTTCGCGCAAAGTTGTCAAGGTCCTTCAATACCGAAAATGCATTAAATATTCCAGTAGTAGGGCAAAATGTAAGTCCTCGTGAGAGTGCACATCGTTCCTCTGCCATAAGGGTGGTGGATGAAAGGTTTATAATACTGTCCTCGGGATCAAAATCTGAGCTTTCAACCAGTGTGTAATAATGCTTAACGGCTTCTGTTTTCGAGCTTTTTTCCGGTATTGTTAGGTTTGTGATCATAATATGGGGAACACCGCCACGGGTAAATTTTTTTCGTTTGATTTCGACTATCTCGGTCGCTCTTTTTTCCTCAAACAACATGAGTTCGGTGGCCTGGAGCGTGGAAAGGGCACTTTTTCTGCGAGCACAACTCTCCTCTGTTCTCAGGGATACCAACACCCTCTCAAAATGGGAAATGGTGACTTTAAGGAGATTTAGAGATGCAGATTTCAATACATGGTTCCAATTTTCCTTGTCCTCGTCACACAGGTTATTCATTGAGGGTGACAGTGATACCTGCAAACCCGATGGTGTGATTTTGGACTGGAGATAAATCTTAAGGCTACGGATATGAAATTCATGTCTAATACGTTTATCTACAATTTTTCTTAACTTTAAAAATTTGGAGTTATCTGAGGAAGGCTGTTGGCAATGTGAGAAGAAGAGAGTCGGCGTACTCACGCGGCCTGGATGTCAGTCATGACGGATGTGTTGTGCCGAACCACAGCGCTTTCTCAAATCGTAACGCGACACAGGTGTGCTCGGAATCATGCCCTCGGCTTCAGAGTTCACTTGGTAATTGGTGTGTGGGGAAGTGTCTGCAGTGGTTCTCCTTCTCTTAGGGGGCCCGCTTGCGGCACTTTGTTTCCAGGTACAGGTGCTCTCCACATGGTCATTTTCTCTGGAAGGGGCTTGCTGGTTTCTTTTTGCTGTGTTGGTTGGAGCTGCCTTCTTAGTTGTAGGGGTGCACTCCGATATATCATCCATGGGTGTAGCCGGAGGTGTTTGCCTGTGCGTCTCAGATGGTAGCCGTGTTGCCGAAGGGGTTCCCTCTATGGTGGCATCCCGTGTCACTTCCCCTGATGACCTGGTTGTGACGACCACGCCCTCGATCTCATTGAGATGCTGAAATGGCCACGCCGGTGTTGGCAGCAGGGCTCGGCGCTGGGTACCCGATGGTTCCGCGAAGTTTGCCTCGCACGGTAGCCTTGGGTGACCTCGGGGGTTTTTTGACTGCTTCCCTGTAATGTGGGCACTCTCTTATCCCCCACCTGCTGATGCGTCTCCGCGATTGTCGGGAAGTAAGGGGTCTCGACTTGCCTGGTCTCCTCCTGGTGGTTGTTAAGGATCGCAGAGTAGGTGGGAGCCGCCCGGGTATGCTGCTTCCCGGGGAACCAGGTGTCACCAGCTACTGGCAAATGATCTTGCCACTGTGATAGGTGGTGCCGGTGGTAATCGAGAAGGTGCGTGTAGATGTGCCAGGCTATATTAGAAACCCCACCAAAGCTCGGGTGCACGCCATCCGCCGCGAGGACGCTGGTTGGGGGAAAGAGTTCCGGCAAAGGGTGGAGGAAGAAGGTCTCTGGCTGTCGTCCGCAAAGTTCAATTAGACCGGAATTGAAAATGTTGGCTTGGTGGTTAAATTTGTTGACTGATCGCCAATTACCGAAGCGTCGTCGGCGGTTAGGGGCACGTGGCCACACCAGGGTAGCGTGAATGATGCGGATTGCAGGCCGCTCCGTGCGGATCAACTTGAAGGCACTGGCATACCGCTCCAGCGCGGTCAGGATGCCCTTGCGGTTGAGGTCATTAGTGCCCAAACGTCGACTACAAATAAACTTGGAAACAGTATGAAGCAATTTATCACTTTTATGTAACCTCAAGCAACCAAGTATGTCTATATATATATATATATATATATATATATATATATATATATATATATATATATATATATATATATATATATATATACCCTTACGGAAATTTCATAGCTGTTCCAGATATGGAACATATGCTGTCAGATACAAATATATAAGGCAGCAAATAAGACCTTATCAGGGCAAATCAAATCAAAAATCAGGCCAGATAAGGTCATATAAGTGCGAAATGTTGTCCTTATATGGCTCAGATTTGGCCATATCATGCAACATATAATCCATATCTTAACGGGTAACGGGACCTTATATGGCTTGATCAGGAGCATATATGGTATCCTCGCGACCTTATGTGGCCTGATAAAGGGCATATATGGCATATTCATGACCTTATACAGGCAGACCAAGGCCATATATGCCTGGCATCAACAGAACTATATATAGCCTCATTAGAGCCTTAATTATGTAGGTGCTATAGTGACTGTATATTAGCAATATATGGCAGTGATGTTAAGTTCGTGTTCGGCAGGTAGAGAAGCAGAAGATGATGATCTGATGATGGTCAGGAGGAGATATATATTTACAGAAGCAAAATATTATACATTGGCAAACAGTTACAGTAACAAGAGTCACAGAGACAACTGCAACTTAAGACAAAATAGACTCTCACACAGAGATGTCACTCTACAAGCCCCTACTTTACTACCGATCATTTCAGGTTAAAGCCTAGGGACTGTAAATACGTGCTAAGCACGGAGCCTCAATCTTGACTGCCGAACATGGTCCGAGGACCGCTTTTTGATACCAGACATCAACAAAGACCCAAGGGCGGTCACCTTAGGTGATCCGCCCCGAAAATGAACCAGCCAATCAAATTATTTAAAAACATGCCACAACCCCCGCGGGTTGGGAATAATCTCGGACCCAGGTCCTTAATTACTTCAAATAAAAATACAACATTCAAAACACACACTCTTTCCACTCGCTGGTCCCCAAACCCTCTCACATGGCGCCTGTCTTTGCCTTCCTCTCCCCGGCGTGTTTGCGACGCGACCTTGCAGCTGCCGCCTTTGTGAAAGAAATGCCGCGGGGGATCTGTCTGGAGACTAGGCCATCCAGCCGAGAAAAAGGGGGGGGGCGGCACTGTCCCAGAGCAGTGTAGCGTCGCTGTTGCTCGAACCCGATGAGCCGCTGCGAGGGGGCTAAGTGCCGCGCCTATTGTCGCCTTCTGCAGGCCATTTAGTGCGCGCTTGGGGCAGGGCAAAACGGCTTCATTATCGGGGTCTCTCTGCCCCGATGCTTGGCGCCACGGCGGAAGATCGCTGAGATTGCTGGACGAGCTGGCCGTAAAGAGGTTCGCAGAAGCGTGCCACTGTCGTTCCCGGCTGATAATTGGATGCGTCTGTCGTTCGCTTCTTGGCGACGCCTCGGGGCGAAAGGACGAAATAAACCAGGCCTCCTGCGCGCCCCGCGAGCCCGCGCCCAAGAAAAGGGGAGAAAAGGAGAAAAAAAACAACAACAGCGCTCACTCCTTGGCCTCGGCGCGTGGGGGGGGGGGGGGGGGGGGTTCGACCGCCAGCTCGACTCCACGTGCGAGTCGCTTTTCACTGCGGCCTTACACGTCCCTCCTAAGAGGGTAAATGAGCTTGGAATCCGCTCATTTACACATAACAAAAACACAGGCCGCAACATTCTCCCTCAGGCGACCATTTCGCCAGGCTACAGCGCACCTAAATCCGTCCCCACTGAGGGAAACCGTACACTCGAAGTCGGGAAATAAAACCAATACAAACAACGGCACTGAAGACACGAAAGTTCTTCATGACAGCCCGCCACATCCTGCATTGCGCACAGCAGTGCGCCCTATATTTGCTATACATGAGGCACATGTAAAGACACACGAGAAAAAAAAATTGCACTACAAGAGCGCGTGTTGGCTACGCAGAGTTCGCCATAGTCCGAGTTTCAGCACAAAGCACTCCTCCGTGGCGCGCGGTTGTAGCACGCGTCACACATCACATAACACGGCGGGTGACGGGAACCCTCACGCCACTGCACAGTTTACGCTCCGTCATGCAACTGTCCCTACACCACTGCTTGGCGTTGCCAAACAGTTCCGTGCGCGCCACCCGTTGGGTGAGCAGGAACCTTCGCGCCGGGTGAGGCTAGCATGGCTATGCCAAATAACCAGATACAACATTGGACAGTGAGGCTTTCTTCGTCCCTGTACTTTGCACAAGATTTGTGCGGGGGCTCTAATGACGAGGCTAGCCCATGCAGTTTCCTGCGCTGATGAAGTGAGTTTGGCAGGCGCCCGCTGCTATCATTCGAAGCCGGTACGATCTCGTGCGCGCCTCGGCGCTCGCGTTGTCGTGAATTAGGAGCTTTCAGCGCCTGCGGTGCACTGTTGTTACCTCTCGCGGCCCTAGCGCTTGAGATCCTCTCACTGACCCTTACTGGCAAATTGTTGGCTACAACTGGCACGTCGTCGCACCTTACCTCTGGCGGCCTCAACATTCGGAGGCTGCTCATTGCTGTCCTGCCTGCGTGAACTTTGAGAGGCCCACATGCGTACTCCTCGCCACTCCTGTGCTGTAGTTGAGCGCGTACGCTCACTTGACCAGAGATATCAAACTGGCCAGAATCCGTTACTGCGCCCTCTGTATCAAATGGAGCGGGCGCCCTCACCGTAAGCTCAGCCTCGACACCTGTTGCGCGTAGATCCCCACACGGGGCGCACTCCGTCTCCGTCGGCTGATCAGCTCGCACTTTGGAAGCGAAATTTCTGTGCGCGGGATCCGCGCCGCTGCTGTAGGGCTCAGACGGCTGATCTTCGCTATCCCGCACCGAGCGATATGCTAAGCCTTCTTCAGATAGTAACTTCTGCTGGTCCCCTTTCATTTGGATTAGCTCCGTGTCGCGGTCTTTTCGAACGGACTCACCAGACTTAGCCATAGCTGATACTGCCCCGGGGTCGCCAGCTTCTTCGCGAATTTCTATGTGCGCCACGACACTGCTCGTGCAGTTCGTCTCGCCCCCTAACGCAAGCTACTCTAGCCGCGCCTGCAGGGCTGCACTATCAGTTTCCGCCGCTCCCTGCCCTGAACTAGCAACTATTTGTTCGTCCTGGCTATCCGCATTCGTCGAATGCCAGGAGGGGCAGCTCTCAACTGAACTAATGCTTTCTGCCACGGGGCCGTCTAACTGTCGCTGCTCCAATCCTGCTAACGGCTCGTCTGTTTTTTCGCGAATTTCCAATCGCGCCACGACACTGCTCGGGCAATTCGTCTCGCCCCCTAACGCTAGCTCCTTTAGCTGCGCCTGTGGGGCTGCACTAGCAGTTTCCGCCGCTCCCTGCCCTGAGCTAGCAAAGCTTCGCTCGTCCAGGCTATCTGTATTCGTCGAATACCGGGAGGGGCAGCCCTCAACTGCACTAGTGCTTTCTGCCACGGGGCCAAGGTCTAACTGTCGCTGCTCCGTTGCTTCGGACGCAGTTTTAGCCTTTCCGCCGCCGGCATGCTCACGCATCAGCGCTCTCATCAACCTCTCTTCCTTTCTCAGAATTTCCTGTTTTTTTCGCTCAAAATCCAATTCAAGTTGCCGAATTACCAGACGCTCTTCTTCCGTCAGGGGATATGCGTAAGCCTTGCTTTCAATCATATCTGGCGTCCTCACTGCCTACTACCTCACTTTCCCTAGCACAAGCCAAGCCAACCTCGACCAGACGCGAGAAATCCCACTCACCCGTCACCAGCGTCGCTGCGGGTAGTAGCACACAGCCCGGGAATCACGCCTTGGCTGGTCGTCCTCGGCAGGTAGCTTGCAGTCGTCCTTTGGCTGCCGCTGCTGCTGCCCGAGGCCTTGTTGCTTGCTTCTTTGTGGTAGGGTGCCGAACACTGTCGTACTGCGCCAGTGATGTTAAGTTCGTGTTCGGCAGGTAGAGAAGCAGAAGACGATGATCTGATGATGGTCAGGAGGAGATATATATTTACAGAAGCAAAATATAATACATTGGCAAACAGTTACAGTAACAAGAGTCACACAGACAACTGCAACTTAAGACAAAATAGACTCTCACACAGAGAAGTCACTCTACAAGCCCTTACTTTTCTACCGATCATTTCAGGTTAAAGCCTAGGGACTGTAAATACGTGCTAAGCACGGAGCCTCAGTCTTGACTGCCGAACATGGTCCGAGGACCGCTTTTTGATACCAGACATCAACAAAGACCCAGGGGCGGTCACCTTAGGGGATCCGCCCCGAAAATGAAGTAGCCAATCAAATTATTTAAAAACATGCCACAACCCCCGTGGGTTGGGAATAATCTCGGACCCAGGTCCTTAATTACTTCAAAAAAAAAATACAACATTCAAAACACACACTCTTTCCACTCGCTGGTCCCCAAACCCTCCCACACGGCGACTGTCTTTGTCTTCCTCTCCCCGGCGTGTTTGCGACGCGACCTTGCAGCTGCCGCCTTTGTGAAAGAAACGCCGCGGGGGATCTGTCTGGAGACTAGGACATCCAGCCGTCCCGTTCGAGGAAAAAAGGGGGGGGGGCGGCACTGTCCCAGAGCAGTGTAGCGTCGCTGTTGCTCGCACAGGGCAAAACGGCTTCATTATCGGGGTCTCTCTGCCCCGATGCTTTGCGCCATGGCGGGAGATCGCTGAGATTGCTGGACGAGCTGGCCGTAAAGTGGTTCGCAAAAGCGTGCCGCTGTCGTTACCTGCTGATAATTGGATGCGTCTGTCGTTCGCTTCTTGGCGACGCCTCGGGGCGAAAGTACGAAACAAACCAGGCCTCCCGCGCGCCCCGCGAGCCCGCGCCCAAGAAAAGGGGAGAAAAGGAGAAAAAAAAACAACAACAGCGCTCGCTCCTTGGCCTCGGCGCGTGGGGGGGGGGGTTCGACCGCCAGCTCGACTCCACGTGCGATCGCTTTTCACTGCGGCCTTACAATGGCCTTCGTCTACCTTCTGCGAATATCCAATATTGGCATCATGTGGCCGAGCTTCACGTTTTCTACACTCAACATGGCCTGCATGCTATAGTGTTAATTGTATCCAATTTAGAAAATAGCTACGACTCCTAATATTTGAAATATTCTGCCGATTTCGCTCCACTATAATTAATATATCATGTGTTGCTTAATCCAGGAGCGCGCTGGGTTATAGCTACATGCTCCTGTTTCCGTCTACTAACTGGCATTTTCATTTAAAATGCGGCAGCAGCCTTGTGCACAAAGCATGGTCGGTTAAGTTGAGCGATTCAAAATATCACGAAAATGATGGCAGTTCTGTATACGCCCCCCCCCCCGCGCTGTCTAGACGGTGACACATCCTCAGAGACAGCTTTCGGTCGCTGCGTCGCGGGCCGCGCTCGATAGACAGTGACTCATCCTCTCCCGCGTTCCCCGCTTTACTCTCAGACAGCGACGGTCCCTGCGTCGCGGGCTCGCATTTCATCTCTCCTCCTAGCTACCAAGCTCTTTCGCGTAGGCCGCGAGCTCTTCGTTTTGTGTATGTTTGCTTCTTTCATCCCCCCCTTTCAACTCCGTTCACCTCAGAACTTGGTGTATCGTTCCTTTTCGGTGGCAGACATCGGAGTTCGGTGCGGCTGGCGGGTGTGCTGTATGTTGTGTATGCCGGTGTGTGTCTGTGTGTGTGTGTGCCAGCACCTGTTCGCTATTAGCTTTGTGCATGTAACAAAAATGCGACAGCAAACCTACATGAGCTTCAGTCTGACCGCCGGCACAGAGGAAATTACTGTGTCCCACTGCGGGTGGAAGCTGCCTCCCCAGCCTTGGCATCGAACCTTATGGTCGCTTGAGCTTTTCGGGGCTTCTGCCTTGAGTCGCCCCGGCCAAATCTTCACTATTGTGTAGAAACTGCCAGCGGATCACACCCTCATCGTGCCGCCTCATCTTCACGCCCGATGACCAAACCGTGAGCATGAGACTTGTCGGGAACTAGCACTTGCCAGCCTCAGGATATTGTTGACTTTATTATTTTGATAGAAATTTATTTGTCCAATCAGTAAATTGAATTTTATTTGCCAGCATGTGATATTTTTCTGTACATTACGTTGCTAATTTGTCTTTTGCTCCTCAATGTTGGCAAATTTCAGTGAGTGGATAGGGTCCTTCGTTGTTTAATATTATTATTTGCACTGCCTAAGTAGCTTCATGCTTGTTTTGATTTAGGGGCCGAGCTGTCGCTGTCATGATAAACGCCATCGGACATGCTTTTTTCTTTGTTGTCTCTCTTAACTTCAAAAGCAACCACGAGTTAGGCACATTCATTCATTTTGCACTGCAGTCTCTGCTTGAGGTAACACCAGCACTTCTGACAGTTTATATGTACTTTGCTAAGGTTTAGGTATTAGCAGCAGTTCCAGCAGTGTATGGTTTATCGCCCTACGGTTTAGCGGTACCTTTTCCGGGTATTGACAAACCTTTAAATTCGATTTCAATAGTCTAGTTCGAATTCAATAGCCGTTCTCTATTTTTTTAGCTTCGCAAGTAAACCAGCTCAAACTAAAAGCATTTACTGGTAAAGCTGTGTGTAAAATAGTACATTAAAAAAGTAATATCTAATTTAATAGGTTATTGTCTTTCACATTAGCTTCTCGTGTAGACAGGTAGGTCCATTATTCTGATCAGAGAACTTATTAGTTTGTTATAGTATAGCGCGGAAATGAGTAGAATCTCAATATTTACTAACGGATGAGCATGTCTTTGACCCTCAGTTTACCCACTTAATTCAGTCCCGGTTTCATATAGGCAGGGAAAAAAGAAACCTGTGGTTTCAAAGCTGTTGTCCTGTAAGGTTTGAAATAAGAGGGGAAATTCAGAATTCCCTTGGCAAACTTTGAGCGTGCGGGAAGTTTAGCTGGAATATTGATATTGCCTTGTGTGTGTTGTAATAAAATGTTATGTTGATATTGTAGCGTGTGCAACAGCACCCGCTAGGCGGCTGCTCATCGAAAGTCTCGTGCACGGACTCGAAGAAGTGCCCCGTGGCGTTCGAGAAGAAGCCGAAGTTAGCTGCCGTCTCTCGGTGCTCCGACCCTGCTCTTCTGCGCCTGCTAGCTCAACCCCTAATTAAAACCCAACCTTTTGGTTACGGGCCTAAACGGCTACGTGACACTGGTGGAGGTGAGGCCTTGAACTACATGTCTCTGGCCTCTCGCAGCCGCTCATCGAGTCCCAACCGGCTTCCGCTCGTATCTACACCCGTTCATCGCTGCAGCCGTCGCCTCCGGGGTCTGGCGCCGGAATTCTCTCCTCTACCTGAACCGACGCCAGCTGACCAGCATTTAGAGACTACTACAATGACCCAGGCAAGTCAGCATCAGTTGCTGCTTCAGCAGCCTCGTACGCCCCCGAGTTTCCATGGTGGTACTGGGGAAGATGTCGACGACTGGATCGACCAGTTCGAGCGAGTGGCGCAATTTAATCAGTGGAACCCGGCTCAGAAGCTGCGCAATGTGTATTTCGCGCTTGAAGACTGTGCTAAAACGTGGTATGAGAATAGGGAGGCCAGTCTTCAAAACTGGGATTCCTTTCGCCAGCAGCTGCGGGAAACCTTTGCCAACCACGACCGCCGTGATCGCGCACGCCGCCTCCTAGAAGCTCGTGTGCAACTACCTAACGAAAGTGTGGCCATGTTCGCCGAGGACGTGACGCGTCTTTGCCGACGCGCTGATCCCGACATGACGGAATCAGCGAAGTTGCGCCACCTGATGCAGGGCGTAAAAGAACCCCTCTTCGCTGGTCTGGTTCGGAGTCCACCTTAAACCGTCGCGGACTTCATCAATGAAGCTACCCTCATTGAGCGAGCCCTGCAGCAAAGATACCGGCGCACGGAGTCTGCCTGTGGTCAGCCCTTCAGCAGTGTGACCACATTGAACAGGTCCACTGACGATCACTCTCTGCGTGAGCTGATCCGCGAGGTAGTTCGCGAGGAGCTCCTCAAGTTCAATCTTGGATCGCCTAACCCGACTGCCTTGGCTGTCACCAAAGCCGTGCGGGAAGAAATACGTCAGACATTGTCACCGCCTGAGTCACCGTCGGAGCCATGTTCTATGAACTACGCAGCGGCTCTTCGTCGGCCTGCAGTGCCTCCTGTGCAACAGCTTCGTTTCGAAGCACTGCCGCCGCCCACTTTGCAGCCACCGTTCTGCCAACCGTCCTACCAGCTGCCATCCCAGCAGAGCCTCGTCATGCAGCCGTCCGCTCCTCAGCCACTGTTCTACCAGCCGCCATCCCAGCAGAGCCCCGTCATGCAGCAACCGGTTCGGAAGGCAGACGTCTGGCGCACTCCTCGCCAACGGCCGCTGTGCTACCACTGCGGAGAACCCGGCCACTTGTACCGTCGTTGTCCATACCGGGAACTCGGTCTTCGGGGTTTTGCTCGTAATTCCCCGCGTCCCCGGGTCGGCGAACGCCCTCCAGAAATCCAAGAATACCTGGCAACCCTTGCAACCTCTTCGAGCGACAGTGCACAGTCTTCTCCCGTTCGCTACTCGTCACCCGGCCGCCGTGAGTTTAATCATGTGCCGAGGCGCCGGTCGCCAAGCCCACACCGGGGAAACTGAAGGCAGCGACCTCAGGGGGGCAGGTTGCTGACGAACGGAATCGATGTCTCGAAGACCCTCCCGTGACGACTCAGCCCGATCCTGTGACCACGATGCCTCCGCCGCCCCATGAACCCGAAACTCCCAGTCAACCTCAAGCCGATCACGTTGTTAGCGCCGACCTTTCCGTTCTCGTCGACGGACACCCAGTAACCGCTTTGGTAGATACCGGAGCAGACTTTTCAATAATAAGCAAGAATTTCGCAGATCGGCTCTCCAAGGTTAAAACTGAATGGCTGGGGCCGCAAATTCGTACTGCTGGCGGTCACCTTATGACGCCGATCGGACGATGCACTGCCCGAGTAACCATCGCCGATTCAGCCTTTGTAGCCGTTTTTGTTATCCTGCCGCACTGCTGCAAAGACCTCATACTCGGCATGGACTTTTTACGTGAGCATGGGGCCATTATTAATGTTCCTCGCCGTACTGTCACATTTTCGACGCCTGCAACGACGACCGCTGACTCCGAACGACGCCACGCACCTTTACGCATCGTTGACGCGGATGTATCTATGCCGCCACGTTCGTCTGCTCTCGTCACAGTCAGGTGCGACGACCAGTCCTGTGCTGCCGGCATTGCCGAACAGAACACAGAGCTTCTGTTACATCATGGAGTATAGTATAGTTCATCTGACTAATGGTCTAGCTCACGTGCTGATTACGAACTTCGGGAACGAACGGCAACGCATCGCTAAGGGCACCACGGTAGCCTACTTTGAAGGTGTCGCAGAAGCAGCCCACGACTGCTTTGTTCTTGAGACCAACACGTCTGCCAGCCAAACGCCCAACTTCGACCCTGATGTGAATCCCGCTCTATCACCGGCAGAGAAGGACAGACTCGTCGGGCTACTCTTTCAGTTTCAAGACTGCTTCTCATCCGCCTCCGCGGTTAAACAGACGCCCTTGACCAAGCACCGTATAATAACCGACGATCGCACCCGACCAGTCCGACAGAACCCCTACCGAGTGTCACCGCGGGAACGCGAAGTCATTGCTCAACAGGTAGACGAGATGTTAAATGACGGTGTCATACAACCATCGAGGAGTCCCTGGGCTTCGCCTGTTGTCCTCGTTAAGAAGAAAGACGGAAGTTTAATGTTCTGTGTGGACTACCGTAAGCTCAATCAAGTCACAAAAAAAGACGTCTACCCGCTGCCACGCATTGATGACTCATTAGACCGGTTGCGCCACGCGCGCTACTTTTCATCGCTTGATCTTAAGAGCGGTTACTGGCAGATCGAAGTCGATGAACGTGATCGCGAGAAGAGAGCGTTTGTCACGCCCGACGGACTTTATGAATTCAAAGTCCTACCTTTCGGATTGTGCTCCGCTCCAGCGACATTCCAGCGAATGATGGACGCAGTTCTTATGGTCTTAAATGGCAGATGTGTCTAGTCTACCTGGACGACGTTGTTGTGTTTTCACCAACGTTCGAGGAACACCTGCAACGTCTCTCCGCTGTGCTACGGGCTATCAGATCTGCCGGCCTCACGTTAAAACCACAAAAGTGTCACTTTGGCTATGAAGAGCTCCTGTTCTTGGGCCACGTCATCAGCCATCGAGGAGTTCGTCCCGATCCCGCTAAAACAACAGCCGTCACCAAATTCCCTACTCCATGTAACAAGAAGACAGTTCGCCGTTTCTTGGGCCTCTGCGCCTATTACCGCAGGTTTATTGAAAACATTTCGCGCATTGCCGCTCCGTTGACACGTCTCACCTGGGATGATGTCACCTTCACCTGGACGGACGAAGAGCAAAAGGCATTCGACGAGTTACGGCACCGCTTGCAGACAACACCTGTGCTTGCCCATTTCGATGCGAATGCCGAGACTCTGGTCCACACAGATGCCAGCAACGTGGGTCTAGGCGCTGTACTCGTCCAGTGGCAAGACGGTGCCGAGCGAGTTATCGCATACGCCAGCCGGTCTTTGTCCCGTGCCGAATCGAACTATTCCACCACCGAAAAAGAATGTCTGGCTGTTGTATGGGCGGTGATGAAATTTCGACCCTATCTTTATGGCCGGCACTTTCGGGTTGTGAGTGACCATCACTCTTTGTGCTGGTTAACGAACTTGCGAGACCCCTCCGGACGCCTTGCACGATGGAGTTTACGGCTACAGGAGTTCGACATGACAATCGTGTATAAGTCTGGACGTCAGCACAGCGACGCCGACTGCTTGTCCCGTTCACCTGTCGAGGCTGCGCGGGAAGACGAAGAACCAGACTTCCCCCTTATCGCAGCCGTCGACGCGCTCACTGTTTCGCAGCAGCAACGTGACGACCCGGCTCTCGCACCACTTATCAATTTTCTGGAAGCGCGCTCTACAGAAGTTCCCCGTCTCTTCGCCAGAACGCATTCATCGTTTTGCATGCGAAACAATGTTTTATACAAGACCAACTTCGCTCCGACGGGAAGAGATTACCTCCTCGTCGTACCAGAGTCTCTTCGCAAAGAAATCTTACAGGCATGTCATGACGAGCCCACCGCGGGTCACCTGGGGTATGCTCGAACTCTGGCCCGAATTAAAAAGAGTTATTACTGGCCAAACCTTGCGGCCGCAGTACGACATTACGTGAGGACATGCCATGATTGCCAGCGACGGAAAACACCGCCTGTGAAACCGGCCGGTTTACTGCATCCTGTTCAAGTGCCAAGATACCCATTCGAACAAGTTGGCATGGATCTGTTGGGTCCTTTTCCAATTTCTGATTCAGGCAACAGGTGGATAATTGTCGCTACAGATTAACTCACGCGTTACGCTGAAACGAAGGCTCTCCAGCGCGGTACAGCAATCGAGGCGGCAAAATTTTTCATCGAACGCATCGTCCTGAGGCACGGCGCCCCGACAGTTATAATAACGGACCGAGGCACTGCTTTCACTGCCAAGCTACTGGAATCTGTCATGCAACTAAGCGGCACTACCCATCGCAGGTCAACCGCCTACCATCCACAAACTAATGGCTTAACAGAACGTCTGAACAAAACTCTCGCCGACATGATGTCCATGTACGTGGATGTTGAACATCGGTCGTGGGATAACGTCCTGCCGTACGTCACGTTTGCGTACAACACGGCGCAGCAGGAAACAACGCAAATGACGCCGTTCTCCTTATTGTATGGCCGCGAAGTTTCGACAATGCTCGAAGCCATGTTGCCCCACGACGGCCGTGACCTCGAAGTTGGCGCCGAGGAGTTCACTCAACGCGCAGAAGAAGCGCGACAGCTGGCGAGGGCACGCATCCGGAACCAGCAAGGTCGAGACGCCCAGCGTTACGATCACCGCCACCGTGTAGTGACTTTCGAACCGGGCGATAGAGTGTGGCTTCGGACTCCGATTCGACGTCGGGGACTATCCGAAAAACTTCTGAAGCAGTACTTTGGCCCATACAAAGTGCTCCGTCAGCTGAGCGACGTCACGTACGAAGTGCTTCCGGACGGCTTCTCTTCTACTCGTCGCCAGCAGAAATCCGAGGTTGTCCATGTCGTGCGCATGAAGCCGTACTTTTCGCGAGGAAATTAGCGCACCGCCTACCGCATGTTTCTTGCTTTATTTTTTTATCTCTGCTTTCGAATTCATCAAGTTGACATTCTTTTTTTAGAGAGGGGGGTAATGTAGCATGTGCAACAGCACCCGCTAGGCGGCTGCTCATCGAAAGTCTCGTGCACGGACTCGAAGAAGTGCCCCGTGGCGTTCGAGAAGAAGCCGAAGTTAGCTGCCGTCTCTCGGTGCTCCGACCCTGCTTTTCTGCGCCTGCTAGCTCAACCCCTAATTAAAACCCAACTTTCTGGTTACGGGCCTAAATGGCTACGTGACAATATGCAGATATATAGATCTATAGTTCAAAACCTACATGTCATGCGGGCTAGATCTTTTAATCAGGAATTGGGTAGATAAGGCACATGTGACCAGATATGCTTTATCTGGTACTCAAAATCAGGAATTCGGCAGATCAGGCATATACAACCAGATATGCCTTATCTGGTGCTCCAAATCAGGAATTGGGCAGATATGCCTTATCTGGCCCAGATTTTTCCTAATATACTATATCTGCCCAATTCCTGATATACCTGATCTGGATTGTTTTTTATAAGTCCAGATATGTCATTTCCGTAAGGGTGGGGCAGCTCTGATCTTTTCCAAGATTAAAAAGTAAATAGACGCACGCCTTAATGGTGCCCTACAAATTACACACATTGACATAATCCGCATTCTTGGCATTGATTATGACGCACGTGGGAAAGCATCTTCGTTATGGTGTTCCCTTTTAAACGAGGTGCTCAGCAAGGTGGCAACATCTAGTGCTTTTACGATGCTGGAGAAACGCGACCTTGTGCACACTGTTTTGTGGTGCCGAATATGGTACCTCGAACCTGCAACGTGTCCTCCTCTCGGGGGTTTACGTTCCCTTCAGTCTGTTGTCAGCTCATTTTTTTTTTGGGGGGGGGGGAGGGGCAGGGCGCACGGAACCGCTGTGCTGTACGGCATTCGGCCAGCCGCGTTCGAAGGGTGGGCTCGCCTACACTTCTTTGTCTGCTACCGGCAGCTGGCTGGGCGCTACCTTTTTCATTTGCTACAAGGAGATGAGTGCCCAGCGCAGGTGATTGCCTACTATTTTTAGGCTAAGGTGTTGGGGAGCTTGTCCCTGATATATCCCTCAACAGGGGTCCACAGGCGTTCCGGATGCCGGTTTTTAATCTTGTATGGTGTCCTTTAAGCGCCACATCCGCCATGTCTGCCCGGATTTAAACATCTCGGCGAACAGAGTAGCAGAGTCCGTGGGAACTATACTTCTTCCGCTAGTGCCTGCAGAACGCAGGCGAAGGGCAGATTCCATTTCTTGGTTACCACTTACACCATCGTTTCTGCAAGAGTATTTACGTGACATTATGCGGCTCTTGGAGTGGGGGTTTGCCAACATGAGACCGGCTGAAACGATGGGGCATTGTGCGGACAGCACAGTGCCCCAACTTCCCACTTCAAGAATATAATCGTCACATGCCCCAGCAATGCGTCGTTGCTCGTATCTTTTGGAGGCAGCGAATGCTGGTTTCAGAAATCTTTCCATCAATTGAGTTTAGATAAATGTAGATGTCCTCCCGGTCACTTTGCACGATTGCTGATTGCAGCTGGCGCGTTCGCGTTATGGCGCAATCGTTGTGAGGCTGTCGCTTCAAGCCGGCGCCGACGTGCGCTTTTCCCCTTCCTGGCGCATATGCGAAATGAGATAGTAAGCTTTCTAACTGAGGAACATTTCTACCTTGGGGAGCGAGAGTTCCTTTGCCATTGGTCTTGCGCAATGGTTCCGTGTCGAATGGACGTGCCCGGATGATTTTCAGTCCACCTTGGTACTTAATATAATGTAAATATCTATGTACGTGTACAGCTGTATAATACCAAAACACGTGTAATACACACTGTGTATGTGATTGGTTTATGTGCTTGTACCTATATTTATTATCAAATTATTGTACTCTCTGTATATTTTCATTTACAATTTAATTGAAAACTGTGTATATCATTACGATCAGCCAATTATTAAACTTTTTCGGCATGTAAATAGCGAATCATGATGTATTTCCTCAACTTAAGGTATGTTATGCGCAGTGTCTCTTTTTAACCATGTACGTTTTCAGTTTTGGTCATTCGTCATCACACATGTCAATGTATAGTGCCTAATAAAACTATTTCTATACATATTCAAAACTGCATATATCACAATTACGATCAGCGATATTTACAATTACGGGTTTAAAACTATTAGATATCAAATGACTGCCCTTTTAAGAATGTAAATAGCGACTTCCAAAAAAACAGCGCGAACAAACGGTGACGACGTATTGGCTGATGTATCACCAAATCGCCCGCTTAACTCTCCTGGTAAATAGTGAATTTTGATGTATTTCCTCGACATAAGGTATGCTATGTCCAGTGTCTCTTGTTCCTAAATGTGTACATTTTCAATTTCGGTCCTCCCTCATCAGACAGGTCAATGTATAGTGTCAAATTAAACTTTTTCTAAATACATTAAGTCATTTAGGCTAAATTAATGTTTTGAATTATTGTGAAATTTAATACTGTGGCTGTTTAGAACGGGCATACATGTATAAATTAATTGCCTAATTATGTCCATAAAAATTCATTGGGAGAACTTGGACTAGGGCTCCCCATCAGTTATCTGCGCCGGACTCCTGTGAGAATAATGCAGTCAAGCTCAAGTCCAGCTTGAGCTATAGAAACCGCATCGGTCCTATGTCATGATCTGACGGGCTGACCGAAATAAAATAAATGTTCATCCAGAGCGGCTGCCCGAAGCTGTCTAAAGTAGGTCCATCGGGGGGAATTGGCGGGATGGGCGCTTTTGGCTATGAGGGAAAAATGGGGGCAGCCTCGCAAGGGCGGCTTGCTGCCTCGGTCTCAAGTAGAGCCCATCGGGGCTTTGTCGACAGCCGCCTTCAGGCCTACGTTGGCCCCCTTTGATTCGCCTACACTGAGCCAACCAGGGCTGTCCTGCATTGCCTACATCGGACCTACCGGGGCCCCTCCTTCATAGCCCACTTTGTGCTACCTCGGTTAGGCCAGAATGGCAAATTATGACAGTTTGCATGGAAGGATCGTAAATGTAGATAGTATATGGAATGTGCATTTGCATTCGGCAGTATCAGCAGTGCCATATTGACGGCGCTTGCCTTGGAAAGTGCCTGACGCATTTTTTTCCACTTCGCAGTTTTACGGCTGGGCCTCCGCTCGAGCTCAGCCTTTGACGCACGGCTCCACTGCGGCTGCGCTCCGTCTGAGCAATTTCCTGCCGACGTCGAGGCAGGTTTTCCAAGATTGAAGATCATAGCTGCGTCAAACATCCACCGCATCTGGTTTGCTCCCATTGGCCCGAGCTGCGACGTTCGAACAGCCGAGTTTTCTTCGGTGATACTGGGAAGCACCGCTCCGTATTTGCATTCGGCAGCAGCAGCAGTGGCACATCGATTACGCTTGCCTTGGAAAGTGCCTGACGCATTTTTTCCACTTCGCAGGTAAGTGGCTTTGCTAATTTTAATATTTTTTTTGCATCTGCTTCTTCTGCCGGGTGCAACTGCTTAGTGACAGCTATGCCTAACCTTACGGCTCGAGATGACCCTGACCTGTGTTTCTTGCCATGCTGCTATCCCGCCCGATGACCCATTTGTAACCTGTGTAACGTGTGAACTCAACTACCACATCGGAAAAGCATGTTCAGATCTAACAGCCAAAGTCTACAAAAATAAAAGGGCTGATAGCAGAATTGCGCAGTGGATATGTCGGACATGTATAGTGGCGTCAGAGCGCACTGCACGGCGTCTAGCAAACAAAATTGTTCAGGTGACTCCTGCCAGGTGAAGAGCTATCCAAATAACGAACAGCAGGAGTTCCCCAACAGGCACAAATGGCCTCGGTTACTAACGCGAGTCTACAAGCTATAGAGAGTAAAGCAAATATCTGGTCAGACAATCTCTCATTATGGTGGCGGGCCAATAGGTTATAATTAAACATCACGAAGACGTAGTATGTAATATTCAGAACTAACAATAGTCATAGGAGATGAGCCAACCATACTATACCATTTAAACGTTATACAGCGTGTACAGACAATAAAAGTTCTTGGAGTTATATTTAATGGCTACCTGCTTTGGACTGACCATATTAATCAAGTAAGAAAAAATATTTCACGATCTGTGGGCCTTATAAACAAATTTAGGCTTCTAATACCAATATGGCTAAAAAAACTTTATTTCCGTCTAATTCAATCGCATCCTCACTATTGTCTGCTGGAATGCGGCGATACAACACAGGCTAATTTTTTTTTTGTTTGTTTTACCTACAGAAAAAGGCCATTAGAGCAACTGCTAACCTAGCTTACTTAGAAAGCACAGACGAGTGGTGGAACAGCTTAGGGCTATCAACCACTTTTCAGTTAAAAACTCTCCGGCTAGCTCTTGAAACGTATATTACAACTCATTCTGAACCTCATTGTTTTGTAACGTCAGAACTACCTCAAAATCTATATCACCTTCGGCATATGGAAATAAGAGCTCCACACGCAAAAACCAATTATAGGTTTAAAACGATTAGATATCAAATGACTGCCCTTTTAAATGAAAACAGAAATATCCATGGCCTCTTGTACAAATGCAAAAGTAAAAAAATCTACAAGAGAAAAGTGATGGCACTGCTGACTGCATGACTTTTTGGTACATCTTGTGATATAAAGGCATTCATATCAGTGAACATGATTCTTTTTTCTTTCTTTCCTTTCATAACTTCCTATATTTCATCACTGCTTCTTTTCAAGAAATCCTAATTTACTGTAACATGCACTGCACAGCTTTTCGCTCTTGCATGTTCATCGTAGATTGCTGTACCAGCAGTCGTGGCGTGTGATGATTTCATGTTGTTGTTGTTGTTGTTTTTTTATTCAGAACACCTTAGGTTTAGGTATTTATATTTTTGAAGTGAATTTGGTTTATGTGTTTGTGGAAAATGATGTCATGATGACCGCTACACACATTGTATTTGCTTGTTTTGTATACATGTGCCAAATGCAATTTGCTTCCCTCAGGGAGGAAGGCCCAGGTCAGGCGTCGTGCCTTTCGGCCTCCTTCCTGAAGTGTAAATAGAAATGCACTTCAAAAAAAATAAAAATAAAGAAGTAAAAAAAAAACTTTTATATTGATGTTTGGACCTTATATGTAGTTTTCGCATGTTGAAAAAGGTTTCTGCGAGAAACGAAGAGAGTAGCTTTGTACTGAAAGAGACTTATTGGGCTCACATGGGCTCGCAAAACAACTAAGCAGTCCGTCAGTGGTGATAACAGCAGTGCTCGGCGGTCAACTGAATAAGAAAACCCGTTGCATTCGGCAGTGCTGAATGTATAGCCGGCAAGGAAGCATCTAGATAAACATGCAAATGATGAGCAGAACACCCTGGATTAATGTGGAAATGGACTTGAGCACCTCGAAACGTTCGACATTTATCTTGGCCGATCTTGCGCTACAGAGCAAACGATGGACTCGCGTCTCGATGGCACTCACATGCGTTAAAATAACAGTGATAGGCCTCGCTTTACGGCTGTTGAAAACAACAATTAATGCTTTGAATCGTTTGTGGTAATATGAGGCGATCCAATACACGTGTTAATTATGGATAGGCTTCATATCGATACCATCTTCAGATTTACAGGCCACAACTACATGGATGTAAGCTTGCTCCGAAGCTTCTACAGAGCTGTAGCTGATCCGCAAAACAAATTGTCTGACCTATGGGCTTAAATACAACAATCATTCTTCAAAGTATAGAGCCCACAGGGTCTGCTTCTGAGCCACTTCGTGCTGCTTGTAAAAATGTCAAGTGTTTCGAATCTCCTTATGTTAAGATTTTTTGTCCCGCCCTCTCCTATCGCAAATACTTCCACTAATGCTAAATAAACGCCACCGCACGGCTCAGAAGTAGACGCCCTGAGCTCCGCACTTTTGATAAAGGCTTTGCCTGTCGATTCTGAGTAAGTTTTCGGAGTAACCGGGTTTGGCCTCGAGAGTGGCAGCTGCGTTTCGATGTAGGCGAAATGAATAGGTGTCAGTGTGCTGTGCCTTGTCAGCATTTCGTCAGCCAAGCAAGAGCCGCCGACACCTGGCGAGACGCTCGAGATCGTATGGTCGCTTACCACGACATCACTATGCACTACCGTGAACAACGTCTTGCCTATCCACCTCCACACAAGAATCTCACTAAACTGCAGCAGGTGACGTGGCGCCAGCTACAATCCCGCACTTTCCTCTCCCCTGCCTACCTCGCCCTTGTTCACCCGGGACTGTTCACGCCGGAGTGCATCCTCTGCGGTGCTCTCAAAGCGGATTTTGCTCACATTATTTATTCTGGCTCTGAGCATCGACCACCAGCCGAATGGCAACTCACAGACCTCGAGCGATGGCAGGCTTCGGTGTCCAGTTCTGACCCGGCTGCCCAATGGCAGCTGGTGGACTTGGCTTTGGAAGTCGCCGGGTAGCATCACCTGCCGCCAACGACACGCATCCAGAGCAATCCCATCATTCGTCAATGAAGTTTGTCGCCGCCACCACTCAGCTGGTCGAAATTACTCTGAAGCCCTCCGCTACGGTTCCTCTTTCTCTATTTCCACTTTAACTGCCACCTTCCTTCCTTCCTTCCCTTAAGGCGCGGTTCAGGTGTGCACGGAAAGAAGTGACAGATAGTGCGCCTTTCCTGTGAACCAATTATTATTATTATTATTATTATTATTATTATTATTATTATTATTATTATTATTATTATTATTATTATTATTATTGTTATTATTATTATTATTAGTGTTCGAAAGTTGTCCTGTGTTCATATTTATGACAAACTCAATAGTACGTAGCTGTAGCTTTCTGTACACAATTGAAGGGCTCAAAAAACACAGTTCCTTCTCTCTTTCAAAAACTTGAAAACCATAGAGTATGACGCCTTTAAGAAAATTTAAAATATGTGCTTATGACTAAGGTTGAGTGACGGCTGCTTATAAATAGAAATGAACATTAGGAAGGTTAAATACCTCTGTTTTTATTGGCGGGTATTTTCTTTTCTGTAATAACTCCTTTCAGCCATCAACTGAGTACATGCCACCGTGCCCCGTCCCACCTGCCTGCCTCTGTCATCTGGGAAGTCCAATGATTGGATGAATGCCTGCACCCAGCAAGCTGCAATAACTTCATCGGAAACGAGCGCGCGGGGAAGTGTCGCCTTAATTAGTTCTGAGCGGTCGCCACGAGCAACTTTAAAATTACCTGCAAATTATAGGCTCCACCCAAAGCTTTTAAATTTGACTTGAATACTTTTAAAGACCGCATCTATGAACTCCTTGCATTAGAGTACTACTGTGACTACTGTTTCAGAGACCATTAAATGCTCACCAGCTCGGAATCTTTGTCAGCTTCAAGCAGATAGGAGGGTTTATGGACTGTGACTGTACTAGCGTAACAAAGCAGTTCTTGAAGCTTTATGAGAAATGCGGTGGTAATTATAGGTATGTTCAACGAGACACGATCTCCCCATTACTATTCACAGCTTGCTTAGAGGAAGTATTCAGATACTTGGAATGGGAGCAGTTAGGGATTAGGGTAGATGGAGAATACCTCAGTAATCTGCGCTTTGCTGATAATATTGCCTTGCTAAGTAACTCGGGGGATGAACTGCAAATAATGATTGATGACCTAGAAAGGAAAAGCAGAAAGGTAGGCTTGAAAATCAATATACAGAAGACTAAGGGAATGTTGAACAACCACGAGAAGGAACAGTGGTTTACGTTAAGTAGCGAAGCACTGGAAGTAGTAGGCGAATATGTATTTTTCACTTGATTCTTAAGCGAATATGTCTACTTAGGACAGGCAGTAACCGCAGATCCGGACTATGAAAAGGAAATAACGAGAAGAATAAGATTGGGATGGAACGCCTTTGGCAAGCACTCGCGGATTATGACCAGCAGCTTACCGGTATCGCTCAAGAGGAAAGTATACAACAGTTGCATTTTACCTGTACTCACCTATGGGGCTGAAACGTGGAGGCTAACTAAGAGGGATCTACTTAATTTGAGAGCAACGCAGAGGGCTATGAAACGAAAAATGGTAAAGGGAACATTAGGAGATAGGAAGCCTGCAGATTGGGTCAGAGAAATAAACCAAGTTACTGACATGCTGGTAGAAATCAAGAAGAAATGAGCATGGGCAGGACATGTAGTACGAAGAGAGGACAACCGGTGGTCGCTTAAAGTAACAAACTGGATTCCAAGGAATGGAAAGCATAGCAGAGGGCGACAGAAAGTTAGGTGGACGGATGAGGTTAAGACGTTCGCAGGGGACAAGTGGATGCAGCTAGCACAGAACCGGGTTACTTGGAGAAATATGGGAGAAGCCTTCGCCCTGCAGTGGGTATAGTCAGGCTGATGATGATGATTATGTTCATCTGCTTCAGTCTTTTGCTTGACTGTGCTTGCAATGAATATGATGATTCTTTTCCGCTTAATGATAGCTAGAAAGAAACGTCTGTCTAGGCTGTGTAGAATGTTTCATAAATTGTCCTGATCCTCTTGCAATTTCCATATGTCAGAATCAATTTTCTCAGGTATGGATGCACAATCACGCTTTTTAGAATGATGTGCTAACTAGAATCGTTCTTTGCACTTGGAAGGGTAAGCACATTTTTTGCAAGGGATGCAAAGCATAGCCCTTAGGTGGACAGATGAGGCTACGACGTTCGCAAGGCTCAAGTGGATGCAGCTAGCACAGGACCTGAATTTGGAGACGTATTGCAGAGATCTTTGTACTTGAGTGGGCCAGGCCAGGATGTCTGACTCTAAATCGAAGGGTCCTGGAGGGCTGGATTCTGATCCTATACTCTCTCAACTCAAGGGCGAAGCACGAGTTGCAGCACCTTTCAAAGTGGTCATTGTGCAGTCTGTTGACACCAGACAACCTGATGTAAGCACTTGGCCATGTCAGCTGCAAACTATTTTTTGTGATTTTTCGCTCACAATGCCCATACACCTATATTATTGATGCCAGATTTTCTGGAAAACATCTCGCCGTAGCTAAATGCCTGCTCACCCATGCCAATTTTAATATAATATCGCTGAAAAGTGATCCGGTGCCAAAGCAAACTGGTTCATGGTGCAATGCAGACCCCTGGCTTTGCCAGGGGCGGGCCGCTGCAAATAAAAAAGACGGCGTCTAGCGGCGGCACGAACAGTCACGGATGGCTGTTCTGCTCTGGCCTAGATCCGTGTCAGGTGTCTCGTCCTTCGATCCTGAGGTCTTCGGCCTACAGTATATCGGCCCCTGTTCCTTTTTGCAAAATGCCAGACTTGTCTGAAGCCCAGGAAGCATTAACTTCTGAGGCATATTGTTTAAATCCGACAGAATTAAAAACTCCGTTTTCCAGAAAATCCGCTGACAGCGCTTTTAATGACGATGCGAGCAAAATTTCATCGGAACGGCAGCAGTTAGCAGGTGATAAGACAGTGCACTGACTGGTCGGTAGGTTGTTTGTCGCCATGAAACCAGATTACGTGACAACTTGGAAGGAACTGCTGACTCTAGTAGTTTCTTTAAGATGGTGGGCGAGATGGGAATAGGGCCCTTTGAAACCCTTGAATACTCTTACAAGAAGCTCCCATTGATGGCGCTAGCTGCAACTGCAATGCATCGCATCCTCATAGATCGGGTCGGCCAGCCGGAAGCCTGAAGAGCAGTGCGCTGAGCGGACTGGTTAGCAGGCAGTGTCCTCCTCCTTACACAGAGCAAAAAGCTCAAGATACACAGTGTTTGAAGCGATAAACTTTACTGCGAGGGTCGGAGCCGAGCTTCGCGTATGCTGTATGCCGCGACCGAGTGACGTCACAGCCAAGACCAGCTGCGCAGCCCCATCACCAAGCTCTGCTGGCGTTGCCTAGCAACGCTTAAGAGGTGTGCGACTAGTCCTCATAAAAAAAAATTTGTCTTCATAAAGAAATCCAACCTACATTCCTTAGACGCCCAGCCAAGCGCTTTACCGCTGTGCCACGCCTCGTGTTGTGAAACACTCTTCATAATTCCGCTTGTCTACCGTGCGGATAGCGGGATTCTGCGAGTGACAGATACTGCGATTGGCACGAAACTTGAAAGTACCAAAGACTGAAATATTTCAGTCACCAAATTAGGGTGACGTCAAGGATGTGACGTCACCCAGCTGCCGTCAGCTATGAGGACCAATCGGGAACGAGTGCGCTCCAATGCCGCCGGGCGACTCTTCTTGTCTTCCGCGATTGACAGATGCTGCGCCTTTCCTTTCCTTTACACGAATCATGGAAGCCAAAACCTCCTGGCGAACAGCGCGGAAAATTCGACCAGCTTCTATAACGCGACGCGAACAATTGCGCAATCTCGTCTACCGCGCTGCGCCTCCTCGTCCTCGTCGACATGGGCTGAATCACGCGTGCATCCCCCTCACGGAACTGGCCCTCCATCGCATTTCGCGTGGGAAGGCCATGCTGACGATGGTTTCGAGTAGATTCCAGACCTTTCTAGCGAGCCGAGGTGGGAGAACATAGCTTTGGCACCGCTAAGCTGTTTCCACTACTTCGCGCCTAAAGGTTTCCAAGTTGGTTATTTAAGAGTGCGCCGCGCGGCCATCGGCGGTTCTCATTCTGATTCTGGTCGTCGGCGAAGATAGCGTAACAGGCAGACCCCGACTGAGAAGTCATAAAAAGAGCTATGCGCTCATTTTGCAGCCAGTCATTCGCTCAGTCTCTTTTGTAAAGTATTGTCGCCTCTCTGCCTCGTGTAAACAGGTGTCTGCATCTTGTGTTCTGCCATATAAAGTTATTTCTCGTCGTGTTATTTCAAGTTCGCCGTCCTACGCCTCAGTGTGTGTGTGTGTGTGTGTGTGTGTGTGTGTGTGTGTGTGTGTGTGTGTGTGTGTGTGTGTGTGTGTGTGTGTGTGTGTGTGTGTGTGTGTGTGTGTGTGTGTGTGTGTGTGTGTGTGTGTGTGTGTGTGTGTGTGTGTGTGTGTGTGTGTGTGTGTGTGTGTGTGTGTGTGTGTGTGTGTGTGTGTGTGTGTGTGTGTTACTAGCGCAGTCGAGAGTATACGGTTTAGCAACTGCAGCACTCCGCCAGCCAAGCCCTTTACTCGAGCCGTCGCAGTTATCGGCGCTCACCGAAGTCTGCCGGCCATTTAAGGTGGGAAAGCATCGCCGCGTGCAAGGACCTAGGGACCGCAAGAGGTGACGTTCAGATCTAAACTGTCAGAAGTGCTGGTGTTACCCCAAGCAGAGACTGCAGTGCAAAATGAGTGAATGCGCCTAACTCGTGGTTGCTTTTGAAGTTAAGAGAGAAAACAAAGAAAAAAGCATGTCCGATGGCATTTGTCATGACAGCGACAACTCGGCCCCTAAACCAAATCAAGCATGAAGCTACTTAGGCAGTGCAAATAAAAATAATAATAAACAACGAAGGACCCTATCCACTCACTGAAATTTGTCAACATTGAGGAGCAAAAGACAAATTAGCAACGTAATCTACAGAAAAATATCACATGCTGGCAAATAAAATTCAATTTACTGATTGGACAAATAAATTGCTATCAAAATAATAAAGTCAACAATATCCTGAGGCTGGCAAGTGCTAGTTCCCGACAAGTCTCATGCTCACGGTTTGGTCATCGGGCGTGAAGATGAGGCGGCACGATGAGGGTGCGATCCGCTGGCAGTTTCTACACAATAGTGGAGATTTGGCCGGGGCGACCCAGGGCAGAAGCCCCGAAAAGCTCAAGCGACCATCAGGTTCGCTGCAAGGCTGGGGAGGCAGCTTCCACCCGCAGTGGGACACAGTAATTTCCTCTGTGCCGGCGGTGAGACTGAAGCTCTTGTAGGTTTGCTGTCGCATTTTTGTTACATGCACAAAGCTAATAGCGAACAGGTGCTGGCACACACACACACACACAAGCATACACAACATACAGCACACCCGCCAGCCGCACCGAACTCCGATGTCTGCCACCGAAAAGGAACGATACACCAAGTTCCGAGGCGCACGGAGTTGAAAGGGGGAGATGAAAGAAGCTAACACACAAAAAACGAAGAGCTCGCGGCCTACGCGGAAGAGCTTGGTAGTTAGGAGGAGAGATGAAATGCGAGCCCGCGACGCAGGGACCGTCGCTGTCTGAGAGTAAAGCGGGGAACGCGGGAGAGGATGAGTCACTGTCTATCGAGCGCGGCCCGCGACGCAGCGACCGAAAGCTGTCTCTGAGGATGTGTCACCGTCTAGACAGCGCGGGGTGGGGGGGCGTATACAGAACTGCCATCATTTTCGTGATATTTTGAATCGCTCAACTTAACCGACCATGCTTTGTGCACAAGGCTGCTGCCGCATTTTAAATGAAAATGCCAGTTAGTAGACGGAAACAGGAGCATGTAGCCATAACCCAGCGCACTGCTGGATTAAGCAACACATGATATATTAATTATAGTGCAGCGAAATCGGCAGAATATTTGAAATAATAGGAGTAGTAGCTATTTTCTAAATTGGATACAATTAACACTATAGCATGCAGGCCATGTTGAGTGTAGAAAACGTGAAGCTCGGCCACATGATGCCAATATTGGATATTTACAGAAGGTAGACGAAGGTCATATATTGCTAATATACAGTCACTATAGCACCTACATAATTAAGGCTCCGATGATTCTATATATAGTCCTGTTGATGCCAGGCATATATGGCCCTGGTCTGCCTATATAAGGTCATGACGATGCCATATATGCCCTTTATCAGGCCACATAAGGTCGCGAGGATACCATATATGCTCCTGATGAAGCCTTATAAGGTCCCGTTACCCGTTCAGATATGGATTATATGTTGCATGATATGGCCAAATCTGAGCCATATAAGGACAACATTTTGCGCTTATATGACCTTATCTGGCCTGATTTTCGATTTGATTTGCCCAGATAAGGTCTTATTTGCTGCCTTATATATTTGTATCTGACAGCATATGTGCCATATTTGGAGCAGCTATGAAATTTCCGTAAGGGGAGGCAGCAACGAGTGGGAGTGTCCACCAGTGAGGAGCGACGCGGCAAGGAAGGAGCCACCGTTGCTGAGGTGCCGAGTTCTCCTGGTCGTTCGGGGTAGGAGCTTCATTGACGCGTGCAAAGCCCCAAGTACTCCCAGCGGTGACGGTCAGAGGCAGCGACGATCGGAAGTGCCCCAGAGCGAGGAGCGACGCGGCGAGGAAGGCACAACTGTTGCTCAGGTGAGCGGAAGTTTTAGCGTCCGTTGGTGTGCGTGGCTCAGGCATTAGGAGCGGGAGGTACGTGGCGAACACCAGAAAGTCAGTGTTTTCCGGATGGACCTGTGTGTCCGTAAGAGTCCCCGTAGCATCATTGAGACGGGCGGATTATGTAGCAAAGATGAAAAGTAAGGACCTAGTGAAGCGGCGAGAGACGGAGGCGAAAAGAGAAACTCGAACGTAAGAAACTGATTTCGGAACCAGAAAGGTAGCAGCTCAGTTGGAAATCAGAGAGATCGAGGCAGAAGTGAGAAAGCACGAGTTCGAAACTCAAAAAGCGTTAGCTGAAGCTCGAAAGGTACAAGCAGATGTTCAGTTCAGTTCAGTTCAGTCGTTCAGTCGTGTCCGACTCTTCGTGACCCTATTGACCATGTCACGCCACGCTTTCCGGTCTCTCACTATCTTCCTAACATCACATAACTTCATCTGCAGTGCCTCGAGGATGCCATCTAACCATCGCGTTCGCTGCCTACCCCTTCTCCGGCAACCCTCAACCTTTCCCAACATCAAATCTTTCTCCAGCGACTCCTCTCTTCTCATCAGATGACCAAAGTAGCTGAGCTTTAACTTTAGAATTTGACCCTCCAATGAGCAGTCAGGGTTTATGGTCGACAATATTGACTGATTTGATCTTCTGGCAGTCCAAGGAACTCTCAAGAGTCTTCGCCAGCACCACAATTCAAACGCGTCAATTCTTCGGCGGTCAGCCTTTTTCACAGTCCAACTCTCGCATCCATACATCACAACTGGAAAGACCATAGCACGAGTTATACGGATCTTGGTTGGCAGACTAACAAGCAGATGTTAGGTTACTAGAAATAAGACAAATGCATCGTGATTTAAACTAGTAAGGTTGAAGGAACTAGTAGGAACGCAAAAAAGCGGCTCCTAAGACTACTCTCAAGCTGCGTGTCTGATGACGCAGCAGCCTCGGCGTTGGATGCTACTGCGAGCACAGAGCCGGCGGTGATGACCTTCGCAGGAGCAAGTGATTCACCCGGCGGGCGCGGAGCGTTGCCGGCCAGCGAAGAAACAACACCAAATTAACTGCGGTAGCCTCAGCAATAGAAGTGCCCGCGCACGCTCAAATATCCGAATGAGGCAGCGCTCTGACGGGGGCACCTGAAAGCGCACGACAGCGCGAGATCTAAACAAAACACGCGGTAGACGATTCAATCGTAGATAGATAGACTAAACTTTAATATCCAACAAATAAGGTTATCTACCCACCCCTCGACACGCAGGTCAGGGGGCGGGTTCCGCCACTTCAGATGCACGCTGGGAGGCCTTGGGTCCCAGCAGCCTCTTCAACCAGTTGGACGAGCAGGAGCTGGAGCTCAGGGTCCTAGCGGCGCAGCGGGGTCTATACAGACTATATGGTAGTTCCCCCTGGAAGAATACGGTCATCCCATATTATGGTCGAGGGTCCCTCTCGCCCCACAAAGATTACACTTATCAGTCCTGGCATCAGGGAACTGTCGTTCGCTGTAACCGGGTGCGGGTATGTATAAGTTTGCAGTCGCCTCGATGCAACTGCTTGTCTGCTGTTTAATTTCGGGTGTTGCGGGGGTACCAGTCTACCGTGATCAAGGGGCCTTGTAGCGTCTCGGCGGTAGAGATCTCGAGCCAGCTTGTGGGCCGCCTCGTTGCCGGAGGTCTTCGTGCGCAGGAGTCCAAATTATTTGAATTTTCCTATCCAACTTTTCTGGCCTAGGATTCTGGCTACTAAGGGCGAGATGCTGCCCTTGCTAAAATTTTGTATGGCCATTTTTGCCACTGATGCCAAACTTCGCTTCCGTTCTAACGCAAGGTAATGCGATCGCTGTTTCCTCGGCTATTTCTAAGCTCCGCCCGTGCAGGTGGCAGCTGTCACTAGATTGCCCCGGCCGCTGACGACCGTTGCCACTGTGAAACTAGACGAAAGCGGCGGCAAGTGATCGCGTTTTCGCTGACAAGTTAAATGCAACAAATGCGGGCAGAACAGCGGCACCGGGCGTGATCGAAAATGAACAAGGCGCCACAGCTGATGATTCAGTGACAGAGCTCGCGAGAAATAAAATCGCCGAGATCAGAGATTATGCTTTGACCGCATCTGTAGTCTCAGCCGCTCGTGAACCCGAGAAGATTTGTTATGGGACACGTCACCATTTGGAGGCGAGCATCTACCATGCTGCATTTTCGCAGACCTACACGAGCCGCCCTATGCGACGCACTTGCCTAGTGCTAGCCATTATAGTGACAGAATAATTTCGCTATCTGATCCTGAGCCACATTGCGCCGGCGGGCGGGAGCGGGGGGGGGGGGGGGGGGGGGGGGAACTCACTCGCATGTGCACGAAAGTGCATGCGCTTGTGAGCAGACAGTGACGAGCGAAGTGTGCAAAGAACACTTGCAGGACTTGACCGTCGTGACATGCGATGCGTGCAGAAGTTTGGCAACTGAGACCTGCCGCGAAAGTTTTGTATGCAGTGATGTGACTGGGATCGACAAAGTAGCTTGTGAAATTTGTGTGACTAGAACTGCGATCTTTTGTGAATATCCTGCATGCCACGAAGTGTCTGTGAATAGAAATTGTGCCTGTAGATTGAGTGCCAGCGGACGAAGGGCCGCAGCCTTTTGTATGTGTTCGGTTTGGCTCAGCAAAAAAGCCCAGCAATCCTCTTATGGTGGGACGTGTAAGGCCGGATGGCTTATTCTCTAATGTTGAGGGACGCGCGCCGCAGAGAGCGGTGATGGAAAGTTCGACCAGCTTCCATATGGCGTCGTGACCGATTGCGCAATCTCGGCCACCGCGCTGCGCCTCCTTGGGCTCGTCGACATGTGCTGACTCACAATTGCATCCCCCGCACGGACATGGCCCTCCTCCTCAGTTCGCGTGAGAGGGCCGTGCTGACGATGGCTTCGAGTAGATTCCAGGCCTTTCTAGCGAGCCGAGGTGGGCAAACATAGCTTTGGCAGCGCTAAGGTGTTTCCGCCACTTCTCCTTTCTGCGCTGACAATTGTAGGAAAAGCAGTGGCTCGTGAAAACATGCATATGACAGAAGCCAACAGTGAGTGAAGCCACTTAAAGTGTATCTAAATGCTTTCTTATTGTTATTTCACAAGGTATTTAAGGAAAAATATTACGTTAATCGTTTTCTCCTGAACTATTACGGTGAAAGTAGGAAAGAAGGGAACAATATGTCATCATTAGGATCTGAACCAACACCCTCTGTTTGTATGTTGCGTACGTTGCTGTAGCAAGTGAGCTATGGCAGTGACTTTTAGACCTTCCACATTGCCGTGCATTGGATAGCCGAATATTGATACTGCTCACAAAGTCACCCCCCACCAAAGTGGCAATAGGTCTAACACCCCAATGCCACTTGGAATGCAATTGAGTGGTGAGAGCAGCAGCTTAAGAAAGTTGCATTGTGAGACTCTTCGAAATGGATCAGCAGAGGAAACTATTACGCTACGGGACTTTTAATTCCATAAATATGTTTACAGCCACAAAGCAACCAATCATGATCGTGTTTACACAAGTGCAACATGCAACTGCTGTGCCTGCGAGAACTGAAAGTGCCGGCGAATTCAGTTTATAATTTACATTTGCAGGAGCAGTTATGGGGCGTTGTGTCTTGGTGTCTATACGCGCGAGTATTTGGAACATATACTTTCTACAGTTTGCCCATCATCTGTTCAAGAAAAACGTGAATCTTGGCTATCTCGAAATGCAATAAGCTTACATGATTAATGTGCTAGTACCCAATTGTGCACCTTTAAGTTGTTAGCTCTATAGGTTTCCGCTCAGCAACGTTTAGATATAGTGACCTATTTTGCTGTAGCTTCAGCGTCGCGCAGTCTTCTGCGGCGGTGTTAGCTACTTTGTATTTACATGCAGTAAATCGGCTCGCAGACTTACTCGTTATCACGGCGTTCAAGTGCAAGGGTACACATTATAGTATTCGACATTCGACACTCGCAAGAAAAATGTTTGTCTGGAGTTATGACAGGCACCTAAAATGTATCGTGTTCCGTAAGCACTATTCAACAATAATGAGATATTTACTGTATGCTAGAACTTGCATTCATTATTTGCACTTGCACATATTGCTAGGACACGCTGCTAAGGTCTACATTCTGAAGTAGGGATATACTGGAACAATTTGAGCAAGCACATATGAGATAGCTCATGCCGTCAAACTGCAGTAGCTGCGGGCTTTTTAATCCGAAAGACTTCAGTGGCTCATACTGTCGGCGTTCTTTCAGTAGCACTATAATTTTCAAAAAAAGGACATCAGCCGAAACCGAAACTAACGTCATCACAAAACTGAAAATTCTCTAAACACCGGGAAACAGATCTGCGTTTCTCAGCTCTTCAGCCCAGCGCTGTTTTACAACAGTGTCCCGCCCGGGTTCGTGAGACACACAGCATTGTTCTCCTTGTCTACAGTGACGATGGTTGTAGCAATAATAATGACAATATTGGCATTAGAAATGATAACAACGGTGCATTTAGTTCATAGCGATATTGAGAGGAAGCCTGATACACCGTGTTTACTAGCAACGCTCAGGCTTTCGTCATTTCTGCAGTGTAGACTTCACAGTGCTCTCGGAACTTTTTTAGGTGGGGTGCTTTCGTCCCAAAAATACAGTTTCGCGGCAAGTAAACAAATTCAAGAAAATTAAACCGCTTTTTTCTACGTTTTCTCTTGCCTGTTGTGCATTTTGTTGTGTGTATTTGTTTGTTATTATTACCTTACTGGGCGTTAGTGAACATGAACCTTACTTGAAATTGATTTCCCACAGATTACAAACTTTACCTTGGGCTTCATATGTACTGCCATTTAAGAAATTACCAAACTAAAATTGCTTACTTTTCAATCTATAACCGCCTTCTTGACATACATCGACTCATTTTGACGGCGAGATCGCATTTTCATGGGAAAAAACAACCGCTTCGTATTATTGCTTGCCATCCTGGATGATAACTGATACTGCAGTTGCTGTGAATCGTGATTCTTGCATTACAGGAAGCATTTTTGTAATGCTCATATATGAAATATCTGTTTAGAGCACACTTGCAGTTGTAGTTTGCATGTTGGGCATTTATCCTCAGCATCCTTATCCCTTTATTTTTATCTCTCTTTAATTGCTTGATGCACGATTTTTTACTCCATTGCTAGATCTCTAACTGTCATTATTTGAAAATACGAGCTATGTTTCGCAAGTACACGTTTTCTTTCAGATAAATCAAAACAATTTGCGATGCTACTTCTTACCTTCAAATTTATTGCGGCTAATTAAACTTCTTTCAAGTGAAATTGAGCAACAATTACGAATTCTGTCACGCCGCCCGACAGATTCGCCCGATACTATGCTCGCGGACCTCGTTCGCACTCGCTCTGAGGGCACATTAGTGTGGAGCATTTGCCCAGGTTAAGTGAAGGTGCCATACATATAATGGCCTTTTTTGAAGCCGGAAATGCTCACTACGGAGCGCGAGAATAAAGTATTGGTTTGTTGGACGAGATCGGCCCTGGATATTGCATTTGACTGATAGAAAAGAAAAAAAATCATTCTGAATAGCTATTCCAAAAATGCCGTTAGCTGTGTTTTCCGACAAATAGAAATTCTACGATAAACTCGCACCACATTCTTGTCCCTCAACTTCCTACCAGTAATATTCTCAAAACCACTTTTCTTCATTCGGATCTGAAATCTCGCCCATACCTTGCCCCTGCATTCCATGATGCGGTAGACCAGATGCTGGTCCTCTGATAAATTCTTTGCATTGACTAGTAAGAATGAAGCCGTATTTGGCTAGTTGCCTTAGTCAACAGTTTGTTCAAATACAAGCCTTTTGCTAACATATCTAACATGCGTAGTACTTGACGACGAAAGCAAACACATCCAAATTAGGCTAAACTGACAACGACGCATAGTATAAAGGGCACGGAAGGTTCATACGGCTTTGCAACCTTTTGGAACTACTCTTTCTTTGGTGCGCGAGAAATGTTGGTGTCCTCAGTGGAATGACATGGAAACAGGAAAGCGGGAAATCTCGCCGACTCTCAAGAACGGAGTTTGCGCATGTAAGATTCCGCGTCCGGTTAAATCTATGGAGTACAGACGTTCGTTATAATCAGGCTGTATGTTCGTGTGAGTTCCTACATCATCATGGAAATACGGTGCATGACGCATCATCATGGGAAATACAGCACATGCGCTAACTTTCAACTCAGCTTTATTGAATGCGTTACATGCTTTTATATACTGTAGGAGCATTCGTGAGTTTTACTACCTATAGAGGACGTAACCTGTTTTTCAAAGTGGCGTCGAACTGGATGATAGCGGTGTGTCGTTGAAGAATTGGAGAAACATGTTTCTCTTTTTGTAGTGTATTTTCTGCATTGGAAGGACATCTTCGAGCTTCCTGTCGAGACTGACAGTATTCCGTCACGTCGGTGACAATAAGAGGTGTTTAAAAGAACGTGAACCAGTTCTAAACGCCGGGCATATTATTTCATGCGGTATCCAACCGTTCAGCGACAACAAGTTGTCTGTATTTTGTTTGTACTGACAAGCTAGAAACCTGAGAGGACCACCCCACCAAATTGAGGTGGAGCTACATGGGGAGGCGTAAAAGCAAGCAAATTAATTTATATGTGCCTTGCAACTCTCAGTCGTTCACTACACTCTACAGTGAACCAGGTGTTCTGCATTATGGCCCTCTTTGGCAGGCAAATTGCTCCTGCAAGGCCGGATTGTCCAGGCAGTGCAAATATGTCGTGGTGACGCTCCACGGCAATCCGTGAGCTGATACGATCAGTTAAACAGGTAAGCAAAAATGCATTTATCACTTAAGTAGTTGGAGAATGGAAGGGCTTCAATTTATACAGCCTGGCGGGGTCGCGGTAGCGGAGCTAAGGGCAATCTTTAAAAAATCAAGTGACAGCTTTGCTTTTTCAAATGTGCAGATCACAGTGGAGACGACACGACACGGGACGATGTGTACGCCGCGTTTCTTCTTTACCTCATTAGATGTCGTCCTTTGCCTCTTTCCGTTTGTTTATAACGTGTGTAAGGAGACTCGACTAGTTTTCGGGCGCTGTCTGCATTAATATGTGCACTTCCGTAGCCTACTGGGTGGCACTTCGTGATAGAAGTGCCTGTAAATCCAGGAGCCATTGCTTTGCTCTCCTGTTGTCCTAGGGCTGACAGGAAGGTTTCTTGTATTTGGGCAGCAAAATTAAGGACCTGGACGCTTGTACTTGAGACACGAACTGTTGCATGCTTTTTGTATGAGAGGCTACTACTATGCGGCAAACGACCAAAACGCGGGCTTGGCGCCATTTTCTGCACTCGTTTTAAGTAATTGATAGCACACGATTTGAACAATATGCCAGAAATAACCGCCCGTTTCCGTGTCATTATTCTACAGCTCTTTACTACAAACAAGAAATTTCGCATTTGCCAACTTCAATATAGCCCTTACAAAAACGTTTATTAGAAAAGGCTCGTTCACTATGATGGTGACAGAATTTGTAACAATATCCCAATTGATTAAGGACTTGAACCAAATTTTCTTAAAAAATTGAAAGTGTAGTTTCCTGTCTTAAAGTTCTGAAAGTTCCTCGCGCTAAATACATTAGGCATTTTGAATCCAAGACATCCAACTCATGCCTGTAACTTTTTACAGTGCAACTGCCATATCTGTTTGCTTAATGCACTCTATATACCATATCGCCTTTTACAAATTATGTACCGCTACCGGCGACTGTATAAATAAGTAACATTTATTTATTTTTCATTTGCACATATTGTAATATGCAGACTCGTTTCTTTTCTAAGATTGCCTTTACGCACTGTTGTGTTTTGGACCCAAGTCTGTGCCCTGACTGCGGGTCCAAGTACTTTTTTGTAAATTGCTTGTGTGCATATAGGCTATAAAACACAAATAGATTGATTGATAGTTGACACGCAGACATTGCTGCTGTGTTCGGTTGATCAATAATTATGATATGTGATCATTTCCCCGGGGTTGGCATTGATACCATGGATGTGCTCCTGTCCACAGACTTGCAGCAACAGGGAGGTGCGTTTTACGACAAAAACTTTCTTTTTAAATATTGCGGATGAAACGGCGACCATGGCCCACTAAATCTTGTTACGATGTTGCGTACGCTCCTGTGCCGTATCAGCCATCAAAGCAGAAACTAAACTGGGCACTACGGTGTAGCCAACGATGTCTAATTGTTGTTTGGGTGTAACAGTATACTAATATTTAGTTAATCACGTTTGCCGACGCTCCACCATCATCGTGGACGCTACCCATGGTCCCCAGCATCAAACTACGTAAGAATGGGCGCATGCACTAATCTAAACCTTTTCGGTAAAATCATTTACTGCCTTTGTGACTCAACCGTTACGGAATGTAACACGCGAAGCAGAAAGGTTTACATTGCACAAAATAGAATTGGACGCTTAGAGCGCAGCATTCTGTGCCCTTAATAGAGCAGCTGTTGATAATAATGCGCCGTAGTCCTAGAGGGCAGTTTCACTGTTGATCAGTCGCAATATGTTTCTGAAGTTTGGCTACGCCGAACAGGCCGGAGGCATAGGAATACCTATGCTTTTTGTTTTGTATTGGGCTTAGCTGTTTGTATAGGCAAAAAGCGCTTCAACATGCGACTACTATTTCCATTGAGAGAATTGTGTGCCACTCATCGTCAGCAGACATTGCAGTATGGGCGTTGTAATCCCTTGTTGCAAAAATGCTGCAGGTTTGATTATACATTTTGTGAGTAGACACAGAGCAATACAATTAATCACTTCATAAGACTTTGCATGCCGTATTCACTTAGCAGGAGCTAGCATTGCATGTGGTAAAAGAAATTGTGCATTAATAGCCTTTGACAAGGTAGCTTTAAATGTATTATAAAGTTCCTCTTCAATTTTGTATTGTCCATATTGTTGAAAAACGTTTCTGTCATATTTTGAGATATGTAACAGGAGCTGCAATTAAACGCCAATTTGGTACAGAGTAATAGCTCTGCATGTGCTCAAATATTCACTATGCGAAGCTTTGTCAGTCACGTAGAAACAGATAGAAACGCTTGTGTTCGACTTTAGCAATTGTTACGCACATTAATCATTATTATAAACATTAGGCTTTCTTAGCCTTTGACAAGTTTGTTTAAATGTATTTTGGAGTTCCTCCTGAATTCTGTATTGTCTGTAGTTGTGTTAATATATTTGTGATATTTCGAACTTATGTAATGGGGGCTGCAGTTCAAGACACTAGTATTTAGTAAAATATTGCACTAAAGGTATGTCGTTATTATTTTTGTGAAGCTTTGCCAGTCACTCAACAACAGCTAGGAAGTCACACATAACAGCTATGAAAGTTAGAAACTATAAACATGAAACATTGCGATAAAGGAACTTCTGCATTCTTAGCCATTCACAAGGTGGTTTTTCATTGTACTGTAGAGTTTCTCTTCCATTTCGTATCGTGCATATGCGGTAAAGACTTCTGAAATACTTCCAATTTATGCAATGGTAGCTGCAGTTGAAGAAGCTCTCTTATTTTGATATGCTAAGAATTAAGGCGTTTTGTATGTTGCAGCAAGCGCAGTTACTTACACAGTACATGGTGGCAAGAAGCTTAAATAGGTAGTTTTATATCAAACGTGAAGAATTGCACGCTGGTCCCACTAGGCCACTATTTGAGCCTACAGATTTGCGGCGAGAAATTATTGAGCCCGGCTGCTAGAGGCATCAGTTCATCGACAGAACTGTTTGCAAGGCAATAATACACTGAATAATTTGAACAACTTTATCCACTGTATTGACCTTTCTGCTTGAACTATGGCTCTTGCAATTTCTGCTGTATTGTTTTCTACATCTGCAGAAAACTGAATTTTATTCTTCAAAAAAGAGGGCCTTAGAATTCCAATGCATTTGGTTGCAAAAAAAGTCACAATATGAAACCATTTGTCAGCCATGACAGCAGCCGGAGGATTCTCTAGCAAATCTAAAACATATTCTTTTTCTACTGTTGCCCGGCCCCCAGTGGCCTTCCCAACATAGGTTATCGGTTTTGCAGGCAGAACTCCAGTCAAGATTTTAAGAATATATTTGCGCTTGTGGTACGAATAGGTGAAGATATTGAAAGAAACACATGCATACTTTTCGACTATTATTTCAGTCCGACCGGGCACAATTCTGACTCTTGAGAATTGTGAAAACATTTTGGAAAGTTTTCTTTCACGATTGCTTTTGTTGGCCACTTAATTGCTACCAACAGCACCCTCTTCACAGAGGTACGATTTCATAAATGTACCTTGGTATAGTTGGTTTATACATAACCAAACCACACAGCTAGGCTCGAAAAAGGCGAACCCGTTTTTTGCTTACATACTACAACTGAAACTATCAATTACTGAAAGTTGAGCATTTTTTGCTGTCTGACTTCAGAACTGCCTTAAAAATTACTTCCAATGTTTTAAGGCTACAAACACCAGTAAATGCATTCCGATTAGGTCTAGAGTTCCATAACTCGAAAAGCTTGAATGGTAGAGCACAGCCATCCGCAGCTGTGACTTGTACGCCTTCCTCGACATTGGTCATCATCTCATATGCTGCAGATGTGGTGGCTGGTTCTGACGCTTCAAATAGCTCCAACAGCACATCTGCAATCTGTTCATTAGAAGATAGATTCAGACTTTCCTCCATTGAAATATTAGTGATATCCAAAATAGATGGACCTGAAAAGAGGTGAATCTTGTTTAGTGGCAAACACAAATGTAGCACTGAAAAATATACAGGCGACAGCCATTCATTGCAATCATGTTGCAAACAGAGGCATTAATAACGATATGTATATTTGATATTTACAGACACAGAATCCAAAGTCACGGCGGCATTAGTAATGGCACAGACATGTATTAAGAGGCGTATATTTGATAATTACAAATACAGACTACAACGTCACGGAGGCTTAGCAGGCAATGCCTGGCGGCTATAGTATAATGTTGCCTCGAATCTTTTGAACAGGACGAACAAAAATTTCTTTTTATTGTGATTACCCTGCATTGTTGCATCAGGAACCGGGAGGAAATTATAAGGTTTCTTGCGTGGGTTTACTCATACCAGAATTATCCACAACTGACGACTCGTCGGTATCGACGAACCCACCTGAAAGCGAAATGTTGGGGTAAGGTTCTGCGGCGCAAATTTCATTATGCGCTGGAAGACGAATGGGGCCAGATTCTGTTTCTAAATTTTACAGTCTCCTTCAGGTTTGTTCTCTGTGGCGCTGGGCAAATGGTCAACCTGCATTTATGCCGCCTTTGATCTCATCAGCCTACCGCGCCAACTCCTATGTATCAAGTTTACCCCTACTACTAGACCGAAATAACCGTTGTTGAATTATTAACGCACTCCTCCGAAAGATAAATTTCATCTGGTGTTCTTCCGCGGACCACTTCGTTCTGACATTTAGTTCGCGGACAAATGTTACATGATCCTTTTTATGTTTTTACCTTGTATATCTTGCTAGGCGCCGACATTCTGTGCCACTCCGTAACCGCCAACTTGCATTGTTGCCGCCTTTAATGTCGACAGCTTGCCGCGGCAGCACTAACAGACGTATGAAGTTCACCCGTACTACTGCACATGAATTCACCATCCCTTCATGCTCGCACTAAGTCCACTGAAAGCCAACATTCAGACTGCTGTTGTGACCCGGAACCTTTCATTTTGGCAGCTGTGCCAAAGGTAGTTGGGTGTGTGTTGTTTTTTGTTCGTTTCTACCTTGTACAGATTACCCAAGATGCTGATATTCCTGAGCCGTGCAACACCCACTCCCTAGTTTGTTTTGCCAATTCTGTCACCAGCCTGCCGGAATGCTGCCTGCGACAGGTATGTTACCGTTATCCGTACTACTGCACGGGTATTTTCCGCCCCTCATTCTTACTAACCAACTGTTCTGAAGCGATATTTGTACTGGGGTTGCATCGCGGGGCATTTTATTCTGATATGAGTTGCATTTGCATGCAAGCGTGGCCTGATTCTCTTCTATCGTTTAATATTCGCCCAAGCTGATTACCTTTTGAGGGCTTGCTTAATGTCCAACATCATTTTAACGGCATTTGCTTTCATCCGTCTGCCGCAGCAGCTTCAACAGAGGCATCAAATTTATCCGTACTACTTCACTGGAATTCACCGCCCCTTCGTGTTATCAACGAACTCCTCTGAAGCGAATTTTCGAATGGTGTGTTGCCCCTCGACATTTCATTGTCGGAGCGGTGGCAGATAGATGGATGTGGGCTTATCCACCTTTTTTTTTTTTTGCTGCATTTTAAATTTTACCGGGCCGCTTAATTTATTTATTCTCGCGACACCCGTAACATGGAGTTTTTCTGCTTTTTGAAATCAGCATGCTGCACCCACTCTCACAGACGTGTGAAGTTCATCTGTAACACTTGACCGTAATTCATCACCCCTTAGTATTATCATTGCACTCCTCTGAAAGCAAACGTTTTGACTTTTTGACAACCCAGAGACGACGAAGATTACCAAGCCACCCAAGTTAACGACATGCCGACAACCCGACCAACTGCGTAGCCCGACTGCTTCTCTACGACACCACACCTCTTTGACGCACCGAAGCCTAGACCGGACAGCTCGACATTAACGCAGCGAGACGTCACCGCCAGTCGATTTAGACCTCTCAGTTGACGGCATCGCCGTAATCGCTTTAGTGAATATTGGGGCCGATTATTCCATACTCAGTGGATCATTCGCAGCGGCACTCAAGAAGGTTACGCCAGCTTTGGACGGCCTACAGATACGTACCGCTGAAGGACATTTGATTGCACCTAGAGGAACGTGCAAACCGCGAGTCATAGTTCAAGGGCGAACCCTCCCGGCAACGTTTGTTGTGCTAGCGGATTGCTCCCGAGACGTCATACTGGGTATGGACTTCCTGACGAAAAACGGCGCCATCATCGACCTGCAATCTCAGTCGATTCAGTTTTCGACTGAGAATGCCCTCGAAGCTGTGTTCTGCCGGCGCCACTCCACATTATCGACGAGCACGTGGCTGCTCCTCCCCGCTTCAGTGTAATGGTGACCGTCGGTGCGCATACCCTCCGGGGATTTGAAGGTGTCGTCGAGAGTAAACCGCCTTTGCTTCTCGACCCCGGCATTTCACTGGCAACAATCCTGTTCCCTTGGAGTGTAGAATTCGGTAGCAGGGTTTCATGCGTTCCTGCGATGTCTGTAAACGTATTTGCTCTCCCCGAAACAGCCATGTCCGTATGTTGAGATGACAGGCTGGTATAATGCGTCTAGTTCCAGCTAACTTGTGTTTCTGCCTTTTTTGATCTCGAAACTTGGCCATACAAGACAAACTACTGTCCGATTACTTCGAATGCTTTATCTAAGCACCTGTTAAAGTTGCAAATTGCTGCTTTGCCGCTTAAAACAGTGTTTAAACAAAGCACAGACGAAATTAAACACGTAACGTTGCTCGAGTGTCGCTCACCCCCCTTGTTGCCGCTTTAAAGGATTGTAAAAGAAGAATAAATTCATTACATTAACTTGCGAATAGCAGTTAATTTTGCGTAAAAAATAAAAAGAGAGATAATGTGGATAATAATCATACATAACAAACATTTCCTGATTTAGAAACCTGTAAAATGTAATTTCGGCTTCAGAATGCATGATAAGCATGCACAAATGGGCTGTAACTCACAAACTAATCATAATAGCACCTTAAGGTTTGCAACGTGTACTATATGTCTCCATATATTTAAACGTAATAAAACAAAAAAATGAACTTTTTGCACAAGAAAATGACTTTTGATTATGGCCACCCACCTTAAAGCTAATGCCGACCGCTTTTTACTCCTTCCTAGGCCTATAGCCGAGTGGAGCGATGTTTCGCAAGAAGTTGTACATATGGTGTCCTTTCAAACTTCTGTAACGGCCGTAGCACTATCTGTAATAGCCACTAAAACGAGTGCCTTACTCAGAAGCGTCCCATATCATACCCGCTACGCTCACCCAATCTTGGCGCCTGTTGTAAGAAAAAGTCCACGTGCCCTGATTCCCCCGTGTTTTTACCCCCCTCCTTTATAACCTAAAAAAGAATGAAGGAGGTGTCCGTTTTACGGACTAGGGTTGTGGCCACCCTTACTCCGTCGATGACGTGCCAGTGGGGCTCTCAAGATGTTGTTCAGAGCACGTGCCATTTGTTTCCAATGCCATCCGCCGACGGGGATCTTTGCCACGCTTTATGAACATGCTCAGTAATGCAGCCGTCAAGAATAAGAAGACGGCATGAAATTCGACTGTCAGCTACAAGAGAGAAAGACCTACACTTGTGGCTAATGAGTAACTTTAACAGCTGGAGCTTGCTCCGGTTTCTTGAAAAAAATGGACTGCATAATTTACTTTAGCTTAAAAGACAGTCCTCTTCTATACCACATTAAACTATTCGAATATAAAGTACCGTTTTTAACGTTGCTTTATTTGTCTTTGTCATATAGGTGCCTTTCGAACCTCGCATTTGTTTCCTCTTTAACAGTGCGTATTCTCCCTGGGTTATGTTTCCTTGCTGCTGTTAAAACGCAACTCGCCATCATTTAACAAAGTGACCACTCCTTCCCTGGCTGCCAAAATGCAGTTTGCAGTATTTACTAAATAATGTAAATAAATATACGCTTACTATATAGACGTTTCGGCCAGAACCTGACTATCTTAACTGAGTATGGGGATGTTTATTGATCTAAAAGGAGAGGCAAGAAACAACGAGGAAGAAAAGGAAAGATGGTCTCAAAAAGTGAATGAATGAATAAAATAAAGAGACAGAAAACAAGAGAAAAATTACAAAAAGAAGTAAAGAAATCAACCGCAGGGTGGAGGACTGTGCGTTATGGCCATTTAAGCAGGTAAACAGAGAAAAGATGAGATTGGAGCTGTAGAAAGGCACCGATAAAAAGTAATAACTGAATGTTGGCATGACATCAGACGACAGGTAATTGACTGTGTGACCTTCCTTATGCAAGTTTATGGCGAGGACCAGAGAAGGAGGCGGTAAGCGGCTAGCACGCTTTGGGGCCTCTGGTTCCTTGTTTTTGCATCTTACATCTTTACAATGCTGTTTTTACATCTTGAATTGCAGGCATCTACGATTCGAGCTTGATAACCTGATAGTGTGGGCAACCTTTCGTCTGAACTGATTTTCAACCACCAAATCCGCCAAAATACATTATATATAGCTGCCGACATTATGTGTTACTGCATCGCTGAATTAGTGTGTACCTTGCTTGGCATAGATTGTTGGAGATATCTTTTTCAGATCCCTTGAGATCCGAAGTATTTATAATCAGAAACAAACAGTCTTTCATCTTCATTCGCAGACCTCTACAGCCCAGAGCACCATTCCTAATCGGTGTGGACCCACTCAATAACTGAGCTGCTGGCCACCAAAAGGAACCGTGCACCTTTCATTGGCACCAAAGACACGTGGTACTGCTTCACTGCACCGCTGCGTCGTTTATCAATATTAAACGACGGCGCATAGCTCTCTTCATCACATAGGAGCAGAGGCCAACGAATCGGCAGCACCGCTGATGCTTTCATCATGAATTGCAGAGGTTTAGTGCTCAGAGCACTGTTACATGAACGTGTTGAGCGCCTGATTATCTGAGCTGGTTTCTGCCCACCAAAAGCAATCATGCACCTTCGTTGCTATTGATACAATGCGCGATGTGATACTGCATAATTGGAGGTGACAGTGGATTGCCAACCGCAATCTTCTATCTTGAATCGCAGACTTCTACTGCCCCGAGCGCTATCTCCCGATAGTGTGAAGAAACTGATTGCTTCAGCTGATTTACGGCACTACAAGAAACTTTCATTCTTGTTACCTACATACACCTTGTGGTATCGCCTTACCGTGGTGGGTTGGCAAAAAGATATGTCTAAATCTCTGCCCTGATCAGTTCGCAGCGAAGGCAGCGGATCTATAGCGACACTTATCTTCCTTCGTGAGTTAAAATAATTACTATCGCGACCTCGTTCACGCGTAAGTGTAGCCAACATTGCTTGAACTGATATATGGCCACCAATAAACCATGAATCCTTCACAGCTACTGAACGCACGTGGTAAGGAACACCCCACGGCTGCATAGATATTTTAGTGCAAAAGGCTGGAGACGTCATTCTGATCACTTTGCAAACGAGAAGCGGTTGGGCTGAAATGTGTTTTCTTCCACCCTGAATCGCAGATGCCTACTGCGCCGAGCGGTATAACATGATAGTTTCGACAATCTTATTACCTGAGTTTAGTTCCAAACAAAAAAGAGACCGTGTCTAATTCGTAGTACTAAACTCATGTGGTACATCATAGCACTGTTGCGTCGTTTGACTGGTAAAATGACCTCGACACTGTTGTCCTCATCATTTGCAGGCAGAGGCAATGCATCGGCAGCAACCCTCTTTCGTCTTGAATGTATGATAACTGGTCCTGCGAGCACTACTACCTAATAGTATGGTCCAACTAACTTTCTGAGCTGCTTTCTGACCACAAAAGGTATCATACATCCTTCGCACCTAAATACAATTTGTGGTACTGTAGCGTCACTTTTATAGAGTACGGCGAAATCTTTTTCCTAATCACTCGAAAGGGAAGGAAACGGATCGGCACCGACGCTTGTTCGTTCGTCTTGAATGGCAGTGGTTTACTGCCCTGAGTGATGTCACGTGACAGAGTCGAGCACCTAATTGCCTGAAATGATTCTTTGCTACCAAAAGAATCCAGCGTCATTCATTCTACCTTCATTAAGTGGTACAGTATAACCACACTACTGAGCCGCTCGCCTAGTGCAAAAGACGGGGACATTGTTTTCATGATCAGTAGGCAGCGGAGTCAACAAATTGCTGGCGGCTACTTCCCGAGAAAGATCACCTTATTATATGGAGAAACGCAATATCTGAATTTATTTCCGGCCGCCAAACCCAATCTCTATTCTTCATAGCCACAGACACCATGTAGTACTGCATCAGCGGACTGCTTCTGGCTTGCTTCGCCTAAATAATTCCTGAAATAAAAAAGCTCCTAAGCAAACTGGCAGCAAGGCTTATTTTTATTCTTGTTTCGAAGATGCCTGCTGCACAAACCGCTATAACTTCTCAGTAGGCAGCTCCTGAGTGGCGGGCACCGAAGTGAACTGTCCGTCCTTCGTATGTGCCGACATCTTGCGGTGCTCCATAATGGCACTGTTGCGTCGGTTACTTCAAAGTTCCAAAATCACATGCTACTACATTAATTCTCTTGTATGAACGTGCGGCGGCATCATGTTTCTGATCAGTTGAGGTCACTGGCAACTAATAAGCACCAACGCTTCTTTTTTCATCTTGAACTGGGAACGTCTCTTACCCGAGAGTTATCATTTTGTAGTGTAAACGACCTGATTGTCGGAGCTGATTACCGGCCGTGAAAAGGAACAGTGAGTACATTGTTGCAATATTTTCGATGTGGTACTGCATCACATCACCACTCCATCAATTGATTTGCCAAAAAGGACGGCGACGTTGGTTACCTGATCACTTGGGAGCATATTCAGCGCATCAGCCATAACGGTCGTTCTTTCATCTAGAATTTTAGCTAGAATATTTAGGTGCACATATATCGCTCATTAAGACCACCGTACTTTAAACGCTTGATCTGGTTCACAATATCGGTGTATGCTTATCATGTGGAGCATAGAAAGCATCCTTAATTTATACTTAATAACTGATGAGCCCGGTTTACATACTCACGTTTACATAGCTCCTTAATATAGATTCTCAGTGAAAGTATCACTGCTATTTCATTATTAAAAATATCTATCTGGAATAGTATTAAGGAACAAAGTCCTTTTTTGTGCCACCTATGTTGCTGTAAAAAGAGCAGATTATCACAGTGTCATTTATACAGGCTAAGCACTCTCGGCTACATTCCGACATCGCTGTCAACCCCTAAATAAGAAGCTGTAATGCACAACGCAGTAATAGTCACAACAAAAAAGCATGCCAAAATTTATTCTTGGTCAATAGTAGAACGTGAGCAAGGTATTTTCACAGTTTAGAGAGCACTTAACATGGCTTGGGGGGGTACCTCAACTCGCAAGCGAAGCCAAAATTTTCACAAGTGGACTTGTCTTCGTCTGTTGCTTGGGGGGGGGGGGGGAGGGTACATGAGGTCGCAAGACAAGGCAGTGTTTTTTGACAAATGAAGTTCACTTATCGAAACATTGGCTCGGCTTGCGAAATTAGGCTCCCCTTCAGCCCACGTTGAGTGTTATTTCATCCTGTGTCAATTATCATGCTGAGATCAACTGTAACGAGCGGGCAGATACCTGCACTGGAGATGCCACAAATATAAAAACCATGTAGGCATGCGGCACAAACATTGTATGGTTATAGCATTACAAAATGAGATCGAAGTGTCACAATGGTTTCAAAAGGCAAAAATTGCATTCTCTCATACTCACAACACGAAGAAAATAGTAAGAGGTATTTCATTCTGTTTCACAATGCGCACATTTCTTTTCGACAGGCTTTGCTTTTATGGAAGAATCACTTCCTTACTCTTGTTTGGGCGCTTTTGCAGTAAGCGACTGTTCTTATTTTTGTTTGAGTAATGATAGCTGCAGTCGTTTATGTGCTATTAAGCTCCATAAACCTAACAGTGCGCCACGTACCGCAAATAGCAGACCAGCCTCTTTCAAAACTTCTCCCATTGGCCATCTTTATTGACGCTTCCGGAACCCAGAGCCTTCGCCTGCATCGGCAACTTCTAATTTCACCCTGCTGACTAGCTGCATCGCTTCTCGTCCGGCACCAGCTCGACCCGTCTGAATCTTCTTTCCATCGAACTCGAATTCCACGCCCTCACATCACACGCCTGTCATGTTCCCTCTACCTAGTCACCTCCCCTTTCGGCAGCAGTGACCTTAGTCCGCTAAACTATAAAAATACTTAATGAAGCCCCCGGAGGTAACGCTGCATCAATGAACCAAATCAGGGGACATCTAATAAATCTTGGACCGAACTCGTTGCATTTAGCCAGCAATGGTGTTTTTTTTTTTGTCGCGCTTTTACTGACACCGGTGCGAACGTATCCATGATGATGCTGCCTTTCGTCTTCGTCTCCATGAAGCTTCCAAGCTTGCGATAACACATGCTCATGTGACAGTTTGGTTACCATCTGCCATATACTGGCTATTTAGAGCGCCACCCCAATAAACCAACCGTAGAATATCCGAAGATTTAGCCGTTTTTAAGACATGTGCACTCTATTTCTTTATCGGTTTAGGTTTTCCGTGCGACCATTCCGCCTTCGTCGACTCCGATAGCGGCGCCGTCCATGTCGAGATTCCTCTTCTTGGTTCTGCGCGGACCGATTGCTCACTTGTCATTTTATGCAGACTTCACCTGTTTAACGCCACAAGCAGGATCTTTTCCCACTCTAACCATCTGTCATTGTCTTCGAAGAAAACTACTTCGTGGCCGACACTCTTCAGCAGCTGCTCAGCAGTACAATTCTACTGCCCATACACTGCCCATAAAGAAAACGCAAATTATCTGCTTTTTCTGGGCTTCGCGTGTCACTACCAACTTTTTGAGAGACTTTTGTGTGGTCACACCACCCTGACTCGGTCTATGCCAAGTCGCCGCATTAGACGCACGTATGTTCGAACACAAAAGCGCCTACTGCCAACATGCTTCTCTTTCTGCGGATGTCTTAATGCCTCTGCTGACATACGATCTTAGTAATATCCACATTGCCCAGTTTCGCGCGCTTTTTGAGCCATCCCTCCTGTCTTTGGCCACATTGATGAAAACTCCGAGACCGCAATTCATACCGGCGGGAGAACGGTGGGCCTGGGCGCCGTTCTCGTTCAGAAAAGTGCTGGACAGCAGAATGTAATCGCCCACGCTAAAATGTCACTCTCAGAAACCGAAATCAATTAGTCGACAACCGAGAGTGCCTCGCGATCATCTGGGGCACTTCTAAGCCCCGTCCATATATCTATACGGTCGATCATTCAAGATGGTAAGCCTCACCCTCTGCTGGCTGGCTAATTTCAGACTCCTCCGGCCGGCTTGGCCGATGGAGCCTACTACTTCACAATTTGACGATTATGTAGTCTATAAGTCGACCCACAAGCATTCCAACGCTAGCTGCTTATCCCGTGATACCGTCGAAGCTCCCACGAAAGACGATGACGACGTCTTTATGAGACCGGTAAGCACCAGCGGTTTTGCGCAATAGCAGCGATCATAACCTGAGTTGACAGACCTAAACGATTATTTGGAAGGCAAGACCGCTTCCTCTCCTGCTGTGTTGAGGCGTCAGTTATCGTCTTTCAACTTAAACAACGACATCCACGCAAAGAATTTTGCTGCCAAAAATACTGGGCATCTTCTTGTCGTGCCTAAAAGCCTGAATCAGGAAATTCGACACATGTTGCACGAAGAGTCAGCAGTAGGCAATCTCGGTCTTGCGCGCACGTTGCATCAAATCCTGGAGAAGTACCTCTGGCCGTGACTGCGTACCAACGTTTTGCATTACGTTAAAACGTGCTACAAGAGCCAGCTGCGCAACACGCCGCCAATCAGACCAACTGACCTGCTGAACCCGATACCGCCCCAACTCTGCATTTGCAACAAATTGGGATATATCTCCTCGGCCCCTTTCCATCTTCCTCTACAGGTAACAATTTATCATCTTGGCCACCGACTACCTTACCCGCTAAGCCAAAGCGAACGCACAGTCCAATAGTCCCAGCGAAGCGCTCAAAATCACAAAGGACGAGGAGGGGACAGGACTTTGTGATTGTGATTTTGAGCGCTTCGCTGTGTCGACGATGAACCAACACGCCCAAACATTTTCCCTTCCAATAGTCCTGCGGCACAAGGCAAATTTTTTCGAACAAATTCTCATGCGACACGGAGCCCCAGATGTGCTCATCACGGACAGAGGAACGGCATTTACGGCAGAGCTGACTCAGGCCATCCTGGAATGCACTCATACATCCCATCGACCAACACCTGAGTACCATGCTCAGACAAATGTACTTACTGAGCGACTCAGCAAAATGATTGCGGGCATGATTTCAATGCACGTCGACGCCGAACACAAGAGATGGGACGCCATTCTACCCTACGTCATCTTCGCTTTTAAAACCGCCGTCCAGGAGGCAACGAAGTCAACCCCGATCAGCCTTGTCTACGGCTCACGACAACGCTCGATGCAATGCTGCTGCACGTAACCGACGAAGAGAACCTGGACGTCGCCGCCTACCTACAGCATGCAGATGAAGCCCGATTACTCGCCCGGCTGCGCATTAACGATGTGCAACATACTGACGCTAAACGATACAACTTGCGACGAAGCGACCCAGAGTACAGCCCGGGAGACCAAGTGTGGATTTGGACGCCGATACGGCGCCACGGGCTTAGTGAAAAGCTCTTGTTGTGACACTTCAGCCCATACAGAGTCCTTCGACGCGTTGGACAGCTTGACTATGAGGTAATCCCTAAAGCACGACCACATAGCAGTGGCACCTGGTGCGCTCAAAAATCATCCATGCTATGCGCCTGAAAACTTATTACGGGCGCTAAAGCCCTATTTCTTTTAATGCCTAGTATTTTGTTTCTGCGCATATTCTTGAGTATATTTGTGTGTATATTTTGTATGCATCGAGGCGATGCCTTTTGTAAAGGGGGAGTGACGCCGAGAACAATTGAAATATTTTATTCTTTTTCGACAGCCGCCGGCCTGCATCCTTAACACTAATTACAGCGAGCGGATAGATTCTGTATTTCTTGTTCGTTCACACTCACTGTCAGCTTCTTTGCTGCGCAAGATGCGTCGAGATGTATCTAGAAGATGCCAACTACTCGCGTGCGTTTCTACAACATTCCAGTTTATGTTAAGCAAAGTTTGTCGCTTTTATATACATGTTCATTTGCCGTCTTTAAATAGAGCGGTGACTTGCGCGACCGGCATTTCGTATGTCGAGGATAGCCGAGCATTCCTGTTGCTATTGTTAGTTCTTTTCGGGTGCATGTCCGCCCAATAAAGAGCTGTTTTCAGTGCGCATAAGCCTGTCTTCTATTTTAGTGCCTACGGCCGTGTCCCCAGTACGTGACAATATGAATGAAGAGGCAAACACCATGCCATGCCGCAACCGCGCATTATGCCTCCCGAATATCATGAGGAATGACGGGAAGCATGAGGACGATGTATAAGGACTACTCCGAGGACAAAACATTCCTAGTGGATGCTGCGGGTTGCTGTGAAGGCATCAGACCCGCAGCCATCACTCATCTAGGCCATAGATTAGTCGGGCTGATGGCTAGAAAATTAGACGTCGCACAAATGCAGGATGCAGCGATCGCATTAGCTGCAGCATATAACGATTCGTAAATATTATCACCGGCTCCTAAAGAACCTACTGAAACTAAATGCGACGTCAGGTTTCTCCATTGGCCGGTAAAATCCTATCAAAAGCCTGACACCACGTCTCAGAAAACGAATTTGGCTACCCGGTCACCAGGGAATACAGGGAATCGAGAGTGCACGTGGCGCAGCCCGAGCACTCCTATCCTGGGATCCCCCATCACTCCCGCACATGACCATCCTCAGCCTCTCACTACATATCGCGCGATATTCAAAACGTTCGCTTAGCGAGACAAATATTCTCAGCACCTGCTCAAAGACTCGATAAATAAATAGAGGAATGGCACCTGAGGCGTTTACATTGTCCTACAACAGCCCAGCTAGACTGCATAACATGAGCCCGGGTACTTTCTCCCCTAAATGCACATTCTGCGTCCAAATGGCAGACTTTTGTGCCACATGGTATGGGCATGCCAAGAAAACCAAGCCATACATCGCGGATTGTGAGGTGGTCCTGACCAGCTACGGACTTCTGGCGCAAAGGACCTTGCTGGTGAGAACTCTGGTAGCGGCATCCCCCAAGCGAGTTCCGGACAGAGACCTGACCCCCCCCCCCTCAACCCATCACTCTTGCAACCCAAATAAATGTTTTATAGTACTACTGCTATTACGGTCACCAAAAGGAACCCTGCAATTTCATTGCTAACGACTGAATATGGTACTGCATCAAAGCACCACCGCGTCTCTTGATTGATTGGTCTAAAACGTTGAAGACATCGCTTTCCTAATCTCTTAAGAACCTAGGCAGAAGGTCGTAAGCAACTCAGTTTTTAAGCGTATATCGCTGACCTCTAATCCCATGGCTTCTGTAATATACGTTTGGGATTCCTTATTTCCCGAACAGATTTCGACCTTCAAACGAAATCTGTATCTTTCATACCACCGACATCACATATTACGGCATCTCCGCACCACTGAGTCGCTTGTTTGGTGTAACATTATGGTAACATCCCTTTCCTCATCACTTTGGAGTGGGCAGCCGATCGATAGCAACGCTCATCCGTTAATTATGAATTACAGATGTTTACGGCTTCGAGTGCTGTATTCTGATAGTGTAGACATGTTTGTTTTGAACTAATATCTTGCAACTCAAGAAACCTGATTTTTTCACAGATGCTGAACATACCGAACTGCAACACTCGACCGCTACATCCCTTGCTTGGCATAAACGTTGGCTATATTGACACATGCCCTTATAAAAGACGACGGAGAATGACAGGTGCGATTGGGGAAGGTGACCAAGCGCAACTGTGCTCTTCTTACTAGTTGCTGATGTTTCTCGGTGCCAGGTTTCCTTGTTATGTTACAAATCTGGTCGAGGCAGTGTATTCCAGGGCTGCATAATCTACCTGTCACTACGGCGACTACTCCGATACTTGAGCGCTTTGGCCACAGCATACGTGGAGAGCCCCCGGAATATAGACCCCCTTCAACCGCTACCAGGACGACACAACCCTGGACGACCGTAGAACCAGCTACCATGACATCTGAGAGCACGCTTCCCGCGCACATCCTGCGTAATTAGCCGCAAATCCACCGTGTTTTCATGGCAACGTGTTCGAGGACGCCGAGGATTGGCTTGAGGCCATCGAGCGTGTTTCGCGTTACAACAGGTAGAGCAATGAGCGTTAGCTCTACAACGTCTACTTCACTCTTAAATAACCTGCACGGACATCGTTTGAAAGCCATGAGGCTTCTTTTCTATCCTGGGCAGCTTTCTGTCGTGCCTTCGAGGCCACATGTCCGAGTGCCGACCGCCGGGAGCCAGCCGAAGCTGCGCTACACTCGCGCAGCCAGCACCAGAATGAGAGCGTATCTACGTTCTTTGAGGACATAACACGTCTCTTGAGGACATCGAATGCCCACAAATGCCAGAACAGAAGACGCTGTGTCACCTGATGCGGGGCGTGAAGCAAGAGCTTTACGCAGGACTGGTGCGCAGTACGCAGTGGCTGCCACTGCGCACTGCGCACTGCGCACTGAGAGTTGTGTGAGGTGCATCCTAAAGGAGCTATGCCTTAACTTGGACCACACCAGTTTTCTTTTCTCCCATCCTATATCATTGAATAATGCCATTTTTTCTCTTAACATTCATGGCGCACCATGAATAGAGTGTAATGAGGTACTTATTGAAACTGTCAACCATCTGACACTATCCACAGAGCAATATCGTTTGTAGCGAGCCTTGCCGCGCTTAGCAGTGAGGTATGCTTCTGCAGCTATCGCAGTAGAAGCAAGAATGAGCGCACACACGTCTTCCAACTTTATTTGGTCTAAACGTACCCAGCCCTATAGATGTATGCATCACATTTTCTGTATGCCCATTGATTGTTACATTCTACTACTTCCCTGAATTACTGCTGGCAAATAAAGTTTGTTGCTTTGCAATATGGCAAAACAAAATCCCATGCATCAAAGCTCCATACTGAAAACATTTGTGTTCTTTCAGTTGTCAACTGACCGGACGCCACATAAAATCGGATTTTGCAAAATATGTTTCAGCTCTAGAAAGAAAACCATCACTTAACAATAGACAGCCCGTATACGTTCGCTACTTTTTCGCAAACAATTTCGTTAAGAATGTCGCTGGTGCTGAATATTGCACGAGAACGCAGTGCAATTAGTTTTTTCATTCAATATCTTCACAAGCAAAGAAAGTCATTAAACCTCGTCCCCACCCCCTATCTCACTACTGAGCCCATCCCTGACGTGGACAACAAAAAACAATTGAAATATTTCAATTCCGTCAAGAATTACGAAAAGAAAAAGAAAAATGCGGTATTGGAGAGAAGAAAGACTTTGCTGCAAAAATTGTGCATTGCACAATCACTGCTCGAATACGCGTCCACGAAGGAGCTTGACATTGCGTCTGGATATAAGGCAGACCTCTGCTATGTGACTTCGCAGGCATCAGTATCTGCTACATATTGATTTTCTTGGAATAGAACCACGATGTGACGGCAACAGGAGCTACATATATGACGAGGATCAGCGCGCGCGGAATCACGTCGTTGACCTGTCGCGTTTCGAAGGCAAATTCACGTGGTTGGGGGTTTTAGTCAGTAACATATAGATTATGGGATCAGCTATATGGTTGATTACACGCTAACGAGAAACATCAGCTGCTAAACGTTCAGACAAAGGATGGGAACAGCAATGCGCGCGCTTCACTGGAAACTGTGAAAGTCCTTCAGAGCGCCGTGTTTATTAGGCATCAGTCCTATATCGAAAAACAAAGGAAACAACATTAAGCTTCTTTGTGCACGCGTAATGATATCGCAGACATGTTTTGCACCCGGAAGCAATATAAATATGTTTTGCTCTTTCGTGGACGCGTATTTGAGTAGCGTATCAAGGAATTCTCCGGAGCAACAACGAAGGTTTTGCTATTTGTAGCTGCACTGTTACCACCGTTCGCAAGAAGTTTTCGCAGTGCAGTATCGCCTCACGAAGTAAAATTGGAATGTAGGCAGCGTGGACAAGTCAATCGTCTAATATACCGTCATTTCTTGCTTTGAATACGAACAAATACACGGCAATCACAGCACAAAGAAGCGCAGCCGACGCACTCAACCCTTGAACATGGCGTCGCGTAGCGCGGTTCGCTGAAGGTCAGATTGCATAAGGCAGCAATTTTGCATAAGGTCTATTGGTGACATACTTTTCATCCTGCGAGCACAATCTATAGGTACCTAATATTTTGAGGGATAATTACTGAACTTACGCTTGTTAGATATTGAAAATTCAGTCAGCTAGGAGAAAGAGGTTAAACATATGAACAAAAAAAGTTTAGTTGCTCAAATGAACGCATTGCCAAAACGAAGCACAAATCTGAGCGCATGAAATGAGGACTTGTGGAGGTTTCCCTACAGGTAGGGAAAGTACAATATTTTCCTTAACGTATTACTTGGAACAGGGCACGCTAATGCGCTCGACTGCAACGTGATTTGAATACGCAACGAAACTGTGTAAAGACTAGGCAGCGTAAAAAACCGTTTGTATACTTCTACCACTTCAATATACCGCCTTTTCAAGGAATTATTGCTGGCATTTTTCTCATACTACAAGCACAGTTCACAGGTACCTAATATTGTTGAGGGATAATCAATGATAATACACTTATCATATTTTACAAATTTAGCCAGCTATGTCAGGAGCATTACCTTCAGCATATTGTTACGTGGTGGCATGACAAGCAATGGAACACGGCAACACAACAGAAACAGAACGATGAACAGAATATGAACAAATTATATCGAAGTTACACAAAGGAACACTGCCAATTCAGCGCGGCAGTGGAAACAAAACCTGAGTTCTCGAAATATGCACTTGTCGAAGGTTGCAATGCAGATATTCGCAGCAGAGCACGATAACAGGCCCGACTGAGTCACACCTCTACTAGGAAAAACAGCGGTGTAAAGACTAGGCAGCGTTACAAACGTTCGCATTCTTCAACCACTTCCATTTAGTTCCCCTTTTAAATGAGTTAATGATGACATTCGTTTCATACTTCGAGCAAATTCACAGGTACTTAATGATTTTGAGGGATAATTATTATGCCTCTACAGTTATTAGAATTTATAAATTTAGCCAGCTATGATAGGATCATTAGTTTGAGCATATGAACACAATATATCGAAGTTGCCCAAAGGAGCACATTGCCAAATCAGCACAGCAGTGGAACCACAGACCTGAGTTCGTGAAACGAGCACTTGTCGAGGTTTGGAATGCAGGTGGATAAAGTTCAGATATTGCTCTTAACTTAATACTTACAGAAGGGCATGCTATCGGGCCCGCCTATTGCACACCTCTACTAGGAAAAGCAGCTGTGTAAAGACTGGGCAGTATTAAAAGCCGTTCGCGTTCTTCAACCGCTTCAATTTAGAGCCCTTTTTAAGGAGTTAATGATGACATTCTTTCTGTAATAAGAGCAAATTGCACAAGGACCTAATAATTTTGAGTGATAATTACTGATCATACATTTATTAGAATTTAAAATATAGCCAGCTATTCCTGCAGCGTGTGCTTCAGCATATAAACACAATATACCAAAGTTGCAGCAAGGAACACAATGCCAAATCAGCGCAGCAGTGGAAACACAGACCAGAGTTCGTGAAACGAGCACATGTCGAGGCTTGCAATGCAGGTGGAGAAAAATCAAATATTGCTCTTCGTTTCATAGTTGCAGAAGGGCACGCTAACGGGCCCGCCTGTAGCACCTAGGAGAAACAGCTGTGTAACGACTAGGCAGCATTAAAAACCGTTCGCGTTCTTCAACTACTTCAATTTAGTGCCCCTTTTAAGGAGTTAATGATGACATTCTTTCTGTAATATGAGCAAATTGCACATGTACCTATTCATTTTGAGTGATAATTATTGGTCCTATATTTATTAGAATTTATAATTTTGCTAGCTATTCAAGCAGCATGAGCTTCAGTATATAAACACGATATATTGAGGTTGCACAAAGGAACACCATTGCCAAATCACCTCACTAGTGGAAACACAAACCTAAGTTCGTGAAACGAACACTTGTCGAGGCTTGCAATGCAGGTGGAGAAAGTCCAAATTTTGCTCTGCCATTATACTTTCAGCATGCACATTATCACGCTGGACTGTTGCACACCTCTAAAAGGAAAAGCAGCCTTGCAAGCACAAGGCCGCATTTAAAAGCGTTTTCATTCTTCAACTGCTTCTATCTACTGCTTCTTTCAAGAGGTTAATGGCGGCATTCTTTCCATACTACAAATAAAATGCACAGGTACCTACTATTTTGAAGGATAAACATTTATCCCACACTTATTACATTACACACATTTAGCCAGCTATCCCAGTAGCAAGTGCTTAAACGTGTGAACACAATATATTGAGGTTGTTCAGAGGAACACATTACATTACAGAGATGATTTGGTAATGTGTTCCTCTGAGCAACCTCTGAGCTACTTTCACTACCTGCATTGCAAGCCTCTACATGTGCTTGTTTCACGAACTCAGATCGGTGTTTCCCCTACAGAGATGATTTGGTAGAGGCTTGCAATGCAGGTAGAGAAAGTAGCCCGCTAACGGGCCCGAACGTTGCACACCTCTACTAGGCAAAGCAGCTGTGTAAAGACTAGGCAGCATTAAATACCGTTCGAGTTCTTCAGCCACTTCCATTTATTGCCCCTTTTAATGAGTTAATGATGACATTCTTTTCATACTACGAGCGAAAGGCACAGGTACCTATAAATTTTGAGCAATAATTATTATTCCTACAGTTAATAAAATTCCTAAATTTCCCGAGCTATTCTATAAGCATGAGCTTCAGCATATTAAAGCAATATATAGAAGCTGCAGAAAGGAACACATTGCCAAATGAATAAAGCAGTGGAAACACAGACCAGAGTTCGGGAAACGAGCACATGTCGGGGCTTGCAATGCAGGGGGAGAAAGATCAAATTTTGCTCTTCGTTTAATACTGGCAGAAGGGCACGCTAACGCGCCAGACTGTGGCACACCTCTAAAAGGAAATGCAGCCTTGTGAAGACTAGGCAGTATCACAAAGAGCTTGCTTGCTTCGACCGGTGCCATCTACTGCCCCGCTCATGGAGTGAATGATTGAATTCTTTTCATACTACGAGCTTCATCCACAGGTACCTAATAATTCTGAGGGATAATATTGATCCTACGCTTATTAGAATTTATAACTTTAGCCAGCTATGCTAGGAGCATGAGCTTCAGCATATGAACACAATATATCAATGTTGATTAAGGAATAATGGTGCGCACAATGATGAGACACCGGTCGCAGAGAAGATGCCCTCGACTTGCGTGGCAAGCTCAGCCGAAAGTCAACTACCTTGCAGTGACAGACGGGGGTGGCCGTTTGGTGCCCAGCTTTCGGCTGTTCAAGCCAGAGTAAGGGTCACAGTCAGAAGTAACACAGAAATACCAAATTTATGCGCATCAAAAGGCACTATAGAGAAATTCACTATAACACATAAAATACACAGACGAGAGGTTTACGGAAAATCATTGCTATCCATGCAACTAAAGAGGTATCCAATAACACAGAGGCTTTACAACACTGAACAATACAGGAGAATGTCAACCAAACTGTTCACCGGGCACAGCTGCAGACCGATGCCTGGAGAGTCACGATGTGGCCGCCATATAAAATGAGAGCCCCTCCCACGCAGATCTGCAGCCTTGCCAGCAGCGGGTAAACCCCGGGAGTTGAGCAGTAGCACCTGTGAACACGCCGCAATACTAGCTCACGCACTGACTCAGACTGACTGACACAAGCGCCGCTATATCAATAACTGAGAGCGCGCCATGTCTGCATGCTACGATGCGCCAAGACACGCGCGAACATACACTTAGCTGAAGGAGATACTACCCGCTTTCAGGTCGGTCGTGGAGTTTCACAGGGAGGAGTTCTCAGCCCAACTTTATTTAACGTTGCGCTAATTGGCCTGGTGAGTGAACTAACTAACATCCACATAAGTGCATATGCTGACGACATCTGCATCTGGGCCTCTGGATCGACGCGCCCACAACTACGTGCAAGACTGCAACGAGATGTGTCATTAACGTCGATGTACTTACGGCGTCAAGGTTTATTTTTAGCGGCAGAAAAGTATGCAGTGATCGCGTTTACGGGAAAATGTGTCAGCCGCTACCCGATTACCCTTCATGGAGTCGTAATACCATACGTCTCCAGGCACAGATTCTTGGGAGTAATTATTGACCACCGACTATCTTGGTCGAAACATATTGCTATGGTGAAGAAAAGGCTGATTATTTTTTGCCATGTACTTCGTTACATAGCTGGCATCAAATGGGCTCCAACTGATACGGCTTTACGAGGCTCTGTTTGTTGGCTATATCCGCTACAGTCTCCCAGTACTCTCTAGTATGAGCATTTCCTGCTTGCGGACTTTAGAGAGCGTGCAAGCGCAGGCACTGAAAATATGCCTTGGACTGCCCAGATACAGCTCTAACAAAGACACAATTGAAGAGGCACATGCTCGCCCAATGTCCATATACTTGTCACACGAGCCACTTCGTGTATATTTACGAGCACTTACAAGACGCCGTTTTCACCCACTCAGCAAGATTCTGGATGAGAGGCCAGACTCCAGTTTTACAAGTGCACTCCGCTGCCATCAGTCGCAAATACCGACAGGATATGCCCTCCCATATCGTCCCACCCAACCACCATGGACGATGGATAAACCTTTGGTGCACCTTCCTGTTCCCGGAATACTAAAGAAATCAATGGTACCAATTAGTGGACTCAAACAACTTACTCTGGCACACATCTGGTCAGAATATCCCAATTATATTCACGTATACACCGATGGATCTGTGTCAGCTCAGGCATCCGCTGCAGCTGTGGTCATGCCAGCTCTGAAAACGACTCTGCATTTCCTTTTTGGACATACCTCTACATCAACCGCTGCCGAACTTGTAGCCATTCGGGAATCTATTCGCTACATATGTGGGGAACCACTTCAAAAATGGTGTATGTTCACGGACTTGAAGACTGCATTACAAATTTTGGAAAACTTCTTACGCCACACTGCCTATCAGTCCCTGGCACTAAACATTATGGAGCTCATCACATTTACCCAGCTGCAAGGCCACATGATAATGTTTCAATGGATCCCTGCCCACTGCTGCCCCCATGGGAATGAGCAGGCCGATGTTTAAGCGAAAAGCGCACTCATCAATGGCTTCCAAACAGCTGTACCTTTTTCAAGAGCGGATACGACTTGTCTTCTAAAGAGTTGTATGAATATTGCTACATCAGCTTACTGGGCTCAACCAGACGCCCGACACATCCGTCTAAGAAGGCTCGATCGAACATTCAAATTTAATGCTCCGCGTGATATTCCGCGTCATCAGGCATGCTTGATACCTAGACTTCGTTTAAACGTGGCTTTCACGCGCAAGTACTTATATTTAATTGGACAGATGGACTCACAGGCCAGAATGTTCAACTTGTGGCATCCCAGAGACTGTGGACCATGTATTATTGGGGTGCCCAGCGCATGCGAACGAAAGAAATGTGCTAGCTGCTTCCTTGAAGCGTTTGTACAAGAGGCCTCTGTCGGAGGAACTGCTGCTGGGCGCTTGGCAGGAGAAGGGGAAGGGCGTCCAGGCAGTGCGTGCTCTTTGCCGTTATTCGAGCGCCAGCGTACTTGATTCGCGCTTGTAAAGCAAGCTGCTGTGTCTGTATATATATTTCATATGCCTTCTCCCACATCGTCAGCCATCATGACCTTCTTTCTTCTCTCCTTACCCTTCCCCAGTGCTGAGATACAGGCCAGATTTGAATTCTTCGGGCCAACCTCTCTGCCTTTTCCTTTCAATAAATCCATCTGTCTACACTTAGCTTAGCTGGTTGAAGCATTCCCTTCTCCTCCCGCTGAGCCGCGCGTCGTCAATGGTTAGGCGCGGCCGAGGATTCAAGAAAAGACGACCACATTCCGGCCGATTGAGTCACCGTCAATGCCGGGTGATGAGAAGGAGGGTGACTCTGATGAGTGCAAGGTCACGCGGGGAAGAGACGTTTTTCCGATGTGCTGGAACCTTCTATGCCGCGCAGCGCGGGCTTCCTTTGTGCCGCGCTCACTTAACAATGTGCGCCGATTTCGTGACATCAGCGCAGTAGTACAAACGCAGACCTGTGTTCATGAAACAAGCATATGTCGCGGCTTGCCCTGCAGGTAACGAAAGTAGATATATTGATGCTACATTAATTATTTCAACAGGGCACGCTAATGGGCCCGATCGTTGCACGCATCTAATAGGAAAAGCAGTTGTGCAAAGACTAGGCAGTATTATAAAGCATTTGTATTCTTCTATCGCTTCCGATTACGGCCCTTTTTAAGAGGTAATGGTGACATTCTTGTTATACTACGTTCATATTGCACACATACCTATATATTTTGAGGGATAATTATTGATCTTACGCCTAATGGGCTTTACAAATTTAGCCAGCTATGCCAGAAATATGGGCTTCAGTATATGAACACATTATATTGAAGTTTTGAAAACGAACGCATTGCACCGGCAGGGGGCATCTGCTAAAGCACATGTTTACGGGTTCTGTGTGACACCACGGACGCCGAGCACCCACGTCTAGCCGTGGGAAAATTGGGACCCTCGCGGTGGAGCCTATGCCGAGTGTTTGGACCTTAACGGCCCCTTGGCGGAGGCAACACACTACTTTGGCCTACGCTTCCCATAGACGGCACCTCCGGGCTGACCCACCCGGGTGAAATCGGCAGTCGCCTTTTCCTAATCTCCCCTACATCCCTTGCCTTCCTATCTCCTTTCTTATAACTGTCCTGTCTTCTCCTGTATTCTTGGATTTTTCTTTTCCATGCGGCGAGGGTTAACCTCGTGTGGCTAACCATTCTGCGTTACGCCATATTCGGTTATAGTCACGGTGCACGGCTGGCGTTGGCAGGACTGCCTTACAAGTTCCTGTCACGTCCCCTTGTTGGCGTCCATTGTGAGTGGTCGCCACTCTGGCGGAACAAAATTACTTTGATGATTTATAACTCCTCGAAACCCCATCTCCCCGATAAATGGAGGTGGACCGTAGTGACTGCACATATCTTCGGAAAACCACAAATCAGATATGCAAAGGTAAACGCAATTCACTCCAATGTCGAAGAAAAACCAGCCCAAACCTGGCACCATTCCTTTGCCCAAATGCTTAACAAATGCCTTAGGCTCAAAGTATAAAGTGAGTAAAATAGCAAATGGGGACCTGCTGCTCGAGATCAGCCATGCAGAGCAACAAGAGAAACTAGCCAACATCAAATACTTTGGGGATGCCCTTGTCACCGAAACTGCACAAAGATCTTTGAACACCATTCGTGGTGTAATATCAGATTATAACTTATACATCTCACTGAAGAAGAAATGCTAGAAGGCCTCACTGACCAAAATGTTATTAACGTCGACAGAATTAAAATCCGAAAGGACAACAGAGAAACCGCTACAAAGCATCTAATATTGAATTTCAATGCCAGTACACTGCCAGAGACAATAGAAGTGGGATACCTAAAACTCGAAGTCCTTCCGTACATATCAAATTCCCGAATAAGCTTAGAGTGTCAGAAATATGGTCAAGGGCCCAAGATCTCCCGTGGACACAAAACTTGTGCTAAATGTGCTTCTAAGGAACACTCTGCTGAAAAATGTGATGCTCCCGTGCCACACTGCGCCAACTGTGAAGGAGAACGTCCATCGTATTCAAGATCTTTCCCAACCTGGAAGAAAGGAAAAATTATCCCAATCAAGACAAAAGAAAACATATCGTACACTGAGGCAAGAAAATGGCTGGAAAAACAGCCCATTTGTTTTAACCGCAAAGACACACTACGCGGACATCACGCCCAGGGACGGAGCCCCAGACCTCAACCTGGCATCTACCGAGGCGTCTTTGGACTCTGTGGCAGGGCAATCCAATCCGCTCCAGGCAGGTGCAGCCAAGGCTACTCTGCCAGCTCCAAAAAAGGGTTTGCCGACTTCTGATTTGGGAAGTCACAAAGGTTTGTTTGTTTTTTCCAGAGGGAGGCCTCGAGCTGGTTCGTCCGTGGCATCACCGCAGACTTCCGGCGCCTGCAGTGAGGGGATGGACGTCGCCTCCAACACAACTGCGTTGCAGGGGTGGCGACACTCACTGGAAAAAAAAAAGATACCAAGGGTAACTCCACCCGAGTCAAAACTTTAAATCTCCAACTGTAAAGGTTTACTTAGAAACTATACAGACACCACAGATACACCTACATCAATAGCACCGAGAACGTTATGCCTCCTGGAAACTAACCTTGCTTTACGCAACACAAATATTCTTAAGAATTATAAAACCTTTCAAAGCGACCGAGAACCGAACACTCATGGGAGGCGTCCCAATCACAACACAAAGTGACGTCCTGCAACAGAATTACCACTGAAAACAAAGTTCGAAGCTATGGCAGTTAGCATAATCAGCCACAAAACAATTACAATATGTTCTGTATACCTATCACCCCAACAGACCTTTACAGTCAGTGACTTAGAGAAACTTAGTCAACAACTACCGGAGCCATACGTGGTGTTTGGGGATTTTAACTGGCAGTCCTCATTTTGGGGAAGCAAACGTAATGATACAAGAGGTCAAATAATAGAAGATTTTAAATTATCGAACAACATATGCCTTTTAAACACAGAAACAGCCACTTACTGCTGCCCCTGCTCGGTTTCTCGGAAGTACAAATTTTGCTTATCCCTTAACATTTGCAGCAGAGCATACTAACGCGCCATACTGCTGCACGCCTTTACTAGGAGAAGTAGCTGTGCAAAACCTTGGCAGTAATATACCCCGCCGGGATGGCGCAGTGGTTACAGCGCTCGGCTACTGCTCTCAAGGATGCGGGATCGCATCCCAGCCTCGGCGGCCGCTTTTCGATGCAGGCGAACAGCAAAGCGACCGTGTGCTGTGCGATATCAGTGCACGTTAAATAACCCCAGGAGGTCGAAGTTTCTAGAGTCCTCCACTAGGGCGTCTCTCGTAGCCTTAGTTGCTTTGGGACGTTAAACCACACAAAGCAAACTAAGCCTACCTAGGCAGTAATGAATAGTCTGTATCCCTCTACCGCTTCCATTTATGGCCCCTTGAACGAGTTAAGGGTGACATTCTTTTCATACTGCGAGCACAACGTACAAGTATCTAATACTTTTGAGGAATAATTATAGATCCTACGCTGATTACACTTTGCAAATTAAGCCAGCTACACCAGGAGATTGAGCTTCAGCATATGAATACAAAATTTTGAAGCAGCACGAAAGGTCACATTGCCAAATCAGCAAGTTATTAGTCCAGACTTGCCCTACAGGTTGAGAAAAAACAAATATTTCTCTGAATATTACTTGAATAACGGCACGCTGACGGCCCTTATGTTGCACGCTTTTAAAAGGAAAGCAACCGTGTAAAGAGCGGCAATATTAAATAGCGTTTACATCCTACCGCTTCAATTTACCGCACCTTTCATGCAGTTATTGGTGACATGATTTTCATCCTACGAGCCCGATGCACAGGTACCTAATATTTTGAAGGATAATTGCTGATCTTAAGCTTATACGATTTTCCAAATTAAGTCATCTATGCCAGGAGAAAGAGCTTAAGCATATGAAAACAAACTTCGTCAGTGCAACTACTAACACACTGCCAAATCAGCACGTTAGTAGAAAGATCTGAGCACGTGAAATAATGCCTTGTCGAGGTTTTCCTGCAGGTAGGGAATGTACAATATTGTTCTTCAATTAATACTTCGAACAAGGCACGCTAACGCGCCCGACTGCAGCATGCTCCTAGTAGGCAAAGAAGCTGTGTAAAGACTAGGCAGTATTAAAAACCGTTAGAATAGTTCTACTACTTAAATTTACCGCCATTTCAAGAAATTAATGCTGGCATTTTTTTCATACTACAAGCACAATGTACAGGTGCCTAATAATGTTTAGAGATAATTATTGGTCCTGTGCTCATTATATTTTAGAAATTTAGCCAACTATGCCAGGAGCAAGAGATTGAGCATATGAATACAAAATATTGAGGTCGCACAAAAGACACATTTTCAAATCAGCGCAGCAGTCGGAACACAGACCTGAGTTCGTGAAACGTGCACTTGTCGAGGCTTGCAATCCAAGTAAAGAAAGTTCAAAACATTGCTCTTTCATTATACCTATAGCAAAGCACGTTAGCGCGCAGGACTGTTGCATACATCTAAAAGGAAAACCAGCCTTGCAAATACTAGGCCGTATTAAATAGCGTTTCCATTCTTCAACTGCTTCCATCTACCACTCCTTTCAAGATGTTGGTGACATTCTTTTCATACTACTCGAAAAATGCACAGGTACCAAATAATATCGAAGGATAAATATTTTCCCACTCTGATTACATTATACAAATTTAGCCAGGTATGCCAGGAGCAAGAGCTTCAGCTTATGAATGCAATATATTGACGTTGCACAAAGGACCGCATTATTGGAAAACACAGACCTGTGTTCGTCAAACAAGCACTTGTCAAGGCTTGCCCTGCAGGTGGAGAAAGTACAAATATTGCTTTCCTTAACACTTCCAGCAGGTCACACAAACCCGCCTGAGTGTTGCAGACTCTAAAAAGAGAATCAGCCTTGTAAACACTTGCCGTAATAAAAAGTGTTCGCGTTCTTCAACCGGTTCCATGTCGAGCCTCTTTCATGGAGCTAATATTGACATTCTTTTTATAATACGAGCAAAACGCGCAGATACCTAATAATTTTGAGGATAATTATTAATCCTACAGTTATTACATTTTACAAAATTTAGCCAGCTATGCAAAGCAGCATGAGCTTCAGCATATGAACACAATATATTGAAAAAAAAAAACACTGCGGTTCTGACAGAGAGTGCCTTCTGCAGATTTATCGCTCCCTAGTGCGCTCTAAATTAGACTCTGGGTGCACAGTGCATGGCTTAGCAAGGTCATCATACTTAAAACGACTCGATCCTGTTCATAATCATCTGGAGCGTACAGAACATCCCCTGTACCCGTTCTATGTAGAATCAAATGAATCGTCTCTAAAGAATCGCAGAACGTCATTGGTGAGCCCATATGTCTTAAAAATTCGTTCCATTCCGGAACAACTATGCTACTTCCTTGTCACCAAATGCCCATCTAACACATTATCCTACAACAAACAACGTTTTATCAGGCCTTTGATATTACGTTTTGAAGATAAATGCAAAGAGTTAGCAGTACTAGACGTGCTTCCTAATATTGCATCCAGAAATGACATCCTGCCGCCACGGTACAACTTACCTGTTTTATGCGGCTGCTCACTAACATACTTGCACACAAAACAAACACCATATGAGCACATACTACAAGAATATATCGCACTTAGAGAAAAATACGATGCCGACACTGAATTTTACAGAGATGGCTCCACAACAAAAACACAAGTAGGAATCGCAGTAGTTCAGGACAAATATATAAAAACGTGGTATGTCTGCAGCAGTGCACCTAAATTTTCACGGCTGAGTGTTACGCTGTATGTGTTGCTCTAGAGCAAATAATCAAAGCGGAAATAAAATCCAGCGTCATCTATGCTCACTGTTTGATCCTGCTCACAGCCATAAAAGCCAAAAATGCCTAAGGACCCTTATTAGGAAACATCATTCATTGCTTGGTTAAAATCACATCTCAATGACATAACATTCGATTCTGCTGGATACATGCTGGGATTGATGCCAATAAAAAAGCTGATGCATGCTTGGCGGAAGCCAGATGTGGTTAAACAAAAGAAGTGCGCTTGCCGCAAATTGTTTGAAGTTAATGCATAAAAAATGAGGCATAGATGTCATGCTGTATGGAAAGAACAGGTAAGCAATAAATTGTATTCCGTAAAGCCCTTTTTTAGCAAAATGGAAGTCCAGTAGCCATCAAGATCGTTTTGAGGAAGTAAATTTGTGTCGTTTACGCATCGGACACATTCATCTCACTCACAATTTCTTACTAACAAAACGAGACAAACTGCTCTGCGAAAGGTGCGATGGTGAACTCACAGTTAACCACGTATTAATCGCCTTTTCAGAACTAAAACATGTACGAAAAAAAATATATCTTACAGTATTTTAGAAAGAATATATCCCATTACACCCCATGCTTCCTTTAGATGAACAAGCATTTCTAGATTCTGCCCAGATTTTTAACTACTTAAAGGCGCAAGGCGCAAGCATTTTAAACAATCGCCATATCATCCTCAATATCATCAGTTTTTACCTTATGTTTGGAGCAGCGTAGCCCTGGTCGCTTTTGCGGCATAAAACCTAACATAAAAAACAAACTTGCCAAATCAGCGATGTGATTTAAACACAGGCCTGAGTTCATGAAAATGCGCAGTTGTCGAGTCTTGCCCTGCAGGTGCAGAAAGTACAAATATTGCTATTCCTTTAATATTTGCAGCAGAGAACGCTGACTCCCCGGACTTTTGCACTCGTCTAATAGAAAAAAAGCTGTGCAAAGACTAGGCCGTATTAAAAAGCCTTTGCATTCAAACGCTTCCAATTACCGCCCCTTTCAATGAGTTAATGGTGACATTCTTTTCATACTGCGAGCTTAATCCAAAGGTGCATAATAATTCTGAGTGATAATTATTTATCCTACGCTTATTGGAATTTATACATTTAGCCAGCTATGCCAGGAGCATGGGCTCCAGCATATGAACACAATGTATTCAACTTGTAAGTATGAACGCATTGCCAAATCAGCGCAGTCATGGAACTGAGAACTGAGAACTTGTTGAATCTTGCCCTGCAGGTGGAGAAAGTACACATATTGCTATTCCATTAATATTTGAAGCAGGGCATGCTAACGCGCCAGACGGCTGCACGCATATAATAGAAAAAGCAGCTGCGCATAGCCTTGGCAGTAATGAAAAGTCTGTATCCTTCTACCGCTTCAATTTATGGCCCTTTCAAGGAGTTAATGGTGACATTCTTTCCGTACTGCGAGCACAATACACAGGTATTTAATAATTTTGAGGGATATTTATAGATCCTGTGTGGATTACATTTTACGAATTAGGCCAGCTATGCCAGGAGATTGAGCTTCAGCCTATGAACACAAAATTTTGAAGCTGCACAAATGAATACAACGCCAAATCAGCACGTTAATAGTCCAGGCTTGCCCTACATGTTGAAAAAGAACAAATATTGCTCTTTTATTATTACTTGAAACAGGGCACGCTGACGGCCACTACTATTGCAGGCTTTTAAAATGAAAGCAACAGTGTAAAGACTAGGCATTATTAAAAGCGTTTGTATGCTACCGATACATTTACCACCCCTTTCAAGGAGTTATTGGTGACATTCTTTTCATCCTACGAGCACAATGCACAGGTAACTAATAATGTGAGGAATAATTACTCATCCTACGCTTATTAGATTTTGCAAATTAAGTCAGCTATGCCAGGAAAAAGAGCTGTACCATATGAACACAAAATGTGTAGTTTCAGAGATGAACCATTGCCAAATCAGCACGTTAGTAAAACCACAAATCTGAGCGCGGGAAATGAGGGAAAGTACAATACTGTTTTGCAGGTAGGGAAAGTACAAAACTGTTCTTCCATTAATACTTCGAACAAGGCTCGCTAATGCACCCCACGGCAGCATGATTCGAGTAGGCAAAGAAGCTCTGTAAAGACTAAGCAGCATTAAAAACCGTTATTACAGTTCTATCACTTAAATATACCGCCATTTCAAGCAAATAATGGCGACATTTTTTGATACTACAAGCACAATGCACAGGTACGTAATAGTGCTGTGGGATAATTATTGGTTCGTTGGTTTGTGGGGTTTGACGTCCCAAAGCAACTTAGGCTATGAGAGACGCCGTAGTGGAGGACTCCGGACATTTTGTTTTTGTTTTGTTTTACAAACTTATATATAGGTAGAACGAAAGGAATAAGATGGTTTGCACGGTATGAAAAAGAACTGAACAAGGGTAAATGGGGTACGCCTCAGCTCGCAGATGAGCCAACGTTTCGACAAGTGGACTTGGCTTCGTCTGGGCATAGCGATCATCACTGGCAGGGGTTTAAATACGCTTTTGCTTCCGAAGAAGAAACGCTGGGGAGGGGAAAGTGGGTGTGAAGGAGTGGAGAGGAGAGGATAAATGAGAAGAAAGTGGATCATGAAGTGAAAAAAAAAAAAACTTCAGTATGTACTTATCAGCCATTTAACCAGGGATTCTGGGGCCTGCAAAAGAAGTAAAAGCGGCAGTACCAGGAAAAACTACAATGCCGGGCAGGTGATTAGTCACCACTTAAGCCGGTTTAGTGCAGATACACCTTGCAAAGGGACAGGCTATGCAAAGGGCCCTGATAAGGCATATATCTAGGGGGACAATTTTTAAAAAGAGGGGGTAGGGGGTGAATATTAAGTCACAGGATAATAACTTATATATAGCCACCTATGCCGGGAGCATGAAGATCAGGTTATCAGCACAATATTTTCAAGTTGTGTAAACAAACACATTGAAAATCAGTACAGTATTGGAAACATAGGCCTGACTTCGTGAAATGAGCACTTGTCAAGGCTTGCACTACAGGTAGAGTAATTACAAATATTGCTCTTCCAATAAACCTTGTAGCAGGTTGCGCTATCGCGCCAGACTTTTGCACACAGCTAATAGAAAAAGAGCTGTGTAAAGACTAGGCAGGATTAAAAAGCCATTTTACTGGAACGCTTGCAGTTACCGGCGATTTTAAAGAGTTACTGGTAATATTCTTTTCATACTACAAGCACCGTGCAGAGGTGCCTAATAATGATGCAGAATAATAATTTATCCTACGCTTATTAGATTTTACTAATTTAGTCAGCTATGCTAGGAGCATGCTCTTCAGCATATGAACAAAATATATCGAAGTTGCACGCAGGAACACATTGCCAACTCAGCACACAATGGAAAAACAAACCTGAGATCGTGAAACGAAAGCTCATCAAGCCTTGCAATGCATTTGGAGAAAGTGAAAATGTTGCTCGTCTATTATACTTGCCGCAGGGCACGTTAACGCGCTGGACTGCTGCACACCTCTAAAAGGAAAAGCTGCCTTGAAAAGACTACTCCGTATTAAAAAGCGTTTGCATTCCTCACCCGATTCCATGTACCACTGTTTTCAAGGGGTTAACGGTGGCATTCATTGCATATTACGAGTAAAATGCACAGGTGCCTAGTATTTTTCAGGATAAACATTTATCCCAAATTTAATATATTACACAATATTAGCCAGCTATACCAGGAGCAAGAGCTTCAGCGTATGAACACAATACATTGGGGTTGCACAAAGGAACACATTGCTAAATCAGCGTAAAAGTGTAAACGCAGACCTAAGTTCGTGAAACAAGCAATTTGCGAGGCTTGCAATGCAGATGGTGAAATTTAAAATAATACTCTTTCAATATACCTGTTGCAGAGCACATTAATGCGCCGGACTGTTGGACACCTCTAAAAGAAAAAGAAACTTAGCAAAGACTAGGCAGTATTAAAAAGCATTTCCATTGTTCTACCGCTTCCATCTACCGCTCCTTTCAAGGAGTTAATGATGACATCCTTTTCATGCTACGAGCTTATTGAACAGGTACCTAATAATTCCGAGAGATAATTATTGATCCTACGCTTATTAGGTTTTACAAATTGAGCCAGCTATGTCAGGAGCATGGACAATGCAATAATAACAAGGTTTACAAGCTGAATGCAAGTTTACAAGTATTCAACTACAACGTATCTACAAGTTGAGTAATGAACACAATATATTCAACTTGTAAATACGAACGCATTCCCAAATCAGCAAAGTGGTGGAAATACTGAGCTGTGTTTATGAAGTAAGAACTTGTTGAATCTTGCCCGCCAGGTGGAGAAAGTACACACATTGCTATTCCATTAATATTTGAAGCAGGGCATGCTAACGCGCCAGACGGCTGCACGCCTATAATAGGAAAAGCGGCTGCGCAAATCTTTAGCAGTAATTAAAAGTCTATATTATTCTAACGCTTCCATTTATAGCCCTTTCAAGGAGTTAATGGTGACATGCTTTTCATGCTGCGAGCACAATGCACCGGTATTTAATCATTTTGAGGGATAATTACTCATGCTACGCTTACTACATTTTGCAAATTAGGTCAGCTATGCCAGGTGAAAGATCTTAAGCATATGAGCACAAAATTTGTAGTTTCAGAGATGAACCATTGCCAAATCAGCACGTTATTAGAAGCACAAATCTGAGCGCGTGAAATGAGGACTTGTCGAGGCTTCCCTGCAGGTAGGGAAAGTACAATACTGTTCTTCCATTAATATTTTGAACAAGGCACGCTGATGCACCCTACGGCAGTGTGCTTAAAATAGGCAAAGAAGCTGTGTAACGACTAGGCAGCATTAAAAACCCTTATTACGCTTCTATCAATTAAATATACCGCCATTTCAAGGAATTAATGGTGACATATTTTTTTATACTACAAGCACAATGCACAGGTACATAATAGTGCTGTGGGATAATTATTGATCTTTCGCTTATTTTGTTTTACAAACTTAGCCACCTAAGCCGGGAGCATGAAGTTCAGGTTATGAACACAATATATTCAAGTTGTATAAACGAACACATTGAAAATCATTACAGTATTGGAAACATTGACCTGACTTCGTGATATGAGTACTTGTCAAGGCTTGCATTGCAGGTAGAGTAATTACAAATATTGCTCTTCCAATAAACCTTGTAGCAGGTCACGCTAACGCGGCAAAATTTTGCACACGAATAATAGAAAAAGAGCTGTCTAAAGACTAGGCAGGTTTAAAAAGCCTTTGGTTTCGAACGCTTGCAGTTACCGGCCATTCCAGAGAGTTACTGGTAATATTCTTTTCATACTACAAGCTCCGTGCACAAGTACCTAATAATGATGAAGGATAATTATTTATCCTACGCTTATTAGATTTTGCTAATTTAGCCAGCTATGTCAGGAGCATGCTCTACAGCATATGAACACAATATATCGAAGTTGCACACAGGAGCACATTCCCAAATCAGCACACAATGGAAAAACAAAACCGAATTCGTGAAACGAGAGCTCATCAAGGCTTGCAATGCATTTGGAGAAAGTGGAAATATTGCTCGTCTATTATACTTGCAGCAGGGCACGTTAACGCGCTGGACTGTTGCACACCTCTAAAAGGTGAAGCAGCCTTGAAAAATTTTATGCCGTATTAAAAAGCGTTTGCACATCAACCAATTAAATGTGCCATTCTTTTCAAGGGGTTAATGGTGACATTCATTGCATACTACGAGTAAAATGCACAGGTACCTATTATTTTGAAGGTGAAAATATTTATCCCACATTTAATATATTACACAATTTTAGCCAGCTATGCCAGGGGCAGGAACTTGAGCTTATGAACAAAATACATTGGGGTTGCACAAAGGAACATATTGCCAAATCAGCGTAGAAGTGGAGCAATTTGCGAGGCTTGCAATGCAGACGGAGAAATTTAAAAGAATTCTCTTTCAATATACTTGCTTCAGAGCACATTGATGCACCGGACTGTTGCACACCTCTAAATGGAAAAGCATACTTGCAAAGACTAGGCCGTATTAAAAAGCGTTGGCTTTTTTCAACCGCTTCCATCTAGCGTTCCTTTCAAGGGGTAATGGTGACATTCTTTTCATGCTACGAGTAAAATGCACAAGTACCTATAAATTTTGAAGGATAAACATTTATCCCCCACTGGTTATATTATACATATTTAGCCGGCTATGCCAGGAGCAAGAGCGGCAGCTTATGAACACAATATACTTAGGTTGCACGAAGGAACACATTGAAAAAAATCAGCTCAGTAGTGGAAACACAGACCTGAGTTCGTGAAACAAGCTCATGTCGAGGCTTTCCCTGGAGGTAGAGCAGGTAGAAATATTGCTCTTACAATAATACTTCCACCAAGGCACGCTAACGGGGTCGACTGCTGCACACATCTACTAGAAAAACAGCTGTGTAAAGACTAGGCAGTATTAAAAACCGTTCGCGTTCTTCAACCGCTTCCATTTAATGCCCCTTTCAAGGAGTTTATGATGGCATTCTTTCCATACTACGAGCAAAATGCATAGGTCGTAATACTTTTGGGGAATAATTAATAACCCTACAGCTATTAAAATTTATAAATTTAGCCTGCTATGCTAGGAGCATATGAAAACAATATATAAGTTGCAAAAGGAACACATTGCCAAATCAGCGCTGTAGTGGAAACACAGACCAATGCTCGTGAAGCAAGCACTAGTCGAGGTTTGCCCTGCAGGCGGAGAAAGTAGATATATTTCTCTTACATTAATACTAGCGACAGGGCTCGCTCACGGGCCCGACTGTTACACGAATCGAATAGGAAAAGCAACTGTATAAAGACTAGGCAGTATTATAAAGCGTTTGTATTCTTTTACCGCTTCCAATTACCGCTCCTTTCAAGGATTTAATGGTGACATTCTTATCATACTACGTTCACTATATACACATATACTTATACATTTTAAGGCATCCCTATCGAAAAAACATACTTGCGGTTTTAATAGGTCCTGTGTGAAATAATATGGGTGTATGGCGGAGCCGAAATGGGGCATAAAGGACCCATAAAGAAGCATTCAGGACTAGTAGGACGACGCACAGGATATGCATATAGGTCCTGTTTTCCTTTTCAGACTCCTTTAACTCCTGTGTATCACATGTGGGATATATTTTAGGAGTTATCGGAGTTGTGAATAGGTCCTGTGTACCATGATACAGGAGATGGATGGGCTCCTTAATCAGGATCTTTTATGCAAGTTTGAAAAGGCAAAGTTTGATATACGCATGCGGTGTCCCAGCTAAATTGAATCAAGAATTAAAAACAACAAAGCCTTTTTCAAATTTGAATGAAATGAACATGAAAGTTTATTTTGCATTTCAATCCCTGCATGCGCTCCTGTGAGCGCATGCGGTAATTACAATCAACAATCGCTGCACGTCTTCCGACCTTATGGTGCACGTTCATATCTGTAACCGATGACGAGTCTGCAATACGGAAGTGCAGGGAATAAATTCGCCTTTCCATATGAACATAAGTATGCTCGAGCATAACTCAAAACACACATCGCCGCCCACCGAATCATTCATTGATAGCTGCATATCAACAGCGATGTTTATTTAAGGGTTTGTATATGCAAAAGGAGTGATATGGGAAGTGAAATACTGCCGCTGCTGCTCCGCTGGCAGCATGTGAAGTTAAATGGTAATATATTACAAGCGGCTCCGTACTAAATATATCTGTAGTAGGAAGAAAACTGCGCTCTAACACGGCGAAAAAAATAGCCAGTACGTAACATACTCGCATATTCTTAGGTGTACGTGCAAAACACTGATACATTTGAATGATAACCCCGCCGGGGTGGTGCAGTGGTTACGGCGCTCGACTACTGTTCCCAAGGACGCGGGATCGAATCCCGGCCTCGGCGGCAGCTTTTCGATGGAGGCGAAAAGCAAGGCGCCCGTGTGCTGTGCGATGTCGGTGCACGTTAAAGAACCCCAGGTGGTCGAAATTTCCGGAGTCCTCCACTACGGCGTCTCTCATAGCCTGAGTTGCTTTGGGACGTTAAACCCCACAAACCAAACCAAACCAAACATTTGAATGATAGATGATATTGCCTATGTGTATCGACAGAAAAGAAAAAGGTTCAGCGTGTTTACAGGGCAAACGTCAGAGGACGACCGTACTTAAGAAAAAGATGCCAAGTGCGAAACAGAAACTCGCTATAGCAAACGACAAATATAAGCATGCAAACCATCGGTCGCATGCTTATATTCGTATGCTTATATTCGTCGTTTTCTATTCCGATTTTCTGTTTCGCACTTGCAATCTTTTTCTTAAGTGCGGTCGTCCTCCGACGATTGCCCTGTAAACACGCTGAACCTTTTTGTTTTCTATCAATACAGATAGGCAATATCATCTATCATTCAAAACGTATCAGTGTTTTGCACGTACAACTAAGAATATGCGAATATGTTACGCACTACACATGACATGGAAGTGTTAGGTGCAAAGGCCGAAATATTTGTCAAGAATAAAAGCTGTCTGGTCATTAATTCGAATCAGCAGGAGAAGGATGTGAAAGTCCACTGGATCCCCCCCCAAATCCCTGACGAGGTGCTAATACACCATTTTCAGCGCTTCGGTGATGTGAAAGGGGTGCGACGCGAAAAGTGTCGCCGCCCGGGCCTGGAGCACATCGTTCTCAAGCACGCGAATAGTTCAGATCGCGCCACGGGACCCGACATCACTTGATGAGATACCCCACCAGGTCATCTATGACTGCCGGTTCTGATCGCCGTGCCCGGCAGAGCACCGCTTTGTTTGAAATGTAGGCAGACGGGACACCTACGCAGGCAGTGCAAAGCTCCCTGGTGTCAGGCCTGTCGCTCCATCGGACACCGCTTGGAAGACTTCACGCAGTCGTATGCAGCCAGAACGAGACATAGGGTTGCGAAGCAACCGTTGGATGATTTCATGGACGCAGAGGACATGGAAAAAATGGCGACTACCATGAAACCGCCACCAGACAGCGAAAGTCCGGTGGGTGCATTGACCGAAGCCTCCATTTTTTCCCCACAAGAAGCAGAGATCCGAACTCTCGCGGAAGCTGGGTCTCCTTCTCTCCCTGATGGTCGGGCCTGCAGCAGCGCGAACTCGGAAGCGGCCGCCGCGCAGCATGAGGAGCGAACTGAGACACTGGACGAACCCAGCACCATAGATGTCACTGCGATCAGGGAGGTCGACGAACCTTCACCTCTCTCGAACGACGTCGAAGGGCCTCAGGGATCGGAATCAGATAAGCCGGTCTCTAAACAACAGTGCTGCAGACAACTTGTGAGAGAGGAAGGAGGAAACCCGGAGGGAACGACAACGGAAGGAATGCACACTGCGGAAAGAAACAGACGACAGGTCGGAAAAAACCAACACCAACCACACCGATGCTATTGACGAACCCAATGTCAAGGAGGGGAATGGAAATCCCATAGCTGCTCCAGATATGGAACATATGCTGCCAGATACAAATATATAGGGGCAGTAAATAAGACCTTATCTGGGCCAGAAAAGGTCATATATGCGCAAAATGTTGCCCTTATATGGCTCTGATTTGGCCATATCAAGTAACATATAATTCATATCTGAACGGGTGACGGGACCTTATATGGCTTGATCAGGGGCATATATGGTATCCTCGCCACCTTATGTGGCCTGATAAAGGGCATATATGGCATCGTCATGACCTTATATAGACAGACCAGGGCCATATGCATGGCATCAACATGACTTTATATAACCTCATCGGGGCCTTAATTATGTACGCGCCATAGTGATTGTATATTAGCAATATATGGCTTTCGTCTACCTTCTGCAAATATTCAATATTGGCATCATGTGGTCGAGCTTCAATTTTTCTACACTCAGCATGGCCTGCATGCTTAGTGTTAATTGTATCCAATTTGGAAAAAGATACGACTCCTAATATTTCAAGTATTCTGCAGATTTCGCTGCACTATAATTATTACACCATGTGTTCCTTAAACCAGGAGGGCACTGGGTTATGGCTACATGCTCCTCTTTCCGTCTACTAACTCGCATTTTCTTTTAAAATGCGGCGGCAGTCCGGTGCACAAGCGCATGGTCGGTTAAGTTCAGCGATTCAAAATATCAAGAAAATTATGGCAGTTAAGTATACGGCCCCCTCCGAGCTGTCTAGACGGTGACTCACCCTCAGAGACAACTGGCGGTTGCTACGTGGAGGGCCGCACTGGCTAGACATTGACTCCTCCTCTCCCGCGTTCCCCTCTTCCCTCTAAAACAGCGGCGGACCCTGCGTCGCGGGCTCGCATTTCATCTCTCCTCCTCGCTGCCACGCTCTATACCGCGTAGGCCGCGAGCTCTTCGTTTTGTGTGTGCTTGCTTCTTTCCCCTCCCCCTTTCAACTCCGTGCGCCTAAGCACTTGTCTCGTTCCTTTCGCGGTGGCAAACATCGGAGTTCAGTGCGGCTGGCGGGCGTGCTGCATGTTGTGTATGCTGGTGTGTGTGTGCCAGCGCCTGTTCGCTATTAGCTGTGTGCATGTAAAAGAAATGCGACAGCAACCCTACAAGAGCTTAAGTCTGACTGTCTGCACAGAGGAAATTACTGTGTCCCACTGCGGGTGGAAGCTGCCTCCCCAGCCTTGGCAGCGAACCTGATCGTCGATTGAGCTTTTCGAGGCTTCTGCCCTGGGTGGCCCTGCCAAATCTTCACCATTGCGTCGGATCGCACGCTTATCGTGCCGCCTCATCTTCACGCCCTATCACCAAAACTTGTGAGCATGAGACTTCTTGTCGGGAACTAGCACTTGCTAGCCTCAGGATATTGTTCACTTTATTATCTTGAAGGAAAAATTTTCCAATCAGTAAATTGGATGGTAATTGCCAGTATGTGATATTTTTCCGTACATTTTGTTGCTAATTTGTCTTTCGCTCCAGCAATTTTAACAAATTTCAGTGGGTGGATAGGATCCTTCGTTGTTTATTATTATATTATTTGCACTACCTAAGTAGCTTCATGCTTGATTTGGTTTAGGGGCAGAGCTGTCGCTGTCATGACAAATGCCATCGGACATGCTTTTTTCTTTGTTTTCTCTGTTAACTTCAAAAGCAACCACGAGTTAGGCGCATTCACTCATTTTGCACTGCAGTCTCTGCTTGAGGTAGCACCAGCACTTCCTGACAGCCTATATGTACTTTGCTAAGGTTTAGGTATTATCAGCAGTCCCAGCAGTGTGTGTTTTATCGCTCTGCGGTTTAGCGGTACCTTTTCCGGGTATGGACAAACCTTTAAATTCCCTTACAATAGTCTACTTCAATTATTAGCCGTTTAGTTTATTTAGCGTCGCAAGTAAACCAGTCAAACTAAAATCATTTACTGGTTAAAGCTCTGTGTGTAAAAGAGTAGAATAGAAATGTAATATCTAATTTAAAAGGGTAATGTCTTTCACTTTAGCTTCTCGCGTAGACATTATTCTGTTCAGATATCCCATTAGTTTGTTATAGTATCGCGCCTAAATGATTAGAATATCAATATTTACTAACGGATGAGCATGTCTTTGACCCTCGGTATACACACGTAATTCAGGCCCGTATAGGCAGGGAAAAAGAAAACCTGTGGTTTGAAAGCTATTTTCCTGTAGGGCTGAAATAAAAGGGGAATTCATGTTTCCCTTGGCAAACTTGATTGAGCGTGCGTTTAGCTGGAATACTGAAATTGTCTTGTGTGTCTTGTAATAAAGTGTTATGTTGATATGCAGATATATAGACCTATAGTTCAAAACCTACATGTCATGCGGGCTAGATCTTTAAATCAGGAATTGGGTTGATAAGGCATATCTGACCAGATATGCCTTTTCCGGTACTCGAAATCAGGAATTGGGCAGATCAGGCATATACAACCAGATATGCCTTATCTGGTACTCGAAATCAGGAATTGAGCAGATATGGCTTATCTGGCCTAGATCTGTCCTAATATACCATATCTGCCCAATTCCTGATATACCTTATCTGGATTTCTTTTATAAGTGCAGATATGGTATTTCCGTAAGGGCGGCCGCCGCGTGGCAAGGAAAGCCCTTGCAGCCGCCAGCCACCCTTGCGAGGTGGAGAGGGGAACTTCATTAGGTGGTAGCGGGGGTTGCATGCCACCAGTCCGGTAAGCTTTCCCCCCATAATGGATCCCTCCCAGCTGGCGCTTAAAGTGGCCACCATTAACGTGGTGAGCCTTATAAAAACAAAAGGGAAAAGATAGCTCCTCAATTTAATGATGAAAACAGCGTCGACGTTGCTCTTTTACAAGAGACCAAAATTTCAATTGCGGATGGTGCTAAATTCTTTGTTCGTTAATTTGGAGCTCAATTCTGGTGTTTCCATACAATCACTACTTCATGAGCAGGAGGCACCGCCATTCTCATTAGGAAAAATTATAACGTCACCTTTGTTGACTGCGAGCTGGGAGTGTACGGGCGCTTTTGTCCCGTTGATGCCCTTGTGGGGAGGGAGCTGACTCACTTTGTGTGTGTCTACGCCCCAAATGAGACAACGGCACGGTCCGAGCTCTTGCGATCTCTCCGTCCTTTTCTTCTTGTCCCCGGAATCGTATACTTGGGAGCTGATTTTAACTTCATACTCAGCACGAGTGACAGAGCAGGCGGGGGAGGCGGTGTGGATGCGTCGGTGTGGGTGTTAAGAGAGGTCCTGCGCGATTCTGACCTGGTGGACGTGGCGCTCGGACGAACGGGGTCGACTGCGCGCTACACCCGCTGGCGCGGCACAGCGCAGGCTCGCGTGCATCGCGTGGATCGCATCTTTGTCTGCGGTGAGGCGCTCCATCGCGTCCGCAGCTACGCCGTCTCTCCTGTGTGTTTCTCTGATCATGGCCTGGTCTCGTGCGTGCTGGGTGCCTTAACATGTCGAACAGGAAAAACTGGAAAGACGGTGGATAGTGAACTCGACTATCCTTTGCAACGACGAGTTCTTAGATAAAGTAAATAAGGATATTGGTAGGCTTAAGTCTGGATCGGTTGATGCAATAGAGTGGGAGTTATTTAAAACAAAAGTCAAAACCTTTGCCACAGAGATCGGAACAAAAATTGCCGCGTCCGCTAAAGCTAAAATCCGGCACCTCACAGGCACCCTTCAGGGCTTTGCCGAGGCCAACGAAGAAATGCCGGGAAAATTTTGTGATGACATTCGGAAAGTTAAAGAGGAACTTTGATCGGAACTGGAACGGCGTTATTGGGGGCGCACTCATACGCAGTCGGGAGCAAAGAGTGCAGTACGAGGCGCAGTCATCAAAACCCTTTCGTGCCTTCGAACGGGAGCAGGCTGCACGGGTTAGTATACGGGAGGTTATTCACAGCGGCACCGCTGCGCGAGGGCACGGCGAAGTGGAGCACCCCTTCAATGAATACTATCGAAAGCTTTTCCAGGCCGGGAAACTGCTGGATCCCGTGCCATCTGAAGTCCTGAGCGAACAACCCAAAGTTCCTCAGGAGATTAGGGAGGCAACAAACTCCTCATTGACTGCTGACAAAATAGAGCGCGTAATTGCAAAACTCCCTAACAATAAAGTACCCGGACCGGACGGCATAATAGCCGAATTTTACCAATGCTTTAGAAATGAACTCATCCCAATACTAGCTGAGGTGTTCGAGGATATAAGGAAACGAAAACTTCTCCCTCCTATGCGGCGCAGCAATTTAGTCCTGATTCCTAAGAAACCTTCCCCCGAATCAACACCCGACGTAGCCGATTTCAGGCCAATCAGTCTTCTTTCCACAGACTATAAGATTCTGGCTACAGCTCTTGCTCGTCGACTCGAGACCGCGCCCTCAGCACCGTGGTGGGAGAGCATCAAACATGCGGCTTCAAAGGACGCTCCATAAACACCAACTTACACCGCATGAGGACGGTCCGCGAGACGGCGGACGTAAGGCTCCTTCCTTTGGCCATTCTCCAGATCGATTTGAGGAAGGCGTTTGATCAGGTTGACAGGGCTTTCCTCTTTTCTCTCCTTCAGCAATGCGAAGTAGGTGACGACATATTAGATTGGCTCAAAATTTGTTACACAGAAATTAGTACTGCAATCGTCCTTAACGGTATGCCAGGCGCGCCGATACAGGTGAATAGATCAGTACGACAAGGGTGTCCGATATCGCCTGTTCTCTTCACCTTGTATCTGGAACCTCTATGTCGCGTGGTACTTGCGTCTAAAACCATCAAGGGTCTAGATTTCTGTCAGCCAAGAACTGCGCGTCCTCGCATACGCGGACGATGCAGCCTTCATTTGCACATCCCAGCAACAAGTGGGGCAGGTTAATCGATTTGCAAACTCCTTCTGTCAATTTCTGGACCCAAACTAAACTTTATAAAATCGCAAGGCGCCTGTTTGGAGACTGGAGAGGGAAGCCCTGCCAACTCTTTGGAGTAGAATGGACCTAAAAAATTGACAAATACCTAAGCATTAATCTAGATATTAGCAAAGCGAGCATGAACAGGTGGCAACCCAAACTAGCTGCCGCGGAAAGGAAGCTAGACCCATGGTGGCCGAGACACATAGCCATGTTCACGAGAGCTTATGTATGCAACGCGGTGGTTTACCCGGCGGTACTGTACTCAGCCAGAGTGACCACAATCGACAGGGGTTCCGTGGGCAGGCTACACAGATCATGTGCAGTCTTCGTTTGGCGCTTTACGGCAGAGCCCATGAGCCAAAGCAATCTCTTCTGGAGCATGGAGCGAGGCGGACTGGGCTTAGTGAACATAGAACTTAAACTTGTAGTCCAAATGCTCATTTTCTTTCGAAACCAAAAGGATAATTTTCTTCGCGCGGCCACTCAGTATCTAGGCTCGGCGCACTTGGCCCCTTGGTTGGCCACAACTAAGCCAATATGTCACGGCGTGAGAGCCACAGCCATCTACAAGGAGGTAGCGCAGTCCCTGGCGCTGCTGCAAGGGCTTTTTCCTGGGAGTACCTGCTCACAGTAAAACCGAGAAAGCTTTACTGGGACTTGCTGGCACAATTTCTGCAACCTCCAGTATATCGGCAACCACTCATAGGGGTGGGCAAGACTGATGTCCTCAAGCAAGTCAGGATGCTGCCCGTTCCAACAGGCTCCAAGGATATCTTCTTCCGCTTCCATACAGGAGTTTTGCCGGTGAAAGCCCGTCAGGAAGAGCGGGGTTTCTTCCTACCATGGGGCGCAAACTGTCTCCTGTGTGGCCGGCGGGAGACCGCTCAACATGTCTTTATGTAATGCAACACGGCACACATCTTCTGGGACGAAGTACAGGGATTTTTCGCCACGGATTTGGAAGTCACATGGCCAGGGCTCTTGTGTCTCGACGCCTCTTGTGATTATCTAGAGCTTCGAGACATTGTGATAGTTCTTGCGTTGCATGCTCTCTGGCATGCGCGCGTGGATGTGGTGGAGTGTGTGCGTTGGCCGAAACCAGCGTGCCAGCACCTGGTGGACAAAACAGAGTGGACAATGAGCGCACTAGAGTCCTTTGGCTCCGACGAAAGCCTGCAGGAGGAACTACAACGAGGCTGCCGCGCTGAGATGGTCTTCAAGACACGCCCGTACGAACGGTTTGGGTGTCGCTGAGGCTTCACGCAGCGTTGCCTAAGTGGGTTTTTTTTCCTCTCCTCTGGTTTTCCCCTTTGTCGTTTAGTGGCGCATTTCAGGCTTATATGTTAAACTTTTTCTAACCCTTTCTTCCCCGACTGCTCGATATAATTCTCTATTGTGCTTAATCTCCCCTCACGTTTCTTAAGGCCAACGGTAACACGAGAAGCAATTAATGCACTCGGGTATTGATTGAGTTGCAGCCTTGTACATGTATATGTAAATAAAGGTTTTTTTGTTGCGGAAAAAAAGTCGCCGTTGTGTAGTGGTTAACGTGCTGAGCTGGTATGCGGTGTCATCCGTGAGATCATAGTTCGGTTCCTGGCACGGCAACTATTTAGTTTTTTCATTTCTGTATTTACGTGCATTTTTTTATTTACCTGAACGTCTTTATAGCCTGCATCCGCATTTTCCCCACAACGAGGGGCGCTGACCACATTCTGCAACGCACATAGCCTGCAACTCCTACTACTCCTTTTACTCCTACCACTCCCTCAACTCCCACAACTCCCATGTCCAATAACGCGATATGAATAGGTCCTATATATAGATTTTTTTCAATAGGGATAATTAGTGATCCTACGCTTATTAGGTCTTGCAAATTTAGGCAGCTATGCCAGGAGCATGGGCTTCAGCGTATGAACGCAACATATTGAAGTTATAAAAACGAACGCATTGCCAAACCAGCACAGTGTTGAAAACACATATCTGAGCTCATCAAAAATAAGCAGCTGTCGAAGCTTGCCCTGTAGGTGGAGAAGGTAAAAGTATTGCTCTTCCAATATTATTTGTAGCAGAGCACGCTAATGCGCCAGACGTTTGCGTACGTCTAATAACAAAAAGCTGTGCGAATACTAGGTACTATCAAAAAGCCTGTGTATACTACTACACAAAACAGTCACATGGCAAAACACGGGCTACGCAGAACTGCTGAAGCTGAGAATTGTGGTAATCGAATTCGCGTAAAGCGTGTGCTGTCATGATTATTATTATAAGGCGCAAACGTCGGTGATGAAACCGCTTTCACGTCTGATCTAGCGGAAATTATATGAAACGTAAAATATAGGGTGCCAATTTGGCAAATATCAATTTTGCGCTGGCGCACGAGCGGTAGTGGTCACCGGGGAACCGAAGCGTACCCCGTGTTATTCTGCCGCGAATGTACGATGTAGTACGCGGGAATGGATATAAATCGCATGAATGGTGAACACTCATATGACACGTAAAATGTGGGCTGGTAATTTGTCCATTGTCAATGGTGCGCTTGCGCAAGAACGGAAGAAGCCCAATGGGAACTATGGAAGAAGCCGCTTCAATGGGGGAAACAGAGGCATGCTGCTTACCGGTACATCCCATTCAGGTTGCGCATATTGCGGCGCACTTCTGCAGCGGACCGCTGAAAGTCAACTTCGGTCATTCCTTCGGCAATGGCGTTGTATACGCCACTATTCCTTTTCTTGCGCCTCAAATCGTCCAGGTTGTCCTTCCAAAGGTCAATACGAACTGCGGTCTCCTTTTCCGATCACAGATTCCTTGGACGGGCAGTGGCCATTTCGCACGCAGATAAGATAGATTATCATACTGAGGAGCGCGCTGTCCTGCTCGCGCCTGCACGTCTGTTTACCACTGTCAAAAGCTTGCATATGGTGTACGGAGTATACACATATCTGTGCAATTTAAGTCGTATAACTATACATACAAAGTATTTATTTTATAAATGCACGCTTCTATGAAAAATTTAGCAAACATTATATGTAGTTGATGTATTTGAATAATGTCTGGGTATGAGGGTGGCCCGTGCCCGAAGTGCCCGTGCGAAAGCGGTATAAGGCGATTTCTCGTTAGAAATGGTGCTTGGGTGAGTTGGTATGGAATATCGAAAATGAGCAGGCCGAATTACGCGAAGACTGAAGGAAGACCCATAAGGACAATCTTGCCACTCAGTTATAAGCCAGCGCTCCTTTGTGTGAGTGCCTTCCGTGCTCGTCTTGGTCAAGCTGGTCTTTAGTATATTCCTATTCCCCAGCATGGTAAGTTTCTTAAGGTTAATTAAAGAATGCGTCCGCAAATGGCGTTTGCAGAATGTCTCCACGGTAAGTGTTCACAGGATGTCCGCAGCGCCAACATTGGCCCTCCACAGCCTCAAAATTGGAACCTTCCGGAATTGGCGCCCTGTACGCCCAAAGCTTGCCTTTTTGCAACTTTGATTAAGATTGGTGCGCAGCCTAATTTGGCTATGACCAGCTCACTGTTAACTTCCAAATTTAGGGGCACCGCCCCTAACATTTCTCGTGCTTATCCATTTTATATACATGCGAGGCTACGCCCATTAAAAAAAAAGAAAAAAAAAACAGTTGTTTTCTAACAGAATTCGGTTGTAAACAATTATGTACAACTGGTTTCGTTTGATTCAAGTTGGAACTGCAATTAATATTGCTCAGACCAGTTGTATTTTCTATCGAAGAAATTGTTTTAAAAGGACTAAAATGAAATACGATTCCAAGTGGTTCCGGTTCAGTTTTTTAACTGTTCCATTTTGACATTTCTGGCTGCGCGTTACTCCGCACAAAATAAGAGGGTGTCTTAGATGTCTCCTAGAGGAGAATGACTAAAGCCTACCCTTCCTCTCCTATCATTTGCCTCTCATTGTTTGCCTTTTATCACTGTTCGTTGCAATAGTACATATAATTATATTTGGTTTATAGGAAAGGAAAGGCGCTGTATCTGCCACGCTTTCTCTGACAAATGCATTTGGACGGCACACCATCGCTCCTGTCGCTTGACGTTCCTTAGCGCACGTTCAAGTGTGGGATTGGAGATGGCAAGAACGCTAGGCAAGATGAGACTTCTGGCTGGTCGTTTCGAAATTGGCGGCTGGTGACGCCACTTCTCTGTCGACCAACCAGATGCGCCGCTCGCGCGCACAGCTACAGCGTTTGTCGACAAGAGTATAAGCCATTAAAGGTTTTCGCCTTAATATATATGCTCATTATAAAAGCAGCCTAGAACAAGTGTTTATTTTGTAAAGGAAGGTAGCAATAGTTGGCCTGCTGTACCGAACTAACCACTCACGCCATTCACCGCGATAAAATAAGACGAGCTACTGGCTCCACGCCAACATTGAGGTCTATGAACAGGAGCAATATGTATATATATATATATATATATATATATATGTTTTGGTTGGTTTCATCATCATCATCATCATCAGCCTGATTATACCCACTGCAGGGCGAAGGCCTCTCCCATATTTCTCCACTTAACCCGGTTCTGTGCTAGCTGCATCCACTTGACCCCTGCGAACTTCTTGATCTCATCCGCCCACCTAACTTTCTGCCGCCCCCTGCTACGCTTTCCTTCCCTTGGAATCCAGTTTGTTACCCTCAGCGACCATCGGTTATCCTCTCTTCGCACTACATGTCCTGCCCATGTCCATTTCTTCTTCTTAATTTCCACTAGAATGTCGTTAACTTGAGTTATTTCTCTGACCCACTCTGCACGCTTTCTATCTCTTAATGTTACCCCTACCATTTTTCGTTCCATAGCCCTCTGGGTTGTCCTCAACTTAAGTAGAACTCTCTTGGTTAGCCTCCACGTTTCAGCCCCATAGGTGAGTACAGGCAAGATGCAACTGTTGTATACTTTCCTCTTGAGCGATACCGGTAAGCTGCTAGTCATAATCTGCGAGTGCTTGCCAAATGCGCTCCATCCCAATCTTATTCTTCTTGTTATTTCCTTTTCATGATCCGGATCTGCGGTTACTACCTGTCCTAAGTAGATATATTCGCCTACTACTTCCAGTATTTCGCTACCTAATGTAAACTCCTGTTCCTTCCCGAGGCTGTTGAACATTACCTTAGTCTTCTGCATATTGATTTTCAAGCCTACCTTTCTACTTTTCCTGTCTAGGTCATCAATCATTATTTGCAGTTCATCTCCCGAGTTTGGTTGGTTTGGGGGGGTTTAAAGGGACACTAAAGAGAGAAAGGAAGTGGGTTTGCATCGATAGAATGCCAGTTCCTGATTACAAAAAGACCACTCTTACTGAAAACAGAGCTGTTATAAGGTAGTAAAGAAGAATAACAGAAATACAGGTATCGCCACCACAGCCGAGGCTCGCAACTACAAATCACGTGACGCGCTAGGGATCCCGGAGGCTGACAAATGCGAATTACGTTGCATGTTTGAATGCGGTAGTACGTTTTTTCTCAAACATGATAACACGCTTTTATTATATGTAAACGACGGCGAAAAGACAACGTAAACGTTGCAAGGCAAATACAAAAATATACTTGGAGGCGCCACAGGCGCCCACTTCAGTTTTGGTTAATGTTTCGGCTCAGGCATTTCATGCGCACTCGGATAGTTTGTTTGAACCTGCAGCGCCTGAATTACGAGCTTGGAGCAGCAGATGCGCCTTGATGGTTCCCATTTGAGCATTCGGAGGCACGAGCGAGCGAAATCCGCTACCGCCGACACACTCCTTCGTTCACACTTCTGCGCCAACATATCGCCGCCGTTGCCGCTTCGACTGCGACCTGACCGCTTGACTGCAGCTACGTACGCCACGAAAAGCATACATATGCTAAGTACCGAAGGAAAAACGCATTATCATTCAATTGTTGTATGTTTTTTTTTTCTTCCTTTATGGGCCCATCGCTCGGTAAATTACTCTCTTCATCGTTTTATTTATTTCGGCTGAGGCCGTCATTGCGAGTACGCTGTTGCCAAGTTGGCCCTTGAGAGATGCGACGCCGCGGGCCGCGCCGGCTCGCTAGCTATCACGGAGTCTCCGCTTACGTCATAGTGTGCGTCACTCAACTCCAACTGCGTAGTTGGAGGCCACAGTTTGAATTCGACCGGCGGGAACAAGAAAAAGCCTCAACTTCTTATCGCAATATCTCAGCAATTATTCGATTTTTTGCTGCCGGATATGCTCCGACAGTGTCACCAAATGTAGTTTATTAGATTTTCATACCATATTTGGCTGTCTTTAGTGTCCCTTTAACGTCCCAAGGCGACCCAGGCTATGAGAGACGCCGTAGTGGAGGACTCAGGAAATTTCGACCACCTGGTGTTCTTTAACGTACACTGACATCGGACAACGCACGAGCAACTTGCTTTTCGCCTCCCTCGAAAAGCGGCCGCCGAGCCCGGGACTCGATCCCGCGTCCTTGAGAACAGTAGTCGAGTGCCGTAACAACTGCGCCACCCCGGCAGGGCTATGTATGTATATAAATATAAATATATATATATATATATATATATATATATATATATATATATATATATACATTTAAAGGAGCAATATATATTTATATATAGTATGTTCAGTTAGTCAAATTGAAAAACTTAAAACATTTATTTCGACGTTTCGGTCGCAGCACGACCTTTTTCAAGAATGATTTACTGTGCGCTCAGGCGCCTTCTTAAAGGTATTACAATGACAGCGACAGAAGGCCCTTTCGGTAAACCAAATATAATTCTATGTAGCACTGCAACGAACAGTGATCACTTCCCAGTGCATCAGGTTTCTGTCTTTATTTCTATTAATGATAATTCTCGTTTTATTTTCGTGCCGTTTTTTGTGAGACTTTGTATAACTTATATCAACGTATGTCTGCCGCTCTGTTAATGTTTTTTTGTTTTTTTTTTTCTTTTAAGCTTCATTGTTTAATTTTGTGTTTTGTATTTTTGCAATTATTTATATGCATTTATCTGTTTTGTTGTTTTTGTAATTGCGGTTTATTTGTTTAATTTTGAGGATATGCCTGTATCCCCCCTCATTCAATACCCTCGAACTGGGGGCCTTTAGGGGCATGTTGTGTAAATAAATAAAGAGAAAATGAAAGAAAAATCGGCAAAAGGGGCGGGAAACAAAAACAAAAGAAAAAAGTGGAACAGAATTTTTTTTTATTGCACTAGGAGCAGAAAACCTAGGGGCATTTCTTCCGTCGCGCGAACGCAACATGGGGGGCGAACACAACAAAGAAGTAGATGCGCGCACAACAAAAACAAGCAATCGACAACCAGGGTGGGTGGTGACAATTCAAAACGGAGACGATGGGTGTACGCATTTGCTTTTAGTGCAGGTATTGGCGGCACCTTTATGCTGTCGGGGTGCAGCAACAAGGCACAGATGTACCATAAGGCAGATAAAGCATGTAAAAGGCGTACAGCAAGTAAAACAGAGGAGAACAAGGAGCAACAAAAAGAAAGGAGACGGGGCGTCCCGATGAGTGTACCCATTTGGGTTGAGTGCAGGTGGTTGCGGCACCTTTGGGCTCGTGGGGTGAAGCAACAAGACACAGGTGTACCATAAGGCAGATAAAGCATGTAAAAGGCGTACAGCAAGTAAAACAGAGGAGAACAAGGAGCAACAAAAGAAAGGAGACGGGGCGTCCCGATGAGTGTACCCATTTGCGTTGAGTGCAGGTAGTTGCGGCACCTTTGGGCTCGTGGGGTGAAGCAACAAGACAAAGGTGTACCATAAGGCAGATAAAGCATGTAAAAGGCGTACAGCAAGTAAAACAGAGGAGAGCAAGGAGCAACAAAAAGAAAGGAGATGGGGCGTCCCGATGAGTGTACCCATTTGCGTTGAGTGCAGGTAGTTGCGGCACCTTTGGGCTCGTGGGGTGAAGCAACAAGACAAACGTGTACCATAAGGCAGATAAAGCATGTAAAAGGCGTACAGCAAGTAAAACAGAGGAGAACAAGGAGCAACAAAAGAAAGGAGACTGGGCGTCCCGATGAGTGTACCCATTTGCGTTGAGTGCAGGTAGTTGCGGCACCTTTGGGCTCGTGGGGTGAAGCAACAAGACAAAGGTGTACCATAAGGCAGATAAAGCATATAAAAGGCGTACAGCAAGTAAAACAGAGGAGAGCAAGGAGCAACAAAAAGAAAGGAGACGGGGCGTCCCGATGAGTGTACCCATTTGCGTTTAGTGCAGGTAGTTGCGGCACCTTTGGGCTCGTGGGGTGAAGCAACAAGACACAGGTGTACCATAAGGCAGATAAAGCATATAAAGGCGTGCAGCAAGTAAAACAGAGGAGAACAAGGAGCAACAAAAAGAAAGGAGACGGGGCGTCCCGATGAGTGTACCCATTTGCGTTGAGTGCAGGTAGTTGCGGCACCTTTGGGCTCGTGGGGTGAAGCAACAAGACACAGGTGTACTATAAGGCAGATAAAGCATGTAAAAGGCGTACAGCAAGTAAAACAGAGGAGAACAAGGAGCAACAAAAAGAAAGGAGACGGAGCGTCGCGATGAGTGTACCCATTTGCGTTGAGTGCAGGTAGTTGCGGCACCTTTGGGCTTATGGACAAGAAGTGGAAGCTGTGACAGATTTTCTGTTCTTGGGCGCCAAGATTACCTCTGAAGGAGACTGCAGCCATGAAATTAGGAGACGCCTGCTTCTGGGAAAGAGAGCAATGGTTAGCCTTGACCGCCTAGTAAAGAGCAGAGACATTAGTCTGCCAACCAAGATCCGTATAACCCGTGCTATGGTCTTTCCAGTTGTGATGTACGGATGCGAGAGTTGGACTGTGAAAAATGCTGACCGCCGAAGAATTGACGCATTTGAATTGTGGTGCTGGCGAAGACTCTTAAGAGTTCCTTGGACTGCCAGAAGATCAAATCAGTCGATATTGTCGACCATAAACCCTGACTGCTCATTGGAGGGTCAAATTCTAAAGTTAAAGCTCAGCTACTTTGGTCATCTGATGAGAAGAGAGGAGTCGCTGGAGAAAGATTTGATGTTGGGAAAGGTTGAGGGTCGCCGGAGAAGGGGTAGGCAGCGAACGCGATGGTTAGATGGCATTCTCGAGGCATTGCAGATGAAGCTATGTGATGTTAAGAAGATAGTGAGAGACCGGAAAGCGTGGCGTGACATGGTCCATAGGGTCACGAAGAGTCGGACACGACTGAACGCCTGAACTGAACTGGTGAAGCAACAAGACGTAGGTGTACCATAAAGCAGATAAACCCTGTAAAGTGCGCCCTGGAAGTAAAATAGGAGAACAAGGAGGGACAAAAAAAACGAAAGGAAGCTGAAGTGGCAGGAATAAACAAAAATATCCCTCTAAACGCTGTCTTTGCAACTTTCTTGAAGAAAACACGCCATATGGGATTGATCTGGATGCACACGCACAAAAAGGAGGAAACGAAAATTCAACAACCAGGGTGGGTGGTAAACAACTCAAAAGGGAGACGGGTGGTCCGGATGGGTGTACGCATTTGCGTTAAGTGCAGGTGGTGGCGGCCCCTTTGGGCTGGTGGGGCGCAGCAACAAGACACAGTTATACCATAAGTCAGATAATGCATGTAAAAGGCACCCAGTAAGTTATACGGAGGAGAACAAGAAAATGAAAAAGAAAGAAAGTTAAGGGATCGACGAATATTTCACTGCAAACGCTGTCTATACAGCTTTCTTGATGAAAACATGGCATGAGGGATTGATTGAAGGAGTCCGAGAACAGTAAAATGAAAGCACCACATTTACCTAAATAGGAATTTCACTCAGTGGCGCAGCGTCCAAGATCAAAACAAGTTGCCACTATACAAACATACATATATGCACTACGCAATAATAGCAGTGTTCAGCGTCAATGAATAAATAAAAAAGTATCAACAATAACTGTGCATAAAAATGAAGACCATAAGCACATTAACAGCCACCAGAAGGAATGATCACATCGGTTGGAATTTACGTGAAAATGAAGGAGAGCTTGCCAGAACTCTCAATAATGTTATTGAATTTGTAAATGACTCGCAAGCTTCCCTGTCATATTGTGTTTGGACGCCTGAATGTAAAGCGTCCCCCTAAAGTAGTGAAGCGAATGCCCTTTCGTGCTGTCTCGAGATAAGAAGACTTGGCAGTGATCGTGTATGTGCCCGGTGGTTGTTTATTCCTAATCGGAAAGGCATTTCTGTTTGCCCAATATATTGTTCATGGCACACGCTGCACTCAAGAAGATTGTGCCACAGTTGAAGTCTTCGATAAATTTGAATGAAAAAGAGGAGGCTGCGCTTTGGACCGCTGTGGCTGTATTAATCATTGGACAAACCTTATAGCGAGGTTTATTGCACGTTCTACATCCTGAGACTTTGTCATTATTTAATTTTGATGAGGTCACTATGTCTTTGATGTTTTTCGCCATTCTGTAGACAACACGGTGTGGATCAGGAATAGGCTCCTCATTTTTTCGCTTTGGAGAATATTATGGTGCTTTTTTAGAATAGTATTGACGTTTAGAGCTGATGCTGCATAGGTTAAGATTAGGTCAGTTTGGAAGCGAGATTGCGCAGGCTTTTTGCGATTTAGGATGGTATGGCGATCTTGCGCTGCCGCTTTTTTTTGATGGCGTCATCAATAATGGGCTGCAGGTAGCACTGTCGGGCCAAATTTTTGCGAAGCAGGCCGGCACGAACGCAGACACACGCATGTCTTGAGTCATGAGCGACAGAGAAGAGTGGTGCCAAAGTGTTATCGTTGCGTTGTTCTGTCTGGAACCGTTGAGAGTCAGGAAACATTGCCGAGATAGGCGCCAGGAAGTCAACAAAGTTGTCATCATCACTACCAGTTGACGAAAGCGGCAAGCGTGACAGACAGTCAGCGTCAGCATGTTGACGGCCCCTTTTGTATGCCACAGTGAAGTTAAACTCTTGCAACCGCAATGCCCATCGAGCGAGCTGGCCCGCAAGGATCACGAAGATTTAGGAGCCAACAGAGCGACTGGTGGTCGGTGACGATGATAAACACATTGCCATATAGGTAGGAACGAAATTGTTGCACCGCAAATACCTCTTCGATGCACTCTTGTTCAGCAACGGTGTAGTTACGTTCCGCCTTGCTTAACGAACGACTAGCATAAGCTATCACGTGCTGGTCGGTGCCATGACGCTGGATGAGCACAGGGCCAGGCCCACCCCACTAGCGTCGGTGAGAACTTCGATGGGGGCAGGACAGAAGTGACGTAGGATAGGTCCTGATGTCAGAAGGAATTTGAGGTGGCGGAAAGTAAAATCGCAGTCAGCAGTCCAATTGAACGGTGCGTATTTGTGCAAAAGCACGTGAGCGTGTATGCGATGTCAGCGAATCTGGGCACAAAACGACGAAAATGGGAACACAGTCCTAAAACGCTCCGAAGCTGCTTCACTGATTTCAGTGCTGTAAAGCTGGTTACAGCTGCAACCTTCTAAGGATCCGGCCGAACGCCATCCTTATCGACCAAATGGCAAAGAACAATTGTTTGACGTTCGCCAAAGTGGCACTAATTAGAGTTGAGGACGAGGCCTGCGCCCTCAATGCAGTCAAGAACGATGGCAAGGCGGCTATTGTGTTCCTGAACGATTTGCCGAAGATCACAACGTTGTCCTAATAGCACAAATTTTCCATTTGAGTTTGCGCAGAATGGTCTCCATGAATCATTCAAACATGGCAGGCCAATTGCACAATCCAAAGGGCATTGCGTTCAGCTCATAGACACAACCGGGTGTCACAAATGGCGGTTTTTCTTTGTCGCTTGGGCTCATCGGTATTTTCCAGTAACCTGATCTCAAGTCTACCGAGGAGAAGTATGACGCCAAATGAAAACAGTCGATTGCATCGTCAATACGTGGAAGCGAATATACATCTTTTGTGGTTACGGCGTTAAGGCGGCGATAGTGCACACAGAAACGCCATGTGTTATCTTTCTTTTTACCGAGGATAACTGGAGCCTCCCAAGGACTTCAAGATTCCTGGATAACGGCACGTTTGAGCATGTTATGAACTTGTTCGTCAATAAGCTGACGTTTGGTCGGAGACACACGATAGGGCTTCTGTCTGATCGGGCGAAAGATTCCAGTATCATTCGAATGATGAAAGCGGGAATTTGAAATCGGTGGCTGATAATCTCTGGCGAAGTCAAAAACCGAAGTATGCTTGGAAAGCAGGTCAGTCAAAATTCGGCGCTCCTGTGCTCCCAGAGATGTAATTATCATTGCCTGGATTCGAGACTCTGGAAAATGGGATATTTTCTCTTCAAGAGCATAGTTACTTAGAGCCGCCATAGAATCCGGCACACCTTCCTCGTAATGAGCGAGACTTATGCCTCGAGGCAACACGGCTGCCTCGTCTGAATAGTTTACAGTCCACAGCAAGGTGTGGGCTCTGGTGACTGAAACTGCAGCGAGGCACCAAGACACTCTTTTTTGCACAGGCAAGTGTTGTATGTTCTACTATGGCGTCGAATCCTCGCACAAATTTGTAGATGAAATAACTTGAATGAATTCTCCGGACATCGCAGGTACAACTGTATCTTGAGACACAGAAAACGCTCCTAAATCGAGCGACGAGGTTTTTAACGAGAGCTGACATCAACGCAGCATTCAGCGAGATCTACCCACTGTGGCACTCTAACTTTGCACCACACTGTTGCAAAACGTCTATGCCTAGAATTACTTCATGCGTGGAACGAGGCGACACTGTGAATTCGGTTCGATACGCTTGGCCACCAATCACAACTTTCGCACAGCACACACGCAAAGGCCCCAATCCAAAATCTCATTCCTGACAATGTTGGAAAATAAATGCAAAAATAAAGCGGAATGAGAAAATGCCTGCACCTGCGGAGCATCAACAGGCTTAAGCCAATCAAAATAAAATGAATAGGGCCCAGTCGGCCAAAAATTTTAATTTGGTGGGAAAAAGCCAATTGAAAAAATAAATATGGGCACGGTAACGTATCTGTGTCCGAAGGGCTCAGCGAGCACAGAGGGTGGGCAATCCTCACAGAGCTGGTTTATTTTCAGTTTTCTTTTTTTTTTCAATAGAAGTGCCCGAAGAAGTGAGACACACACACACCAAAAAAAAAAAATAATAAAATTCAAAAAATAGGAAAATTGATAATAAAAGAATGAAAGTAAAATAAGTAAATAAATAAAAGAAAAAAAATGTACAGTTTTATTTAGGACCTGAGATTGAAAATAAATAAACTAAAAGGTAATAAATAAATGCATAAATGAAAAGAAAGGTGGGATATCTTTTGCGATGCAGGTGTTCTGGAGTTTTGATGTCCAATCTGTAAGAAAGAGGAAAAAAGCAAAAAAGACGAAGCAAGACGTACAAGACAGTACAATGGACATCATGTATACTTAATATTTGGGAGAAAAGGATAAAGGAAGTATTAGTGTTAATATCTATATAAATACCTTAGCTCTATAATATTTACAATAAATACCATGTACAATATGTACAAAATATGTACGTTATTTGCAATGAATAAACAATGTAGTAAAATTAGGTGCTCTGTACAATATGTACTATATTTACAATAAATATCCTGTACAATATGCGCAAAATATGTACAATATTTACAATAAATATTTTGTACAATATGTACAAAATATATACAATATTTACAATAAATAGAAAAAAAAAAGGTAGTAAAAGTTAATAATAGAAGAAGTAAAGAAAAAAAAATAACCTAACATAGTAACTGCTGCACTTCTCCATTCCGGAGAAGGCTGACATAAATGTCAACCTCATGTGGCCTGAATGGCCCTCCCCGGAAATGGAAAAAGTGCAGCTACATTCTTCGTGTTCTTGTTCGTGTATATTCAGGTAGATTGGCACTGATAATTGAAACTATGCGCATCAATAATGCGCAACATCTCTTGTTGTCGAGCCAACGTCTCCAATTGGCCGTTGGTTGGTCATTTGGCATAATATCTGGTAGTTGTGAAACTACGTTTCATGTTATTGGGCATGATGATAAATATTGGGAGACGTCCCCGTCCGCATAACCGCACGGGCAAGCTGCTGAGGCAGCGAGTCCAAATCGCTTAAAATATGCCGGGAATCGACCGTGTCCCGTTAACAGTGTAACTAAAGGTTTTGCCGGAGCGAAATTTAGGGGTATGTTAAACACATTAGGGATCCAATTGTAAATTAAAGTATGGTCATTGTTTTCCCGCCACCAGGCCTGCCATTTCGCTTTCACTGATCTTTTGAAATTTGTGCGTACTGAATTTTTGGATATAGCAGAATGCCGAATTCGAATTGATTTATAGGCGTTTGACGCAATTATATCTGCTATTTCATTCCCTTCGATGCCCGAGTGGGCTGGGACATGAAATAGTTTTATTATGCGAACAGTGGCGACCGTTTTCAAAAGTTGCTTAATAGTATTAATTTGTGTGTCTAATGTAGAATAATTTGAAAGGGCTTTGAGGAGTGAAAGAGAATCCGTGTAGATGTGGACAGGTGTTCGTCCACTGTGATTCTTCACAAACCTCAATGCCTCTTCAAATGCTATTTTTTCGGTGCAATACGCGCTGTTGGCCAATTCGACCCTAAACCGGCCTACTGACAAAATTCGGCCGGTTTGTGTGAATGCTACTAACGCAACACCTGCAGCCGTGGAAGTATATGAACCATCCGTGAAGACATGGAGCGCCGGCAGCAACGTCTTCGCCGCCGCCGCAACCATGTCCAAACAGACATGTTCAAAAGAAATTACTTCCGACGGATGTTGAAGCGCTTCATCAAAAGGGGAAACTATCTCCGAGGCAAGATACGAATTTTGGCCGAATGTCGTATGCAATCGTAATACGAATAGTCTAAACTCCGCGTTTAACCTATCAAGGTCAAACTGTAACGGAGCCGCATGCATTAAAATTTGTAGAGCCCTCGTGCTTGTTGTGGAGTAAGCTCCAGCCAACGCCATTAGCGGAGCTCGCTGCACAGTTATAAGTCTTGCACGGAGTCCCGAGTGGGGACACTCAGTCCACCACACTGGTGAGGCATAAGTTAGAGTTGGCAGAATGACTTGATTTTATAGCCTTCTGAGCTGTTCCGGTGCCAACGTGCCACTCATGCGCACAAGGGTTCCAAGACGCGCAGCAAGCATCTCGGCACGCTCCTTGAGATATTCGCCATGAGGTATGAACGACAGGGTGCGGTCTATGAAGACTCCCAGTACGCGGACAGACTGTCTGAACTTCAGACAGACGCCGTCCAGGCAAACGGTTGGTGGCGTGCGCCCCATGCCCCCTCTCGGAGGAGAAAACAGGACGCAGTCCGTCTTCTGAGCGCAGGTGGTTACCCTGGCGTTCGCCGCCCATGTCGTCACTCGTCCGAGTGCATCTTCTGCCAAGGTCTGTAGAACCTTTCTGCCCGAGCCAGGCACAAGAACGACTACGTCGTCTGCATAAGCCTGGAGCGACACGCCCTCTGGCATCGGCTGCTCTAGCAAGCCACGCACCACTATATTCCAGAGGAGCGGTGACAGTGGAGAACCCTGTGGGCTGCCCAAGGTGGGACGCGCAACCGCGTCTCCCGCCCTGGAGCGGTACACCACCTCGCGGTCCGTTAGAAATGACCGCAGCAGTGCACAGAGATTTCTCGGGCATCCCCATTGTCCGAGGGACGCAAGGACTAGGGGATGCCAAACACTGTCGAAAGCTCCCCGGAAATCTATAGATATTAGCAGTGCGTGAAGTCCTTCTGCTCTTATTTCTCTAATTTTGGTTATTAGAGAGTGGAGAGCGTGAACTGCTCCTCTCTGTTTGGTGAAGCCGAATTGATTGACATGAAGAAGGTTTTGTCTTGCCAAGAAGTGATATAGTCGCCCATACAAGAGACGCTCCAACACTTTGCCCAGTGTCGAGTTCATCACTATGGGTCGATACGAAGATGTATTATCTGACGGTCTGCCTGGTTTGGGGAGAAAAATGATTCTTCCCTTTCTCCATACTATCGGGAAATGTCCCAAACGCAAGGCGGAAGAAAATATGAAAATAAGAAAATTTGGTTTTAATTTCCATAATTCCTGAACTAATCTAGGGGTGATTCTATCCAGTCCCGAAGCTGTTCCCAGTTCCACCCTGGAGACGGCGAGGTGGACCTCACCATAAGTGAAGGGAACATCCTCGGGACCTCCCAATATGGGGTTCATCGCCTGAGCTCGAATCTCCGAATGCAACGGAGTGTCAATTTGACTATCGTCCGAAGCTACTTGGTTATCTAATAGAAGTTGGGCCGTTTCTAATGTTGATGTAGTTAACGTGCCATCCTCCCTTTTTAATGGAGGAAGAATGACAGGCGCCTGTAATTTAGAAAATGCAAATTTGAATATGTGTCCAAAAATGTTGGATTTTAGGGAATCTTTAGCAATATTTCTCATTTCGGAGTTTCGAGCTTCTGCGATGTTATTTCTGTATATTCTTAAGGCTTGGTAATAGTCTTTTCCGAATTGTTGCCGCAATAAATGATCTTTTGTTCTTTGGTATCGCCTGCGGAGAGCCTTCACCTTAGATTTTTCAATTGCCAAATCGTCCGTCCACCAATTGTTAGAATTTGCGGCTTTCGAATTTGGACGGAAGGGTCGGGATGATAAATTCTTTCGCCTTAAACGTTCAAAAATGTTATAAAATTTCTCTATGACCAATTCCAATGCCTCCGGCGAAGCCAGGTTCGCACCATCTACCGCATCAAAGAATTTTAATTTTGATATTGTGTTTAGTATTCTTGTTATTCCTAGGCGAGTTAATCTGGGCTCTGTGTTTCTTGTCGGGTTTCCTAATGTGACTATTATATGTTTGTGTTCTGAGAGTAATGGTGTCGGAGACGTGCCATGATGGTTCTAAGGACATCAACTGTGATGAACCCATGGTCACGTCGATCCAACTGTCTGTGTAGGCGTTTGTGTATGTTGGAGGAGATGCAGGATCATTTAATATTATCAGACCTAATGACATTGCAAACTGCAATAATTCCCCGCCGCGTGTGTCAGACTGGTGTGGTCCCCACAGGGCATGTTTAGCGTTGAAATCCCCCCCCCCCCAATTATGACCTGCATGTCCTCCATGAGTGTTATTGCATGTGTTATGTAATGTAATGTTGGTGACATTGGAACGTGTGGTGGTGCATAGGCGCTTACCAATAAAAATGATGCGGTAGTTGATTTACATGCAACAGCTACCACCCTTGTAGTTATTAGGACGGGGAACATATCAAATCTTGTGGTTGTTGAGATGATGGCACAGCGTGGCTTCGATGTATGTGCGAAGGCTATCCAGTTTGGAGGAAATCCTGTGATTTTATCGCCAAATATGTAGGGGTCTGATACTAGTGCGAAGTCATAGTTTGCATTCGTAATACTTTCTACTAATACCGGGGTCGCATTCTTACAGTGGTCTAAATTTACCTGTATAAATGAAAAGGAGATGTTAGTTGTCATTTAAATTATTGATTTCAAATAGGTTTTGATAATTTGTGAAAAAAAAAAATGGGGACCCCTTGCATTAAAAAATTCTAACATTCCTCCAAAATGCACAGTCAGGCCATATATAGTGGTAACAAAGAAAAAGAAAGGAAAAGAAGAGAAGAGACAAAAGTAACAGAAAGGAGAACGAAGAAAATATGGGAAACGTAAATAGATCGTATAAAAGAAAGAAAAAAGAATTACCACTATATTTGGTTGATGTGTGTTTTCATAGGTAACGTGATTGTGTAGCATCATTTGACATGGCTGACGGAAGCTCCCAGTAGGCAATTTTAATTCTTCCATGACGCGCCCTTTTCCAACTGTTCCATGTAGTGATCCGTAAATAAAAGAGGCCGTCAAATGTGACGCGCCTAAACCTAATTGAAATATAAAAGAAATGTGAAAATATGTGCCTGTGGGGACACTCCCAGCCATGCCAAAGATGTGTAGGCTTCCACTATTAGTAGCCTTTAACAGCCACGCTGTGCCTTCAGATCTGTGTTTGTGGAACAAACAGGGATACAACTTTACAGTAACGGAAAGGGGCTGCAGGGAAACTGGGGGGAGCCAGTCCTGAAGGATATGTGTTATAACAGTAGAAGAAGAAAATCCAAGAGCACCAATGTGCATTATGTTATTGAAAATTGCTGTAAGAATCGTGATGTAATTTTGAAATATCAAAAAGAACAATAAGGAAAGAGTTGTGCTTTTAAGGTATAATTTGGTGGAAGAAAAATGAGTGGGGAAAGTTTTGGATGAGCTTGCACAGTTAAGTGCAGAGAACTCATCTATTAGAAAAGAAAAACAATAGGAAATGGCTCCCCCGTCAGTCCCCCGTTTATAGCCCAGATTATGTTTGTCCATAATCTGTCCTGGATTTAAGGCGCGCAAGTCTTGCGGCCAGGATGGGACAATCTGGGGAACCAGCTCTGTGCGGTTGCCCCTCCCTTCCGGCCCTGCGGCACACTGCGCACGCCACGGTGGACTCACCCTCGCGTACAGTGCAGTCCGTAACAGTGTGCGCCCCAGCACACCTTGTGCACACCGCGTGTGCCGCGTCTGCACTCAGGCGGCAGTTGCGCCGCGAGTGGCCATAACTCGCACAGAAGGTGCACATTGGTACGTGCAGGTCTTCCGCAACCATTGCCGATGACCAACCAACTGTGAGCCTGCCTTTCGCCATAACTCGTAAAAATGCTTCTGGCGCCATAGATAATACATGCGTCTTAGTTCCGTCGCGAGCTTTGAATGTGTATCTTCGCGTCGTGGTCTGTGGATCTAATTGTACGTCAGAATTTTTTGCAATGATGTTTTCTACAAGGTTGGCGTCTGGCACATCTGGGACTACGCCCCATATTCTAATATGGGGACGGCGGCGATCCACAACGCGGACCTGTATCACGGCTCGTGTGACTTCATTATCCTGAACTGCCTGGCGCAGATTAGTTACTGTATCTCTGTCTTTAGCTAGTACTGTGACACCGCTAGGTGTGGGACGCAGTGTCACCGGTCCTATGCCGGCTTCCTCAGGGTTTATGTTAGCTTTTAATGTTTGTATGATTTGTGCCGGCGTCGCGGAGTCTGGCGCGGAGGATGTTAAAAAAAGCGACATGGTTGACTTGCCGCTGCTGAGGAGGTTGATCCGTCGTCCGCAGTTGGGTTGTTACCGGGGCGCCGCCATTGGCCCCGGAACCTTGTAGGATTTCAGCAAAGGTGGGTTGAAGGCCCGGAGGCGGCGCAGCCTTGAGGCGAGCCTCCGCCGATTCCGCCCGAGCCCTGGCCGCAGCTGAGTCGCGTTTTTCGGCATACCACATCGACCGCAGGATGTCCGCGCGACCTCGGGCATCAGAGGCTAGCGCCTGGTAGTGTGCGCAGCAGTCGATCATCTTGCCGAATAAGTTCATGAGGAAAATACGCGCCTGAACACCAATTTTGTGGTCAGGAGTGTTTAGGAAGTTCACCAAGGTCTCATGGTGTTTTGTGACCTCGGCAAACGGCATCATTTCCGCGAATCCGAGGTTGAGAATCTCGTGCGGGACCGAACCCGCCGCAGGAATGTTGGTTGGATCCTGGGACTGCACACCGGAACCGGGACCTCGAGGTCGCAGGCGACCGCAGCCGAAGTTCCGGAGTGCAAATCCTGCGCGGCCTGAAGCGGCGCAGCCTCGCCATGCTCCATGATCGGTGACCTGGTTGATGGCGTTTTGTAGGCGCTCGACGTCTCCGCGATCAAAGTGTCGTCCGGGGAATCGCGCCGCGGCGTCTCCGCACGCGAAGTCGGTCCCGAGGACGAGCCCGCAGGAGGCGAAGCGGATGCATCCATGCCCGCGGCCGCGGGGGACCGCTTACCCGGCCACCACAGGGCGCGGCTGGTGTTAGGCCTCGCTAGTGGTAGGCGAGGCTCACGGAATTAAAGTCCTCGGACCCCGGGAAGCGTCCGAAAAACGGGGAGCGACCCGCAGAGGCCGCCCCCGACGAACGGTCGCGTCCGCGGTCCGTATGAGGAAGCGCCCACCTGGTCAAACAGGACCCGCTTGCAGGCCGCTGCCGGGCCGGCGCGATCGTGGCGGTGATGTCGGAGCGCCGCCGGCAAAGTCTCTAGGTCAAAAAAGCGGCCAAAAACCGCTAGCGGACCTTGCAGTCCGCCCGCGGAGGCCGCCGGAACTCCCGCAGATGAAATGAGGAGGCTCCGAGGCCGCCCAGAAGCCCTGGAGGGCCCGGGAAAAGCTCTCTGAAAGAGAAGGAAGATCGAATAGCAGCGCGAGCACCGGGAGCGCCGAAAAAACACGTCCTATCGCTTCGAGCTGCTCGAAGCGATAGTGGTTCACCACCAACACCACGGAATACCACAGCTTGATATACACTAAACATCACTTTATGTCCTAGTCGATTCTTGAATGCCAAACTCATAACAGAGACTGTTGCTCCAGGGTCAGTTGGTGTCATGGTGCGGATACGGTCAATGGATACTTCGATTTTGTTCTTCAACATAAATACAGGCAGAGGTATTGGGAACTTTGATTCTACGGCGACCTCACCCCCGTCGGCCGCGCTTTCTAGTTTCCCGATGGGGAAGAACGGCGCCGAGGAGACGGTGAACGTCGCTGTCTTTGGGTTGGCGGCGTCAGGCTGCGGTCCGAAGCAGGCAATCCGTTTCGCACCTGTGCCGGGCGGTATGTAGTCAGTGTCGGTGTCGGATAAAATTCAGTGTGGAACGATCAGAAACGTTGGGCAGCGTGCGATGATCTTGTGGTAGCAGACCCCGCCGACGGCAATACCGGGAGATGTGTCCGGTCATGCCACAGCTATAACACGCAGGTTACTAGCGCTACTGGTCAGAGTAAAAGTGGGTGGAAACTTGTTCTGGTTGGCGGTAGTTATCGGGCCGGCGTTGCTGACGATCTACCTCGAGTGTGTAGGTGGCTCTTCGGCCCATCCGTGGCTGAGAAGTGCTTAAATCGTTATACTGTCTGCTCTCGCCAAGGCGTGATGCTTTTAAAGCCGGAGTCCAGGAAGTTGATGGGGTCGCGGGTTCTGCTTGCAGCGCGCAACCGTCATACTGGTGTTCATCCCGGCACGCAGAATCTTTTTCACGCAGTTCTTTTTCCCGCGCGAATCGGCTTATCAGATCAGCCATGGACTCCGGTGAACTGGCATCGACGCTCGCAACAGATGTGAAGTTGGCCAGTCGCCCAACTTTAGGCGTGATGCGGCGCAACTTCAAGGTTTCAAAGTGTGGCAGTTCCTGATGAAGTCAGATGTAGAGTTCAAATTGCCTTTACTGACAAGAAATGTACACACATCTACAGCGATACCTTTGAGGAAGTGCCCCCTTTATCTTCCTCGGACATTGGAGGGTTTAAAATGTTGCACAATTTCACAATGTCCTCAATATATGTGGTGCAAGTCTCCCTAGATACCTGGGCTCGCTGCATCAACGTTTGCTCTGCGCGTTTCTTCTTCGGGGATCCGTCGCCAAAGCACTCCTTTATCTCTTCTGTGAATCAATCCCAGCTTGTAAGAGCGCCTTCATTATTATCAAATCAAACTAGGGCAGAGCCATCCAAGAAAAACATTGCGTTCGCCAGTTTCACGGTCGAACCCCAATGATTGTACCGGCTCACCAGTTCGTAGTTGGTTAGCCACTCGTCGATATCTTCATTCGATTTTCCACCAAATGTGCATGGCTCGCGGTAATACTGCCAGTTGCTCACCGTAGGTACTGTTCGGCTAGCGTCACCATCTTGAGCCGTATTAGATGGCAGGGGTTGCAAACCAGCGAGTCGGCGGCTTTGTCGAAGACACGGGGATACGTGTTTATCTACACCGCAAGCTCCACCACAACTTTTACGTACTCAGTACGTAACGGGGGTGTTTGTTTGTAGTCTAAGTGCTGCGAGTACGCAAGGAACACCAGCACACACCACTGTAGCTTCTGCTTCTTCTCTCTAGCCTCTGCTTCCTTCCCTTGACGCCCCGAAGCACGTGACTATATATATATAAATATTTCGCTGCTTCATTGCTACAGTACCTCAGCTGAGCCTTCCAAAAGTCTCCAACCAAAATATATGCATCCATTTCTAGGAATTTCAAGCCGCGCATGCCTCTTTAAGGCAGTTGCTTTCATGAAAGATGTTTTTATTTATTGAATGCATAAAGCCTTTTTTATTACTCTTGTTATTGTAGTTTCTTATTTTCATCAATTTTATACAGTTTTATTATATTTTTAAAGAGGCCTTGATACAGCCAGTAATGCAGCAAAGCAGAGTTAGCACAGTAGTGCCCAGCTAACTGTTCACACACTTCGACATCATCGTTCCCCGCACAATCGCTCAATTCTTCGTCACCTTCGGAGCACATTTCCGGTGATTGCTTCGGCGGGAACGGTGAAGGCGGCGCATGTAGCCACGAACATCAGAACCATGTTAATTTGCCTCAAGGTTGCCTAGCGTTTTGCCACATAAAACCATTAGTAGAACATTCAATAGAGACAATATACTAATGTGGACTTTTGAATTTTGTTATAAAGTTATGTAATGTTTTGTTCCATGATAAACATTATTTTAATGTTACAAACAAATGTTTCAATATTATGTTCTGAATATCTGTTCTGATATCACTGAATAATATATTCAGTGGCATCTATAAAGCAACATAGCATACATATTTTAAACACTAAGTCCCAGCACTTTTGCCCTTCACAATCCAAATTGCTAGGCTGTCGGTGACCAGCACCGGCAGGCAAGTCCTCCGAGACATCGATCTAGGGCTTCTCCCCACCACAGAAAACAGAGTGGACATCCCGTAAGTGTCAAAAAATATTTTGACGGTTAAGCCGCTCCCCAAAAACATGAATTGGGAGTATAATCAGGGGAGGCGTGAAGCCAGGGCAAAATTTATACAAAATAACTATGGCAGTAAGAAAGGCACATAATACGTGGATGCAGCGGGTCCCACCGAGGATGGCATCTGCACCATTGCTGTTGTGCACGAAAGAAAGCAGGTGAATGGGCTCTCAGTAAAAACTAACGACGCGCTAATGTTGGAGGAAGTGGCGATTGCACTGGACGCCACCCACTGCGACGCAGCCTACATAATGTCGGACTCGCAACAGGTCTGCCGAAATTATTTGCGCCACTCACCCGCAGAATATTATTGGCACATACGAAAAATTCAGATTCGGCTACTAGTAAAAAAACAGGTTATATGGGTGCCCGGTCATCAGGGGGTGGAGGGGAACGAGACCGCTCACGCGGATGCCCGAGCGTTCCTCCCCGAGGTTCCGCTCAATCCTCCGGTTCTACCGAGGCAACCATACCAACCCCGCTCATAACTTATGCGGACATTACAAATTATTTACGCCTCTGCAGGAGGGCACTCCCGGGAAACGCCAAAGGTCTCGATAGATCTGAGGAGTGCCACCTTAGACGGCTCCAAACCGGGTGTTTTCTAAATCCCGCCATACTAAAACACATGCACCCGACATTCACGGGTAGGCGCAAATTCTGAGGTCAGTATGCTGACTTATACCACATGGTGTGGGCCTGTCAGCTAAATACAAAACTAAAAGCAATAAAACAGTCAACTAGGGAGGGCTGGGAGGCGGCCCTGTCCAGCTCGGACCTGGAGGCCCAGCGTGTCCCGGTCCAGAGAGCTCGGGCAGCGGCGGCGGCCAATGGCTTCCCGGAATAGGGTCTACCACTCAGCTCCACAACGAAACGCACCTCCCTTCCCAAATAATATCATCATAAATAAATGTTTTCTCCTCCTCCTTCTTTCAGTAACGATTTCTCTTGAATAACATTTCTCTGCAACTGGAACTTTGAGAGGATGCCCACCTCACAATGCAAGCACAGCTCTAATATTTTGTTAGATACTTTTGCTTATTACCCGTTCGCCCCTGTCACTCATGGAGTACCCGTTGGCGATGGATATAAAAGCTTAACTTTATGATATTTGCTAGAGCTGAGTGTAAAATTTGTACTGCATTACGGAGTTGTGCTGCATCATGGCCTCTGCAAAGTGTGCAAGCTGTGTACAATCACAAGTGGTGGGCCTACATGCTCGTGCAACGTGCTCTACATTTTACGAACGGTAAATTTACGCCTCATATATGTCAAATTACTATTTTTAAAGCAGAAGAAAGTTTGTTTATTTATAAAAAACAGCTATTATATAAATCATGCAGAAGGAGGTCCCTGCGCTCAAGGCTGTACCTCATATAGATGAATGTGTCAATTTTGGAGCAATATTATTGGTATGACAAATGCAGTCAAAAGAGGCAAAACCGAATAACTCAAATATGGTAAAAAGATAAAAGTATACAACAAAAGATCAAAAGTTCATGCGCGGCCGGTATTGTTAAAACAAAGTACTTGCAAATTTTATACAATTCGATACATCTTCCCAACTGACATATGAAAGCTGTCATGAATGAAATGTGAACAGGCTGGTATACAAAGTGACAAACCTGTTTGAAAATTCTGTCAAACTATTACAATAATATAGATAACAGTTGTTTAAAACCCGGTAGAGATGGAATTGTTTGACTTATATTGTCTAATTGTTTATTGAAACGTTATAACAGCCTTTATATGTAACATTGCTAAAACATTAGAATAAAAGGACATTAACAACATCAAAATAATTTTCGCCTGAAGCAAATATGTAACATTGCTCTAACCTTTCGGTGCTACCGGGGGGCTGGTAAGGCTTGATGGATGATCTTGGTGCGGGTGGCAGGGAATTGTTTACCATGTGGTCGATCTCGTAAGTAACATCTGTTGCTTGGCGAACAACGCGGTATTGTACCGCGCTAAGAGCTTGACACTTGGGCCGACACTACGGGGTAGAAGCCACAATAAAAGAAGAGAACCAGATGATTATTGGTTGTCAAAATGGTGGCTGCCGTAACGGCTTTTCCGAGCATCCTGAGGGAAAAAATTGGCTCCGGGCAATATAACTGGTGGCGTCAGCTCACTCGGACAATCGTGCCTTGGGTCTAACTTCTTACGTCATCGCAAGCCCTGCATCTCGTCCAAAAAGAAGATAAAGAGAGAGTATTCAGCGGTTTTATGAAGGGTGGAGTTTTATGCGAAGGTCACAAAAGGTAGGCTCACATCCCAATCGATATGATTATCTGAGACGTACATTGAAACCATCGCCGTGAGCGTGCGGTTGAAGCTTTCCGTAAGACCATTAGTCTGGGGATGCTAAGCTTTACTGAATTTATGACGAACAGAGCATAAATGAGAGGGAGTAGAACGTTTTAAAATAAATGACAGATTTTTTTCCCACTCTTGCCAAGAGACCGGCACAGCAGTCGATTATCAGTCATCGGAGAGCGCCATGGTGCAATATGACATCCTTGAGCAGGAAGGAAGTTGGCGACGTCTGTTGCACAGCATGTTGGTATGGCTCAGGTGGCGGCGTAGCGCGTCAGATATTACGTCGCAACTGCAATCCATTTGTTTCTTGATACGGTAACCGAAAACGGTCCGATCAGGTCAATGACAACGCAGGAAAATAGAGTGAACGGGATGGAAATCGGTGGAAGAGTAGCGGAGGGAAGTACAGAGGGCTACATACTGCGTTAACACAGCTCGCAACCTGTTATATAGCGCCGCACAGATCGGTAGAGTCCAGGCCAGAAGAAACGTCGAAGTACATTGTCGTAGATGTGGGTAAGACCTAGGTGGGCAGTTTGTGCAGAACGCTGGAGCAAAGACGGTGAAGCACAACTGACAAGAACTCTGAGCCATCCGAGCGCAGATTGGCGCGGTACAGAATATCGCCTTGGAGTACAAATAGGGCGGCAGAAGGATGCGCTGGGTTGCTGGTGAGCAGGTCGATTATCCCGCCAAAGGAGACATGCGAGGGCTGTTCATCAGCGATATTAGAAAAATCAGAAATAGAAAGGACAGAGTTGTCAACTCCGCTCTCGGAAGAAGGAAAGGAGTCAACTAGGTAGCGAGACAAACAGTCTGCATCGTGAAGCTGGCGTCCGGATTTATAAGGTATTGAGAATATGTACCCCCGGTGTCATAAAGCGCAGCGTGCAAGACGTTCAGTAAGGTCTTCAAGAGAAGAAAGCGAGCAAAGTTCATGATGGTCTGTAGCAACGGTAAAGTGTTGGTCAAATAACTAAGGACGAAATTTCGCAACGGCCCACACGGGAACAAGGCATTTACGGTCGGTAATTGATTAATATTGTTCTCGATCTACGTGCATTGAAATCTCATTTGTCCGTGTCCTGTTTATGCGCTCTGTCAAGCCATTTGTTTGCGGGTGATAAGGTGTGGAGTGTTAAAAATTCGTTTCACATAGATTCAGGAGCTTTTCGCGGACATCCGCCATGAGCTGACGGCCACGGTCACTTATCAGAAGCCGTGGTTCCCCATAGCGTAAGATAACTGAGCGGAGCAGAAACAGAGATACTTGATGGGCTGTAGCTGGTGGGATAGCCGCCGCTTCGCAGAACCGAGTAAGATAATCGCCGCAAACGGCAATCCAGCGGTTGCCAAAGCACGACTTTAGAAATGCACCCAGCAGATCGATGCCGACTTCCTCAAAGGGCCTGCTCGGAGGTGGCACAGGGTGCAATAGCCCAGCGGGAGCAACTGTAAGGTGTTTGTAGCACTGACATTGTGTACAACTGGCCAACTATCTGTCAATGGTAGATCAGATCTTCGGCCACTAAAACCGTTCTTGTGCGCCGCGGAGCATCCGAGCCGATCCGTGGTGACCAGATGTGGGATCGCCATGCAGTACGAGTAAAACAGACGAACAGAGGCTTTGGGAAAATGCAAGTAGTAAACGTGAGTCCACTGAAGAATAGTTCTTTTTCCACAGGACACCAGCGCGTAAACAAAAGCGGCCGGCACCTTGACTGGTGTGCGCGGCGTTGTAGATAGTCGTGAGGCCTGGATCGTTTTGCTGTTCCGATTTAAAAACTTGAGAGTCTGGAAATTCTACAACCACAGCCGAAATGTAGTGATCGAAGTTGTCTGCATTGCAATCCGTTGTGGCTAGGCAAAGACGGGATAGACAGTCTGCGTCGGCATGGCGTCGGCCGCCCTTATGCACCACCTCGAAGCCAGGAGGTGAAGGGCCGATCGCGCGAGACGATCACTGGGATCCCGAAGGTTCAAAAGCCAACAGAGAGGGTAATGGTCGGTTACAATTCTAAATGGACAAGCATGTAAGTACGACCAATTAAGTACGACCGAAATAGCTGGATGCTGAACACTACTGCTAGGCATTCCTTCTCAGTAACAGTATAGTTTCGCTCAGACTTGCTTAAAGTACTGCTGGCGTGTGCAATAACATGCTCTTGCGCATTGCAGGGCTGAATCAAAATAGCCCCAATATCAACATCACTCGCATCCATGTGAATTTTTGTCGGTGCCGTAGGCACGAAGTTCACGAGGTGTGCCGTGGCGAAGGATGAATCGCTGCAAAATGAATGAGGCTACATCTGAAGCTGTTGAAGATGGAAGGGCCGCGGTTTCGGCATATCTCGTCAGATGATCAACCGCGACGATGTCCCAATGGTTTCCAGCGGCAGTATACGGAAGCGGGCCATGTAAGTCAGTACGGACGCGATCAAAGGGGCATGATGGGAAAGGTAATTGTTGCAACTCACCAGCAGAGCGATGAAGAAAGGACTTGCGACGTTGACAGGAGAGGCATGGGTGAGCGTATTTGCAGACTAAGTTGTACATGCCCCTTCAGTATTATCGTAAGCCTAGTCAATGATATGTCTTGAACAATCCTGCATGACCTCATTGTGGGTAAGCTTGAAGCAGTCGCAGACCTGCGAGCGTAGGTGGCGAGGAATGACTAGCAACCATGAGTTAGCATGGGAGCCGCGTCAACGGCAACATGGCCAACTAGTTTCTTCTGCTATCACCGCAGGCACGTTTGATCTTCGTTGCTTGCTTTTTCCTGACACCGATACACTTCCTTGGATCAACGTTTCCTGGTTACTTCTCCACAGCTCTCCTGTCCGACAGCGCATGCGTTCCTGAGCAATTATATGATGGCTTCGCATTGTCCCATCCCGAATTCCACTCGTGTTCAGCCCCTGAATATTTTGTTATCATAGTTCTCGCTGATAAACGCAAGTATACAATGGCAACAGCCACTCCCGTCGAAAGTATAAATTGCCTGCAACCTGTCTACAACGTCGGTGAGCATGGGAGCCTCCTCAAAGGTAACATATGGCCAAACTGTTTCTTCTGTTTTCACCGCAGGTGTGTCGATACTAATCCTTATATGCTAAAAATCTGATTATCGCTTCCTGGTCTTGCTCCCATGCTCACATAAGCTTTTCGCTATAGCTAGAGATTATTGCTGTGTTCTGGTGATATTAAGACTAACCTATATCCTCCCAAGCTTCGTTCAGAAAGTGAAACGGACGATTATGATGCTATGTATCAGTTGCTTAAGGACGTCAGTGAGCGTACGTTAGAAATTGGAAAAACTAAGAACTTCGAGCTGACATCAAATAGATACAGACGGTCACGAAAACATTGAAAAAAAAATTTTGAAAACCAATTTGGCTGACTCCTCACCCTCGATGATACAATGAATGCACTCAATGTTCTTGAGCGAGATCTTTCGTCCATCAAAAGTTCCAGTGAAAATCTTACCTCCCAGCAGGCTGTATTTCAGTCTTGCCTTGACGATCTTGAAGACAGATTGAGACGGAATAATATAATTGTGCGTGGAGTACCGGATGATCGCGAAAAATGGGCCGAGACGGAGGAAACGTTTACTGATGTGTTGTCTCCCATCCTTGATTCAGTCTCAATAATTTAGTCTATCAAGTGCGCACATCTTTTGGGTTCCTTTTCACCTTCTAAGTGTTGCCCCATTATAATCAAGTTCAGTTCAGTTACAATCAGAGAAAACATTTTTCTTCTCGGGATGCACTTGAGGACCTCAAAGTTTTTATATCTGAAGATTTTTTACATCCTAGCCGCCTGGCGAGGCTTATTGAATTCGGCAAAGGGCTGCCTCAATCCCCTAAGTTTAAACTTCGGTACAGCATGCTGTTGGTTAATAATAAATGCTTCACATAAAATAGAATAACTGATAAGGTTGAACTTGCAAACCGTTCAAGAATGACGCACCGCCCAGTGCCGAATCTCAGGCTGGCTCCTACCAGGATACTTCTCAAACTGCGGCTCACGCCGTTAGTAACGCACAGAACGCTCCATGAGAATACGCGATGGGAAGTTGAAATTTACCTCAGACTTGGCATGTATCCTTCTTGCAAGTTAATGTTAGGAGCATTATCAAGAAATGCGACAATTTGCATTCCCTTACTGACATAGACAACACTGATATCATTGCCCTTACAGAAACATGGCTGCATTCTAACATTCATGACAGCGAAGTGATAAGCAATTTATAACAGTTTCCTGTTTTCCGTTGCGACCGCACACAACACCAAGGAAGCGGTGTGCTGCTCGGTATTGCTAAAAATTTTAAGTCATATCCAATTCCTGTTCATACCAACCTCCAAAGTATCTGGGCTTGCGTTGAAATCCAATAACGTCAAATTGTTTTTGCTCTTTCCTGCCATCCCCACAATTTAACTTCTAACTTCTGTAAACAGTTACACGATGTGATAATTAGTGCCTACGCGTCATCCTACTGCCGATATTTTGTTAATTGGTGACGTTAACTTTCCAAATATTCGCTGGTCTTCTAATCCACCTATTTTCACTTCATTTACCTCTGTAAGTCACAATTTCCTGAACTTAAGTTCAGTTTTCTCTTTTTATCAGTCTTACAGCCTACTAGGTTAACGGACGCCTCCGCCAACATCCTGGATTAATACTAACAAACACCCTGACCTCGTTTTGAATGTGTCATACCTGCCCGGGTTAAGCGGCCAATTATCTCTCCGCTTTGAAATTTTAGCCCCTTTTTTGGACACGAATGGGATAACTAAAGTACTCAGAGACTACAGCAAAGCTAATTTCGAAGCTATTAACAACCAGCTCTCTTTTTTCCTCGACTTCTTCCTGGGTGGTTTCGAAACTCGGCCTGTACAAACTAACTGGCTCAAATTTACTACTAAATTCCATTGAGAGGTAAATAAGTATATTCCCCTCCAAGACTTATCATCGAGCTCCAGTTCTCTTGGTATAACCTCCACCTAAACAGGGTATCTAAAAAAAACGCCTGTTCCGTAAAGCTAAGCGTGCACTTCTGACTCTCGGTGGGTAGCCTATACTTCAGATCGCTTATGTGCACGCGCTTAAAAACGCTAAAAACTAGCCTCCCTAATTTCACCTTACCGTCTATGCTTTCCACTGACCCCAAAACGTCCTGGAGCAAATTTAAACCAAACACAGACAACTCAATTCACTTAATAGACTCCAACGGTCTTCCATTTCCGGATTCAGAGTGCCCTGCAGTCTTACACAGTTTTCTGTAATAATTTTGTCGTCTGTCCTATACTATATCATTTCCACCTGCTGAGTCATACGCGCACCCGATGATGGATCCGGTCTGCATTGATCCTACTGGTATTATGAATTTATTTGACGCACTTAAAACTTCATCTAGCCCCGGTATAGACCTAATTACTACCCCATTTTAAAAAGCATCCTCACTTCACATCACTCCTGCTCTGCAAGATTTTTCAGCAATCCCTCGACACCTGCGCACTTCTTGCTGACTGGAAGGTCGGGAATGTGGTCCCCGTCCACAAATCAGGTAGCAAAACTTTCCCTCTCAATTACCGTCCGATAGCATTAACGAGTATACCGTGCAAATTACTTAAACACATTCGTTATTCAAATATTGCGAACCTTCTTGAAACTAACTCCTTCTTCACTAACTCGCAACATGTTTTCCGAATCTCATGTCAAACCCAACTGTTATTGTTCTTTTATAATCTTCACGTTATCAATCATCGGAATTCACAAGCTGTCTGCATATTTCTCGACTTCAAAACAGCATTTGAAAAAGTTTCTCACACACTCCTTTTTAAAAATATCAACTAAATATTCAACCTAACCTTCTACGTTGGATAGAACACTTTCTTTGAAACCGCTCCCAGTTTGTATCTGTCAACAATGATAACTCTTCCTTAAGTTCCGTTGGCTCTTATGTGCCTCAGTGGTCTGTCTTAGATCCTTTGTTATTCCTCATATATATTAATGCCCTACATAACGGTGTATCCTCTAATATTCATTTTTTGTTGATGATTGTGTTGTCTTTCGTGAAATTAGCAGCTCCGACGATTATAGAGCCTTGCAACTAGACATTGAACCTATCTCTAACTGGTGTAATTTGTGGAAAATGGATCCTAATACCTCTAAATGCAAATTCTAGCGTGTCTCCAGAATTTCATCAGTTCCTACGCTCTAGTTTCTAAATAACACAGTTCTCGAATCCGTCACTACCTACCGTTACCTAGGCGTAGAAATCTGTTCAGGTCCCACTTAGTCACTTCGGATTAACACGATAATTAACAATGCCAATCGCATGTTATGTTATCTCCGTCATAATTTTTCTTCCGCCCCTAGTTCTCCAAAAACTCCTTTTGTACAAAACACTTGTCCGTGCTAAACTAGAATATGCTGTGTCCGTCTGGGACACACATTGTGTTAACCTAACTCACGCCCTTGGAATGGTTTAGAATAACTCCGCTCGTTTCATCCTGCACAACTATCATTGTACGGCTAGTATATCAGCAGTTAAGCTCGTTTTAACCTCCCGTCTTTGGCGTCTCGTCGTAAACTTTCGCGCATTTGTTTTGTTTTGTTTTCATAAAATATTTCACATTTACCCCCAGATTCGTACCGTACTCATTCCTCCGCAATCTTGCATCTCTTCTCGACTGTATTATGCGCACAAGGTTAGGATCTCTTTATTCAGAACACAAACATGTTGCGAATCTTTCATCCCTCGTACCTCCAAGGACTGGAACCACCCCCCCGCTCCCATCACCAGCATTGAAGACATTGATCATGTTCGTACTGCCTAGCCAACATGTACATGTAGTTGACTGACTATTCATTTTCATTTTCATTTTTTGTTATTACGTTATATACCCTCCACTCCCCTCTGTAATACCTCTAGTATTGAGGGTTAAATAAATTAAGAAATAACCATTTGCGGCCGTCCTCAATGTGATTGTGGCGATAAATGAGGTTGTCGCAAATGGTGAAGTGTGATGCTTGGCGGTGAAGCGCACAAAATGGAGAAGAGATCGATATGACAAGCGACCCAGGGGCCTCTTCGCTGCGCAGAAGGCATGTCACTGATGTGAAGTGAAGTTAGCGAGGCGTCCAAGACGGAAAGGCTGGCAAAGTCAGCTTGAAGGGATTAGCGAGAAAGGGAATCGGTGTCATGGTGCTTGTGACCAGAGTGGTGCACTACGTTAACATCAAATTCCTGTAGACGTAGAGCACACCTGGCAAGACGGCAGGATGGGTCTTTCAAGGAGGAATGCCAGCACAGCGCACAGTGGTCAGTAAAAACTTCAAAGAGCTACCATAGAGGAAGGGTGGAATTTTGTTAGAGCCCACACTGTGGCCAAACACACTTTTTCCATGACAAAGTCATTTGACTCCGCCTTCTTGAGCGTCCGGCTTGCATAGGGGACGTTGTATTCAGCAAAGCCAGATTTCCGCTGAGTACAGCGCCGAGACCGATACCACTGATGTCCGTGTATACTTCAGTAGGGGCCATCGGGTCGATGTGAGCGTGCGGCACAACATATAGAAGGCGTCGTCACATAATGGTGACCAGAGCGAGAAGTCGGAACTGCCCGAGAGAGGCTGTGTCAAGGAAGCAATCAAGGCGAAGTTTACAATGCGCCGACGAAAGTACGAGCACAAGCCTAGGGAGCTCCGCAGGTCCTTGATGGATCTCGACTTGGGGAAGGCAGCGATAACACAGTTTGGCCGGGTCTGGTGAAACCTCTCCCTTGAAGACAACGTGCCCGAAAATGGCCATTTGACGGGGGCAAATGACATTTCTTTAGGTTGCGCTACAAGCAGGAGTCAGAAAAGTAGGTCAAGACGTGCTTCAGGCGATAGAGCGGAGTGTCGACGGCAGGAGAAACGACGACTATGTCGTCGAGATAGCAGTGGCTGGTATTCCAGTTCAGTCCTTGCAAAATGGTAACCTTTATTCTCTCAAATATCCCTGAACCATTGCAAAGGCCGAAACGTATAACAGTAAATTCGTACAGGCCATCGGGAGTAAGAAAAGCAGGTTTAGAGAGGTCGGCCGAATCAATCGGGACCTCCAGTAGCCGGGAAGTAAATCTAGGCAGGAAAAGAATTCAGCCCCTTGCAAACAGTCCAGTGCATCGTCTATGCGCAGGTCAGGATAGACGTTTTCCTTCGTACTCTCAATAAGTAGGCGGCGATATACACAGAGGCAGTTGGAGCCATCGGCCTTTTTAGCGAGCACAACACGCGAAGCGCAAGGGCTGTTTGAGGGCTGAGTGACGCCGTTCTAGAGCATCTGGTCTATTTGCTCTGCAATAACCTGTCGCACAAATGCAGAGACACGGCAGGGCCGCTGTCGCTGTGGTGCCTGGGCTCCAGCGTCGATCCTATGAATGACGGTTGAAATTTGGCCCCGAAGTATTTTGATAGGAGTCGAAGGAGCAGATGAATTGTTGAAGTAGGGCAAGAAGTTGCGTTCGCTGAGGCGTATGGAGACTGTCCATGAAGTGGGGGAAGACGTCTGCGGTAGGAGGAGCTGGTACAGAAAGTGGAGGGCTGAGAGCAGTTATGGTGAGGCGGGGCGCATCATCAGTCTCCTAACGGAGAAGATTGCGATGCGTTGTAAACTCCTGAGACATTCACCGTAACTCAAAGCAGTTTGGTAGCTTAACGGGTTAGGGACCCAGAACGCAGAGGAGCCAGCGGAATTTTTGAGCACAGTGTAGGGCAATGGAAGGCACTTTCGGCGCAGAAATGTTCGTGGTAACTTGAAAAAGAGAGTTTGTTCGCAGTAAGCGTCACAAGTGATATTTACAAGTAGGGAAGACGTGATAGGAATTTCAATGTCTTAGGCGAGGAGGGCTTTAGCGCATGAACTAGAAGGACATGGCTCGGCGGGCAGCTCAGATAAACCGACTTTAGCCAAGCACAATCGATTAGAATGGCATGACGCTACAAAAAATCCTGCAGCCTGAAATACCTTAAGCAACTTGGCACCTTAATGAACTCAACTGTATAAAGGCAGTTCTTGATCACTACTTGAGCGGTGCACACTGCCAAAGGCTTGATTTGCTGAGCGCTGGCCGCTCGCAACAAAAGCCTGAATTTGGCGTCTTCTTTTTCTTTAAACAGCTTCAAAGTTTTGCGTCCATCCCCGAAATCGTAGCACCAGTGTCAATTAGGGACATGACTGAATTACCATCGGCCAAAATTTCAATAAGGGTGTCTAGTGATAGATGGGGAAAGTTCGAAGCGGTCGCAGTTCTCGCCTCAGGTGTTCTCAGGAGAAGTGTCCGGTCGACGTCCCATCGCAGAGGTGGAGTGGCGTCGGGTGAACGACGGTCGTAGGGGGCTTAGTGAGAAATTATGGCTTTCTGGAGACTCAGTTGCCATACTGAGACGTCCAAGAACAGTACTCAGAAACTTGGGTACATGGTGCTGACACTGGGAGATGGTTTCGGCAATAGCGGGAAATATTCCCAGCCAGTTCGCAAGTGCAGCAAATTGACCGGTTATCTCTTGTGCGCCAAGAATTGTGTGGTCTTGGAGCAGGTCGAAAATCGTGTGCTGGGCTTCGCACAGGCATAAAACGTAGAGTGCACGTTGGCTGCCGAGGTCGTGCAGTGATGTCGGCGTAAGTTAAGCAACCGGCGACTGGCCTTGGGATGACACCGTCATAGGTCGAAGAATCGGCGACAGGCCTTAGAATGACGTACGTCAGAGGAGCAGCAGCAACTGATGCCGGATTGAAAGATGGAAGCGCCTCAGCAGACTACTTCTGAATAGCCTGCCGCCATGCCGGTGGCAATTGGTTGGCAGCTCTTGAGGTCTAGGAAGTAGAGAAAGCTGACGGGCCACCTCTTCCCGAACAAGTGCTTTAATTTTCTGTAGCAATGATAGATATTTGGCTGCAGGCGCCAGTCCGGCAAGCGATTCAAGCTGTACTTCGGGCTGGTTGCGCAGCTCCTCGAAGCTCTGATAGAGAATGAAGACTTCGGTTACGGTTCGTAGGTAACGCACTGACATCTCGAAGGCGTCATCGTCTATTCCCTTCAAGATTTTTTTTATCTTTTCAGCCTCACACATTTTGGTGTTTACACTCTTGTACAGGTCTACATTTCTTCGATACAGCTAGCGACGCTCTCTCCGACCTGCTATGAACGTTCACGCAAACGCTTTTTGGCGTACAATTTCCTTACAGGCGGGCGACCAAAGACTTCTGCAAGCATTTTCGAAACTGTAACCCACGTACGGGTATCGCTTTTATGGTTGCGGTACCACAAGTTAGTCATGCAGGTGAAATAAAGTATATCGTTGTTCAATTTCATTTCGTCGTCCCATTTACTGTAGAGGTTTACCTGTTCGTAAGCCGCGAGCCAATCTTCGACATCATTCTCCTCGGCACCGCTGAATATAGCCGGGTTTCGCTGGAAAAGGGAGCCGGCGCAGATGACAGTTGGGCCCGCTGGTGTGCCTTAATGTTGGATGTCCTCTGTCATTACAGGTGTAGAAAGAGAACGGCTACGGAGCTCCAAGACTGATGTTTCTAACTAACAAACGAGGAATGGGGGTTTGGTACAGGTACCGGTACTCGATCTAAAAGCACGGTAGGAACGGTCAGCGTACAATCAGGTTCAGGGAACACGTCAGTAGCAATTTCTTTGAAGACAGCGCACGGAATCTCCTTCACCTTTGTAGCTACGTTTTCATCGTTGTAATATATAGACGTATATTTAAGTGGAGGAGATTTCCTGAAGTATGCCAGATAAGGTATAAACGTGAGAAATAACGTGCCACGTTATTCCATCGTTTCGGACTTTGCCTGGCCTTTGTCAAGGAATGCACACGCATTGCTGGTTACACAAGCAAAGTGAATCATGTTTATTTATTTCGTTTAACACTCTCCAGGCCCGAAGACATTACAGGGGGGGGGGGGGGGGAATAAATAGAGTGCATGGCAACAAAACAGCAAAGAAAAAGGTATTACACTTTAGGCGGGAAGAAAATATAGGCACATACTTTTTGCTTAAATCAACGACTTGGCTAGGAGGCATAAACGCGAGGTATGGCCTTCTGTCATCTCTTCAGAGAACGAATACCTACGAAAATCTCAACCCTTGTACAAGTATCATAACTACATGTAGGTGCATAGGCCTGTACAACCTCCTCTTTATACCGCTTATTAAGCCTAGTTACGATGCGTGCCACCATCTCACTAATACTATCGAATTCATCTATATTACCCACTATATGCTAATTGACAAGGAAACCTACTCCTAGTTATCGCCTCTCCGGTAAACCTCGATAACACAGTACATGCCCATCCTTCAGTACAGTATATGCCTTAATCGGCCTCCCAGCCTCACTAAGCCCTATGAAATCTCATTCCATACCCTCTAGTTCTTCTAACAGCACTGCTAAACTAGCTTCACTAGCTAGGGCTCTAGCGTTAAACGTTGCCAAGGACAATTTCCAATGGCGGCCTGTCCAGCGGAGCCAGGCGTTCTTGCACTCCTGCTGCGTCACAGGTCTGACCGCCGCCGAGGTCAGTTGTTCCGCAGCCGCTTGTGACTAAGGGCCGGGGTATTAAGGAACTAATCATGAGACGTTGCGGCCAATTACTGCGCCAGGGTGGTCAACTCCTGTTCTGGTGAGGGAGTGCGCTGCCGGATGTGCCAACCGGCATCAGGTCACACCCCAAACCTATTTATGCGAGTACATCTATACGCGGATTTTTTTTATCAGATGGAGAATCGCGCGGCACCAGGATTTGAATCGCGGTCCTCTTGCATTCGAGGCGGATGTTCTACCGCTACGCCACTGCTGCAAGGGCATGTATTTATGATGACCAGACAGTTGAAAGCTTCTACAAAGATGTAGAATAGGCAATGCGAAAAGTAAACACGCTGATACTCTACTAATGGGTGTCTTCAATGCCAAGGTACGAAAAAAGCGGGAAGAAGACCAGGCAGTAGCTGACTATGGCATTGGTTCTAGGACTAGCAGGGGGGAGTTACTAGCTCAGTTTGCAGAGCGTAATATGTTAATAATCACGAATACATTCTTCAGAAAGCGGAAGAACCGGAAATGGACATGGAAAAGTCCTAAAGGGGAGACTAAAAATGAAATTGACTCCATACTGTGTTCAACCCCGCCATTATTCAAGATGTAGAAATAATCGGGAAAGTGCGATGTAGTTACCACAATATGGTGAGGTCCTGAATTAGACTTAATCTGAAGGAGGAACGCAACAGATTAGTAAGAAAGAAACTCATCAACGAATTAGCGGTGAGGGGGAGGACAGAAGAGTTCAGGATCTCGCTACAGAATAGATATTCAGCTCTAACCGAGGATGGCGACATTACCCTCATCATTACTGAGTGCGCTGTAGAAATAGGCGGTAGGATAGAGTGGATACCGGTAAGCTGTCTAAGGAGACGAAAGATTTGGTTAAGAAACGCCAGCGTATGAAAGCTTCAAATCCAACAGACCAGATAGAATTGGCCGAGATATCAAAGCTAATCAATAAACTCAAGGTGGCCGATATAAGGAAGTATAACATGGAGAAAATTGAGCATGCTGTAAAGAGCGGGGGAAGCCTTAAAGCGGTGAAGAAGAAATTGGGCATAGGCAAAAACCAGATGTATGCGCTGAGGGACAAGGCGGGCAACATCATCACAAATATGAACAAGATAGTCAAAGTAGCCGAGGAGTTCTATACAGATCTCTAGAGTAACCAAAGCACTCAGGACCGTAATGAGATTGGCTGTAGGGAAAAACAGACAGACGTTCCACTAGTGACGAAGGACGAGGTCAAGAAAGCATTAGAAACTATTATTACGTTTGGGTCGCGCCTGAGTATCGCACCGCTGCCACCAGTTATTACATTTGGCTCGCGGCCCCTCGGTAGCGTTGGCCTGGCGGCTCCGTGGCTCGGCGGAATGCATCAACGGTCCCAGCAAAGACGAGGCGTCTTCTAACGAAACAACCTTTACTACAACATCATGAAGGAACGGGCAGAGAAGCTGACCAGGCGAGAATACAGACACTCTCACACAGCTCGTGTCTAGCGTCATCTCTACGGCGCGTCAAAGTAGTTTCGGTCGCAGCGGAGTCTGCCGCTGCTTTTTATAGGTTTTCCAGTTCACAGGGAAAGGGAAAACCCTCACAGGAAATGGAGAGCCCGGCAAGTCTGGGCAAGATGGGATGACTCAATCGCAGGTGGTCCGAACGCATCTCATCCACCTCCTGCAGATGGGCGAGGGCGGCGCACTCTCTCCCGAGCTCCGGGCTTGGCCGGCGTTTGCACACACACGCACGCACACACATTTGGCGCGTGGCAGGATCACGTCGAGACTTGCCCGCGGGAGGAAGCGTTGTGCGGCCGACATGACGGCGCCGAAATGGCCGACCCGCTCGCTGTTCTGCTTGTTACTATGCGGTGGCCGCGTCAGCTGTCACACTTGTCGGTGGCGAAACGTAACACTATTGAAAAGGGGGAAATCAGATAGAGAGGATCAGATAACTACAGATTTGTTGAAGGACGGGGGGATATCGCGCTAAAAAAACTGGCCACCCTGCACACGCAGTGCCTCATGTCATCGACGGTATCGGAACCATGGAAGAAAGCAAACATCCTCATTCATAAGAAAGGGGATGCTAAGGACCTTAAAATTACAGACCAATCAGCTTACTTTCTATCACGTATAAGGTAATCACTAATAGAATCAGGACAACCTTAGACTGCAACCAAGCAAAGGATCAAGCAGGTTTTCGGAAATGGTACTCTACAATCGATCATATCCATACCATCAACCAGGTTATAGAAAAATGCTCGGAATATATACATAGCATTCATTGACTACGAAAAATCATTTGACTCTGTAGAAACCTCGGAGGTGATGCAGGCATTGCGAAATGAGGGGGTTAGACGAGCCGTACGTGAAAGATATAATAGTGGCTGCACAGCAACCATAGTACTGGATAAAGAATGTAACAACCTTCCCATAAAAAAAGGTGTTAGTCAAGGAGACACAATCTCCCCAGTACTATTCACAGCTTGATTAGAGGAAGTATTCAGACTTGGAATGGGAGCCGTTAGAGATAAGGGTAGATGGATAATACCTCAGTAATTTGCGATTTGTTCATGACATTGCCTTGATAAGTATGTTGATAAGTTGAGGATGAACTGCAAATAATGATTGATGACCTAGGCAGGCAAGGTAGAAAGGTAGGATTTAAAATCAATATGCAGAGGACTAAGGTAATGTTTAACAGCCTCGGAAAAGAACAGCAGTTTACGTTAGGTAGCGAAGCACTGGTAGTAGGCAAATATGCCTACTTAGGACAAGTAGTAACCGCAGATCCGGACCATGAAAAAATAACAAGAATAATATTCGGATGGCGTGCATTTGGTAAGCACTCGCAGAAGTGCTTACCAAAAGTATACAACAGTTGCATCTTACCTGTACTCCCCTATGTGGCTGAAGCGTGGAGACTAACCAAGAGGGTTCTACTTAAATTGAGGACAACGCAGAGGGCTATGGAACGAAAAATGGCAGGGGTAACATTAAGAGATAGAAAGCGTGCAAAGCGTGCAAGAGAGAGAAATACCTCAAGTTACTGACGTTCTAGTGGAAATCAAGAAGAAGAAATGGGTATGGGCAGGACACGTAGTGCGACGAGATGATAACCGACGGTCGCTTAGGATAACAAACTGGATTCTAAGGGAGGGAAAGCGTAGCAGGGGGCGGCAGAAAGTTAGGCGGGCGGGTGAGGTTAAAAAGTTCCCGTGAGTCAAGTGGGTGCAGCTAGCACAGAACCTGGTTAATTGGGGAAATATTTGAGGGGGCTTCGCCCTACAGTGGGTATAGTTACGCTGATGAAGGATGATGATGATGTGCACAAATCTACACTGACTGTGGATTCTCTTTTTTAACCTCCTCTTTAACCTCCCTTCCTTTTTTGCGAAGCGTACACTACCCTCCCGTTCCTTTTTGTTTTTAACCATTTCTCAGTTCTAGTTACAATATAATCCTTGGAGTTTTGTACATGACGCTACTTCAAGGTTTCTTTTCCTGGTGATTTTGCTTTTGGGTCGATTTGGTTTCGCATCAGCCTTCGAGGACCTGTGGGGAGTGACAACGCCTTGCATCTTCCACTGATTCAGATACGTTTACGCCCTGCAGGAGGCATCTGTTAAAGCAGCTGTTTTCTGTACTGTGCGACACCACAGACCCCGAGCACACACGTTTAGTTGTGCGTGGCATCGCCGTGTCTGGGGAACAGCGAATCCTGGTGGTTGAGCCGATGCCAGGTGTTGTGACTTTTAAGGCGGCTCGGCTTAGCAAACACACTTTGGCCCACGCTTCCCATAGACGGCGACTCCGGGCTTACCAAGCCGGGGGAAATCGAAAGTCGTCTTTTCCTATACTCCCCTCCATCTTTTGCTTTCCTTTTTTCTTTCTTACAACTTTCCTCTCTTCTCTGATCTTCCTTTTTTCTTCATATTTCCAGGCTGCGAAGGTGAACCTTGTGTGGCGAACTGCCCCGAGTTCAGAAATATTTGGTTATAGTCATGGTATACGACTTCTTGAAAGCTCCTATCGCGTCCCTTTGTTGGGCTCCGCGGTGGGTGGCCACCACCCTGGCCGAACAAAACAACCATGTTATATGGCTCCTAAACTCCTCATTCTTGATGATCCTCTTACTACAAGGGGGCGCACAGAGACCACCTTGTTCTTTTCAAAGAACATAAACAACTTTACTCGTTTCCACGTGATCCACAATGACCATGAGGCAATGGCTGCACAACTTATGTCCCCATTTGTTGTTTCACGAGCACTGACTGAGGCCATAAGCCAGGGCTATAAAATAAAAATCTTTAAAACGGTGAGCTGCTGTTGGAATTAATCTGCAATCATATAAGCATCAGAAGCTAAGTGTATTCAAATCGTTTGGAGAAATAGCAGTTACAATTAGTCGACACCGATCCCTAAACAGTGTCCGAGGAGTCATCTCTCATGATCATGCTAGGTACGTGAGCGAGCAAGAACTCATTGAAGACCTGAAAGACCAAAATGTCACAGACGTTTACGAGATAAAGATTTGACGACACAGCGAAGATTTACAAACGAAGCACATTGTACTCCCCTTTGCTGCAAGCACTGTCCCAGAATCTGTCGAAGTAGGATACGCAGATACTAACTAAGGCCCTACATCCGGGACGCCCGTAGATGCTATAACTTCCACGGCACGGCCACAGCTCACAAAGCTGCCGGGGCCAACTCACCTGTGCCAAATGTGCTTCCCAAAATCACACCACATATAACTGTGATGTTGAACCACACCTTTTGCACAAACTGTCAAGGATATCATCCTGCTTACTCGCGGTCATGCCCAGCATAAAAAACAGGAAAGAAAATAATCAATCTGAAAGTCACGGGAAATATATCTTAAATGGAATCACGCAAGATACTTTTTTTTGCCAGAATAACCTTCCTACTGCGCTGTGACAGAGCAGGACGCGGAGTCACAACGGTCATCGGCGCCTGCCCAGATAAAACACAGTGAGGCCGAGGCAGCGCCATCTGCGCCCTCCGTGGAGACAGCTAGCGCTGCTCCACCACCCACAAAACAGGACACGCTGACCCCAAGGTCAGCGGGCCTAAAGGCCTCGTCCCAAGGGGCGAGATCGAAAACAAGTCTACTCGTGCCTTCTGCACGAACGTCCAACACATCATAGGATTGATGGACACCTTCCTCACCTCATCCCTGCAGCAGCGGCGGCAAAACTCTCTACAGCGTAAAAAAGGGACAAATTTCCAGTAACTGGTTCAAAATACCCAACAACCTGGGATTTAAAACCTCATCGCCAAATAACCCGTCACCTTCGCGTTTCTAGTTCACTGGAACGGTCGCGGACATTTACACAACTACACTGATATAACTGACATTTCAAATTCATTTTCCCCGGTCGCATTGTGTTTACAGGAGACTAATTTTGGACCACAGAACAAAAACTTCCTGAAAGAGTATCAAGTCTTCCGTGTGACCAGCAGAATTCAAGCAGGCTCTCTGGAGGCGCTGCTATCGTGGTCCAAGGTAGTGTTGAGAAATCAGTCTTTAAACCTTATTTGAAGCTGTTGCAGTGACCATGGTGCATTTTAAAACTATAACGATATGTTCTTTATACATCGAAACTCATTTAACTATTACACTTCATGATTTACAGACCATCTTAATGCAACTGCCAGAGCCATATATTTAGTAAGGGATGTTATTACTCATTCCTCCTTATGGGGAAGTGAATAAATGGACGTCAGAGGTCGGATTTTAGACGTTCTTCTTCTTCGCAACAATGTCTGCCTTCTAAATATGAGCAAACCCACGTATTGCACTCCAAGCACTGGTAATATCAGCTGCCTTGATTTGTCTTTTTGTTCACCAAATGTTTTTACCGATTTTAAATGGAACATTGTTAAAAACCCTTATGGGAGTGATCATCTACCTGTCATTATCAGTTTACCTTCATCACCATCAATCACAGTAACAAAACCGCAACGTTGGAAGCTAGATTTAGCCAACTGGGTGCTTTTTAGTGCAAATGCTGTCCAAGAAAAAGTAAGTTTCGGCAGTCTTGATGAGGACAAGTTAAATAAAGTATTCACAGCATTTATTATTGACGCTGCTCACCTAGCCATTCTCCTGACATCGGGACTGGTACGACAGAATCGAAAAGCTTGGTACACGCAAGAATGTAGAAAAGCAAAAAAGAATGTAATAAAGCATGGGCAACTTTTCGGCACAACCCAACACATGAAAACATCATATAAATCAAGAAAGCAAAAGCTAAAGCGCAGAATATCCGCCGTACGGTGGAAAATCAATCATGGCAGAAGTATGTGTCCTCTATTGAAACCTCCGTTACGTCAAAAAGCATGTGGGAGAAAGTACACAAACTGGATGGAAAATACTCACCCTTTACAATTCTACTTTTTACAGCTACTAGCATACAAACAAGCACAGAGGAACAAACAGACATAATGGGGGAACATTTTGCTGCTTTTTTAAAGTTCTACACACTATATAGATTCTTTTTTATGCACAAATCGACTGCCGAAAAACAAAACTTCCAAATACTGGTAGCACAAAAGAAACGTTTAATGCTTTCATTACATTGAAAGAATTAAACAGACTGCTTTTAGCCCGCAGACACACTGCACCACGACCCGATGAGGTCCACTATGGGATGTTAGCTCATTTATCTGCAACCTCAGTTAAAGCAGTGGTATAATGCCTTATTAAAATCTCGATATTTGGGAAAATTCCTGAGACCTGGAAGGTAGCCATTATAGTACCTCTGTTAAAGCCTGGGAAGTCACCCAACTTCCCAAGCAGTTATAGGCCAAAAGCCCTGACAAGCTGCTTTGCGAAGTGTTTCGAAAGCATTCTGAATGTAAGATTAATGTTTGTTCTTGAATCCCGGAAACTACTTGACATTCACCAGTTCGGTGCCAGGAAAACATGTTCTACTACTGATCACCTTGTCCACCGCAAAAATACAGTTCGAAAAGCCTTTGTACATAGACAGCACTGCCCTGTGTTTTTTGACCTCGAGGAAGCTTATAATACTACGTGGAGGTTCGGGATCCTGCGTGATTTAGGAAGCTTGGTTTTCACGGCACAATGCTAAAATAACCGGGGGACTTTCTGTCAGAACGGTCATTTCAAGTACATCTCGGTTCGACCCTTTTTAAAATCTTCACACAAAAAAATGGTGTGTCTCAAGGAGCATGTTAGGTGCCACGCTATTACTTTAGTAAAAATGGACTATACCGAAAATAATACCGAAGTCGATTATATACTCGGTTTACGTAGACGACTTGCAAATTGCGTGCACATCATCAAACGTAGCAACACGTGAGAGGCCGATTCAGCTGACTGTAAATAAGGTGGCATCATGGGCAGATAAGAATGGTTTCAAGTTTTCCGCACACAAATCTGTGGCTGTTCTATTTGCTCTTAGACGATGACTGCACAGACCTCACTATCCGCCTGAATGAAATCGCACTTACCAGTAAAACATAAACACAAATTTTAGGTATAAATTTTGACAAAAAATGCCGCTTCCTTTCTCATACAAACACACTCAAAAACAAAGCCTCCAAATCTCTCAGTATACTCAAAGTCCTCTCACGCTAGAACTGGGGCTCTGACCGGACCTGCCTTTTACCCATCGACTGCTCTGTCGTTCGCTCTCGCCTAGACTATGGCTCCATAGTATGCGAGTCAGCAGGACCTGCATATCTGAAACGATTAGACCGTGTACATTATTCAGTTACACTACGTCTTCAATCACCAGTTTTCAGCAGACAAAAACAAACCGTATCTAAATATAGAAGATCCATGCTTACATTTTCATATATCATAAAAATACGCTCCCTACCAAAACATATATGCTACCATATTATCACTACGTGTGCCTCCAGAGTATTGTTAAACAAGAGGCCCCAAGCAATCAAACGTTTGTTACTCTGTTTTGAAGAGAAATGTCAAGAACTAGGAATATTACATGCCCTCCCTGATATTGCATCGAGACACGATCCGCTGCCACCATGGTACTACAGCCTTCCTGTTGTTTGTGATATCACACTAACTCATTTTTGTGAACAGAAAACACCACATCAACACATCCTGCAAGAATGTCTAGCTCATAAAGAAAAATACGACAATTGCACACAATTTTACACGGATGGCTCCAAGACAACAAAATATATTGGTAGTGCAGTAGTAGAAGGAAAATGGGAAAGAACAACAAGACTACCTCAGTGTGCAAGTGTTTTCACTGCTAAGTGTTATGCACTTGCTGTGGCTGGGAGAAAAATACTGAACGAGAACATCCCAAACAGTATTGTTTACATAGACTCCTTAAGTGTCCTCACAGCCCTTTACCGCAAAAACGCAGTTGTACCACTACTGGGGACCTCATACACAACATATCAACAACCTCCTCAAGGACATAACATTTTTGGGTCCCGAGTAATGTCGGCATTCGAAGCAATGAGCGTGATCACTTTTGCGCTGGCCAAGCCCATGAAAAACAAATCAAGAACATAAATATGCCGTACAAAGGCTGCATGATGCTAGTGCACAAAAAACTAAAGAATGTCAGTCATCATGGAGTAGGGAGGTAAGTATTAAATTACAGTTGGTGAAGCCAATTCTCGGGGAATGGAAATCATGTCATTAGGAACGCTTCATAGGAGTAATATTATGCCGTCTCCGCACACATGACACACAAAGTTTTGTTCAGAAAAGAAAACAAACCCATGCGTGAAGAACGCGGAGAGCAGCTCACCGTAAACCACATTTTCTTTTCATGGAGAAGTTTTGAAATGCAAATAAAAAGTATCCGATTTTACGATGAACCATTCCTTTCCATCCAGCTTTGATTTTAGGTGAAAGTGGACTTATTGATCTATCATGCGTTTTTAGCTTTCTAAAGGAAGTAAATGTTTGAAACAAACTAGAACAAATAGTATGCAACTACTTACAAGCTTGTGCTTGGCGCATGACAGCCTGAGCTGCTTATGCACCATTAAACCCGACACAACACAGCATATACGTGGACGCGCTCAATGTCGCCACCTCAGATCAGCGCGTCATACCATACAATCTACAACTACCAATTAACATTCAAAACAGAGGTCACGCGGGGTTATTGTACTTCCCCACTAATCACATCTGAGCAATGCATTTTCTCTACGCCACAGACTGCCTTTTCTTCTCACTATGTTTTTGCATTTTTAAATTTAGTTGCTTTTTATTCCCCTCGCCAGCCCCTATAAAATTTGAAGTAGCAATGAAAATCCGCCACTCTTGTAAAAGATCGCTCCTCCGTTCGAAACTTGTAGTGAAACAAAATGTTTCCTTCCATGAAATGTGCACTTTTCGGTATATGTTTTTAAATGTTTGAGCAGTGAACTGCGTCTCGTTCCCAGCAACATGCATCACATATATAAGATGTGTGTTAGAAGACTAATAAAACTGGTAACACTGAGCGTGACCGACAAAGTTGCTGTTGTTCCTTCATATAGCAGCTAGGCTGCTTTGCGCCCATGACTCAGTAGCACCAATTTAAACTTGCTGCAGTTGAACACGACTGTTGAAAGCACCTCAAATAAAGTCTCTCAAGCGTGTTATGTATGTGGACCGGCAAAAGTAAGAGCAAAACTGCGACGGCAAATTTTGTATGAAACTTGACGAAACCGCTAAATGTAGGCTATGCAAAGTTGAAAACGTTTATACAGAACATTCACTGTCCATGGCAAAAGTGTTCAGATGGCCCAAGTGTTTTTTCAGCAAGCCGAGAAGTGGATGATGAAGCTCGTCTAGGATGCCTTTAACCTAAAGAACAGATAACAAGGCAAAAAGAGTAAAGTCTCTTGAGAAGACAGGTTGTCGATCGACTCATCGTGAGGATGAGTCAAGAGTTGATTTTGAACGCTTTTATTGCAAAATCAATATTACGCCCATGAACGGCCTTTCGCATACTCCCGGACCGTGCCCTGTTCGAACTTTAAGCGTCAACGGTGGATGACCTATGACGTCATACCAGCTGCGAAAGATGGGCTACCAAGTTGGGTCGTCGGGCGAACCCGGATCGTGCCATGCCGGCCGGCGGTTCTCCCGCTAGAGGCGCGGCGCTTTCATTTTGAGTGACGGTATGATAGATGCGCGCTGCTCCTCGCTAGGCAGATGTTATAGACAAGGAGAAAGAAAGATTGCGCCAGGACGCCGCATTGCTTTCGCAACCTACCAGGCTTAAACAAAGCTAAGCCCCAGCTAATGTTTTCTGTCTGAAAATTCCTAAAAAAAGATTTATGGATGCGAGAAGTGTGCGCGAGGATCGTGCCAATGAACTTCATGACGAGAGAGAGCCAGAATTCTTCAGTCACATTTTAACTGGTGCGAATCGGGGATTTAGGATTACAACCACGAGGCAAATCGCCAAATTTGTAAGTGACACAAATCAGGCCCTCACCGACAAATGAAAGCCAGAACAAGCAAATCGAAATTGATGCTGAATTGCCTTATGACAGTCCGGGGATCGTCCACAACGAATTGGTGCCTCCAGGACAAAGTCAACGTTTTATTCGCGAAGGTCTTGAAAGGCGCAAGATGCGCAGTGGACGTGTGCGACCAGGCATTGCACGGACATGGGATGCTTAACCACGACAATGTTCATCAAAGTGTTTTTGGCACGAAATTGTATTCCCGCACTTCCACAACCATCCTATTCAGCGCATCTCCGTCCCTGTGACTTATAATTATTTCTACGGTTAAAACCGCACTTCAGAGGGAATCTCTCTGGTACTTTGGATAATATAAAGAGTGTAACAAAGGAGCTGAAACATATTGCAGCTGTTAGCCGCACAAGACCGCTACAAATATTGGAAACATCTTCACCGCAGTGTATACGCAGAGGGGTACTGATTTAAAGGGAATAACCTTAACGGGTACAACTAAATTAATGAATACAATAATTTGTCATGGTTTTCTGACACACCTTATATATATATATATATATATATATATATATATATATATATATATATAAGCAGGTCAATTAAGGGGAAATGAGGGTGCTCGTCATAATACATGAAGGAAAGAAGCCAACAGTCGGCGAGGCCAAGGACAGCGTTGGGGATGGTACTTTATGTCCCTTTTTTTAATATTTACTTGGATAATCACAGAAATTAGTAATGTAATCTGTTTAGGGGAAATATAATTAAACACAAAGTAGGAGAAAAACAACGTGCCGATGGTTCGGAGGTCGTGGGTTCGGTTCCCACCATCGGCACGTTGTTTTTTCGACTTTGTGTTTAATTATCTCCGAACCATCGGCACGTTGTTTTTTCTCCTACTTTGTGTTTAATTATCTTTCCCCTAAACAGATTACATTACTAATTTCTGTGATTATCCAAGTAAATATTAAAAAAAGAGACATAAAGTACCATCGCCAACGCTTTCCTTGGCCTCGCCGACTGTTGGCTTCTTTCCTTTATATATATATATATATATATAAGGTGTGTCAGAAACTATGAGAAATTATTGTATTCATTAATTTAGTTGTACCCATTAAGGTTATCCCCTTTAAATGATATATGTACCCTTACGGAAATGTTATATCTGTTCCAGATATGGAACATATGCTGCCAGAGATACAAATATATAGGACAGCAAATAAGACCTTATCTGGGCAAATCAAATCGAAAATCAGGCCAGATAAAGTCATATAAGTGCAAAATGTGGCCCTTATATGGCTCAGATTTGGCCTTACAATGCAACATATAATCCATATCTGAACGGGTAACGGGACCGTATATGGATTGATCAGGGGCATATATGGTATCCTCACGACCTTATTTGGCCTGATAAAGGGCATATATGGCGTCTTCATGAACTTTATAGAGATACCAGGACAATATATGCCTGGCGTCAACAGGACTGTATACAGCCTCATCGGGGCCTTAATTATGTAGGCGCCATAGTAACTGTATATTAGCAATGTATGATCTTCGCCTACCTTCTGCGAATATCCAATATTGGCACCATGTGGCCGAGCTTCAATTTTTCTACACTCAGCATGGCCTGGTTGCGTATTTTTGACATAACTGTATCCAGTTTAGAAAATACCCACGACTCTTAATATTTCAAATATTCTGCAGATTTTGCTGCACTATAATTATTATACTGTCACAGACAACAGGGCCAGACGTGACTAAAACGACGGGACGAAGCTGTACCAGCAGGCAAAGTTCGGCGCACAGCACGAGAGTCAACTTCAGTGTCCTCTTCTTCCAGGCGCAGCAAGAACATGGGGACACCAGGTGGCATTACTCCCCCTCTTAAAAAAAGAAATAAGGGACGGAGCGCGAGCGATGGCCAATGTAAGCGTAAACAAAGATCAGCACATGGTCTGCATAGATAACGGAGGCGGGGTAAGGTGTCCTACGCGGCAACGAAACAAGCGCATAGCGCACTACCGCGTGAAATAGGGCTTCATGCGGACAGCGTGCACGACCTCGGAGCGTGGTTGCCGACGCGAGGGCTGCACAGTACCCACTGGAAGAACTGCGTATGTTACTTTGACCGGGAAATCAGTTTATCACACAAGCGGGCCGACGCAGCGGGGTCCACACCCAAACTTTCTCTCCAGGATGGTATGCGACATGTCGATGACGGAGGTTGTAGCGGCGTGCGTCCGTGCCCTGCTGTTGCTGAATGTGAATGAGGGCAAGTTGACGTGCTTCCTCAGCGCGCCCAGCAAACTGCTCGGCGTCTGGCGTGAGTGGATGATCATCTGTGCAGCTCGGAAGCATAGCGTTCTGAACGTAACTTGCGTAGACTAGGCGAAATGATGTAAAACGCGTCGTCTCTTGGGTGACCGTGTTGTGGGCACATGGGATGTAGGGGGGAATTTCATCTCAATTTTTGTGCTGCGAGTCTATGTACATTGCGATCATGTCGGCGATCGTTTTGTTGAGTCTCTCCGTGAGGCAATTCGTCTGCGGGTGATATGCAGTAGTTTTTCAGTGGCTGGAATGACTAAGCTCGAGCACGTCGTGCATGGGCTGTGCCGCAAATGCGGTGCCTCGATCGGCTACGACTAGGGACTGTGCGCCATGACGCAACCCGATTTGCTGCATAAAGAATTTAGCGATCTCAACTGATGTGCCCCGCTGCACTGCCTTGGTTTCCGCAAGACGTGTGAGATAGTCGGTCGCGACTATAATCCACTTGTTACATATCGATGACAGCGAAAATAGGCCCAGTAGGTCGGTGCCGACTTGGTCAAATGACGTCCGAGGTGGAATAATAGGTTGGAGCAAACCCTCGGGCTTGAGAGGAGGGAGCTTTCGACGTTGACACTCGCGGCAGCCTCTGACGTAGCGATGGACGGCGTCAGAAAGATTAGGCTAATAATAGGCTTGACGAACTCGAGCGAGTGTGTGTGCAAATCCCAAGTGGCCGGAGGTGGGCTCATCGTGGCAAGCAAAAAGGATATCGTCGCGAAGGTCGGCCGGCACGACAAGGAGGTTCGCTCGATCAACAGTGCTGGAGTTTTTCTTGAACAAAACGCCATTCCGAAAACAGAATGCAGACAGGTGCCTTCCAAACTGGCGGGGGACGTCAGCAGCGCGACCCTCTGGGCGGTCAGTGGCAGGTCGAAGGTCTGGGTCAGCTCGCTGTCGGGTCATTATGTCTGAGGCATTCACTAGTCCAAGAAAACCTCTGTCATTCGTGACGTTATCGACAAATCCGACGGGTGCCCGCGAGAGCGCGTAAGCATCTTCGTGCATCTGACCAGGTTTTTACACAATGGAGTAATCAAATTCTTGAAGGCGGTGGCTCCATCGTGCTAGGCGCCCCGATGGGTGACGCAGATTGGCCAGCCCGCACATAGAATGGTGGTCAGTAACGACTTTAAACGCGCGGCCATAGAGGTAAGGCCTAAATTTCATGGTTGCCCACACAACCGCGAGGCATTCCTTTTCCGTAGCGGTATAATTTGTTTCTGCGCGGCAGAGCGTGCGGCTGGCATACGCAATGACCCTTTCCACGCCAGCTTGGTGTTGAACGAGTACAGCGCCGAAGCCGATGTTGCTGGCGTCGGTGTGGACTTCGGTGGCAGCGTCTTCATCAAAGTGCGCAAGAACAGGGGTAGTTTGCAGTCGTCTGCGTAGCTCCGCAAAAGCCTCCTGTTGCTTGGAGGCCCACACGAATGCGTATCATCCCGCGTGACGCGGGTGGGGGGTGCGGCTATCTTGGAAAAGTCGGCGATGAAGCGGCGGTAGTAGGCACACAAACAAAGGAAATGTTTTGAACTCCTCTTCGTGGCAGGAACGGGAAATTTGGCGACAGCGGCAGTTTTATCGGGGTCTGGCCTAACGCCTGCGGCACTCACAAGATGACCGAGAAACTTCAACTCTTTGTAGCCACGTCAGCTGACCGTAGGGCATCTAATACTGCGCGAAGGCGTTCGAGGTGTTCTCCAAATGTTTCAGAGAACACGACAACCTCGTCGATATAAACAGATTTGCCATTTGAGGCCGGCGAGAACGGTGTCCATCATCCACTGAAAAGTAGCCGGCGCTTGACATACGCCGAATGGCAGCACTTTAAACTCATACAGTCTATCTGGGGTGACAAAAGCTGTTTTTTCGCGGTCCCGCTCATCGCCCTCAATCTGCCAGTACCCGTTCTTTAATTCAATGGAGAAGTACTGGGCGCGACGAAGTTTGTCGAGCGAATCGTCAATACGGGGCAGCGGGTAGACGTCTTTTTCAGTGATGTCGTTCAACTTACGATAATCAACACAGAAGCGAAGGATGCCGTCCTTTTTTTTCATCAGCACGACAGGGGACGACCACGGACTGTTGGAGGGTTGGATGACACCATCACGAAGCATCTCCTGAACCTGTGTCTGAATCGCTTCACGTTCCGTCGTTGAGATGAGGTATGGCTGCTGGCGTATAGGACGGGCATCATCGGGAGTCATTATACGGTGCTTCACAAGAGGCGTTTGACGAATTTTCGATGATGTCGCGAAACAATAACTGTATTTTAGAAGGAGAGAACGCAGGTCGTGCTGCTGTGTTTCCGAGAGATCTGTACTAATATCCAGACGATCAAGGTATGAGCGCACATTTTCAACTTCTCCGAACGTAAAACATTCAGTAACGTCCGCTAAGGCGTCGGCGAATGCGATTACGGTAGCGCGAAAAAGAAGACGAGGTTCCTTCGTGAAGTTAGTCACTAGGAGCTCAGATCGGCCGTTACGGAGATGGATGAGACTCCGCGCCGAGGTGCATGATGCCGTGGGTGAGCAAAAGGGACTGGTTGCCCTCAGCGACCGCCGTTTCGTCACGTAGTTCATCGCAGTTAACAGTCACAAAAACACTGGAACGTGGCGGAATAGAAATGCTCTCGGCAGAAATTCGAAGAGGGGCGTGGCTTTGTTGGTTTGCGGTGTCAATATCATCAGCTTTCTCGGTCGAAAAACTCACGGTACGCTTCCGGAGATCGATAATGGCCTCATACTCCCTGAGAAAATCGACGCCAAGGATACAGTCGCGCGAGCAGTCAGGTATCACAAGGCAGCTTACAACAAATGTGGAGTTGCGAATTTGGACTCTCGCTGTGCACTAACCGCTCGCAGTTACATGCCCGCCAGTGGTTCGAATCTGCGTGCCCGACCATGGCGTCATCACTTTTCTTAGAAGCGCCGCTAGCTTCCATCTTAAAATCGAAAAATCAGCACCAGTGTCTACCAATGCGCGAACCTTATAGCCGTCGAGGACCACGGGTATATCCATCGAGAGTCTATCTTCACGTGTACGAACTGTCGTCCGGGCCGTCCAGTCGCGGTCGCTCACAGGTCGCGTTGTCGGGGGGTCTTCGTCGCGTCGATTTGAAGCGGCCTCGCCCCCTGAGGTCGCTGTCTTTAGGTTTCCCGGCTCAGACTAGGCGGCCGTAGCTACGCCATCCAAGAGAAGCTGGGCTGCGAGGATGGTCGGCGTGGAGACGGAGATCATGACTGTCGTCTAAACGTTGGCGCCATGCGCTGCTAGGCTACGTAGTCCTCAATATCCCGGGGTCATTGGCCTAAAGGAGGGCTACGCATGTCGATGGGGAAACCCTTCAGTCACAGTTGTCGATATGGGCGCTGTCGATACAGGTGACCAGGTTCTACGCAGTGGAAGCACAGGCCCTGCCGATATGGGGCACGCAACAGGTCTGCCTTTCGCTGGGGTGGTCGGTGGTGGTCGATGTATGGCTCGGGATGGGCTGAATAAAGTCTTGATCGGGTGGCAGTAATTGTGTGAATCAGTTGGGGGACTTCGCAAGATGTCCGCATACGTTAGCCGGTAGGACTCGGTGGAAAAGGATGGCGGGTTAGCAGATGGTACCGAAGGCCGAAATGCTTGCTGGAGCTCTTCTCGGACAATACTAGCGACAGAGCCGACCGTCGGCTGGGCAGCACCGAAAAGCGTCTGGAGCTCTTCACGCAAAATGGAGCGGATGATGTCGCGAAGAAAATCCGGTATAGCCCCGCTTGCCGAATGCGGCTCCGTGAGCGAAGCGGTGAGTACCGGCCTATCGTAGGTCGTAGACCGCTGCTGGAGCATTCTTTCCATCATGATTGCCTCCTAAAGAAACTCGGCAACTGTGCTCGGCGGATTGCACACGAGCACAGCGAACAGTTGTTCCTTAACGCCGTGCATGAGATGGCGCACCTTTTTCTCTTCGGGCATGGCCGGCTCAGATCGTCGGAACAGCCTAGTCATGTCCTCCACGTACATGGTTATGGTCTCGTTCGGCATCTGTATGCGAGCGCGTAAAGCACTTTCCGCTCGTTCTCGGCGATCTGGGCTGGTGTAGGTGTCCAGGATGCAGCGGCAGAACTCGCGTCACGATGATAGGGCGCCTTCGCGATTCTCGTACCAAGTACGAGCGCCATCTTCCAGGCTAAAGAAGACGTTCCTGAGCTTCGCGGCATCGTCCCACTGATTAAATGCGGCGACCCGTTCATACCGGGTGCGCCAGTCTTAGACGTCTTCCTTCTGACAGCCGCGGAAAGCCTTAGGCAGTCGTGGGTTCTGTAGAGTGTAATACATTGGAATTTGGATGACAGGTCGAGGGGCGGCTGCGGTGGAGAATTCCAACGGCCCATGCTCAGGTGTGTGGGGCTCCGCAGCCCCTTTAGGTGTTTTAAACCGCGCGCGCGCCTTTCTATTTGTATTGTGTTTGCACAGGCAGCGCGAGTGCGCATGAGCAAGCAGATAACCTTTGGGGGGGGGGGGGGGCATGATGTTAGCGGCGACAGACGAGGGTAGATAAGCGCGTCGGAAGCGAGGCGCGGGGCTTTTTTTCCCCGGCGAAGAGGCCGGCGCGGGGCAACCTGCGAGCGTCATGGGCCAGCAGGGTGTGCACGGACGACTGAAAGACGATCGCCGACGCGAAGATGGAAGCAGTGCCTGCAGGAAAAGCCTAGGCGTATTCCTGTGAGTTGCTGTCCCGCGAGGAGCAATCTTTCTTGTGCCGCCGTTAGCACTTTGGCCCCATTGCTCGTTTTATTCGCTCCGCAGTGTGCTTTGTTTCGCCGCGGTAAGGCCCTGACATTCTTCCCGCTTTCCGTTGGTGTTCTATTGTCGCGCGCAGGAACAGCCTGTTCTCAGCGCAGTAGCGCCTTATGTTTCTTTGTTTTCCTTTTTTTGTTTACCCGGAATAAACCGGTGTTTTTAAGAGACTGAATTTGTCACTCGTAGGGCGAGACCATAGCTCACGGGCCCGCTTTTTGAAGACGAGGCCTCCATCTGGCGCCCAACGTGATTTCTGATCGAGCTTTGGCTTGCCCCGCGAGTGTCGCAACTTTAGTGAGAACATTCGATGTTTTCATGCGTAGCTATGGCGGGTAATCTCAACTTACCTGGCACAAGCGCCCAGTTAAAAATTGAATTTCCACCTCCCCCCCATTTGGTTCTATGGATGAGCAATTAGGAGAGCGAAAAAGTGAAGCGTCGGATTTTCAAAGCGAAATTATTGGCCTACTGTCCCAGCTACTTGTGTCCAAGGCACAATTTAGAGAAGTGATGGGAAGCGAGCCAGTTTCGTTAACACCCACTCCCTTGTATCGCGATAACCATCTGCAGCTAAATTTGCCCGTGGCGAGGTTTGAAGGATGTGCTGACAAGAAATCTGTTTGCGATTTTCTTCATGAACTCGATGACTCTCAGATGGCAATGGCAATTTCTGACAGTGCTCTGGTCACATGTCTGATTCCTGTAGCTTTAGTAGGTTCCGCGGCAACCTGGAGGCGTAGACAGCGGCCATTCACAACAAAACAGGGCTTTGAGCAGCGTTTTCGGAAAGAGTTTTTGCAGCCGGACTATGCCATCCGCATCAAGGATGAGCTTTGTGCCATGACGCAAGGCGAACACGAGGGTTTGCTCGAGTTTTTGCGCAGTTTTCAAGAGCTGCACGAGCGGGCAGATCCTGAAGCTCCGGAACCAGAGGAGGTGGCTCATGCCATACAACGGTGCCATCCGAGGAACCAGCCATAGCTCCGGCGCCGCCAGTTCTGGACTTCAAGGATATGGCCAGGGAGGCCTCCCGCATCGAGGCATCTTTTCTGGCGGAGCTCAACTACAAGCCACCTCCCCCAGCGGAGACCTGCCTCGAGCCGTTCTGTGTATGGCTCGGATGATTGGCAGCCCACAGCGTGATGACCCCCAGCCGCTCTATGGGGGCAGGTGACTTCCACGAGGTAGCAATCCCTGGTGCGCCTCCTCCTGAACTGAGCCGACACCAGGGGATGGCAGGCCAGACCGGGCCTCCTCCGGTGACTGGCTGACTGCAGGTGGTAACAGGCCGGACCGGGCCTCCTCCGCTGACTGGCCGACTACAGGGGGTGGCAGGCCGGACCGGGCCTCCTCCGCTGACTGGCCGACGGCAGGGGGTGGCAGGCCGGACAGGGCCTCCTCCGCTTACTGGCCGACTGCAGGGGGTGGCAGGCCGGACCGGGCCTCCTGTGGCGACTGGCCGAGCGCAAGGGGTAGCAGGCCGGACGGGGCCTCCTCCGGTGACTGGCCGAGCGCAAGAGGTAGCAGGCCAGACCGGGCCTCCTCCGGTGAGTGGCCGAGCGCAAGGGGTGGCAGGCCGGACCGGGCCTCCTCCGGTGAGTGGTCGAGCGCAAGGGGGGCCAGGCCGGACCGGGCCTCCTCCGGTGACTGGCCGAGCACAAGGGGCGGCAGGCCGGACCGGGTCTCCTCCGGTGATATGCCGAGCGCAAGGGGTGGCAGGCCGGACCAGGCCACCTCCGGTGAGTGGCCGAGCACAAGGGGTGGCAGGCCGGACCGGGCCTCCTCCGGTTACTGGCCGAGTGCAAGTGGTGGCAGGGCTGAACGGGCCTCCTCCGGTGACTTGCTGACTGCCGGATGTGACAGGTCTGAACGGGCCTCTTCCGGCTGCAGGGTGCTACAATGCGGGCGAATGAGCGTGGCCAGCACAGAGCCTGGTGTTTTGGTCATCTCATCACCCGACGGCCAGGGTATGGGGCTGCTGCAGACGTCAGTCTGAGTGACGTAAGAGACGAAGAAAGAAGTCGTCTCCTCTGGCCCAGACAGCCCCGGCACTAGAGGTGATTGGCGGCCCCTTGGAACGTGTATCACGGCCCCAGGACATCAAGGACTAAACGGTAAGCGATTTGCCATCCACTGTCTGCCTCCAGAATGCTCGCCCTGATAATGCATCGTTGGCGGCTGTCAAAATAGCGGGGATAGAAGTGCCCGCTCTACTGGAGACAGGTTCCACTGTTTCTGTTTTTGGCGATGAGGTCAACCGAGCATGCGATGCAAGACATTTGCAGTTACGAGACGTGATCACAAAGCTCCGGATGTCATCGCCACAGACAGCCTCGGCAACCTCTGCGGCACGTCTGACAATTACCCTGAATGGTCGCAAAATAAGGCAGCGCTTTCTGCATCGTCGCGAACTCTCTTGTCCGGTATTTTTGGGCCGTAACTTCATCTGGAAAGCAGGAATTATTGTCGACCGACATTCAGGCAGCTGCCGGTACGGCATTACTGCAGAACCACCCAAGTTCAATACACACATCACAGAATGTCCCATAAATCTTCTGGTTGCAGACCCCCTTCAGCTGGAGTGGCAGAAAGTGGTGTTCTCACTATCCTGCAGTCTTTCACAGGGTCACAAACGGAAAGATTCAGAATCCAGGAGACACTCGAGTCCTTCGCTACCATGTTCACGGAGGCTCCTGGAAAAGCTAATGTGCTGACGCACAGGATTGACACCGGCAGCTCCCGCCCGATCAGCTTCAACCTCAGGCCATTGAGCGTCCACAAGCGAGGACTCCTGGATGCCACTCTGGATGAAACGGTGGCTACCGGTGCAGTAAGACCCTAGAAGAGCCCTTGGGCTTTTCCCGTTGTTTTTGCGCCTAAGAAAGACGGCACAGAATGCTTATGTGTCGACTATCGGCGGCTGAATGGGGTAACAGTCAGAGATTCATACCCTTTTCCGTCAGTTGACTCTACTATGTATACGCTTAGATCAGCAAACTTCTTCACTACCCTTGACTGTAGCAGGGGTTTTCTGCAGATACCGATTGACCAAAGTGACATCGAAAAAACTGCATTCACTTGCCATCGGGGATTATTTGAGTTTGTTCGACTGCCTTTCGGCTTATGCAATTCGCCTGCTACTTTTCAGTGCGTGATGCATATAGTGCTAGGAGACGCGGAAATAAACTATGCAATGGCATACATGTATGATATCGTGGTGTTTTCAGAAAGCCTAGATGAACATCTCATCCATTTAACCACTGTTTTGCAACGGATGCAGGCCGCAGGAATCGCCATTAACACCCGCAAAGTGCGGTTGGTTTCACGCAGAATCAACCTGCTTGGTTTCGTTGTTGAACAGGGCACAGGCCGGCCTGACGAGGAGAAACTGCAGGCCATATTGCAGCTGCTGTCGCCAAAAAACACCAAGAGCCTGCAGCGATACTTGGGCATGGTCGGTTTCTACTGCCACTTCATTCCAAACTGGGCGGACCTGGCAAGACCCCTCCTCCAGCTTCTCCAGAAAGGTGCCCGTTGGTCATGGACAGGCACGGAGTAGGAATCGTTTAGGGCGCTGTCAACAGCTATCTCTGATACTGCTCGTCTTCGGCTCCCGGACCAAAATCTGCCCTTTACAGTGCACACTGATGCTAGTGAGTAAGGAATAGGTGCTGTTTGGTTCAGGATCACGAATGGAAGCTTTGCCCTTTGGCATTTGCAAGTCGCACTCTCTCATCGTCGGAACGAAACTACACAGTAACAGAGAAAGAGTGCTTGGCAATTGTATTTGCGCTAAGAACGTTTGACATGTATTTGGATAGGGCTGAGTTTACAATTCAGACCGATCATCAGGCACTGTCTTCGTTGTCAAAGCTGCAAAACCCAGCTGGCCGTCTAGCCCGCTGGGAGCTCGCTCTTCAGCACTATAATTGCAGGGTGGGAAACAAGAAAGGCAACTTCAACAAGGCAGCCGACGCCCTGTCCCGAGCTCCGTTACCTGCAGATGGCGAGCAGGCACCGCAAGTCCTGGTGATCGCGGAAGCCGCTGATGCCTGGGGAACGATGGTTTCCCGTCAACAGCTGCTCGAAGCTGAGCTAAGCGATCCTCAGTGCATCCAAATACGAAAGGGCCTGGACAGTGCCAAACTTGCAGGAAGTACAGCTCCTACCGGCAGCTATGACTGCTACCTGGAAGCAGAGGATGGACTTCTGAGATATATAACAACTGCAGACACAGATGGTGGTGAGTCCCCATTTCGTGTTGTCGTACCAAAGAGCCTCCGCAAGCTCTTTTTGGACTATTTTCACGACACACACCTTTCAGGCCACAGCGATGGCAAGAAAACATATGAAAAGTTGGGTCGCATCGTGACTTGGCCCCGCATGAGAAATGATGTCGTGGCATACGTCCGTACTTGTCTTACATGCCTGGCAGCGAAAGCAAGGGGAGGTAAACCACCGGACTTCTTGCAATCTGTGGAGAGCCATTACCCGTGGCAAATTGTGGCCTGCGACATAATGAGTCCTTATCCTAGATCTGTGAAAGGAAATCGCTTCTTGCTAATGGTCACTGATCATTTTTCTAAATGGGTTGAATTATACCCGCTGCGTAAACTGGACTCAAAAGTAGTCTGGGATAAACACCTCGACGCATTCACTCGGTTCGGTTTCCCGGCGCAGCTAATCCCAGATAATGCGACGTATTTTAAGGGCAGGATATTTTCTGACACCTGCAAAGCTCTTGGCGTGCAGCACAAAAAGAGTAGGCCCTACCACTCTCAGGCCAACATTCCAAAGCGGGTAAACAGAAACCTGAAAACATGTTCGCGGCTTTCACGGAACGTCACAAAGACCCGGATTTGCAAGTGCAGGAGATGGCTTTCGCCACAAGAACCACAGTAAACCGGTCGACTGGTTTTTTGCTGGCAGCTATTCTTCTTGGCCTTGACCTTCGATTTCCCATTGAACGTGCCTTTACCCATGACTCTGATTTACAGGCTCCCAGTTATTCCAGGTTTACCCAAGATCTCTCCAGTCGTCTCGCTGGAACTCTAAAGGAGGCCAGGGAGAACTTGGACCTCGCCCGCCTGGGGCACTGCGGCCAGTACAAGGGCAGGCGTTCTTTGCAGTTCGGCGTTGGGGATAAAGTGCTCCGCCGCTCACACCCGCTAAGTGATGCCACAAGACGATTTGCTGCCTCTCTCGCTCCTCGGTGGACTGGTCCTTTTGTAGTAATAAAGCGTCTTTCGCGGCTGGCTTACATGCTTCGTCATGTGCAGGGTGGCCGGGAGACCGGACCAGTCAACGTCGCCGACCTGAGAAAGTACTACGAGCGGCCATAAAGTACGTAACGGCACTCGGGTCTACCAGATGTGAACCACCTGGACCATTGTCTGATGAATGCCACCAATCCAGCGGATTCCTTCAAGAGGGCAGCTCATCAGAACCAGCATGGTTTTTGTACTCCACCCAGTGTCTTTTTTTTTTGTTTCGTTTTTTGACATCTCGTGACTCCGTCTTGAGAGGGGGGCGTGTGGGGCTCCGCAGCCCCTTTAGGTGTTTTAAACCGCGCGCGCGCCTTTCTATTCGTATTGTGTTCGCACAGGCAGCGCGAGTGCGCATGAGCAAGCAGATAACCTTAGGGGGGGTCATGATGTTAGCGGCGACAGACGAGGGTAGATAAGCGCGTCGGAAGCGAGGCGCGGGGCTTTTTTGCCCCGGCGGAGAGGCCGCCGCGGGGCAACCTGCGAGCGTCATGGACCAGCAGGGTGTGCACGGACGACTGAAAGATGATCGCCAACAAGAAGATGGAAGCAGTGCCTGCAGGAAAAGCCTAGGCGTATTCCTGTGAGTTGCTGTCCCGCGAGGAGCAATCTTTCTTGTGCCGTCGTTAGCGCTTTGGCCCCATTGCTCGTTTTATTCGCTCCGCAGTGTGTTTTGTTTCGCCGCGGTAAGGCCCTGACATTCTTCCCGCTTTCCGTTGGTGTTCTATTGTCGCGCGCATGAACAGCCTGTTCTCAGCGCAGTAGCGCCTTATGTTTCTTTGTTTTGCTTTTTTTGTTTACCCGGAATAAACCGGTGTCTTTAAGAGGCTGGGTTTGTCACTCGTCGGGCGAGACCATGGCTTGTGGACCCGCTTTTTGAAGGCGAGGCCTTCATGTGGTAGGCCTAGGTTCCTCCGGCTAGCGCGGTGAACAGGAGTGTCGATTGGCACAGGACCTGAATCGTGGGTATGCGGAGGAGTGCGGGACATATACTGGGATCGATACCCTGCGCCGACACCAAAATATGTCACGGACAACAGGGCCAGACGTGACTAAAACGGCGGGACGAAGCTGTACCAGCAGGCAAAGTTCGGCACGCAGCATGGGAGTCAACTTCGATGTCCTCTTCTTCCAGGCGCAGCAAGAACATGAGGACACCAGGTGGCAATACCATGCGTTCCTTAATCCAGGAGTGCGCTGGGTTATGGCTACATGCTCCTCTTTCCGCCTACTAACTTCGCATATTCATTTAAAATGCGGCTGCAGTTCGGTGCACAAAGTATGGTAAGTTAAGTTGAGCGATTCAAAATATCAAGAAAATGATGGCAGTTCAGTATACAGCCCCCTCCGCGCTGTCTAGACGGTGACGCATCCTCAGAGACAGCTGGCGGTCGTTGCGTCGCGAGCCGCGCTGGCTAGACAGGGACTCATTCTCTCCAGGTTCCCCTCTTCCCTCTCAGAATGTGGCGGTCGCTGCGTCGCGGGCTCGCATTTCATCTCTCCTCGCAGCTGCCACGCTCTTCCGCGGAGGCCACGAGCCCTCCGTTTTGTGTGTGTTTGCTACTTTCCCCTTTCGCTTTCAACTTCGTGCGCGGCAGCACTTCTTGGTGTCTCGTTCCTTTTCGGTGGCAGACATCGGAGTTCGGTGCGGCTGGCGGGCGTGCTGCATGTTGTGTATGCTGGTGTGTGTGTATGTGCCAGCACCTGTTCGCTATTAGCTGTGTACATGTAACAAAAATGCGACAGCAAATCTACAAGAGCTTCAGTCTGACCGCCGGCAAAGAGGAAATTACTGTGTTCCACTGCGGGTGGAAGCTGCCTCCCTAGCCTTAGCAGCGAACCTGATGGTCGCTTAAGCTTTTCGGGGCTTCTGCCCTGGGTGGCCCCGGCCAAATCTTCACCATTGTGTAGAAACTGCCAGCGGATCGCACCCTCATCGTGTCGCCTCATCTTCACGCCATATCACCAAAACCGTGGGCATGAGACTTCTGGTCGAGAACTAGCACTTGCGAGCCTCAGGATATTGTTCACTTGATTATTTTGATTGAAAAGTATTTTCCAATCAGTAAATTGGATAGTAATTGCCAGTATGTGATATTTTTCTGTACATTTCATTGATAATTTGTCTTTCGCTCCATCAATTTTGACAAATTTCAGTGGGTGGATAGGGTCCTTCGTTGTTTATTATTATTTTCACTACCTAAGTAGCTTCATACTTGATTTCGTTTACTGGCAGAGCTATCGCTCTCATGACAAATGCCATCAAACATGTTTTTTTTTCTTTGTTTTCTCTCAATTTCAAAAGCAACCACGAGTTAGGCACGTTCGCTCGTTTTGCACTGCAGTCTCTGCTCAAGGTAACACCAGCACCTCCTGACAGCCTATATGTACTTTGCTAAGGTTTAGGTATTAGCAGCAGTCTCAGCAGTGTGTGGTTTATCGCCCTACCGTTTAGCGGTACCTATTCCGGGTATCGGCAAACCTTCAAATTCGATTTCAATAGTCTAGTTCGATTACAGTTGCCATTCTCTATTTATTTTCTTTAGCTTAGCAAGTAAACGAGCTCAAATTAAAAGCATTTACTGGTTAAAGCTGCGTGTAAAAGAGTAGATTAAAATGTACTATATAATTTAATAGGTTAATGTCTTTCACTTTAGCTTCTCGTGTAGACAGCCAGGTCAATTATTCTGTTCAGATACCTGATTAGTTTGTTATAGTATCGCGCGTAAATGAGTAGGATCTCAATATTTACTAACGGATGAGCATGTCTTTGACCCTCAGTACCCACGTAATTAAGGCCCGTCTTAGAGTGATTCCATATAGGCAGGAAAAAAAGAATACCTGTGGTTTCAAAGTTGTTTTCCTCTAAGGTTTGACATGAAAGGCGAAATTCAGGTTTCCCTAGGCAAACTTGATTGAGCGTGCGGGACGTTTAACTGGAATACTGAAATTGGCTGTGTATGTTGTGAAGGCCTCGCCTTCAAAAAAAACGGGTCCGCGAGCCATGGTCCCGCCCGACGAGTGACAAATCCCATCTCTTAAAAACACCGGTTTATTCCGGATAAACAAAAAAAGCAAAACAAAGAAACATAAGGCGCTACTGTGCTGAGAACAGGCTGTTCATGCGCGTGACAATAGAACACCAACGGAAAGCAGGAATAATGTCAAGGCTTTACCGCGGCGAAACAAAACACACTGCGGAGCAAATAAAACGAGCAATAGGGCCAAAGCGCAAACGGCGGCACAAGAAACATTGCTCCTCGCGTGACAACTCACACGAATACGCCTAGGCCGTTTCTGCAGGCACTGCTTCCATCTTCGTGTCGGCGATCTTCTTTCAGTCGTCCGTGCACACCCTGCTGGCCCATGACGCTCGCCTGCTGCCCCGCGCCGGCCTCTCCGTAGGGGCAAAAAAGCGTCGCGCCTTGCTTCCGAAGCGCTCATCTACCCTCGTCTGTCGCCGCTAACATCACGCCCCCGCAAGATTATCTGCTTGCTCATGCGCACCCGCGCTGCCCGTGCAAACACAATACAAAATAGAAAGACGCGCGCGTCGTTTAAAACACTTAAAGGGGCTGCAGAGTCCCACACTCCCCCCCCCCCCTCTCAAGACGGGACACCTCCCGAGATGTCAAAGAAGAAAACAAAGAAGGGCACTGGGAGGAGTACATAAAGAATGCTGGTGCTGACGAGCTGCCCACTTGAAGGGATCCGCTGGATTGGTGGCATTCATCAGGCGATGGTCCAGGTCGTTCTCATCTTGCAGACCCGAGTGCCTTTACGTACTTTCTGGCCGCTCGCAGTACTTTCTCAGGTCGGCGACGTTGACTGGTCCGGTCTCCCGGCCACCCTGCACATGACGAAGCATGTAAGCCAGCCGCAAAAGAGGCTTTATTACTACAAAAGGACCAGTTCACCGAGGAGAGAGAGAGGCGGGAAATCCTTTTGCGGCATCACTTAGCGGGTGCAAGCGGCGGAGTACTTTATTCCCAACCTCGAACTGCAAAGGAAGCCTCCCCTTGTTGTACTGGCCGCAGTGCTCTAGGCGCGCGAGGTCCAAGCTCTCCCTGGCCTCCTTCAGAGCTCCAGCGCGATGACTCGAAAGATCCTGGGTGAACCTGGAATAACTGGGAGCCTATAAATCAGAGTCATGGGTAAGGGCATGTTCAATGGGAAATCGAAGCTCACGACCAGGTAGTATAGCCGCCGGCGTAAAACCAGTCGACCGGTTTACTGTGGTTTTTGTGGCAAAAGCCACCTCCTGCACTCGCAAATCCCAGTCTTTGTGACGCTTCGTGAAAGCCACGAGCATGCATTTCAGGTTTCTGTTGACCCGCTCTGTGATGTTGGCCTGAGGATGGTAGGGCGTAGTCTTTTGTGCTGCACGCCAAGAGCTTTGCAGGTGTCACCAAATACCCTGCCCGTAAAATACATCGTTTATCGCTGATTAACTGCGCCGGGAAGCCGAACCGAGTGAATGCGTCTAGGAGTTTATCCAGACTACCTTTGAGTCACGTTTACGCAGCGGGTATAATTCAACAAATTTAGAAAAATGATCAGTGACCACTAGCAAGTAGTGATTTCCCTTCACACACCTAGGATACGGGCCCATTACGTCGCAGGCAACAATTTCCTACCGGCAACGGCTCTCCACAGGTTGCAAGAAGCCCGGTGGTTTACCTCCCCTTGCCTTCGCTGTCTGGCATGTAAGACAAGTACGGACGTATGCCACGACATCCTTTCTCATGCGGGGCGAAGTCACGATGCGACCCAACTTTTTATGTTTTCTTGCCATCGCTGTGGCCTGCAAGGTGTGTGTCGTATCAGGCTCTTTGGCACAACACAAAATAGGGACTCACCACCATCCCTGTCGGCAGCGGGTATATATCTCAGGAGAAGTCCATCCTCTGCTTCCAGGTAGCAGTCATAGATGCCGGTAGGCGCTGTGCTTCCTGCAGGGTTGGCGGTGTCCAGGCCCTTTCGTATTTGGATGCACTGAGGATCGCTTAGCTTAGCTTCGAGCAGCTGTTGACGGGAAACCAGCGTTCCCCAGGCATCAGTGGCCCCTGCAATCACCTGCACTTGTGGTGCTTGCTCGCCATCTGTAGGTAACGGAGCTCGGGACAAAGCGTCGGCTGCCTTGTTGAAGGTGCCTTTCTCGTACTCCACCCTGTAATTATATATCTCAAGAGCGAGCGCCTAGCGGGCTAGACGGCCGGCTGGGTTTTGCAGCTTTGACAAACAAGGCAGAGCCTGATGATCAGTCTGAATTTTAAACTCAGCCCCATCCAAATACATGTCAAACTTTTTTTGCGCAAATACAATTGCCTAGCACTCTTTCTCTGTTACCGAGTAGTTTCATTCCGACGATGAGAGAGTGCGACTTGCAAATGTCAAGGGGCAAAGCTTCCCTTCGTGATCCTGAACCAAAGAGCACCTATTCCTTACTCACTAGCATCAATCTGCACTGTAAAGGGCAGGTTTAGGTCCGGGAGGCGAAGACGAGCAGTATCAGCGATAGCTGTTGGCAGCGCCCTAAACGATTCCTGCTCCGTGTCTGTCCAGGACCAACGGGCACCTTTCCGTAGAAGCGGAAGAAGGGGTCTTGCCAGGTCCGCACAGTTTGGAATGAAGTGGCAGTAGAAACCGACCATGCCCAAGAATTGCTGCAGGCTCTTGATGTTGGTTGGTGATGGCAGCTGCAATATGGCCTGCAGTTTCTCCACGTCAGGCCGGCCTGTGCCCTGTTCAACAATTAAACCAAGCAGGTTGATTCTGCGGGAAACCAACTGCACTTTGCGGGGAATAATGGTGATGCCTGCGGCCTGCCTCCGTTGCAAAACAGTGGTTAAATGGATCAGATGTTCATCTAGGTTTTTTGAAAACACCACGACATCATTAATGTATGCCATTGCATAGTTTAATTTCGCGTCTCCTAGCACTATCGCCATCACGCGCTGAAAGTTGGCAGGTGAATTGCATAAGCCGAAAGGCAGTCGGACAAACTCGAATAATCCCTGATTGTGAATGAATGCAGTTTTTTCGATGTCACTCTGGTCAATCGGTATCTGTAGGAAACCCCTGCTATAGTGCAGAGTAGTGAAGAATTTTTTTCTGATCCAAGTGTATGCAAAACAGAGTCAACTGACGGAAAAGGGTATGAATCTCTGACTGTTACAGCATTCAGCCGCCGATAGTCGACACATAAGCGTGTTGTGCCGTCTTTCTTAGGCGCAAGAAAAACGGGAAAAGCCCAAGGGCTCTCTGAGAGTCTTACTGCACCGGTAGCCACCATTTCATCAAGAGCGGCATCCAGGAGTCCTTGCTTGTGGACGCTCAACGGCCTGAGGTTGAACGGATCGGGCGGGAGCTGCCGGTGTCAATCGTGAGCATCAGCACGTTAGCTTTTCCAGGAGCCTCCACGAACATTGTAGCGAAGGGCTCAAGTGTTGCCTGGATTCTGGATCTTTCCGTTTCTGATCCTGTGAAAGACTGCAGGACAGTGAGAACACCACTTTCTGCCACTTTGGCTGAGGGGGGTCTGCGACCAGGAGATTTGAGTGACGCTATATTATGTTTGTAATGAACTTGAATGGTTCTGCAGCAATGCCGTATCAGTAGCTGCCTGAATGTAGGTCGACAATGATTCCTGCCTTCGAGATGAAGTTACGGCTCAAAATTACCGGGAAAGAGAGTCCGCGACGATGCAGAAAGCGCTGCCTTATTTTGTGACCATTCACGGCAACTGTCAGACGTGCCGCAGAGGTTGCCGACACTAACTATGGCGATGCCATTCGAAGCTTAGTGGTCACGTCTCGTAACTGCAAATGTCTTTCATAGCATGCTCGCTTGACTTCATCACCAAAAGCAGAAGCAATGGAACCTGTGTCCAGTAGAGCAGGTACTTCCACCCCCGCTATTTTGACGGCCACGTACGGTCGGCCACGTACAGGGCGGCCATCCTGGAGGCGGAATGTGGACGTAAAATCGCTTACCGTTTTGTCCTTGATGTCTTGGAGCCCTGTTTCACGCTCCCAGGGGCCGCTAATCACCTCTGGTGCCTAGGCTGTCTGGGCCAGGGGAGACGACTTCTTTCCACACCTCTTACGCCGCTTAGGCTGACATTTGCAGCAGCACCATACCCTGGCCGCCGGGTGATGAGATGATTAAAACACCAGGCTCCGTGCTGGCCACGTTCCTTCGCCCGCACTGTAGCAGGCGGCAGCCGGAAGAGGCCCGTTCAGGCCTGCCACACCCGGCAGTTGGCCAGTCACCGGAAGAGGCCCGCTTTGGCCTGCCATCCCCTGCAGTCGGCCAGTCACCGGAGGAGGCCCGTTCTGGCCTGCCACACCCTGCAGTCGGCCAGTCACCGGAGGATGCCCGGTTCGACCTGCCACCCCTTGCATCGGTCAGTCAGCGGAGGACGCCTGGTCCGGCCTGCCACCCCCTGCATTCGGCCAGTCAGCGGAGGATGCCCGGTCTGGCCTGCCACCCCTTACACTCGGCCGGTCAACGGAGGAGGACCGGTTCGGCCTGCCTGCCACCCCTCGCGCTCGGCCAGTCACCGGAGGAGGCCCGGTCCGGCCTGCCACCCCCTGCAGTCGGTCAGTCACCGGAGGAGGCCCGGTCCGTCCTGCCACCCCCTGCAGTCGGTCAGTCGGTGGAGGAGGCCCGGTCTGGCCTGCCACACCCGGCTGTCGGCCAGTCACCGGACAAGCTAGGCCCGGTCCGGCCTGCCACCCCTTGCTCTCGGCCAGTCACCACAGGAGGCCCGGTCCGGCCTGCCACCCCCTGCAGTCGGTCAGTCGGCGGAGGAGGCCCGGTCTGGCCTGCCACACCCGGCAGTCGGCCACTCACCGGAGGAGCTAGGCCCGGCCTGGCCTGCCACCACCTGCAGTAGGCCAGTCATCGGAGGAGGCGCGGTCCGGCCTACCACCCCTTGCGCTCGGCCAGTCACCGGAGGAGCTAGGCCCGGTCTGGCCTGCCACCCCCTGCAGTCAGTCAGTCAGCGAGGGAGGCCCGGTCCGACCTGCCACCCCTTGCGCTCGGCAACTCAGCAGAGGAGGCCCGGTCTGGCCTGCCACCCCCTGCAGTCGGCTCGAGTCAGGAAGAGGCGCACCAGGGACTGCGACCTCGTGGAAGTCGCCTGCCCCCATACAGCAACTGGGGTTTATCATGCGGTGGGCTGCCCATGATCCGAGCCATGCACAGGACGGCTTGAGGCAGGTCTCCGCGGAGGGGGTTGCTTGTAGTCTTGCTCCGCCAGAAAAGATGCTTCGATGCGGGAGGCCTCCCGGGCCATGTCCTCGAAGTTCAAGAACTGGTGGCGCTGGAGGTCTGGCTGTTACCTCGGATGGCACCGATGTATGGCATGAGCCACCTTCTCTGGTTCCGGAGCTCCAGGATCTGCCCGCTCATGCAGTTCTTGAAAACTGCGCAAAAACTCGAGCAAAGCCTCGTGTTCGCCTTGCGTCCTGGCGCAAAGCTCATCCTTGATGTGGATAACCGTAGTCAGGTGGCAAAAATTCTTCCCGAAAATGCTGTACAAAGTCCTGTTTTTTGTGAATAGCCACTGTCTACGCCTCCAAGTTGCTGAGGAATCTACTAAAGCTACAGGAATCACACGTGTGACCACAGCACTGTCCGAAATTGCCATCTGATAGTCATCGAGTTCATGAAGAAATCGCAAACAGATTTCTTGTCCGTATCCCCGTATCCTACAAACCTCGGCACGGGCAAATTTCGCTGCAGATGGTTATCACGATACAAGGGAGTGGGCGCTAACGAAACTGGCTCGCTTACCATCGGTTCTCTGTAATGTGCCTTTGGTGCAAGTAGCTGGGAGAGTAGGCCAATAATTCCGCTTTGAAAATCCCACGGTTCGCTTTTCCGGTCACCTAATCGTTCATACATACGCATGGGTGGGAGGTGGAAATTCAGCTTTCAACTGGGCGCTTGCGCCAGGTAAGTTGAGGTTATCCACCATAGCTACGCATGAAAACATGGAATATTCTCACTAAAGTTGCGCCACTCGCGGGGCAAACCAAAGCTCGAGCTAAAATCTCGTTGGGCGCCAGATGAAAATCTCGCCTTCAAAAAAATGGGTCCGCCAGCCATGATCTCGCCCGACGAGTGACAAATCCAGCCTCTTAAAAACACCGGTTTATTCCAGATAAACAAAAAAGCAAAACAAAGAAACATAAGGCGCTACTGCGCTGAGAACAGGCTGTTCATGCGCGTGACAATAGAACACCAATGGAAAGCGGGAAGAATGTCAGGGCTTTACTGCGGCGAAACAAAACACACTGCGGAGCGGATAAGACGAGCAATGGGGCCAAAGCGCAAACGGCGGCACAAGAAACATTGCTCCTCGTGTGACAACTCACACGAATACGTCTACGCCGTTTCTGCAGGCACTGCTTCCATCTTCGTATCGGCGATCTTTCAGTCATCCGTGCACACCCTGCTGGCCCATGATGCTCGCCTGCACACCGCGCAGGCCTCTCCACCGGGGCAAAAAAAAAGCCTCGCGCCTTGCTTCCGACGCGCTTATCTACCCTCGTCTGTCGCCGCTAACATCACGCCGCCGCAAGATTATCTGCTTGCTCATGCGCACTCGCGCTGCCGGTTCAAACAAAATACAAATAGGAAGATGCGCGCGCGGTTTAAAACACTCAAAGGGGCTGCGCAGCCCCACACTCTTAATAGTATTATATCGATAGTCAGATATATAGATCTATAGTTCAAAACCTACATGCCATGCGGGCTAGATCTTTAAATCAGGCATTGCGTAGATAAGGCACATCTGACCAGATATGCCTTATCTGGTACTCGAAATCAAGAATTGGGCATATCAGGCATATACAACCAGATATGCCTTATCTGGTACTCCAAATCAGGAATTGGGCAGATATGCCTTATCTGGGCCTTATCTGTCCTAATATACCATATCTGCCCAATTCCTGATATACCCGATCTTGATTTTCTTTTGTAAGCCCAGATATGCATTTCTGTAAGGGTTATATACTTCCTGTAAACAAGCTGTGAATAGTACTGGGGAGATTGTGTCTCCTTGCCTAACCCCTTTCTTTATGGGAATTTTGTTACTTTCTTTATGCAGAACTATGGTTGCTGTGCAGCCACTATATATATCTTCCAGCACTTTCACGTACGGCTCGTCAACCCCCTGATTTCGCAATGCCTGCATCACCGCCGAGGTTTCAACTGACTCAAATGCTTTTTCCTAATCAATGAATGCTATGTATAAGGGCTGGTTATATTCCGTGCATTTTTCCATCACCTGATTGATGGTATTTATATAATCGACAGTAGAGTACCATTTCCGAAACCCTGCTTGATCCTTTGCTTGATTGTAGTCTAAGGTTGTCCTGATTCTATTAGCGATTACCTTAGTAAATACCTTATATGTAACAGACAGTAAGCTGATAGGTCTGTAATTTTTAAGGTCCTTAGAGTCCCCTTTCTTGTGAATGAGGATAATGTTTGCATTCTTCCATGGTTTCGGTACCATCGATGACACCAGGCACTGCGTATGCAGGGTGGCCAGTTTTTCTAGCATATCCCCCCCGTCCTTCAGCAAATCTGTAGTTATCTGATCCTCTCCAGCTGATCTCCCCCTTTTCATAGTTTCTAGTGCTTTCTTGACCTCGTCCTTCGTCACTGGTGGAACGTCGGACTGTTTTTCCTTACCGCCAATCTCAATACGGTCCTGACTACTTTGGCTACTGTAGAGATCTGTATTGAACTCTTCGGCTACTTTGACTATCTTGTTCATATTAGTGATGACTTTGCCCGCCTTGTCTCTTATCGCACACATCTGGTTTTTGCCTATGCCCAATTTCTTCTTTACCGCTTTAAGGCTTCCCCCGTTCTTTACAGCATGCTCAATTTTCGCCATGTTATACTTCCTTATATCGGCCACCTTGCGCTTATGGATTAACTTTGATATCTCGGCCAATTCGATCTGGTCTGTTGTATTCGAAGCTTTCATACTCTGGGTTTCTTAAATCTTTCGTCTCCTTAGACAGCTTACCGGCATTCTCTCTAACTATCCTACCGCCTACTTCTACCCCGCACTCAGTAATGATATCTCTGAAATTATTGTTCCTTGCCTCTAGGGTAATGTTGCCATCCTCAGTTAGAGCTGAATACCTATTCTGTAGCGAGATCCTGAACTCTTCTGCCCTCCCCCTCACCGCTAATTCGTTGATGGGTTTCTTTTTTACTAATCTGCTGCGTTCCTTCTTCAGATTTAGGCTAATTCTGGACCTCACCATCCTGTGGTCAAGTGGATGCAGGGGTCAAGTGGATGCAGCTATCACAGAACCGGGTTAAGTGGAAAAATATGGGAGAGGCCTTCGCCCTGCAGTGGGTATAATCAGGCTGATTATGATGATGATAAGGGTTATATATATATGTATATATATATATACAAATTTTGAGCGCAGTGCGAACTTTCACCTCTTTCAGTTGTATAGATCCATCATCATCATTGCTGACTGCTGCTCGGAGCGTCACGCGCTCTGTGCCAGCTGGTTCTAGAAAAGAACAGACGTTCGCGCAAGTACTACCTTACAAGTGGCGGAGGTGCGATTAGTATTCCCCACCTCTCGCTTTAGACCCACCTACCATTTACCCTGGAGCTCCGTTCAGGCCTCCGCTTGCATCAACGGCCCTGTGCTATGGATGAGGGCAACGGTGCTCGCTCACCCACGGCGTCTCCTGCTCCTACTGCGGCTGCCCCTGCTTGGACAACCACCAGCCGCCAGCGCGATCCCCAGATCTTTGCCGGCCTTCGCGGTGAAGGTGTTGATGACTGGCTCGTCAAGTACAACAGGGTCAGTACATTTACCCGCTGGGATGACGCTCAAAAACTGCACAATATGTCGTCTTTTAATTGGCCGACGTCTCCGAAACCTAGTTCCTCAATCATGAGGATGACATTGCTGACCGGCCTACATTCACCGACCAGCTAAAGAAAATTTTCTGCACTCCGGCTGCTCGCTCAGAGCAGGCCAAGAAAAAAATCGAAGTTCGTCTCCAGCAGCGCGGCGAGTCCTATGCGCCGTATATCGAGGACGTTCTGGCCGTTTGTCGCCGTTTCAACGCTGCTATTCCTGAAGCTGAGCGTGTTCGCCACTTAATTAAAGGCATCAACACTACTGCTTTCAACGCCTTCGTGGTTCAGAATCCATCGTCCGTGTTTGACGTCACATCAACCTGTTAACGTCTGGACCAGCTACAGTCGTGCCGCATCATGCAAGGCCCCAGTGATGGCGGCTCCATCATATCTTGAAATTTGCGTTCCCTAACACGCACCATGATCCGAGAGGAGCTCTACGGCCTCACCAATTCCATTGCTGTATCTCCAACTCTTCCGCCAGCAACTCTGAATTTGTCCAGCATCATCAAACTTTCACTGACGAATTTCAACTTCACTGTGGCACCTGCTCCACCTCCCATCGCCTCCCAACCTTCTTTGCCAACCTATGCCGAGATTAGTTCACGCCCACCCGCCCCGCCTTCCCTGACTTGTTCGGTACCCATGTACGGTCACGTCGCTGCCATGGCACCATATGCTACAGTGGCCCCGTCCTGTTCCAACCTGGCACCCCTCCAACCCTGCGTGCTACTATAACGGGATACGTGGCCACATTTCCCGTGTCTGTCGCCGCCGCAAGCAAGACGAGCAACGGGGCTATGCTCCCTTTGAACATGCCTGCATACGACAGCCTGATGAATCTGCACTGCCCTAATCAGGCTTTTACCGGCGTTCTTTCTCTACTCCGGATTCCACCGATGCTTCAGGGCCCTGGCGTCCTTCCCGATGCCGATCCCCTTCGCCTTTTTGCCGCACGTCACCGCTTCGTCCTGCCTCGCAACCCTTCAAACCTAGAGTGGAAAACTAACCGAAGCAGTTTTTGGAGGGAAAGCTGCTTCGAGTTCCAACTCTACAATTCCTCTCGGTCGACCGTGGAATACGTTAACAGTAATTGTTGAAGGATTGTATGTTCCTCATCGACTCCGGCGCCGCTTATTCCGTTATGCATTTCTCTCTCTGTTCTCGCCTGCGCAAAGTTATAACGCCAAACATTGGTCTGCCACTTCGTGGAGCTAATGGAACTCATATGAAACCCACCGGCCAATACACAGCACGCGTCGTCATCGGTAACCAGCGGCATCATATCGAATTTATTGTGCTCTCCACGTGCGTTCATCTCATGATCTTGGGGTGACATTTCTTATCGTCGGCGTCCGCCCTCATCTCTTGCCGTGAGCGGCTTATTCATCTTGCGGACCCCGATATATTACCGACTTCTGATTGTTCACCAATACACGTGTTCGCAGCAGTTGATTTCGATTAGCCCCTCACGCGAGCAGCTGGTCATTGTGGCATTAGACTACCCTCTCGATGGCGAGGCCTTCGTTACGCCCGCTCCTCGGTGGACCTCTGACGGCCTAGCTCTCACCCGCACCTCCACCGCTTGTAAGGTAGCCCTTGCACGAACGTCTGTTCTTTTCTAGAACCAGCTGGCACAAAGCGCGTGACGCTCCGAGCAGCAGTCAGCGAGGATGATGGTGATGGATCTATACAGATGAAAGAGGTAAAAGTTCACGCACTCCGCTTACAATATATATATATATATATATATATATATATATATATATATATATATATATATATATATATATATTTTTTACGACGGGGGTAAGACGTCGGAGCGCTAAACAACAAGACGATAGCGCAGGGAGCTCAGCTGGTCAACGGCAGCGCGTCCGGCACGAGAGTTCTTTTCCCAACGTCTTTCTCCTTCACTTGTGCTCCAAACTTCATCCTCTTCTGTACTGGTACAATATATATATATGTATATATATACAACAATGAGAAATTATTGTATCTATTAATTTATTTGTATATGTCAAGGTCATTCCCTTTAAATCAGTACACCTCTGCGTTTACACAGCAATATATGTACATATATATTGTGAGCGCAGTGCGCGAACTTTCACCTCTTTCATCTGTATAGATATATCGTCATCATCATCATCGCTCACCAATGTTCGAAGCATCACGTGTTGTGGGCCAGGTGGTTCTGAAGGAGAACAGACGTTCGTTAAAGTGCTGCCTTACAAGTGGCGGAGGTGTGATTCGTATTCCCCACCTCTTGCGTTAGACCCACCTACCGTTCTCCCTGCAGCTCCGTTCAGGCCTTCGCTTACGTCAACGGCCCCGTGCTATGGATGAGGGCAATGTTACTCGCTCAACCCCTGCGTCTCCTGCTTCTACTACGGCTGCCCCTGCTTGAACGCTGCCCCGCCAGCGCGATCCCCAGCTCTTTGCCGGCCTTCGCGGTGAAAATGTCGACGACTGGCTCGACAACTACAACAGGGCCAGTGCATTTAACCGCTGGGATGAAGCTCACAAACTGCTCAACGTCGTCCTTTGTTTGGCCGACATCGCCAAAACCTGGTTCCTCAATAATGAGGATGACATCACTGACTGGCCTACATGCATTCATGGACCAGCTGGAGAAAATTTTCGGCACATGCGCTGTTTGCTCAGAGCAGGCTAAGAAAAAACTCGAAGCTCATCTCCAGCAGCCCGGCGAGTCCTATACGTTATATATTGAGGAACTTCTGGCCCTTTGCCGCCGTGTCAACGCAACTATGCCTACACCCGAGTGTGTTCAGCACACAAATAAGGGCATCAACATTGTCGTTTTCAAAGCCTTTGTGGTTCAGCAGCCATCATCCGTGTCTGACATCATATCTACCTGTCAACGTCTGGACAAGCTATAGTCGTGCCGCCTCATACAAGATCCCAGTGATGGCGGCTCCCTCCCAGACTGAATCTTGAGTTCCCTAATACGCACCATGATCCGAGAGGAGTTCTACGGCCTCACCAACCCAACTGCTGTAACTCCAACTCTTCCACCAGCAACCGTGCATTTGCGCAGCATTATGAGAGATGCACTGACCAATTTCAACTGCACTCCGCCTCCCAACGCCTCCCAACCACCCTCGGCCACCTATACCGAGATTACTTCACAACCACCCACCCTGCCTTCTCCAACTTGTTCGGCACCCGTGTGCGGTCACATCGCTGCCATAGCACCATGTCCTACAGCGCTCTGTCCTATTCCAGCCTGGCGCCCCTCTCGCCCTGTGTGCTACTATTGTGGGATACGTGGCCACATTGCCGGTGCCTGCCGCCGCCGCTGGCAAAACGAGTGACTGGGTTATGCTCCCTATGAATGTGCCCGCGTGCGCCAGCCTAATCACTTTCCCGGCGTTCTTCCTCTCCTCCGTATTCCACCAATGTTTCCTGGCCATCGCGTCCTTCCCGATGCCGATCCCCTTCGCCTTTTCGCCGCACGTCGCTGCTTCGTCCTGCCTCGCAACCCTTCGCATCTGGAGTGGAAAACTAACCGAAGCAGTTTTTGGAGAAAAAGCTGCTTCGAGTTCCAACTCTACAATTTCTCTCGGGCGACCGTCAATAATGTTAAAGGTAATTGTTGAAGGATTGTATGTTGAGGCCCTCATTGACACCGGCGCCACTTACTCCGTTATGCATTTCTCTCTGTTTTCGCCTGCGCAAAGTTATAACGCCATACATCGATCCGCCACTTCGTGAAGCTAATGGCACTCTTATCAAAACCACCTGCCAATCCACAGCCCTGTCCTCATCTATAACCAGCGGCATCATATCGAATTTATTGTGCTCCCCACGTGCGTCCATCTCATAATCTTGGGGTGGGATCTCTTGTCGTCGACGTCCGCCCTCATCTCTTGCCGTGAGCGCCTCATTCATCTTGCGGACCCCTTTATATTAACAACTTCTGATCGCTCACCACTACACGTGTTCGCAGCAGTTGAGTTCGTTCTGCCCCCAGAACGTGAGCAGATGATCATATTGGCATTGAACTACGCGCGCGACGGCGGTGCCTTCGTTATGCCCTCTCCTCGGTGGACCTCCGACGGCCTAGCTCTTACCTCGTGCCTCATCTCCTTCACCCGCGGTTGCGCGGTGGTTGCGCCCCTACCTACAACTTTACAGCCATTCTTACTGCCCAGAGGTGCCACTTTGGGTTTATTTTTGACGGTGATCCTGTTCCCCTCAACACACTTTCCTGTGCACCACTGTCTGCTCTCAAGCCTACATTTCCGACATCCTCTGTGCTCGCAACCGCAATCAGCCCTGACCTCACATCCGAGCAGTCAACAGCTCTAGATGTACTCTTGCAGCACCGAGTATATTTTGATGTGTGCACCTCAGCATTAGGAAAGACCTCCGTTAAATCTCATCGTATAGAGACGGACGGCTCTGCTATGTTCGATGACGGCCGTATCGCTTTTCGGCAGCAGAAGGCAAAACAGGAAGTTGCCGACATCCTTGCTCACAATGTCATCCAGCCATTCACGAGCTCTTGGTCCTCGCCTGCGGTTCTAGTTCGAAACCAAGATGGCTCAGTTCATTTCTACGTGGATTGCCAAGCACTTAACAAGATCACGCGCAAGGATGTTTACCCTTTGCTTCGTATTGATGACGCATATTAGACTGTCTCTAAGGCGCTGAATATTTCTCCAGTTTCGACCTTTGCTCGGGATACTCACAAATTCCTATGTTGGCGCAGACAAGGACAAGACTGCCTTTTCTGCCCCGACGATCTCTACGAATTTAACGTGATGCCTTTCGGACTGTGCAATGCGACGGCCATCTTCAAGCGCATGATTGATATCGTGCTTCGCGGCTTGAACTGGAAAACATGCCTATGTTATCTCGACGACATCATTGTCTTCTCTTCGAACTTCGCTCAGCACTTACAGCGTCTTACTTAAGTCCTCACATCTCTTGCCCAGGCGGGGCTTCTGCTGAGTAAAAAGAAACTCCACTTCGCCAGTAAGACCATCAAAGTGCTGGGCCACGTCGTCAGTAAGGCAGAAATGCAGCCTAATTCCTAAAAAATTGCGGCTGTTAATTTTCTTCGTCCCCAACGTCAGAAAAATCTTCGCAGCTTCCTTTGCTTAGCCTCCTACGTCTGCCGTTCTATTGGAAACTTTGCCACCATTGCTGCTCCTTTACTCAAGTTCGTTTCTTCCCAAGTGCTTTACACCTGGTCCACTAAATGTGAAGACGCCTTCAAAGTTCTCAAGCAGGCACTCGCTTCCACTCCTGTGCTTCGCCATTTTGACGCGGACGCGCCAACCATACTTGACACAGACGCCAGTGGTCACAGTATTGGCGCAGTTCTCTTGCAACGCAACGCAGTATTTGCGTACGCCAGTCGTACACTTACTGCAGCTGAGCGTAACTATACTAATACGGGGCAAGAGTGCCTCGCCGTTGTTTGGTCGATTCAAAAATTTTGTGCTTATTTATTTCGCCACCACTTCACCATTGTAACAGACCATCACGCACTCTGTTGGCTGTCATCGCTGAAGGACTTATCGGGTTGACTGGGTCGCTGGATGCTACGGCTTCAAGAGTACACCACCATCACCTACATATCTGGGCGAAAACACCTCGACGCTGACGCCCTCTCTCGCTTCCCATTGCTTCCTACAGGCGCGGCTCCACCTACGGGCTCCTCTCCCTCCTGCCATCCGAGTCAGCCTTCTGCTGTCACCTGCATGTTGTACCCATCACTATAGCTCCACTCGAAATCAACGCTGATTTTTCGTCCCTGCAGCTGACTAACCCTTACTGCCGCAAAACCATCGCTCGCTCCGTGGAGCATCAGTTGTCCCAAACAGTCGCTTGCGCCGTCAGCTTCGTCGCTTCCGCTTTCACCATAGAACACTTTACCGCTACGTTTATCATCCTACGGATCAACGCTGGGTACCCATTGTACCTCGCACCCTTCGTTTTAAAATTATGGAGCCTTACCACGACGAGGTTGACGACTGGGCACGTTGGTATGGGTTCATACTGCACCAGCCAAAAGACGAGACACAGCAAAGAGCCTGTGTCCAGCCTTGTCCTGTCCTCCTCTTTGCTGTGTCTCGTCTTTTGGCTGGTGCAGTATGAACCCTTACCACGACGACCCCACTGTTGGACATTTAGGCCACTTTAAAACTTATGGCCGGGTCAAGAGCCGTTGCTTATGGCCTAGAATTTCTGCCAGCGTCGCCAAATACATTTTATCATGTCCGTCGTGACAGCATCGCAAGCGTTCGATATCTTTTCCTGCTAACCTACTGTAACCTTTACCTTGCCCATCTGTGCCTTTTGACACGGTCGCCATTGACTTGTTTGGGCCACTTCGTTTGACGTCAGACGGCAACCATTGGGTTGTGACTGCCATCGACCATCTGACGCGGTATGCTGAAACCGCCCCTTTTCGCTCCGGTACTGAGTCTGAAGTCGCCGATTTTTTCCTGCGTGCGATAGTTTTGTGTCATGGAATTCCCCGTATTCTCATTAGTGACTGTGGAAATACACTTCTTTCTCACTTTCTCAAGTCCTAGAGGAAGTACTGCGCACAGCTAACACCGTCCATAAGATTTCTTCTAGCTACCACCCTTAGACCAATGGACTCATCGAGCGTTTTCACCGTACTTTGTCCGACATGATATTCATGTACATCGCTCCTGATGATGGAACTGGGACAACGTTTTATCTTTCGTCACCTACGCCTACAATTCCGCTGTTCAGCGCACCACTGGTTACAGCCCTTTCTTTTTATTTTGTGGCCGTCAACCATCGACAGTATTCGACACTAGAGTTCTTCTCTGGTCCCTCATCTACTTCTCAATCTCTTGGCGAAGAGATTTCCACTCGTATTGCCCAACGTCGCCAACTTGCCCATTTGAACACTGAAGACGCGCAACAAGAACGCAAAGCACTGCTATATCTAATGCTATCAAACTCCCTCCTTTTATCCCGGTGACGAAATCCTCCTGTGGACCCCAGTCCGCATTCTTGGCCTGTGTGAGAAGTTCCTACGTCGTTACATTGGCCCGCACACAGTACTCCAACAAACGTCTCCGGTGAACTATCGCGTTATTCCCTCGCACACCGTCACAGATTGACGTCGCCTCTCCGAAGAGATCGTCCATATCTCGCGCATGAAGCCTTATGCCCGTCGTCCCAGTAATCAGCGACCAGGGTGGCCGCTCTCTTGCCGGGGGTATTTGTGCGAGCACAGTGCGAAACTTTCACTTCTTTCATCTGTATAGATCCATCATCATTATCATCATCGCTCACCGCTGTTCGGAGCGTCACGCGCTGTGTGCCAGCTAGTTCTGGCAGAGAACAGACATTCGTTCAAATGCTGCCTTAGAATACACACACACACGTATATATATATATATATATATATATATATATATATATATATATATATATATATATATCTCGTCAGCCGGATATACCCCCTGCATGGCGAAGGCTTCTTCCTTGTTCTGCATTCAGATTACCCCTAAGAACCTAACCTCATCCGCCCACCTTACTTTCTCCGCCCCCCGCTGCGCTTCACTTCCAGCAGAACTCAATTTGTTATCCTCAGCGACCATCAGTTATCCTCTTTACGGACTACATGCCCTGCCCCTGCCCCTTTCTTCTTTATTTTCTCTAGAACGCCATTAACAAGAGTTATTTCTCTCAACCCCTTTGCTCGCTTCCTATCTTTTATTCTTGCAACTACCATTTTTCGTTCTATAGTCCTCTGTGCTGTCCTCAACCTAATCAGAACCCATTTCGATATCCTCATCGTTTCAGCCCCATAAGTAAGTAGAGGCAAAAAGCAACTGTTGTATGCATAGATCTTCAGCAATACCGATAAATTGCTAGTCATAATGTGCGAATACTTCCCAAATGCGCTCCATAGCAATCTTATTGTCCTAGTTATTTCCCTTTCGCGGTCAGGATCTCTGGTTGCTACGTGTCCTCAATAGACATATTCGTCTATCACTTCCAGTGCTTCGTTACCTGTTGTAAAATGCTGTTCCTTCTCAAGAATATTCAACATTACGTGTGCCTTTTGCATGTAGATTTTCAAGCCTACCTCTCTGCTATTCCTGGCTAGGTCATCAATCATTCTTTGCAGTTTATCCCCTGACTGACTTAGCAATGAAATATCAACAACGAAACAAAGATTACGGAGGTATTCTTCATCAACCCTTTTACTTGATTGTTCTCATTCCAAGCCTCTGAATACATCATTTACGCAAGCTGTGAATAATACTGGGGAGATCGCGTCTCCTTGCCTAACACCATTATTCATGGAAATATTTTCATATGCAGAACTTTGGTTACTCTGCAGCCACTATATGTATCTTCCAATACATTCACATGCGGCTCGGTAAATGCCTCATTTCGCAATGCCTGCATAATTGCCGAGGTTTCTACTGAGTCAAATGCTTTTTTCTGCTCAAGGAATATGTGTGAGGGCAGATTATGTCTCGGACTTTTCTGTATCACCTGGTTGGTGTTATGGGCACGATCGATAGCGGAGTACCCTTTCCCAAAACCTGCTTGATCTTTTGCTTGATTGAAGTCTAATATTACCCTGATTCTGTTAGCGATTACCTTAGTAAACAGCTTATACGTTGACAGATAGTAAGGTGATTCGTTTGTAATTTTGCAGGCCCTGAGCTTCCCCTTTCTTATGAAAAGATAATGTTAGCGTACTTTCAAGGTTCAGCTACAATCGATGTCTGCAGGCGTTGCGTATACATGGTGAACAGTTTTTCTGTTACGAGATCCCCCTGTCCTTCAACGAATCTGTAGTTGCCTGATCGTCTTATGATACTTGCCCCTTCTCATAGTGTTTAAAGCTCTTTTGACCGGGTCCTTCGTCACTGGATCGAAGTCTGACCACTTTTTACTGCTCCCAATCTCAGTATTGTCCTAACTAACTCGGCTACTGTATAGATCAGTACAAAACTCCTAGGCTGCTTTAACTTGTTGAAATTTGTAATGACATTGCCCGCCTTGTCTCTGAAAGCATACATCTGATTTTTGCCCATCCCTAATTTCCTCTTCACCGCTTTAAAGCAGTCCCCGTTCTTTAAAGCGTGGTCAATATTTCATATGCTATACCTTCTTATGTCAGCCACGTTAGGCTTGTTGGTATTTCTGATAGTTTGCTCTTGTCTGTAAGGTTCAAAGTTTTTATACTCTGGCGTTTCTTAATCAAATATTTCGTCTCCTTAGACAGCTTACCGGTATCCTCTCTAACTATCCTACCACATACTTCTACCGCGCATTCCGTAATATCTCAAATTATTCTTCATCGCTTGAATGCAAGGGTCGTCGTCCTTGGTTAAAGCTGAGTATCTATCCTGGAGCGAGATCTTGAATTCTTTGGCCCTCCCACTCACCGGTAACGCGTTGATGGACATTTAGCTTACTAATTCGTTTCGTTCACTGTTGAGATATAGACTGATGCAATATATTACCATCCTATGGTCACAGAATCGCACCTTTCCCATTGCCTGTACATCCTGCACAGTATCAGAGCTCTTTCATTTCAGTCTCCACGTTAGGGCTTTTACATTTCCCCTTCCGCTTCTTCCATTTTCTGAGAAAGGTATTCATGAATCATAAGTTATTGGGAACTGCAAACTCAACTAGTAACTTCCCCTGCTATTCCAAGCACCGATACATAGCCACCCCTTTGCCTGGTCTCCAGTCGGCTTTTTCAATACCTTGGCACTGAAGTCAACCATAAGATTAGTTAAATATACTGCGTCTTTACTTTCCACATTTCCAATTCTACATCTTCGTAGAAGCTTCCGACTGCCTAGTCATCATGACTACATGTAGGCACGTAACCCTGTACGACCTTCAGTCTATACCGCTTATTATGCTTAGCAGTGCAGCGGTGGCGTAGCAGTACAACATCCGCCTCGCATGAAAGAGCACCGGGGCTCAAATCCCGGTGCCGCGCAATTCTCCACCGGATTGAAAAAACATCTGTGTCGATGGAATTGCATAAACAGGTTTGCGGTACGACCTGATGCCGGTGAACACCTCCGGCAACGCACTGCCTCACCAGAACTGGAGTTGGCCACCCTAGTGCAGTAATTGGCCGCAACCTCTCATGATTAGTTCCATCAAAACCCGGCCCTCAATCACCAGCGGCTGCGGAACAAACTGACCCCGGCTGCGGTCAGACCTGTGACGCAGCAGGGGGGGCTAAGAACGCCTGGCTCCGCTGGACAGGCCGCCATTGGAAATCGTCCCTGGCAACGTTCACCGCTGGAACCCTAGTTAGTGAAGCTAGTTTAGCAGTGCTGTTAGAAGAACTAGAGGATATGAAATGGGATGTCATAGGGCTTAGTGAGGTTAGGAGGCCGAATGAGGCACATACTCTACTGAAGGATGGGCATGTACTGTGAGGATGAGGCATATACTGTCCTGAAGAATGGGCATGGACTGTGTTATTGAGGCTTACCGGAGAGGCGAGAACTAGGAGTAGGTTTCCTTGCCAATAAGTATATAGTGGGTAATATAAATGAATTCAATAGTATTAATGACAGGGTGGCAGGCATCGTAATTAGGCTTAATAAGCGGTATAAACCCAAGATTGTACTGGCCTATACACATACATGTAGTTATGATGACCAGGCAGTTGAAGCCTTCTACGAAGATGTAGAATATGCAATGCGAAAAATAAAGACGCAGGATACTGTACTAATGGGCGACTTCAATGCCAAGGTAGGAAAAAAGCAGGCAGGAGACCAGGCAGTAGGTGACTATGGCATTGGCTCTAGGACTAGCAGGGGGGAGTTACTAGTTGAGTTCGCACAGCGTAATAATTTAAGAACCATAAATACCTTCTGCAGCAATCAGAAGAACCGGAAATGAACATGGGAAAGTCCTAACGGGGGGACTAAAAATGAAACTGACTTCATACTGTGTTCATCCCCCGCCATTAGAAAAATGTAGAGATAATCGGCAAAGTGCAATGCAATTACCACAGGATGGTGTAGTCCCGAATTAGCCTAAATCTGAAGTAGGAACGCAACAGATTTGTAAGAAAGAAACCCATCAACAAATTACCGGTGAGGGGGAGGGCAGAAGAGTTCAGGATCTCGCTACAGAATAGATATTCAGCTCTAACCGAGGATGGCGACATTGCCCTAGAAGCAATGAACAATAATTTCAGAGATATGATTATTGAGAGCGCTACAGAAATAGGCGGTGGGATAGTTCGAGAAGATACCGGTATGCTATCTAAGGAGACGAAAGATTTGATTAAGAAAAGCCAGTGTATGAAAGCTTCCAATCGAACAGACCAGATAGAATTGGCCGAGATGTCAAAGCTAATCAACAAGCGCAAGGTTGCCGGTATAAGGAAGTATAACATTTAGAAAATTGAGCATGCTGTAAAGAACGGGGGAAGCCTTAAAGCGGTAAAGAAGAAATTGGGCATGGGCAAAAACCAGACGTATGGGCTAAGGGACAAGGCGGGGAACGTCATTACGAATATGGACAAAATAGTCAAAGTAGCCGAAGAGTTCTATACAGATCTCTACAGTAGCCAAAGTAGTCAGGACCGTATTGAGATTGGCGGTAGGGCAAAACAGTCAGACATTCTACCAGTGACGAAGGACGAGGTCAAGAAAGCAGTAGAAACTATGAAAATGGGGAAAGCAACTGGAGAGAATCAGATAAGTATAGATTTGTTGAAGGACGGGGGGATATAGTGCTAGAAAAACTGGCCCCCCTGTATACAAAGTGCCTGGTGTCGTCGACGTTCCTGGAACCATGGAAGAATGCAAACATATTCTTACTCATAAGAAAGGGGACGCTAAGGACCCTAAAAATTACGGACCAATCAGCCTACTGTCTGTTACGTATAAGGTATATTACTAAGGTAATCGCTAATAAATCAGGACAACCATAGACTGCAATCAAGCAAAGGATTAAGCAGGTTTTCAGAAATGGTACTCTACTACCGATTATATCCATACCAAAAACCAGGTGATAAAAAAATGCTCGGAATATAACCAGCCCTTATACATAGCATTCATTGATTACGAAAAAGCATTTGACTCATTTGAAACATCGGCGGTGATGCAGGCATTGCCAAGTCAGGGGGTAGACGAGCCGTACGTGAAAGTTCTGGAAGATATATATAGTGGCTGCACACCAACCATAGTTCTGCATAAAGGAAGTAACAAAATTCACATAAAGAAAGGTGTTAGCCAAGGAGACACAATCTCCCCAGTACTATTCACAGCTTGCTTAGAGGAAGTATTCAGGGACTTGGAATGGGAGCAGTTAGGGATAAGGATAGATGGAGAACACCTACGTAATCTGCGATTTACTGACGACATTGCCTTGCTAAGCAACTCGGGGGATGAACTCAAATAATTATTGACGACCTAGACAGGAAGAGTAGAAAGGTAGGCTTGAAAATCAATAAGCAGAAGACTAAGGTAATGTTCAACAGCCTCGGGAAGGAACAGCAGTTTACGTTAGGTAGCGAAGCACTGGAAGTAGTAGGCGAATATGTCTACTTAGGCCAGGTAGTGACCGCATATCCGGACCTTGAAAAGGCAATGACAGGAAAAATAAGATTGGGATGGAGCGCATTTGGCAAGCACTCGCGGAATATGACCAGCAGCTTACCGGTACGCTCAAGAGGAAAGTATACAACAGTTGAATCTTACCTGTACTCACCTATGGGGCTGGAACTTGAAGGCTAACCAAGAGGGTTCTACTTAAGTTTAGGACAATGCAGAGTGCTATGGAATGATAAATTGTAGGGGTAACATTAAGAGATAGGAAGCGTGCAGGTTGGGTCAGAGAAATAACGGAAGTTACTGACATTCTAGTGGAAATCAATAATAAGAAATGGGCATGGGCGGGACACGTAGTGCGAAGAGAGGATAACCGATGGTCGCTTAGAGCAACAAACCATTCCAAGGGAAGGAAAGCATAGCTGGGGGCGGCAGAAAGTTATGTGAGCGGATGAGGTTAAGACGCTCGCAGACGTTAAGTGGATGCAGCTAGCACAGAACCGGGTTAAGAGGAAAATTTGGGAGCGGCCTTCGCCCTGCACTGGGTATAGTCAGGCTGATGATCATGATGATGTTTAGCTCATTGAGATGCCTGCTACCGTCTCATTATTGCTATAGAATTCCTCTGTACTCTCAGCTATATTCTTATTGACAATGAACCCACTCCTAGTTCTCATCCCTTCGGTAAACCTCTATAACGCCGTACATGTCCGCCCTTAAGCACAGTATATGCCTCATTTGGCCTCCTGGCCTCACTAAACCCTGCCATATCCCATTTCATGCCATCTAACTCCTCTAACCGTATAACTAGACTAGTTCTAGCAATAAACGATTGCCAGAGTTAGTTTCTAATGGCGGCCTGTGCGGAGCCAGAGATCCTTAGCACACTTAGCTTCGTCGCAACTGTGATCGCCGCCGTGGTCAGTTGCTTAGCGGCCGCTAGGGACTGAGGGCCGGGGGTTTGTTGGATTATTCAATGAAGGTTATGTCCAATTACTTCACCAGGGTGTCCAAATCCTATTCTGGTGAGGGAGTGCATTTTTCTGAAGTGTACGCCGAGAATTTGGATCCCAAATCTTCTTATGCAATGCCGTCGCCGCGACGATCCGGTGGGAAATTGGGCGGCACCGGGATTGGCACCACTCTTCACTAGCACGCGAGTCGGATGTTCTACTTCTACACCATATATATATATATATATATATATATATATATATATATATATATATATATATATATGTATATATATATATATATATATATATATATATATATATATATATATATATATATATATATATATATATATATATATATATATATATATTTATATATATATATATATATATATATATATGTATATATATATATGTATATATATATGGTGTAGAAGTATATCTCAGTGAAAGTCACTGGGCTCAGGTCATGCATTTGGAAAAACTGCCCAACAAAAGATATGTCACTCAGAAATCAGAGACCTTCGCCTCACAAATCACATAACATATCAAAATGGTCGACTGCAATTAGCATGCAATCCTGTAATATCCGCGGTCCGTTCACAAACTTAAAGAGCATCCTGATTGGCGGGCGACAGTGGCAGACAAAACCGAAGTATATTTTGACAGTGAATGATAACTGTGATTTAGCGCGGTCAAAAAGGGATGAAGACGGTTCAACAGTCATCACGATCGCGACATTGCTGAAAGGTCGGTCGTGTGCTGAATAGAAATAGATAACAAAGAAGCAGCGTAGATTAATCATGATATCCTGTGACAGGATATGATGTGTGACATCAACAAAGTCAGTAGAAACAAGCAGTGGAAAACAGGATCAGCGTTAGATATTAACCCGGGAGAAGCTGCGGGAGGCACAACTATGAAGGAATGCTTTATGACGAGAGACAAGTTTTTTTGCCAATGTCTTTATTCAGACCACTCGGAACAATCTTAAGTTTGTGTATTAGGAATTATTTGTAAGCTTGGTTTTCATAGTGGGCCCTGAAGCCTGATTACAGTAAATATAATTTCATTTCTTTCAAAATGGTACTTGTAATATTTACATGCTTAGATTTAAGAAGGCTAGGAAGTGTGGTACAATGAGCTTTATGATTACTCAAGTGGTACCTAAAGGATGTTTTAGTTGGCGAGCGAATTTAGGTGTGGGGCATTTAACAGACGGATAAATCAAGCATATAAATTTCATTGTCATTATGCCATGAATTATTGCCTCGAAATTTTCACATTATTATTTGATGCAGTGCTGAATGTTCTTTCTTATGTATTCATGTTTGTGCGAACTTTACACCATGACTCATTGCAAGTTTGGCAGCCGACTGGTGTCGTGAACCTGCTTCATATGAAATTAAACTTTCACTGAGATTCTAGATACGATGGCAGAGAACACGAAGGGCTTGGAAATAAATAACGTTTACACAGTCATTGAGAAAGAAAGCGCTTTGATATTTGTGCAAAATGCCTGCAACGTTCGGGATCGATGCTGAGTGCGTTGGCACATTATTGACCGGCCTCGGAGGCCGCTTTTCTATGGAGGCGAAAATCTAGGCGCCTGTGTGCTGTGCGATGTTAGAGAGCAACAAAGAACTCCAGTTGGTCGAAATTTCCGGAGTCCTCCACTATGGCGTCTCTCATAATCTGAGTCGCTTTGGGACTTAAAACCCCAAACCCAAACCAAACCAAATGTTTGAATCTCTCTTTACCATGCTAAATCGCAGTTATATGTGATTGTCAAATCATACTCGGCTTTTATCTGCAATTGCTGCCCACCAATCAGGACGCTGCTTCAGTGCATAAATGACGTCGCATATCGCAGAATTACATACAACGTGGGGTCTACCCTTTTGGTATGCTTCGTTTGATGAAGGCGGCTTAGAATTGTTTGAGGGACATATCTTGATTTTCGTGTACTACATTTCAAGATGTATAACTTCAGTACAGAACATGTCCGTGATAGCTTTTAATACGTTTCTATTCAATGCAGCGACAGATTATCACGCACATGTTTAATAATCGATGGTCACGCGTTCATTGACTGTGCATGTGCTTATGTAAGGAGTACCGGCGACTGCTTCTTCCTACATTCCTTGACACAATGGCGGACCCCAGCCGAAACATCTGACCTCAATATATCCGTTGTATGCTGGGCGGATCCGTTGTATGCTGGGCGTCGTGTTGCTTACATTTATGCAACACTGGACCTACCCAGCTTCCTTTATATATAAATATATATATATATATATATATATATATATATATATATATATATATATATATATATATATATATATATATATAGTGAAGGAAAGAAGCAAACAGTCGGCGAAACCAAGGAAAGCGTTGGGAATGGTACTTTGTCTTTTTTTTTTAATGTTTACTTGGATAATCACAGAAATTAGTAATATAATCTGTTTAGGGGAAAGATATAAACACAAAGTAGAAGAAAACACGACGTGCCGATGGTGGGAACCGAACCCACGACCTCCGAATATCGCGTCCGGTGCTTTTCCAACAAGACAAAGTACCATCCCCAACGCTTTCCTTGGCCTCGCCGACTGTTGGCTTCTTTCATTCATGTATTATAACGAGCACCCTCATTTCCCCCTATATATATATATATATATATATATATATATATATATATATATATATATATATATATATATATATATATATATATGCGCTGTGGGCAGAGGGACAGAGCATTAATGGCACAGCCAACAATGGCCTCGAAGCACACAAAATGGTGATATTCATGATGCTTCAAAATATAGGATGAAGGTCACTTGAAACGAAGGGTGATGAGTAATCACATAAGTGGACGCAGTTCACGATAAGTTCTCACACGTTCTTATCCCCCACCGAAGGCAGCCATCCAGGTCACCAGCATTAAAGGGTAGAAAGACAACGGGTAAAGGGCTTAAGCCGAGGCACATGCACAATCTCAGTTCCACCACAGCGACAGCCATTGACAGGAGGCGCGCAGGCTATGCGTAGTTCACTGTTGAATTTTTTTTCGTGCACCGTGTATGAGCTACCGCAGCTGCTTATAAGTTTGCCAGATAAGGTTGGTGTGCGTATAGGCACGGCTGCTCAATGCAGGCGCAATTGGTGCCGCCCGTCGCGTCGCGCCTCAATGGCTGGGGAAGCGCGCGTATTGGGAGAAGTTACAGTTTCCGCCGTCATTCTCCGCGGGGGCGCCACCACTCCATGACGAGGCGCCGCCGGTACGGACGAGCAGACGACGCGGAAGGAGCGCGCTGGCTGTGTTGGCGCGTGTTTTCGTTTTGACTACTCAGCATAACCGCGTAGTTCTGATAGTTCTGCATGCGTGTCATCGGTGCCTGTGTCAACAGCGTCCTAAGCGTATGCAGCACCATGCCAGGCAACTGCTGTGTGCCGCTGTGCACCACGAAAGCCAGAAAAGATCGGTTACCATGAGTTCCCGTGCGATTCACAACGTCGAGCAGCATGGCTGAAAAACATATCTCGGGAGGGCTAGGACGGAAAAGGAAGCCGGTGGGAGCCGAGTAACAAGTCACTGGTATACTCACTGCACTTCACAGATGACGATTGCAGGAAGAACATAAAACTGAAGATCCTGCTTCCTTCAGCTGTCCCCTCCGTGTTCCCGAACTGCCCACATTACAAGTTAAGTTACTCACGCGGGCTCATGTTGAGCCAAACAATCTTGAAAAAATGATTGTGCGCAGGCCAATCGATACATTTTCCCCACTTGTTATAGCTACACTTCATTTCCTCCTGGACAACCCCCCGTGTCATCCTGAAGCATGTGTGTGTCAAGATAGCTCCGCCACGATCACTTTTATAACAATGATATCAAAATGGTATGCCTTGCACAACATCGCATAAGTGAAGCCATGGAGACACCAAGAGGAGCCGCTCTCTTTGTCAGATGACGAGCGACTCTCTTGGTTAGAGTTAGACTTTGCCATATCGAAGACATTCAGGCCCAAGGAGGCACGTGACCCCAAAGGCTAACTAAACAATCGTACGAAGCAACAATCAGGATAACCAGATCCACAGTGGCGCAAATTAAGTGCCTTCTTGATCACATCAAGTATCTTACAACAATATCTTCTGTGTGCCTTACTAGTGCATTGCATTTAACCGAATCTTATTTTCAGCTTCCGATACACCCTAAAGCAGGCCCTCAGCAGCGGTCCTGTAGTATCGCTTTTTATCAGCATAAGGCAGTTCAAAGGCGGGAACGACAGAGTTGACGCAAGGGCGGCAGTTTTCACCTCGGAGAAAATACTGAAGGTACCACTAGCGAAAAAAAAATATCGACTGAGATTATACACATTTTGCCATGCTTTGTGCAGGTTGGCATCTTGCAAGCATCAAAGTCTGCAAATGCACATATCAACGATTAGTCAGCTATAAAAGTTGGCATTCGTGATTATGAAAGTCGTACCTTTCCAACTGCCATCACGTATGCTTCGAGAGAGCTTTCGAGTCAGCTTGGATTCATTCACGTGTGGTGTGAACCAGCAGCTGACATAGAGTTAGCTCCGATTGCATTCTTTGCTGTTTACTTTGCACATCCATTTGAAGAGAAAGTATGAATATTTTTACAGAATCTCATGAAACATTTTTATTGATTCTATTTTCAGTGCCGGCCCGTGTTTTCATTATTTGTATATTACCAAAGTTTAAATATCTTCTAGTGCTTACTTTAGAGTGTCGATAATTTTATTTTATTAGTCCCCATCGTTTTATTAACTTTGTGCGTTGTGATCCCTGCAAAACCCTGGACTTATCAAAATTATTGATGATGGACGCGTAAGGTATCTGAAAATCACCATGCGCCTTTTTTACAAAGGTTATTTTCAGGGACGGCAGCGGTGGCGTAGCGGTAGAACAGCCGCCTCGCATGCAAGAGGACCGGGGTTCAAATCCCGGTGCCGCGCAATTCTCCACCGGATTAAAAAAAAGAAAAAAGAAAGAAAATCTGCGTGTCGATGGAATTGCATAAACAGGTTTGGGGTGCGACCTGATGCCGGTGAACACCTCCGGCAACGCACTCCCTCACCAGAACAGGAGTTGGCCACCCTGGTGCAGTAATTGGCCGCAACCTCTCATGATAAGCTCCACAAAACCCCGGCCCTCAGTCACCAGCGGATGCGGAACAACTGACCACGGTGGCGGTCAGACCTGTGACGCAGCAGGGGGTGCTAAGAAAGCCTGGCTCCGCTGGACAGGCCGCCATTGGAAACTGACCCTGGCAACGTTTAATGCTAGAACCCTAGCTAGTGAAGCTAGTTTAGCAGTGCTCTTACAGGAACTAGAAGGTATGAAATGGGATGTCTTAGGACTTAGTGAGGTTAGGAGGCCGAATGAGGCATATACTGTACTGAAAGATGGGCATGTATTGTGTTATCGAGGCTTACCGGCGAGACGAGAACTAGGAGTAGGTTTCCTTGTCAATAAGTATATAGCGGGTATTATCGATGAATTCTATAGTATTAATGAGAGGGTGGCAGGCATCGTAATTAGGCTTAATAAGCGGTATAAACTGAAGGTTGTACAGGCCTATGCACCTACATGTAGTTATGATGACCAGGCAGTTGAAAGCTTCTACGAAGATGTAGAATCGGCAATGCGAAAAGTAAAGACGCAATATACTGTACTAGTGGGCGACTTCAATGCCAAGGTAGGGAAAAAGCAGGCAGGAGACAAGGCAGTCGGGGACTATGGCATTGGTTCTAGGAATAGCAGGGGGGAGTTACTAGTTGAGTTTGCAGAGCGCAATAACTTACCAATCATGAATACCTTCTTCAGCAAACGAAAGAACCGGAAATAGACATGGAAAAGTCCGAACGGGGAGACTAAAAATCAAATCGACTTCATAATGTGTTCAACCCCCGCCATTATGCAAGATGTAGAGGTAATCGGGAAAGTGAGATGCAGTGACCACAGGATGGTGAGGTCCCGAATTAGCCTAAATCTGAAGAAGGAACGCAACAGATTAGTAAGAAAGAAACCCATCAACGAATTAGCGGTGAGGGGGAGGGCAGAAGAGTTCAGGATCTCGCTACAGAATAGATATTCAGCTCTAACTGAGGATGGCGACATTACCCTTGAGGCAAGGAACAATAGTTTCAGAAATATCATTACTGAGTGCGCGGTAGAAGTAGGCGGTAGGAAAGTTAGAGAGGATACCGGTAAGCTGTCTAAGGAGACGAAAGATTTGATTAAGAAACGCCAGAGAATGAAAGCTTCCAATCCAACAGACCGGATGGAATTGGCCGAGATATCAAAGCTAATCAATAAGCTCAAGGTGGCCGATATAAGGAAGTATAACATGGAGAAAATTGAGCATGCTGTAAAGAACGGGGGAAGCATTAAAGCGGTAAAGAAGAAATTGGGCATAGGCAAAAACCGGATGTATGCGATAAGGGACAAGGCGGGCAACGTCATCACGAATATGGATAAGATAGTCAAAGTTGCCGAGGAATTCTATACAAATCTCTACAGTAGCCAAAGTAGTCAGGACCGTAATGAGATTGGCGGTAGGGAAAACATTCAGACGTTCCACCAGTGACGAAGGACGAGGTCAAGAAAGCATTAGAAACTATGAAAAGGGGGAAATCAGCTGGAGAGGATCAGACAACTACGGATTTGCTGAAGGACGGGGGGGGGGGATATCGTGTTAGAAAAACTGGCCACCTTGTATACGCAGTGCCTGGTGTCATCGACGGTACCGGAACCATGGAAGAATGCAAACATTATCCTCATTCATAAGAAAGGGGACTCTAAGGACCTTAAAAATTACAGACCAATCAGCTTACTGTCTGTTACGTATAAGGTATTTACTAAAGTAATCGCTAATAGAATCAGGACAACCTTAGACTTCAATCAAGCAAAGGATCAAGCAGGGTTTCGGAAACGGTACTCTACTATCGATCATATCCCTACCATCAATCAGGTGATAGAAATATGCTCGGAATATAACCAGCCCTTATACATAGCATTCATTGATTACGAAAACGCATTTGACTCAGTTGAAACCTCGGCGGTGATGCAGGCATTGCGAAATCAGGGGGTAGACGAGCCGTACGTGAAAGTGCTGGAAGATATATATAGTGGCTGCACAGCAACCATAGTTCTGCATAAAGAAAGTAACAAAATTCCCATAAAGAAAGGGGTTAGGCAAGGAGACACAATCTCCCCAGTACTATTCACAGCTTGCTTAGAGGAAGTATTCAGAGACTTGGAATGGGAGCAGTTAGGGATAAGGGTAGATGGAGAATACCTCAGTAATCTGCGATTTGCTGATGACATTGCCTTGCTAAGCAACTCGGGGGATGAACTACAAATAATGATTGATGACCTAGACAGGAAAAGTAGAAAGGTAGGCTTGAAAATCAATATGCAGAAGACTAAGGTAATGTTCAACAGCCTCGGGAAGGAACAGCAGTTTACATTAGGTAGCGAAGTACAGGAAGTAGTAAGCGAATATGTCTACTTAGGACAGGTAGTAACCGCCGATCCGGACCATGAAAAGGAAATAACAAGAAGAATAAGATTGGGATGGAGCGCATTTGGCAGGCACTCGCAGAATATGTCTAGCAGCTTACCGGTATCGCTAAAGAGGAAAGTATATAACAGTTGCATCTTACCTGTACTCACCCTATGGCGCTGAAACGTGGAGGCTAACCAAGAGAGTTCTACTTAAGTTGAGGACAACCCAGAGGGCTATGGAACGAAAAATGGTAGGGGTAACATTAAGAGATAGGAAGCGTGCAGAGTGGGTCAGAGAAATAACTCAAGTTACCGACATTCTAGTGGAAATTAAGAAGAAGAAATGGACATGGGCAGGACATGTAGTGCGAAGACAGGATAACCGATGGTCGCTTAGGGTAACAAACTAGATTCCAAGGGAAGGAAAGCGCAGCAGGGGGCGGCAGAAAGGTGGGCGGATGAGATTAAGAAGTTCGCAGGGGTCAAGTGGATGCAGCTAGCACAGAACCGGGTTAAGTGGAGAAATATGGGAGAGGCCTTCGCCCTGCAGTGGGTATAGTCAGCCTGATGATGATGATGATGATGATGATGATGAAGTGTCCGGAGGTCAGAAGAAGCAGCAAGCTATGAAACAAGTTAGTTTCATCCCTTCTTCCCTATTTTGTGCAATTTCCGGAGTTGATTTGCGAGAGAGAAGACCGCAGTCACACTAAGGACCTAACCAAACTAACGCGACTTCTGCTGACCAACTGGACAGGCAACATCAATCTGACAGTGGAAAAAAATCATGCTTGCACATAACCCTTTTTCGAGGAAAGTTCTTCGCTTGTAAAATAATCTTGCGTGCCTTTTGTGTATCACGCGACTTTATAATCAAAATAAAAAAAAATTGCCTGAGCCTGCGGGCGTGTCGATGAGCTGGCTGTCTTGTGTTGTTTCTTTTGCAACAGTTTGCGTTAGCTAGTATGTTTAGGTGGTGGTACGCACTTGAATATTATTTCCAGTGAAAACGGAGGAACAGGCTGAACAATAATGTTGAACGCTACTTCCTGAATTGTAAGTTTCCAGAAAAGTGCACGCTAAATAAATGGCCCCAAACCTTGTTCCTATTTCAAGATTGTAATATCTAACGCGTTGTTACAGTGGTTGAAACGCAACTAAATGGGTGCCCACTCAGCGAAGCAGACGACTGCCTCGATTCTCGTTGTAAACGGAAGACCACGAATGACTTGGATGATGACATGCCGCTATCACCTTAACAATAAAAAACTAGCCCGTAGCATCAAATAATGTGTGAAACGCAGCTCATAAATTCTAAATTGAGCAAGCGCCGACCGCGCAGACGCCGAAACGAAAGCACAGCCACGGCCGCTGCGCGCAGCTCTCCACCCAGACTTGTCACGGAGCGGTGCCGCCGCAGCGGTCGCGATGAGAACTAGGCGCAATACGTCTCTTCCGGGCGACGCGACGGGCCGTACCCAAGTGCACCTCCATTGAGCGCCCGCGGTATAGGCATCCAGACCTTTGTCAACCGGATTGAATGACACCTCAAGGGGAGAAATACCTGCTTTTCACGCAATCTGGATGGCTTCTCTGTTGAGTCTGGCAAGGTCACGCAAGTTGGCAATGTGTGAAGTGAGCTCTGCATAGGAGGGCGTATCATAAAACACAGGTACACGATGAAGGATGTTTCCGTAAGAATTTAGGAGACTGACCATAGATTGGGAAAAACAGAGAGTTGTGGGTGGTGCATTGACCTGAAGTGTTGTATGCGAAGGTAACAAAAGGAAGCAAGGAATTCCAGCTACTGTGATGAGGGTCTTGGCATGTGGATAACATATTGCCCAGATTGCGCTGGAAGCGTTCCGTGAGACCATTCGTTTGCGGGTGGTGGGCGGATGCTGCTTTGTGAATTATGTTACCAGCATGAAGAACATATAGGCCATGATTTCACTAAGGAAAGACTTTCCGCGGTCGATCAGGAGAACACCAGGTGCTCCTTGTCACAGAATATTGTCTCGCAGGAGCAAGCTTGCCATCTCCGCAGCGGAACCCGACGTTATAGTTGCGATTTCAGCATACCAGGTGAGGCTATCCGTAGCTGTTACGATCTAACGTTTTCCCGTCGCGGTCAACGGCGAAGGGTCGTATAGGTGAATTGCTTGCTACAACATAGAGAGTTGTAAAAGGGCAGGGATGGGTTTTAAGTAGGACCGCGCTGAGCTGACTTATACCGTTTACTGCTGTTATATGGCAGTCAAGTGGCAACATACTTGGAAACCACTCGTTGAGGGACCGGGCTAGAAAAAGCAGCTCTTGATTCTGTCATAGGGTTTACAGTACCAAGGTGACCAGCGGTGGAGTGGAGTGGCGTGGAAGGCATGCAAGATCTGACGGCGAAGAGAACTGGGAACGACCGGCACCCACGGATTGCCGAAAGGGTTGTGATTATGCCAGTAATGCAGTCGACACTGCACTTAAACGTTGGCAAGTCGACGATGCAGTCGATAATTGCGGGGTATCAAAGTACCATTGAGCCGATTGATTAGCATGCGACAGTAAGAGTCCTCTTGCTGAGCAGAATCCATATCATCCTGGATGTAGGACATGGCGAAAGTCAATGCAGTAAGCACATCCTGCTCAGACAAATCATTTGCACCTGCGCTGACGCCATTACTCGAAGTATTAGGTGATTTGGAGACAAGGGGGAAACGAGAGAAGGAATTAATATCGAGGTGCTTGCCGGATTTTAAAGTATTCGTGAAGTGAAATACTTAAAGTCGGAGAGTCCAGTTCCCGAGCCGCAATGTTAAAGTTTGCAGGGATGACAGCCAGCACAAAGCGTGGTGGTCATGGACTAGCAAGAAATGGCGACCCTAAATGTAAGGGCAAAATATTTGAACAGCGCATACAATTGCTAGACACTCTTGTTCGGTGATAGGGTAGCTCTGCCCAGCCGCAGTTAGCGAGCGGCTTGTGTTAGTGACCTTCTCGAGGAATGAATCTTCTTGTTGAAGTAACACGGCTCCAATGCTGCGACCACTAGCATCAGTGTGCAATATAGATGGAGAATATCCATAAAAATGGCATACGACGGGATGTGATGTCAGAAGTTGGTTAAACTTCTCAAAAACAGCCTTACAGTCGGGAGACCTATCGGAACGTAAGCCAGTTCGAAGCCGTCAATGTACAGGTGATGCAATTGAAGAGAAATTGTGACTCAGAATAGAGGAGTGATTATCAATAAATGGGGCATGCTTCTTTAAGAGAGTTAGGATTACATGTGTCTGGTTCGGCGAAAGGACATGGCTAATTTCAATGAAAGCATCTCACCACAAGTAGCAGAAGCAATTGGGACCAAGGTTGCTGAGAGATTGAATAGCTACAGGCTGAGTGCGGACGATAAAGGCAACTGCGAAACCGTTTCGTACGAGAATGGGATCGTGAATAGAATTTCGGGTAATCACAATAGAATAATAATTGATAATTGAAGAATCAATATATCGATGATAATGCCATGGGGCAGGGTTCACGAGCACGGTACAACTAAAACATCTCCATCAGTAATCGAATCACATTTTACTTCCAATGATCATATCAGTACCAGGTCTGAAGACATTGTCACTAGTGAGCACTCGCCATTGTGACCATTTTGTGAGGATAAATATCTCAGTTTTAGCAACCTCAACGGTACGGTTACGGCATTGATGACTGCAGAAAGACGCGGAATCCAGAAAGTACTAATCAAGAATCAGTTGATGAGCTCATTAGGATAGTACAGTAAGTTCGATGTGATAGCGGCAGCCATCTATTGTGATCATAGCGGTGTTTTCTAGACAGAGATATATGGGTGCTTTATTTGCGGCACGTAAACGAGGACCAGAGTAGGGTATACGAACGCTTTTGAGGCGAGACTTAAATTTGATCATGACTAAATTAGATGCTTAAGTGTTAATTAAAGCCTCCACAAATGTCTCTTCGACTTCTGCTGACACCGTGTTAGACGGGGCTGGGGAGAATTTCTATGATGCGTTTGCTGTGCAGTTTCATCACAGGAAACTGCAATAGTCAGTTTTCCATACGGTGGTCAGAGAAGTACGATGCTGTTCGAAAGGGTGGCGGCTCTATAGCGACGGCAAGGAGATGGTAAACGCAGCCTTTGCGGACCAGTATGTGAATGCTCTCTCAGATTGCGGTGACGAAGATGGACGATGATGGTCGGTAGCAGCCTAGGTTTGACGAGATCGGGACACGTACTGATCGTACGTGTTCCGTCAAATGTCCCGGTAGTGATGTCGCTGGTTCCATATGCACCTGAGACAGACCCGAGCAACATAGCCGCGAATGCCGCAGTTCAAGATGACTAGCCTGGGCGAACGGTATCGCTATTGATTAAAAGAAGTTGGGCCGGATACAGAAGTGTGTGGGTGATGCGAGACGGCGCTATGTTAGGTTGCGGAGGACTCCAGCAGGAAGTCTCATAGGTGGAGGGGGATTCGCAGCAACCTCAACGTACGTAGGCGTGTAACTGTTGCTTGGCGGCTCTTAAAAGGAAGGGCGTGTTACAAAAGTGAGTTCCTCTTCTATCACGCAACACGAATTAGAATAACTTACGTGGGAAGATACAGGTCCTGTGGAGGAGCCATGCAGTTCTTCGCGGATGATCGATCGAATCCGCGCGGAGGTCGGCGTCTGGAGAAAAGCGATTGTTCCAGTGTTCGAGAGATGGTTTGGTTGAAGTGAGTCTAAGCGCTGACAGGTGTTGCAAATGACAGCAATATTCGATTGTTATTGGAAGTGCAAAAGGCAAAAGCATCTATTCCTTTCCGACCATGGTGGGCCCATTCGGCTTCCGGCATGATAGTGTTGACAGGCCGACAAACGGCGAGTACGTCCTCAAAATATGACGTGTAACTCTCCCCCAGAAGCTGTACACCGATCGCTAACTTCTGTTGCTAAGCTGCGAGGGCGGTGGGCACCATTCCAAAGATCTGACAGCTGAATGATAAACTGAGTCCAGTCAGGAATAGAGCCGGATGCTTGACAAACCAGTCTTTGTTACATTGCTGAAAAAGCCGACATTCAAAAGTTTTGTCGAAGCGTCCCAGCAGTTGTAGGTGCAGCATCCTCGTAGTGCTCAAGCTAATTCAATAGGTCGTGGCTGGGCAGGCCGGGAAATACAGAAAGGGGACCAGGGTTTGACCGGAGTGCAGCCGCAGGTCTCGATTGAGATGAAATGTGCTCAACAGCTGGCTCCACCACTTGTGAGCTGGGCGACCAAGCTTTAACGGCTCGCCAACTATGGCGTCAAAGAACGAACACAGAGAATGTGGCTGATGATGGCTTATAAATGAGGTTAAAGTGCACATGAAACGAAGAGGGATGATGACTAATCATAGAAATGGATTACGTTCATCGTTAGTTCTCAAAGTATATATATATATATATAAATATATATATATATATATATATATATATATATATATATATATAGAGAGAGAGAGAGAGAGAGAGCACAGGAAACTCTCCGTCTAGTGCTCAACTGACCGTTTGCTCACGTTCCTCAATGCCAGATTGCTTTTTGTGTAAGGCTACCTTACCAGCTGCTATAATGAGAGTGGCAGGCATTGTCATTAAGCTTAATAACCGATACAAAATAAAGGTTGTACAGGCCTACGCACCAACATGTAGTGATGATAATCGGGCACTTGAAAGCTACAAAGATGTAGCTTGTCAATGCTGAAAGGGAAGAAACAGCATAAATTACTAAATGCCGACTTTCATCCGAAGTTGAGAAAAGCAGGCAGGAGACTATAGCATTAGTTGTAGGAATAGCAAGGGGGAAGTTACTAGTTCAGTTTGCAGAACGCAATAGCTTAGGCATCATGCATACCTTCTTCAGCAAATGGAAGAACCGGAAGTGGATGTGCAAAAGTTCTAACAGGGAGACTAAAACGGAAATCAATATATACCGTGTTCTAACCCGGCCATTATGCAAGATGCAGAGGTAATCGGGAAAGTGAGATACAGCGACCACATAACAACAAGGTATCTCAAGTTATTACGTGTCTAAATCTCAAGAGTAAACGAAACAGATTAGTAAAAAAGGAGTCCATCAATCAATCAACAGCATTGAGGGAGAGGGCAGAAGTGTTCAGGATCTCGCTGCAGAATAGATATTGAGCTCTAACAGAGGATGACGACATTAACCTAGACGGAATGAGCAATAATTTCAGTGATATCTTTACTCACTACAGTGCAGAAGTAGGCGGTAGGATAGTTAGAGAGGTTGCCGGTAAGTTCTCTATAGAGACGAAAGATTTCATTAAACACCCCAGAAGTATGAAAGCTTCCAGCTCAGCAGACCAGAGAGAACTAGCAGAGATATCAAAGCTAATCACTCAGCGTAAAGTAGCCGATATAGAGAAGCGTGACATGGAGAAACGCGAGCGTGCTGTAAAGAACGGAGGAAGCTTTAAAACAGTGAAGACGAAATTGGGAATAGGCAAAAATTAGATGTATGCGCTCAAGGACCAAGCAGGCAGTCTCATCACGAGTATGGACAAAATAGTCAAAGTAGCCGACGAGTCCTATGCTGATTTTGACCGCAGCCAAGGTAGTCAGGAAAACAATGAGATTGGCTTAGGAAAAAAACAGTCATACTTTCCGCCAGTCACAACGGAAGTGATTAAGGAAGCTTTAGAAATTATGATAAGGGGAAAGCAGCTGGAGAGGATCAGGTCTCTGCAGATTTGTCGAAGGATGGGGGATATCGTGGCACGAACACTGGCCACCCTGTATACAAAATGCCTGGTGTCATTGACGGTACGGAAGGATGGGCGAAAGCATAAATTATCTTCATTCATATGAAAGGGTACGCTAAGGACTTGCAAAATTACATACCAATCAGCTTACTATCTGTTACGTATAAGGTGTTTACTAAGGTAACCGCTAAAAGAATCAGGACAACCTTATACTTAAATCAAGAAAAAAATCAAGCAGGTTTTTGGAAAGGGTACACTATCGGTCATATCCATACCATCTACCAGGTGGTAAAAAAGTCGGAATATAACCAACCCTTATACGTCGCCTTCATTGATTACGAAAAAGCATTTAATTGAGTACAAAAATCTGTCCTCATTCAGACATTGCCAATCAGAATGTGGACGAGCCGTATGTGAAAGTGCTGGAAGACATACATAGTGGCTGCACAGACACCATCGCTCTGCATAACGGAAGAAAATTTCTATAAAGAAAGGTGTTAGGCAAGGAGACACGATCTCCCAGTACTATTCGCAGCTTGCTAGAGGAATATACAGATACTTGGATTGGGAGCTGTTATGGATACCAGTAGATGTAGAATACCTCAATAATCTACAATTTGCTAATGATATTGTTTTTCTAAGTAACGTAGGGGATGAACTGCAAATATTGATTTATGACCTAGACAAGAAAAGCAGAAATGTAGGCTTTAAAATCATATGAAGACTCAGGTAATGTCCAAAAGTTTTGGGAAGGAACAATAGCTTGCATTAGGTAGCGAATCAGTGGAAGTAGTAAGCGAATATGTCTACTTAGGACAGGTAGCCACGACAGATCCTGACCACGAAAGGGAAATATAGAGGGTCTCTTAAATGTCTCTTAAGAGGCGAATGGCGAAAACCTACCCCTCCTATCCTATAATTTACCTCCCATCGTTAGCCTCTTGCCGGCATTCGTTGAAATGCTACATATAATTATAATTGTTTAAAGAATAGGAAAGGCGCAGTATTTATCACACTTTCTCCGGCAAGTGTGGGTTTGGACTCGTCACCATCACACCTGTCGCATGACGTTCCTTTGCTCGCGTTCAAGTGTGGCCCTGCAGATGGGAGGGACGCATCCCGAGTCGGCCAATCAGAACGCCGCAAAAGCGGATCACGCTTAGTCCACGACAGCATGAGCAGTTAAAGGCTTTCGCCTTAATAAATAAGAGCTTAATATTGAGATGGTGCGCATTTCGAAGGTACTCAAACATAACTAGCAGCTTATCGGTATCACTCAAGAGGAAAGTGTCTAACAGTTGCATCCTACCGGTGCTCGCCTATAAGGGCCGAAACGTGAACATTATTATTAAGACGGGTTCTACATAGGTCGCGAACAGCGCAGAGGGTTAAGGATATAAAAATAGCAGTTATAACGCTATGAAATCACTAAAGGTATTGCCGTTCTAGTGAAAATCAGAAGAATGGGGCATGGGCAGGAAATTCAGTGCGGAGATAGGACAACAGATGGTCGCTTAGGGTAAAAAACTGGATTCCAAGGGAAAGAAAGCTCAGATGAGGGAAGGAAAGCTGAAGGAAGGAAAGCTCAGGGCGGATGAGGTTACGAAGTTCTCAGGAATCAAGTGGTCACAGCTAGCACATGACCATGTTAATTGGAGGAATATGAAAAAGGTTGTCGCCCTACGGTGGGTATAGTCCGGCTAATTATGATGATGATGACGTGACCAGTCTGGTAGAGACTCTGCCAAGTGCCATTTTTGCCTGCATACCCTATCTTTCCATACGGAGCTTGCTCCGTTTATATGCGCCTCCCACGCCGCCTACGTAGAGACACCTGAATTCGGGCCTCTTCCGACCGCTACGAGAATGACGCAGTCTCAGACGACCATAGCACCTGCTGTAATGACACCTGAGAGCAGGCTTCCTGCGCACAGTCTGTGTAATCAGCCGAAAACACCACCATGTTTCATAGCGACATGTTCGGGGACGCCGAGGACTGGCTTGAGACCTTCGAGCATGTTGCGTATTACAACTGGTACAGCGATGAGCGTAAGCTCTCAAAAGTAAACTTCGCTTTGGAAAGATCTGCCTAAACATGTTTTCAAAATCATGCCACTGCTTTTCTATGCTGCGAACCCTTTTGTCAGTGTCCTAATGGCTACTTTCCAGAGTGCCGACCGCTGGGAACGAGTAGAAGCTGCGCTACATTCGCGTGGCCTGCGCCAGAACGAGGGCGCGCGCATGTTCTTTGAAGGCATAACACGTCTTGTCAAGGCGCAGACCCACAGATGGCACAAGAGAACCTTCGCCATCTGATGTGGGGCGTAAAGTTAGGGCTTTTTGCGAGACTTGTGCGGAGCCGCGCACTAGGTCAGAGTTTTCGGTGACGCAGCCGCCATGGAGGCAACGTTACAGCTTCGATCCCACCGATACAACCGTGAAGTCATCATTTGGTCCCACGCACTCTCTATGCATTTCGGCAGCGACCCGGACACGTCACGCACCCTCATCTATTCATCGTGAGAGAGGAGCTGCAAGCCCTGTAGACGAATTCGATTGCACGATGTGCATATGGTAGCTGAACCCCACTAGTCCGCCCCCCCCCCCCGTTCTCTACAAGTCGATGAGAGTCCCACATCGCGGACCCGACTCCCCTGAATGAGCGTGGGAGCGGACGCATGGAACATCGGCACCGGCGATTTTCGACCGTAGCGGTGGAACAACGCGTCGAATCCCAACACTATTGGACCTTGAAGGGCCATCAAGTCATCCGAAATGCAGGGAGACCACTCTCAATCCGGTGCACCAAGTGTTCGACTTTTTGGAGCCCTTTTGCTCCCATCCGTTGTGGAGCCGTGGCTCAGCCTATCAGCTGAACGCCGGCGTCCCACGGCGGGTAGGCCGCTCCCGGCGAACATGTCAAACGCCAACCAGCAACGCGGCTACGACCCGGAAGGCATGAGATGGACAACCTTGCCGCAGACCAGCCGAGAGCAAGCCTTGCCTTGTCAGATGGAAGAAAGGATGCACTAGGTGCGATCCTCCTGTGAGGGTGCAGACCTCAACCTGCAACCATCATCGTCCTACGGCTACCCCAGGCAAGGCCCCCCGCACCATAAGGTTTGGGGGTTTTTTTCGGGGAGCGGGCTTTTCCCAGCCAAGGTGCTCATGCAATCCAGCCTGTTCCCACCGGGGCGGGGTCGCAGTGCATATGCACCACGTCCGCACCACCCTGGTGGGTCAAAGCCTGACGCGAACAAGTCTTTTAATATCTCACTTCTAGTTTTCCGTTTTCTTCTTTGACGACCACCATGGGGTGTCCCCATTCTTCAAAAAACTTCTTTCTCCCTAAGTGGCGTCTTTCTCTCTCTAGGTGGAACCATAGTTCTTTTCTGATTTTGGCCTTCACTTCATGTAGGCTCGGAGTCTTGTTCGAGTAGGCCGCTTTGCAGGGGGCCAACCATACCTGATGTTGACCTCTGCCAGTGTGAAGACAAACTGCTTGCGCCCTTCCTTTGGAAGCGGGTTGAAGTAGCGCACGGTGGGGTATGGGATCCTGGGGAGGCCGAACATATCTCTCAGACGCTCTAGGAGTGCTGCAAGAATTAGGCAGTCAAGAAATATGTGCTCCGCTGTCTCTCGGGCCAAGCAGAAGGGACACAGGTCAATAATTCCCGACGTCGCAGGGACGAAGGCACGCCTTCTGATTGGTAAGATGCCTCTTGCGAACATTCACATCAGAGAGGCTCGGCGTGCATCGAGGAAGTGGGCGGTTATGTACTGCCAACTGGGCCTTTCTGTACATAGCATGTAGCTTGATAGGCGGGCAGGGAGCGGAGGGGTGATCATATTAGTATCTTTCAGGTGCATGGTTCGTGGGTCAATGTCAGACGAGTTTTCTTTCAGGTACTCTAAGTCCATGGCTGCGGTTCGGTAAAATGGTAGGGGTGACCCTGCATGCGGGGTATTGTGGTGTAGGGCCTTCTCCGTGAATGTTCGCAGCCGTGTCGACAGATAGTACGAAGCCATCGTTTTTGTTAGCGGCATGTCGCATTCGACGGCTCTGAATGTCCATTTGATGTGCAGAGCCCTTGCGAGAATATCCAGATCGGGCAGCCCCAGGCCACCTTTGAATCTGGGCAGGCAGACAACAGCTCGCTTTACCTTATCGGGGGCTCCCTGCCACAAAAAGCGGTATATATATTTCTGTAGCTGTTTTTTAGCTGTTTTTTCTTGTCTGGGGGAAGTCAAGAATGCTGGCCACAAAGCTGAGGATAGAAATCAGCGGTGTCTTGATGATGGTGGCCAGCGCAGTCAGGGGACATTTTAGAGCACCATGATTGTGGGTTTTGATGCTTAGTTGCTCTTCAGCCCTATTCCAATTTCTAGGCGCTGGTCTAGAGGAATCGAAAAAATATCCGAGGATTCGTGTCTCGCGAGTAACAGAGATAGATTGAATAGCGGTAGGGGAGGGGGTCGTGTTCAAGGCCATAACAGTGTACTTCTTGTGATTGAGGCGAGCCCCACTCGCTTGGCAGTACTCCGTAGTTAGTTCAAGTAGTCTTTGCACTGATGTTGTGTCTGGCACCACCACAGAAGCGTCATCCGCGTAGGCGAACACTGGAGTGCAGGGAGGGCCCGCTGGCAATGGTGTTTTGTGAATGCCGCCATCTCTAACAATCATTTGCAGGAGGGGTTCAATCGCTATGACACAGAGCAACGGGGAGAGGAGGCAACCTTGTCAGACACCCCTTTCCATGGGGAATGGCAATCAGAAGCGCTCCTGTACAATGACTGCTGCTTGTGGTGCGGCATAGAGCGCCTTGCAAATATTTATGTATTGTACGGGAATGCGCGCGAGCTCAAGTGTCCTAAACAGGTACTCGTGACACAGGCGGTCGAATGCCTTCTCTTGGTCCAGGGAGCAAAGAAAGCCATTGAGGCTGCGCGATTCCATCCATGTCAAAAGGTCTCTCAGGACCATGCCATGGAGTTCTGCCGAGCGGCCTGGGACACAGCAAGCCTGGTGCGGCCCAACTATTGACGATGGAGCAGGCGTAAGGAGAGACATTTGGCTATTGCCTTGTAGTCCGTATTTAGAAGGGTTATTGGCCTCCAAGCTTTAAGGTCGCTGCTCCTGGAGGTGTCCTTGCACAGGAGTGTGATGAGGCCTTCGTTCATACTTGGAGTTAGTTCCCCTCGCTCTAGGGCGTCGTTTGCTAAGTTGGTGAAAGCGGTCGTTAGCGACGGCCAAAACTTTATGTAAAAGGCTAGCGGGAGTTCGTCCATACCCGGGCTTCTGTTTGGCTTCATCTGTTTTAGGGCTGTGTGTAGCTCTTCAGACGACAGCCATGTGTCGTCTAGGTTAGGTGGCGTCAATTGCTGCCTGTATCTGGAACAATGTGGGGGTGCAGGGCTCAGCAGCATAAAGTTCGATGTAGAAATTGCGTTCTAAACTCAATACCTGCTGAGGGTTCGTAACAATATGGCCGGTGAGTGGACCTTAGACTGCAGAGAGAGTTTCGTTCTTTCTGGCAAGGCGACGGCGTAGGAGATGACGCGAACACCATGCCTCGGTTTCCCATCGTTCAGCGCGTGCTGTTGCGCGAAGTCTGTCCCAGCGCCCATTTAGAAGACGATGGAGCTCTTTACGCAGGATGGCCAACGCCGCGGGAATGCTTGGTCCCTGATAAAATTGGGCCGATAGCGCGATGATGGCATCCGAGTCTATTCGGATTTCTTCTCTCTCTTCCCGCGCCATCTTCTTCCCCCACTCTTGGAGGCAAATCTTGAAGGAGGTTTTCATATTATCCCAGCTTTCTGAATCCATGTTAGGGGAGGCGTAACGCTTTATAACTTTGAAGACTTCCTGCTGGACACGCTCGTCATCCAGACGTCGCGTGTTTAATTTCCAGCGACCCTTTTCTCGTGGAGTAATATCAGCCGCACACAAGCGCGTGATAAGCAGCCTGGAACAAGCCTGCAGTGCAAATGTGATCCGGGCTTTTGAAAAGCGAGCCCAGAAACTCCAAGCCAGCGCGCAAAGGAAGGCCACGTCAGCACACGGAGACCGCCACGCGCAACCCGACTCAGAACCTGGTGAGCGCGCAACCGGAGGCCCAACGCAAATCAGAGCTGCATAGAAGCCCAAGTTTCTGTGCAGATTCAGATCAGATGACGTGGTGCTAATTATCAAACTACTAACGGCCACAACTTGAAGAACTTGCAACACGGCGAATCGGGCCTAGCCCTACGACAGCGAGTCGGGGAGGCCGAAGCAGACAATGTTTACTTCACAGCGACCCCGGACCAAAACCTCATCATTGTGGGCACGTCGAGCATCGACGCGGCAGACAGACTGGTCGGCGACTTTGCAATCCGAACGCAAGGGCAAGACCTCTATCTGCGTGGACAAGTAAAGCAGTGAGGACAACGTGGTGCACGGAGTCATCACTGTGGCCAATCCGAAGACCACCGAATCCCTGCGAGGGAAGATGAGAAGCTTTCGCGAAGAGAGCAAAATCCTGGACAAGCGAAAGTTCGGCACCTCAAACAAAGCAAGGCTCACCTTCGAATGGAAGTACAAGCCCAGAGCTGTGCTGTACAACGCGAAAGTTATACCGGTAGCCACTTACCGTCGCACCATACCAGCGTTTAGCCTGTGTGGCACGGTGGGACATAGGGCAGACACATGTCTGACACCGAGGCAAGAAAATTGGCTGTGGCTTAGCTTGGTTAAGCCTGATGATTGCGAAGCAATACGTGGTACTGCTATTGTACCGCTTGTGGTGATGCTTGGCTGTGCTATATTCACCATGGTGATTCTCCGATTATGTTTGCTGTTATGGCTATGGTGACACTTGACTGTACTATGTATAGCTATGGTTTTACATACGTCTGGAAGAAAGGCGCAGTATCTGACACACTTTCTCCGACAAGTGTGCGTTTGGATTGTACGCCATCGCTCCTGTCGCGTGGCGTTCCTTGGCGCGCGTTTAAGTGCGGGATTGGCAGGAACGCTAGACAAGGTGAGACTTCTCAGGCTTTCGCCTTTCACTACTTTAGTCGCCGAACTGATAGTGCTGCTAGTAGATGCACGTTCCAAACTATCGGACAAACTCGTACCTTCCTCTCCTGCTTCTGTCGTCGATTCTGCTGCCGAAACCATTGACCGCCTTTTCCGCCTAGCTGCTTCTTGCGCTCGTCGCTTGGAAAGCCGTTTTTCTCGCTGTTCTGTCTATGTGGCTCGCTTTTGCTTCCTCTCTGCAGCCTGCCTAAGCGCTTTGACTGTAGGCGGCATCTCATGGCTTGACGAGAGGAGCGGAGTCAGGCCGTAACTGCCACCGCGCAAGGCGACGGTGATTGGTTGGTTGGTTGTACAACTTTTAACTCCATCGGAAACAGGGTGTCGCGCGCCTGCGGATTAGAGGCGGGCAGGTAGCCCTTGGCTTGTTGCGGCCTCTTCCGCCAGATGGACGGTGCGGTGCTGGATCGCAGGGTCCGCGCTTCGCAGCAGGGTATCGCAGGCTTCTCTACTTGTAATATTTTGCCCTATCCCTGGAGATTGTGCGCACTCTCAAATTATGTGGTCGAGGGTCCCTCTCGCCCCACAGTGTTTGCAGAGATCATTGTCCCTAAGGTCTGGTAGCGCGTGAAACGTCCAGACAGGGTTCATGAACGTATGAGTTTGTAGCCGCCTCCACGCGACAGCTTCTCTATTATTTAGTCTAACACCTGGCGGGGGTACCAGTCTATGTCCCAATTTATAATGGTCGATGATTTCCCCGTAATTTTGCAGACCCTCGTCGTATGCCCAGTGTTCGGGGGGCTCGACGGCTACCCGGAAGTAGAGAGCTCGGGCTAGCTCGTGAGCAGCCTCGTTACCAGGGACGGCAGCGTGAGCGGGTGTCCAAATTAACTGACTTTTCCTAATTATCATTCTTTGGGTGAGGATTTGGCCGCCTCCGGCGATATCCTCCCCTTCCCAAAACTTTGAATGGCAGTTTCGCTAATTATGAACTTGGCTTCTGTTCCTACGCGAGCTAGCGCTATGGCAACTTCCTCCGCAGTCTCTGTGTTGCGGCCTCTGATGGCTGCCGTGGATACCGGTGCCCCTCGGTCATCGACTACCGAAGCTACCGCCGCACCTGTTCTGCCACTTGCCGCATCCACATAGACTACTTCCTTTGCTCCCTTGTTCTTGAACCGTCGCCCTAGAGCTTCGGCTCGTTTGGCGCTTCTTTCGACATTAAATTCTGGATGCATATTCCTAGGGAAGGGGGGGACTACCGAGGCATTCCTGATTTCACTATTAATTGTGACTTTTTTTTTGAACTCCTCTGTCTGGGTTGAGGCCTACTTTTGCAAGGATTACCCTGCCCGTCTCGGTCGTGCTTAGTCTCTCTAATTGGGAGACACGCACTGCCTCCGCCAATTCTGCCCACGCGCTATGCACCCCGAATTCGAGCAGTCGTTCGCTCGAGGTACCCATGGACAGTCCTAGCGCCTTCTTAACGCATCTTCGAATCAGGCAGTCTAACTTCTCTTTTTCGCCGGCCTTGATGTCCAGGTAGGGCGTGGCGTAACTGATTCTGCTTATTACGTATGCCTGGATTAATTTCAATAAATTTCTCTCCTTGAGGCCTCTTCCTTTAGTGGCGACCCTCCTCAAGAGCCCGAGGGCTTGCATCGCGTAAATTTCTAATTTTTTCAGGACCTCTTTGTTATGGCCGTGGGATTGAATGACCATCCCCAAAATCCTGATCTGATCTACTTTTGGCACCGGTTTGCCCTCCACCTGAATATGAAACTTCCCGCTATTCTTGCAGCGGAGGTACTTAGGGCTATAAACGAACAACTCAGATTTATGCGGGGAGCACGAAAGTCCCCTTTTAGCCGCGTAATCGACAATGATGCCGGTCGCTGCCTGCAGGCGTTCCTCCGTACTCGCATCGCTCCCATGGTTAATATCGTCCGCATACATGCTAAAATTTAGCCCCTTGATTTGGTTAAGTTTTCCCGAGAGGCCTCTCCTTGCCACGTTGAATAGGAAAGGCGATAGCACTGAGCCCTGCGGTGTGCCTTTGTTTCCTAACTCTATCGTAGGAGATTCTAAATTTTGAAATATCATGCAGGCTTTTCTGCCCGATAAGAAGTTTTTATGTAGTTGTACGTTCTCTCCCCTACTCCGAGCACTTCGAGCACTTCGAGGATAGCTTCGTGCCTGACATTGTCGAAGGCCTTGGTGAGGTCTAGGCCCAGGATCACTTTGGCGCCTCTCGATCGCGAGTCCATGATATCATGCTTTAGTTGGAGCATTACGTCCTGCGTGCACAAGTGTGGTCGGAAAACGACCATCTCGTGCGGCCCCAGGTTGTTTTGCTCCATGAAGCACGTTAATCTCGTCTGTATTACGTGTTCCAGCAACTTCCCTACGCATGAGGTTAGGGAAATCGGTCTCAAATTTTCCAATTCGGGGGTTTTCCCGGTTTGGGTATTAGTATTATGGTTTGCCGTTTTCCACTGATCTGGCAACTGGCTCGTTTCCTGAACTTTTTCAATGAATTCCGCTAGAAGACTAACAGATTCATCATCCAGATTCCTTAGCATTTTATTGGTGATCCCATCGGGGCCCGGGGCTGATTTAGTTTTTAGTCTTACAATTTCCGCCCTTACCTCTGCCTCCGTGATGGGGGCGTCAAGCGCCTCGTTGGGCGTGCCACCTATAGCTCGGGAGTGGGGAACGCTGGTTGTCTGCAACATACGTTTTTACTAACTTATTCATAAACGCCGCATCGTCTCCTTCGAAGGCGTGTCTGACTTTTGCCAATCTTATTCCCGATTGAGTTTTTGAAATTGTTGGGTCCAGCAGATGCCGGATCATGCCCCACTTTTTGGAGAGATTCATGCCTCCTTCCATTTCGTCGGCCCGATCCTCTGAATCGAGCCAACGTGCCTTTCATGGGCTTCGCCAATATTGTTTACTTTAGGCAATGCATCGGCTCGGCGTTTTTTAATTTTGTGTCGAATCGACGGAATGCACCAAGAGGACCACAGGAATACCAGTTTTTCCGAGGTGGGACTTTGTTTCCGATTTTTTCGGACTTTTGTTCGGTGGACTACGTGCTGAAACTAGGCCTAACGTGGCCTAGCATCTCGCGGCACCCTGGGATCGCGGCGGCCCTGTCAGGGACCCACCCCTAGCCTCGTGAAGCTGACTAAAGCTAAAAAAATGGAAATTGTCGAAGGAAAGCCGGTATATCCGGAGGAATTTCAAGTGCCTGGCCAATGGTATACCACCAAGAAGAAGATATATGTGCCGCTCGAGAAGACCGTGCAACAAGTTGAGCAGCAGCGAGCTGCTGAGAAGCATGCTGGAAGAAAAATGGTTGCGAAATTGGCGGAAAAGCAGCATGCTAGCCTACCCGATGGCGCCCAGAAGATCATTTTGAGGCCACGTGGCGGCCTCGTGCGTCTGCTCAGCTTGGCAACGCAATCTTGGCTGACGCAATAATCGTGGCAGCTGGTATCCACCCGGGCGAGGCCGGGGAGGACGTCATCTCGACGAATATTAAGCAGCACTCGATCCTCGTGGCAACTACAAGCGCCGAAAGGAAGAGACGCTACGCGAGCCTAACCCACCTCGTGTTCGAGGGGGAGAAGATCGAATTGACTGCCTACGTGGCGACGCCGGAAGATTGCGGCAAGGGCTTGGTACATGACGTGCCATACCGACGAGATCATCATGGAGAGGCTGAGAATCCACGGCAACCCGCCAGTTTTGGGTGTGCGGAGACTCGGCAAAAATTCCAGAACTGTACTAATTCTCTTTGAAGAGAGAGAAGTACCACGATGGGTTCGCCTGACTCCGATGGCGCAGCGGTGTCAACTTTACCGCAAAACAATATGAGGTATGCAATGCCTGCGGAAGACTCGGTCACAGGGAGGACGTCAGTCCGGACCCGAGCAACCTCAAGTGCAGAAGCTGCGGAATGGAGAGGCCACCGCAAGGTCACCAATGCGAGGCAAAATGCCAGCTATGCGGCAAGGGCCACCTGCTTGCTGACCGAAAATGTAAGGAAATATACAGGACTCCGTACGATGTGAAGAAGAAGCAATGGGAGCGAAAAGTCAAGGATAAGCCAGCGCACGACGACAACAGAGGGCGACCGAAAGTCAAGCAAGAAGGAGGAGGAGACTTCCGCGTTAGAGAAGACTCCTTCCCAAGGTTGGAATCTACCGCCAACGAGACGCCACCGCAGCAGCGAGGGCGTTCCAGTTCTCGCTCCATGGGACGCTCCAGGTCTGGGTCGAGGAGACGCTCGAGTTCGAGGGACGCGGCCAACCCATGGACCAAGCGGAACGCCAGCGGACACCAGAGAAATGTAAGCTTAACAGCGGGGCCTCCCAGGCTAAAGCTAGGAAAGATAAGAAAGGCAAGGAAGTCGAAATTCTTAAAAAATAAATTGAGGAGCTTAAGCGGGTAATTAAAACGCTAACGCAAAAACAAAATTCGAAACAGCATACGAAAAAGAAAGGGCCTCCCACTCCCGCGAAGCAGCTGCCACCTGCTCAGCCAGTCGCCCCGCTACAAGGGGTGCCACCGGCGAAAGGGGATGAACAAATGGCGACTGAGGCGTCTCGCCCGCCCCCAATGAAGCGCAAAATTAATGAAACAGACCCGTTCCAAGCACTTGAAAATAGGCTTGACAAAAAATTTTGATTCATTCATGAGCCAAATGACTCAATTCATGAACCGAATCCAAGGCCAGGTACAGGCATTTGCAGGGGAAGTGCAAAGAGTTCGAACCGAGCTCATAGCCGTCAACACGTGGCAGCAGAATGTCGAGCAAACCCTAACCCAGCTGCAAAATGGCCAGGCGCACAAATGAAAACCAAATTTGGCAGTGGAACTGTCGCGGCTTCCAGCGCAAGAGAGCGCTACTGCAGCAACACCTTCCACTCGTAACTGAGACCCACCTCGCAATCGCCCTTCAGGAAACAGAGAAAGGAGCCAAACTAATGGGATACCAGGTGTTCAACAGCGATAGAGGCGTGAAATCGATGGTGGCGACCTTTGTCAAGCGCAATGTAGCGGTGATAGAACACAATTTGTATTCGAGAGATATCGAGAACGTATTTCTCGAGATATTAACGGGACGAAAGAAGGATCTCAGTCTATTCCTTCTCAACATTTATAGCTCACTCAAGCAAAAGCAAATTAGATTTAGGGTCCTTATGCGCAAAGCTATCGGGGCGGCCGGGAATAATCCCTTGCTGATCGATGGTGACTTTAACGCCAGACATCAAGAATGGGGCTATGCTATACAGGAGACCAAAGGTAGGCAGCTATGGGAGGACACGCACGAGCTAGGTCTCACCCTCCATACGGATCCCGATCATCCAACGAGGACGGGTAACAGCGTATGCGCGGACACATCCCCAGACCTGACATTTTCAAAAATACTTACAGAGTTTAGACTGGCAAAATTCTGAGCAAAATTTTGGCAGTGACCATTTCATTGTCGGTTGGGTCCTCAAGGAGGGCGTCAAGACGCACAGGGCGTGCCAACCGGTCTGTACGGAATGGGATCAATTTAGAGAAATCAGGGCAACCGCGCAATTAGAACGGATTGAGAACATTGAGGAATGGACGGAGGCACTCAAACGCCACGTTGGTGAGGCGACAAAGACGCTGGCAAGAGACGTCGCTCCTGGTATAGCAGATAGCCGACTGCTTCACATGCGGGACGCTAAACAAAGCATGGAACGCAGGCTGAAGAAGCAAAAGTGGAACAAGAATCTTAGAAGACAAATCGCGAGGTATAACAAGGAAATTGAAAGCTACGCGATCTTATTGTGCGAACAAAACTGGCTCAGCATTGGCGACGGTGAGCCCCCGCTCTTACACAGATGGTATGATGTCACGCAGCGCGCAGCGCCACTGGTGAGAGGAGCAGAAGTCAGGCGGTAACTGCCATCGCGCAAGGCGACGGCGCGAGCTTAGCCCCGCTCTAACACAGATGGTATGACGTCACACAGCCAGGTCACTCTAAAGGTCAAACGTGGCTGCCACGGCCGTGCGTTTTGACGGGCTGAGGTGGTAGCTAAAGTAGAATTGGTTCGCAATAAAAACTGCGGACTCTGCGGAACGCAAGCTCCGTTTGTGGAGGGGGTGCGGGCCCCGCACGAGTGCAATCCGAAATGTGCGGTATGTGGCGGCGAACACGCCACGAGCTCTAAAGACTGCACTGCGAAATTCCGAAAGAACGAGCAGCAGCAATCCAGTAACAAGAACAAGAAAAAGAATAAAAACAAGAAAAATAGAAAAGGGAGCGGGAATCTCCCGCCTGCTTCGATTAACATGGAGCCAAATTCTAAACAAAACAATCAAGAGCGGAACTGGGCTAGCATGGCCAAGAGCGAGAAGCAGCAGGTGAGTGGGGTCGCCTCTCTTCCTTCCAATACTACCTCTCCACCTACACCAAATTTGGTAGAGATTGAATTAAAAAACAGATAGCAGCCCTAAAAGCGCAAATAAAGCTGCTAACCAGCAAACAAGAAACTGCACTTGCTAAATCCCAGCCGCCTCAGCAAGAGGAGGCGATGGAAAGCGACACAGAGCCTAGCATGGAAAGCAAAATAGAAGCTATGATGCGGAAGATACAAGAATCCATACCCCCATAGTATCACGAAATATAGCGAAAGCAATGACGGTTCGCAGGTATGCTAACACAAGGAGACCCACGAATTCCATAACTCACAAGATGCGTAGGATGATAACTGAGGGTGAGAAGCTGCAGCAGCTCCCCCTCCAGAATAACAATCTCCAGACGCAACATGGCCGGACGAACTAATGAGAGTCCTATAATTTTAACACAGTGGAATAGTCGAGGCTTTAAATCAAATACTAAGAGAGCGGACCTTAGGATGCACCTTTCCACGTACGAGCATACTCCTGCAGTGGTGGCCTTACAGAAGCCAGGTGGGAATGCGAGCCTCACAAAATACAAAACGTTCCAACTCAACCCCCTAACATGCATCTTCGTGCACAAAAGTTTCACAGCAAATCTAATAGATCTGGAATTACAAGCCAGCTTTTCAAACGTGATGGTGACTCTCCAGCCCATAAAAAAGGATGATCCGAGAACGCAGCGCAGCGCGGAGCGATCGGACGCGTGGCGTACTGGCTCCGTCGATTTTCGGCTGGAACCGCAGAAATTTGGATCTGACTCCTGCGAAACTTGCGCATCTGCATCCGTGAAGGCAGCGCGATCCTGGAGACACCGATCATATCCAGGTACGCTCAATTTTCGGCCATTTAGAGCAAATCTGCGCACAACCACGTAGCGGATGAGCTAAGCCTAACGGCTGCGGCTCCCCCGCCGCTGGTTGCGGAGACGCCCGCTGGCCACCCAATCAACATGGCTCAGCACGAACAACGCGGCTACGACCCCACGACTCTGTCGTGGTCGTCTGTCCCTATAAGCCAGCCAGAGGACGGCCAATCCACCATTTCGGCGGAACAAGCTGCCCTTTTTCAAGTCGTCGAGAACCGGCGACTTCGCCGGCAAAACGCACGAGGAGCGGCCAAGTCAAAGACTCCTCTGAACAATGCAGACACGGGAGACGCTCGCGCTCCGTCTTCGAAAACTCAACAAAATTCATCCCCACTCTCCAAGTGGACGCCGAAACCAACCGTCAGGATGAATTCTGACGACTACGTGATCGTGATCAAGCCAAGTACTACGGTCGACCTCAAGACACCGTTTCAACAGGGGGAGCTCGGCGCTGCCATTTCTCAATACATTGGTAGGCAGCACATGAACGCCATCACCATTTCTCCCAATTGGGAACAAAACATCATCGTCTGTGGCACGCAGAACGCAGAGGTAGTTCAGAAGCTGCTCACGGACTTCAAAGTTAACACCAGCAAAGGACCGCTCCCGCTTCACGGACACCTCAAGCTCACCGGTGATGTGTGTCGCGGAGTGATTACTGTGCACAACCTAGAAACCAGTGACTCTTTGAAACATAGTGTGCAGTGGCGTGGTGGAGAACTCGTCCATGTGCGCAAGCTGGGGAACTCCAACGTTGCTGTGCTCACTTTCGCGGGACGTAACGTTCCGCGGCACGTACACTACAACGCAGAACTGACTCCCGTAAGGGGTTACAAGAAGACTGTGCCAGCGTGCTACCGTTGTGGCACCCTGGGTCACCGGGCGGACAATTGTCCCACTCCAGTGAATGAAAGATGCGGACTTTGTGGCCAAAACGTTGGGGCTGGTACTGAGGGGATGGCCCCCCACGAATGCAATCCAGTGTGTATAATCTGCGGGGGGCCGCACCTCACCAGCTCCCGCGAATGCACGGGGAAATTCATCAGGCCTCAACAGCCAAGGCCCAAGACATCGGGCCCTCCCGCCAAACAGAAACGCCAACAGGAGACGCAAAACCGCGGCGGAACGCCACCAAATACCAAGACAGCGGGATCAACTGGATCAACGCCACCACCCGGAGACGCGGAGTTCCCAGCTCTAAAGCCTCCTCCTGGCGGCGCCGCCTGCAAACAATCCAAGGTAGGCAGCTGGGCAAGGGTCGCCTCCTCTTCTTCTTCTTCCCCTCCCCCCCTCACCAGCACCGCCGAGACGCAGGAACTTAAACGCGAGCTCGCCCTTTTGCGAGCTCAAAACGAAAAACTAGCCAGTGAGCTTAACTCGCTGAAAAATCAAATCACTACGCAACCCTCTTCTAGCGACGAGGAAGACAACATAACAGACAGGGAGATTCCTAATAATATGGAGAGTCGCTTCGGAACCCTGGAGACTCGGGTCACCGCGATTGAAACGTAGTTGGCTGATCTTCCCAAAATTATCCATGACACAATCGCGCGTCAGCTGGACAATGTCATCACACAGGTGACACAAGCTGTAACTCACATTATCCAAAAATGGATACAGGAAAATCCTCGCGTTCTTAAACGCATGGGTGCAATGAGGGACGTTAACCGACCTTCAAAATTTAACAGAGTCATTCCCGATGAGTCTGACCTTTCTGAAGACTCCTGCATGTCTGCGCCGGGCACTAGCGGACTGGGAGGTCTTAACAACGTAATCCCGCCCTCCGTATCCGAACATGGCCCCCAGCCCTAAGTCGAGAGCCAGAACAACTCAGCCGCTTACACTAACGCAGTGGAATTGCAGAGGTCTCAAGAACAGCAAGAAGCGGGATGAACTCCGCCTCTACCTTGAGACCTCTGAATTCCTCGTTGCCGCGGTTGCCCTTCAGGAACCCGGCGCAGGCGTCAAGCTCACAAACTACACTACATTTCAACACAACCCGCAGACATGTATACTTGTTCACAAGCAATATACTGCACAGGAAGTCACACTCCCCACAACACCACCGTTCGCGTACACGATGGTGTCAGTACTGCCCCTAAGGCGGTCGGACCCACCTGTACACATTCTAAACATTTATTGTCCCCCGAAACTTAAAAATGTTACGTTAAGCGAAATTTTCACGCAAGCTATGCAGGTAGCGGGAAAGGACCCACTTCTGATTGTCGGTGATTTTAATGCTCACAGCAGGCTCTGGGGGTATCCCCGGGAGAACACACGTGGGAGGAAGCTTGCGGAACTTCTCTCTACACTCGGACTCACCCTCCACACCGACCCCACCAACCCAACACGTGTAGGAAATTCGATTCAACGCGACACTTGCCCGGACCTCACATTTACACGCAACATACGCCATGCCGACTGGCTGAACACAGAGGAAACTCTTGGTAGTGATCACTGTATAATCTACACAACCATCTACACGCGTCCACTGAAACGCCCACAAACACAAGCTTGTGTCCCGAACTGGACAAAAATCCGCACCTCTCTGTCTATCGTAGACCCCCTCCAGTCGGGATATGACACCTGGTACAAATCACTCACGTCTGCACTGAAACAACACGAAAGGCAGATACAGCTCACGGAAACGCAAACGGACGTAGACAACCACCTCCTACATCTTTGGGAGGCCCGCCGCAGCCTCACCAAAAGATGGAAAAAACAGAAACATAACAAACGCCTCAAAAAACGCATCCTCGAACTCACACATCAAGCCGCGGAATATGCTGCTCAGCTAGCCGACACTAACTGGGTAGACAGGTGCAACACGGCTGCGCGCCAGATGTCTGGTCGTAATACGTGGCGCCTATTCCGCGCGCTCATCGATCCAACACAAACACGCACGGAAACCCAACGCCACTTACATAAAGTCATGCACAACTTTACAGGAACGACAACACAGCTAGCGCACACACTCAGGGATCGATACCTGTGCACCACCAAGGACCCCCGGGCGGTCGCCTACTCGTATGCAGGCAAAGAGAACACGGAGCTGGACACTCCGTTCCAGCTCCACGACCTCCGGGCGGCCTTAAGCAAGATGAAACGCGGCACTGCACCCGGGCGCGACAAGGTTACGGTCAAGCTTTTGGCCAACCTTTCCGATGCAGCATATGTTGTGCTTCTAAAATACATCAATAGTATTTGGGACGGAGACACTCCTCTCCCTCTCAATTGGAAGTCGGCTCTCGTCACCTTTATCCCGAAAACCGGCAAACCTATTGATGTGGAGAACCTTCGCCCCATCTCTCTCACGTCTTGTGTCGGCAAGCTGATGGAGACAATGGTGCGCGACAGACTCTCCGAATTTCTTGAAACACAGCACATTTTCGCGGACACCATGTTCGGTTTCCGCCCTCAAAAATCAGCACAGGATATACTCCTTCAGCTCCAACACGACATATTAGATCCTGTCGAATGCCCCCATAATGACAAGGTGGTCCTGGCCTTGGACCTTAAAGGCGCATTTGACAATGTGAAGCACGAAGTAATCCTCGATCACCTCAGTCACACCAACTGTGGTAACAAAACTTTCAATTACATAAAACAATTTCTTACAGACCGCCAAGCCTACATACGCATACAAGATGCGGAACACGGGCCATACACCATCGGCTCGAGGGGAACACCTCAAGGCGCTGTCTTGTCTCCCCTCCTCTTCAATTTAGCCATGCTTCATCTTCCCTCCAAATTGGCTTCTCTTCCCGGGATACATCACGCACTTTACGCGGATGATATCACAATCTGGGCCATGCAAGGTAACCTGGGCCACATGGAGTCCTGCCTGCAGGCAGCGGCGACCGTAGTCGACGACTACGCGACCTACTGCGGACTCCAGTGCGCCCCAGCTAAATCTGAATTTGTGCACGTACGTCCATCCCCTCGAGACACAACTCAGCTTCGCATCAGTCTCCCCTCGGGACCGATCCGGGAGGCCAAAGAGATCCGCGTCCTTGGCCTCTTCATACACCATCAACGCAGAGTTGACACCACTCTGGCCAAACTTCGCATGGTGGGAGACCAGGTGGGCCGTATGGTCCGCCGGATCTCCAACAAGCGGGGCGGATTACGAAGCAAGGATGCACTGCGGCTTGCCCATGTTTTTGTAACGAGCAGAATCCTCTACTCGACACCCTACTTGTACCTGCGTAAACACGATGAGGATCAATTGGAGGCCATCCACCGGAAAGTCATCAAGCGGGCTCTCGACCTTCCGGTCAGCACGTCCAACCAGAGACTTCTGGCTCTGGGCGTGGTGAACACGTTCCGGGAGCTACGAGAAGCCCACTTACTAAGCCAATACACGCGTCTTACACAGACCACGTCCGGTCGCCGCCTCTTGGACCGGCTACACATCAAACACGATTACCACATTGAGGAAAGGGTGAGAGTGCCAGAACTCTGGAGACGCGCCCTCCAGGTCCGACCCCTTCCCCGCAACATGTCCAAAGAAGACCATAACGGTCGTCGCCAGGCGCGCGCGGAAGCGTTGGAGCGATACTATGGTCACCAGCAACACGTGTATTATGTGGATGTTGCCGGCCCTTACCATGGGGGGTGGTATACGGCTGCAGTCGTACACAACACAAACACGGTTAACGGGCTAACTTTCAAAGCCTACAGCACAACTCACGCGGAGGAGATTGCTATCGCTCTGGCTCTCAGTATTCCCAATTCGAAACACATCATCACCGACTCGCGAGGGGCCTGTCGGAATTATAGGCTGGGATGGGCTCCCCCGCTTGCCCGGCGTATATTGCAATCTAGCTGCCGATACATAGACCCAACTCCGCATAATCTTATTTGGGCACCCGGTCACCAGGGACTCAGGGGAAACGAACAGGCCGATCAGGCCGCCCGCGCACTCTCTCCCCGGGCTATCTCCTTGTCCTTGGAAGCCTACTCCCAATCAGACAATCTGGCCCTTACATTCAAAGACATCACCGATTACTACAAGGAGGAGCACAGGCGCTACCAGGCCCCTTGTAAGGGACTGGATCGCGCTGACGAGCGCCTCCTCATCAAAATTTTTACCAATACAGTACTGTGCCCGGCGGTGCTTAAACATTTCAACCCGTCCTTTGATGGTGCGTGCCAGTACTGTGGGAAGGTGGCCGACACCTTTCACATGGTCTGGGTGTGCCAGTCAAACCCATCCATTCCCCCAACCCCAATCCAACTAGAGAGGACTGGGAGGCGGCCCTGCTCGGCTGTCAAGAACTCAAGGCTCAAAAGGCCTTGGTTCAACGGACGCGGGCGGCGTTGCTTGCCAATGGGGCCCCGGAATAGGGGCTCCACCTAGTATTGTGAGGGGGAGACCAATACGTCTCTAACCCAAACACTCTCTGTAATCATTTAATTGTTATTTATAAATGTTTTAACCACCACCACCACCGCTGCACATCCTGATTGTGTACTGCCCAACTAAAGCAAAACATGTAACCTTCTCCACAATCCTGAGTAGGGCTATCAGGGAAGCGGGGCGAGATCCATTACTAGTGTTAGGAGATTTCAATGCGCAGAGCCTCTCATGGGGCTACAACCGAGAGGCCATACGAGGACGGAAGCTAGTGGAGGCAGCGTTCACATTAGACCTAACCCTACACACCGACCCGGCGTACGTACCGCACGCGAATTGAGAACTCGGCGCAGAGGGACACTTGGCCGGGCTTAACTTTTTCAAAAAATGCGAGGCGAGTGGAGTGGACGAATACGGAGGAAACACTCGGTAGCGACCACTGTCTGATCAACATAACTATCCGCACTAAACCCCTTACCAGACCGACGGGGCAGACTAGGATGCCGGACTGGGCAAAATTCAAAAAAGAATATAAGGTTAGTTCTATCCAGGAGCAGGGATACCAAGCCTGGACCAAACAGCTGCTGGCCAGTCTCCGTTCGACGGAAACACGGGTAACGCTCTCTGAGGCGGTGACGGATGTGGACACCCACCTCTTCCACCTCTGGGAAGCCAGACGCAGCATGGGTAAAAGATAGCGCAGGCAGAAACATAACCGCAAGCTAAAAACCCGGATCGCGGCGATAACAAAAGAGACGGCAGAATACGCGGCGCAACTCGCGGACGATAACTGGGTAGAGAGGATCAACGCGGCAGCTAGGCAGATCTCTGGCAAAAACACATGGCGTTTCTTCCGAGCTCCCATAGATAAAAAAAGACGCGTACCGAGTCGCAGAAACACCTGCAGACAGCAATACACGCATTTCAAGGATATACGGCCTAGCTAGCGCTGAAGCTCCGAGACCAGTACATGAACACGACCCAATAATCAAGGGGAGGAGCTTACAGGTACAGTGGGGACGAAAATATTGAGCTAGATTAACCTTTCAAACTATACGAGCTGAAGGCAGCCCTAGCGAGAATGAAGCGTGGGACAGCGCCAGGAAGGGATGGGATCACGGTAACACTCCTAGCAAACCTACCAGAGCACGCGTAGTACCTTTCTAGAACACTTCAATTCGATCTGGACGGGCGAAGTTCCTCTTCTCACCGAATGGAAGACGGCACTCATAACGTTCATACCAAAGGCAGTCAAAGCCATAGATACGGACAACCTCAGGCCCATTTCTCTAAGGTCGTGCGTGGGCAAATTGATGGAAGCAATGGTCAGAGACAGACTTTCCGAGTATCTTGAAAACAAGCGAGTCTTCACCGACTCGATGTATGGCTTCAGGCCAAATAAATCGGCTCAGGACGTCCTGCTACAGCTTAGCAGAGAGATATTAAATCCGATAGAACATCCGAACGGAGATAAGATAGTGCTGGTCCTAGATCTGAAGGGAGCCTTTGATAATGTGACGCACGAGGCCATCCTGACACACCTTTCGGAGACTGGGTGTGTGAAGAACGCGTTCGAGTATATAAAACGCTTGCTCTCAGACAGACAGGCCTACGTGAGGATTCAGACGCATACAGCGGTCCCTTTCTATTGGGCACGAGAAGTATACCACAGGGAGCGGTGCTATCCCCGCTGCTTTTCAACATGGCAATGAAAAATCTCCCGGTCCACCTGGAGAAAGTCTCGGGTCCGCAGTACGCGCTGCACGCGGACGACATCTCCATATGGGCCACGCGGGGCTCTCTCCGAGAAATGGAGGCCAGCTAGCAGGAGGCAACCACCGCTGTGAATGAGTACGCGAAAAAATGCGGCCTTCAGTGCTCACCAAAAAATCCGAATTCGTCCATATTTGTCACTCCAAAAAATGCACAGACAAGATAGAATTGCGACTTGCATCAGAACCAACTCCCGAGAGAGGGGAAATTAGAGTACTGGGTCTTTTCATTCACCAGCGTAAGCTAGCGACGACTACGATCGACAAGCTAAAAAAAAAGTGGGAGACCAGGTGGGCCGAATGGTCCGCAGTGTCTCAAACAAGAAAGGGGACTGAGAAGCAAAGATGCTCTACGACTGGCCAATGTCTTTGTAACAAGCAGAATCGTGTACTCTACCCCCTATCTCCACCTTAAGTAACACGACGAGAGCACCATCGAGGTGGTCCCGCTCAAAATAGCGAAGAAGGCCCTCGACCTCCCTATAAACACGTCTAACCTGAGACAGGTCTGGGTACGACGAACTCGTTCGAGGAGCTGAGAGAAGCCCACCTTATGTGCCAATACACGCGACTATCGCACATACCGTCGGGGCATCGCCTATAACCCGTCTACACATACAACACACGACTGTAACCGAGGAAAAAGTAAGGCTTCTCAAGAAGTTGCGATACGCCCTGCTCGCAAAACCACTCCCCACTAACATGTCCAAGGACGACCACGAGGGCAGGCGCATGGCCAGGGCAGAGGCATTAGCTCACCCCTACAAAGAGAAACCCGGAGTGTACTATGTGGACGCGTCCGGCCCGCACCAAGGCAGGTGGTACACGGCAGCAGTGATCCACGAGTCCAAACCGGTAAACGGGCTCACATTTAAAGCCCGAAACGTAACACAGGCAGAGGAGGTCGCCACAGCGTTAGTAGCAACACACTCTGATTCCAAAACAATCATAACGGACTCGTGAGGGGCGTGTAGGAACTTTCAACATTGCTGGGTCTCGTACCTGGCCTACCGGCTACTAAAAAACAGCTGGACCTGGCCTACCGACTACTTCAAAACAGCTCTTACGTGAAAAGTCAATCCCGTCACTTCATAGTCTGGGCTCCAGCCCATTCAGGGCTAGGAGGAAACGAGGCAGCAGATGCCGCCACCCGCGCGCTTTCTAACCGGGCAACCTCGTCTCCTTCCTCCTCAGAAGAATTCACACCAGCTTACACTTTCAGAGAAATTACGCAGCCGTACCAAAACAGATACAATATTGACCCCCACCCGTGTAATTGGTTAACAAGAGCGGAAGAACGCGTGTTTCTTCGCCTCCTTACGAATACCATGATGTGCCCGGCGTCACTTGAACACTTTGAGAGTGCCTTCACAACGGGAAATGCCCGCACTACAGGGAAATGTCCTCGGACCTTTTCCACATGATGTGGGCGCACCCCTCTAACCCTGCCTTTGCACCTAATCCAAATACCACCCGCGAGGACTGGGAGGCGACCATACTCGCCTGCTCCGACCTGAAAGCCCAAAAGGCCTTGGTCAAACGATCAATGGCGGCAGCGGAAGCCACTGGGGTCCCGTACTAGGAACTCCATCTAGTGTTTGTGAGGGGAAGGTCACTAAGCCTGATCCCAGAGCAACCTTTATGTAACTCTCTATATTTATAAACCGTTTCACCACCACCTCACATCGCGTCTGCCCTACGTAAGGTTCTCACGCCGCACAATACAAAAATCAACGACTTAGTTCCCGCAATGGAGCCGCCTAGTCCTGGTTACTCCACCTCGCCAACTCCCAGCGACAACGTAAGGGTCAAGCATGGTGGGCCACAGATCGGCGGTCCCTCTGCTATCATTTCCCTACAGTGAGGCTCCTACGCCAGGCGTGTCCGCACCGCCGCGTCGGCCTGTGGAGTTTTGCACCGTATTATTCCTGCCCCTCGGAATGACAAACGGCATAATGGGATCACAAGGCACCTTTCTGAGTGACAGCATCGCAATAGACCAGGCTACCAAGAGCATTGGTCTCCGTCCTCGACGAGGTACCGTTCTTTAAGTCCCAGTTTTCCCTGACGCCACTCTTTCTGCCCTCCCCGGGAAAACTAAACCCAGCGGCCTTTGTAGCCAAGGTAGCTCATGTTGGGAAATGTAAAGCTTTTCCGTCATCTTAACACCAATTTGACGACATTTCGCTGGGGCAACGTAGAGGCAGCATCTGACCTACTACTTCCGAACGATATGACGACATTTCGCTTGCAACAGGTAGTGACAGTAACAGGATTGATGATGTTGATGGCACCGCGTTATTCGACGTCGGCGCTGATTATTCAGTAATGAGCCATGACCTCGTTCGAGAACTGAAGAACGTTTTAGAACACTTGTCTGGCCCAAGCATTCGCACGCCCGGGAGTCACTTCAATAACCCGGCTGCAAAAGAAATCGCGCGTAGGCATTCCTAGTTTTTGTGTCAGTGAATTCTTGGTACTTCCCTAGTGTTAGAAGGAGTTGTCTTGGCCTAGACTTCTTGCAGACTAATGACGCTATTGTTTACCTGAAAGAAGCGCGAGTAACGTTCTCGACAATATGGGCAGTGGCGCGAAATTAAAATATGGCGGACCTTCAACTAAAGTATCATGAGCTGGCGCCGCTAATTGAGTAATGTTGAAGTCGTGGCTAGTAGTGAAACGCTTCTGATGTGGCGTTCTTTGAAACCACAACTTTGAAAGGTGAGGCATTCCTACTCGTAGTACGTACTCACCTGCGGCGTGACATCTTGGGCGCTTGTGGCAACGAACTGTCCGCCGACCACATAGAAGTTAGTCCTAGCTAGGCTTGCCAGAATTCGGGAAAAGCAGTATCGGCCGCAGTTATTGCCCACGCCCCGAAGTCTCTAACCGGGAAACCAGCCGGATTTCTTCAACCCAATGCTCCACCCGAGACTCCTTTTCAACAATTAAGGATGGATCTTCGTCCGAACTCATGTATCAGAGAATGCTGGATTGTAGTTGCGCCAGGCTACTTGATACGGTACACACAGACGACGTCGTTCACAAATGGTGCTGCCACCGAAGTAGCCAAGTTTTTGTCCACAACATCGTATGGCATTATGGCACTCCAGCCATTATTATTTCGATAATGGGGACCTTTACGGCCCGTCTGATTATGCATGCTCAATCTTACACACACTAGCCATGCACGGACTAGGCCGTACCTGACGCAGACCAATGATCTGGTGAAAAGGCTAAACAGAACTCTGGCCGACATGCTTTCAGTACATGGATGTCGAATATAAGACCTTGAATCCAAATCCCCCATAAGCCATGCTCGCATATCATACGGCACCTCGACAGACGACGCGGCTCAACCCCTTCGAGCTTGTCTTCGGCCGTCGTGTAACTACTCTCCTGGACACTATGCTACCCGTATACCCCTCTGTGAACGTGACCCTGAGCTGGATGTCGCTAATTTTGCTTAGCGTGTGGACGTGGCGCGGCAACTGACAAGACAAGGCATACATCTACAAAAGCAGCTATACACTGACTGCTACAACAACCAGGGGAGGCGCTTCGTTAAGCTGCAGACTGTCTCAATTTGGGTGGCCGTTCGTCACCGCGGACTGCCTGAAAAATTACTGCGGTGGTACTTCGGCCCATGGGTGTCTTGCGCTGCATGAGTGACGTCACGTACGAAGTTGAATCCGCCACCCAAGACCCATGAAGCCGCAGACGATGCATGCTCACTAACATCCCTATTGCAAAAACCAGTGCCACTGGGTCTCAGCTCCCCAGCGCCATAACTGATTATGGTCCCAGTATGACGCTGGAAACTGGGCGCACTGGGACGCGGCATACCGAGACTCTCCGCACTGGCGGCACAGTTCGCCCGGAGAAAAAAAAAGGCATGTGATAAAAATTTAAAAGTAAAAAGTAACGAAACAAGTTACGTACATAAAAAAACCTAAAAAATGAATGCACCAAGCGCGCTTCGAACTCAGTCCCTAGCAGATATCAATCACTAGCCCAGCACGCTAACCACTCGGCCACGCCAAGAATTTTTTTGTTCTCTTTATTGCATGGAAAAACTTCCGTAAAAAGGAACAACTCCACTTACTTAAACATGTCCATGTCTAAAGTTACCAGGCTGCTTAATACGAGCCCGTCATATCCCCAGCCCGACAATGCACAATCATCAGAACATCAAAAGTCTGGGAGACATACAGATGCGTCTAGATACGGCAACCAGTTTGGAGGTTCTTCACGTGCAGCATATACACTTCTCACCAAAGCACACTGCTCCCGAAACACGGATTTGGGCGATCTTGGTGACTCTGCATGCTTGTCGATCATGCGGTTTTTCCAAAGGCTGAACAGTCCCATCAACACAAATAGATCGTAAGGCACGACAGAGTTTTTGACAGGAGGCAAAAATCTAATTGTATAAGGCGTAATTTCAATGTCCTTTTTAAGAGTTCTTTGCAGTATGTCCCAAAAGAACATAGCATCACGGTACAGAATAAAGCAATGATCAATTGTCTCAGGCACGTTACAGAGACTACAATTTACCGACCAGGGCACAAACATCTCCTTATTGTGAAGAAATGTCTTGACAGGCAACGTCGCTGTGTGTAATTTGAAAAAGAACGTTTTTGCAGCTGCCTGAATGCACATTTGCCTAACACGCTTCAGAAGAGTGGTGTCCGAAAACCCCAGATAAGGCTGCCGATACAACGGTGTAGGGAACAAAGACTCAGTGAGAGCCTGACTCATCTGCTTTCTCGAGAGGCTATACAGGTAATCTACAGAGAAACGCACAGTGAGAAAATTGAAAGTGTCAGCAACCTCCTTAAGGAATCCCCATAAACGCCCCTCACGAGCCTGCCCAGTTGGTGCGAATAAGTAAGGCAAATATGGACTAAGACGCCTAATGAGCACAGTTACAAGAAACGGATGGTTTGCCGATTTGAAAAAGAAAAAACGGGAAACAAGTTGATGCACAAACAAGTGAACAAGGCCCACTCCACCAGACTCTAAGGGAAGAAACAAGTTGTCACGCCGCATGGGCTCCCATTGAGAGCGCCACACAAATGTTGCAAATATTCTGTGTATAACTTGTACTTTCCTCCTCGCACAATGCAGGACTTGAAGGACATACGCAAGCTTTGCAAACAAAAATATGTTACAGACCTGTGCCCTAGCAAACACCGAGAGTTCCCTACCCATCCAAGCCTGCGTTTGTCGCCGCATGGGTACGATTTGTGAATCCCAGTAGGCTGCGCTGTTACGAACTTGGTGCAGCGGAATCCCTAGGTACTGAAGAGGACTACAGTCCCAGCATATGCCTCCAAACTGGCTTGGTCTAGTGCCCCAGTGTCCCAACCAAAAACCTTTGGATTTATCTAAATTAAGGACCGCGCCTGATACATCGCAGAACTGTTCAGTGAAGTGTAAAGCCTCAAGTACACTCTTTTTGTCAGAACAAAAGAGGGCGATATCGTCCGCGTAAGCTAAAATCTTAACTTCACATTCAACCAGAGAGAAACCACGGATGGCTGCACTGTTAATTATACTGAGACAGAGGGGTTCCACATATAAGCCAAACATCAGTGGAGACAGCGGACATCCTTGACGAACAGATGATTCCAGTGGTATTGGTTTCGTTAGCTCCTGATTAACAATTAGTCTTGTATACGAGTTCATATAGCACAGCCTTATGCCTTTGAGCAAAACGTCACCAATGTTTGCATTCTCCAAGACCGCGAACAAGAAATTGTGCCGAACTTTATCAAACGCCTTCGCCAGGTCAATTTTAATCAGAGCTACTTGGCCTGTCTCATCTGATACTGTCTCGATTATTGAACGTGCAATATGGATGTGTGAATACTGCGCCCTCTGATACCACATACCTGATGCGAACCTATCAAGTCCATGATAACTAGCTGCAAACGAGAACAAAGGACCTTGGCAAAAATTTTGTAATCAACATTACAGAGGGAAATTGGACGATATCGTTCAACAGTTTTCAACCGATTAGTATCTTTGCTTTTGGGAATTAATATTGTGTGGCCTGAATAGAAAGTGGGAGGCAGGAAACCCACATCATAAGAATCTTGGAATACTTCCATCAAAACAGGCGTTAGGCAAGGGGAAAATGTTTTATAAAATTCGCTAGTAATACCATCTGTGCCAGGAGATTTCTGGTTCTGAAGGTCTGAAATGGCTGATTTAATTTCTTCCAAAGTGATGGGTCCCTCTACTACAGCACACTTCTCATCGTCTAGTCGAGGAAAGTTCTCAAGTAAGGAATTATAATCGAAACCCTGATTTGGATCTTTACAAGTGCCGAACAGCTTTCGATAATAATCATAGAAAGCAGCAAGAATACTAGGAGCATCACTATATGTGCAATCACCATACTGAATTTCCAATATTTCCTTCGTAAGAGCATTCTCTCTTTCATCACTGAGGGCCCGACGTGAAGGTTGCTCGTCAAGAAGCCTTCCAGTCCTAGATCTTATTAGGGCCCCCTTGTATCTTTCCGTCGCAAATTGTTGAAGCTCTGCCTTTACGTAATTAATTTCTTCAACATAGGCACCCGGGCTAACCCTCTCCAGCTCATGTAGCTCAGTTAGAGTGCGCCCAAGCTCATGACGGTGGTGTCTCTTTAGGAACGCGATTCTTGCAGAGGCTTGAATTGCTAAGTTTTTGGTTTCCTGTTTAAACAAGTCCCATTTTTGAAAAACTGACAGATCATGGCGTGACCATATGTCTTCCAAACAAGTAGGTACAGCACGCTTAAAAATTTCATCTGAGAGCAGACAGTTATTCATCTTCCACAGCTCCCGCCGAGGGTGAAGTATCTGCCGACTGTACCTCCCTACCTGAAGAGACACCATACAATGGTCACTGAAGAAGATGGGCCGCACCCAGTAACCAAACACATTTGCTAACGTGTCTGCAGAAACATAAATTCTGTCAAGGCGGGCATTAGAGGAGAACTGAAAATGAGTGAATGAATACTGTCGCCTTTTTCCTGCCCCACATCCACAAGGTTATATTCACAAGCCAAATCGTTAAGTAATGCAGCACTAGGGTCATATCTTTTACATAATGCTGATCGGTCCTCATCCCTACAAACACAATTAAAATCTCCCAACAACATAATTTTGCGATCTGTGCACAACTGATTAACTAATGAAAGAAAAAAATGCCTTCTGTCTCGCTGTTTTACAGGGGCGCAAACACAAATAATTCGCCACTGCACACCTGAGATTGTGAGGTCACAGCATATAAGTCGTCCCTCGTCATCTATGCAATAAGGCTGTCATCTCTAGTGTTTTGGCCAGGAATAGCATACACCCTCCGGACAAGCCTCTAGCGTGGCTAGCAATAATGTTATATTCCGCCAAAAACGGCTCAAGAGCAGCTTCCGTCTCTTCATCGGAGGACAACTTTGTTTCCTGAATTGCTGCTACAGACACACTCCATTTCTTTAACAGATGTCTGAACTGCTGCTGTCTCCGACGATTACGCATACCCCTGACGTTAAGGGTAGCGACTTGATATGCTGCGACGCTAGCCATTTTTGGTACTAGTCCTTTTAAACATCATCCCCTGGAATGGGGTGGTCCGCCTGCAAATTGGCGGCCTTTCGGGCTGACATCGCCCTCCTCTTTAAAGTCACCCTTCCTGTGGCCTCTACACAGTGTGCCTTCTGGCCAGCATCATCGATACACACCTCATCATTTGCGGGACGCTTCAAAGGCACTGTGTTGTCCACGTCCTCCTCTGAGACACTCAAGGCTTCGGCGCACGAACCTGATTGGAGCACATCGCTCGCTGCCACACTGACAGCCGACAGAGAACTGGACGCACCAGAGATCGGCGCCACAGACGGGTCACTGTTACCCTCCAACGACGAAGGAGAATCAATGACGAAGGAAGATAGGCGAGCATCCACTAGCAGTATCTTCTCCATTGACTCCACAGGAGGCATATCCAGACGTCCTTCAATGACAGGTGGTTCTTGGGCAGCAAGCGCAGCACTCTGAGTGGCACTCACAGGCGGGCCCGGGTCCGGCGGTTTTGGCTCTGGAGATGCTAGTTCTTGATGGCCAGTCACTGCAGATTCTTCTGAGTTGATGTGAGGTGCAGAAGGCTTCTGGTCCCCATCAACTTGAGGTTCACGACCTAACTCACCAGTTACATCAACAACCTCTGACACATCCATGATATGTTCGGACGCCACGTCATCTTCTCGTGACCACTGGCCTTGACGCAGTCTATCGGCATAACTTAATACACAGTTCTCCACAGTATGGCCAAAGCGCCGGCACTGGGTGCATCGAGGCGTTCGGCACTGACGCTGTACATGACCTACCCGACTGCATCGAAGACACAGTGGAGGTCTCCCTGGTATAAGCACTAATGCCTGCACCCCATAAACATAAAGAGTCTGAGGAACTGTACTTGCTGACACTCCGTCCTTGAGCGTGAGGGAGATTTCTCGGTTCGCCGTTTCCATGTGCTCCATCCCTGGGCACCGCCACTTTTCCCGCTCCACAGATTGAATCGTTCCATAAGGCTCAAAAGCTTGTACAATCCTCCGGTGCTCCATATAGCGGGGAAGCCAAAGGAGCTTAACCTTGACATTCTTTGTATCCGGGTCGAATACCATGCACCGAAGTCCTTTCACAGGGAACTCTGCTTTAATTATTAGCTTCTGCTTTGAAGAACTACTCTCGCAGGTAACCATCCAGACAGGGCTCATTTGGTATTGACCAATGCACAAAATTTCCCAGAGGTCCAAAATCTGTGCAAGTGCGTCTCGAAAGTCAGGTGCTCGGTACGGGCGACCTTTAAGGTCGGCATGCAGAAAAACGGTATTAAGGACAACATTACCGGTGGGCAGGTGTGGAAGGACAACTTTGTACGTTTCGGTAGTGTCCTGAGGAGTCGAAAGACCTCGGCCAATGGCCGATGCGCTCGGCCACGCCGAGAAGTGGATATCTTTTAAACATTTTTGCATTTTATGTCATTACCCGCATTTATAAAGTTGGGACTTCATGTTTCGCAGTCTACAGGCCCATTGCTACCGCTCTAACAATTACAACTTCTTGATCATTGGAGCTTGCTATCTGCTCTCACGACTTGCGCCTTATGTTCTGGGTGCCTATGCACGCTATTGTGTGCACTGGAATCATTTTAACATGTGGAGTTTGACATCGCTGGCAAATTTACCAACGCCGGCTCTTCGATGGTGCTCTGCGACCGTGGGCGTAATTTTCGCTTAACACGGAGCTTTAGTACAAACTTTCAAGGAAAAAAGTGCGACCAAGCTTCAATACCGGCACGCGCCGAAGCGATGACCCTGTGTTGCGTGTAACTAAACCTTATTTGTATGTAAACATTTCGGGAAGCGTTGCGATAACCGAGGGCTCGGCTGCTTCATACGCAGAGTAACGAGAGCAAAAGCTTGAGAAACACGCCAAATATTATGCATTATGAGGGCTGTATGTTGTTGTTTTTTCTCTCATGGGCCCATCGCTCGGTAAACTACTCTCTTCCGCGTTTTAGTTTTACTTTCTGCTGTTTATACTGGGGTCGTGGTGCAGGCTACGCTCGCCTGCGATTGAGCCCGCATTGAACATTTTGGCAGTAATCATTGTGTTAGAGTGCCCTTAAGATCAGCTCTTAAGTTGGTTATGCATGTGAGCCCATATTATTGAATTCCAGCTTTAGTTGTGAGTTACTCGTCAGTGTGTCATGAGATAGAGGCGCGGCGGTCGTGGTCTATCTCGAAACGCTCGAAACGACCTATCGAAACATGAAAACTCTAGAAAAAAGATACTGCCTTTGTTTTCTTACAAATGCGCAACGACTTCGCAGCAAAAAGCGCTTGCTTGAACCATATTTTTCATATGCGCCCCGATGGTCGATTGCGAGTACGCTGTTGCCCTGTTCGCCCCTGAGGGATGCTACTCCGGCTGACGCCGCAGGCCGCACCGGCTATACTGGAACACTGGGACCAGTGCGGCCCCAGCGCACATACAGCGCTTCTCCCAGTGCATCTCCCAGTGTGCCAGCGACACACCCAGCGTCAAAAGGCTAATCCCAGCGTTTTTCTCCCATCGCACCAGTGCAGCCAGTGTCTTCCCGTTACTGCTCCAGTGAATATCGCAGACCTCCAGCGTGCCCAGAAAATCCAGTGCAAAACCAGCGCGAAAATCTTACTGGTTTCGCACTGGAGAGGCTGATTTTTGCAATAGGGATTGTACACATTAGCCAGATGAAGCCCTACCACGACCACCCCGCTGACTCATGTTGAAACTCATGGTGCCCATTGTGTGTTGTGGCTAGTTCGGTGCGGCCGCATCGTACACTAAGGACAGCGCATGGGAGGGGAAGACATGTCGCGAGACGAAAAGAGAAGATGGGGTAAAGAGCACTGTACAGTCTTGAAGAGAGGACAGTTTATAGGCACAATCGCAGCAGATGAAGGCGGGATATCAGTAGCACCCGCAACGGGGCATTTGGCTTCCCCAAGAACGTTAGCGGCGGCCGGTGCAGTACACGGCCGGGAAAGCTCTACTTTGGCACGAGCGCAATTAATTACGGCGCGATTGCGACCCAAGAAGTCCCACTTAAATAATGCCATGGGAGCATTCACAGAGAACAATAAAAATGAGGACCTAGAGAACGTCCTTAGTGGTGACTTGAACCGTGTAGGTATCGAGTGGTTCGATGTGCTGAGGAGTGGCGGTGCGCAAAGAAACCCCAGAATACGGCAGAACAACGTTTCGTAGCAAGCGGCACAGTCTAACGTCAATAACCGACACAGCAGCGCCAGTATCTCAAACACACGAGTACAAATATTTTCACTGGTAAGTAATATTAAATTGTTCGGTGGCGAAGCAGGACTTTCACTGGTCGACGAAAGCGCAGTTCTTGCCTGCGGAACTGCGTCTAGCGCTTTTCCGGCATTGGCGAGGTAGAGCGACGACGCATCGGTGACGGCGAGCGATGACACTGTGAGGTTGAGCGCTGGTCATGCGAGAAGTGATTAAAGTGGGACGAGGTCTGAGGTGGCGCACAGGGTGGGGACGGCGGCAGCGCGTAGTTAACCGGGCTCTGATCGAAAGCGTACGGGGCCGAGCGACGGCGGCATAGGCGTGCAACATGGCCAGGGAGACCACATACAAAGCAAATGGGCCTGTTGTCAGGTTTGCGCCAAGGGAGTAGAATACGTGGCGCACTGCGCTGAGTGAAAAATGCCCGCTGCGGCGGACCGTACGATGCAAAAGGCGTATGAGGGGGTGGTCTCGCGGCAACCCAAGCATATGACAGTGGAGTGGGTCCAGGAGTCGGGACAGCGTCGGCATAAATGAGCGGAGCTACCAGTGGAGCGGTAGGAAGAGTAGGTTGTCGAGGGGGCGGAAATGCGTCGGCAAATTGTTCCTGAATAACCTGGCGTATGGTCGGTGCCAGGTGTGAGCTGAAATGCGGAACGTTTGGAATTAGCGATAATTGCCGTGCAGCTTCTTCCCGTACGAAGTGTGGATAAGTGTGGAGCTGACAGTGGCATCAGACATAGCCGAGATCGTGGCTTCAGGTTGTCGAGGTACGATGCGTGGCGACGAAGGTCGTCGTAACTTTGACACAACGTGACAACTTACAGCGCGGGGCTCTTTTGCCATGAGAATGTTGAATACACCTTCGTTGATGCCCATCATAATGTGGCCAATCTTCTCGGCTTCAGTCGTCGATGCACTACACGGTGGCACAAATCTAAAACGTCTTCGATGTAGCTAGGGAAGGTTTCGCCTGTCCGTCTTGGACTCCAACATACAACTGTGTCCTGCACCCGCTCGCGCAGACGGTGTTGGGCGCGAAGCTTGCGGACCGCATAGCAACCGAAGACATCCACAAATCGAGATTTGAACGAGGCCTAAGTTGGAATGTCAGCCTCGTGATTTGTGAACCACAACTTTGCTATTTTTGTGAGGTAGAAGATCACGTTGTTAAACTTCGGAATGTCATCCCACTTAATGTCGCTGAAGACCGGTGGGTGCCGCTGTCGAAGCACCCCGGTACATGAATTAGAAGGTGCCGAGGGAGCGCGGCTGGTAGTCTTGGTGCTGGAGTTAGTCATTGAGGTCGGAATTCGGTGGCTGCGGTACTCTAGGACGAAGAAATGGAAGATAAATCCCGCGACCTCCACCAAGTGTTAAGCGGTAAGCCAGGTATGGGTAGCGGCCACCGAGCAGTACCGGAGCGGTGGTGGCTTAACTCAGAGTCAGCTGGTCCGCAAAAGCACTTCCTCTTGCTCTTTCTCGGCTATCTGTCCGCTTAATCGGAGCTTCTTCTTTACAATATATATATATATATATATATATATATATATATATATATATATATATATATATATATATATATATATATATATATACTGAGTACGTAAGAAGCCTTTTGTTTTCAGTTGGAGGAGTCAGGAGTCCATGAGGCTCACCAGCTTCGGCTTCTTTTCAGCCCTTTCTTCTTCATTCCTCGTGCGATACTTATCACGTGACAGTTCCCCTCTCGCAGACGATGCCCCTACGGCGAGTTAACAGGCTGGCGGGGCTGAAACGTTTTCAGCTGAGTAACATGGACCGCTTCAGTCTTTCGTGAGCATCGCCCGCTTAGAATGCGGTGAGATATAAGATAGTCCCTCTGCGGCTCAAACATAAGAAAATGGCCGGTATAGTGGAACAGCAGCTTCTGGGCTAACCAACGCTTGCGCAGTGGCATCCAGAGCCACACTAAATTTCCAGGTGCATAGCGGAGACGCAGGCGTCGGTCTTCGGATTTCATGTGGTAGGAGAAGGTTTCGAAATGGCGAAAGTGACTCATCACGTCAGCATATAGTTCAAATGATCTTTGCTGATTAGGAGTGTGCATACATCTTCAGACCCTATCTTCATCAGACATTCATGAGCTAACTAGATTGCAAAAGGTTAGAATTTCCTCAATGCATGTGGCATAAGACTCAACAGGCACTTGGGCTCGCTGGAGCAACATTTGCTCTGCGCTTTTTTCCTTGCAGCTCCACCGTCGAAGCCCTTCTTGATTTCCTCCATGAAACGGTCCCAGCTGATCAGTGCATGCTAATGATTTTCGAACCAAACTATTGATGTGGCTTCCCGAAAGAATACAATATTCGCAAGTTTCACAGTGGACTCTCATTCATTGTAGCGGCTCACCCGCTCGTAGCGTGTGATTCACTCATCGATATGTTCGTCTGATTTCCCAGTTGACTTCCGCGGCTCGCGATGATGCCACAATTCTCACTGCTTGTGCCGCTCGCTGGCGCGGCCTCTTTGAGCCAATATTTCAAGGGCAGCAGTGGTACGCGAGCGAGTCGGCGGCTGCGTGGCAGGTCAGAAGGATCGATCTAGGTGTCTTCCGTACCTCCACAAAACTCTAAGTACTGAACATGCAACAAGGCGCTTAGTTTCATTTGTAGGAACCAAATACCCCAAGACCCACCAGCTTCCGCTTCTCCTTTTTCAACCTCTGTCTCTTCGCTTACGATTCTTTGCCCGTGACACTATATATAGAAAGAGATTGAAAAATGAGAAGCGCAAGCTGGTAGGTCTTGGGGTTATTCGTTCCTGCAAATGTAACTGAACGCCTTGTTTCATATTCAGTACTTCAGAGTTTGTTTGAGGTGTGAAGTGTCGCAAGATGGATCCCTCTTACGGGGCACTCCACACCTCCACCAAATTCTTAACTACTGAGTATGTAACAAAGCACTTAGTTTTATTTGCAGGTACCAAGAACCTCAAGGCCCACCAGTTTCGCTTCTTTTTTCGACCTCTTTCTGTTTATCTTCGCCTACGATTCTTTGCCCGTGACACTATATATATACATGTACACTCATCTCACAATATATACAATCTTATCAAATAATTTTCATGCTAAACTTACCAATGTAACATCAGAGATTTTGGAATCAGTAGTTACTTTTAAATCGTTTATAAAAAAAGGTATATTGACGCTTTCGTAGAAATGAAACCGTGTATCATTTATCTCATCACTTGAAAATCGTATAAGAAAATCAATGGGCTTATCGCCGCGACCTTTAAAAATAAACTTTTTCCCAGGCGTAGATAGTTCAAAGCCTGATATTTTAAATTGTTCTCTGGTCCTGAAAATCAGCAGAATAATATTTAATTGTGATAATCACTGGGGCAGTGGCCATTACGTTGCTACCATTGAGCAAAGCTACTGAAAAAGCATTTTGTTTCAATGCTTTAAAATTGCATTTCCTTCCCAAGTTGGAGTCTCTCATTTTTTGTTCACGAAGTCTCGACTTCCTATTCTATACGGTTTGCGCAAACTGGGTTTCGATATGATAGTCCTTGAAGTCAAGCCTTAACATTTTCTTGCGGCAAAATATTGATTTTAAGACTACTTCCAGGATTAGCAAAAGTATTGGGTATGCCATCCACAGTTTTCTTAAAATATTTGTACGCATAGCGAAAACCATCCGCTGAGTGTGTCCCCCAAAACCCTTCCATGGCAGCGGGAATGCTTCCATCTCGCAGGTTCTCCAACCTTCCAGAAGCCCACGCAGCAGCGCAGCAATGACGTGGGGTCAAAATGCAACTTAGGGTTGCGCTGTGTTGGCGATTGGTCTCATTGGAAGCTGGTTGTCTAATTTTTCAGGAAGCTAACTTAAACATTGAAGACCCATAGCACTCGTCAAACGTCTTATGTGTTCTTCTTTGTCCCTTGTGTTCTTTTTTTGCGCTAAAGTTTTTACTTAACAGCTCGTATCCGTTACGTACAAGATACTTACACAGGTTATCGCTAATAGATCACGAAACCTTACACTTTATACAACCAAAGGATCAAGCACGATTTCGGAAAGGGTACTCTACCACCGATCATATTCTCCCTATCACTGAGATAATAGAAAAAATACTCGGAATATAACCAGCCCCTATACATAGCAACCATTGACAACGAGACAGGATTTTACTTGTTGGAAACCTCAGCAGTAATGCAGGCTATGTGACCCGTAAGTGAAAGTACTGGGCAGCATCTATAGTGGGAGTACAGTAACCATTGTTCAGCATAAGGAAGCTGATGAAATTATAATTAACAAAGGTGTTAGTCAAAGATTACAATCTCCCAAGAGTTATTACAGCTTGCGTAGAGGGTATGATCAAAGCAATGAGTTTGGAGCAGTTAGGCGTCATGGTCTATGGAGAATATCTCAGTAATCGGCGATTCGCTGACGAAATTGCCTTGTTAAGGAACGGAAGGGACCGGTTGCAAATAATGAATAATGATCTAGGCAGGGGAACCTTAAAGGTAGGTCTAAAGGTTATTACGTAGAAGACTAAGGTAATGTTGAACAGCCTGGGACATGGACAGCAGTTTACGTTAGGTAGCGAAGCACTGGAAATAGTAGGCGAATATGTCTACTTAGGACAGGTAGTGACCCACGAAAAGGAAATAAATAAGAGGTTAAGATCGGGGTGCAGCGCATTTCGAAGGTACTCAAACTATATGAATAGCAGCTTACCGGTATCACTCGAGAAGAAAGTGTACAACAATTGTATCCACCCAGTAATCACCTATGGGGCTGAAACACAGAGGCTGACGAAATTGTTCTACTTAAGGTGAGGACAGCGCAGAGGGCTAGGGAACAAAAAATGGTAGATGTAACTTTAAGAAATAGGTAGCGTGTAGAGTTCGCAAGGGAAATAACCCAAGTTACTGACATTTTAGTCGAAATTAAAAAGAAATGGGGTGAAATGTAGCGCGAAGAGAGGGCAACCGATGGTTCTTGTGAGTAACCAATTTGATTCGAAGGGAAGGTAAGTATAGCAGGACAAAATTAGGTGGGTGCATGAGTTTATGAAATATGCAGGAGTCAAGTGAATGCAGCTAGCACAGAACCGGACTAATTGCAGCAATATGGGAGAGGCCTTCGCCCTGCAACGGGTATAGTCCGGCTGATGATGATGTTGCTGATGTGAAGCCAATACATGTCAAATCAAAATTTACTTCCCGCACAGCTAAGTGCTTGGCTTGTATGAGGCGGGTTGGACTGTACAATTTTCATCACTCTCATAGCATACTGGGCTTAACTTAAAGCCGCAATATGCCGAATGATATTGCTAATGTTAGTAATTGGCCCTAACTGTAACTTGTAAGACAATAAAAATGAAAATCAAAGAAGAAAAAAAGAGGATACGAAAACCAAAATACAGGAGAAGAAAACCAAAATGAGCATAATTCTTATATCTGGTAGACGGAAGCGAATCCTAACTAGCCACGGCTATTTTTTGTCTGTGAGATTCTTCAAAATGCTTTATTAGACCAAATAGCTCAAGTGCCTTTGATAAATTACACAATATTCCAAAACTGTGATTCTCAACTTTCGTCCTCGTTGAATTGGTCCAATGTTTTTTGAGTTGCTGTGATGATGTAAATAGAGCCATCCGTTTAACGACGTGAAGGGAAGCAGACTTGGGGAAGACATTGGAGGCACGATTACAGGACTGTACTCATGGCGCCTGTTACGTGTTCTTTGCCTTGAAATCGGCCGTATCGAATAAGCCGCAGTAACCGACTCTTAAACCCGGCGTCGCCGCCGGCATGAACTGCCTAGCACCGTAACACTATAGCGACAGTTTCCACGATCCCACATCGGGAAGAGCTTTGCACCAGGGTACAACAGGCCAGTGCAATGCATCACCTCTCAAGTAGAGCACACTAAACGAGCGTCAGAGTCTTCTATGAACATTTCATGTGCCGTTTCTGCAGACTGTGCAAACATTGAGACGGGTCTCTGCGTTCCGACAGCACTTCCTGATGGGAAAAACTATACGGCAACATAAATAACGACAGTGAGGGCTTCGACGTCTATAGCCACACTGGATAAGATGACGGTAGTATTGAGGTCTGCATGCAAGTCGTCGCTTGAAAATTTATTCATGTTCCTTGTTCGTTTTGTAATTTGTGATGTTTTTTGAGGAGTGGTCGTGTTTTTGACGGTTGATGCTGCATTCTGATATATTCCAAGGGCGCCAGGGTCTATCAGATCGAAGTTCTTGCGCGGGCGTCGCTGGACATCCCTAAGTTATCGCGATATATGTGACCAAGGTGTTTACGAAATTTACTGGAGAGAAAAGCGACGTGTTCCTGTGTCGCCGATGCTTCTGACAAATTGAGATTTGTTTGCATTGTGTTTACATATTACTACAGTTAAGGAGGTAAACAATACTGCCTTTGTTCACTATGAAAGAAAAGGCGCTGCGATCATCGTACAAGCCTTGTTGAATTTTCGGAATCAATCAGCTATGAAACGTTCCTTGCATTATCGGGTATGTTTTGTCCGAGGATAATTAAGGTATTTGTGATGGGAAGGGCCATCACGATTATTTTACAACAAATATGGTTTCTTATCAGCCTTTCCTTTGTTCAAGGGTAGTATGTTTAAATTACCAGCGCATTTGGCTCAACTAGCGCAGCAATTTATTTGTGAATGATGGTGCCGCTTGCCTATCTGGGTGTCAATTTTAGCACGCAGCGGCCTTGCGTTTGCTTGCTGTGTCACTAGCGTAGACTGTGTGTTATGCACGTATGCATTTGCTTGCCTCGAATATGCCAGAGTGATAATTGATGCTTTCGAAAAGCCTGCGTGCTGCGTCGCCTCCCTCTCGGGTCTACTTGTGTCTACACTACCGGATACTATAAACTCGATCTCCAGCGAGGCCCGTCGCGAAGTGTTGCCTGCGCAACAGTATGACCGAGAAATTTGACATCGAGTGTCGTATTGTGTTGCAATCACATGCTGCTCGGCCAGTCTGGCTTGTGAGTAGCTTTCGACGATAACTTCCAAGTCATTTACAGGGTTAAACAAAGAAGCCGCTACAAAAATGAGTAAGGAGGCAGACAGGAGAGCGTGCCATACGACTGCTTCTCGTTGTCCTGCATGGTTGTTCTGCCTCAATTTCGTCTTGCTTTATGAAGTTTCCACAAGCAAAGTGGTTCAACAACTGAATTGAAAGTGAAGTTATAATAGCACTTTTGATCCTCTACTGCGCGCTGTATAGGTAGTTATCAGTTGTGCATAGGGACACTACCAAACTGTTGTGTCTCATTCAAATGTCTCAATGAATTTGACTAATCATTAGGACTATAAGATGGATGGAGTCTCATACATTAGTTTTGCCACTGGCCTAGTTTTAAGTTAACGGAGTACGCATCGCCATTGCAGGATGGATGAGAAGAAAGTCTTTTTGTATCTGCTTATTAGCTTGAAACGTTCCTGTTTAGAAGCTATAACCTGTTCTCTATATATCGAAAAGTGCCACTATAAATATAGTTAAGGGGAAAATGCTATTTGAGAAGGAATATGCTTCTGCACGTGTTTGAGGCCAGCAACTCGAGCCTGGTATAAGAAGAACTCCTTGCCAATTTTTAAAGTGGTAGACAGCGGAACAGCATATGATTCTTATTCTAACTTTTTGGAAATGTGTTTCTTCAATTGTTACATATTTTCTAAAGCAATTGAATCATTGTTTCTCTAATTTGAGGTGTTAATGCCTTTTTGAAGCTATTTTATTTATTTACAGTATTCAGATGCTTTCTTTACATTACTTTTATGTCTGTACTTTTTCAACATCCCATAGTGCTCTTTCATTGTTCTGATTGCGATTTTTAATAATGCAGCTGAAAAGTCCTGTCGTCCATATTAACGGACTTCGCTGTAACTTCCAAGGCTAACGAGCTTAATGGTACAAAACTCTGCGAGAGGACCGCCGAAGCCTGAGTGTGGAACATATGGCATAGAGGGCGACAGAAAAAAAGTCGAGTCTATGGCATTGAACATTGTCTTGAGCAGCTCAGACATCAAAAGTACAGCGTCAAAGTTATTATTGCACATATTGTCTTTACCACGCAACAAGCTTTGCCCCACATTCACATATGGGGATCCCTAATAACACCTCTAAAAAATATAGCATACACAAGTGAGGGGAAAAGGGTGCTCTTTACCTTGTAGTGGTTTTTTAGCATGAATTTTGCATAGCGCTTTATGGTATGAATACGAAAACAGCAGTGATGCTTGTTTGATTCTTGCAAACTATGCCTCTGCAGTCTGTTCAAACACATTCAGTGGTAAATTTTCATCAGGCATTGATTCATTGCTCACTCGAGTCCTAAATGTAAACCTGTCCAAACTCTAGCCACGGTTGCGTAAACAAAAAGGATACGTATTATTATCACATAAAACTGGGTAGAGATAGAAACGTGGAGTTCCGCTGCGCAAAACAAGGACTCACATCGCAATAGTCGCACCGCTAAACCTTGATGCTTTTTGTGCTTTATACCCAGTAACATAGTAAATCTTAAAATTTAGGTACGAAGCAAATGAATGGCAGGTAACAATCTCGCCTAAACGCCTTTTAAAAGAGCAGCTTCGCTTTTTGCAGTGATTATTTTTATATTGTCTCAACCTATTCCAATGGTGCTGCATTCTAGGAACTTAAATGGTTGTAAAACTGTACTGGGCATAAATAATCTTACTTCTCTGTCGCAAACAGTTGGGCATGGCTAGTCGATACTAGAAGGAGAAAAAAAGCATTTACTCCCGCACCGGGTCTTCACTAAAGTAGTTCACAAACTGATAGACTACCAAACTAGCCTTTCTAGAGCTCAGCATGGTGCTTATCAATTTCGTAAATACATCATTATTTCTTACAATAATGCCGCATTCCACATAGGAATCAAATCTGTAAGACATACGTACTGACCCTTCTTTAGTTAAAGCCCCGCCGGGGTGGCGCAGTGGTTACGGCGCTCGACTACTGTTCCCAAGGACGCGGGATCGAATCCCGGCCTCGGCGGCCGCTTTTCGATGGAGGCGAAAAGCAAGGCGCCCGTGTGCTGTGCGATGTCAGTGCACGTTAAAGAACCCCAGGTGGTCGAAATTTCCGGAGTCCTCCACTACGGCGTCTCTCATAGCCTGGGTCGCTTTGGGACGTTAAACCCCACAAACCAAACCAAACCAAACCTTCTTTAGTTAAACATTTTTGAGTACCTCATGGACACCATATATATTATCTCATTGTTCATTTTACCTTACGAGACGCTTACGCAGGCAAGAATGATTCATGCCACTGTATACAAGCCTATCAGTTTGATGCCAACATTTTAAAATGATATATGAATTAGTTGATTAGCTCAATTCCTTCAAATTTTGCTGTCGGTTTTGCTGAGCCCGAGATTAGTAACTTGATTGAATTGATTACACTACATTTCATTCTGTCGCTGCACTCGGTCAAGCCGCCCGGACTCCGCTCAAGCAAACATCAAGCCTCTCCGTCTAACACCCGATTCGCAAGCCCCGGTGGCGCTCCGCAAGACACTTGAGCATTCCAAGGAAGCATGGCGAGCAAAGTGTTGGAACAGGCTCGTAAAATCCCTGGCGACATGGCGCTGGTCCCCTAGCGCTGAGTCGCCTTCGCGCCACGAGAATTCGTGAAAGCAACCCGCGCACCCTGATTATACCTCTTGACCGTGGTCACGTGCTGCGCGCGGATTAGACAATTTCAGTGTCAACGGCGGTGCAGGCTATATAAGCAAGAAAGCTACCTGTGGAGACCGAGACTTTCTCATGTGTTCGTCGAGTGCCGCTCGCATGGAGAGGACGCGTCGTAGGCTTCCCGGCCGTTGCAGTGCGAGTACAGTTGTTTCTAGATTGTAGTAGTTAACTTTCTTATATATATATATATATATATATATATATATATATATATATATATATATATATATATATATATATATATATATACATATATATATATATATATATATATATATATATATATATATATATATATATATATATATATATATATATATATATATATATATGGATGATGTGGTGTTCCAGATGGTCCGTTGATCCGGGGACACGTTGCAGGAAACGGATGGGACAACTTTTCGAGCGCTACGGGCACTTTATTGAACGGGTCAAAAACACATTTTGCTATCGCGAACACAGTTCGCGACTTCCTGCCGCCAGTCGTAAGTCGGCAGTCAGTCTGTCTACCCGTCTGTCCCTTTTCTCTCCCAAACACCCGTCTTAAATATACATTTTCAGCATCCTGGTTATCGACTTCGTGGCCAATCGGAGGAAAAGAGCTTCTTCGAGCCAATCAGAATGAAAAAGGCACATTTTAAATAGCCAATGCAACATCGGCACCTCCGAGATTGGTCCTTCGCGAGCCCCGCGTGCCTCCCACCAATCGTTCGCCCTTTCTCCCTGTGGAGACGACGCACAGATACTCTCTCAAAATCAGGGGCGAGACCAAACAAATTAGCCAAGACATGTGAACGCCACTTTCACTTTCACCAGCAATGCATACACGTGCAAGGGCACACAGGGCATCAAGAAATAAGAGGGTAGTGTCCGGACCCCGCTGGCCGTAAGAAGAGCGGGAAAAAGAAGAGAATTTGTTGCTACCACCTCATCAACACGAGCGCCGTGTGCTGCGGCGATGTTTCCGTCAACTTTAGAACCGACAGCACCGGATGTGCCCTCCTGTTCTCCCGCGTCTTGGCCGGCTGGGCGAGAGCGCCGCGGGGATATTTATGTTCACGCGATAGCTGACAGCTCGACGGCGCGGTGCGCGCCTTTCCGCTCGAATACTACGAAGGCATCGCATTAGAAACGGCACCCCTGGCTCGCACAGCCAGAAACACGAGACCGCTTGTGTGTAAACAGCGCGCTCGCTTCTCAAGCGACCGTCCGTTTTAGTGTTTTGTTTTCACAGCTTACGGTTGCGTCGGTGCCGTCCCATCGGTAATGCGCTGAGCAGGGAAGTCATAAACCTTCGCCCGTTATTGGTCTGAGCTGACAGGTTAAACGACGACGCGGTTCGTTCGCTCTCCGCAGTCTCCGCGTCGCCGGCACGCCTGACTTGTACGGATCTGTTTTTGAAACTGAAACAACGTGTGCTACCCGTAAGACGACCCTGGTTTTCCCACGCGGCTGCAACAGCAACCAGCACACTCTTCCGGTCGCACAGGCCAAAGGTCACTGCAGCGTGCACATTTGCAGGCCCCTTAAGTGGTACGAGCGGCAGATGCGGCGCAGGTTGTTTTTCTCGAGAGTCATAATTCTCGCGTCTGGCGCCGAGATGCCTATTCTGTCTCACGGTCCGACCAAAACCTTCCCAGGTCTCAGCCCCGAACTCCCGGTCAAATAACCTTTCCTCGCGTATTTCAAGTTCAACGGACGCCCGGACGCGGACTCATAAAAAACCCCTGACAACAAAGTTAACAACCAGAAAGAAAAGACAAACAGAACAAGCGAGCCGGCTGTTTTGGAGTGCTCCCCTCCTCCACAACGGCCCAGCAACTTAACAGTTGTCATAGGCTCCCGTGCAGATTTTCTAAAAACTATGTCCTGTAAATGGTACCTAATTGCATTTGTTCATCTCATCGAAGCTGACTTGGTTTCATTGTTGCCGCCAAGGGACCAGGCAGCTCTCGATCACGACAACCACGGGCCATACCACTTCGGCACAACAGTGGTTGGTAGAAGTCGGATGTCCCAAGTGAATGTGCAACTGGCTGGCACCGGTGACCTCGCAACACTGCATGGAAGCCTGGATTGGCCGGCGTGAGACAGCTCGGCGTGGTAAATACCTGAAGTTCCACCAAACGCCACACTTTCTCAGACCCAGGTTATGATAGCTTATGGAAAGGCTTGGTGTAACGTGGTGTTAACCTTGCGTGTTTCAAGTGAAGGAAAAGTGTTGTGCACACCGAGGGATGCTGGGAGGGTAAACAAGGGACTGTGTGAAATCCTTGCGCGTGGTTTGCTGGAGTGAGTTGGCGAGCATAAAGTGTATAGTACCGAGAACCATTGAAATCATTATTTGTTCTTTTTCAACAGCTGCATGCATGCGGCCTTATCTCTGTGATTCGACGCACGAGTCGACTCTGTATCCCTTGGTTTCTCTTGCTCTTTGTCGCGAGATGCAGTTTCATCATTTTCTTTGTTGCGCAAGATACGCCGATTCCAGCTACTCGCGTTTGTATCTACAATGGTCCAGCTTACGCTACTCACAGTATGCCGCTTTATCTAGATGTTGCTTCGCCGCCTTTAAATTTAACATTCACGGCTGTAACAAGTGTTCTTAGTTTGTCGACCAGAGAGCCCGTTTGTTGCTATCGGCGACGCTGAGCTGTTTAATTATTTTTTGCGAGAGGGGGGGGGGGGGGGGCAGGTCAGCCCAATAAGAGTTGATATCAGTGCGATTACGCCTGTCTTCTTTTTCAGTGCCTACGGCCTTGTCACGTGCACGTGATATTTGGTGGAGGTGCTGAATTCTGACATCATGAAGGCTCCTCGAAGATAGTGCCCGCCGAGCACAAAATACATTTAGTTTTCGTCCAACATCGTCAGCACCCCTGCTTCCAAGGACGAACAGATGAAAATGCCGAAGAGGGGCTCGACCTGTTCGAATGCGTGGCAACGTTGAACGCCTAAAATATACTTCCTGAGCGTCTGAACAAAAACGATTGCGGACGATTGCCATGTACGGCGATGTCGAAAGCGAAACATAGGACTTCATCAGGACTTCATTCTGCTTGACGGGATTTTCGTGTATAACACCGCCATCCAGGAGACGACCGGGACATGTATGGCAGGGAGACCACAATGCTCGACACGATGCTAACGCATGTCACATACGAGAAAAACATAGACGTCGCCGTCTACCTCTAACGTGCAGAGGAAGTCTGAAGTCTCCCCTGAATGCCCATCAACGATCAGCATCAAAGCGAGCGCGACAACGTACGACGACGCGATACTGCGTTCAAGCCGGGAGATCAAGTCTGGGTTTGTACGCCGATTCGCCACCGCAAACTCAGTGCAAAGCTTTTACGCCGATACTTTGGTCTGTAGAAGGTGCTTCATCGAGTAGAACGATTGGAGAGCGAAGTCATTCTTGACGGTGCGACAGCCTCGCAGCGGCGCCACGCACACCCAGACATTGTGCAGGTTGTACGAGTTTACCCATATTGTGCGCGCTAAATGGTCTTCATGTTGAATTCGTATGGAAAAACATTGGTGGGTATGTATCAAGTGGGAATATTGTTGCGAATTATTCAAACCTTTATTTGTTATTTATCGACAGTCACCGGCATGCGGCCTTATCAGTGTAGTTCTAACGCACTACTCGATTCTGTATTTTTTGTCCATGCTCTTTGTCCAGAGCCAGAGCATTATCATTTTCTTTGTTGCACAAGATGCGCGAGATGTATCTCGACGATTCCACCTACTCGTGTGTTTAACAATGTTTCAGCTTACGCTAGTCACAGCTTTCGGGTTTATATAGATGCTTCCTAGCCGCGTTTAAATTGAACGTCCGCGGGTGCAACAGGCATTCTCATTTGTACGACCAGACAGTATGGTGCTATCGCCACCTATAAGTCGTTTATTGCTTTTCGAGGTGTAACTCAGCCCAATAAAAACTTGATTTCAGCGTGAGTACGCCTCTCCTATATTTTGTGTCCATGGTCTCGTCACCACTACGTGTAAATAGCAAAAAGGCAAACCTCAACATGCTGTTGTGTAAGATGGACAGCTACACGTTCAGAGAACTTCTGTAAGTTTGTGACGAGCTTGGCATTGATATTGGTTGAACAAAAAGAAAAAGTTATTGATATTATGCGGGCAAAGGAAATGAAGAATGTGCAAGCCAATAAGCCTCGGATGATATCGAAAAACGAGAAAGCTTAGATGGCCAGAACGCCAAGAGCGCGAGGAGAGAAAAATGGGGTTTGCCTTCTTGATGAAACTGATGCGGCTAGAGATTTGGGCACATCAAAGCAGCTTGTCAAGGCATAAAGCTTTAACTGCCATTATTGAGGTTGACTGTTCGAGACCGTGAGACATACCACAAGCGTTCGTCATCGCCGAGGGCATGGCAAAATATCAGCAGATTTCGAGCATGTCTGCAGAAGGAAACGCTTTAAGCATGATAGTTGGCAGCGCAATTGATATCTATTTAATCCGCTGAACCATCGGAAGAAATCAAGCTCCTGTTGTATGACCGCTTGAAATATACGATTAACTGAGAGTCACTAATAACCCGACATCGGCTGTCTTCAGAGGATGTTCGGAGCATATATCAGCGCGGGGAAAACTGTACCAGACTGTACTTGGATTTGACGTATCAGCTGAAAGCCGCTGTAACAGATTGGCTAGACAGCGCGTAAGTCTCGGAGGATAATAAACTTACGCCAGAGAGTGAGCTACAGCTTGGGCAAGCCGCTGGGCAACGTGTCCATAGCAGCGAGTGGACCTAGCCTCGAATAGAAAAGTCTCGTGGTTTCTTGGTCGAGCGACATGCTGCTCAAATGGTTGGCGCCGGCACCGTCGTTCACCAATCCGCAGTGGCGTAGTCAGATGAGGTGAACTGCATAGCGACCCACATAGTTGTAAGCAATCGGTTGCAATCAATGAGAGTGGGGAACTGACACTAGCTGAACCGCCTGTCGAGTCAAAAGCAGAAGTTACAGAGCCTGGCAGATAGGACAGAATTTCAATTTCGGAAATGAGCATCACCACAGACATGACGCGCAAAACAAACGCAGTGCCGTTAGGGAAATTACACAGCCAGTGAGTCTTGATCAGCGAGGGCAGATCTATGGTCAATACGCGGACGCTGTAGAGAGGCACACTGGTCAAGTCGAAAGCGAACGACTCTAATCATAATTGCATTTGTGCATTTGTGAATGTGACAACTCTAGTAATAAAGCTTATGGGGCGTGCATGACCCTCGCGAGATCGGAAAACCCTAGCTTTTCAAGGGACTTGATTTCCCGTCGTAGCGCTGAGCAATGCGGCACACCGGCGAATCATGGTAAGTTGAGCTGCTGTTCGAACGAGGAATGCCTAGCTCGGTGACTTGGGTGATCGAGCGTTCTTTGTATGCGAATAGGAGTGTGGATTGCTAGCAGCCATATGGACGCGGCGCTGCACTTAGATGACGCCGGCAGTACTTAACATGCTCCTAAGAACTGGCAGCAGATAAAAGGAAAATGGGGCCAGGTGCATGACAGCTTTGATGTCAGTCAAACACACCAGAAACCAAGGCGCTCTCCGACTGTGCAGAAAATTGACTACCAGATAGTAACGCTGTCAATGTAATTTCGGCAAAGAAAGTTTAGCACCAAATCACGCTTAGAGATGCTGTTGAAGAATGTTGACTTGAGACAGCTAGGCGATTCATGACACGTATGACTAGTCACAATGCTGACGATATTGTAAAACAACCAGGGCTTCGATCTAGCGCTAAGCACCTGCCAAAAGAAAGCAGGTATTAAGTATGGCCGCTAAAAAGAATGGGAAGGCAGGGCAAGAAAGAATTCTGTCACAGAAAGGAGGGGAAGCAAACTATCAAGAAAGTGAAAAAGTGAAGATCCTGACGCCAGAAATACGCCCCTGCTGAGAAACGATGGGGATCGTGCACAGAGCATAAGAAGAGGGACAAGTGGTTTGGGTGAAGCAAGTAACTCGTGCTCGTCTGCCCCTTCCCAGTTAAAGTGGAAAGAAGTGTTCACAAGAATGTAAAGCCAGAGTTGCAACGAAGCGGAAACAGGCAAATTACATCCTTGCGTCCTAAGTTTTGTGTTCACAGCCCAAGTGGTTTCAAGAAGTTTGTTTCCATTAATATTGTAGATATGAAGGTGTACGCACAAAGCTGAAGACGAAGATTCCGTTTGCGGTAACCAGTGACATCGTTATCGGTGTTGCGCTGGACCTGCTTGTACGCGGACTGTTCCTGCCGTGCTTCCAGGTCGAGTCCTGGTACCTCTAATAAATACCCATCCTACATTTTCTGGAGTCGCGGGTTAAAAACTTCGGTCCTGGAGCTGTGTACCCGCAGTATTCCAATGCCTGCAATTCCAGACGACTACCAACATCAAGACATCCAGGCGTGTCCAACTGTCATCTGCGCCGGCTCCCTTCGCCGGCGGGACCCGGCTATCTTCAGCGGGACCGATGAGCACGTGTCGAGAATTAGTTCACTTCTTATGCATCCGTACATGGGCTCCATTTAAAACAACACTCGCTGAAGTCTTTGGTCACCCGGCTGTCAGGAAATTGCGCGCCGAGCAGTGCTTGCGTGTACGGCTGCAGCAGGCCGACGAAAGGATTATAAGCTATGTGGAAGAAGTCATCGACTTGTGCAAACGCGTGAACGTCAACATATCAGCGGCTGGAAAGAAGCACATTTCCCACAATGACGTCTTCCAGATGTCATTGTGTTACTTACGTACCGTCAATAAAGTATTCACTCTATGCCGGAGCTTCTTTGAGCTGCTCACGCAGATGGTGTTGACGCGTCAGTTCCAAGCACAGGTTGAATCGCTTGCCGGACTGACGCCTGGAACCGACAACCAATCGTTTCTGCAACAAATTAAAGCGTTAATTCTAGAATATGTGGCGCGCCAGCTTTCCTTACCTCCAAGCCCTCAATAGAAGCCACACCATTTGTCGCCGGCATTGCGGCCGGCTATCCAGAAGCAGGTTGCTCAGGCGCTTCTATCTATCCACCCGTCAATTGTCGCTGCTGATCCTCTGACTTACGCCGACATCGTTGCACAACCTAGGCCTCCAACCTGCACTCTACCGTCAGTGCCTGTGCAAGAGGCGGCATCGTAATTCGACTGGCTCCCAGACCACGCAATTCCTGGCGCACGGCAGACAACCGGCCCATTTGCTTCACCAAAGGTTACGGGTACTGGTCTTCGACGCTTCAGTACTCCGCATCTACTGAGCCTCCAGCAAGCCTTCATTTCTCACCAGTCCTCTCAGCCATCCACTACCACCGTTCACCGTCGCCGCTACGACGCTCTATCTCTTCGATGCGACGTCGACCGAACGCTTCGCCTGAGGAAAACTAGAGGCCGCAGTTCCTGAAGCGAGAACTGCGATCCTGTCGAATTTTCCAAGTCCACACCTATCTCCAGCCAAGCTTACTGAAGTTTTCCTCACGGGTGTTTCTGTGATAGCTTTAATTGAAACTAGTGCTGCGATTTGGGTAATGGACGCAAAACTTTGCGAATGTTTAAAGAACGTGAAAATGCCAATTGCAAGACTTTCGTGGCGAACGGCCAGCGCTAAGCAAATCAAGCTTTTAGCAGCGTGTACTGCTCGAGTAGTGGTCCAGAATTGCCTTTATACAATTGAGTTGCTCATGCTCCCAAGTTGCTCGCACCCTGTAATTTAGTTTAGCCTGGGATTTCCTGTCGCGTCATGCCGCTATAATCGATTCTGCTCGCGCTGAAGTACGATTTTCTGTACTGCCCGAGCACTTTCAGGCAACGGTCCTTCTTGTCTATGCGCTAATGCCATCATCGCCGAAGACATAGACATTTCTCCCTCTTCGCTGCTTGTAGATATCACTTGTCACTGTACTCTTCACGCCAGCACATACATGTATCCGCCGAAAGTGCCTTCCGTCGCCCTATGCTGTACTCTCTATTTACGCTGGCTCCTCAGCGCTCTGGGTCTCTAACCCGTAGCTACCCCACTGCTTTCCGCTACGGTGAATGTCTCGAGAGCCTACAACCCATCGCAGCTCTTCTCTCTGAAGAGATTGATGACGCGCAGCGCCTCGCCATGACTGCGGTATGCCATAAACTTTCTACAGTAGCTCCCTCTTCCACATACCTGTTCCGCTACTCCTTCGAAGCCAGTCTTCCTACGCTTCAGAGAGCGCAACTTCTTTCTCTTCGTCAAGAGTTAAGCTCATCGTTCGACTCCCATCCGAATTCCTTGGGCCAAAGTTCAACTGTGACTGATCTGATCGACACTGGAGATTGTTCACCACTGCGACAGCGGCAATACCATGTATCTGTAACAGAGTGCCAGGTTATTTAAGAGCAAGTAGATCAGATGCTCTTAAACGGCGTCATTCAATTCTCAAACAGCCCTTGAGCTTCGTCTGTTGTGGCCGTTAAAAAGAAGGATTGGTCCATCCGCTTCTGTGTAGATTACCACCCACTTAATAAGATTTCGAAGAAAGACGTCTATCCTCTTCCGGGCATAGACGACGCACTGGACTATTTGCAACATGCTCATTTTTTTCTCCCTAGATTTACGTTCGAGATACTGGCAGTTCCCGATGGAAGCGGCCGACCATCTAAAAGCGGTTTCGTTAGTCCCGACGGCCTGTATGAATTTACTGTTATGCCTTCAGGCTTTTGCAATGCTCCTGTGACATTTGAGAAAATGATGGACACCATTTTGTGTGGATTGAGATGAAATACCTACCTCTGCTATCGTGACAACATTGTCGTCTTTTCTCCTGACTTCTACACTCATCTCTATCGCCTGAAGTACGTCTTGACGTACCTTTCTGATGCCGGCTTGCATCTCAACTAAAAGAAGTGTCGTTTTGATGCCCGTCAACAGACCAATTTAGGTCACGTTGCCTCCAAGGAAGCGGTTTCTCCGTGCCCGGCCATACTTCGTGCTGTCGCTGCCTTTCTCAAGAAGAGATCTATCAAAGGCCTGCGCAGCTTCCTAGGATTATGCTCCTACTTTTGTCATTTTATTCGAAACTTCACCTCCATTGCTGCTCCTTTCATACAGCCTTTGTGAGGCAACTCCGGCTTTTCGCTCTCGTCACCGTCATGCGACAATGCCTTCAATACGTTGTTCCGCATCCTCATGACACCTCCTATTCTGCTCACGTCTGCCCGACAGCCCCATTAGAACTATTCACTTTCGCCGGTGGTGTCGGTCTCGGCTGTGTACCCGCTCAGCGGAAATATGGATTCGCTGAACACACCGTCGCTTATGCGAGCCGAATGCTCACGCAGGTGGAGTCAAATTACTCGGTAACTAGAAAAGAGTGCTGCAATAGCTTAGGCTCTCACCCAATTCCGCTCATACCTCTATGGCCGCCTTTTTGAAGTTGTTACGGACCACCATGCGCTGTGCTGGCTTTCCTTCTTGAAAGTCTCATCCGGCCGTCTTGACAGGTGGGCTCTTCGTCTACATGAATTTGATGTCGACGTAGCATCAAGAGGCCGCTGCCTCTTCTCGCTGCCCTCTACAAGCTGACGTCGCCAGCCTTTCCCCCTCGTTCGCTTCACCAACGTCACTTCACATTAGTGATATGCCCTCTGCGCAGCGGAGAGACCCCTGGGTCGCTCCTCTTATTGATCTCCAATGGTTCATCGGCTGCTTCTCCATCGCGAGCGCTTCGCCGCCAAGCATCACACTTCGCCATTCGCGACAACCTTTGTCATGACCGCAACTACAGTGCCGATGGTCGCAAATGATTGCAAGTTATTCCCCGCCAACTACGCTCGCAAGTCTGCGAGTGCTTCCACGCTGACCCACAATGCGGCATGCGGAAGTGTTCAAGACATACCATCGGCTACGCTTACGATACTACTCGAGGGGCATCTCCAAGTCATCCTCAAATATATTCGCTCATGCCTCGCCTGTAAACGTCGGTTAGTCGCCTCCTCATCGCTCTGCTGGAGAGTTGCAGCCGTTAATTTGCCCACCCCGCCCCTTTTATCGAGTCGATATTGATTTATACGGCCCGCTCCCGTACACTGTCATTGGAAACTGTTGAGTCATCGTCGCTGTTGACCACCTGACGAGATATGGTGAAGCCGCTACCTTCTCAACTTCCACAGCGTCAGACGTAACTTCATTTATTTGGCAGGGATTCATACATCGCGACGACGCACCTCGGCAGTGAAAGGTCATAGTGACCGAGGGCGTGGCTTTTTATCTAACGTTGTTAAACCTCTATTGAATAAAGGCCACATAATTAATCGAACCTTCACCGCCTATCATCCGCAGACTAACGTACTCACCGAATGCTTTACCTGTGCCCTTGGCGACTTGCTTTCTAAGTAGGTCTCCTCCGACCACTCTGGCTGGGATCTCATCCTCCGTTATATAACACACGCATACAATGCTGCTACTGAGTCAACTATCGGTTTCTCTTCATTCTATCTTTTCTATGGCCGTCACCCTCGTGCTCCGCTATACACCATTCTTCCGTACCAACCAGACGCATCTGAGTATACCCTGCTGCGGAAGCTGCCCGACACGCAGAGGAGTGCCGCCAAATGGCCCGGTCTTGCACAACTGAAACCCAGTCCCGACAGGTAGCACGTCATGACAAGCATCAGACGACGCCTCAATTCTCTTCTGGCCATCTTGTGTGGTTCTGGATTCCAACCGGTACTCCGGGACTATCCTCTAAATTTATTTCCGGGTATCACGGCCCCTATCGTGTCTTGGAGCGCAACTCTCCTGTCAATTACGTTGTGGAACCCCTGGCGCCCTTACCTGATCTCCACCGACGCGGCCGCAAACCCTTCCACGTCCAGTGCCCTAAGCACTACTACTACCCAGCCATCTTGCTTATGCCTTAAGTCACCAGGGTGGCTCCTCTTCTCTCCGGGGGCTCTTTAATGATGAAGATGTAGGCACTGTTACGTTTCTCCACCGACAGGCAGAACCGCGAGCGGATCGGCCATTTCGACGCCGTTCATCGGCCGCGCAACGCTTCCTCCCGCGGGAAAGTCTCGACGTGATCCTGCCACGCCCTAAATGTGTGTGCGTGCGTGTGTGTGCAAACGCCGGCCAAGCCCGGGGCTCGGGGGAGAGTGCGCTGCAATCGCCCGTCTGCAGGAGGTGGAGGAGATGCGGTCGGACCACTTGCGATTGCGTCATCCCATCTTGCCCAGACTTGTCGGGCTCTCCATTTCCTGTGAGGGCTTTCCCTTTCCCTGTGGACTGGCAAGCCTATAAAAAGCAGCGGCCGACTCCGCTGAGACAAGACTACTTTGACGCGCCGTGGAGACGACGCTAGACACCAGCTGTGTGAACGTGTCTGTATTCTCTCCGGGTCAGCTTCTCTGCCCGTTACTTCACGATGATGTAGTAAAGGTTGTTTCGTTAGAAGACGCCTCGTCTTTGCTGGGGCCGTTCATGCCGTCCGCCGTCCACGGAGCCGCCAAGCAAACGCTACCGAGGGGCCGCGCGCCGCATGTAACAACTGGCGTCAGCGGTGGGCTGAGCACGCGAGCCACAAATGTAATAACCGGTGGCAGCGGTACGCTACCGAGGCGCACGTGACCCAAATGTAATAACCGGTGGCAGCGGTGGGATGACGACGACGAAGCCGTAACCGTGGTCGGAGGGACGAGCCAGGCGACACCGTTGTGGAGCAACTGGTAGGCAGCAGTGGGACGACGACGACCAAGCCGTAACCGTGGTAGGAGGGACGAGCATGCGATACCGTCGTCCAACAACTGGTGAACAGCGGAGGGACGAGGACGACCAAGCCGTGACCGTGGTCGGTGAAAGCAGCCAGGCCTGACCGAGGTGCAACATCTAGTGGGAAGAGCAGAGATGTCCCAGGCGTGGCCCGTGCAACAAGCAGCTAAGCGGAAAGTCGGGAGCAGTGCAACGAGCCCTGTGTGATGACTGGTTGCCTGCAGCGGAACGACTGCGTTGGATTCTTGGCTACGAGGTTTGGTGAGTGCGGGACTTTCTTCTACAGAATTTTACCAGGCTTTTGTTAAGTAGAGAACAGAGCTGGTAATTGTGTTGTCGTTGTTACTGGGTTAATTGCAGCAAGGCAATAGTGGGTAGTAGAGAAGGCAGCACTCGGAACAGCCATGGATTTGGATTTGAAGTCGTTGCGCAAACCGAAATTGCTGGAGCTTGCGAAGGAGTTGGGTCTGGATTTGTCAGACAAGCTCAGAAAACCAGAAGTGTTAAAGGCAATTCTTGCTTTGGAAGCTGAAGATGACGAGCTTTCGGAATGCCTTGAGATCATTGACGAACGCAAAGAGGGATGCAGCTGGAGATTTCAGCACATGGAATGAGCGTGGAAAAGCTTAAGGCTTTCAATGCCCTTCAGTGTAACGGTTCGATACCGCGAGACGGTACGCCACCGTTCCTCATCGCTGAGGATATGGCAGATTATTTGGCAGACTTCGAGAGTGTCTGTAGAAGTAAACGCTTAGAGCGAGATAGTTGGGCGCAGAAGTTGTTAGCTCTTCTCTCCGCTGAAGCGTCGGAAGAAATCAAGCGATTGGTTGGCGACCGCTTGAAAAATTACGATGAACTAAAAGAGTCATTGCTGATACGGTATCAGATAACGCCTCATGATCTTCGGAAGAGGTATGAGAGCGAGAAACATTGTGACGAGTCGTACTTTGATTTGGCCTATCAGTTGAAAGCCGCTGTAAGCGAATGGCTAGACAGTGCGGAAGTTGCGGAGCAAATCGAACTTGCACCGGAGTGTGAGACACAGCTTAGGGAAGCGGCCGAGCAAAGTGACCGCAGTATCGAGCCGACCGAGCCTCAAACAGAGGAGTGTTGTGTTACCTTGGTCGAGCCACTAGCTGAGACGGTTAGCACAGGCCTAATCGGCGAGAAGTCCGAAGTGACGCCGTTAAGCGAGGTGAACTGCATGCCGACCCAAGTAGCTGTAGGAGATACAGTTCCATCAAATGAGTGTGGGGAACTGGTAATAACGGAACCGCCTCTCAACGCAGAAGCTTGTGTAGAGCGTGGCGGAGAAGGAAACCAGCTAGGAAATGACGGAATTTCGGTTCCCGAAATCGACTATGTTGTAGAGCAGGGCACGCAGAAAAACAAAGTGCCGATCAGGGAAACTGCGCAGCCGCGCGAGTTGTGATCAGCCAGGGCAGACCGACAAGGAATGCGCGTACGCTGTAGAGTGCGAGACTTGCGAAGGCTACAGCGAGCGACCAGAGCAGGGTCAGAATCGTTCGAGCCCCGATACCACGCTAGGTTGTATTCGCGAAAGCAACCCCAGTGCGAACGCGGACATAGCACACATGACCCTCACGCAATCCAAAGCGCCCCAGCTGTCGAAAGAGCCAGATCGTTGCGCTGAGCGAGACGACGCACTGAGTGGCGAGCTGCCAGAGCAAATGCCTAGAAGTGTGACTGACGCGACTGACGTCAGCCGTTGCTGTGGTTCGGAATTGACTGAAAGTGAGTCCTGCGCTGCTGGCCGCTGCGCAGACGCGGCGCCGCACTTCGACAACAGCGGCGTTCTACTAGCTCCGGTTACCGCTAGCTTGCCAGAGCTCGAGCCGAAAGAAAGACTAGAGTATTCAAGTGCTGCCGCAGAAAAAAACGAAAAGGCAGGCACGAGAAAGAATGCTGCCATCGTAAGGAGAGCAAAGTCATACGGTTGCGAAAAGAAAGCAGAAAGCATGTGTTCCCTTGCTGCCGTAGAAAAAGGCGGAAAAGCAGGCGCGAGAAAGAATGGAGCAAGTGGAGGCTATCCCGAAAAAGAAAGACTATCCCAAAGGCACACATGCGCCCGTGCCCAGAAAATGCGTGACTGGTGCGCAAAGCGTAAGGAGAGGGATAGGTTGTTTAGAAAAATGAGCGACTCATGCTCATGCGTTTCTTCGCACAGAAACAGGAAGGTACGGTTGTTCCGTGAAACGGACAGCCGAAGCTTTAGTGAAAAGGGTGATTTCAACGGTAACGCCGATGGCTGAAGTCGGAGACCCTAACGTGAGAAGAAGCCTTTATTCACTAGTTGGTGTTTTTCTTCCTGACATAGGATTTTGAACATATTGTATTGTATTATCTTTGTTTGAAAGTGATGTTTTTGAAAGCGCCATTTTCAAATTTATGGACGTGTTCCAAGTGCTGCTGAGCTGCCTTTTAATATAGATGGGGGCATAAGAGGGAAATAGTCTGGCATAACTTAGTGAAGATTGTGCCGTGATTGCTGGCTGAACGGTTCAGTTTTTAGCATGGTTGTGACGTTGTGGGTTGTCAGAAAACGCACCTGAAGAGAACTTGCAGACTGATTTGGAAACCAGGACTTGCCAAGGACTTCTTCAGGCTGACTGGCTCAAGAGAAGCAGGGTCGGACGACCCCGGCTAGCAGCAACATCCCGATCCCTCCGGACAGCGGATGCAGTCCCCTGCCCTTCGGGATCTCCCTTCCCCGGCGGGGCAGTCTGTTATGTTTCTCCACCGACAAGTAGGACAGCTGACGTGGCCACGCATAGCAACAGGCAGAACCGCGAGCGGATCGGCCATTTCGACGCCGTTCATCGGCCGCGCAACGCTTCCTCCCGCGGGAAAGTCTCGACGTGATTCTGCCACACGCTAAATGTGTGTGCGTGCGTGTGCGTGCAAACGCCGGCCAAGCCCGGGGCTCGGGGGAGAGTGCGCCGCCCTCGCCCGTCTGCAGGAGGTGGAGGAGATGCGGTCGGACCACTTGCGATTGAGTCATCCCATCTTGCCCAGACCTGTCGGGCTCTCCATTTCTCGTGAGGGCTTTCCCTTTCCCTGTGGACTGGCAAGCCTATAAAAAGCAGCGGCCGACTCCGCTGAGACAGAGACTACTTTGACGCGCCGTGGAGACGACGCTAGACACCAGCTGTGTGAGAGTGTCTGTATTCTCTCCGGGTCAGCTTCTCTGCCCGGTCCTTCATGATGTTGTAGTAAAGGTTGTTTCGTTAGAAGACCCTCGTCTTTGCTGGGACCGTTGATGCCGTCCGCCGTCCACGGAGCCGCCAGGCAAACGCTACCGAGGGGCCGCGCGCCGCATGTAACAACTGGCGTCAGCGGTGGGCTGAGCGCGCGAGCCACAAACGTAATAACCGGTGGCAACGGTACGCTACCGAGGCGCACGCGACCCAAACTTAACAGCACAAACGTGAGGACGTAAATTCCGTGTGTTGTCGCCATAAACATCTCTATCGGTGTGTGCGCTGGACCTGCTTGTACGCGGTCTGTTCCTGCCTTGCTTCTAGATCGAGTCCCAGTACCTGTAATAAGCCCCCATCCTACACTTTGTATGATTATTATCTGTTCCAGTCATCTCTAATACTGCAGTGCGCTTTTAACTTTGTATACTGCATTAGAGACTTATCTCTTGTTCTAGCGGGAACAAAAGGGAGCAAAATCTAGTTTAGCTTTTTTTTAGTAATAGTTTTGATGTTTGATGGTTTACAGAGGGTACTTGCTCGTGACGGGTATTGTCTGTTGGTTGGTTCTGCACGCAGCAGTACGGGCAGCCATGACCTGTAACGAGACGCAGGGATATCAAAGCGAACCGAGCGATGCTGGTCGAGACGCCTTCGGGACAAAGCTGTGAGCAGAGATCCAGGCCTGGCCAGTAAAATCCGAACAGCGTCCAGCTACCTGGCGCCTGCACACTGTATACGGATTGTAAGGACCTGTCGAACAATCACGCTCGGCATCCCTTGCCCCGTAGAAGCAGCTCGTCTTCCAGGCGCATTGTCTGATGGCGGTGATGCTCGAGTGCCCGAGCTAGCCGCCCGTATTCCGCTCAACCGAACGTCAAGCTTCTCTTGCTAAGACCCCCTTCGTAAGCCCCGATGGTTCTTTGCAAGATAGCATCGCACTTTATGGAAGCATCGGTGAGCAAGATGTAACACTTTCGCAAAATCCTAGACGACGTGGCGCCTGTCACGTTGCGGGGAGTCACATTCGTGCCACGGCAGATTTGAAGAAAGCGATCGGCGCGCTCTCTGACTGGATTTCTCGGCCCACCGTCAAGCTCGCCCTCCGGACTAGAAAACTTGAGTGCCAACGGCTTTTCATCCTTTAAAAAGCGAGCACACTGCCTCTGGAGACCGCGAACTTCACGACGACAATTCCTCAAGCGCCGTGCCGCTCGCAAGGAGGGGAAGCTTCGAGGCCTCTGACAGTCGCTGTGTGACTACAGTTGAGTCTAGCTTGCAATACTCGCCCCCGTGGTAATTTGCTGCAAATAATGCCCTCTAAATAGTGTGTAGACACGTTTGGTGAACCCATCGACTGTGACTCACTTTCATCATTACTGGCAAGGGAGCAAACAGCTCAGATCAGGACATGGGTGACGGAAGCTACGGACCGTACTCCTTCACCACAGCCCTCTTGAGGTTTCCTTGTGCTTGGAATTTCTCATGTATTGCAAGGCTAATTCTGACGGAGATTGGTGTCCATTTATAACACATGACTTTGGCGAGCGCAATACTATTTTGTCAATTAATATGAATGTGATTGCTGTGGAGTAGATATTCTGGAGAAGTGCCGCTCACATACAGATGTATGCCTCTCGGATCTCCTCTTCCGAATGCAATCTTGAGGAGGCGTTCAGCCACCCGTACCGCTGCATGAACACAGACAGCATTCTGGGATGAGGATAACTAGCACCTGAAGCTTTACTTAGGCTGCCTTTGTAAAAATGTAACTGGGTGCTGTGCGAAACGGGGTTCTCCTTATCCCATCCGATGAAGCAACAGAGTGCCCGAAGAAGCAATTGGAACATCACTATAGCATAGTACAGAGTGTGGGAGTCAACATCTCTCTTCCTCTCCAGCTTGGCGCCCTCAATTCCCTTCAGTATAACGGCTTTAAATTCCTTTTCATGTTGTTGACAGAAGACAAGCATGGATGACGTGTGGAAGCACATCAGTGTAAAGGATATGACTAAGCATGTGAGTGTGGATGAGGCGGCGGTGGGCAGAAGACTATTGGAAAATAGCCTCCCGATGTTAGATTGTTCGGTGTAGCCTTATCAAGATAATGTTGCTGCGTTTGTTTTTGATGTGGTTCATATCTATGGTTTGACATGAAGTTCAAGGCTGAGCCTAATCCACGGGCATAGCCAGCCCGCAAACTGCGTTTTGACTAGAAAATTCAATTTGTAGGACCGGCCACTAAATATACTGCCCTTATTTCTTTTTATTCAAGTTTTTGAAAAAGGTTAGTCCAGCCCATTGGGTGCTTGGACTACATGCTTAGTCATGTAACATGCTTCTGCTTATGGTCTAACAATTTAGGTTGGTGAGAAAATATTTGCATTTTTAATATATATTTTACTCCTGGCATGCTACACTTTGAATACATATTGGCTGTAAATGTATGCTCTGCTTCCATAATCTTCAAGCATGCCTCCTGGTCATATGCACGAACCGAAGGCCATGTTGATTACCTTGTCTGTGTCGGGCAATTAGTTTTGTCTTCATGTAACATACACTGTAGGGCAAATCAAGTCTTCTAGCATACTTATGTTTTATATGTATGCGGCCATATTTTATGTTGTTTCTTTTCCCGATACTTTATAGTTTAACACAACCTGAACAATAACGCCACACTTGCTGTTGCTGCCTACGTAAGCTCGAAAAGTGTAAACTGGAAAAGTGAGAAATGAAGATAAAGCACTACTCTTCATGAAAACTATGTGTCAGACACAGGCACGTAACCACGTCCAATGTGTCGCTATCATTTAGACACTAATAGAATATTCCTTCTCAACACAAATGTGCAGGTTTACTAAAAGAATCTATAACACCTTTTTGAGGGAACTTGTCGCGGAGCCTGTGTAGCTTCATATTATTAGCGCTTAGTACATGTAATAAGTGCGGCTGGATATCAATGTTTAAAACGGTCTGCTATAACGAGAACATGAAATCCGATATGAGGTGCAGAAAGCGCACTGCATTTAGTGCTCGTGCCCGATGATGTATACCTTGTACTGAGCGCTGTGAAAATAGAGCAAAAAAAATTGAACAAATAACAGTGGTGGTCATTTCACATCAAAGAAAACCTAGCAAGTGTTGACAAGAAGCCTCAATTTGCAAAGAAAAGATTTCAACAAAAGGATTGTCTCAGTCCTAAGCGAAGACAAGTTCTCTTGCTGTAATGTTTACTTGCGAACTAAGGCTCATGCTCAAATCTTGTGAGGCATTACTAGAACAACAAAAAACACACGGACGAGAGTAGAGGAGACGGCACGGAGGCCGCTTTACTTAGGTTCTGGTCTAGTCCGCACACAGGCGTTTCCGTTCAAAGGGGCAAAAACAGATATAAGCAATCAGCGACCAGAGAATAATATCAGAGGCAAATAGAGCAGCCACGAGTCCCATGTCACTCATTTTTAACACATCGGTGCACCTTCCATTTCCTGCCTAGATGAACCAACCCGCGTTTGCATTCAGATAATCTTTTTTGTTTTTTGTTGCGCCACAGAAAGGATTTTGACGAGGTTCTAATTGTCATTAAATTTGATAAATGCCTCTTTAGTAATAAGCTTGCGCATCGCACGCGTGCATTTAAAAAACTTCTTGGATGCTGGCTTCTTCGAAGAACGACGGATGCGGTGATCTAGGTGACCTCCACCAGTTAACGATTGAGCAGTCCGGTGGAGCTATGGCAAGCGCTCGTCTGTGCAGCGTCTCATATCTCCGATCTACATTCTGCCTAAGGCGAAGCAGATGCTGTTCTACGCCCCAACCTCCAAATTATCGAGCGGTTCGGTGTCCTTAATTTCTACATAGGCCTCTTGCCATTATTTTGCTGGCAGCGAATGTGTCCCACCTTTCGCGGGTCTGAATATCGAACATGCAAAACGCACAAATGTCACCAACCTTCAAACCTTGTTCAGTTTTCTTTGATGCTGCACCGCCATCATCGCTTCAATCTAGTCTGGTTATGTAGCGAGCAGAGAGATATGAAAACATTTAAAAATTAGCTTCTGTACAAAAAGTATCAGCTTTAATAGTGTATCATGAAACAGGAAAAACTGTTGTGTCCATTCGCTTTCTCAATACAGCTGAGCAAGCTCCTATACAGCTCCACTTGGCAGCTGCTTTATGTATCACAGCCTTTGGAGCAGCTGAAAATATTTTTTTTTTCATTTATTGCTTGGTGATCAAAACACCACACAATCCTGATTTCTCAACTACCTCAATATAAAAGGTAGGATATGCAGCAGTTTTATGCAGCCCGTCGGCATTATAGTGCAGTTTACATGGTCATAGAAATCAAATCGCATCCACTTTATCCAGCATTATTTTTTCTTGGTGAACAGAAAGGAAATGCTAGGGTAGGATCAAAGAGCTACAAACTCAGTAGCTTGACGAGGCTCCTAACTGTGATTTTCTCCTAACTGAGCCTGACGAGGCTCCTAACTGTCAGGCTCCTAACTGTCACGCTATTTCATACACATATGCATGTGGAAAAAACAAAAAAGTATACAATATAATGTACAATGTAGGCAAGTTTCATGTATGAAATAATGTTGATGTAAGAAATTCACATGTATCGTATTTCAGAGTAATAAACCTGCAACATAGAATGTAAGCAGGCGCTAAGGCAATCGATCACGCAACAGGCCTAGTTCTCGTAAAGTGGGAGGTCTACTTTCGAGCGCAGTGTCACTGAACTGGCCCGCATATTTCGAGACGACTACTTAAGGAGGCGAATTCAGCTGATCATCGTAGACTACACCCATACATGCATTTAATGACGATATTCCCGCCAGAACGAACAAAATATACTCTATGATCAAGCTGTCACAGCTCGGAATATTTTATGTGTATGCATAGACGTATCTGTTAAACCTTTCATTTGGATTAAGAATATCCTTTTCTTATTGTACAATGTTTGCTTCACTTTTCTTTCAGCATATATCCTATGTATGGAATATACCAGAAATAAAATACATGGGGCAATAAGAATAAAAGGCTGGCATTAAAGGCCATCAAAGCCATTTGTTAATATGAGCTCATCTAAATTACAATATTAACAATCGAAAAGGTAAGCTGCTGATCTAATATATTTTTGAGTTACTTCAACATTTCCTTATTTGTTTGATAAACGTAGTAATAAGGATAATGCTGGATTCGTTTTGATAAATGTACATGTATAACTACATTAACTGCTACTTTCTTAGTTGACGACGTCTGATACTTATACAAGCACTTGACCTAATGAGCGCACTGCAATCAGCCTTAGTCTCCAGCGAATTTCAGTTCACTTAAAATTACTAAAGAAGGACGCCTGCTCAGTCAGTTCGCCGCGCAAGTCGGCATTGACCTGCCACCAGGAAATCAAATGTAGCTGATCTTACTTCAGCGTGTTGAAGCTGCAACATAGAATGTGAGCGGGTGCATAGGCGATCGATCACGCAACAGGCCCAGTTCTCGTAACGTGGGCAGTCCACTTTCGAGCGCAGTGTCACTGAAGTGGCCTGTATATTTCAAGACGCCTACTTAAGGCGGCGAATTCAGCGGATCATCGTAGACTACACCCTTACATGCATTTGATGGCGATGTTCGTGGCAGAAGGCACATAATCAAGCTGTCACAACTGGGAGTATTTTATGTGTGCGCTGGTAAACTTTGTACGCGACGCGACGAGACCAGTTCAGCTTTGTAGTACTTGCCTTGTAGTGGCCTGCATATTTCAAGACGCCTACTTAAGACCCCTACTTAACGCAAGTAGAAAGCAGTTGATACCAGGAAAGAAATCGTACTTAAAAACTGGCGATAGTATACACATATTGTTGACGTCACTTTCAGGCCATTTCTTCGGAGATTGGAAAAGCATCGATTCTCCGGCGCTGATCTGTAGAGAACGAACTAAATACATAAAAGAATTTGCCACTGTACTGACGCGCACTGTGGAATGGCGCAGAATCGGATTACCGTTCGTTTTTTTTTTCTTTACGCGGTGATATGAGAGTTGTGCTAGAGAGTCTCCGTAGCTCGAGCAGAGGTGTCTGCTACTTGGACCTCTAGCTCTGTGCATGGCTTCGACTCCTGGTACTCCATGGAGTGGTGGAATTGCAAATAAGGCTATCTTAACGACCTTGCTCAAGACTTTTTATCATCCACGCTGTGTCCAAGCGAGTGTAACAAAAATCCTTGCCTCTACCGCAACTGAGGATAGATTTCAACATGCAAAGTGTTTTTTATTGCGCTCTGTGGTCGTCTGGCTTCATTGCTTGGCTACCGTGAGCTCCTGAATATCGCTAACTACACCACACGAATAGAGAAAATCGGTGTGGAGAAGTAGAACTTACCAATGTTCAGTTCAGGCGTTCAGTCGTGTCCGACTCTTCGTGACCCTATGGACCATGTCACGCCACGTTTTCCGGTCTCTCACCATCTTCTTAACATCACATAGCTTCATCTGCAATGCCTCGAGAATGCCATCTAACCATCGCGTTCGCTGCCTACCCCTTCCCCGGCGACCCTCAACCTTTCCCAACACCAAATCTTTCTCCAGCGACTCCTCTCTTCTCATCAGATCACCAAAGTAGCTGAGCATTAACTTTAGAATTTGACCCTCCAATGAGCAGTCAGGGTTTATGGTCGACAATATCGACTGATTTGATCTTCTGGCAGTCCAAGGAACTCTTAAGAGTCTTCGCCAGCACCACAATTCAAACGCGTCAATTCTTCGGCGGTCAGCCTTTTTCACAGTCCAACTCTCGCATCCATACATCACAACTGGAAAGACCATAGCACGGGTTATACGGATCTTGGTTGGCAGACTAATGTCTCTGCTCTTTACTAGGCGGTCAAGGCTAACCATTGCTCTGTTTCCCAGAAGCAGGCGTCTCCTAATTTCATGGCTGCAGTCTCCTTCCGAGGTAATCTTGGCGCCCAAGAACAGAAAATCTGTCACAGCTTCCACTTCTTGTCCATTGATGCTCCAGGACTTGATAGGGCAAGACGCCATAATCTTCGTCTTTTTAATGTTCAGTTTAAGCCCAAACTTCTCACTCTCTTCTTGTACGCGCATCAGAAGTCTCTTGAGTTCCACTTCACTTTCTGCCATTAAAGTGGTATCATCCGCATATCTAAGGTTGTTGATACGTTTTCCAGCAATCTTCACTCCAGCTGAAGACTCGTACAGACCGGCCTTCCTCATGATGCACTCTGCATATAGGTTAAATAGGCAGGGCGACAGTATGCAGCCTTGCCTCACCCCTTTCTCAATCGGAAACCAATTAGTAAGACCATGCCCAGTTCTGACTGTGGCCTCTTGCCCTTCATAAAGGTTCCTGAGGAGACAGATGAGGTGAATTGGAACTCCCATCTCTTCGAGAGCTTGCCATAATCTGCTGTGATCTACGCAGTCAAACGCTTTCGCATAATCAATAAAGCAGAAGTAATTGGGTTTCTGGAACTCTCTTGCTTTTTCCATGATCCAGCGAAGGTTGGCAATTTGGTCTCTAGTTCCTCTGCCCTTGCGAAACCCAGCTTGCACGTCCGGAAGCTCCCGATCCACATACTGCTGCAGCCTACCTTGCAGGATTTTTAACATCACCTTGCTAGCATGCGAAATAAGCGCGATCGTGCGGTAGTTGGAACAATCTTTGGCACTGCCTTTCTTTGGAATGGGGATGTAAACTGACCTCCTCCAATCCTGTGGCCACTGCAGGGTTGTCCAAATCTTTTGACATAATGTATGCAGTGTGTTAACAGCGTCGTGGTTGAGGTTTTGAAGCAACTCAGCTGGAATACCATCAATTCCGCTAGCTTTATTCTTAGCAACGCTGGCTAAGGCCCATTCAACTTCACTCTTCAGGATGCCCGGCTCGAGATCAGTAATCACAACCGTCCTATGTTGGGTTTGCACATCCGAGTCCTTCTGGTACAGTTCTTCTGTGTATTCCTGCCACCTCTTCTTTATCTCTGAGGCTTCAGTGAGGTCCTTGCCTCGTTTGTCCTTTATCACGACCAGCTTAGCACAGAAGCTTCCTTTGATATCTTTGATTGTCTTATACAGAGCTCTTGTGTTCCTTAATTGGCTGTTGTCCTCAACTGCTTGACACTGTATGTTCAGGAAGGCATTCTTATCTCTCCTTGCTATTTTCTGAAAATCCGCATTGAGAACCTTGTATCTTTCTCTTTCCCCCATACCTTTTGCCATCATCCTTTTCTCAGCTATTTGCAAAGCCTCTTCAGATAACCAGTTTGCTTTTTTGCATTTCTTCTGCTTTGGAACTACCTTAGTAGCAACTTCTTGTATTATATCACGAACATCAGTCCACATCTCTTCGGGCTCTTTGTCTTCTAGATCTAATTCTTGAAATCGATTCCTCACTTCCACAGCATATTCTAATGGAATCTGATCCAGATCATACCTGAAAGGCCTTCTAGTTTTCTGCGTTTTCCTCAATCTAAGCCTAATTTTGGCAACAAGAAGCTGATGATCGGTGCCACAATCGGCCCCAGGCCTTGTTTTTACTGCTTGTATAGCGCTTCTCCACTCTGCCGGCAAATAATATAACCGATCTGATTCCTGTACAGACCGTCCGGTGAAATCCATGTGTACAGGCGCCTCTTGTGCTGTTGAAAATGAGTATTCGCTATGGTCAGGTTGTTTTCTTGACAGAACTCTACTAGCCTCTGCCCAGCTTCATTTGGCTTACCAAGACCGAACTTGCCTGTAATTCCGGATAGTTCTTCACTCCCGACCTTAGCATTCCAGTCTCCTATGAGAAAAACGACGTCTGATGATGGGGTGCGGTCTAAAAGGCATTGTAGGTCCGCATAAAATCTCTCAACGTCAGCTTCTTCAGCAGCAGTGGTCGGTGCATAGACTTGGATAACTGTTATGTTGAAAAGGTGACCTTGGATCCGAAGTGAAATCATTCGGTCGTTTTTGGGGTTGTACCCTAGCACTGCTTTGCCCATTCTTCTGTTTACTATGAGAGCGACCCCATTCCTTCTCTTGGATTCGTGTCCACAATAAAAGACATAATGGTCGCCGGAGTTAAATTCTCCCATTCCGGTCCATTTGAGCTCGCTGATACCCAAGATATCAATGTTCAATCTGTCCATTTCTCGCTTGGCGATATCCAGTTTACCTTGCGGAACTTACCAATAGTCTTATGAAACAGCATAGGTAGCAATGAAAGTAAATCCACGAATATGTACGGTCGCTTCGCATCTTTGGCCCGGATTGCAATTGACTGACGAACTGGCGCGCTCCCTATGTGGTCGACACATAGGAGCATTTCTCTGCAGAGCTCTCTGTGGTAGCAATTGCTCTCGGTCGGTGCAAAAGGATAACGTGAGTCCCTGAACATCAGTAACCACACCAGACAAAGGAAGAAAGTCGATGCCGAGAATTATAACTTTCGAACAGTCATGTAAAATAACAATTGTGCGAATGAAAGCAAAACCGCTAATCTGTACTCGGAGGCCACACTCACCAATTGGTGTCATCTCATAGCCGCCGGCGACGCGGTTCATTGGCCCGGATTACACTTGCGTTTGACGAGCCGGCTAGCGCGCGGATATGTCATTATGTGGTCGTTACCTACGAGCAACACTCCTTTGTGGAGCTTCTTTGTCGGTATCAAATTCTCGATCGAAGGAGAATAATGCCGGGAGTCCCCGAACATTCATAACCATGAAGAAGGTCGATGCTGATAATTAGAACATTCCCATTGTCTGCTAAAACAGCAAAGTTACCAGAAAACCAATGCCATGATTCTCGATTCTGAACGTGCACAAGCCAATTGGTGTCATCTCGTAGCCGCAGGCCCTACGCATCATGACTCCAGATCACACTAGACTTTGACGAGCAGGCTTGGTTGTGGAGATATCATTATGTGGTCGTCACAAAGGAAGAACATCTCTTTGCAGAGCTCTCTTTCGGTCTAATTGCTCTCTCGGAGGGAAATGATACACTGAGTCCCCGAATATTGATAACCATGCCACACAAGAGTAGAAAGTCGAGACCGAGAATTAGAACTCTCGAACAGTCATTTAAAACAGCCAAGGAGCAAGAGAAAGTAAAGCCAAGATTCTGTATTCGGCAGGTGCCATAACCAAATGGCGTCGCTTCATGACCGCCGTCGCTGAGCATTATTGGCTCGGGCACCAAATTGATCAATCGCAGAGAAACTATGTGGTCGTCATATAGCAGCAACACTTCTCTGTAGAGCTCTGTCTGTATCGATTGCTCCCTGGGGGAAAATTATATTGTGGGCAATATAATATTCATAACCCCGCCACACTAACAACGTCAAAAACAGTCTGGCAATGGAAGTGTAGCCACAAATCTGTAATACTAATGTGCATCTCATAGCCACCGGTGGTCCACATGACTGGCCCGGACTTCACTTGACTTACGAAATTGCTCACTCATGGCGATATTCATCGACTCGTCGACATGACTGACTCCTCGAATCGATAGTGTGGAGAGTATTGCTACCAATTGCACGGAAAAACTCTCCACACTGACTACTCACATTGATGACCTTGAAAATGAGTATCGGCGAAACAACTTGCTGCTTTACGGACTTAAGGACGCGCAAAATGAAAGCTGGAGGGAATTCGAGAAACTGATCATTGACCTCTGTCAGGATGACCTAAGTGAGGGCCTCAAAAGTCGGGCATTGAATGAGTAGATCGCCCAGGAACTTTTAAATTTGACAAAGCCGTCCCATAATTGTCAAGTTGTTTCATTTTAAGGACAAAGAGCAAATTTTATCAAAATGCAGTGTGTTCAAATCAACTGATTACGCCATCAGCAAAGCTTTTTCACCCAGCATTCGACTCACCCGGCAACGGCTTGTCGAGTTCGCCAAATCTAATCGTTCGACCTTTAAGCTTCGCTACGATAGACTCGTTTCTGGAGGCCTAACCTATATTTTTGATCATGCATCTCAGAAAGTGGTTGAGCGTAATCCGTAGCAACTATTAGCCGCATCCGCTAATAATTGTCAGTGTAAGAATAATAACTTTCATTTCTTTACACTAACATTGGCAACGTAATACCGAAACGCGATGCCTTATGTAACTTAATCAGCTCTTCATCCAACAACATGGTGTTACTACTTACTAAATCTGCCACCTCAAGCCCGTCAGCAGTGTCCAGTACTGGTTGTAACGTCGCTGGTGCGGAGCAGAGGCCAAATAGCGTCAACTTGAACTAGAAAAGGCCCTCCGGTGGGATGAATGCGGTCTTCTAGCGATCTCTTTCGTCGACCTCAATATGCCAATATCCGCTCTTCAGGTCCATCAATGAGAATCACCTTGCATTGCAGAGCCGGTCCAGTGGGCCGTAGATGCGAGGAAGTGGGTAGACATCCTTCTTAGTTATGCTATTCAAGCCGCGGTAATCGCGCAGAAGCGAAGTGTGCCGTCTTTCTTCTTCAGCAAAACGACTGGTGCTGCCCAGGGGCGGTTGGATGGCTGGATCACGTCATCACGAAGCATTTCCTCAACTTCATGGCGTTATGGCCTGGCGTTCGTGTGACGATACATGGTAGGGGCTTTGACGTAGCGGTCAAGTTCTTTCGTCCGTGATGATTCGATGCTTTGCCAACGGAGTTTGTCGCACCTTCGACGCTGAAGAAAAGCACTCACTGTAGTTTTCAAGAAAAGTGCGAATCCGGTCTTGTCTGTCTCTGGGGAGCGCTGGATTAATGTCGAAATCAGGCTGCTTGGCTGAGTTGGGTGCATCGTCTTCAAGTTGGCTAGGAAGAGCGAAGACACCAGTCCGCTGGCTCGTCAAAGAAAGCAATCGTCATGCCTTTGTTCAGGTGCCGGTATTCGTCGATGAAGTTCGTGACGAGCACATCAGCTTGCCCATGACGGAAACGGACGATGCCTCTTGCGATGCCAAGTCCTCTATCCAGTAACAACTGAGTGTTCCCCTTCCGTGATTGCAACGTCTGTTGTAACCACACGGACGATGACGCTTGATCGGGGCGGTACGGTCAATTCTCCGTCGAGGACGTTCAGAACGACATGATGCATCGACGTTCTCGTAGCAAGTATGGATTTGTCGGTCGAGAGCTTGATGAGTTTGGCTCGGAAGTCGATGATCGCTCGATCCCAATATGATAAAGACGGTAATATTAGCTAAGCTGGAAAATTTTACCACGCTTTCTAGAACTTTCAGTGGTACCTATATCGCAGTTTTTGTTTCTATGAAAGGGCTTAAACGAATCCGACAGCACGGATTTATTAAAGCTTTGCTGTCTCGGCAGCTGGCCTTGTTAGACCTTCACATTTAATTGAAGCCATGGTTACAAAATTTCCACGAGCAGCCTAGCGCACATTTTCTTTAAGTTAGTGTTCTCAATACGAACCACCCTATGAGCACTTGGCTACATCGAATTAAATCTGAAACTTCTTTCTGAAACGTCATATACTACACGTTACTTACCCGTTACTTGCTCTGTTTTCTTTGCGATAAGGCTATAAGGCTCAGTGCAGCGTGCGGTTGGGGAACTGAGCAGGATGTTTAATATTAGTGCGATAGCAGACTTTTGAAGCTCGCATTATGTGTTAAAAGCTAGTGGATTACAAAAATAAAATGGCTGAACATTTTCATTAGTTCCGAAATAGCCCCGCGATGCGGGCGTTCTCTAACCGAAGCAAATAAGAAAAGCATCTGTATATAATGCGACGACTGTTACATTTGATGAAGGGGCAATTTGTCAGGAGATAAGTGTGAAGCATAGCCACGTCGACACCAAGACATTGCAGGTAGTTATAAAAGTCAAGATTCACTAGCGTATCTTGAGAACTTAGTCTCGTTTAGATAAAAGAAAGAATTGTTTTTAAGACAGAGTGGCAAATATGACGTCAATCAATTCACAAATTTCGAAAGCATTTTATCAGCTTATTGATTTATAAAACAAGGGTATCTTCACAAGTTTTATTCACGTTTCGCTGAATTGATTTTGGAAAAAAATTATTTGACCATGGATTTGTTATTCAAATTTATGTGCTGGAAAAGTGCAGTTACATATCATTTACGTCGTGTATTTCCTATTATTTTAGACGTAATAGTTTTTCAGAAAAAGCATTGTTGAAGCCTCTTCGCGGCGCAGTTACACAAAAGGTGTTTGTTTCGAATCAAACGCTGTAAACTACAAGAACGGCGACTGCATCGTGGCCGACTGAGGCCTTAGACGCTCTTGTTCTAGTCGCCAAGCAATGCCGACTTGCCAAGCTCAATGGTCTGGAGAGCTAGGGTCGTGCATACGTTACCGAGTTCTTAAGCACACTGAGCATGCTGCTTGACAAGAATCACATGTCTCAGAGACGGACAAGGAGGCGGATCGCAAAGGGTTGGAGAACAGCTAGGGATGAAGTGCGTGTGGTCCCTACTCCCTGTTTCTTTTTTGGTGTGTCTTTGTCGATTTATTCTTTGTTTCTTCGTGTCTGTTAACGGGTTAGCGGCTTCGTGGTACGCACTAGGTGCTCACAAGTAGACAACCTCATGAGCACCTACTTGCCATTGGCTCCATCAGTTTTAAACAAAGAGAATATGGATAAATGGAGGCTAAGAAGATGGGCGTTTGAAGGAAATTTCCACCAGGAGGGAAATCAGGATTCACTGCAAGCAAAGTTGCCTCCAGGCTTGTACAAGCACCTGAGCGAGTGCCTTCAACCAAATGTCTGGCACACAGTGGCGCCAATATTTTGCGGAGTATGGTGTATCGTTAAAATACACGATACACGAAAAATGTATTTTCGATACCGATACTCCGATACTTTAATTTTCAGCACTCACTACCCGATACCGATACACAAAACGTATTTAAAGGTAGTGTCGAAGATACATTTATCTTCGATTCTGCTCATGACTGATGTGATTGAGAGATCGGTTGTGCAGAATTCACGTCGCGAGAGCGCTTACAGAATATTTGGCGAACTTTTGAACGGTGCAGTTTGAGTCGATTAGAATAGCTTTGCTGCGGGGATCCGCGATGGCCAGTGTAATAGCCACTTTCTCTGCCTCGCGTATGGAACTAGCTTTGAATGTTACGGCGTTAATGAATGCTCACTTTGGAGTGGCCATACATATGCCACGTATGCTCCGTTTTTTATGCGTTGAGCTACATCCACATACACTGCTTATGGTTCGTTCTCTTATTGTTTCTCAATGAGCCAATTATACTGGACTGGCAGACCTGGGCTGTGCGATGTCCGCGCTGGTTAAAGTGTCAGAGGTGGCAAAATCACTCCATAGACTCCCCCTACGCAACATCTTTCTCTCCGCTTCCTCTCAAATAAGGCGGATATTGCTGCTTTCTTTGTCATAACCCAAGCTACAATATGCAAGAAAAACTATGAAAACATTATTTTCCCCTGGCTAGGTGTAGGTTTTCCACAATTCCATGGCGTTCACTCAAAAGCATAAAGCTTCTTCCTTTCCCAAAAGCCCAGATTACACAAGAATTGTGAAAAACCACGAATTTAAAATTCGATGACAAAGACGTTGTCGCTGCAACACACGTATTTCTCTCTATTGCTAGGCTCAAGCTCTGCTTAAATACACACATTTTTTTTCAATATTAACGCGCAGATTTAGTAGCCTGATGGCAAGCACGCTGTGCGCCGATTTCTTTAGCCGGTGGCTCTGGCTGTGCGCGTACTACCGACCCTTTTGAAGAACGCTTCGGTTATCGCCGAACCTTTGAACATCGCTTACAAGGCTTCTTGTTAAGAAGAAAGCGAAGCCTAAAGTCGGCCCCTGCAACAGGCCAGTTTGACGAACACGCCGTGACTGAATTTGATACCCGCAAAAGCAGTGTGGGTGTAAGAGCCATTTTTGATCAAAAGAGCTAGACTGGAGAAAAGTAATGCGTACACTAGCAGGTTCTCAAAAGCTGAAGCCAATTCGACGACAGAGCAGGAGTGCGTCCCGATCTTCATGATCCAAGCAATCACCGAGCCCTCTGCTGGCTATCCAAATAGAAAGGCTTCTTGAGCCATCTTTCTTGATGAGGCCTACGTCTTCAAGAATTTCATATTTTTAGCCTACAAGTCGGACCGCAAGCATACTGGTGATGCTAGCGCCCATTCACGCAGCCCAGAAAAGAGATGGTGACGACATTTTGGAGCCGGTAGCCATCGCAGTTCAGTCTTACGAGCAGCCCTTTAATCCTGAGTCGCAAAATCTAATTTATTATCCGGAAGGCGAGACAGCCACTTCTGTTCTCCTGAGGTGACAAATGTTGGCCTTTACTTCAGACAGTTAGGTCCTCGTAAAGAACTTCACGCCCAACAGAACCACTTTCCTTGTTTCATAAAACGTCCGAAAGGAAATTCATGAAGCCTCACGCAAGGAGCCAACTACATGGTTCTAAGGTTTGCACGCAGATGTCGCGAAATAAAATACAAGTATTTCTTCCCGCAGTGGGCTGCCCGAGTCCGACATTACGTAAAAGCGTGCCGTAAGTGCCAGCGATGCTAACGCCCCGGACTAGACCAGCCAGGCTGCTGTAACCTCTAACACCCCCAACACATTTTTTAAACAAATTGGGATGGATCTTCTTGGTTCCTTTTCGACTTCATCAACCGATAACAAGTGGGTCATCGTGGCCACCGAATACTGTTCCCGCTACGCCGAAGCGAAAGCCCTGTCCAATGATACCGCGGCAGAAGTTTCCAAATTTTTGTCGTAGAAATTCTCTTTCAACCAAGCGATCCACGAGTGAGTATCACTGACAGAGAAAAAGGCGGGGCTGGCGCAAGCCATCCTGGACAACAGTAATACAAACCACCGACGAAAACCGCCTTACCATCCTCAGAACAACGCACCCACAGAACGTTTGAACAAACATATCACCGGCGTGCTTCTCATGCACGTGGACTCCGAACATAAGACGCGTGATGACATCATACCATATGTGATCTTCGATATAAAACCGCCCTTCAGAAGACAACCAAGGCGAGTCCGTTTCAACCTGCGCATGGCAGGCAGCCGCCGACAACCCTTGATGTGAAGCTACCGTACGCGGCGGAAGAGGGCAACGTTGACGTGGCCGCCAACGTACACTGCGCAAAAGAGGCCCGATGACTCACCGGCTGCGCAATAAATATTAGCAACTCACAAACGCTACAAACGCTACAGTACAAGCAGGGAAACCATGTCTGAATTTGGACACCGATTCGCCTCCCTGGACGCAGTGAAAAACTGTTATGCCGATACTTCGGCCCGCTCAAGGTCATTCGCCGAGTCGGACAGTTAGACTATGAGGACATTTCCTCAGGCGCGACAGCATCCTACTGCCACTGCCCGCACCCAGAAATTGCGCATGCTTTACTACTTAAGACCTATTATACGTGCTAAAGGCCCCTAATGTTTAATACCTATTTTAGGTTAATTCTTGTCTGTATTTATTAAACATCGAGGTGATATTATTTGCTATTCTTTTCAACAGCCAAGAAAACGCGGCCTTATAACTGTGATTATAGCCCACTAAACGATCCTGCCTGTTTTCGAGAGCCTGGGCTCTATCGCTCTTGTAGCGCGAGGTGCGCCGACATATCTCCCGAGTGGCGAAGTATCATTCTAGAGTTGTCCTGTTCTTCGCCCAATTGTAATTGAGGGCAGCCGAATTCTGCTAGCCTTCTTGCACCGTAGAATACCCAATGCAATTGCGGCTTTCGACGCCACAATGTAGCTTTATTTTGCGTAGAAAGTAAGCACAATGAAGTTTTAGTGCAACGCTCGTAGCTTCCTTCCTCGCCTATGGCATTGTCATTACCTCTTGAAAACGTACTTACCGCTTTACAGGTGTCATTCCTCTTACGTAAATAAAGCATCCATGGGTAAAGTATGCGTCTACCTGTCTTATAATTGGCTGGTTCTAGAAATATGAGAATGATATCGCGCACACGAATCAGAATACTCATTGTAATACTAATACTTCTACTTGTAATATTAATACTAATACAAATTCCAATAATTCTAATACTAATTCTAATATTAATACAGCACGCTGGTGTAAAGACAATTTAGCATCATCGGTAAAAATTATTACAGATATTTAGGGGCGCAAATGTTACCTGGAAAGCTCTTCATTGTAATGCTTTTGTTAATGCACTGCAATAATATCAAACTGAGGCTTCAGAATTACAGGGGATACCTCAACTCTCTACCAAGCCGCCAGAACAGCCACAGCAGCTCCGACCTGCTACTATTCTCTTGGATCACTCGCTTTGCAGCTCGCCTAATTCATAATAGCTCAGTTTGGACCTCTTATTGCACACATTTTACTGGGGTTACAGTTGCAATATACAGTTTATTTTATAGATTATCTTACATGAGTGCACGGAATGGAATAGCGTGAATGACTCGGCATAGAAATGCCTCAGAAATGTTTATTCTCCTGTAACTTGAAGGGAGGATCTATTCACTTGCTCTGACGGCTAACGCTGTCAGCACTTCGGACTCTGCAGGGTAGAACCATCGGCCACAGTCAAGTTTCAGCACGAGAGATGGACGCCAGAGATAAGCAACGGCGACAGAGATGCTGTGGCGCTGAGTGTTCTTTTTGTCTTCCCTACTATACCCCACTTGAAGAAGTCGCCATCCTGAAGTCTCACAGAGAATAGACAAAGAGAGGGTTGTAATACCGCTTGAGACGGCTAGCATGGACAACTTTGCGGCCACGACGGCAGTTGTCAGAAGTGGTTACTAGTTGACCGGCAGATGCTTTCTCAGATGCGGAAAACAATACTTGATTTTAAATGTGCTGGTTGCAAGACTACATAACCAGACGATTCTGTTGCCGAGGGACGTCGGAGCAGGCTTGTCGCTATCATGCTATTCGCGGTAGCTTTGTATGTGGTAAACATGCAAGTTAGCTGACGGTATTTCTAGCCCTTCTCTGCGATATCTGAAAAAGCACTCTATCCACAGGCATCGGAATGGTAATGCAATGTCATGTCGAGGGTGCAAAATGGCTCACGGGCGTAGAAGAGAAAGACGGCCGAATTAAAAGTTGTTCCTGGTCCAAGTTGTAATGCCCAAAGGAACATGTAACACACATAGCGAGCATGTTTCAAGAGTTTGGATGACCACACCAAGAGACCGTTCGTTTGCGAGTGGTACGCGGTTTTACCACGATGGATGGATATTTAAGAGGATAAGAACATTTGGCCAACTTCGGACAAAAAACCCATCTGTCACTCAGTAAGACGCGAGGGACGCCGCATCGGATAACAAAGTGATGGATACGACAATTACCTATCACTCAGGCTGTCGCTGCAGAAAGAGCAACGGTCTCTGCCTAACGGGTTAGGGGGTCGATGGTGATGACGGCCCATCGATATCCAACGGTACTGTATGGTTTCGGAGTGTAAAGGTCATTTCCCACGGATCAAAAGGGCCAGCTGGACCCAGTAAGAGCAGAAGAGGGCTAGCGGGGTAGTAGGAAGGAGTCTATTGGCAGTCGGTACAAGAGCGAATGTAAAGTATTACCAAATTTTACATGTCCCGCCAGTACCTCTGAAGAATCCAATCATGATTTTTCTGGACGCCGAATGAGCGCTTGGCTGGTCAGACTTGACGGCGGGTGCAAATGTGGCACGGAAGGACGAGGAACCATTTTCAGCCGCCTGAGGTGTGGTTTCATCGTTGAAGCAGGCCGTCCTGAAAGGTGAAAAGGGAGGCTTGTCGACGGAGAGCCCGATGATTTGTAGCAGCGGAAGTGGTGCCAAGGAGATCTAGCAGAGAAGTAATCCAAGTATTCAGTCATTGCCCTGAAAGCATACCCTCGATGGTGAGGGCTGTCGAGACATGATCAGGCACGACGATGCAGGCTAGCACACCGGTTACCGGTAAACAGCGTCGCCGTCAGCGTTTCCGGCCAGAGTGTCACACTACAGGAATGTCGCATCACTTAAGTCTAAAAGCCCGGCGGCCTAGACGGCCAGATGGATCCATGAGGCACGCGAGCCAGCAGAGCGCTGTGATACGCATCTACCTCGAAGGAGTGGCCGTACACGCACCAGTAGAATGTCGTGATTGCCCACACTACTGCTAAGCACTCCCTTTTGGTAACAGAGTAATTAGACTCCCCTTTGGTAAGAGCACGGCTTGCAAAGGCGACAATATATTAGGAGTCGCAAGGCTTCCGCTGGGCGCGGACTGCACCAAGCCCGACACCGCTGGCATAGGTGTGGAGTTGGTCAGGGGCAGTACAGTGAATAACGAGTATTGGTGGTGATATCAGTACATTGAGCAGTATCGAGAACGCATCATCACAGCCTATCGTCCAAGAGCTCTCGTCTTAGGTCACCTTTCAGAAGCTGTGTAAGGTGAGCTATAATGAAAGAGAAGATCCGGACAGAACGATGGAAGTACAAGCGGAGCCCCACGAAGCTTCGGAGTTGTTTGGCAGAGGTCGGTTTTCGGAAGTCTACAACGGCGCGCAACCTGTCAGGATCAAGTAGAATTCCATCTTTGTACACGACTTCTCCGAATATTCTGAGCTGGTGGGCAGCAAAGCGACCATGTGCGGGTGAGGCACTGCGGGTGAGGCAGTAGGAATGCCTGGCTATCAACCAGATAGCAGAAACTGGTCTTCCAGTTCGGACCGCGTAGTAAAGTTTCCATCATTCTTTCCAATATGATTGGGGCGCTACATAGCCCGAATGACAAAATGTTGAGTTCTTATAGTCCGCCACAGTAACAAAACGTTCTTCGCACAGTCCCCCGCTGTCCTGGGTACCTGCCAATAGCCGGGGCGCTAATCCAGGTAGAAATACAATTTTGCGACTTTAAGCAGTCTAAGGCATTGTCGATTCATGGGAGGGGTACACATCTCGACGAGGAATTTTTTTGAGGCGACGATAGGGAACACACTAGCACATTGACTGATCCTTTTCAACTAGGACATCAAGAGACAACCTTGGACTACGGGAGTCTCGGATTAGACAGCGTTGCAGCTTATCGTCGACTTTTCCGGCAATATCATGGCGCTCAGTCAGAGACACACGATACAGCCGCTGATGGAGTGGTGGGTGAACGCCAGTGTTTATGAGGTGGGGAATGGTCCTCGTCAGGGCAAAAGAAGATTGTGGGGTATAGAACGTAGAGCCTAATTTGTTTAACAGGTCAAGTTGCTAACTGCAACGCGGCTCTAGAACGCCGTCCACATAATACTCAAAAAGGTGCCGCTGGAGCGGAGCGGAAGGCACACGAGTTAAAGAGCATCAACTTGGCAAGTAGAGATAGAGATGACATCATTCAAGGGGGACAGACGATTCACGAGCTCAATGCGGCCAAGGCACTACTCTTAAACCAACGTAGCCCATGGGAGAAGCGAGAAGATTGGCCACCAGTAGAGTATTAGAGCCGTTTGTTCATGTCAAGCACTGCAAACAGCAACGATATATGGGTTTTGTTTCGTTTGGTTTTTGAGGTTTAACGTCCCAAAGCGACTCAGGCTATGAGAGACGCCGTAGTAGAGAATTCTGGAATTTTCGGCCACCTGGCCGGGGAATAAAACTTTAGAGGGCATAAAAAGCACTGTGGCGATGGTTGCGGAAGAGGCATTGAGAGGAATAATATTGATAAGAATAGGGACAGTTGTGTCATGAGCGACGAGGAGTTTGAGCGCAGAACGAGGAGACGGACCGTGGAGCAGGTCATTCAAAGGCGAATCTCTAGGTTCAGTGAGTTGGAGGACCTTAGCGGGAAAAAAGAGATGATTGGCCATCACAAGTTTGCTAGACCCGCTGTTCATTCCAAAATCTGCAAACAGTAACAGTTGGTGGCAGCGGCGGCAGATAAGTTTAGAGGGCACAAAAAGCACTGGCAATGGTGACAGAAGAGGTAGGGAGGTGAACAAAAACAGTGAAGACAATTGGATAGGTTATGACATGATCGATGAGGAATGCGGGCCTAGCATGAGGACATGGGCCGCGGAGCAGGTCATTCTACGATTAATTGCTAGGTCCAGTGAGCTCAACTTGAGCCCGAGCGCAGTGAATAACACCATACTTCTGGGATAGAAAACCCTAGCTGAGAATTACATCATAAGAGAAAGTGGTGAAGACGACGAATTAGATAAGGTACAAGGCACCAGCAGTGACTATGCGAGCAGTGCAGACTGCAGTCGGCGGCACACTGTGTGCGGACACGGTACGAAGCAAGAGTCCCGCGATATGCGTAGTTACCTTTCGGAGGGAGCAGCAGTTTTTGGCTTATGACAGATATTGCGGCACCAGTGTAAACGATGGCGGCAATAACATTCGCGGGAGGGAGAGAAGGATTTGAGGTTCTGTCCATTATACAGCTTGGGAGTCGCGAACTGTGACGGTTAGCTTCCGGCTTAGTAGCGGGTCGTCGGTGCTTGTGCGTTGAGCATAGGTGACATGGTGAAAGGGAACGACGACTGAGGAAGTCCGGGTAATTAGAGGGCGCTGTTAGCGGACCCACTGGAAATGAGAACAGAAGAGCCGACTAACATGACACAGGCCGTACAGAAACGGCCATAAATATGTGGCCAGGCAGTAGCGTGAAGTGTGTGCAGGAATGCCACTGACAGCAAATAGGCATGTTCTCTGAAGTGCACCATGGTGATGAGCTCTCAAGCAAAGGAGGATCAAAAGCTGTGGCTGCCGAGCGCACGAGGGACGAAGCGTGGTTACGTGAAGCGACTTCGGCATACGTGGGACGCAGTAACTGAACAGGGGCTGACCCGAATGCTGGAGCGTAACTCAGCGCCGCAGCGCTAGAAGACGGAGTTGCAATCGCAGATACGACAATGAGTCTGCGACCGGAGCTGGTTCAGTAACCGGAATTAGGAAGGGCTTCTGATATTTTTTTGCCACTGGACAGCACTGAATGGCTCCGGCTCAAGGCCATTTGGTGATTGCGTCACGGATAGCAGCAGAAGCAGCTGTCCAGGTACCTACTCATGCAAAAACCTTGGTTTCTGCGAAAGGGCCAGATGGCTCCTGCTCCACGGCCAGTCCAGTGAGCGAAACGTTAGGTGTGTGGCGAATCAAAACACGCAGTTCGGCAAAGCTCTGTGAAAGGTCAATCACCTGACCGTAGACGACACCTAGAGTTGAGCATCTTGAAAGCACTGTCACGATTCCCTTGAGGATATGGCGTATTTTATCAGCATCTTTCATGGTCATGTTAACGTGGCAACACAAATTAACAATGACCGCTATATATATCATGAATATTACACCGGGCAGCGGCGCTCGCGACAGAAAGCCCTGTTCCTGGCGGAGTGCGAGTAACGGGGTGGCCGAAGACCTCAATAACTATGGTCTTGAAGCTAAGCCGGCTGGTGATATGCGACTCGTGGTTTCGAAACCACAGCTTGGCTATGTCGCTAAAGAAAGTGGTTATGTTGTTGAGCTTGTGATCTTCATTCTAGTTGTGAGGGCTCATCCGTTCGTAGTCGAACAGCCAATGGTCGAAATCGTCTTCGCTGCTGCTACTGAAGGTAGCGGAGTCCAGTTCAGGTGGGGTACCAGGGCGGAGCTGGGTGCAGTAGAATGGGCTCCTTCATTGGGGTGGTGCAGCTTTAAGCTACAATATTGCCAGGGCTACGATGGTGCTGGCGACCTCTGATGCACCAATATCAAGTGAAAATATATTTTATTGACTTGGTCTGACAGACAGCTGTGTCAGTACTTCGGACACAGCAAGGTAGAACCACCGGCCGTATGTCACAGCTTCAGCGCAAGAGATGGACGCCTTAGACGATTGATGGCGATAGAGATGCCGCGGCTCTGAGTGTTTTTTGCCTTACACAGCCTTTTTCTGACTGAACCTACCCAGGCGGGAGCTCCGATCAAATGTCACTGTCCTCTGGTGTTTAGAACGAAGCAAATAATCAGTCATTGTGAATGTGCCAGAGGCATCACAGCGATATTTTTTTTTCACGACAGCAACATTTACCCGCCATTTTCTAAAGATCGGTGCACTTTACACTATCTCGAGAATGTGTACTTTACGGCAAAATCCTTTATAGACTCATGAGTGTGTGTCTGTGCTTGCGTCCGCCCATCAAATGTGCCGCACTGAAGCTGTCAATCAAATTGTCATCACCCTCCAACGTGTGACTTTCTGTTTAACCGTTAAGAAAAAAAAAGGCAGATTACACACTGCTGTAAGTCTGATGCCTCAGTGATACTGTTTTGGTTTGGTTCGATTAAATTACACCTCGAGACTCGTCCTTTCTATTTGTTGTCATTGGCGAAGTGTGAAAATTCATGGAGCTATTCTTTCCTGAAAAGTATTTTGAAACGCCGCTGGTTTAGTTTTTACAGCATCTGCTTCTGTATGCTGTATGGGCGGCGTTAGAGGAAGTGCCTAATGAAAGGCGTAGCACGGACGCCTGGATCAGATGCCAGGCGAGGACAGCTATATTTGTTTTATACGCAAGCTTGCCATAAGGCATATTATAGAAACTCATGTAAATGGTTTTCCGTGAGGAACCGGAGCAGGCTCCCGCTCTTAGCGTTGTCGGGGAGCCATTTAGAAAAGTCCTCTTCTCTTGTTGTGGTTAGTCCCACTTCGCGCAGAATCTGTGTCTTTATGCCCTTGTCCCTGCACAGGTCCATAGTAGGTGGCGAACATCCACTTCTGCAGCTACACTTCGGGCATGTGGTTGGTCCGATGTCTGCTTGAGATTCGCATCGGCATGTTACCGACGGGATAAGGGCCGCCCCAACTCTTATCCTTCTAAGGAAACCTCCTTCAATCTCGTTAAGTTATGAGGGAGGGGGGATGTACACGGGGGAATGAGGGCACCTGTACTTTTCCTTAAATAGGATGCTAAGAAGGAAACCGCAGAGCGGGCATCAAAAGGGAGCCTGGTGGGGGGCGCACTAATGTTTAGAACTTCGTGTGTGAGGTGGTCAACTTTTCTCTGCTCAGCGTTCTCAGCATCGTCTTGTGTCCAATGTAGCTGGATGCGTATCTTTGTTTTTTTGAGTGCACGGATTTCCTGTGTAACACATACCGTCTTCGTCACTTTCTTCAGTTGTTTTGTGGCGGCTAAAGAGTCTGTATAGATGTGGGCTTCTGTTATGAAATCTATTTTATTTATGGCCTCCATAGCATTGCGGATTGCATAGAGTTGCACACAAGCGGGTCCGGGTATTCTGTAACATATTCTTTATGTACCTTTAGTTCGCTGTGCGTTGAACTAGTAGCTGCTGTTCTACCGCCATTTTCTATATATGATGCGTCCGCATATTGTTACGGCGCGCGCCGAGGAGCGCTGCGACAGAAAAAGAAGAGGCGCGGGGGATGAGCGCGCGGGGCCAGCGCCTCCCTGATCCCTGGACATTTGAAAATTGTACATATGGTATGGGTACCAGGCCACAGCAATGTGACTTTAAATGAATATGCTGACAATTTGGCAAAAGAGTCCCTTAATGGCCCCGTATTATCTATCCTTCCGGCGACCGCGTACATCACCGCAGCGAGGTTTCGAAGAAACGTCCTATTAAATATGAAAAATGGACATCTTTTAAGATCTGATGACTACCTGCATCTAAATTATTCTTGGAATAGAAAATTATGTCATTCACGGCAACTTGAGATTTCACTAACAAGGCTGCGATGCCGTATCCCACCTTTAAATTTCTATCTTTACAGGTCTGGTTTGGCACTGTCTCCCGTCTGCGCATTTTGCGGTGAAAAAGAAACATTAGATCACTTTTTATTGTTTTGCCGCCGCTTTACTACGCTGAGAAAACAGTTGATGGAAAGGCCATTGCAACAGCTTGGCCTTAGTTTAAGCAGCCCGACATTGTTATCATTTGGCGCCACCATCCTTGGGCACAGTCACAGGTCTGTGTTTACCGCCATGCAAAATTTTTTACTGGACTAAAATCGTTTGCCTTGCTAAATATTTAAACATCACTTGTTCTACAATTGTAGTGTCAATCTCCCGTGAATGTTACCACTTTTCATTTTATATTTCACTTATTTCCCGTTTTGTTTCCTTTGCTCTACCCCTCAAATAATTTTTTTTTATGCAAGTATATTAAAAAAAAATTCTTTGCTACCCAATTCTTGGCCGATCCCCCTCTGTGGGTATGTGCCATAAGTTATTTGGACAACAACAACAACAACAGCCAGCGCGAGGGTTAGAGAACAAAAGAAGAGCGCCGGAGCAAGTGGTGTTTGCCTGGTGTCCTCCGCTCTTCTGTGTCTATCTCTAGGCGGGCACAGCGTCCCACAACATTTTGGTGTCAGAAGTGGGATCATGCCGCTCACCCGGTCCCAAAGTCAAGGACCCGACGTGCCAGACGACAGGACTCTGCCACCAGGCGATGGCGCCGACGACGCAGCGGCTGGAGCAGCTAGACCTAGACGCTCGGAGGGGCTCGGTCCTTCGCAGCAGTTGGATGGCGGTATTGAGCGCTTTCTGGATATAGTTACTCAGCGGATGGACCCATGGGAGGCGCGTCTGACTTCCCAGGCTGTGGAGATGGAAGCTCTCCGGCGCGACTTCCGTCGCCTTGTGCCAGCCGAGCCGAACACAGGTGATGAGTCTTTGGGCGTCACCGCCACCGCTGCCTCCAGCCCTGCCGTCGCTGGGCTTGCTGTCGTAGCCGCCAATAACGTGCTCGGCGCGGGTACATCATTGGACGTAGTGGAATTACCCACGCTTGACGGCACTATCTCGTGGGATGCTTACCGCATCCAACTGGAATTTATTGCGACGGCGAGAGGCTGAAATGAAGCCATGGATGCTCGTCTCCAAACTGAGAGGCCGCGCAACTGAGCTGCTGCAGAACGTGCCGCCCGACCAGCTGGGCTCTTACACCGTCCTGGAAGGCCTCCTGTCCGGCCACTACAGTACTTCAGGTCAACCCCGTGCGCAGTACCACCGCCTGCGAGCCCGCCGTCAAGAGCCCGGGGAGACATACCAGGACCTCGCCGCCGCCATTGAGCGCCTGGTTCTGCGGTCGCTGCCGGGGGCACCTCAGAACGTCGTGGCCCTGGTCGGCATCGCGGCGTTTGTCGACGCCATCCGACTCCCCGAGGTGCAGCACTTGGTCCATATTAGGCGTCCCGAGTCCGCCCGCGCCACCATGGCGCTCGCCATCGAGACGGAATTGACTTTGTTGGCCACGTGGGGGTCGCCACTGTCTGCCGCGCGCACCGTCTCGGTGCAAACTCCTCGATTTGGCAGTCCCTACAGTGGCCTCTAACCGACGCGGACGTAACGACACCCGCACGACATGCTTCCGCTGCGGCCTGAGGGGGCACTACGCGAGGGACTGTGCTAGCCTTTCGACGTCGGAAAGCGATTTGGCGGAACGGTGCCCCCTGAGTTCCGTCCCCACACTCCTTCTTTATCCTTGTCCCCTCCTTTCGTCGGCTTCGATAACAACTGAAGCTCCCTACGTAGTCGTCGACGTCCCTCTGCTTGACCGGCACGTAGAGGCCTTGGTCGACACCAGAGCGGCTGTCAATGTGCTGGACAAGTCGTTTATTGTTAACGAGCCTCACTGGCTTCTTCCACCCGCCAAAACCAAGCTCTTAGCTTTTAACGGCGCCCCGGTGGAGCAAGTCGGACGTGTCATCGTCAATCTGACAGCGCTCGGAAAGACCCTCTCCACCGAGTCTGTTGTAGCAGACAGCCCTATTTGGTCCTCGGGTGCGGGTGGTGCCAGCGAGCCGGAGTCGTCCTTAATTTTACCACAACAGAACCACGGGCGAGCCGAACTCTGCGTGGGCCGGGTTGGCTGAGCCGGATTTCCAGTCTCGGTGTCGCCCTGTGGCAGTCCCTGGTGTCGGCGACCAAGCGTGCCTCAGCGTCTGTGCGTTAGCTCGCAACGAAGTGGCCACGTCGAGTCAAGCCGATCGACGTCACTACCGTGACTGTAGCGTCCGCCGTGACTCTGCCACCGAGTGCGGCAATGATATGTATGCCAAGCTTGACAGTCCGATTACAGCGGACGTGCTTTTCGAACCCATCTGATGTTCAGCTCCAGCCCGTGAGATGACTTTCCCTCGAAGCCTTCAGCCTGTGCTCAAAGGAGAGGCTCACGTATTTATGCCTAACATCAGCCGCGCACCTCTCGTGCTGACTCCTGGCACTCAATTGGGTACAGCCTCAATCCGGAACTCCGGATCACTGGTTGCGTCTCTGCAACCTGAAGCACCGCCTCAGCACCCTCCAGCGCCGGCGGTCCTACCAAGGGAAACATTTAACTTTGGCTCCACCCTCACTGACGCGGGGCTTGCCTCTCTCAAGGCCTTGCTGCTAGAACATCGCAGTTGCTTTGCTCTAAGCGCCGGTGAACTCGAGTGCACTTCCTGGGCTCAACACCGCATCAACACCGAAACCCGCGGGCCCATTCATCACCAACCTCGCCGTGTAGCGCCAGTCGAACGGAGAGTCATCCAGCAGCACGTATGCGACATGCTTGACCAGGGAATCATTGCCCCGTCTTGTAGCCCTTGGCCCTCCCCTGTAGTCCTTGTGCGCAAAAAGGATGGAACACTCCGCTTCTGCGCTGATTGTCGGAAGGTAAATGCTATTACTCACCCCGACGTGTACCCTCTTCCCCGCCTCGACGATGCACTTGATCGCCTGAAGGGGGCCCATTATTTTTCCACCCTAAATCTGCTCTCGGGCTACTGGCAGGTGCCTCACCCCGAAGACGGCTTTCGTGACTCCCGACGGCCTTTACCAGTTCAACCATATGCCCTTCGGTTTCTCGAATGCCCCAACTACCTTTCAGTGCCTCATGGACCGCGTCTTAGGCAATATGAAGTGGACTATGGCGTTAGTCTACCTGGACGACGTAATTGTCTACGCGGCTACGTTTGAAGAACACCAAACGCGACTCAAACTCGTCCTCGAAGCCCATACCTCTGCTGCGCTTCGCTTAAAACCAAGGAAATGTTTCTTCGGTTTTGCAGAGGTAACGTACTTGGGTCACGTTGTGAGCCGGCATGGCATCGGTCCCGACCCTAAAAAACTAAAAGCGCTTACGGCTTACGAAGCTCCCACCACCGCCAAGGAGCTCAAAAGTTTTCTTGGATTTGCTTCGTATTTCCGTCGCTTCATTCTGGGCTTTGCCAAGCGAAGCGCTCCGTTGACCGCCCTGCTGAAGAAGAATGCAGCGTGGAGTTGGACGCCAGTTCAACAGCTCGCGTTCCTTGACATCAAACACGCCCTCCTCAAGCCTCGCACATTGGCCCACTACGATGAATCGGCCCCCATCGTCCTCCACACGAATGCCAGCCAAGATGGGTTCGGTGCTGTTCTTCTGCAGGAGGACGAGTCTGGTGACCACAAAGTTTAGCTTATGCCAGCCGCCAGCTTTCCGACGTAGAGCACCGCCGCCACTCTTCGGAACTCCAGTGCCTCGCCGTGGTCTGGGCCGTCGAGAAGTTCCGTCTCTACCTGTACGGCAGTCATTTTACCATAGTCACGAACAATAGCGCTCTCACTTGGCTGCAGTCTGCCAAACACTTAAATGCCAAGATTGCACGCTGGTCACTGCAACTTCAAGAGTACAATTTCACCATGGTGCATCGGCGCGGTTCAGCCCATCAAGATGCCGATTTCCTTTCTCGCCCCCCCCCCCCCCCCCGATGGAGAGATGTTACGGCGCAGCGCTCCTCGGCGCGCGCCGTAACACTATGCAATGCAGGTACCTGGAAGTGCATCAACCAGTAGTCGAGATGCCAGCTTTTCTTTGTGAGGAAGCCGAGTGGTCTTGTTTGTCGTAATAGTCGTGAATTCCCATGGAGGGGGGTCAGCCATTGATGTTATTTGGACTGCCACTTCATTATACAAGGATGCTATGGGCGTAACATACTTTCGCTTCATATCCCTTGTTGTCTCTCGTTGTTCAATTAATTCTGTCAACGTATTTATCAGTGCAAGCTCTTGAAGAATAGGGATAGGGGTAAGTTTTGGTAAGGCCGTGATAGTGCGCATTGCGTTTCTATTTATTGTTTCCAATTTCGCCCACTGCCGCCTCGTGAGTCTTTGGAATTGGGCCTGGTATAGTATCCTCGGCTGTAACACCGATTGTACAAGACGTCTTGCCACGTCCGCTCGAGCTCCTCCTCCCCTAGACGAAATGCGTTTTATCAAGTTTAAGGAAGTCGCAGCTACTTTTTTCACCTTATGAAGTCATTGCGTTTATTTGCCGGATTTGTGAATTTCTAGGCCAAGAACTCTCAACTCGTCCACCTCATCCAATGCCTGATTTCCAATTTTTAGGGTGACTCTTTGCTTTGTCAATTGTTTTCTTCCATTCTTGTTGGCATCATGAAGGTAACTAGACTTTTGAGGTGACAATTCCAGACCTGCATCTTGGACGTACTCATCAATCGTATTTAAAGCCTCTTGCAAATACCGATCCTGTCTCTCAAGTTGTTTATGAACAGACCAAATCGTGACATCATCTGCGTATATCATGAACCGCACTTCTGGTATTTCTGCTAATGTCCACGCCAATGGGATCAGTGCGATATTAAATAGTAAAGGTGCTAACACTGACCCTTGTGGCACGCCTCTGTTCGAGGTGCAATTGCCAATTTGTTTTCCGTTTATCCGGATAGAAAACGTCCTGTCCTTAAGCAGATTATGTACTGCTTTTATGACCTGCAAGGAAATGCCCATACATTCCATGTTGCTAAGAATCTTGGCATGTAACACGTTGTCGTATGCCTTCGCCACGTCGGTAGCCACTACAGTGCGCACTAGGTGGCTATAAGGCGACACATGTATAATCTCTTCAGCGAGCATAGCCAGTCCATTATCTGTGCCAAGGTTTGTTCGGAACCCAATTTGTCGAGCATGGTATTTTTTATTACTTTCCAACCACCATGACAGGCGGGTGGCTATCATCTTTTCATAGATCTTGCAAATTGTGGGTGTTAGCGAGATAGGCCGCAAAGATTCTAGTCTTGTGGGACGTTTCCCAGCCTTTGGTATTGTTACCACCACCGAGTGTTTACAGCCGAGTAGAATGTCTCCTCCTTGCCATACCTCATTTACCACATCCAACAAGCTATCAACTGCGGCTTCTTCTAAATTCTTGAAAACTTCATAAGAAATATTGTAATGACCAGGCGCAGGTTTACCATTTGCTTCTTCTATAGCAGCCAATAACTCCAATTTGGTAAATGGTGATGTTATTCCTGTTTTATCAACCGCATCCACTGTCGGTGAAAGCGCCGGATAATGTGCGCAGTTCGGGAAGAAAAGGGCAGCAGCCTGATCTGCAAACTCCTCTGGTGTAAGCTGTAATGCGAGTCTAATACTTCCTGCATGATCTTTAACCTGCCGCCTCTTTTCCATGCCATGGAAAGTCCTCCAGAGGGCCTTGTTGGTCGTTCCTGAGCCCAAACGACTGCACCATTCATCCCATTTCCTATGAGCCAGCTGTTTTTCATATCGGCGTGCCTGTGCCGTCACTCTGTTTACCTTAATTTTTCTTTGCACGTCTTCAGAATGGCGACCAGCCTACGTACCTCGGCCCGTTTTCGGCGTGCCCAAAGCTTTAGTAGGTGCAGGTCGGGAGTTGGCTGATCTTCGTTCACTGTAGTTGTAATGGTGTGATCCTTGAGTACCGTTTGAAGGGCGGTAACAAGAGTATTCGGGCTAACTGAATGCGTTCGAGTATCCTGCCGTACACCAACCCAATGTGTAACAGAAGCTTTCTTTCGAATTTTCTTCATATGTCCCAAATTAAGACTACTACTAATGGGGACATGGTCACCACCCCACGCATCTAATTCCGCCTGCCATTGTGGTGCACTAGGGCCCTTCCACCACGTCAAGTCTGGGGAGCGTGTCTGTGTTGCAGGTAGTGTTGCGACTCCTGGATGATTTAGCAGTGTAAATTCCATTTCTGTGAACGCAGTATGAACTTGATCACCCCTTTTAGAATCATATTCATATCCCCATACGGTGTGCGGAGCGTTAAAATCTCCACCGATTAGTATCGCAATTCCGGGGTATGAATGGCGAATATGCTTAACCCATCCAAGATTAAGTACTGTGTTTCTTGGCCGAGCCTACACGGACACTAATATAAGAGGCGTTTTGTTTGGACGCGTGAGTGCAGCAACTACTGCCTGCTGAGTGTTGCACCACTTGCTCAAGTCAAGTGGCGTTTGTGGAATGTTGGCCCTAATATCGACGGCAGCTTTTCCTGGTATTCTGGCCTCTGCTCTTGCTCGTTTATCAGGGATAGAAGGACACTGGTACCCTATATATCCTGTTATTGAATATAACCTATTTTGCTGCTGTATAAAGAGGTCAGCTATATAAATAGGCCATTTGGCTAGTGAAGAGATCTGTCATTACCAGAGGTGACGTCATGATGATGTCAGATTTGGTTATTAAACATAGGAAGATGCGCCGTCGTGATGTACGATCCGGTCATTACGTCACAGCCCGTCATGATGAACGTTGAAGTACGCGCATGAACGCCGCCTTAAGCTGGTCCGTTGGATCCACAGCGGTTCAATCGAAATCAGGCCAAGATTGGCGACCACTTCAGCCGCACTCGGAGGTAACGTGGAGACGAGGTGTAATGACCGCGTTGCTGAGCCGTGTATGTGGTCTAGGTAAAAGGGAGCCTCGACTTGGTGAAACTAAATCTCTGGGTTGCTTCCTCCTTACGAAAAAAGTCCGCCGACACGGATTCCCTATTTTCGTTCATAAGCACTGATTGGAGTACGAACTCCGCATTGTACGAATGCCATATGGATTTTTCGTAATACAGAAACATATAAACTCCGTACCATACAGAACCCAAACTAGTTTTCTACCTGACCGAAATCATACGGACTCGATACTGACAGGGTTCCTCATGATGATGTGGACAGCTATTTCTCCACGGTGTGTATCTCGCTTGCATGAAATAGGGCGTGCAGACGTTTTTAAATATAGCTTTAAAAGAAACATTTTTTATCGTGTAGAATATCATGCATTTAATATGAAACATGTATTTTAAATGCCAGAATAAAGCATCATCAAATATTTAAAAACAAAGTTTCACAAATCATCTATTTGTACAAAGTGAAGCAGATAAGTATTGCAATGTTTTTAGGTTTTCAAGCAGGCTGCGCACCTACCTTTATGTGAAGGCATTTGCACGAATCGCATTATAATGAAGCCCACACCATCAGTTCAATTATCATAGACCTCACACTGACAGTGCAGGAAACCGAAGCCAGCATCAACTGTGAAAGACAAAACCCTTCGCTGGTGGCATCAGCGTCTACAGGTAGGAATTCATTTCTTCATCGCCTTCAGCAATCGGCCAGACAGGGGTTCACTGCTGCGTGGCGTTTAAGGGCTGATATTTTTAATGTATGCTTCTCCAGATGCTTTTGAAAAGCACCCTTAAAAATCACCTTTTGGAGCAGTCTGAATCACATGAACTGAGATTATTATAAACCATACATAAAATTTCTGCAATTTTGCCCAATATTCAAAGCTACAGCAGGCATTGCGGGAATCTGCTGCAGCCGCTGCAGACATGCAATTTTGTTTGCCAGCGACAAACCAGACCTAAACATATACGGACTCGCCAGTGTTCATGTAATTATTCAAGTACATAACCAAATATTGTGCTTATATTTTTTATGTTATACTTCCTTGATGTCCAAATTTGTGGAAATATGACCAAGAAAACGTCTTACTTATTACCCTTCCAGCTCATTTATTGGACGTCTAGTCGCGTTTCTTTCTCAGATGGCATATGAAACAACCCAAGCCCTGCTTTTGCGATAATACCGGCCCCACCTTTCGGAAACCCCACCATCACCAGCAACCTAAATTAGAGAGGCTGATTCTCCTACATCGCCACTGGGTATTCATTTGATGCTGGCATAGTTCACTACTTCCGCACTGGATCTTTGTGAAACCACCGGGCCATATTTGCTCTCTTTCGTTACTAAATAAATAAATCTCATTCACGAAACATGTTTACTTATTTAAATATACTGCAGCCCCGTAAGGATCTATTGCAGAGGTTGAGAAAGGTACAGCATAATCAACTGTCAAGAGCAATCGTACTGTATGAGCCAGCAGCAGTCAGGCGTTAGCAGAAATCAAACCATCCAATGCCAAGACGGCCAAAGTTATACAGCATAACATAAACAACATAATCAGGAATTTCCAGCAATGCTCATAAAGTGTTCTTATGGCAACGAGCGTACATCACCGAGAAGAAAATTCCAGTTCTCAATGACTCGAGGGAATAAACTAAATGTTGCGTCTACGCGTGCGTAAATAGGGGACACATTCAATGAATGGTAGTTCCTTGTAGATGAAGGCTTTAAAACCTGCAGTTATTCATTCAATAGCTCAATACGGGATGAATGACCAATGTTTGAAAAATACTTGAAACAGTGTTGTGTCGACGAGTACTGAACAGGGAAAGATTTTGTTCAGCAATAGCAGATGTAGATTAATAATTCATATCATACCTACGGCATATAAACCGCACAGATTTCCTTTGAACCGACTCAGGCTTACTGACGCCGGTTTGTTTAGGGGGGTTCCAAATTAATGATCCGTACTCTAAAAGTGGGCGGACTAGAGCTTTGTAAATGATCAATTTAGTTTCTTGAAGGGCAACAGAAAGAGATCGTTTCAAGTGCCATGGCCTCAGCAATGCATTTTTGCATATTGTGTTTGACCACGAGAAATTAAATGAAAAAAGAACACCTAAATATTTGTATTCAGACACATGTTGAATCGTTGAATGAATGACAAACAGTAAGAGCATGGAACTTCACGTTTACTGATTGAGATGCAGACAGATTTAACAAATTTTATTTGCATTGGCATGTTTCGCACCATAAGCAGAATGATGAAAATGAAGTAATCATTTGCTCGCGATCCTAGGTGAGTTAACTGATCGGTAGACTACACAATCATTTCCATAGAAGTGTATTGTAAAGAAATATAAGAATAAAAAAAAATAAGAATATCAGTGGCTCCTGCACCTTGTCGCAAGCCGGATGATACGTGAGCAGTTCCAGATTAATACGAGTTGAAAGGGAAGCACTGCTTGCGATAAGAAAGAAAAGTTGATATTCAGTTCACTAGGAAGGGGATTTAGGTATTGCATTCAGCTTATAAACAAGTGTAGTGTGAACAACCATATCCAAGGCTTTAGATAGATCGATATATAAAGCATCAACCTGACAGAAGATATCGACAGAACTAGGAAGGTTGAAATCTGAATTCAACGAGTTGAGAAATGCTGCTAAACCCTCGCCGAAAGTCATGCTGATATTTACAAAAAAATGCTGTTATCTCCAAGAAATTCTGAAATGTGCTTGTGAATGGTGTGTTCAAGTAACTTACATGACGGAGTTACGAATATTGGGCGACAGTTGTATAATATATGGGGGCTTCCCAATTTTAATCAACAAAATAATTTTTGTAAGTTTCGAAGAATCGGGAACTTTGGCAGGCGATAGCCATTTCTGGAAGATGAGAGTCAGATAGCGGCTAGTCCAAAAAAAAAGAATGGTGTAAAAACGTACTATGGATGTCATCGAGGCCACAGCTGCTCTTCGTATTTAGGTTCAGTATAAGGTAAGGAACACTTTGGCTGCTTATTGAGACGTCATCAATGAAACATTCTGCGTAACTAGCAAAATTATTTCTTCTAAATTGTCCTTGGAAAATATACATGAAAATATGCATTGAAACTAGTTGCTATGGCTAATGAATCAAAGACAGGCTTATCATCACTAATTAAGGTACGGTACTTGAACTTGTGCTCTTTGGTGTTATAGATGACCAGAAATTTCTGTGATTGCTTTTCAGTAATCGTTGCATATAATCGAATAGTAAAAATCTTCAATCGTGTTAATCTGAACTCTCAGTTGTTTTTTATTATAACTGAATAGGGCAATGAGTAAAGGATCGCCGTTGCGCTTGGAAGCACATAGTCTGGAGACATGGCGAGAAAGGTGCAGTATGTCTGTTGTTATCCACGGCGTATTGAGATTTTGTTTTCTAGTCTTTAGAGGAAAAAAACTCTGTATACAATACTGAATAGTGTTTTCGAAAAAACGTATCCAATGAATCCATATCGCCTCTGACTTTCAAACTTTTGAATCGAGTTTCCCAATATATTTTCGATGCTCTCGTCATCGGCTCTACTAAACTCCGGAAATGTTGAATAAATTAAATGACACTCAGGAACAGAAAACGGAATCGAAACGAGAATCGCATTGTGATTGGATATTCCTTCCATGACCTCACAGGTAAACTCTTTCGCGAAGAAAGAAGAGCCTAACGAGACCAGGTCTAATGCTTCAGCAAGTCATGTAAGCTATCTACTATCTGTTTCAACCCAAAAGACAATGAAAGGTTCAAAACCTCAGTGCTTATTTAAATGTCATGAGCAATGATGGATAATGAAGGCCAGTAGATTCCAGTAAAGTTGAAATCTGCTAGAATACTTATATTTCTATTTCTGATACGATGATCATGCAAGAAGGTACTTAAAGCGTGCAGGTTGTCTATGGAAATACCTGGTGGTGGATACACTACTCCGATAGCTAAATAGAGCTTGCACCAAGTTCACTGCATTTCGGCAGGAGATAAAATTTCAGTGAATTTTAGGCTCGACCTAATGAAAAAGCGACACCACCTCCTTTACACTGCTGCCTGTCCGCCCTAATTACAAAGAACCCCGGAGGGGTTATTTCCGAATCTAATATACCGTCCTGGATCCACGTTTCAGTGACTGCACTGGTATGTGGCTAATGCGCAAGAAATAAATAGAGGAAAATTTGAAGTTTGTTTATTAAACTTCTGGCATTAATGTTCAGAACACGAAAATTATTGATCGCGTTCAGTCAGTGCAAATCCGAAATCGATGTGTCCGAAGTAGCATCAGAGGTCGGGGTCCTTGAGCTGCAATCTCTGAATAAAAAATTTTTGCATCGTCCAATTATAACGAACGCCATCAACAAATCCCAGGCCATATATCAAAAGCGCTTTTGGCCCACTGTCCCTATGAGACTCCGTAGCAAGCCAAATCTTTTTCCAGATCGATCGCACTAGTGCAGAAAAACCCTACGAAAAGCAAGTACCTGAATCTTTGAACCTGCGTGCGTTTTCTAAGGCTTCCTTTTTGTCTGATAATTTAGCAGCTGAATAATGACAGGATGAGGGCTCCTGTCTTGCTTTCTACCTATACGATTTTACCTTTCTATCTTAGGGCATTACATGTGACGATTGTCACTGAGTACTTTCATTACAGAAATGTAGAGAGCTTTTCTAGTTTCTTGGTCATCTTCGACAAGACCGAGAAGAAGAATGTTGTTTCTGCGAGAGCGATTTTCCAGCTCATCGTTTCTTGAAAAAAGCCTGGTTACAAACTCAGATAATGAATTCAACTAGCGTTGCACTGTGTCGTTAACTTTATCAGCACCTGATGCTTCTGATTTTCTTTCAAGCGCAGACACGCGTGATTCAAGCACTTCAAAGCTTTCTTGCATTGTTAGCTTAAATGTTTTTATTTCTGCGAATCTTCAGCCATCTTTTTACGCCCCGCCGGTAACTAAGCAAGCCTTTCATTATTAGTTGAAAGAGTAGAATGTGAACAATCGTCGTCGATGCTTATCGTATGAACGGTACTTGAACTAGTTACAAGCTTTTTACCGGAATTGTTTGATTGGGGCCGGAGTTAGCTTCTAGGTCTGCACTTAATAGAACACTAGTGAGGCAGAAAGCACCTGTTAATACAACGACACAGATACACAGCGAAAACCGCGATTGTGCGGGCGAGGAAACAGCATAAAAATGTGACGTCATAGCGCACGCATTGTGCGCTTTTCGAAATAAGGTATACCTGCGTCAAGAGCAAAATAAGCGTTAGCATCTTTCCATCTTCGCTGTTTTCTGGCCCACTGATGATACGATGTGCAGGCACGTCTTTTAAAAGTGCGTTGCTGACCTCACAGGATTGCACCTTACGATGAAGGAAGCCACACTTCGGCCAGGTAGCCTATTGAAGGCAGATGCACACTATCTTTCTTTAGAAAGGCAGGACAGCCCCTACCCGAACAGTCATTCACGTGCAGGACAGGCGATGGCGATGCAACTGCATTGCGTTGCGCTAAGAAAGCTGGCACCGCTGCGACCTCGATGTTTGCACCAGTAAGGCAGGTACAGCACGGCGTGAAGAGCAAAATTCCGGCCAAAATGCCACCCTCGCTGTTTCCTAGCTCACAATAGCTGTGGTTTACTTTATACAAATAGCTGAGAATGCCTCCAAGCAACGCATTAGCAAGAAAACACGAAAGCAGTGTGCACATCCCGATACTAACATTAGGCGTGCAAGTACTTAGGCTTGGCTTACAAATATATTGCGGTACTGAGAAATTTCGGTGCATGAAAGTATTTAGAAGCCACTGAAACGCCTCATTGCAAATATTCGATAGCCGAGCAATATAGTTGGGTTGACACTATATAAAAACCAGTCAATGGGAATATATATACTTCTTGGTTCGGGACAGGAAAACCGGCGCCGTAGGTAAGCGGGCCTTTGGAGCAGGTAAATATACGTCTTACATCAGTTTTGTAGCGAAAGCTGCATTGGCCACCGTCTCGCATTTCGTCGTGCCCCTCCGTGCCTGTTCAAAGAGCGAGAAAATAAGTCGTGGGAGGCGGCAACTGAAATTGTCCAGCACTAACTGGACCTTCCTGACAAAATGTTTGGCAGGAGGTACCAACTCGAGCCATATCCTTTCATATGGGAGAGTGATATCACGAACAACCTGCCGAAACAATTCTATTCACATTATTCCTACGCAGGCACGTTCGAACTTTATATGTTCGCTGGTAGCTTACTCTATCGCGTCATTGCGAAGGTGGGAGTGAGAACAGAGAGAAAGAGGTGCCATAGTGGAGGTCTCTCTATTATCGAATTGAAAGAGTTCTGCAAATGTACCGGGAATTTTCACAAGTGTCAGCGCCCACTTTCAAGGCTCCCAAGAGCAGCGGGGAGTTTTAGCGCCCGTTAGGCTTTTGTTGAAATACGATGGCTGGACTAGAGAATCCGTTCTATATAAGATTCAACACCGTGAATGCTTTAAGTTTTAGTACAGTAAACGCATTGAATCTTGAGTTTATTTTCTTGTAAAGTTCGTTATACCCCCTACTGCGATTGCTACAGAGACGGGAGGAAAAACTTTTACTTCTCTGTTGCAAAAACCAGAACTGCCAGAGAAAAGTGGAAATGATGTCTGCAAAGTGAACTTATTAGTTAGTGGCAACCTTTTGACTACATTAAAGCCACCCAGACAGCTTTCCTCGATATAAGCCTCGATATATGCTCTTCTACTGTACATCCACACAGAGCACTGTTCTCCAGAATCCAGTTCTATTTTGTATATTTAGAAAAACGCTTATGCCCAACGTTAACCACAGGCGTTACATATGCAACATTTTGAGGTATGTCTGAGGACGTCGGCCGTATGCCTACAGTACACTTCGTTTACATTCGCCACCTTATCACAGGTCTTATATAATACGATAATCTCAGTGAAACGTTATTACAGACTCTCTGCTAATATTTGCCCAGCCATAAGAAATTTGAAGCCTACTAAACGGTTATAAGTGCTTCGCAATCTCGCATCACCGACCTCATTTTGGTGAAAGTGACAAACATTGCAGGTACATTGATTGTAACTATGTGAGATCAATGTACGCCCTTCGGTAGGATTAGCCTGCAAGTGTACAGAAGATAAAATGAAATACAAAAGGTGTAAAATTTTAATACATACACTACGATGCATCATAAATGTGCCTGCAGGTTGCGCCTCATGA